>NC_089238.1:15844532-17190497 GCF_963924675.1 Phocoena phocoena
AGAGGCAACGTGCTCTATTATATGCGTTAGTTCAGCCGTACCTGCTGGTATGTGTTGGTGGCGATAATTGGGCGGATCACAGGAGCTGCTGGGACTTGCATTGCTTCTACCGTGGGGACGGTAGGCACCGCAGGCACAGCAGTTGGGATTCCTGTAACCGGAGCCCCCAGAACTTCCTGCTCAAACCTGGGGGGGGGGCAGGACAGACACCACAGCTCAGGACCTTGCACCAATTCTGGAACGCTGGGTATATCGCGACAGCGCCTTCACCCCTGCCAAGCTCTCCTTCTTACTCCCGCCCCCACAATCCCGAAAGTCCCATTTCCCCAAGATAGAGCCATCTGTCGGGCCTATCGTGGCCTGGAGGGTCCAGGGCTCTGGCTGTGGGACGGCTCTTATCGCGCCCTGTCGCGGGCCTTACAGGGCCATCTCCGCCTCCATCTCCTTCAAGCGTTCCTCGCCGCTCTTGCCCGGGATGCCAGCACCAGGGCCCGGGACCACAGGTCCTCCTGCACCCGGGAGTCCCGGGGCTGGCCCCGCCCCGGCCATCGCTGCTGCCGTCGCTGTCGCCACTACTACCGCCTCAACTCAGTCGCCTCCGCCGGTTCCGCTGTGTACTCCCTGGATTCGTCAGGGTTGGCGCCAGCGGATGACGTCTCAGCGAGAGTGACGGGCGCCGGTACATGACATCATGCGCCAACGGGGCTCGTCAACGGGGATCTAAGGCCAATGAGAACCCGGCCACACCCGAAGGGCCCGCCCCAAGGAGGAGTATAGGCCAATCAGAGTGCCGGAAAAACGAGTTTTACGGAAGAATCTGAGTCTATGAGAGTGCAGCCGAGCGAGACCGCCACGCCTACATGGAGGAATAGGGGCTAACGAAAGTACTGTAAAGTCAGTTGTCCCCGTTCCTGAAGTGGAAACTTGATCTTTAAGGACTCAGGAAAGTTCGGAGGTCCCGCCTTTGCCACCGCGAGGCCCGTTCCGGAAGTTTTAAAACACACTGAAATCCGAATGATCCCAGGGCAGGACGAGGCTGGATATAGCTGGGGGCCGTGGTCGCCCGCTCTGGGGTAGACGGACACGCTACCAGACAGTGAGTCCCAGAAAAAACAGGGACATGATGTGGGAAGCTCAGATGAGGTGCCTGACTCAGGCTTCCTGGAGGAGGTGACGTCTGAAAACTTCTGCTGGATGAAAATGAGAGATTCTGGGTAGGAGGAATACAGTTCATGCAAAGGCCGAGAGACAGTAGTCAAATGCGTCACCTCATAAGGTCACGTGTATACTTTCGGTGTCTGTGCTTTCTAGGGATACAGCTGACCCCTCCTTTTTTTTTTAGTCCTCAAAATGTTTTATGAATATTTTCAAAAATACACAACAGTAGGGAGAATGAACATCCACGTACCTCTCAACAATTACTAATATTCTACCCTTCTTGTTTCGTCTATACTTCATTTTTTTGCTTTACATTATAGCAAATTCCAGACGTCTATCAATTCACCCATAATTGCTTCTGATGTTTCTCTAACATAAGGAGTATTTAAAAGGAAACAAAACAAAACAAAACCAGCATCTTCACACCCAAGAAAATGGGTATCTTAGGATCATCTAACACCCAGACTGAGTTCAATTTTCTCTGCCTCAAAATGTTTTTATACAGGGGACTTCCCTGGTGGCTCAGTGGTTAAGAATCCGCCTGCCAATGCAGGGGACACGGGTTTGAGCCCTGGTCTGGGACGATCCCACATACCATGGAGCAACAAAGCCCGTGAGCCACAACTACTGAGCCTGCGCTCTAGAGCCCACGAGCCACAACTACTGAAGACTGTACACCACAACTACTGAAGCCCTCTCGCCTAGAGCCTGTGCTCTGCAGCAAGAGGAGCCACTGCAATGAGAAGCCCGCGCACCGCAACAAGGAGCAGCCCCCGCTTGCCGCAACTAGAGAAAGCCCGCGCGCAGCGATGAAGACCCAACGCAGCCAAAATAAATAAATAATAAAAACAAAAACAAAACTTAATGTTACTGCTTGCCTTGGTTTCTTGAAGCTCCAGTTTGAATCAGCATAAATGAATGCTTTGTTAAAATACTTTGTTTGCTTCTGTGTTAGAGATGTTATAAGAATAGGATGCCTTAAAAAATTATTATTAACTAGAGTCCACACTTTATTCAATTTTCCTAGTGTTTACCTAATCTCTTTTCTCTTTAAGCATCCCATCCAGGATAACACATAACATTTAGTTGCCTTGTTTCGTTAGGCTCTTCTTGCCAGTGACAATTTCCTACTCTTTCTTTTTCATGACTTTGATAGTTTTGAGTACTGGTCACGTATTTTGTAGAATGTTCCTCATTTGGTATCTGTCTGATGTTTTTCTCATTATTAGGCTGGGGTTATGTTTTTTTTGGGCGGGGGAGGGGGACCACAGAGGTAAAGTGCAATTTTCATCATATCATACCAAGGCTACATACTATCAACATGAATTATTATTGTTAACTTTGATCTCCTGAAGTAGCACTTGTCAGATTTCTTTACTATAAAATTACTTTTTAAAAACTCCCTGGGGGCTTCCCTGGTGGCGCAGTGGTTAAGAATCCACCTGACAATGCAGGGGACACGGGTTCGAGCCCTGGTCCAGGAAGATCCCACATGCCGCGGAGCAACGAATCCCATGAGCCACAACTACTGAGCTCACGTGTTGCATCTACTGAAGCCCGCGCGCTCTACAGCCCGTGCTCCGCAACGAGAGAAGCCACCGCAATGAGCAGCCCACGTACTGCAACGAAGAGTAGCCCCCGCTCGCGGCAACTAGAGAAAGCCGCGCGCAGCTATGAAGACCCAACATAGCCAAAAATAATAAATAAATAAAATTTTAAAAATAAAATAAAATAAAAACTCCCTGGGCTTCCCTGGTGGTGCAGTTGTTAAGAATCTGCCTGCCAGCTCATGCAGCTCAATATCAAAAAAACAAACAACCCAATCCAAAAATGGCCAGAAGACCTAAATAGACATTTCTCCAAAGAAGATATAGAGATTGCCAACAAACACATGAAAAGAGGCTCAACATCACTAATCATTATAGAGAAATGCAAATCAAAACTACAATGAGGTATCACCTCACACCGGTCAGAATGGCCATCATCAAAAAATCTACAAACAATAAATGCTGGAGAGGGTGTGGAGAAAAGGCAACCCTCTTGCACTATTGGTGGGCATGTAAACTGATAAAACCACTATGGAGAACAGTATGGAGGTTCCTTAAATAACTAAAAATAGAACTACCATATGACCTAACAATCCGCTACTGGGCATATACCCTGAGAAAACCATAATTCAAAAAGAGTCATGTCCACAATGTTCATTGCAGCACTATTTACAATAGCCAGGACATGGAAACAACCTAAGTGTCCATCGACAGATGAATGGGTAAAGAAGATGTGGCACACGCATACAATGGAATATTATTTAGCCATAAAAAGAAACGAAATTGAGTTATTTGTAGTGAGGTGGATGGACCTAGAGTCTGTCATACAGAGTGAAGTAAGTCAGAAAGAGAAAAACAAATACCATATGCTAACACATATATATGGAATCTTAAAAAAAAAAAAAGGTTCTGATGAACCTAGGGGCAGGACAGGAATAAAGACGCAGATGTAGGGAATGGACTTGAGGGACACAGGGAAGGAGAAGGTTAAGCTGGGGCGAAGTGAAAGAGTAGCATTGACATATACACACTACCAAATGTAAAATAGTTAGCTAGTGGGAAGCAGCCGCTTAGCACATGGAGATCAGCTCGGTGCTTTGCGACCATCTAGAGGGTTGGGTTAGGGAGGGTGGGAGGGAGATGCAAGAGGGAGGGAATATGGGGATATATATATGCATATAGCTGATTCACTTTGTTATACAGCAGAAACTAACACAACATTGTAAACCAAGTATACTTCAATAAAGATGTTAAAAAAAAAAAAAAAAAAAAAGAATCCGCCTGCCAGTGCAGGGTACACGGGTTTGAGCCCTGGTCCAGGAAGATCCCACATGCCGCGGAGCATCTAAGCCCGTGCGCCAAAACTACTGAGTCTGCGCTCTAGAAACCGCGAGCCACAACTACTGAGCCCGCATGCTTAGAGCCCGTGCTCCTCAACAAGAGAAGCCACCGCAAATGAGAAGCCCGCGCACTGCAATAAAGAGTAGCCCCCGCTCGCCGTAACTAGAGAAAAGCCCGCGCACAGCAACGAAGACCCAACCCAGCCAAAAATAAACAAACAAACAAATAAATAAGTAAATAAATTTATAAAAAATAAATTAAAAACTCTCTTTTTATGCTCTTTGGAAGGAATTTACTATGCACAGCCCATACTTAAGGGGTGGAGTAGTTAAGCTCCACCTCCGTGAGAGTGAGATATCTGCATAAATTATTTGGAATTCTTTTGCACAAGGGATGTCTATTGTACCCCCTTTATTTCGTTATTAAATCACTTGTATCAGTATGGACTCATGGATATTCTATACTTTCGGTTATTATACAATTACACTTTAGTTATTTTGTTGCTCAAATTGTTCCAGCTTTTAAAATCCTATTAAAGTCTTTTTTTAACCTGAAAATTTCCCATCTCCTGCCTTTTTCTTCCTCCCTCTTTTCTTTCTCTTTCTCCCCCCACCCTCTCTTTTTTTTGTCTTCTATTTGTTGCAGAAACTGATCAATTGTCCTATAGGACGTCTCACATTTTGGATTTAACTAATTATGTTTGTTCACTTGTCCCTCGCTGCCTCCTCTCCCTTGCTTATTTATTGCAGTAACAGAAGCTTGATTAGATTTAGGTTTAATTTGGTAAAAGAATACTTAAGAGGTAATCCTGCTGTATCTCATCAGGAGCACATGGTATCTGGTTGTACTCCTTTGGTGATGCCAAGATTGATCAGCAGTGTCATCCTGTTCCATCCATTTTAAAAAGCTCAATCAATCTTTCCATTAATAGTTTTAGCAGCACTTGATCATCATTACCTGTATCTATTACTTATTAACATATGGAAGATAGTGGTTTTCGAATTTTATCATTCTCTCTGAAATTATTAGTGACTTTTATAAACGTCCTCCTTATCAGGAATTGGGTTACTTGTTCACATACAGGAAAGAAGACAGAAAATGCTTGATTCTTTCTCTATTTTATGTTGGCGGGGGGAAAGAAATGAGTTGGTTACTAACACCCTTCAAAGGTGACCAGTGAGGAATGTGTGTGTGAATATCAATATGAACTGACATTTTCAAACATATTTATGTGCTTCAAGTCATTGCAGTCATTCTTTTTATTAAATATTTATTTATTTATTAATATTTAATTTATTTTTTTGGCTGCATCGGGTCTTAGTTGTGGCATGTGGGATCTTCACTGAGGCATGCGGGATCTTTTGTTGCGGCGTGCGGGCTCTTCCTTGTGGTGTGCGGGCTTCTCTCTAGTTGTGGCATGCGGGTTTTCTCTCTCTAGTTGGGGCACACGGGCTCCAGGGCACGTGGGCTCTGTAGTTGTGGCGCGTGGGTTCCAGAGCGCGTGGGCTCTGTAGTTTGTGGCACACGGGCTCTAGTTGAGGCGCGTGGGCTCTATAGTTGTGACACGTGGGCTTAGTTGCCCTGCGGCACGTGGGATCTTTGTTCAAACCCGCGTCCCCCGCATTGCAAGGTGGATTCTTTACCACTGGACCACCAGGGAAGTCCCCATTGAAGTCATTCTAATTGCTGCTCAAAATGTCCCATCTTTAGCCAGTGGCAACGCCTTCATACAGACTCCTGAGTCCTTTTGACTCAATCCCAGTAGTTTTGGAGGACGTCCTTGCTCTCTGGTACAAAATGCTTCATACTCATTTTGCACATTTCCTGCCCCAGACCTAGAATCAGCTATTTCCCCAAGGATCCCTGGTTCCTTTGAGTCAGAAATGGTATTTAGAGGCCACAGCCTGGGCACTAGGGTTGCTCATTGTTACTGCGTTGTCATATGTAGAGCTTTTCCGTGGACTTAGCTAGGGAAATATATATATAATACATATTTATATATATTTATTATACGTATTATATATATAGTTTAGAAAAAGAAAACCCCATGAGTTCATTCTAATATTTCCAATTCAAATGAAAGATTACAGGGTATTCTTGGATTTTATATTTGTATCTCTTTTCTTAAAAAAATATTTATTTATTTATTTGGCTGTGCCGGGTCTTAGTTGCGGCAGGTGGGGTCTTCACCGCCACATGCGGGATCCTCAGCTGCGGCATGTGGGATCTTTTAGCTGCAGCATGAGGGATTTTTAGTTGCGGCATGCGAACTCCGAGCTGCCGCATGTGGGATCTAGTTCCCCGACCAGGGAGCGAACCTAGGCCCCCTGTACTAGGAGCCCAGAGTCCTAGCCACTGGACCACCAGGGAAGTCTCGTGTATCTCTTTTCATTTGCATTAAAAACTTAGTCCCCAGTAACATTAGCATAGCTACATATTTGCTTTAGTCTAATATATAATTTCAAAATATATGATGTTGGGTCTCAAAATTTTAAACTGTATTTTACCAAAATAAAAAAAATCAGTATTATTATGAACAATAAGACTATTTGAAAGTAGGTTGCAGACATCATCCTTAATACTTCAACACACATTCTCTAAGAACATTCTCCCACTTAACCAAGATACCATTATCACACCAAAGAAATTTTATAAAGATACAGTATTATCCAATATACCAATCTCTCATTTCTCATATTCAAATTTCCCCAGTTGACTCAAAAATCTACTTTCGCGGGACTTCTCTGGTGGCGCAGTCGTTAAGAATCCGCCTGCCAATGCAGGGGACACGGGTTTGAGCCCTGGTTTGGGAAGATCCCACAAGCCGCGGAGCAACTAAGCCCGTGCGCCACAACTACTGAGCCTGCACTCTGGAGCCCCCAAGCCACAACTACTGAAGCCCACACGCCTAGAGCCCGTGCTCCGCAACAAGAGAAGCCACTGCAATGAAGAGTAGCCCCTGCTCGCGGCAACCAGAGAAAGCCCGCCTGCAGCAATGAAGACCCAACGCACCCAAAAATAAATAAAGTAAATTAAAAAAAATTTTTAAAATGTACTTTCGGGACTTCCCAGGTGGTCCAGTGGCTGACTCTCACTCCCAATGCGGGGGGACCCAGGTTTAATCCCTGGTCAGGGAACTAGATCCCACATGCCACAACTAAGACCTGGGGCAGCCAAATAAATATTAAAAAACAACCCCAAAGCCCACAAAAAACAACCCTCCAAACCAAAAAATAACCCCAAAATGTACTTTCAAACGCAAATGCTTATAAAAACTTAAAACACCCCACCCTGATTCAATCAAGATTTTGCATTGCATTTGGTTGTCATGTCTCTTTTAATGTAAAACAATCCCTACTGTACCCCCACTGACTTTCTGAAGAATATGATCTAGTTGTTTTGTACAAGGTCGCACAACCTTTATTTCACCCAGAATGTCTTTGGGATAGATTCCTATAAGTAGCATTGTCTGGGCAAAGAGTAAATGCTTATATCGTTTTCTTTTAATTAAAAAAATTATTATTATTACTTTTTGGGTTTTATTAATTAATTTATTTTGGCTGTGTTGGGTCTTCGTGGCTGCGCGCGGGCTTTCTCTAGTTGCAGCGAGCGGGGACTACTCTTCGTTGCGGTGTGTGGGCTTCTCATCGCGGTGGCTTCTCTTGTTGCAGAGAACGGGCTCTAAGCGCGCGGGCTTCAGTAGTTGCAGCACGCGGGCTTCAGTAGTTACAGCACGCGGGCTCAGTAGTTGTGTCTCACAGGCTCTAGAGTGCAGGCTCAGTAGTTGTGGCGCACGGGCTTAGTTGCTCCGCGGCATGTGGAATCTTCCTGGACCAGGGCTCGGACCCATGTCCCCCACATTGGCAGGCGGATTCTTAACCACTGCACCACCAGGGAAGTCCAATAAATGCTTATAGAGTTTTTCTGGAGATGATCTCACAGATATTCCATATTGCACATCCACTGATGTATCAGAGTGCTGTTTCCCATAGCCTTACCAACAGAGGGAGCTGCCAAAATTACAGGTTTCCTTTTCCCCAGTCTGGTAGGTGAGAAATGTATCAAAGTGGGGTTTTAATTTGCTTTTCTCTTACAGAGTTTGAGCATATTTTCTGAGAACTGTCCATTCATATATTTTGCCCATTTTTCCATGGACTTGGAATTTTTCTTTTCCACTTTGACACTACACACACACACACACACACTTTTATGTTATAAACTACAAACATTTCCCCCCGATTTGTCATTTCTTCTTACTTTTTTTTTTTTTCCCGGTACGCGGGCCTCTCACTGTTGTGGCCTCTCCCGTTGCGGAGAACAGGCTCCGGACGCGCAGGCTCAGCGGCCATGGCTCACGGGCCCAGCCGCTCCGCGGCATGTGGGATCTTCCCGACCGGGGCACGAACCTGTGTCCCCTGCATCGGCAGGCGGACTCTCAACCACTGCGCCACCAGGGAAGCCCTGTTTTTTTTTTTTTAAACCATGTAAAAGTTTTATTTTTTTTTTGTCAGTACTTCCCCTTATTGCAACTGGATTTCAAATCATATTTAGGAAAGTTTGTCCAACTTCTAGTTTATAGAGGAATTCACCTACATGGAGCTCACATTTTGCTTGAGGACAATAAAATATAAAGTAAAACAGTGTATGTTAGAAGATGTGCTATGGAGAAATATTGAGCAAGGATGGGGGTAAGGACCCTCAGGTTCAGTAGCGGGGTGGCTCGGAGCTGAGATGAAAAGGAGGGGGGACACTAAGGTGGCACATAGGAAGGCAAACGTGTAAAGACTGGGGAAGAGTAACCAGGGATAGGAGGAGAACTGGGAGAGTGAGGGTGCTCTGGAGGCCAAGAGAGGAGTTATGGGAAGGGAGGTGGAAAATCAGGTTTAAAATCTCAAAGATGTCAAATATCCCTTATTTTTAAACTAACTGCAACCCCAATAAAACCCCCATCTATGTTTGTATTTCTTCTGGAACCAGGCAAATTGGGTATAAAGTTCACTTCATTTGAGAGAAAAACCTAGCAAGAGACAGGGACACATTGAAAAATAAGAGCAAGACGGCAATCAGCCATTTCAGGTACTAAGACGTATTACACAGCCTTTATAATTAAAACACCGTGGGGATGGCACACAAGAGTCAGACACAGTGGACTTGGAGAGAACACAGATGCAGCCAAATTAACCATGGAAACTTAGTGTATGAAAAGGTGGCATCTCAAGTCACCTAAAACTACTTTATAAAGTTTAGGTATGTAAAGTTTTACTTTATAAGTTGAAGATAATTCACAGCGAAATGCTGCGATCTAATCAGTACAGCTAGATTAGTTCTGAAAAATCTATACACCTGTGTAACCCCACCATCTTCAATGTACAACATATTCCCAACTCGAGAAAGTTTGTCTCCTCCTTGGTTGATCCCTGCCACCCAGCCCTCCTTCAGAGGCAATCACTGCTCTCAATGAGAATTTTAATAAGTGATAGTGAGATATATTTAAAATAAGATAAAATTGAATCCATTTAGATAAATTCCAAATGGCTCAGAGATTTAAAATTTACATTTACAAAAGAAATTGTATAAAACTAGAAGGAATGTCATCTCTTAAACCTTCCCCTCTTCCAGCAGATGCACTGCCTCCTCAGCCCTCACACCAACACATCTGAACGCAGGGCCTTTGCATGTGCTGTAGTCTTCCCCTCTGCAAGCCTTCCTCAGATACCCGTGTGCTTCCTTCTCTCTCTACCTTTACAGAGTGTCACCTTTGCTGTGTAGTCCTCTATTTAAAAATCACACCACTACAACCGCTTTTTCTCCACAGCAGTTCTTCCACATACTAAATATTTTGCTTACTTATTTTGTCAGTGGTCTGTTCTCCTGTCCTAGAATGACAACTCCCTGAAGGCTGGGACTTCTGTCCATTTTTTTTAGTGCTGGATCCTCAGTATTTAGAGCAGGTGCTTGATTACTTTTTGTTGAGGGTAAAAGTGACGAGGAGAGTTTCAGGTAGGGTGGGGCACACATTCTCTTGGCTTTAGTGGGATGATAGGACAGTGGCAAGGCGACTGAGAGGAAAAACAGAACAGCCTGTGAAGGGGGACGGCAGGTGTGGGTAGAGACAATGGGCTGATGCATCCAGGCAATGCTTTCTTCCAAAAGTCTTATTAAGGGAAGTGAAGTGTTGGGGTGAACAAATGCAAGGCTCTGGACTTCTTTTTGAGCCACCTCTTCATCTGCACAGCTGCTGCAGGGCGCCTTGGGCCTGGATCCAGCGCAGCTGCCACTGGGGCAGGGACAGGCCTTGGCACAGCTCCCCGGAGAGGGCGGCTTGTCCTGGCTGCTCCCACCTGGAGAAGGGGATGGCCTAAGAGGGAAGGCCTGGACCTCCAGACCTTCACTGGCCTCCGCCCAGCACCATGCTCTGCTTGTCATCAGCCCCCCACCCCCACCCCCGCCCGGTCTAAGTTCTGCCTGTTCCACCAGTCAGCCCCCACCTCATCGTGCCCCCGTCTCACCAGTCCCCCACAGCTCCCTGCAGCTCGGGGATTCGCTTCAGTGCTTGTTTCAGCAGGTTCTCCAGGCGCTTCAGAGCCTGCCCCAGGTTCTCTTTCTGCTCCTTTTCCTGGGATGCCCAGATCTGCAGCAGCTCTGCAGGTTAGAAACCCGGGGGGCAGCAATGAATCCTCTGGCTCCCTGGTGCCTTGCAGCCATTGGGTCACCAAGTCTCCAATCATCTAGCCTTCACCTGAGCATCTCTCCTAATCCTCTTTCTCCTCCCAGGTCCTCTTACCACGTGCAAGCCCACCATACCTGAGGCGTCATTCTGAATGCCTTCCTCCCTCCCCCTGATGGCCCCTCGATCTCCACGGCCCAACCCTCAGTGTCCTCCCTGCTTCCCTACTTGGGCCCAAACCTCAGCCTCTTACCGGTCCATCCTTCACATGGCAGCCAGAGTGATCTCACAGCCTAAACCTGATCCTTTCCCTCTCCTGCTTGGAACCCTGCAAGGCTCCCCAGAGCCCCAAGACAGAGCCCAGGCTCTCAGCCCAGTACTTGAGGGGTGCATCATGTGACCTCTGCTTACTACTCCTGAGCGAAACCTCACCTGACTCCCAGGGCCCACTGGAGACACCATCTTTCCTCCTGGACAGCTCTCACCTCTTTCCCCATTGAGCTCTCAGGGCCAGCACATGGCACACACCCAGCGAGTGCTTGCTAAGTGAATCCAGGAATAAATGACTTTTCTGAGTTTCAGCTTCCTCTCTGTAAACTGGGGTCTTATACTCCCTTCCCTTACGGTAAGGACTGGAAGACACTGTGCGTGTGCAGATAGCAGTGACTAGAATCACACCAGAGACACAGAGTGCCTGCTGCAGCCAGGCATGGCTCAACACCCTGTCTGGGTCACCTGACTGAGCCTTTCCAACAACTCTGTAAGGTATCAAGATCATGCTTATTCCACTGAGGGGGAAGCTGAGGCACAGGGAGATCCCGCAGCAAGGAGGAGGTGGGGCTGAGGAGAGAATCCAGGTAGTTTAACTACACAGCCCAGTTTCTCACTACTCAAGTATACTACTATTTGATGATGGAGGAGTATTTGGCAATTCAATGAGCAGTGCTGCCTCATGGTTAGGAGCACAGACCCATGTTAGACGGCCTGGACTCAAATCCCAGCTTGGCTGTCTGGGCAGCTACCAAGCCTTCTGCTTCTCAGTTCTCTCCTCTGTAAAGCGGAGAGAACCCCTGGGCTGCTGTGCAGATGAAACCAGTGAGCATGCTCAAAGCACTCAGCACACTGTACAAGCAGTGGGTGCTTCTGATTTCTCCTGGACGCTGATGGTCCTGGGAAGGGGCTGGGATGCTGGATAAGGAAGCAGGGCAGGCCTACCCCGGGTGGATGGTCCTGGCGGCAGGCTGGTCTTCATGTGGAGCAGATACCAGCATCGGAGACTTCGCTGGTCCTGGAGGAACAGAAGGTCCTGGCGAAGAGAGGCAGCCTTTGGGAGGAGCAGCTCCGGAGCCTGGAGGAAGGGGGAAGGACAGTCACCTGGGGTGGGGGTAGAGGTGGGAAGACGGGTCCTAAGGGACAGGCACTCACCTTCCCTGCGGGCAGCCCCAGTGTGTGGCTCAATACTATGAGGCTGGAGCCTCTTGGGGATGCAGGATGCAGCTGGTGGATGGATGGCAGGACCGTAGGGAGGGGCTGCAACCTGTGGGGGAAAATCCAGGTTGGGTGGGGCACTGAGAGGGAGGCTTGGGTTCCAGAGGCTCTGGGGGCTGGGAGCTGGACTCAGGAGGCCCAGGAACTTGGAGGTGGGTCTGAGGACTAGGATTCCAGAATGGGGCTGAGGACCTGAAGGTGAGGCCTGGCAGCTCGGGAACACTGGGAGGACTGGAATTGATTTTGTGGAGTGGGCCCAAGGAGCAACAGTCATCCATGGCAGGGGACATGGCGATGGCCCCGTCTCACCCTCCAGGGCTGTGCCGCAGCAGGGTGCCCATCGGAAGATGGGGCAGATGCTGGGCTCCCTCCTCTAGACACCGAAGCAGCTCCTGGCTCTGCGGTGCCACCATCTCAGATGTGGGGACCACTTTTTGCCGAACCAAAGCTAGCACCTGTGGGGAAGGAAAGGGATGGGAAGGGCAGTGTGAGGCCGCTTAGCCCCCTCCCTAGGAGACCCAGCCCTACCCAGAATTTGCCCCAACTCCCATCTCACCTCCCCAGGGCTCCGGCACAGGCTCGTCTTGCTGGCTGAGTTGCCCTTGATGAGCAGGCGGACCTGTTCCTGTGTCTCCTCCTAGGCAACAGAGAGGTCACGGAGATGGGCTGCTTTTCCTTGTCACCTTCCAGCCTCTGCCCTTGCTCACCCCTTTGCACAGGTCCTGATTCCTCTTGGGAGTCTCACCCTGGCCCCCTCCCCTCACCAGGAGGCCCAGTTCTGGATCTTAAGGGTCCCAGCCTCACCCCGGCCCTCCACCAGGCCCTGCCACTTCTCCCGGAGTCCCGCCTCTCACCACCAGTTGGCGCCAGTGCAAGATCCTCTGCTGTTTGGCCTGTAGCTCCTGGAGCAGAAGCTGCCGCTGCCCAGCAGCCTCCTCCAGCTCCTGGCTCATGGCATGCAGGGCCTTGAGTTCTGCCCACAGGGCAGAGCTCCGGAGCCCCAGCACCAATGCCTGCCTGGGGCACGAGTAGAAAAGAGCAAAGGAGAAGGAAGGTGACTAGGACTCACCACAGAGGAGGGAGATCAGATCTGCAAGGATGCACAGGGAGCCATAGCACAGGGAGACAAACCAGAAGAGCAAGCAGAGATGCAGAAACAGGAGCCACAGGTGCAGAAAAAGTCCAATAACCTGAAACCTCTGGGAGAGAGATGGCCTAGAGGCCTCTGCCCATGGAGACCCCTCACCTCTC
The DNA here is from genome assembly GCF_963924675.1 of Phocoena phocoena. Lineage (NCBI taxonomy): Eukaryota > Metazoa > Chordata > Mammalia > Artiodactyla > Phocoenidae > Phocoena > Phocoena phocoena. The sequence continues at coordinate 15,857,985 of NC_089238.1, forward strand.
GCTGGATCCCACGGTACATCTCTCCATCTGCTCCATCAGGCCTTGGAGGTGCCGGGTCAGGATTTGATGGTCCTTCAGGAGGGGGCCCCGCTGGGTGACCAGCGCAGCCACAGACTGCCAGCCCTCCTGGAGCGAGGCACAGAGTCAGGGTGGGCATGGTCCCTGGGGTTGGGGGCTGGGGGAGGGGATCGAGTGGGTTGGGAAGGAGATGGAGTCCTGGGGGTCACCTGGATGAGATGCACCATGGACGGCAGGGCCTGGCTAGAGTTGGGCTGGTCTGGGGCCTGGGAGCTGAGAGTAGGGGCCGAGCTGCAGAGAGAGGAGACCTGTCCCCTTGCCTGGGCCCTTGGGGGTAACCAATGTCAGCCCACCTGCCAGAATGGTTACTGGGTTTCAGTTCCACCCCCATCAGCAGGTCACCCTGCCTGGTCCTGACCTGTCCTAATTTACTCAGCCCACTGCCCTGCTCTGACTGTGGGAGCATCCACGCCACACCTGGCTATCTCTGTATCTTGGAGCTCATCCACAGTGCACAGGGACTGGATCTCTGCCTCCCGCTCTGCAGCCAGATGCTCCAAGGCAGCCAGGATGTGGCCCGGAGGGTGGTTTGTCAGCAGTGTCTGGTGAGGAGAGGAGTGAAGTCAGGGCAGGATGGAGGAGGGCTACGAGCTGGGACTCCATGGAGAAGGGGAAAGATCAAGAGTTAGGTCCTGGCACCCTGAGGTTTACATGGGGCAGAGGGTGTGTCCTTTTTGAGAGCCCCCTCACCTCCACTGAGCTAAGCCACTGCTGGTAGGAAGTTCCAAAGAGATCATCTCGAGGGGTTCTGTGGAGTTGGGGAAGGGGACAGAGAATGTTACAGAACACATCAACTCACCCTCTAATGATCACCACCACCCTATAGGGTAGGGGTTGTCATTGTCCCCATTTTAAGGATTGGAAACCAGGCTCTTTCTCTACACCTGTCAGACTTGAGTTCCCCACTTAATATCAACTCGCTGGTCTTGGGCCCCTTCACGTGTGCTGTTTACCTGGAACACCCTCTCAACCTTTTACCCTCCTCACCAGAGAACCCGTCCTGTCTCCTTAGCTGGGTGAGGCATTTCATTTGGGTTCCCTGCACCTCTCAGGCGTCCCCACCCTCTGACAGCCCTAACTACCTGGGTTGTCACTGTCTATGATGGTCTGTTTCCCTCTTTTCCCAGCCTGGGAGCCCTGTCAGGGCAGGGCCTGGGCTAACAGAGCCCAGAGGCCCAATGTCTGTAACAAGTGACTACCCCCAAAGCCCAGGTTCTTTGCAGGGTCTCGGGGGTTGAGGGATACTCACGGAATGCTGCCTCCCTTGGCCCGAGGCATCAGGAGCTTCTGCAGGAACTGGGTCCGGAGGCTGCAGGCTGTTCGGACATCACCCTGTGAAGAAGGGAGTGTAGCATGAGGAGGGCCCAAAGGTCCACCGAACCCCAGGCTCCCCACCTTTTCCCCCATGGCCCAGGACTCTTACCAGGACCACAGGCTCCAGGCTCAGGGCTGCTGATGTCAAGGGTCCAAAGTTTATATCCACTTTGGCCTTCCTGGAGAGAGGAGTGCAGTTGGGGCTGAGGTTCCTGGGAGGAGGGAGCTGGCAGCACAGATGTCTGACTACCCCCAAAGCTAGCCTGGATCTCAGAGGCCAACCCCAAATTAGACCACTGTCATCTCCTGGCTAGATGACTGCATTAACCTCCTCATCGGTCTCCCTGCTCTTGCCCACTGCAGTCTGCTCTCTACCCAGTAGTCAATGATCCTATTAAAACCTCATACAGATCATGTCACTGTTTTGCTCCAAACCCTTGAAAACAATGTGATGTGGCCCCATTACACTCAGAAAAGCAACAATGGGTATTAGAACTCTTCTAAGCACTCCACGTGATTTGACTCACTCAATTATCATACCTACCCTATAGAGTAGGTATTAATATTATCCCCATTCTATGGAACTTAGAAACTGAGGCACAAAGAAGTTAAATACTTTGCCCAAAGTCACACAGCTGTAAGTGGCTGAGCCAGGCCATGAATCCAGCCTGAGAATAAAATTCCAATGCCTCCATGGCGCTCTGTCCACCTCTCCAACCTACCACCTCACGCTCTCCCTCTTGCCTACGAAACTTAAGCCGAACTGGCCTCTTGGCTGTTCTTCCCACATGCCAAGCTCAGGGCTCTGCTTCTGCTGTTCCTCTCCATGGAAATCCCTCCCCCAACTCAAATGTTATGTCCTCAGAGAGGCCTTCTCTGACCATCATACCTAGGGCAGGATGTCCCTCTCCCTTTCTATCATGTCACCTTTTCTTCATAGCGCTCATCTCTACCTATGATTACAGGGTCTGTCTCCTAGTTTACCACCTGTCTCCTCTGCATCACAGTGTGAGGTCCATGAGGGCAGGGCTGTCCCATTTACCGTTTTTTTTCCCCCGCACCGGTGTTCTAGATATACAGCTGGCACTATTCTAGGCACTGGAAATACAGGTGGCTGAGATGACAAAACTTCCTGGCCTCATGGATGTTAAATCTTAAGGAGTGGAGCTCAGAATTCTGGAACCCAAGGAGCGTCCGGGCAGAGCACTGGGTCTTTAAGAATGTGGCTGCTCCCCGGACACCTGGGGCTTACCTCTCTATGTCCTGCAGATGCTTGAGCTGATTCTGCAGCTGCTGGATGGGACCTTGGAGCCCACGCTGCTGTCTTTGCATGGCCCCAGCTTGGGCCCGGAGGAGGAGAGCACGACGCTGGGTGTCTTGCATGCTCTGTAGGGCCTGCTCCATGGCCATGTCTGTGAGAGGAACAGGGGTGGCCATCAGTACTTTCCTTAACCTTGTTCTGCTGCCCATCTGTCCAGCCCCATGGGTCACCCTGAGCCTCAGTCTCTCGCTCCAACAGCTCCAGGCTCTGGTCTAACTCCAGGATCTCTGCCCGCAGGTGGGCAACAGCGGCTTCCAGCTTCAACTTCCGATGGGCCTGGTGGAATCAGGTACAGGGTCAGATGCATGGCCTGGCTGGGGCTCGGCCTGGCCTGACTGCCCTGTGTGGAGCAGCAGTCTCTTACCTGCCCAGTTAGGTGGCAGAGGGTTTTCCCTAGGCAGTTTCGGTGCCTGAACTTCTAGGACCAGAAGAGCACTATGGTACTATCCTGTCCCCCTCCTTCCTCCTGGGATTGCCTCATCTAGCCTCCCACCCTGTTTCTTGTCTCCGTCCCAGTCCTCATCTCCCCACTGAGCCCCACACCTGGAAGTCCTGAGGTCTCCCGGAAGCCTCCCCCACCCCAGATGTCACCTGGGCACCATGCACACATTGGGTCCCATATTGGTCTCAGTACCTCTCCCAAACCAGTCTCTTCTCCCAACCTCACCAGCTTTGATGCCCCATATCCATGTCCCCCCAACCACAGCTCATACCTTCTCCCCCTAGACTGTAAGCCCTGTGAGTGCAGGGGTCAGGGCTGTTTTGTGACAGTGACCCTAGCATCACCCAGCACAAGGCTGGGGCTAGAGCAGGTCTACAAGTCCTCTTTTTGGATGAAAGAAAATCTTGCAGCACGTGCTTCTCACCTCTGGACTGTCCTGGTGGCCATACCTGAGGAAATGAGGCCAGAGTTAGGGGATGACAGGGACTTCCAGGGGGAGATGGGAGGCTGAGGCTGTGGGTGGGGACATGGCTTGAGGGGGCTGGGGAAGACAGGAGGGGACAGCTTTGAGGACCAGTTACCAGAGCAGGTTTCCCCGGATCTTCTTGACATTCCTATAGTGGAGAGGTAGGAGGAAGGGGAGTTACTGTAGGACTCGCCTAGGTCCCCTCCCCTGCCACAGCTTCCCTCACGCAGCCGGGCTCACCTCTGGCTGTGCACATGCCGCAAGACGTAGGCCCAGATATCGGCCCCCTGGCCCAGACACAGCCTGTGGGAACAGTATGTAAGGGGATGCCTGGGACGTCACACAGGGTGGAGGATCTTCATTCGCAGGGTGGTGGGGGTTAAGGTCTTTACTAGGGAATTCTCACCTCTTGGGGGAGGGAGGGTCCATACTTTTGGGGGTAAGGTATTCCCTCCTGGGGAGTTCTCAGTCACTGAGAGGGTGGGCTTCTCACTGGGTGTAGGGGTATTCTCATTCCATGGTGGAGTGCTCCCTTTCTCCTGGAGAGGGTTATCTCCAGTCACTTCCAGAGGTGGGGGTGAGGGCTATACTGCCTGGAGGGGCTCTCTCATTATCAGCTGTGGGTCATCACTCCTATACATTCAATCTTCAATGGGGTGGTCCTTGCTGACTCCAGAGGGTCCTCACTGGCTGGGCTAGGGTGTGTGGTGGGTGATGAAGTGCTGCAGGGACAGCCTTACTCTGGAGATCCAATTTCCCCACCGGGAGGGGGCATTCATTACTAACCCACTGGTGCAAGGGACCTCACTCTGGGCGGCCTCACAGGATGGGCGCGGGAGTGTTGGAGTCACCGCCAGGACGTCCTCACACAGTTCAGGATCCTCTGCCGGGATTTACTACTCGGGGGGCGGGGGCGCCCTCAAGGGTTATTCTCACTCGGGCAGAGGGGGGTGGGGAGGGCGGCGCGTCTTAGATGACGATGTGGTTCTCACTCCCCGGGACTCTATCTCCAGGGTGGGGAGTCGTCACTCCTAGAGAGGTCCTCACCTGCGCAGCGTCGACTCCGGGGCCCGGGCGGCCACGGGCGCCTCCATCTCTTCCGCCGCCCAGCAGCCCAGTTCCCGCGCTTGCTGCGCTAACTCCATGACAGCGCCTCAGCCGCCGCCTCCCGCCCCTTCTTCAAGTGTGGCTTCCGCCTCTGACGTCACGAGTGCGCCGGAAGTGACGCCATCGATCGCCAGACAGGCAGGGGCTTTCCGGCTCTGCAAGATGTCAGAGCCTATCTACGTCTCTCATGCTTGAGGGTCCGGTCCCTTTGAGTGGAGATGAAAGGGGCGTGGAGAAACGGTGGGGCCCGCTAGCCTTCTGCGTCCTCCTTCCTACTACCACATGTTCCCTAAGAGACCAAAGGTCCCCAATGCCTCCCTTCATTTTCTTGACAAAATGGGACTTTCATCCCAGGAGGATGAGAATCAGGCGAGGAGATGCCAAATTTACTGCTTTTTGGTTTCAGAAACAGGGTGTCAGGTCTGAGTGAGAGATAGAGGGCAGATGGCATGACCCTAATATCTCTCCGGCATGCTTTCTTCTAGGTATTCGTTCGTCCTTACCATTCTGTAACATTCGTGAGCTGACCCTGTGCTGGGGACACCCCGGTGGCTGAGACAGCCCCAGTCCCAGCTACTCGAGCCCCAGCTACTGGAGCTACCAGTTCAGTGAGGGACACAGACGCATCACCAGGTAGGGATGGTAGAACGTAAGCAGCAGGGGTGGGTCAATTTGGGACACAAGAAATATGAGAGGTCTATGGAGTGCCCCAGAAAGCACTGGATACTAGGGCTGGAGTTCTGGAAAGCCCACTCAGTCTCAGACATGACCCTGAGAAATGGCAACATTCAGGGACTTTTCATTCAATATGATTCATCACTGTCCTCAGTGTCCAGTACAGAGCCTGACGCTCTAAATAGTTGTTGAAGAAACAAATGGCAGGAAAGGTGGTGGGGGTGAGACTAAAGCTGGGAACGCTGGGAGGAGGATGGAGCAGGATGAAGGGAGGAAGGGGTTGAGGACAGTGCTGGACCACTGTAGGGCTGTGGAGAAGAAAGGAGACTGAGTAGATGGGTCATGTGAGGTTGACTGGCTGTTGAGGGTTGAGATCCAGGGCTCTAGGCTGATTAGGTGGAACAGACCTTGAAATGGGGAGGTGAGAGAAGGGGCAGCTTTGGGGGAGATGCTGATAACAATGTGAGACTCTGTGGGTGTGAGGAGTCAAGGGGACATCCAAGGGTCAGCCGAGTCTCTAGTCCAGGGAAAAGGGGACCATGAGGTCACCACTAAATAGCAGATTTCGGGGAGAAGCTGAGTTCAGCTTCAAATTCTTCATAAGGGCTGAGATGCAGAAGAGGGTGCCAGGGGCTGATGTAATCCAGATGGGCTTCCTGGAAGAAAGACTAGCAGCTGCTACTCCACCATCCTGATTTCTCAAGTTTCCATTTCTTTCAAACATCTCCACCCTTCCAACCTTTGTGTGTTGTTTTGCTGTTAAAAAAAAAGAAAATCAATTAGACAGCATGTTTGCCAAGGGCCTCTGAGCCTTTCAAGGGACTTTAGAAAGTATTGGCTGTTAAAGGAATGAAAAGACAAGTCACAGACTGGGAGAAAATATTTGCAAAACACATATCTGATTATTGATGAGTATCCAAAATATGCAAAGAACTCTTAAAACTCAACCATAAGAAAACAAATAATCCAATTTAAAAATGGACAAAATTATGAACTGATGTCTCACCAAAGATGATATACAGATAAATGCAAATAAGCATGTGAAAAGTTGTTCAACATTATAGGTCATCAGCGAGCTGCACATTAAAACAATAACGCGTTACCTCTACATACCTATTAGAATGTCTAAAATCCAAGACAATGACAACACCAAATGCTGCTGAGGATGTGGAGCAATAGGAGCTCTCATTCATTGCTGGTGGGAATGCAAAATGATAAAGCCGCTTTGGAAGACAATCTGAAAAGGCCATATGCTGTATGATTGCAACTATGTGGCATTGTGGAAAAGGCAAAACTATAGAGATCAGTAAAAAGATGGTAGTGGCCAGTGGGTGGGGGGTAAGGATGAAAAGGTGAAACACAAAGGGTGATTTTTTTAGGAGGGTGAAACTATTTTGTATGATACTGTAATGATGGATATGTCATATTATGCATTTGTAAAAAGCCATAGAACTGTACAACACAGAGTGAGCCCTAACATAAGGTATGGATTCTGGTTAGGAATAATGTTTCACTCTTGATCATCAATAGTAACAAAGGTACCATCCTCCTGCAAGATGGTAATAATAGGGGAAAATGTGTGTGGAGGGAGGGGACGTAGATGGGAACTTTATTTTTTGTGTGGTTTTTCTCTAAGCATAAGACTGCTCACAAAAAAATAAAGTCTATTAAACAAAAGAATTGGCCAAAAAGCTGGAATTTTGTTTAATGAATATCTATAACCATAAACGAATGGCAGTTAATCAGATGCACCTTGACTCAAGCTATATAATTATATATAAATATAAAAGGATTCTTTATCTGTTTTGGATAAAAAATTAAAGGCAAATAAGGAATAATAGCCAGCAGTTTCCCCTCCAGCTCTAAAAAAAGCCAATAGGGATTATTAGGCACATCCTCTCAAGACACCTAAGAGAGAGCAGAGCTGGTCATGTGACCATCTCCCCAGCAACCACTAAACATCTTCTCCCCACTCTCCTCCAGTCTCTGTGTGGTGGCTTTGTAATGTGTCCACTTGACTAGGTTGAACGAACTATTTCCTAGAATCACCTTCTGTGTCCAATTATGATGGGACGGAAGAGGTTCTTGGGCAAGATTTGGAGGGGAGAAGTGAAGCAGCTGCCCTTTTGTAGATCACACAGGTTGTCACTGGCTGGCTGCTGGCTCATCATGTTTGCATAGGGCAGCAGCCAGGCCAGCAATTGTTTCACCTTCTCCTGGCTCTTCCTTCAACTTCTCCAACTCCTGGGCCATATGTGTGTTGAGCTCCAACTTCTTCTGTGGCTGCTCATACCAACAAGGTCAGAGGCAAGCTTGCTTCCCCCCATTTTACATCTGTCTTCCCTTCCTAACAACAGCCTGCCCTGTGCACTTCGAGTGCCAGCATCTGACACTAAGACAACAATATTAAGGATTGCCTAATGACTCCACCAATTGTATAATATCAAATCCCTGTTTATCTATCGATTGATCTATCTATCTGATATATCTCCCCTAGTGGTTCAGCCTCTCTGATTGAACCCCGATACAAGGAGGATACTGAGGCCAGGGCATGGAACCAGGGCAGGGGATGATAGGACTGAAGCACTGCAGGGGGCTGGTGGAAGTAATGATCAGGCTGAATGGAGGGAACTTATCCTTAGGTTAAGACCTTTCCAGAGAGGAAAGCAGTGTTCTCATTGGGACAGTACCTGTCAAGACTCCCTCCCTCTCACATCTGAGCTTTTATTCCTGTTGTGCCCCCCCACAACTCAATTACCCTTCTTTCTTATCTTCAAAGGCTACCTCCTCCTCATCCTTTAGATCTTCCCCCCTTTATTTATTTATTTATTAAAATTTGAATTGTAGGGAATTCCCTGGCTGTCCCGCGGTTAGGACTCCATGCTCTCACTGCCAAGGGCCTGGGTTCAGTCCCTGGTTGGGGAACTGAAATCCCACAAACTGCACAGCACGGCAAGAAAAAAACAAATTGAATTATAATTAACATGCACTATTGTGTTAGTTTCAGGTATAATGATTTGATATTATTATACATTATGAAATGATCATTACAATAAGTCCAGTTACTATCTTTCACCATACAAAGTTGTTACGATATTATTGGCTAGATTCCATATGTTGTACATTACACCCCCATGACTTATTTATTTTATAGCAGGAAGTTTGTATCTCTTAATCCCTTTCACTTATTTCATCTGTTCCCCCACCAGGTCCCACTGGGGACCACCATTTTGTTCTCTGAATCTGTTTTTCTTTTGTTTTGTTTGTTCATGTGTTTTGTTTGTAAAAATTCCACATAAAAGTGAAATCATAGTGTTTGTTTTTCTCTGTCTGATTTATTTCACTTATCATAATACCCTGCAGGTTAATGCATGTTGCTGCAAATGGTAGGAATTCATTTTTTAAAAAAATTTATTTTTGGCTGTGTTGGGTCTTCGTTGCTGTGCATGGGCTATCTCTAGTTGCAGTGAGCAGGGGCTACTCTTTGTTGCAGTACGTGTGCTTCTCATTGTGGTGGCTTCTCTTGTTGCGGGGCACAGGCTGTAGGTGCACGGGCTTCAAAAGTTGTGGCACGCGGGCTCAGTAGTTGTGGCTCGCGGGCTCTAGAGCAGAGGCTCAGTAGTTGTGGCACGTGGGCTTCGTTGCCTTGTGGCATGTGGCATCTTCCCAGACCAGGGCTTGAACCCATGTCCCCTGCATTGACAGGCGGATTCTTAACCACTGTGCCACCAGGGGAGTCCCTGACCCAATTTTTAAATTGGGTTGTTTGCTTTTTTGATATTGAATTGTATGAGTTCTTTGTATATTTTGGATATCAACCCCATGTTGGTTATATTGTTTTGCAAATATCTTCTTTCATTCAGTAGTTTGCCTTTTTGTTTTTATGGTGGATTCCTTTGTTGTGCAAAGCTTTTTAGTTTGATGTAGTCCCATTTGTTTATTTTTGCTTTTGTTTCCCTTGCCTCAGGAGACATCAAAAATAATATTGCTGACTGATGTCAAGAGTGTACTGTCTATGTTTTCTTCTAGGTGTTTTATGATTTCAGGTCTTACATTTAAGTCTTTAATCCATTTTGAGTTTATTTTTATATATGGTATAAGAAAGTGGTCATTTTCATTACTTTGCATGTAGCTGTACACTTTTTCCATCATTTATCGAAGAGACTGTGTTTTCCCCATTGTATTTTCTTGCCTCCTTTGTTGTAGATTAATTGACCATATGAGGGTGGGTTTATTTCTGTGCTCTCTGTTTTGTTCCATTGATATGTGTCTGTTTTTCTACCAGCACCATACTGTTTTTTTTTTTTTGTTGTTGTTGTTTTGCGGTACGCAGGCCTCTCACTGTTGTGGCCTCTCCTGTTGCGGAGCACAGGCTCCGGACACGCAGGCTCAGCGGCCATGGCTTACGGGCCCAGCCGCTCCGCATCATGTGGGATCCTCCCGGACTGGGGCACGAACCCGTGTCCCCTGCATTGGCAGGCGGACTCTCAACCACTGCGCCACCAGGGAAGCCTGTATACTGTTTTGATTAATAACTTTGTAGTATAGTTTCAAGTCTAGGAGCATGAAACCTTCAACTTTGTTCTTTCTCAAGTTTGTCTATTTGGGGTCTTTGATGGTTTTATACAAATTTTAGGATTATTTGTTCTAATTCTGTGAAAAATGCCATTGACATTTGATAGAGATTGCATTGAACATGTAGTTTGCTTTGGGTAGTAAGAACATTTTAATGATGTTGATTCTTCTGATCCATGATCATGGTATATCTTTCCTTTTATTTGTGTCATCTTCAATTTCTTTCCTCAGTGTCTTACAGTTTTTAGAATACAGTTATTTTTACCTCCTTGGTTAAATTTATTCCTAGGTATTTTATACTTTCTGATGCCTTTGTAAATAGGATTTTTTTCTTCATTTCTCTTTTTGATAGTTCATTATTAGTATATAGAAATGCAACAGATTTCTGGATCATATAGTAGTTCTATTTTTAGTTTTTTAAGGAGCTTCCATGCTGTTCTCCATAGTGGCTGCACTAATTTACATTTCCACCAACAGTGTATGAGGGTTCCCTTTTCTCCATATCCTCTCCAGCATTTGTTATTTGTAGACTTTCTGATGATAGCCATTCATACAGATGTGAGGTGATACCTCACTATGGTTTCGATTTGCATTTCTCTAATAATTAGTGATGCTGAGCGTGTTTTCATGTGCCTGTTAGCCATCTGTATGTCTTCTTTGGAAAAATGTCTGTTTAGGTCTTCTGCCTACTCTTTGGTTGGATTGTTTGTGTTTTGTGTTTTTTTGTTTGTTTTTTTGATATTGAGTTGTATGAGCTGTTTGTATATTTTGGATATTAACACCTTGTCAGTTTATCATTTCCAAATATTTTCTCCCATTCCATAGGTTGTCTTTTTGTTTTGTTGATGGTTTCCTTTGCTGTGCAAAAGTTTTTAGGTTTAATTAGGTCCATTTGTTTATTTTTGCTTTTATTTCTTTTGCATTAGGAGATTGATCCAAGAAAATATTGTTATGATTTATGTCAAAGGGTGTTCCACCTATGTTCTCTTCTAGGAGTTTTATGGTTTCAGGTCTTACATTTAGGTCTTTAAACCATTTTGAGTTTATTTTTGTATCTGTTGTGAGTGAATGTTCTAATCTCATTGTTTTACATGTGGCCATCCAGCTTTCCTAGGACTGCTTGTTGAAGAGACTGTCTTTTTTCCATTGTATATTCTATTAATTGACCATAGGTGTGTGGGTTTATTTCTGGGCTCTCTCTTCTGTTCCACTGATCTATGTGTCTATTTTTTTATGCCAATACTATGCTGTTTTGATTACTGTAGCTTTGTAATATAGTCTGAAGTCTGGGAGGGTTACACTGCCAGCTCTGTTCTTTTTTCTTGGGATTGCTTTGGCAACTTGGGGTCTTTTGTGGTTGCATATAAAGTTTAAGATTATTTCTGTGAAAGACATCATAGGTTTTTTGATACAGATTGCATTAAATCTGTAGATTGCTTTGGGTAGTATGGCTATTTTAATATTAATTCTTCCAGTCCAAGAGCATGGGATATCTTTCTGTTTCTTTGAATCATCTTCAGTTTCATCAGTGTTTTATAGTTTTCAGAGTATGGGTCTTTCACCGCCTTGGTTAAGTTTATTCTTAGGTATTTTATTTTATTTTTTGATGTGATTTTAAATGGGATTTTTTTTTTTACTTTGAGTCTCTCTTTAACTTTTGCCATTTTAATTATAATATGTCTTGGTGCGGATCTCTTTGGGTTCATCTTGTTTGGGACTATGATTCCTGGACTTGGATGTCTGTTTTCTTCTGCAGGTTAAGATCAATTTTGGCTCTTATTTCTTCAAATTAGTTTTCCATCCCTTTCTCTCTCTCTCATCCTTCTGGAATCCCCATAATGTGAATGTTAATAAGCTTGATATTGTCCCAGAGGTCCTGTAAAACCTCCTCATTAAAACATTTTTTTTCTTTTTGCTATATGATTGGGTGATTTCCACTATTCTGTCTTCCAGATCACTTATCTGTTCTGTATCATCTGATCTGCTGCTGATTCCCTCTAGTGTATTTTTTTTTTTTTTTTTTTTTTTTGCGGTACGCGGGCCTCTCACTGCTGTGGCCTCTCTCGTTGCGGAGCACAGGCTCCGGACGCGCAGGCCCAGCGGCCATGGCTCACGGGCCTAGCCGCTCCGCGGCATGTGGGATCTTCCCGGACCGGGGCACGAACCCGCGTCCCCTGCATTGGCAGGCGGACTCCCAACCACTGCGCCACCAGGGAAGCCCCCAGCCTCTAGTGTATTTTTTATTTCAGTTATTGTATCTTGCAGCTCTGATTGGTTCTTTCTTATATTTTCTAACTCTTGTTGAAGTTCACACTGAGTTCATCCATTCTTCTCCTGAGTTCAGTAAGCATTGTTATGACCATTGCTTTTAAGTCTTTATTGGATAAATTATTTATCTCCATTTAATTAGGTTTATTTCCCCTGGGGTTTTATCTTGTTCTTTTTTGGAGAACATATTCCTCTCTCTCCTCATTTTGTTTGACTTTCTATGTTTGTTTCTATGAGTTAGATGAACCAGCTACCTCTCTCAGTCTGGAAGGAATGGCATTGTGAGGGAGCATCCCCCATGTAGACTGCCTGTTCCAGGCGGCTTTGGCAGGCTTGCTGGAGGAGAAGTGGGCATGGGCTGGGGTTAGTCTCAGGGCACTCTGTGCTGGTGTCCTTGGCAGCTAGCTGGAGGCTAGCATGGGCCAGAGGAAACAGTGGAGCATGTTGTGCCAGGGCCTCCTTGGTGGGCAGCTGGAGCTGGAGCACATGTGGGCTGGGCAGTCTTGGGGTGCGCCATGCTGTAGGAGCCTTGGCAGGACAGCTGGAGCTGGAACAGGCACAGGCTGGGGGATCAAACAATGGCACTTGCTGGCACCTTCAATCCTGGAGAGAGTTCCAGCAGTTCCCTACCCATTTGGCAGGTACTCTAAGGTTAGTAGTTGGATTTCTTTCCTGCATAGTCTAAGTGCCCTTTAAACTGCTGGGTTTTTTTTTTTCCTGTGTCCCAGTATGGGTGAGTCTGCACTCAGGCCCTTCAGTTATATCCCTCCCTACTGCAGGTTACCATGTCGGGGGTGGGGTTCCCATGGGTTCCCAGAGAACCCATGGGGTTCTCTGTCTTTGCTATCCATTTCTATGTGGTCCCTCTATGTGCAGAAGCTATTCAATTAGCCCTCAGGTCTTCTTTAGGAGGAATTTCTCTATATGTAGGTGTAGATTCGGTGTGTCCAAGGGAGGAGGTGGGTTCAGAGTCTTCCTATGCTGCCATCTTGGACCCCTCCCCTTCGTCCTTAGGTTTTAACTTAGATGTGCCCTCCCATGCTAGCCTTCTCTAAGCCCGGCCCCCTGGCTGGTTGGATACCCTCCTCCGGACTGTCACATGTAAGCCTCTTTTTGATGACAAATGTCTGAAAACTCAAAGGAGTAGTGCCCCCAAACAAGAAATATCTTGGTTCACATGATTTTAAAGTGTGTATTGGTTCATACTGATTTAGGTGAGGTGTGATCCAGCGGCTCAAACACTGGAAGGCAGTTATTATAAGCAAAGGCTCTGCAGTGTGACTGACTGGGTTTGAATCCTGACTCCACCACCTACAGACTGGGTGATCTTGGGCAAGTCTCTCAATCTTCCTGGCCTCAGTTCCCTCATTTATGAATTTGGTACAATAATAATACCTACTTTTCAGTGTTGTCATGGGCTTTAAATAAGATAATATGCATAACCTCCCTGAACCGTGATTGACACAGTTGACTGCCCAGTGGATGTGATGACGATGATGACCCTGATGTGGAGGATCCAGTTTCCTGCTCCTCCACTTCCTAGTACTTGCTTCTTCCTTGGCTCCTCCTTCATCCTGGCAGCCCCAGGCTCTTTCATGTGGTTGTAGAATGGTTTCCCCTGCCCTTGTGAGGTGAGACAGAAAGATGTAGTTTTAGAGACTAACATGGAAGAGATAGCCTGCTTCCATAAGCTCCGTAAACCATTTATTTAAGTCTTAGTGGCTCAGGCAGGGTCACATGCCCACTGCTGAACCAATCTCTGAGCCAGAATATGATTCCCCAAACTTATAATGGCTGCTACCTCCCAGACTGTACCTCCCAGACTTGTTTCTCACCTCCTTCTCCAGCTCAGACAAGGGCAGCTCTGTCCTTCCAGCTCCTGAGGTCCAAAATCCCTCTTTTCCTCTTCTGCGCATATTATGCTTCAGTAATTCCTGTTTACTGTACCTTTAAAATTCATCAAGACTTTTCCTTTTCCACTTCCCCTACTCTGGCCTGATATTCCATCACCTTCCATCTGGACTTTCACAGTAGTCTCCCTGCTGTAACTTTTGTCCTACAGTCTGCTCCCCTCCGGAGTCATAGAGAGCCAGTAACACCTGAGTCAGCTCATGTCACTCATCTGTTCAAAGTCTGTTCATGTCACTCGGGGCAAAGTAAGCTCTCTTCTGTCTTACTTTCCATTATCACCCTGATTTCATCTCCAGCCATTCCCTGCCTTGCTCACTGCACTTCAGCTACAGTGTCCTTACTATATCTCAGAAATATCAGACATGCTCCTCCCTCCAGGCCTTTGAACTAGCAGTTCCATCTGCCTGGGACACTTCACCTAGATATCTGTGCCTAGTTTCCTCACTTAAGTCCTACAAGACTTAGATCAAAAGTCAGCATTACCTGCCTCCTTATTTAAAACTAAAGCCCCTCGCTCATCTCCAATACTTCCAGTCATCCTTACTCTGCTTTATTTCTTCCCACAGGACTCTCAATATTTTACTACTTACTATGTTTATTACCTTTCACACCCCACCAGTATGTGAGATCCATGAGGTTGGATTTTTTGGTTTGCTTTGTTCAGTAATATGTCCCCTGTGCCTGGCACAGCAATAGATGCACAATAAAAACTTGCTGAATGAAAGAATAAATAAAAGAACAACTCACAGGCCTGTCTGGTGGTGAGTTGGCCTTTCCCACTGGACTGTGGATTTCCGGGGGGCAGGGATGGGGTCTGTCTTGGTCACTGCTGTGTGTCCAGCATCACCCAACACAGAACCAGGCATGGAGGGGATTGGGAGGTCCTACAGGTGGGCAGCTGTATGTCTGTAAAATATTCCGTGAGTCGATTTGTGAGAACCAGTGTTGAGTTTCCTCTTCAGGAGAGGTGGAAATGGGGGACATCTCTGAGACTTTCATAAGCACCTACGAGGATTCTTACCAGGAGAAAGAGAGAACCCCACCTATTTTGGAGAGTGGGAGCTGGGTGACATTACTTACTGTCACGTTGGCCTCCTTTTTGTTCCTTGAATTGCCAAGGTCATTCCAGCTTATGGACCTTTGCACTTGCTAGTCCCACTCTGTGGGAACTCTGTTCTCACAGTTCTTGGAACAGCTCTCACACTTGGGCTTCTGTGTCTCAGCTCAAGGAGGATCTTAGAAAGGTGTCCATTGGCTGCCCAGTCTAGGACTACATTTCCCAGAGGCCCCTGTGTTCAGTCGAGGCCATAAGATTAGTTCTGTCCAGTGGACTGAGAGCAAACCTGATAGTTGGTAGTTCAGGGCCAAAACTTGATTAAAAAAATTTTTTTTTTACCATGCTTTATTGAGGTACAATTGACAAAAAATTGTAATGTATTTTAAAGTGTACAACGTGGTGATTTGATATATGTATCATTGTGAAAATATTACCACAGTCAAGTTAAATAACATCACCTCACCTTTGTTTTTGTCTTTGTTTTTGGTGAGAATGCTTAAGATCAACTCTCAGCAAATTTTAAGTGTACAATACAGTATCATTAATATAGTCACTATGTTATACACTAGATCCTCAGATCTTATTCATCTTATAACTGAAGGTTTTTACCCTTTTACCAGCCTGTCCCTATTTCCCCCACCCCCAGTTCCTGGCAACCACCATTCTACTTTCTGTTCTTATGAGTTTGGCTGTTTTAGATTCTACATATAAGTGATATCATACAGTATTTGTTTTTCTCAGCCTTATTTCACTTAGCATAATGCCATCGAGTTTCATTCATATTGTTGCAAATGGCAGGATTTCATATTTCTCATGGCTTAATAATATTCCTTTGTACATAGATACCAAATCCTCTGTATCCCTTAATCTGTTGATGGGCACTTAGGATGTTTCCATATCTTGGCTGTTATGAATAATGCTGCATTGAATGTGGGAGTCCAGATACCTCTTTTAGACAGTAATTTTATTTCCTTTGGATATACACCCAGAAGTGAGATTGCTGATTCCTGTGGTAGTTCTATTTTTAAATTTTTGAGGAGCTTCCATCCTGTTTTCCATAGTGGCTCTACAAATTTACATTCCACCAACAGCGCACAAGGGTTCGCTTTCTTTTTTTATTTTTTGGGCTGTATTGGGTCTTAGTTGTGGCTCAGGTCTTAGTTGTGGCACACGGGGCCTTCGTTGAGGTGCGCGGGCTTCTCTCTAGTTGTGGTGCATGGGCTCCAGGGCACATGGGGTCCAGGGCACGTAGGCTCTGTAGTTTGCGGCACGTGGGCTCTCTCACTGAGGCACGCGAGCTCAGTAGTTGTGGCCTGCAGGTTTAGTTGCCCTGAGGCATGTAGGATATTAGTTCCCCAGCCCGGGATTGAACCTGCGTCCCTTGCACTGGAAGGCAGATTCTTTACCACTGGACAACCAGGGAAGTCCCAAGGGTTCACTTTCAAGTCAAGGCTGTTAAGAAACATGTGGAGGTTTTCCATTCTCATCTTCTGCCTGGACTCAAAGAATCCTGAGTCCTTAAGAGATGGTGGAATCACCACGTGGAAGGAGCCTGGATCCCTTGCCCCTTGGCAGGTTCTATGAGTGAGAAAACTTCTATTTTATGAACTACTAAATGGTAGGGTTTATTTGTTACAGCCGCTAGCATGACCCTAAACAATATACCTTCTAGACTTTTGCTGTCTAGCCCAGTGCATCTCAAACTATTTGTGGTTGTGTAGTAGGACCTGTTTTTTGATATACCCTGTTCAACAAGACAAGTCTATTTCAAATACTTGAATGTCATAACAATGTCAAACTGCTGTAAGTTTTAAAGCACCTACTGGCAATTTCTGCCCTTATCTTGTTGCAGACTATTGTTAGCGGTAGACCAGTACTGGCACTGCTGTAGCTTATTACCCTGCTTTAGTTTTCTTCATAACATTCACCATTCCCTGTTATTACTTATTTACATAATAGAGGTCTATTTGTTTATGGTTTTCTTCCCCACTACAATGTGGGGAAGCTTACAAGATGTAAACTCTATGAGAAAGGGATCTTATTTATGTTGCTCTGTTGCGATTCTAGTTCCTAGTACACTGCCTGGTACATCATAAGTGCTCAGAAAATATTTCTTGAATGATGAATAAATCTAGAACTTGGTGGGTAGAGGGGAGAGGAGGCAATCCGTATCTATTATAGAAGCTCTCTACAATCAAAATTCCAAATTCCAACTAGTTCACTGACGGTTGCTGGCTCCCTAGTTTTCTGGTAGACCATAATACCCCAGATTGGGTCTGGCCTCTTACAACCTACCTCCCTAGGTTTCCCCCATTAGAGATCAGACCACTCTATTCTGTCATCGCCTGGTGATATGTCTGTCTTTCACCCTGGTTTATAAGTTTGCAGGGGGTAGGAGTGGTACTTAAGTGGTGACTGCTATGTCCCCTGAGTCAGGCAGCACATTCAAGGCCCTTGGTCAACATAAATAGATTTATGGCGTGAATACATGAATGTGGGCAGAGGGGAGGCTGCCCTGGGGAATCATTGCCCTACCCTGTCTCCCATGGTCAGCATCTTGACAGGGTCTCAGGGTTGGTCTTGAGCTCTGGTCCATGGCTTTCCTGAGCTACCACTTCCTTCCCCCATCAACCACCTCAGGGTGCTGGCTCGGGCTGGCAACACTTGGCACACCAGACATTGAGGGACAGGTGTCTCATTTGGCCCAAATGGATACTTAGAGCCAAGGTAAGTAACAGTTTTGGATATATTTGGTGTTTTACATGAGCTGGAGAGGAGGTTACCGAGAAAATAAGTCCGTCATGCAGAAAAGCAAGAAGATGAGTTTGATGGTGCTTCCCATAACAATCCCCAGGACTGCAATGTAGAAGACTTGGTGGGAGGTCTCGGCTGCCATGGCTCGGTCATTCCATTTGTTGCTGTGTCTTGTCTGATTTGAGGGGAGAGGCAGAACAGGAATAGATGGGCTTAAAAAGGTTATTGTACAGGGTGGGGTGGTGGTGAGCCGCAGGACTGTACGAACACAGGGTGGGGACCTAAACCCATAGGCGGGAAACAAGGAAGAATTTGAGTCAGCATTAGGGGCAGGATGGAGAGTGAGGGTAGGTAAGTATTGGCATGACTCAGACCCCCACCTGGATAGAGAAGATCAGTGCTTACAATGCCTATGGGAAAACACAGGATGAAGGCCAAAATGGACAGGTACATATGGTCTTTGGGGGCTTGGCACGCAAAATTTCAAACTCCTGGGAGTAGGAAGTGGGTTATGGCTCAGTATGGCTTCTGGATTCTAACATCCCCTCTGACCTCTTCCCTTTCACCTTCCTTGTCTCCTGTAAAATCTTCACTGACACCTTTAAAAGTCTCACAGACTCCCACCACGTTCCCTCTAACCTCTCCCTATTCCCTTTAATACCTCTCTGTCCTCTAGAACTCCCGGCCCCCACTCTGCCACTAGTCCTATAATCCCTCTCAGTTCTTTGCAACCCTTTCCCCATCTCCTGTAAACTCCTCCCCGTCTTCTATAACTGCCTTTCAGATCCCTAAGCACATCTCACTTGGCCCCTTCCACTGTCCCCACAGAATCGTTTACTGACTCTGATGACTCTCACTTGGCCTCCCTGAAAACTCAGCTGATCCACTATCGCACTTTGTTCCTATAAAACCCTCATCGTCCCCCGAGCAACCTTCTCTTTGTCCCTATTAACCACGCTACTAAGAAGTCCCTCACTCAACACTTTAACACGCTAACTTTTCATGTGTAAAACCTTCATTGTGCCTGTGTAAAATTCTCAACTTATAAAAATTTCTAATGACCTTAGTGGCTCTCTTCTTGTCCCATTTATAATATTCCTCACTTTGTCCCTATGAATCTTTCATGGTTCTGCTATGACCCTTATTGTTCACCCATAAACTCCTCCCCACCCCCATAATCTCTCACTTGTCTCCTCTAAGACCTTCTTTGAGCAACTATGAACTCCAAGTCCTCTCCTTGTCCACTCATAGCCTCTTCTCTGTCCCCTAATAAAGACCCCCCCGTTCCTCCTAACACCTTCTCTCTACCCCTGAAATCAGCTCCATGACCCTGCGAACTCCCTGTACACGTATGACAGCAGCCTTCCTGTTCTCCTAGACCCGTGCTCCCTTTAAATACTTAACACCCTGTCATCCCCTTATGAAACACTCTTTGTCCCCTCATTCCCCTCAACCCATGCTAGCTCTCTTCCTCCCACCCTGTCCCCCCGTAAATTTCCTCACTGCCCCCTCAAACACCCCCATTAGGGCATCTGGATCTGGCTACATGGAGCCTCTCCTTCACTCCAAACCGCCAGGGATTGCCATGGTGACCACGCAGGCCCCGCCTCTTATCCTGTGTCTTCTCCTATTGGCTGATTGGAAGTTGCATGTTGGGGTGGGGAAGCCAATACGAGCCTGGCGGCTGTTTGGTCTAATGCAGTGAGGGTCTTTCCTAATCTCTCAGGTGATTGATCAATTCTGGGAGTTATTTTTACTGCAGTTTAGTTTTGAGGGTTATTTTTGTGTATCCGATACAAGCCCTTAGTCAGATATGTAATTTGCAATTGTTATGTTTGGGTCTTTAATTTATCTTTTTATTTTCTGTCATTGGCAGAGCAAAAGTTTTTAATATTGTTAGAGTATTATTTTTTTTCTTTTAGGGACGTGCTTTTGGTATTATGTTTAAGAACTCTTTGCCAAACCCGGTGTCAGAAATATTTTCTCCTGTTTTCTTCTAAATGTTTGATAGATTTACATTATATATTTGATTGTTAATTTGTGACATGTCTTATTTTCTAATATAAGCATCTGAGGTGGTATGTTTCCTTCTAAGCAGTGCTTTAGCTGCATCCACATTTTTTTTTTTTTTGGCGGTACGCGGGCCTCTCACTGTTGTGGCCTCTCCTGTTGCGGAGCACAGGCTCCGGACGCGCAGGCTCAGCGGCCATGGCTCAGGGGCCTAGCTGCTCTGCGGCATGTGGGATCTTCTCGGACCGGGGCACGAACCTGTGTCCCCTGCATCGGCAGGCAGACTCTCAGCCACTGCGCCACGAGGGAAGCCCTGCAGCATAGAACATATTTTGATATGTTCTATGCTTCATTTTTGATCAGTTAAAAACATTTTCTAATTTCCCTGGTTTCATGAATTATTTTGACTTGCATGATTTATTTACCAAATGTTTGGAGATTTTCCTGTTATCTTTTTGTTATTTATTTCTAGATTACTTTTATTATGGTCAGCACATTAGTTTTCTATTTCTGTGTGACAAATACACATATACTTAGTGGCTTAAAACAACAGCCATATATTGGTTCACAGTTCCGAGGGTGAGAAATCCAGGAACAGTGTGCCCGAGTTCCCTGCACAGGTTCTCACAAGGCTGAAATCAATGTGTTTGCTGAAATGTGTTCTCATCTGGAGCTCTGGATACTCTTCCAAGCTCACGTGGCAGAATTCAATTCCATGTGGTTTGGGGACTGAGGCCATTCTCCTTTCCTTGCTGGCTAGCTGCCAGGATCTATTCTCAGTTTCTAGAGTACACCTGCATTCCTTGCCCTGTGGTCCTGTGCATCTTCAAAGCCGTGGACAGAGAATCTCCCTCAAAATCACTCCCATACTTTGTGTCTGACTTCCTCTGTCTCTGACCTCTAGACCTTGTTTATTTTTTTTTAATATTTATTTATTTATTTTTGGTTGCACCGGGTCTTAGTTGCAGTACACAGGATCTTTGTTGCAGCATGTGGAATCTTTTAGTTACGGCATGTGAACTCTTAGTTGTGGCATGGATGTGGGATCTAGTTCCCCAACCAGGGATCAAACCCGGGCCCCTGCATTGGGAGCGCAGAGTCTTCCCCACTGGACCACCAGGGAAGTCCCTAGACCCACGTTTAAATGCCTCATCATGTGTTTAGTTTAAGCCCACCCAGATAATCTTCCTTTCTTAAGGTCAGCTGCACCATATAATCACAGGAGTGATATCCCATCATATTCATAATCTTAGAGATTATATAGGATTGTACACCAGGGGCAGGATTTTTTTTGTGGTTGGGTGGTGGGCACATTAGAGTTCTGCCTACCAGAGTCAGATAATATGATTCGCTTTATATGATTTAAATTCTTTGAATTTGTTAAAGTTAGTTTTATGATCAAGGTTATGGTCTGTCTTTCTAAAAATTTAAAATAGATTTTAAAACAATTTTAAAGGCTACTTTCCATTTACAGTTATTACAAAATATTGGGTATATTCCCTGTGTTGTACAATACATCCTTGAGCCTATCTTACACCCAATAGTTTGTACCTGCCCTCATGACCTAAGCACTTCTCAAAGGCTCTACATCTAAGTACCATTACATCGGGGATTATGCTTCAAACATGTGAATTTTGGAAAGACACAAACATTCAATCCATAGCAAACCATCTCAAATTAATGATGTCAGCTTCCACTTTGAGTATCTGGAAAAAGAAGAGCAAATTACAATAAAACTAAGCAGAAGAGTCTTTTCAACAAATGGTGCTGGGAAAACTGGATATCCACATGCAGAAGAATAAAGTTGGATTCTTATCTTACACCATACACCAGAATTAACTCATACTGGATCAAAGCCCTAAAAATAAGATCTAAAACCATAAAATTCTTAGAGGGAAACATCGGGAAAAGCTTCATGGCATTGGATTTGGCAACGATTTTTTGGATATGACAACAAAAACATAGGCAACAAAAGTAAAAATACATAAAATGGACTACATCAAAATTAAAAACTTCTGTGCATCATAGGACATAACAGTGAAAAGGCAACCTACGATGGAATGGGAGAAAATGGTTGCCAATCATATATCTGATAAGGGGCTCTTATCCAGAATATATAAAAACTCTACTACTCATAAAAACAAAATAATCTGATTAAAAAATGGGCAAAGGACTAGATATTTCTTCAAAGAAGATATGCAAAAGGCCAATAAGCATATGAAAATGTGCTCAACATCATCATATCATTCCCTAATGCAAAATCAAAACCACAATGAGATATCACCTCACACCCATCAGGATGACTAGTATCAAAAGCCCCCAGAAAATAACAAGTGAAGACAAGGTAGTGCAGAAATTGGACCCCTTGCGCACTGTTGGTAGGGAATGCAAAATGGTGCAGTTGCTATGGAAAACAGTATGGCAGTTCCTCAAAAATAAAAAGTTGAAAACTGAATTACCATATGATCCAACAGTTTCACTTCTGGTTATATATCCAAAAGAATTGAAAACACCCATGGTTTTTTTTTTTGACTCTCATTTTTTATTTTTTAAAAAAGACAGATTTAGGAATTTGTAAGAAATTACTAAGTTAGGTTTTTAAAAAAAATCTGTCAAGTACTACAGTAATGAAATAAATAAGATTTTAAAAATTATTTTATCTTATTTATTTTTGGCTGCATTGGGTCTTTGTTGCTGCACATGGGCTCTTCTCTAGTTGTGGCGAGTGGGTGTTACTCTTCGTTGTGGTGCGCGGGCTTATTGCTGTGGCTTCTCTTCTTGTGGAGAATGTGCTCTAGGCACACGGGCTTAAGTAGCTGTGGCATGCAGGCTCAGTAGTTGTGGCTCGCGGGCTCTAGAGCTCAGGCTTAGTAGTTGTGGCGCAGGGGCTTAGTTGCTCTGTGGCATGTGGGATCTTCCCAGACCAGGGCTCGAACCTGTGTCTCCTGCATTGGCAGGCGGATTCTTAACCACTGTGCCATCAGGGAAGCCCCCTCACAGTGGTTTTAACTTGCATTTCCCTAATGTCAAATGAGGTTGAATATCGTTTCCCGTGTTCCTATGCCTTCCTCATATTCTCTTTGGTGAAGTGTGTGTTCAAGTTTTTTTGCCCATTTTCCCCCAGCTTTATTGAGATATAATTGACATATAACACTGTGTAAGTTTAAAGTGTACAACCTGTTGATTTGATCACTTATATATTGCAAAATGATTACCACTGGAGCATCAGCAAACACCTCCATCATGCTGCATAATTACCATTTCTTTTTTGTGCTGAGAACATTTAGATCTAATTTCAGAGCAATTTTCAGGTATATAACATATATATATATATAAAACATATTATATTATAATAAAATAATAACATGTAATATAAATATAATATGTAATCTCCAGAGCTCATTCACCCTGTACCTGGAAGTCTATACCCTTTGAAGGCTCAGCTCGTCAGTAAATCTGCTGACGGAGGAGGGAGGAGGTGTGAAGCCTGGTGGTGCTAGCTGCCTCATTAGGTTTCACTGCTGTGGTTGGGGGTGGAGCACAACTTGCTGCTAGACCCAGTTGACCCTCCTCTGGTTGGAGCACCTCCTGCTTCCACCGGACAGGGATGAAGGATCAGCTCTGCCAACACGACCCTGGTGGGAGGAGAATCAGAGCATTGCCTGGTTCTCCTGGGTTGGGGGTACAATAGCATCTCCCTGCTTGGTCCCACTGATGCGACCCTCCTGGGGGAAAAAATGTGTGTCCTAGTCAGCTCGGGCCACCATAACTAAATACCATAGACTGGGTGGCTTAAATGACAGAAATTTATTTTCTCACAGATCTGGAGACGGGAAGTCTGTCTTCATACTGCCAGCACAGTTGGGTTCTGGTGGGAGCTCTCTTCTTGGCTTGCAGATGGCCGCCTTCTCTCTCTGTCCTCATGTGGTAGAGAGAAAGGGAGCAAGCTCTCACTGTCTCTTCTTATAAGAGCACTAATCCCACCAGGATTACCCCACCCTCATGACCTCATCTAATCCTAATTACCTCCTAAAAGTCCTATCTCCAAATATAATCATACTAGGGGTTAGGGTTTCAACCTATCAATTTTGTGGGGACACAATTCAGTCCATAGCAATGCTCAAACTCCCTACTCATCAGACAAATGCAAATTAAAGCAATAAGGAGCTACTGTATAATTTCTCACCCATCAAATTGGCAAAAATTCATAGGATTGATGATATTGCATGCTGACAAGAAGACAAAGAATGATCCTTTCAAACCCTGGGATTGGAAGTGCGACTTGGTGAGGCCTTTGCAGAAGTCATCATGGTATGATGACCACAAAGTCCTAATACTGCAACCCTGCAATCTTACTTCTTGGACTCTATTCTAGAGTGGTACTTGCTTACTTGCACAGAGAAGCACGTTCGTGGATGTTCTTGGCAGCATTGTTTGCGGCAGCCAAAAGATAGAAATCATCTTAATAACCAACTGGAGGGTCCTAGTAGTAAATTTTGTAATCCCTGACATGACCCACGAGGCAGTTATTAAAAAGAGGCAGTGAAAATCAGGGTATAGGTTATCTTTCGTGGAGAAGTAACTGGAAGGGGCACGGGGGTCTTCTGGTCTGGGCCTTGTTTCAGGTGCAGGTTACAGGAGAATGCTGTTTGTGAAAGTTCATTGGTCTACACGTATGATTGGGGCACTCTTATGCACTTCCATAAAAATATTTTTAAAATAGGAGGCTCAGTGTTCTCTTGGTTTAAATGAGACTCAGATTCTCAAACTCTTCATTGAAATAAGAAATCTAGGTCTATCGTGGGTCCTTAGGGGGTATTTCTTGGGTGGGAGGAGTACTGGTTTTCTCTTTTCAATTCACATATCCGTGAGAAAAGAGGAGCCATGCCTACAGTTTCCTTCTGACTCAAAGAAAATTCAAAAGCAGATCTCTTGTCCAGGAAATAAGGATGTCAGTTAAAGTATTGCTAAATCACTTGAAATAAGTATTATTAAGATACTTGAAATAAGTTCGATGTCTCATCGAAACTGTAGACTGTATGAAGTTAAAAATCTTAATCACAGGACATGGTAATAATGTTGCAGTCTGAGTGTCTTAAAGCTTGCTAAGTTTTCTGGGGTTAGATGTAAATTTGCAAGGCCAGTTCATGGTGTGGAACAGAACCTGCTTTTCTGCAGCTGCTTATTCTTTTGAGATTGTCCCTCTTACCCTGCTAAGAGTTCTTTCACCAGAGGGAAGAAGGGCCCACAGGTTCATGCCAGTGCTGGAATCCCATGAGCTATCTTTGAGGGAGAAAAGGCAGGTCTGAGAACCTGGCCTTTTATCCTATGGACCAGAAGAGGATTACCGACAAGTAGAATACAGGGCATTTGGTGTTGAAAATCTTCAGTTTTAACACGAAAGTATTTTCAAGACCTACAGGTAAGCAGAAAAGACGTGTGGTACCAATGTGTTTGTATATGTATGCACATGGAAATGCATATAAAGGTAACTGGAAAGAGTTACAATAAAGTGTTATCAGCCATTACCTTTGAGAGGGGGAAATTAATACCAGGACCAGCCATAAAAGTGAACTTCTCTTCTCCTTCAGACTCTTTTTATTACTTGATTTTTTGTGAGAATATATTTGTGTGAAAGTTGTGCAAAAAAAAAAAAAAATCCCATGGTACTTCCTTGGCAGGCCAGAGGTTAACACTCCGCGCTCTCAATGCAGGGGAGGAGGGTGCAGGTTCCATCCCTGGTCAGGGAACTAAGATCCCGCACGTCAAGGCACTGCCGGGTGACACAGCCAAAAAACAAAAACAAAAACCAAAACACCACTAGGAAATAAACAGGTTTAACAGTCCAAGGTAAAAAGAGAATAAAAAATCACCTGGCCTATTTGATCATGGTGAATTCTGTTGAGAGCAGTTACAGAGTTCTTCTGGAGAGAGTTTGGGAACAGTTTGTGACGGGGCACGTAGATAACTGAGCAGATAGAACAGAGGACGGAGGAGGAGGAAGATGAGGAGAAGCAGGAAGAGGAGGGAGAGGAGGGGCCAAAACTGGAGGAGAAGGAGGAGGAAGAAAAAAAGGAAGAGAAAAATCGGAAGGAGTACAGGGAGATGTGTTGCTCGGCTTTTGAGCTCAAAAATTAGTTCAGAGTATGTAATCACCATAAACCACCAGGCCCAGTAATGGAGCATACTTACACAGGCATAATGAAGTGTAAGCCCTATACGCTGAATTAAAAATTGTAGTCTCATTCTATGGGAAGTAGGGGAGACAGAGAAGAATGGGTGGGTGTTAAATCTGCATGTTACATTATAGTAATTCAACTGATGACATCTCAAGATATAAGCATATAAGTTTTTGGGTTGTTTCATATTTACATGGTGGTAAGTACCAGATGAATGCCTGGGAGTGGAATACAGGTTCGGGGAAGTCAGGGAGCTGAGGCAGAGAAGACTGGCTGGCTTTCTAAATCTCGGAGCACAATGCGACCGTTTTGAATTTGGCTGTTCATGCTGATGTGGGCCTTCCTGACTTGACATGGCTTTGCAGCCGAATGTGACAGGCCCAGCTTGGGCCGGTCTGGGGAGCAACAGGGTTGGCTGACCCTCCAGACCCACTAACTCGGCAGACAAGCAGATATAATCCCCTTTCCAGGCACACCCATAACACGGAGCATTATCCCACGAACAAGTGTAATCTCTGCAGATACCCAGGGCCATGGAGGTAATAGAAACAGCTTTGTAACAGCTAAGTTTAAGGTTAATCATAGACTAGCACTTTCGTTCTTTCCTTTCACTCATTACTTTCTGTAAACCTTCCAAGATGGGTCTCTTGTTGGGTATGCATTTAAAGCTGTAGCCCCAGACGTCTAAGAAACGTGACTCTATTTTCCTGCATCTGCACTGGCTGGGGTGGATTAAGTTGTAGAAATAGGCCGTACATGACATGGCACAACCTAATAGTTTATTTTCCACTCAATCGTGGGAGGCGGTGGGGGAAAGGGTGACTGCTCCTCAGAATGATTCAGGGACCGAGGCTGATGGGAGCTCTTCCATTCTACAACGTGTGACTTTCAAATCGCCATGGGTATCACTTGCCCAATCAACTAGGGTAGGAGGAAAATGGGGGAACGCCTGTGGGAGGTGGGTTAAGGCCAGGGTTGTTTGTGGCACACATCGCTTGTGATGACATTCCGTGAAGCCAAAGACAGTCTCATGGCCACACAGGAGAACCTAGCAAATGTGGCTGAGTAGTGCTCCCAGGAAGAAAAGGAGATGAACATTGGGAAAGAGTCAGCAGTCTTTCCCACAGCTATTCAACTTAATTTCTACTGACAATTTCCATTCCTCTTGATTGTAGAAACTTAATCCTGCTAAGTCTAAGGTTTCTGGGGCTGAAGTTGGGGTTGTCCGTGAAGCTAGGGCCCCAGAAGGAACCCCTGAGTGTTGTCTATGGGATCAGCCTGTCTCTGTTTTCATTCATTCTGGATGGCTCCTGTGTTATCTCCAGTTCCCCTCTGATAGTCCTTGTCACTCTGGCACTTGGCATTCCTATAGCCTTCACCTCCTTCTCACCAAGCTGGGTCATGAGATATCCTACTTGGCTGTCATGCCATTTCTCCCTAAACCTCCACACCATACAGCATATTTTCTTTGAGATCTTAAAGCCTCTCTAGGGTTTATATGTGAAGTAGGAATACAGGTGTTATCTGGGGTCTTTGACACCCTGCCCCTTCCTGAGATGCAGGCTATTAGGGGCCTTCTGATGGATATACTGGCATCTGGTCTTCCTCTACTTCTCCTATTCCATGAATAGGGGGCCATTTCCCTTTCAGGACTAGGGGAAAGGTGGTCTTGATCAGCTCTTCTGCCAAATCTACTATTCATTTCTTGAGGTCTTTCCTTCTTTCTTTAAGAGTTTGACTTTTTTTTTTTTTTTTTTTGCGGTACGCGGGCCTCTCACTGTTGCGGAGCACAGGCTCCGGACACGCAGGCTCAGCGGCCATGGCTCATGGGCCCAGCCGCTCTGCGGCATGTGGGATCTTCCCGGACCGGGGCACGAACCTGTGTCCCCTGCATCGGCAGGCAGACTCTCAACCCCTGTGCCACCAGGGAAGCCCCAAGAGTTTGACTTTTAATCTCAAAAGCTGGAAGAGGTTTCTGTTTTCCTATCCCTGCTCTGAGACACTAGAAGCCTGGAATTCCAGCTTGAATGAACCTAGAGAACATTAATTCAAATTTCTAAATATCATTCCACATTGGCAATTATTATGTCCATTTTACAAAGGAAGCAGGTTCAAGAAAATTATCTTGTTCAAGGATATACAATTTCTAAGTGTCAGAGGTGGGATGTAAGCCTACATCGGTCTGATTTCTATGTCTCTGTGCTTTACCATTAGGTCATTCGGATTTTCACATGATCTGGGAAACACATAGCCCTAGAGAAACACAGACACTGACTCAGAAACACACACACGCACACACAGGAGAAGCTGGAACATTCCCTTCAATTTTATTGGTTTAAATAAATACTTTTCTGAAAGAGCAGCCCAGTATCAAGGAGCTTAGGGCATCTACAGCATGAAAGTGAGGATCCCCATGGTGGATGATGACAGATTTGGAGGCCAAGAGGATGAAGTAATATGGTGTTCCTGGGCTAGTGGGTTGCTTGGATGTTGAGTTCCTTGGCTGGTAGGTTTCCTGGCTAGGGGATGTCTCAGCTGTTGGTTTCTTGCATGGTGGCTGATTTGGCTGGTTAGTGTCTTGGTGGGTGGGTTCTGTTGGGATGGGTGAACCCATTGGCTACAGGGCCTGGTCTTCACACAAATAGGGCATAGTAATAAATGATGCCTAAACCGATGAGTATAGCAAATACATCCAGCCAGCCAGTTCGGCCTGAGTTGATATAAGCCTCTTCCCAATCGCTGTTCTTGTTGGCCTCCTTGGTCTGTAGGAATGGGAGCTTTAGATTTGGGTTTCTGAGTCCAGCCTTGTGACACCTTTGGGTAATGGCTGGAGACCTTCCGTTACTGAAGGAAAATCTCTACCCACATCCCAGGACAGGAGCAGATGCAAGGGGGCAGGTAGAGGACAGGATGGGCCAAGGTTTAGGCACTGGGTTACCTTGTGACAGAAGAAGCCTGCTGGTAGTCCCAGGGGAGGGAAAAGAAGTATGCCTATGATGGTCATACACAAGTAATCTGGGGCATGAAATGCCAGTTCTTCTGGTGTCTGGACAGGCCCCTGTGGCTTAGCTTCGTCAGGTGGGGCACCTGGAGCCAGTGGGGCCCCTGGAGTGGGTGGGGCGCCTGCAGCGGGTTTCGGAGGCATAACTTTTCCACTCCAAAAGACTCCAAGTATCTTGAAAA
This sequence comes from Phocoena phocoena, assembly GCF_963924675.1. Taxonomy (NCBI): domain Eukaryota; kingdom Metazoa; phylum Chordata; class Mammalia; order Artiodactyla; family Phocoenidae; genus Phocoena; species Phocoena phocoena. Next base: position 15,887,325 of record NC_089238.1, read on the forward strand.
CAGAGAGCCAAACCCACTACACCTCCCCTTGTTCTATCTGGAATCCCAAGACCCAAACCGTGGAAGTCCAGTACTTCACTGAGGAGAAACCAGCGCAAGTCCTGATTGGTTGCTGGTGTGAGGGGGCGTGGTCCCACTGTACAATGCTCCTCCAGGACTCAGAGGGTGCTCCACCCTCTATCAGGACATTGACTCTGTCCACCCTGATAGGAATTGGTTGCAAGCCATGAGGTTGGATTCTGGCTCCTCCTCCTTCCTGCAGACCCCTATCTGCAGACAGGGCAGGAGCGGGTACCGGGGACCCCTCCCAAGAGCTATGGGAACAAGGAGTTAGACAAGACTAGTAAGAAAACTAGGGGGCCTACAAACAAAAGGGAAGGGAAAGGAAAAATAGTAATAGATTATAAAATATTAAATTAAAAAAGAATTCTAGTCCATACTGACAGAAAGAAAGAAAAATATGAGAGAAACAAAGTGAAAATGGGGAAGGTCTTTCTTAGAGTAGAATGCCATTTAATAAATGTCAATGGAATGATGGAAATGAGAAATCCCCAGTGTGGTAGGCAGAATCTAAGATGGCCCCAAGATTCCTGCTCACTGGTGTACATACACCTGCTCCCAGTTACTCATTCAAGTACTAATCAGTGGGCTGCCATGAAGGGATTTTGCAGATGTAGTTAAGGTCCCCAGTCAGTTAATGTTAAAATAGGGAGAATATCTTCAGAGGGTCTAACCTGATCAGGTGAGTTCCTAAAAGGAACTGGATTTTACTGGCAAAGAAGATTCCAGGCATGAGGCAGATTAGAGGCAAGGGAGATTCTCCATGGCTGGCTCTAAGTAGGAGAGGGCCACATAGCAAGGAATGCAGGCAGCGTCTAGCTGAGAGTGGCTCCCAGCTGAAAGCCAGCAGGGAAATGGGGACTTTAGTTCTACAGCAGTAAGGATCTGAATTCTGCCATAACCATATTCATTTGGAAGAGGGTCCTAGCTCCAAATGAGAATGCAGGCCAACACCTTGATTTTAACCTGTGAGATCGTGAGCAGAGAGCCCAGCCATTCTGACCTACAGAACTCTGAGTTAATAACTAAGTTTGTGGGAATTTGTTATGCATCATTAGAAAACTAACAATCATAGTAATTACTGGCTCAGGTAATTAGCATCAATGGATGCTAATACCACTGGGTTTTAGCTGATACTACCCTTGGCTTGTGGTTTTAGAGGAAAAGAGGGTGTGATTCCAGACTGGCATGAACCTGTGGGCCCTTCTTCCCTCTGGTGAAAGAACTCTTAGCAGGGTAAGAGGGACAATCTCAAAAGAATAAGCAGCTGCAGAAAAGCAGGTTCTGTTCCACACCATGAACTGGCCTTGCAAATTTACATCTAACCCCAGAAAACTTAGCAAGCTTTAAGACACTCAGACTGCAACATTATTACCATGTCCTGTGATTGACATTTTTAACTTCATACAGTCTACAGTTTCGATGAGACATCGAACTTATTTCAAGTATCTTAATAATACTTATTTCAAGTGATTTAGCAATACTTGAACTGACATCCTTATTTCCTGGACAAGAGATCTGCTTTTGAATTTTCTTTGAGTCAGAAGGAAACTGTAGGCATGGCTCCTCTTTTCTCACAGATGTGTGAATTGAAAAGAGAAAACCAGTACTCCTCCCACCCAAGAAATACCCCCTAAGGACCCACGATAGACCTAGATTTCTTATTTCAATGAAGAGTTTGAGAATCTGAGTCTCATTTAAACCAACAGAACACTGAGCCTCCTATTTTAAAAATATTTTTATGGAAGTGCATAAGAGTGCCCCAATCATACGTGTAGACCAATGAACTTTCACAAACAGCATTCTCCTGTAACCTGCACCTGAAACAAGGCCCAGACCAGAAGACCCCCGTGCCCTCTTCCAGTTACTTCTCCACGAAAGATAACCTATACCCTGATTTTCACTGCCTCTTTTTAATAACTGCCTCGTGGGTCATGTCAGGGATTACAAGATTTACTACTAGGACCCTCCAGTTGGATATTAAGATGACTTCTACCTTTTGGCTGCCGCAAACAATGCTGCCAAGAACATCCACGAACGTGCTTCTCTGTGCGAGTAAGCAAGTACCACTCTAGAATAGAGTCCAAGAAGTAAGACTACAAGCCCAGGCACAAGTAGGTAGCAAATAAATTCAAATGGAATGAATTGGTAAATCCCACTCTTCACACTCAAAGAACCCACCTGCAGGTCAGACTGGGAAATAGCAGCCAGTTACAAAGGCCCACCCATTTTATATTTTGTGAACCATCTGTGGTCCAACTTGCTAAAAGAAAAGCAAGTATCTGAGTTCTTCAAGCCAATCAGGAGATGGGGGAACACCCAGGAAATAGCCTCTGTATTCATTGAGCCAGTCAGAAACCCAGGCTAAAAGAAAAACCTTGAAACTCCTCTCCCCCATATGCTGAAGGGAATCACAATCACAGTGCTGAAAGGAAAGCAGACTCAGAGGCAGAGTGGACGATGGGAGAGGCCATGCCTTGGTGACATCATTCCCCCGTGGGTGGTTGGACCTGAAATGAGTTGGCTGGCTGACCAGGGACTGTGGGGATGTTAAAGGGGGTGAAAGAGGATTCCAGCAGGGTAGGATGAGGCTTATGAGGGCACAAAGACAGGCGCTTAGGACCAGGGAGAATTACGGGGCATGAGGAGACAGGTGGGGGGATGGCCAGGGGGTTGTGGGGCGACTGGGGTCTTGTTATGTAGCCTAGATGGGGGTAAGGGGATGGGAGAAAGTTACCAGGAAAGGGAGTGGGTATGGGAACAGGGAGTTAAGGGCCACAGGGAATGTTAGGATGAGATGAGGAGGAGGTTGTGGTGGACAGGGTGGGGATTTGTGGGTCAGAGAGAGGGTGATGTGTGGACAGGGACAGGGTTATGAGGTGGGGACTTGGGGGCCACACGGAGAGGATTATGGGATATGGAAGGGGGTATGTAGTACACAAAGATTATTGGCAGCTGCAAGGGGCCTAGAGGAAGGCAAGTGGGACATTATAGATGATTAGGGAGAGAGTTAAACGGTACAGGAGGGAGGTGATGGGACAGCAAGTGTTTTATGGACCCTGTGGTGCATCATCGCTGGGGCCCATGTGCCCCTTGCTGGTGAGCCAGGGTCAACTTTCCTCCTGACTGGTGCGGTCAGGTCAGCCCTCCCCATTCCTCAGGGTCTCGGCTGTCCCCCCTTGCTGTCTGCAGACCTTATGTGGGCTGGTCTCTCCCTTGCTGGCCCGAAGTGTAAGCTGCAGCTCCTTGAGCTCTGTAGGGCTCATTAGGCCTCTGGTGATGTCTGTGGACCATCCTGTGGAGACCTCCTGCCTGCGTCCATCGTGTCCCTCCTCTGCTGTTTCCCTTTCGGGATTCCAGCCCTCGTTTTCTCTGTCAGAGTGAGGCAAAACCCCTTATCTCCCACCCCAGGGTTATCCCTCTCTCTCCTAACGCATTTCTCCCCTTCCCCCTGTTCTCCCCAGAGCCCTACCTTCTCCCCATCCCTCTGCAGCCTCTCAGAGGGACAGCTCCCCATTTGTTCTCCCTTTTCTCCGGGAGCCTACCCTGCCCCTCTCACATTCCACCACTCTGCTTCTTCCCAGAACGCTGTTTTTATTTCACTGTGTCCTTTGTCTCCTTTCCCTCTTCCTGTTCCCCCTTCTCCTTGGGTCCTGTCCTGACTCTCCTCCCTACCCTGGCTCCGGTTTCTTCCTAAGGAAGCCCCCTCTGGCCTCCCTCAGCCCCACCCCAACCAAGAACCCCTCTCTTCCCTGGATCAACTCCCCCTACTACACCCAACTTCTGAGGCCACTCATCAGCCAGCCCAATTCTATTTTCATAGTTGTGTATTAACACTTGGTTTTCTAAGGATTTCTTTTTTTTTTTTCATTCTTGACCCAAACTTTAATTTACAACTTAATATACAATATGATGTCTGTAACTTCTTGAAATTCTCACCTGGCTCTTGGAAAGAGTTGAGTCTACACTTTCAGTCTTCATCATCAGGAAGGATACCTAATTCTTCATCCGTCCACCGGGAAGGATCTGGATATGGAAAGTGGCCCAGCGCGGCATCTGAGTCATGCCCAAAGTGCTAGAGAATCCAGAACCACATGGTTGCACTGAAGAACTCTGCCTTGATCACCTGGTCAGCTGGGGAAACTGTCTGTACTGGGGCTCGATATGCACACCTCCACCAGCATGACGGACTCCAGCGCCTCCAGCCGCCCGCGTGCGGCGGCCCCTGAAGAAGTGGCCTCCAACGCGCGCTAAAGGCTCTAGACACATCAAAGCCGACATGCCAGCCCACGTTCGGTTAGCAATCCCCAGGCCGCATGGCCGCTTCCCGTCACTTTCTTTGGCGCCCCTCCCAGTGACGTCAGTCAGGATTTCTTATTTTTGATTCATGTTGCTAAGATATTCTTTTATCCTCTTAAGTGAACTGACCAAGATTATTTCAAATTCCTAGTCCACTTTGTTCCAATAATTTGTCTTTGGGGATATATGTGTTAAGTTCTAAACTTTAGGAGTATTAGCTGGGTTTTCTAGTTGTGCCAGTAGAGGTGAATTTTAGGAGCCAGGAGATGGCTGAGCCCCAAGTGAGAGCCCTAGGCATGTTGACTCTTAGTTGCTGTCCCTCCACACAGCAGGCAGTCTCTCTAAATTGTAATTACAGCAAGTCCCCTACGTACGAACCTTCAAGTTGCGAACTTTGAAGGATGTGAACGTGTCCAGAGAAAGGACGAAGAGAGACAAGAGGAAGAAGTAACTGAAGAACCGAAGAGATTCACGACTCAGGAAATGGCAAGGGGATTTTCTTTATTTGAGGAGGCACTGTTAGTTTTTGAGGCACAGGACCCAAACGTACAACAGTACACGAAGGTTGCAGCAGCCGTTCAGAATGCAATCCAGTGCTAGCATGTGTCATTTATGATGAGAAAAAAAGAGCTACTATCCAGACATCACTGGACCATTTTTTCAAGAGGATAGATAGAATTGAATCCAGCAAAGAACCAGAACCTCTGCCATCAAAGTCAGGCATGAGTGAAACTGCAGCTTGCCCTCCACCTCCTATAGCTGACGATCCTTCAGCTCTGCCATCTCCCACGTCCTCTCCCTCCTCCAGTCAGTAACTCTTCTTGCCTGTTCACTCGATGCCAGCCTCTGCATGCCAGCTGTTGTACTGGACTGCTGTACTTTTCAAGGTACCGTACTGTAAGACTAAAAATGTTTTCCTTATTTTTTATGTATTATTTGTGTGAAAAGTATTATAAACCTATTACAATACAGTACTATATAGCTGATTGTGTTAGTTGGGTACCTAAGCTAACTTTGTTGGACTTATGAACAAATTGGACTTATGAATGCGCTCTCAGAATGGAACTCGTTCGTATGTGAGGGACTTACTCTACTCAGTTCTGGAAGTTTGAAGGCAGTAGAATGGAGGATTGGGTGAATGTCCAAAGGCAACTGCTTACTCCCTAACTCTTTCTTGGACACCAGCATCCTGGGATTGTTCCTGCTGATTTCTGTGGTGAAGGGACAGCCAATGATTTTCTCAAGGCAACTATAGAAAAGTCAAGAGCAGGATCTGAAATGCATTCTTCCAATAACCCAGCCATTCCATCCATAGATCTATACCCACAGAAATGCATACATATATTCACCAAAAGATGTGCTAGAATATTCACAGCAGCTTTATTCATAAGAGCCCCCAACAGGCAACTACCCAAATATCCATCAATGGTAGAATGCCAAAATAAATTGGGTGTACTCTCCAGCAACGAGGATGATTGCTCCACAACTACACACAGCAATGTGGATGAATTTCACAGACTTCAAGTTGAGCAAAAGAAGCTTCCTACAGACTCATGCTGTAGAAAGTATAAAAGCAGGCTAAATTTGTGTCTAATGGGTACCCTGGGGAGCAGTGAATGGAAGTAGGCTCCAGGGGTAGGAGGTTGAATGCTGGTTACACATATATGTTCAGTTTGAGAAGATTTGAGCTGTACCTTTCTGACATGTGCACTTATCAGTATGCATATTATATTTCAATAAATTCCTTTTAAAAGTCAAATATTACCTTCAGGAAACAAGAATCATACACACACACACACACACCCCACACAGGCACATGTGCTCACCTTTCCTTCAATTTATCAAGTCTTGGCCACTCCAGTCACCTTCTGCCCCGCACCACCTGTAGCCACCTGTGCACCTTATACAGACCCCACGCCAGCTCAGGGCAGCCTTCAGTCACCCCAGGGTATCACACTCTTTCTTGTCACTGTTAATTCCTAGAATCCATGTTTTTTCTGTCCCTTTTTGTCTTGGGGGAGAAGCAACAGAGAATACACCTCTCTGATTAAAAAAATATTAGTACATCTCACACATCTCTAGTCCCACTATCAACATTAACCCATTTGGCTTTGAATATCTATACACACAAACACACCTTGCTTGCCACTGTTCTCTCTCCCTTCTGTCTTCTATTTTCAGATGTCTCAATTTTTGTTGGGTTAGAATAATTCCAGTACTTTCTATGGATACAATACATCAGTGGTAAACTTCTTAAGTCACAGATGAAATGAAAACATTTTGTAATCAGAACACATGAACGATCTTACCAGGGATAATATTTTTGTGTCACTCTTTCTCTCAATGGTACGTAGCCATTTTCCCATGTCCAGGTTCAGTGATGGCAATGAGAAGTCTGGTGCCAGCCTAATTCTCTCTCCTTTTTAAAATTTTTATTTTATTATTTAAAAATTTTTTTTGGCCACACCACATGGCATGCAGGATCTTAGTTCCCTGACCAGGGATCGAACCAATGCCCCCTGCAGTAGAAGCACAGAGTCCTAACCACTGGACCGCCAGGGAACTTTTTGTCTCTCTTTTTAAGTAACTTGTTCTGTCTAGAACTTTCTGGGATTGTTGTCTTACTCTTAGAATTCAGGAACTTCACCAGAACAAGCGTGTGTCTGTGTGTGCGCACAGTGCCTCCAGAAACTTTGCAAATTCTTTCCATGGGCAGTATTTTGTCCAGCTTGGGAAAATTATCTCTTATTATTACCTTATTACTTACTCTCTTTTTCTGAAAATTCCTACATATTATATATTAGACCTCCTGGACCCTTTAAATAATTTTTTTCTTGTGTGGTTGTTTTCTTATTGTTTTTCTCCGAAGTTTGAGATACTCCTTCCACTTAATTATCCAGACCAACAGATTGGTTGTTTATTTCAATTACTCTATTTCAAGTCTACATTTGTTGAATATTTTAAAATTACTGATATACATAAATTAAATAATTAAAAAATCATTTAATTTAACTAATAAAATTTGTAGCATAGTGGTATCAGAGATCTCTCTCTTTAATAAAGAACTCTTTTCTCTTCCACAAACTCAGTGGAAGCCCCTAATCTAATTAGATGGGTAATTAGAGAACTTCTGAGCTCTCTTGGGAGAGTCACAATGTTCTTTCTTTCTTTCTTTCTCTCTCTCTCTCTTTCTTTCTTTTTGGCTGCATTGAGTCTTCGTTGCTGCATGAGGGCTTTCTCTAGTTGCGGCAAGTGGGGGCTACTTTGTTGCAGTGCGTGGGCTTCTCATTGTGGTGGCTTCTCTTGTTGGGGAGCATGGGCTCTAGGCGCACGGGCTTCAGTAGTTGTAGCACGTGGGCTCAGTAGTTGTGGCTCGTGGGCTCTAGAGCGCAGGCTCAGTAGTTGTGGCACACAGGCTTAGTTGCTCCATGGCATGTGGGATCTTCTCAGACCAGGGCTCGAACCCGTGTCCCCTGCATTGGCAGGCGGATTCTTAACCACTGCACCACCATGGAAGTCCCGAGTCACAATGTTCTTTTGCAGGCTGCTGGTGGCAGGTTCCCTGCACAGGCTAGACAGGAGGGTCTTGGGAACAGCAGGCAGTGAAAAGCCCACAAATTTTTGCTCCAGAGGACCTATGATGAAGAGAAAGGCAAATGTTTCCTTCTGTTTTGGACACAGTGCCAGGAGTCTATGGATTTTCTTAGGGCATAGAAAAAGGTTTGAGCCACAAACACACACACACACAAATTGGCTTCACAATTATTGACTGAATATTTGGAGTTAATAAAATTCAAATAAATCTAATAGTAACCTAACCAATTCCATCACTAGGTCAACTGTTAAATTTAGTATCTGTGAAAATGCAGTCTCCATTGAGAAACAACTTGGAGGTCAGACTTCCCCCATTCCGTGAATTCTCTAGCATGCAAAATTATTGCCAACGAATCTTAATCAATAGTAAATTAAAAGTTATTCATAGTCAAACAGTTTTAATTCTTTTTTTTCCACTAAAAAAGCAGCTTGAAGATGGGATCTTGGTGGATTTAATCCGTTGCTCTGCTGGTGAGGGGTGTAGAAAAGCTTCTCTGTCCATGGTTCTCCCTAGGCTCAATCTCAGGGATTGGGAGCCCTGCTTCTTTTGCTTCTTCCCCAGGCAACCTGTTGAAAGAGGTGGCTACCCTAGGGTATCTCAAACTGTGGTCCCAGGACCAGCAGCATGACACCTAGGAGTTCGTTAGATATGCAAATTCATTGGCCCCACCTCAGACCCACTAAATCAATCTCTGGGGATGTAGCTCAGAAAATTGTTTTAAGAAGCCCTCCAGGAGATTCTGATGAAGCTTCTTCAGTTCTACTGCCCGATCAGCTGGCTGTCTGACCTTTTCCTGGCCTCCCTCACCTCCCCTGCCTCTTAGAGCAAAGCCTGGGAGGTTCTTCTAATGGCTAATGGCTGCGCTTTTTCCTGAAGCACCACCCCCTTCCTCAAGGACATTGGCTACTCCTCTCTAAGTACCCCTTATACCTCTTCTCCTGCCACTCCCTCTATGATTCCTGCTCCCTCCATTGCTTTCACTTGACCACCCCTCACCCCCTGCTGTGTGATCTAGGCAAAGTGGAGGGGGTGTATTCAAGACCCATCCCCTAGAGTCTACAGCCAATCACCAATAGGAAATATGCTGAGAGAGAGCCCTGCCAAGAAGTATCAACGAGCTGATTAGGAATTAAAATTCAAGAAAAGGGCTGGACGTTGTTCCGTATTTAAAAGAAGAGAATTTGAGAGTTCTTGTGAAGTTCAGTAAATCAAGACTTTTTGAGAGAGTTGTGGAGAGTCCAAACTCTGCATCTCTCTCAAGATTGGTCATCGCCTGAGACCTTGCCCCCACCAGTACACCCCAAATCCACACCCCAGATCCCTTTCCTGAAGTCCCCACTCCCTGCATTGTCTTCTGTCCTAATCTTAGGGATGCGGGGGTGGGGTTGTTGTCCCTACTGTGGTCTTCAAGGATCCCAACCACTTCCTACCACCCCTCATTTGACCTCGTAAAATCACATCACCCTCTCTCATCACCACTGACCAAAAAATAACAGGAAGAATAACTGGGCTAGAACTGAACCTTTTTTTCTATCTGAGCCAGTTGGCTGAGAATATATGGAATCTGGAGAGCGTGCCTCATCATCACATATATTTGTTTCATCTTTTTCTGCTGATCTGGCAAAGCCGAGGGGAACATCAGACAGAGACCCTCCAAACAAGAAACTTTATGGACAAGGAACACCTCAGGCAATGGACCCACCAGGCAAAGGACTCTTCAACGAAGAGACCATCCAGGCAAGATTCCCACCAGCCAATAGATTGTTGAGCCGGTCGTATTCACTGCTCACCCAAAGGGGATCACCACAAAATAGTGGGTTTAACTGCTTTTATTCCCTCTAAACTCCTTTCAATGGGGATTTTATTGTGGAGGAAATCTTGAAAACTTTAGAACCAAGAAATCCTAAGAGGGACCTGTTGGTTTGTGGAGTATGTGTGTGTAATAGAGAGAGAAATACATGTGCTTTTCACGTAGGTGAGTTCATGACTGTATTTGGCTTTGATTGTATGTTTGCAAGACTGCATGTGGGCTCAGTTTTGATGGCACGTGACATTGTTTGGAAGTGTGAAGGCAAGGAGGCATGAGGTCACTCTGATTCCTGACACTGCCCTACTCAGCCCCCACCTCCAGTGCCCACCGTACCAGGCAACAAGGGTCAATGACTTCCCAGGAGGCACAGGGAGCCCATCAACCTATCACACACACACACACACACACACACACACACACACACAATTTCGTAGTCAAACATGGCTTGTTCTCACCTGACATTCCTGGGGCCTTCTTCCTGTTTCAGAACTGGCTTTGACATGCCCAGAGCCCACACAGTCTGGGCTTTGTTTCTTTCTCTTTCCAGGCACAAGGTCTCCAGACTCTGTGCGCATAAGAAGAGCAGGAACCTGCTGCATCTCACTCTCCATTCTGCTCAGGGCAGCCAAAGAAGCTCAGAAATGTTTATCAGATCATAACCTTCCCCAGCTTATAACTTTTGACAGGTTCCCATAGTACTTGGAATAAAATCTTGTTTTTTCAGTCCACAAGCTTGTAAAATTCTATTCTTGTCCTTGGAATAGAGGATTTGGATGACAATATGTCTAGATTTATGTGTGCATGTCTATAAGTGATTCCTCATAAGTACTTTTAGTTTGATTTGAAAACTCAATGCCTTTCTTTGGGTTAGGTGAAACTATTATATTATCCTTTCCCACTGTTCATGGACGTAAAACCCCATGCAGAACCCAGCTGAGGAGGCTGTGTACTTCCAGAACCCAAGGAACCTCTTAAAGACAAAGCCCAGAGGTCCAAGTGAAGCTCTCATAGGGTCCTTGGTACTTGCACCCTTTCTCATTCATTCCTCTAGTTTGGTGCTTCTCAAACTTTAGTTTGCATCAAAATTACCTGGAGGGCCTATTAAAACACAGATTTCAGGCACCACCAGGGTTTCATACTCAGGGAGTCTGGGGGTGGGTAAGAATTTGCTTTTTAAAGAGATTTCCAAGTGATGTTGACACTGCTGGTCAGAGGACCACACTTTGAAAACTACTGTTCAGGTCTGATTCTTCCCCTGGAGGTCCCATCTCCTGGTTTTCTCCATCAAGGCTGGTCATTCTCTGAGCCCCTGCCAATCTCCTGTGTCATGCTGTACCAAAAGCCCCCACCCTCTGCATCTCTTCCATCCTATGATGTTACGGGCTGTCACTGGAAGGTTGTTATCTCTCAGCCATGGCTTTGATCCCATCCCCAGGGGTCTCCCAGAGCAAACGTCATGAAGGTACATCTCCCTTCCATCTCCACAGACCAGGAGAGCTAACAAGAACAAGTGGATCACTGATGAGAACTTTCCATATGGGTCACTCTGCTGAATATGTCTGGAATCCTGAGTGTTCTCCTCATCATCTTACATGTTTTCCACCTTTTTCTGATGGCCTGGAAAAGCCAAGGGGAACACTCAACCACAGAATCTACAAGCCAAGGAACCAGCAGCAGAGACATCCTTCGGCCATTCAGTCTAACTCTCCAAGGGAATGAGCACAGACACCTCATTCACTTGCTTTGGGTCCTCTCCAGTGCCACACACAGGGCTATTAATTCAAAGGAAAAGTTGAAAGCCGTCAAAGTGAAAAATTCTAAGGAGGAATTGCTGGCTTGCAGACTGTGTACGAGTTTGAATATGTGCAACTGTATATACTGTTTATGCATCTTGATCTATCACTGAGTCCCGCTACATGACCCTTGTTTCTTTTCCTATTCTTACCAACCTCCTTCCCACCCCAGGGCCTTTGTACTTGCTGTTCCCCCTGCCTGGAACTCTTTTCTCCACATCGTCTAGTGACTGGCTCCTCTTGTACTTCAGATCTCAGCCTAGATGTTCCTTCTTAGAGGGGCCTTTCCTGCCCGTTCAACCCCACCCCTCAGTCCCGTGTGGCCCCCGGGGGCCCCTCTCCTTATTCCTCATAGGTGTTGGTCCTCCATTGAATCGTTTCATTTATTTATTTGTGTGTTTTCCCCCCTTCTCTCCCAGCGGTTGTGAATTCCAGGAAAGCCCTGGTCTTGTTTGCCTTAGTTACTACACGGCCCTCAGGGCCCAGCCTAGGTCTAGTATTCAGCAGGCTCCTCATAGGAATATCAGTCTGCCCATTGCACTCAGATTCAATCTGGAAGTGAGCCCCACACACTATATGTTGAACCAATCAAGATTCAAACTGGGAACAATAACGTAAAGGGCAAATAACTGTAACCCAGTGCCCTTATTCACCGAATCAATTAAGAGGGCAGGAAGAAAGGGGATTGGCTAGGTAACACCCCTTACATACAATGAGCCAATCAGAAGCCAGGTCTGGGCACTCGAGGCACACCTATACGGGAGCAGCCAATCATAATGAAGTGGTGGTCAGTAGGGAAACCACGCCCAGTGACTCAAATCCCCAAGACAGTCTTCGGACTGAGAGGCGAAGGGAAGTCCTAGGGACGTTAAAACTAGGTTTGTGATGGGTTATTAGAAAAGCGTGGGGTTGTTTAAGTGTGTATACATGGAGTGTGTGGGGTGAGTTTAGCGCAGGAAAGCAGTTAGAGGGATACATGGAGGGGATAAGGGGGCAGTGGGGGAAGGGTAGACAGAGGAGTTACCAGAGGATAGAGGAGGGTTGAATTGTGTTATAGGGCCATCATGGCTGTTATATAGGAACATACGTGCTGTGGTGGGTTCTGGCTTGGGGTACTGTCCCCTGGTTTGGAGCAGTGTCTGTTTTCAGTGCCTTTCTAGGTAAAGGGGTTGGTTTGGGGGGGGTCGTCATTTCTTGGGAGCTCAGATGTCCCCTCTCTGGGCCCCATTTTCCCATGTCTGCAGAATCCACCTGCCCAGCATCTCCTCCTCAGGCCAAGGTCCATGGCTACTGGGACTGACCCCAGGGACCTAGAGTCCAAGGTTACTCCAATGCAGCAGGTTATCCTGATGCAGAAGGTCTACCCGATGCAGCCAGTCATCCTGATGTCCTTGAATTCCCCAGAAAATGATTATTTGTTTCTCTCCATCATTTCCTTCTTCTTCTTCATTCTGCTGGCAATACGGGCCCTCGTGTTCTCCCTCGAGGTGGGCACCACCCAGCTATCACCAACTCCCATTTTCCCCAGATCTGCCTCCTCTGTCCCATCCCACCTCCCCGCTCCTCCCTAGTGATCCCTTCTTTCTCCTCTTGGGAGATTTAGTCCCTCCCTCTTCACCATCTCTGTCCTCCCTCCTTTCCAGGAGCCCCCTCTCTGCTCCTCCTCCTCCTCCGGTGTTCTGCCCAGACCTGCACCCTCATCCTGGCTCCCTTCTTTCTTCCTTTTCCACTGAGGGGCTGAACCCTGCCCTTTCCTTCCCCACACCACCATTCCTGGTCTTTCATGCCCCACCTCTCCCCAGGGATGCCCCTCCCTCATCTCCCTCCTCCTTGGAAACACCCCCACCAGCTTGCCTTCATCCCCTCAGACCTGTGAAGCCAACTCCCTTGGGGATCAGAGGAAAGCACTGATCAATTCCAGACTGGCCTTGGGCTTCAGTGTCTCAAGCGTCCCGGTAGGTTCCACTCTGATTATTTGCTCCATTGTAGTCAGAGCCTTGAAGCAGCGAGTATGAGATCATCTTGAAAGCTCACCTCGCTCAGAGCGTTGTGAACTGTACCTCCTGGGTCCTCTTGGAGCCTTTGAAGTACCTGTAACCTACCTGTACTGGGGGCAGTTCCCCTCCATCAAAGTTTTGAGAGCAATGAAGCTTACGAGGAAGTTTCTGCTTTCCATTCATCTCTTGTATGTATGTGTATGTGCACACATGTTCACGTGCCCCTGCGTGTCCACTTCCAAGTTCCACGGGGCTTATTCACGTATTAGATGAACATTTATTGGGCATCCACTGTCCTGTACCAGGCACTGTCTTAGGCCTTAGTAACTCAGTGCTGATTCAGAGAGATGAGGCATTTGCCTCCATAAAACTTGCTCTATATTGAGAGGACACAGAAAAAAAGAGTAAAATGTAAAGCAACCAGATAGTTCTGGGTCAGCGCTGTCTAATAGAACATTCGGCAATGATAGATATGCTCTGTAATCCGCTCTGTCTAATGTGGTGCCCACTAGTCACATGCGGCTGTCGAGCACTTGAAATGCGGCTGGTGCAACTAAAGAGCTCGATGTTTAACGTAACTTAATTATAATTAATTTAAATTAAATTGGCCACACGTGGTCCTGGGCAGCGCAGTTCTAGGTTGTGTCTAAGCAGAACAGCAAGTGCAAAGTCCCTGAGGCAGGAAGAAGCCTGGCTTGTCCAGGGAAGAAAAAGACTAGTGGGGTTGGTGTGTAGCAGTGGGAGTGCTACAGAATAAGTTCAGAGGGTGGGAAGGAGGCAGATCACAGAGAGGCTGGAAGGTGACAGGAAGAAGGTTGGATTTTAGATGTGGAATGAAGCCATCGGAGGTATTAAACAGGGAGAACACAGGCTCTGGTTTCTGTTTTAAAACGATTGAGTTCCACGTCTAAATCGAACGCAAAAGGTCTCTGAATAGGTTCTGGTGCCAACTCCAGTTTTGGAGGGGTGGCCCCCACACCAACAAGCAACTCTTGGACACCAGATGGATGTCCTACAGTTCAACTCAATTGTGACACTGCCTGGTGCTAGCATTAGATTCCACGGGGCAAGGGCTCAGTCCTACAAGACAGCTCCCACCCTCCCCAACCACTCCAGATGCCAGTTGCAAGACTTAGTTGTTACCTGTGCTTCTGACCACGCAGCTACAGATTGGAGTTTCCTACAACCTCTTCTTAAACTTCAGACACCAGTCACAAGTCTGGGTTGTTACTTGTACTTCCGACTGACTGGCTGTAAATCAGAGGTTCTCACGACCCTCCTCTCGGGATTGATTGATTTGCTAGAGTGGCTCACAGAATTCAGAGAAACCATTTACTTACTAGGTTACCAGTTTATTATAAAAGGATATAAGTCAGGAACAGCCAGATGAAAGAGAATAGAGCAAGGTCTGGGGAAAGGGCACAGAGCTTCCGTGTCCTCTTCAGGTGCAACACTCTTATCACCCCCACGTGTTCACCAGCCCGGAGGCTTTCTGAACCCATCCTTTTGGGTTTTTATAGAGACTTCTGTCAACTTAAAGAAAAATGCACAATGTAAGAGTTGTGAGCTTAGGTTTTATTCAGAGAACTTACTGAGGACTATAGCCCAGGAAACAGTCTCTCAGTAGATCTGAGGGGACTGTTGTGAAGAAGAAGGGGAAGAAGCTGGTGTGTGTGTGTGTGTGTGTGTGTGTGTGTGTATATATATGTAGTGTATATATATTTGGCTAGGGAATACGTGCAGTCAAACATACATCTTGGTAAAAGATTACTGCTAGTCACAGAGAACAGATAACTCAAGTTAATGATTTTAGTGCTTTTCTATGTGTGGGAAGATGCAAGAATCTGGGGTCATGAAAATTCTTCCTAAGATATACATCTAACTATCTAAGGGCCCTATTTTTCCAAAGCACAGGGTGCCTCATCCTGTTTTTCATCCTGAATTCCTCTCAGGGTGCACTCTCAGTGAGAACTGGGTGGTGAGTGATGCTCTTTCTGTTTCTTTGTTTTACACTTCATTACATAATCATAATTGATTAAATTACTGGCCATTGGCAATTGATTCAACCTCCAGCCCCTCTCTCCTCCCCAGAGTTTGCGGGGAGGGAGAAGATGGGTATAGAAAGTTCCAACCCTCTGATCACTTGGTTGGTTCCCCTGGCAACCATCCTTCATCCTCGGGTTACCCAAGGGCTTTCCGAAAGTCACCATTGATATAACAAAAGACATCTTATTGCTCTTATCACAGGAAATTTCAAGGGTTTGGAGAGTTCTGGGCTAGGACCGGGGATGAAGACCAAATATATATATATTTAATGCAGTTTAGTCACCACAGGGGTGACTTATAAAGATACACTGATAGTAAACAAAAAGGTAAAAAAAATTACAGCATTTTATGTTTTTTAAATGGCACCCATTAAAGACTGAAATAGTCAAAATTTGAGACACTTTTACACACTCAGTACTTCAAAAGTTCACAGACAACAATGAATTAAAAATCACTTTAAAAAATCTAGGTTTTCACTTCTGCTTAGGAAAAAACTTCATGGTGGCAGTTTCTAAAACCCATCCTCGTTGCTCGGGAACAATTCGTGTTGGCACCAGAGGATCCTATTTGCAAATAGTGGGTGAAAGAGTCAGTCCACAGAACATAATTTGGCGAGGGCTGACTTGCACTCTTGCTCTCCAGACTTCTGTGGCTAAATGGCAGTAAGTCAGATAGGAACAGGCTTTGGACCACAAGCTCTGGCTTATCAGGAGGTGGTCTAGATGAGACATCTCATGGTTTGGAATACAGCAGTCCGTTCAGCTTCATATGAAAAGGAAAGTGTCAAAGAGTGGGGTTACCCAGTGAATGGCTTGGTAGCTGTCATTTCACTTTACCCCTATAGTTTTTAACAAGAGCATCCTGTGTGTGGATATGGGGAAAGCTGGGCTTGAGGGACATGCTAAAAAGGGAATAGTATCTGTGACTGTTGACAGCAAGCTTACAAGTTTGACACTGGTCAAACCAAGTCAGCCTGCAGAGGTGCTGACCTATTGGCCTTCCTACCTACTCAGGTGCTTCAGGTTCCCATCCCTGCCACCTACCCCACCCCGCCAGTGAGACTTCTGATCGGAAGTCGGTAGACAGGAGAATTCAATGTCGGCACATGGATGAAAGGATGAGGCAAAGGACCTACGGGTTATCTGGTAAACAATAAAAAAACTACCTACCCACAACGATTTTCCCAGGCCAACATCACAGGAAAAGAACCAAGTCATCACTAGCTTCTGCTGGCCCAGTATGTGTGGATACTCCCTGAGTGGCTGGAAAGGTGGGGAGCCACCAATATGAGGACCAGGCAGGTGCCCAGCTCCTTATCACCTTGGTCCACCTATCTGCACACCCCGTGCTTCCACCTCCCAGAGCCCTTGAAATAAGACCCAGGGAAGGATCCTTGGGCTTCGCATTAAAACCACCTTGCTGCCAGTGGAGGTTTGATGGGATCCAATAGTTGTTACTAAGAAAAAAGTGCTTTTGCAAAAGGGGCAGGTTAGATGCGGGAGGTGATAGGAATACTCTTTAGAAAAAACTCAAGTCCCACTGCTTGTCAATACCCAAAAGGCTGAGGCCACGTAGGGCACAACCTGCAGTTTGGTCCACGGGAACACTGAGTGGAGGAGGCGCCCTCACTGCCTGACTCATGGAGCAATTAACCATCCTTTTTGGCTGGGGGAGCATCAAAGAGCCGGATGCCTTCTTGCACAGCAGAGAGAACCCGTAGATCTGGGGAGCGATGAGGAAGGCGTTGGCCACACTGCAGTAGAAAGGAATGTGGACGGCACTTGGAGCAGGCTCAGTCCCTGCTGCTGCCGTAGGACCAGTACATGAAGGGGAAAAGGAGGATCCGGCATGGGAAGAAGTGGTCAGCGTGCGGATTCCGTTCACCTTGTACAGCAGTGTGTGCTGCTGCTTTGGCTCAATCAGAACTCTGCCCAGCGACACAAACGGAGTACTCAGTTCTGCCGTGAAGATGCAGCCAGCAGAGAAGTCCCCAAGCTCTCCCCTAAGCCTCTGTGCAACCGGCACAAGGACAAACAGAATAACTGCATGGTGCGTGATCATGAGGCGTTTTTACTGAGGAAGTTTCGAAAAATGGTGAGGGAATGTCTGCTGCTCTGGTCCCCGGTTCGGTACCATTCACAGAGGTACATGGCTTAGGAGTCATAGATCATGTATGGAATCAAAACCCAGACATATTCTCAGGCAAGCCAGTGCCTGTCGGTGATCACGTGGCTCCAGGAGCGAATGATGATGATCCCAGACCCGGTGGCCAACCCAGCCTGCACTGAAGAAGCCAGCCTGGTGCTGATCATCACGCAGTCGTTGTGGGTCCAGGCGGGCCGCGCGCGCCGCAGCCCCCAGGTGCAGAGCCCAAAGAGCCCCGAGAAGAAGAGCGAGCCCCAGGCCAGCGGCAGCAGCTTGGGTGCTCGGGATCGGCCGCCTCGCTCGGCGCCCTCGGCGTGGCTCGTTCGGCTCCGCGCGCGCGGCTCCGGCACTGGCGCGGCCCGCCCGCCCCTATTTCTACCTTCCGCCCTCCGCCCTCCGCCCTCCGCCCCCGCCCCCGGCCCCGGCCAGCCGCGACTCCGGCCGCCGGCGGGCGCTGCTGTATTTATTTTTATAAATTGCAATATCACAGTCCCCCTCCATAACAGCTAGGGGAAAAAAGGGAGAAACTAAGAAATTTATATTTTTTAAACATGGCGAAGGGCTTTGGATGCAAATAAGTCTAAAAGAATTAAATTCCAGAGAATAAGGAGCCCTTCCTGCTTAAGTGGACATTGGTGGTCACTCCCTGGGGCACTTGTTGAGTCTGGGCAAGGGGACGTGGAAGAGTGGGCTTACCACGAGCTGACGGACTCTGTTTGGTAAAGAAAAACCAGTGGACCTTTAATGGCTATTTAGGGAGACGTGAGAGATTAGAAACTAAAGGAGCTGAATGTGTGCAATTGGGTTTTCCTGCCTGCCAGTCTTCCCCATAAGATTTTTCTGAATTCTTGCCAAAATGAGTAGCTGGGGTTGGATTAGAAAGTTTGCTCATTGGAAGGAGAAGCAATAAACATGACGAGCATGTTTATAGAACATGACAATTTGATTCTAAAGCGGATGGCGGGGGTAGGGATAAGTTGGAAGACTGGGATTGACATATACACACTACTATATATAAAACAGATAACTAATAAGGACCTACTGCATAGCACAGGGAACTCTACTCAATGCTCTGTAATGGCCTATATGGGAAAAGAGTCTAAAAAAGAGTGGATATATGTATATGTATAACTAACTCACTTTACTGTACACCTGAAACTAACAACGTTGTATATCAACTATACTCCAATAAAAATAAAATAAAATAAAATGTATGGGGAAAATCAAAGCCTCTAGAAGAGCTACAACAATCTTGAAGAAGAACATGGTTGGGGGTTTACACTATATGACTTTCAATGCTTACTGTAAGACCTACAGTATGACGGTGTGATATTGGTATTAATATAGACAAAGAGACCAGTGAAGCAAAACAACGAGTGCAGACATAGACTAACATGTACACAGGCACTTGGTTTAAGACAAAGGTGCCAGTTTAGTACAATGGGGTCAGGAAAGTCTTGTCAATTAATGCTAATGAAACTGTGTATCAATATAGTGAGAAAATGAATCTTGAATCCTTCCTTACTTCATACCACATCATTTTTTGCATAATGTCAACCTACAACTGTGCTGTCCAGGGTGCTAGCTATGAAATTAATTCAGGATGGATCACAGACCTAGATATGAAAGCTAAACCTATAAAACTTCTATGAGAAAACACAGGAGAGTATTTTTTATAACCTTTGGATAGGTAGACAAAGATTTACTAAAGAAGACTCAAAAAAACCTAAGCATAATATGTAAAATAATTGGACTTTATTAAAATTTAACACTTCTTCTTGTGAAGACACCACTAAGAATGTGAAAAGTCGTCACAAATTGAAAGAAAATATTTGCAAAAAGAAAAAAGCAAGCAGTTCAACATTTTTAATGAACAAAAACATGAACATGCGTTTCACAAAATATAATTTCTACATGGCCATAGCATGTGCAGGGTGATTAACATCCTTCGTCATTAGGCAAACTCAAATTAAAACCAAAATTAAAAAGACTGTTTCAACAAATTTTAGCAAGAATGTAGGAATCCATCTGTATTCATTGGTTGCAAGAAGAAAACCAATTCTTTTACAGAACAAGAAGCACAGAGTAGCACTGAGCTGAAATAGACTGCCAGATATTTCTCCAGCAAAGATAGGTTTATTTGGGATCAGCGGAGAATTGCAGTTGGGGTCTGCGACCATGGTGAGCCATGTGCAAGTCCCCGAAATGCAAGGGAAGGGGGACACTTTTAAGTGGGTAAAAGGAAGTTGGGAAGGCTATAGTAAACAGAGCTGAGGGCTTTTCATTGACTGAATCCTTGTCAGGAAAGAAGAGGCATCTTTCTTCTTCCTATTGGGCTCTGCTATTGATTCAGGGCACAGGAGCGCCCCCTTATGGTCTTCTAGCTCTACTCGATTAAGACTTTTTTTTTTTTTTTTTTTTTTTTTTTTGCGGTACGCGGGCCTCTCACTGCTGTGGCCTCTCCCGTTGCGGAGCACAGGCTCCGAACGCGCAGGCTCAGCGGCCACAGCTCACGGGCCCAGCCGCTCCGCGGCATGTGGGATCCTCCCGGACCGGGACACGAACCCGCGTACCCTGCATTGGGAGGCAGACTCCCAACCACTGCGCCACCAGGGAAGCCCCTCGATTAAGATTTATTTTTACTAATTTTTACAGTAGGCAGGCTCCAGGCACAAGTACCTAGCTCTGTTTTCAGCTTTTCTCCTAGTCCTGCCCTTATACCTGGTTTTGTGGACAAAGCAGACTCTAGATTGTGTAATCTAAGGGAACTTCAGAAGTTGGGTGAGTCCCTGGGGGGGGGGGGCATGAGGCGGCACAGCCCTTGAAGTTCACTCTTGCTTGCTGACACGCCACCAAGCAATGGCTCTGGGCAGTGCTGCACAGTAAACCCTTAGTGGTTAGAGGGAGCGATGGTCTCCCTGGGATGTAGCCCACTGGCCAAGAGACACATGACCACCAGCCATGGGATCCACCAGGCAAGAAATACACCAGCCAAGGAACTCTCAGCCATGGAAGGGGGTTCTCATTCGCCTGTGTTGGTGATTTCTCGGGTATGAGATAAGGAGCACCGTAGGGCAGTATGATTTCTGCCTACACGACCCCTACACCTTCCAGCTTCCATGATTGCAGAGACTGAGGAGGGTGACTGCCTAAGATGTGAAGGGCATTGCTGAGTCGATCATCTTAGGAGATCGACACACACATGCACAGACAGATACAGACACACTCAGGTCCCATGCGGCTTGTTCCTGGCTGAGGTTTCCTGGCGCCTTCTCTCTGCCGAATGCTCTCCCTTTCCATATCCAAATCCCACCATGTCCAAGAGATCCAGGGGTCAGGGCACTGCCCCATTCTCTGTAAGAATGAAACTGCCAGGCTCTGTCCTCAAGCAAAACAGAAACCTTCTGCCTTCCACTCTCCATTCTGCTCAGGGCAGCCGGAGCAACCCCACAACCTAAATCAGACTCTCTCCCTCCTTGGCTTAAACCCTCCATGTTCCCATGGCTCTTGGGATCAAACCCAAATCCCTCACCCAGGTGTTCAGGCTCTGCCTTGGTCTGTTCCTCTCCTCTTGCTTCCACACTCTAACCACACTGCCTTTGTTTCTGTTTCTGGATCACACAACTCTCTTTCCCATCTCAGGGCCTTTGCACTTGCCATTCCCCCTGCCTGGAACTCTTTCACCCTGATCTTCTCATGGCTAGCCCCTCATCCAGGCTTGGATGTCCTCTCCCCAGACAGGTCTTCCTTGACCTCCTCACTCCCCATTTCACCTCGTGTCACCCTCCTGGGTCCCTATCCCTTATGTCCTAGTTATTCCCCATAGCCCTTGGTCCTCTCTGAAATCATTTAGTTTATTTATTCAGGTTTTTCCTGTACATCTCCCCATCTACCCCATGGACTGCGAACTCTGGGAGGGCTGTGGCTTTGTCTCTCTTGGTTGCCACTTGGCCTTCAAGAGCAGAGCACTGCCTGGTGCACTGTAGGCTTCCAATACTTCCATGTTAAAAAAAAATTACATCCTGCCCTTTGCCTATCGAAGAATCAACCCAGAATGTACTAGCCAGTACTTGAGGTCCACCCACTTCATTCACTGAGTCAATCAGGAGTTCAAATAGGGAACAACAACAAAAGCAAATAGTTGAGGACTTTCCTGGTGGCGCAGTGGTTAAGAATCTATCTGCCAATGCAGGGAACATGGGTTCGAGCCTGGTCCGGGAAGATCCCACGTGCCACGGAGTAACTAAACCCATGCGCTTCAACTACTGAGCCTGCACTCTAGAGCCCGCGAGTCGCAACTACTGAAGCCCGCGCGCCTAGAGCCCGTGCTCCGCAACAAGAGAAGCCACCGCGATAAGTCCGCCACTGCAACGAAGAGTTGCTCCCCGCTCTCTGCAACTAGAGAAAGCCCACGCGCAGCAACAAAGACCCAACACAGCTAAAAATAAGTAACTAAATTAATTTTTTAAAAAAGGCAAATAGTTGAAACCCCACATCTTTGTTCATTGAATCAATCAAGAGGACAGGCAGAGAACAGGGGTGGGGGGGCGTGCCTAAGTAATGCTTCCTTCGTACACTGAACCAACCAGAATCTGGATCTAAATGCTTGAGGCACCGCCCTCCCAGCATCCTCCGTATCAGGGCAGCCAATCACAATAAAGTGGTAACCAAAAGAGGCCGCGCCGCTGTGACTCAACTCGCCAGGGCAGCCCCAGGACGAGGATGAGTGAGCGGACAGCCGCGGCATTAACTGTGGATGCTGATCGGGAAATAGTGGGGAGTTTAAGGGAACAGGGAGGGAGTCAGGAGAGGACAGCCAGAGCTAATATGGGATAGACAGGGGGATGATGGGTGTCTGAGTGTCCAGGAGGGAACTGTAGGGTCGCAGGAAAGTTTTTTGGGAAAAGGAAGGGACTTGTGTGGGAAGGAGGCTGGAGGTTAGAAAAGAATGGGAAAAGGTTATGGGAGACAAAGAGAAGACTATAGGGGTCCAGGAGAGGGTTACATGGGATAAGGAGGTTCTTGTGGGACAGGGAGAGGGTTAGGAAAGGACCAAGGGGAGGTTATGGAGTCTCAAGAAGGGGTTCTGGGGGAAACAGGAAGGGATTTATATGAAAAAATGGAAGGGTGTATAGAGGCAGGGGAGTGTAGGACAGTGAAGTCATAGGAGGGGGTTATGGGGAACAGGGAATTAAGGGGGACAGGGAGGTTATGGGAGAATGCATGGGTTATGGGAGGTGTTATGACGGACAGGAAGAGAGTTATAGGATCAGGGAGAGGAGTGAAGCAGGACTAGGGCAGAGTTACAGGATGGGGAATATGAGCTATGTTGCCAAATCTTGGCCCCCTATACACTGATGCCGAATAAAAATACGGAGACAGAGATTTGGAAGATAAGAAGTAGAGAGGCTTTTTATTTTCTTTGCCAGGCAAAGGGAAGACACAGTAGACTAGCACCTCAAGAACTGTCCCGCCCATCCTGGGGAATTACAGAGGGTCTTATAGGTGGAACTCGCAGTCCAGGGTAAGCGATAAGAATCCAAGTGGTGAAGGTCTTGCATTCTTCTTCTTCTTGCAATATTTTAAAACAGTCACTGCTGGCATCAGGCAGCCTGGTGATTGGGTCCGTTCATCCCTGGGTTACTGGCCTGTGACCTCCTTTCTGAAATGTAAACAGGTACAAAGGGTGATTTGCTACAAGAGAATGCAGCGAGAGTAAATGCTGGGTGCAGGGCACAATTCTTATGGAATCAGAGAGTAATTAGCTTTGTTTAGCTTTGTGAAGGCCAAGTCTAGCTACAAGTGTGTGTTAGTAGTAACAGCTAAAGAATAACCAAGATTACTTAACTCTTTCAGGCCTGTTTATGCTGTTTCCCCAGCCTGTTCATTGTTGCTTATTTTCCTTTTTTATCAGAAAAGTCTCATTTCTGCTGCAACAGGTACAGACAAAGGATTACAGAAGTGACGAGAGGGTTAGAGGGGTGCAGAGAGTAAGTAATCATCTAAAGCAGTGGTTCTCAAAGCCTGGTCCCTAGCCTGCAGTAGCAGCCTCACCTGGGAACTTGTTAGAAATGCACATTCTTGAACCCTGCCCCAGAGCTAAGGAATCAGCAACTCTGGGGATGGGGCTCAGCTTTCTGTTTCAATAAGTCCTCCAGGTGACTCAGTTGTATGCTCAAGTTTTAGCATCCCTGGGCTAAAGTGACCATTTAATTTAACCTCCAAACTGAGCACTTTTTAGACTAAAAGGGGAGCGCTCAATAATTTGGTAGGACCAGGCTTAACTAACTGGACAGCACCCTCAAACCAGGCTGGAGCACGTTATTGGAGAGCAGGAATGGGTTTAGGGAGACAGAAGAAACATTCAGGGTTTCTAAGTTACTTGGAGGGTGTTATAGGGCCAGTGGGAGTATTATATAGAGCCATTGTGGTGTCACAGGGTCCGTTTTCCCAGAGTGGTGGCCAGGGTCATTGTGGGGCAAGTATTGCCAGCACCCTCCTGTTGGTGGGATTGATCCTGCGAGTCCCCGTTACTCAGCATCTTCTGACCTTTCTTGGTCCCTCTGTACACCCCACCCCCTCTGCTGGAGTCCATGGCTGCTGTGGCTGACATCCGGGCCACAGAGTTCAAGGTCACTGCGATGCAGCCGGTCTACAAGACAGCCTTCAACATTCCTGTGAAGGACTACATGCTGCTGTCCATTTTTTCAGTTTTCTACTTCTTCCCACTGGGGATACCCTCCAGGGTTCTCCTGCTTGATGGGTGGGGATGAGCCATAGTTCTGCCTCTGCAGAACAGCCCCAAGCCTGCCCCCTTTCCCCTTCCACGGGTGCCACAGGAGCTGGCCCCTGCCCAGCTCCCCCTCCTCTCTAGTACTAGCCCCAGCCCCTTCTCCATCCCACCCTCCCTGCTACCCTGGGATTTGTCCCGACCCTGTTCACCATCCTGCTGACCCTGCTTCTTCCCTCAGATCCCCGTGTGCCCCTTCCTGCCCGGTCCTGCCCAGACCCCCTGCACCGTCTCACTCCATTGCTTCCTCCTCTCCTCCGCCTCATCCTTCCTCCCCTGATCCTGATCATGGGCTCCAGGTTCTCTCCAGGGGACCCTTCCTTTATTTTGCCCCTTTTTAGAAAAACATCAGGCTGTCTTCACCTCCACAGGCATGGAAAGCAAACAATTTGGAAAACAAAGTCAGAGCAAAGAAAAATTCGAAGTTGGCCTTGGGCTTCAAGCAACGTGGCCGTCATTCTAGGCCAAGTTAGTGCTCCTTTTCATCTTTATGCCACAAGACAACTCAGAACACCTAGCGGAACCATGAGCCGGGAGACCTTTTTGGCATATGCCCCGTGCCCCTCATAGTACCAGGCCTTCTTGCTCCCCTGGAAACTTCTGGACTTGGATTTGGACAGTAGTCCCCTGTCCCTGCCCCATGGAGGAAGTCTTCCCTCTGCCACCTCTTCTGGCAGCAGTCCACGTGATGCCTTCTGCGTGATTGTGTATGGGTATTTGTGTGATTGGTATATGCCTTTACACGACCCCATGTACTAACAGCTCCTATTAGTATCCTGGAGGCTTCATCCTTCATTCATTCAACAGGTTATTGCACACTTCCTGTGTGCTAGGCATCGGGCTAGGGCCACAGGAGTCAGTGCTGAACAGGACAGATTAGGCCATGGCTTCAGAAAATATATGTTATCTTGAGGGAAGTTAGAACACAAATAAGGAAACGCAACTTAACGAGGTTACTTCGGACCATCATAAATAATATAAAGGAGGCTGGAGGATGGGAGGGAGACACATATGATAACGCGTTCAGGAAAACCTCTCTTTTGGCGGGGGGTTGTGAAAGTTTATTGAAGTGTAGTTGGTTCACAGTGTTGTGTTAGTTCCTGGTGTACAGCAAAGTGACTCAGTTATACAGATATATACATATATATGTATAAGTATATATACTTTTCATATTCTTTTCCATTATGGTTTATCACAGGATATTGAATATAGTTCCCTGTGCTGTACAGGACCTTGTCGTTTATCCATATAATAGTTCACATCTGCCATTCCTAAACTCCCACTCCGTAACTCCCCAACCCCTTGCCAATCACAAGTCTGTTCTCTATGTCTGTGAGTCTGTTTCTGTTTCATAGATAAGTTCATTTGTGCCATATTTTCGATTCCACATATAAGTGATAGCATACGGTCTTTGTCTTTCTCTTTCTGATTTACTTCACTTAGTGTGATAATCTCTAGGTCCATCCATGTAGCTGCAATGGTATTATTTCATTACTTTTTATGGCTGAGTAATATTCCACTGTGTGTGTGTGTGTGTGTGTGTGTGTGTGTGTGTGTGTGTGTGTGTGTATACCACATCTTTTTTATCCATTCGTCTGTGGATGGACATTTAGGTTGTTTCCATGTCTTGGCTATTGTAAATAGTGCTGCTATGAACACAGGGGTGCATGTATCTAGGAAGAGCCTCTCTTAAGAGGTGACACTTGAGCTGCGGCCTGCCTGAAGCATGAGAAGGAGAGGGCTATAGAATTACCAGGAGAAGAGAGAATCAAGCAGACAGAACACCAAGTGTAATCTTCCCGAGGTAAGAAAGAGTAGGAAAAGGGGGAAAGCCAGCAAGCCTGGAGGATAGCCACGGGAATATGTTAAGAAGTCAGTGTGGAATGGTGAGCAGGGAACATATCACCCAGAGCCATGAGGTCATGGTAGCCATGTTCACGGTGTGGAGTTTGGATCTGAAGTGTGAAGGGAAGCCATTGGAGATATTAACCAGGAAAGCAGAAGATCTGACTCCTCTCTTAAAATGTCCAAATTCCATGCCTGGAGGATGTAGAAGGTCACGGCAGAACGTTTTCCTCCCTAACAATTATGAATAAAAGAATAACTAAAAATTCATATTTTAAAGTCATTGAAGAACTATGGAATGTCAAGGGTAAAATCTCAAGAAGCTAAATTCCAGTGAATGAAGGATCCATCTTAAGTAAACAGAAATCAGACAGTTTTTCTCCTTTCTGGGGATTTTTGCCAAATGTTGGCATAGGTGGATAAAGGGTTGGGCCTGTGACAGAGGGACTGTTCTGGGGAAAGAGAAATGAGAAAAGCTTTTTAAAGTCAAACGGGCTGGTGTGGCAGGTTGAAGGCTGGAGTGCACAGCCAAATGCACAGCTGAAAAATACAGTATCGGAAATTAAGTACTATTTTGCGGGGCTTAACAACATCCTGGATGCAGTAGAAAAGATCAATATATTCAAACTAATTTAATAGAAATTATCCAAACTGAAGCACAGAGAGGAAAAGGAAGCAAAAAGATCACACTGTCTGAGTGCTATCAGACACTATCTAGTTGTCTTAACATAGTTGTAGTTGGAGTCCTATATGTAGCGGAGCTCTGGTACAGAACAGATTCAATATGTGGAAAGATAACAGCTGAAAATTTTCTCTAAATCATGGGAAACTGTTAATCCAGAGATTCCAGAAGCTCAGAAAGGTCCAGAGAGAAAATCTTTAAAGCAGCTGTATCCATCAGGATTCTCCAGAGAACAGAATAGAGATGAGATAGAAAGATAGAGAGATAGAGAGAGAGAGAGGGAGGGTGAGGGCGAGAATGAGATTTATTTTAAGAAATTGGCTTATGTGATTGTACGGGCTGGCCAATCTGAAATTTTAGAGTATACTGGCAGCCTGGAAATTCAAATAAGAGTTGACGTTGTCATCTTTACTCCGAAATGCATAGGGCAGGCCAGCAGCGTGGGAACTCAGGCAGGACTTCTGTGTTACAGTCCTGAGGTGGAATTCCAGGAAACCTCAGTTGTCCCTCTTAAGGCTTTAACAGATTGGAAGAGCCCCACCCACATTATGAATGGTAATCTGTTTTACTTAACGTCAACTGATTGTAAATGTTAACCACAGATATGAACTACTGTCACAGTAACATCAAACAACTGGGCACCATAGCCTAGCCAAGCTGATACATAAAATTAACTAACCATCACAGCGGCCACAGAGAAAAGACACCCTGAACTTCAAGGGAACAAAAAAACCCCCTAAAACTATCTTCTTTATTTTTCTGGTTTTATTGAGGTATAATTGACAAACAAAAGTGTAAGGTATTTAAAGTGTACAACGTGATGATTTGATATACATATGCATTGTGAAAGGATTCCCCCATCCATCACCTCACATATTTATTTACCTTTGTGTGTGTGTGAGAGGACATTTATATTTGACCCTCTTACCAAATTTCAGTTATACAATATAGTGTTATCAACTAAGGATTATCTTCTAATCAGAAATAATTGAAACCAGGAGACATTAGAATGACATTTTCAAAGTACTGAAAGAAAAACAAACAAAGCTGTTCCTCCGCTCTCATTCCTGATTGGCTGGAAAGACAAGGAGGCACACATAGCCTAGGAATTCATATCAGCCAGCTGCTCGTCCAGCCCTATCATCACTTTGTCCTCCTTTCATGATTGGCTGACATGCACAGGGGGTGTGTCCTGGACAGATCCGCTGTCCTGATTATGCTGGCCCTGCCCACCCCTCTGTTCTTTTTTACCAATTGGCTGACAGTTGGTATGGACTGGCTTACTTTCCTGATTAGGCTCATCCAGTCCTTCCTTTTTTAAAAAGATTTATTTATTTATTTACGGCTGCGTGGTGTCTTATTTGCGGCACGTGGGGTCTTCGTGCGCCAGTTGTGGCATCTGAGTTTTCTCTCTGTAGTTGTGGTGAGGTTCCAGGGCGCGTAGGCTCTGTAGTTTGCGGCAAGCAGGCTCTCCAGTTGAGGCGCTGGAGCTCAGTAGTTGTGGCGTGCGGGCTTAGCTGCCCCGAGGCATGTGGGGTCTTAGTTCCCTGACCAGGGATCTGTGTCGATCGAACCCACATCCCCTGCATTGGAAGGCGGATTCTTTACCACTGGACCGCCAGGGAAGTCCCCAGTCCCACTTGTTGATCCTCCTCTTCTGATTGACTAGAAGTTGGAGGAAGTCTTATCAAAGATGTTGCATCTCCTCACCACCCCCTTCCGGAATTTTGGCTCCCAGTTTAGACAGTTAGATCAAGAGACCTGTATCCCTCATTTTGGCTTCTGAACCCCATTCTGAACTTTGCATACTTCTCTATCCAAGAATACCTTTTCTAACTCTATTTTCTCAACTTCCCTGTCAGGCATGGGGAGTGGGGAGTCGGCCTGCCTTAATCATAAAATGCAGCCTTGAGTTCTCACGGTTTCTATCAAACATCTGTGAGTTTTGCCTTGGCTCCTCCAGCCATGCCTTCATTCAGCAAATAGTGAACCACCTGCTGTGTGCCAGGTTCTGTGTTGGGTCCTGGGGGCTCTCAAAAACGCAAGACATTGCTGAACCCACCCTCCTTCATGAGGCTCCCTTATCCTTTGTCTCCTGAACACCTGCCCTCGCCCCTTTCCTGGTTCTCACAGCTCTCAGACTGTGCTTTCATCTTCTTTAATAGTGTGCTCCCCAGAGCTGTGTCCTGGCCCTGCCCCCCCTCCTTGCCCCCCACCCCAGAATACAAGGACCACGGGCAGGAAGGACCGTGACTGTTTTGTTCACTGCAAATCTCAGTGCTCAACAAAAAGTTTGGCATGTAGTAGGTGCTCGGTAAACATTCCATAAATCATTGAATGGAGGTTGGTTTTCACGTGAGGCCTTTTTGTCAAATGGTGTCTGGTGTGATTCTGTGTATCCGCAAGTCTGTGAGGACTCTCCAGCCAGGCTACCTGTGTTCAAGTCCTGGCTCTGTCACTTACTAGCTGTGTGACCCTGGCCAAGTCATTTAACTTCTCTGCCCCTCAGTTTCTTCATAGTGAAATAGGAATAAAAACAGTACTTTCCTGATGAGGTTATTGTGAGGATGAAACGAGCTCACACGTATAGTCACTGAAGACAGGGCTGAGTGCGATAAGTTCTCAGTGAGTGTCAGCTGTTATCCTGGGTTTCCGGACACTGTGTCTGTGTGTGTCTGTCCCGCTGTTTTATGTTGGGTACGTGTGTCTTTGACGGACAAGGAACATTATCCCAAGGCAGGACCACGTGTCCATGTCAGTACTTGTGACTATGATGGCTGCTGCATACTGTTGAGTGTCCCAGGGACCCGAGATTTATTCATTCAACAAAAGTTTGTTGTGTGCCCACTATTTGCTATTCTAGGCACTAGGGATACATTAGTCAAAAAAACCAACCAACCAACCAAACAAACAAAAATAGGCATGAGGTGAGCCTGCCCTCATGGAGCTCACATTCTATCAGGAGGATTCAAAAAATACAGAAGAACCCAGATAAATAAGAAAAATTACATAGGTTAGAAGGTGATAAATGCTATTGGTGGGGGACAGGGGAGAAGGTGATGGAGATGGAGAAGGCAGGAGGGAGACCACGGGTTACAATTTTAATTAGGTGAGTCAAGGAGTCTAACTGGGAAGACAACAGTTGTGTAAAGACCCGATGGAGGGAGAGAGGGGGCTGTGCAGAATCTGGGGGAAGAGCATTCCAGGAAGAGGAAACAGCAGATACAAAGGCCAGGAGGCAGTATGCTATTCACTGTGTCTGAGGCACAGCAGGGAGACCAGTGTGGCTGGTGTGGACCTGGGGGTGGGAGAGGGTGGGAGGAGGTGAGGTCAGGGAGGAAACAGGACAGCTCACCAGGACCTCGGGTCCCAATGTGAGGACTTGGCTTTCAGCTGGAGTGAGGTGGAGCCCCAGGAGGGCTCTGAGCCGGGAGGGCCCTGGTCTGACTCAGGGGTTCACAGGCTCCTTCTGGCCTCATGTGGGGAGCAGACTGTAGGGGTGGGATGGGAGCAGGGAGACCAGGGAGGAGGCTGCTGTGAGAGCCCAGGCAGGAAGGGATGGAAGTTGAACCAGAGTGGGAGCAGAGAAAGGAGAGATGGTTGGATTCGGGATGTGATTTTAAGATCCCAGATAAGGAAGCCTGGCAACTTCCTGAGGACAGTTGACCTTTGCACTTCTGGACAAAGGTGGGAAAGGAGCAGAACACAGGAGACCTGGCTGCCAGCTTAGCCAGGCTGGGGTGACCTTGCCCCTCACTCCTTGACCCACTGCCTTCTCCCCTGCCAGCTGGAAGAAGAAGGGGAAGCAAGGTGCCTGCCTACTGGACCCCTAGCATCAATCTTCCCATGGTCTGGAGTGGGGGATGCAGGTGGGGGAAGGGTGACCTGCCCAGGAGGCGAAGGGCATTGCTGAGTACACTATCTTATCAGAGACCAAACACAGACAGAAAATCAAGGTCACAATGAGTTCTTTCACTCAGCAAAGGCCAGCCTGGGCCGACTCTGGGCTGGGTGGTGCAGCCACAGAGTGGTGACTGAGGCATCCTGGATCCCATCCTCCAAGTCCAGCGGGGAGGTGAAATGTCACCAAACAGCGACAGCCCAGACTGGTCAGGCTTGTGAAGGAGGAATTAAGGGTCAGAGTGGTCAGGGCTGGGAAAGGGAAGCCTAAGGGTCTGTGGGAGCCCACGGTGGGTACCTGACCCAGCCTGGCGGGTTGTCCCAGATTTCCTGGAGGAAGGGACATCTGTGCTGGAGCAGGAAAGACAAGAGGTAGTTGAACGTGGGGGGGACACAGGGCGAGTGTTTCAGTCAGAGGAAACTGCACGTGCCAAAGTCTTGAAATGATTTTTTTTTTTTTTTTGGCCTCGCTGCGCGGCTTGTGGGATCTTAGTTCCCTGAGAAGGGATCGAACCCGTGCCCTCGGCAATGAGAGCGAGGAGTCCTAACCACTGGACCGCCAGGGAGTTCCCTTGAAATGATCGTTTTGACAAGCGGACATCCTAAACCATGGAGGGGAAGTGGCACAGGAGAAGAAGGACGGACAGCCAGGGGTCTGATTCCAGCAGGCCTTGTAGGACGCTGAGCCCCTAAGAGTGTTTGTGGTCATGATTCTAGGAAACTCTTGTTCAAATTCCCCTGAAAACCGACTCAAATGTTTGCCATCCATTTAATAGTCTGTCCTCTAACAGTCAGGAAAATTTTTTTCAATTCTGACCATTAATTGTTCTCAAAAAATTCTCCATGATCCGTGTGCCCCAGGCTCAGAGAAATCTTGCTCCGCCGTGCTGAATGGATCGTGTCACGCTTGCGAGATTCTCGCAAGATTCTTTGTGAGAAGTCTTTGCCCCCGAATGGTGCCGGGAGTTGCCCGTCCCCTCTCCACATGGCACAGTCCGCCCTGGCGCCGCTTCAAGTGCCAACGTTGGCGCACCTCCTGCTTTATCCAGATCCTGCCTGTGGGCAACCGCCTGTGTCCACTCCTGAGACAGGGTTAGGGTTGCTTGGACACGCAATGAAGGAATAAATGCACAAGGAAAGATCCTCCAAAGACACAGAACTTGAAAGCTGTGTGCCATCTGAAGGCTGTGTAATCAGGGGGGCTGAAAAAAAAAATTAACTGGGCACTGACCAGTCAGAATGGATGAGGCCCTGAGGCTAGAGCAGGGTCAGGCTGGGCCGGGTGTGGAAGGTCTGGGGGCTCAGGCAGAGGCTGTGTTTCCACTGTTTGAATCACCAGTCCAGCTGAGTGCCAACTGTGACTGTGTCAGTGTTTTTTGGTTTTTTTTTTTTTGCGGTACACGGGCCTCTCACTGCTGTGTCCTCTCCCGTTGCGGAGCACAGGCTCCGGACGCGCAGGCTCAGCAGCCATGGCTCACGGGCCCAGCCACCCCGTGGCATGTGGGATCTTCCCGGACTGGGGCACGAACCTGATGCCCCAGTTCGTGGGCAGGCAGACTCCCAACCACTGCGCCACCAGGGAAGCCCTGTGTCAGTGTTTTGAATAGAAAATAAAGAGATCATAGAACAGCCCTCTGGTCATGACCTAAGCCTCTTGATATCCCCCAAATGTCCACCCCATTCCAAACTGCTTGAAGGCTCAGAAATAAAGCCCTCCCTGACATGATGCAAGACACACATCTCGGCTGTGCTTCTGCCAATCACAAGGAACCATAGGCAAACCCAAACCGAGGGATATTATACAAAATAACGGAGATAGCTTCCAAAATGTCAAGGTCATGAAAGGCAAGGAAAGACTGGGGAAATGTCACAGGTTGGAGGAGACTAAGGAGCCAGGACGACTAAATGCAAAGCATGGTCCTGGATTGGATCCTGGACCAAGAAAATGACAGGAGGGGAAAAAATGGGGAAATTCAAATAAATTCTCTAAGTTAGTTCATAATGTCATATCCATGTTAATTTCTTGAATTTGATCATTGGACTGTGGTTATGTAAGAGAGTGTCCTTATTCATAGAAGACACATGTCTAAGTATTTATGGATAAACAAGCATCCTGTCTCTAACTTACTCTCAAATGATTCAGCCAAAATCTATCTATCTATCTATCTGTCTATCTATCTATCTATCTATCTATATAGTACAGACATGGTCAAGTTGTTAAATTTAGGTGAAGGGTAGGCAGGAGTTCATTTTACCATCCCTGTAACTTGTAGGTCTAAAATATTTAATATAAAGCATTGAAAATTAACATAACAAAACTAAGAAATGAGAAAAACAAATGAGACAGGGACCAGAGAAGGAGAGTCCCTGAGTTTTGACAGAGGTCTGCACAGTATCACAGGTCAGCCCTCTGCCTCCAGTGATGTTGCCTCGGTCTCTCCATCTGTGACTTAGGTTGTGGGTTTCCCTAGTCTGTGCAGGCATGACTGCATATCTGCCCCAGGCCCTGGACACAGCGAGGGGCACCAGATGAGTTCCCAATGACTGAGACTTCCTGAGGGCCTGGCCGGTGCTCCAAATTTGCTAGTGATTGTTCTCAACCACTCAAAGAGATAAATCCTGTTTCAATCCAACAGTGACTATTGAGCATCTATTGTGTGTCTGAGAGCACTGTTCTGGGTGCTGTGTATACAGCAGCAAACACAACCAAGTCCTGGTCTTCCCTCTCATGGGACAAGATTGACACCAAACAAATGAGATACAATGTCAGGTTGGGATAAAGGGTGTGTGTAAACAGTGAGGGGATGGAGCCTGATGGGGATGCAGTATTATAACTGAGCACTCTCTGAAGAGGTGACATATGAGCTGAGACTTGGAGGTGAGAAAAAGCCATGCTGACATCTAAGGAAGAGGGTACCAGGCAGAAGGAACTGCAGGTGCAAAGGCCCTGGGGCAGGAATGACCTTGGCCTGTACAAAGCACAGCAAGGCCAGTGCCAATGGCTTGGCAGTAGAGACACCTGGGGCAGGTGAGCTGGGGCCAGAGCTTGCAGGAATGATTTTGGAGTTTATTCTGAGTGAGAAGGGAAGCCCTTGGAGGGTTGTAAGCAGAGAAGTAACACAAGCTGTTTTACACATGTGACTCAGAGAGAGAAGCCCCCAGTGAACGAGTGGACTCGTTGTAAGGGCAGTGAGTGTGACTTCAGCCCTGCCTCCTCTCTTGGGGTTTCCTGCAGCTGGGTGGTGGTGGGGAGAGGCTCCAGCTGCTACCAGGTGACCTGCGCCAGAAGAGAAGGACATTGCCAAAGCAATTATCTTATCAGATCTACCCACACTTGCCCCTGGAGACACGTCCACCCTGTGAGGCCCAAGCATGAGAATATCAAGGACCTGCCATTCCACCAGGCCAGCCCCTCACGTCTGCCCATGGAGATCCCTGACTGGAGGGGTTTCGAGGGGGTTCCCAGACCTCAAACCTGGCACTAAGCACCAAGTTCAAAAAGTCCTTTCCCTACTTTGCACCGTGGCTTCCCCACCTGGGCAGGTTGGGGTGGGGACAGGGGAATGATTGAGGGCTGTGATGGCTGTAGCCGGAGTGTGGCATGCCTCTGGGGTCCTCTGAGCCTCAGTTTCCCCCTCTGCACAATGGGCATAATAGTGCTGCCTTCACAGGGGTTTCTCGCAAGGACCCATGAGAACACATATGTGTAGTACCTGGCACACGTTTGGCAGTGCTGCTCTGAGGTGTGAGTGTTTTCACTGATGGTACCATATGAGAGCCAGGCTCCGGGGTCAAACCTGGGCTGGAATCCTGTCCCCGATACTTAGTCATCGCAACCTTAGGCAAAGTCCTTGACCTCTCTGTGCCTCAGTTTCCCCATCTGTACAATGGGGGTTAATAAGAGAACGTAACTTTGCAGGGCTGTTGTGAGGAGCTAAGGAAGCATTCAAGCAAAGCACACAGGGCAGACCCAGCACTGAGCAAGTGCTCCCTGAACTGACAGCTATTACAGCGACTGCTGTGAGCACCCTCCCCCCCACCCCTCCTCCAGGTGTCTGGCGCCTGCTATGCGGCTTAGAAGAGGACACTCTGCAGCCAGTCTGCTTGGTTCTGAGTCCTGCCTCCCACGTCCTAGCTTGGGGACATGGGCAAGTGACTTCACCCCTCCGTGCCTCAGTCTCCCCATCTGTAAGGGGAGTGGGTAAGAATGGCACTCACCTCAAAGGGTAGTTGTGAGGTTAAATAAATTAATATGTGAAAGCCCTTAGCACAGTGCCAGGCACATAATGAGCACCGTATGTTTGCTAGTCCTCTTGTTAGTACAGCTGTTCGCAGTGGTTCCCTGATCTCAGTGACAGGTTGCGATGGGGTCCGGGCAGGTAGAGCAGCCCAGTAGGGAATGCCCACGCTGCCCGGGCCTGGAGGTCACCCCAAGGAGCCCCGTGATCAGCTGTAATCAGGTCCGCCCTGCTCCACCTCCTCTCTCCCTGGGTATATCAGGGCTGGTCCAGGTCCCAGGTTCCGTCTCCGGCAAAGGAGGGCGGCTGCACCGGGCACCATGGGGAAGGCAGTGAGTAGGGTCAGGGGTCGGGGGGTGGAGGTTGGAGGCAGTGGTTCCAGAGGGACCTGATGCCTTCCCCGTCTCCCAACCCCCAGGAGAATTACGAGCTGTACCAGGTAGAGCTGGGTCCTGGTCCCAGTGGGGACATGGCAGCCAAGATGAGCAAGAAGAAGGCGGGCAGTGGAGGGGGCAAGAGGAAGGAGAAGCTGGAGAACATGAAGAAGGAGATGGAGATTGTGAGCAGAGGCCCCAGGGGGCCTGGTGGGGTGGGGGGCTGGGCGAGGCTGGGCAAGGGCAGGGGTGGGGACCCGCGAGGCAGTGAGTGTTGTGCCTCCTCCATGCAGAACGACCACCAGCTGTCAGTGCCCGAGCTGGAACAGAAATACCGGACCAGTGCGACCAGGGTGAGCTGGGGCAGAGGGAGGGGTGGGTACAGGGAAGAGGAGCCGGGGGTGGGGGGGAGAGAGGGAGGAGGGAGAGAGGGAGGGGGAGAGGGAAGGGGAGAGAGAGAGGGGAAGAGAGAGAGAGAGAGAGGGGGAGAGAGAGAGAGAGAGAGAGAGGGAGGGAGAGAAGGGGGGGAGAGAGACAGGGAGGGGGAGAGAGAGAGTTGGGGGGGAGAGAGAGAGAGAGAGGGAGGGAGGGAGGGAGAGAGAGGGAGGGAGAGAGGGAGGGAGGGAGGGAGGGAGAGACAGAGAGACAGAGAGAGACAGAGAGAGAGAGAAACACATTAGAAAGGGTCAAACAGACCAAACAGAGAGAGAAGGTAAGAGAAGCAGATAAAAAGAGACAGAAGAGAGACAGAAACAGCAGGAAGAAAGACACTGAGAGAAAGGTGGGAGAGAAGAGAGAGACACAAAGAAGGGATGGGGAGAGGGGCGGCAACAAAGACGGAGAAAGAAAGGAAGAGGCGCAAGGCAAGGGGGGGCAGGGAGAGGGAGGCAGGGAAGGAGAGCTCTCACTGATGAGAGGAGAGTCCTTAGTGACCACCAAGACCCCACTCCTCCCGCCCCCAGGGCCTGTCTGCCAGCCTGGCCGCCGAGCTGCTGCTGCGGGACGGGCCCAACGCCCTGAGGCCGCCGCGGGGCACCCCCGAATATGTCAAGTTCGCCCGGCAGCTGGCGGGCGGTCTGCAGTGCCTCATGTGGGTGGCCGCTGCCATCTGCCTCATTGCCTTTGCCATCCAGGCCAGCGAGGGCGACCTCACCACGGACGACAATGTGAGTGGCGGGTGCTGGGGCCAGACATGGGACACAGGGACCTGGGGGACAGAGGACATTGAGCATGGGACTCAGAACACGAATGACATATGATGGGGATATAGAGAGATGGAAAACATCTCTAAGACATGGGTCATGGGGGCCAAAGGACATTGGGATATGATACAGACCCAAGGACATAGGTCATAGGGGACGCAGGGGAGACTGTGTCACAGAGATAGAGGACATAGGCAGGGATACAAAGACATAGACATGCAACACTTAAGATATGGGACTTGGGAAACAGAGGGCATGGGACAGGCCAAGGACAGAGGGCACAGGGGACACTGGGACTCACACATGGGGACACAAGGGCATGGGGACACAAGAGACATTAGACTCAGGACACAGTGCATGGAGAGACATAAGATATTAGACATGGGAGCACAGAGAAATAGAGAATAGTGAGATGTAGGACAAGAGGACATTGGATATATGACCGGGGTCAGGACAAGGGACATGGGGATGTAGGGACATGTGACATTGGACAGAGGCTTGAAAAGTCTTAGGACATGTGACACAGAATGGGGACTCAAGAGTACATAGACATGGGGAGACATCGGACATAGGCACCTGGAATTTGAGACATGGGACACTGGTCATGGAGGACACAGAAAACGAAGCATGAGATCTGCAGCACACGTGGAAATGGGGATGTGAGGGCACAGGAACTGTTGGAATAGGGGACACAGAGGATGGCACACAGATGATGAAAACACAGAATATGAACCTTGGAACACAGGGAATTTAGGATACGGGAACATGGGACAGAGGACTGTGGGGAACGCAAGACTTGGGGGGCACAGGAAAATGGAACACATACCACCAAGGTGCATGGTGACATGGGGCACAAGTCATAGGGTATGGGGCCACAGAACCATAGGAAATGGGATGTATGGACACAGGGACATAAGACACAGAGAATACAGGGCAGTTGAATGTGGGATATGAAGAACATGGGGACAGGGACACAGGTCACAGGAAATAGTGCCTGAGGCTTCCTAGTAGAGTGGGGGAAAACCACAGAGGTGACCTTGGAGGAAAACTACCAGGGCACCAGAGAGCAGGCAGGTGGCCTCAGGCAGGGAGTTTCCAGCCCCGAGTCATAACCCAGCCCCTCTCCACCTCTGCCAGCTGTACCTGGCCCTGGCCCTCATTGCTGTGGTTGTGGTCACTGGCTGCTTCGGCTACTATCAGGAGTTTAAGAGCACCAACATCATCGCCAGCTTCAAGAACCTCGTGCCCCAGGTGGGTCTCCAGCCTCTGGCCACTTGAGGTTCCCAGTCTCCACAGGGGCACTGGCAGTCTCCTGGCATCTCTCTGTGGCCCCTCCCATCAGGCCCAGCCTGCCCTTCATCCCTGGCCTCCATCTCTCCCCACAGGTCCTCACCTCTCCCCACTTTTCACCTCCCCGCCTCCCCACCGCATGCAGCAACTTCTACCCCCATTCCCTACCCCGCTCAACTCTGGTGCTCTTGCCCCACAGCAAGCAACGGTGATCCGAGACGGGGACAAGTTCCAGATCAACGCAGATCAGCTGGTGGTGGGCGACCTGGTGGAGATGAAAGGCGGGGATCGAGTGCCAGCCGAC
Source organism: Phocoena phocoena (assembly GCF_963924675.1). Taxonomy (NCBI): domain Eukaryota; kingdom Metazoa; phylum Chordata; class Mammalia; order Artiodactyla; family Phocoenidae; genus Phocoena; species Phocoena phocoena. The sequence continues at coordinate 15,925,695 of NC_089238.1, forward strand.
ATCCGCATCCTGCAGGCCCAGGGCTGCAAGGTGGACAACTCCTCGCTGACTGGAGAGTCTGAGCCGCAGACCCGCTCGCCCGAGTGCACGCACGAGAGCCCCCTGGAGACCCGCAACATCGCCTTCTTCTCCACCATGTGCCTTGAGGGTCCGTGAGGTCCCCACCCACCCGCCCGGCTGACCGCACTGCCTCCCCTGCCCCCTTCTGCTTCCTTCTGAGACACACTGCCTCTCTGTGTCGCGTGACTGCCAACTCTTCAGGTCACACCGCCTCTCTAGCTCCCGCTATTGCCACCCCTTCCCAGGTCACGCTGCCCCCGCTGCCTCCCATGACTGCCCCTCCTTTGGTTCACGCCGCTGTGCGCGCCCCCAGTGCTGCCCACCCGGCGCTGAGTCACCCCCTCGGCCCCCCTGCAGGCACCGCGCAGGGCCTGGTGGTGAGCACCGGCGACCGCACCATCATTGGGCGCATCGCATCACTGGCCTCGGGAGTAGAAAATGAGAAGACACCCATCGCTATCGAAATTGAACATTTTGTGGACATCATCGCAGGCCTGGCCATCCTCTTCGGTGCCACATTTTTCATAGTGGCCATGTGCATTGGCTACACCTTCCTGCGGGCCATGGTCTTCTTCATGGCCATTGTGGTAGCCTATGTGCCTGAGGGGCTGCTGGCCACTGTCACGGTGAGTTGGGGAAGCAGAAGAGCGGTGCAGTGAGCTGAGAGGCCTGTCCATCTGTCTGTTCGTTCATCCGGGCTTCCCTCCATCCTCTCCCTATCTGTCCATCTATCCATTTTGCTCCCATCCACCCACCCACCTTCCCATCATCCATCCTCCCCCATCCATCCTCCCCCTAATCCATCCCCCCCCATCCCCATCTCTCCACTTATCCCATCCATTCAGGAAATACCCACCTGGGCTACTCTGGGCCATGTCCTGTGCCACATGCTGAGGACTCAGAGATGAACGGGCAGGGACTTTGACAGGAGGAGGCTGAGGTCCAGTGTTGAAGGCTGTGGGTAGCCTTCAAGAGTCAGCACTCAGTCCAGGGCCAGCCCAAGGGGAGGCTCAGGAAATGTTAGTTTTCTCATTTTGATTGTGCTGTAAGAGAAATTATAGAATCTCAGCTAGGGCAGCTTAGAGCAGGGCCTGGCTACGTATATCTGGTGGACAGATTGGGGAGGCATCCCAAGTGGAAAGCACAGGCTGGACGAAAGCTTGGAGGCAAGAAAAAGCCTACTCTTTGCAGGGGGATGCTGCATAGGCAGTACTGTGGCTAGGGTAAAGGATCCCCGGTGCTGGGAGAGGAGGGAAGTGGCACTGGGAGCAAGGCCTGGTCCCCAAGCCTGCATTTCTCACCTTTCCCCCAGGTCTGCCTGTCCCTGACAGCCAAGCGGCTGGCCAGCAAGAACTGTGTAGTCAAGAACTTGGAAGCAGTGGAGACACTGGGCTCCACGTCAGTGATCTGCTCTGACAAGACGGGGACCCTCACTCAGAACCGCATGACTGTGTCCCATCTGTGGTTCGACAACCACATCCACTCGGCTGACACTACAGAAGACCAGTCAGGTGTGGGGGTGGGAGGAGACAGCAGCTGGGCAGGATCTGGTAGATGGTGGAGACCTAGGGGGGAGCTCTGCGGTTACTGAAGGGAGCCTGGGGAGGGCTTTGCATTAATGGATCTGATCAGGCGAAGGGCTGTGTCCTGGGTCTAGGGAGGGGGCTAAGCTGCAAGTCTGTGAAGGGTCTTGGTACCTATTGGGTCTCATGGGAGACGATACTGAGTCTGGAGAGAAAGCTCCGTCCTGGGGTATGAGGAGTTGTTTGGGTCCCACCCAGGTCTGGGGCGGGGATCCAGTCCTGATTCCGGGGGGCGGGGCTCGGTTCTGGTATGGGAGAGCTCCTTCGCGGCCCCAGCCTGGATGCCTGACCTCCAGGGCAGACGTTTGACCAGTCCTCGGAGACGTGGCGGGCGTTGTGCCGCGTGCTCACCCTGTGTAATCGTGCTGCCTTCAAGTCGGGCCAGGACGCAGTGCCCGTGCCCAAGGTGAGAGACGGGGCGCTCGGGGGAGGGGATCCCGGGAGCCTCCTGGGGCAGCCGGGAGCGCTCCTGACACCGGCCTGCGTTCCCAGCGCATCGTGATCGGGGACGCGTCGGAGACTGCGCTGCTCAAGTTCTCGGAGCTGACGCTGGGCAATGCCATGGGCTACCGCGAGCGCTTCCCCAAAGTCTGCGAGATCCCCTTCAACTCCACCAACAAGTTCCAGGTGTGCACCAGCCACGGCCGGCCCCGCCCACGGTCCAGTCCCTCCCACAACAAGCCCTGCCCACTGCAGGCCCCACCCACATTCAGGACTGGCCTGCGGCTGGACTTCACTCAGTCCCCTCCCTCTCCACAGGCAAACCCCATCCACATCTCCCGTCCCGCCCACAGCCAAACCCCACCGAGGTCCCGGGCGCTCCGCCCGCTCTCAGCTGTCAGGCCCTCGGTGGGGAGAACCTCCTAATCCAAATCCCGCTCCAGTCCAACTCCGACCCAAATTCTGCCCGTTCCCCACGCCCAGTCCCCTAACTAGGCCCCTAGGTCCGCCCCAATCCTCAGCCTCTACCAAGGACCTGCCCACCAAGCAAGCCCGTCACCCTCGGTCCCAGGCTGACCTTCCCAGGGCTATTCAGGCAGCGCTTGGGCGCCGTCAGCCCCGCCGTTCCCCAAGCCCCGCCCCTCCCTCTTGAGCTCGCCCACAACACCGCCTCCTCCTCCGCCCACAGTTGTCCATCCACACCCTGGAGGACCCGCGCGACCCGAGGCACGTGCTTGTAATGAAGGGGGCCCCAGAGCGCGTGCTGGAGCGCTGTAGCTCCATCCTCATCAAGGGCCAGGAGCTGCCGCTGGACGAGCAATGGCGCGAGGCCTTCCAGACTGCCTACCTCAGCCTGGGAGGCCTGGGCGAACGCGTCCTGGGTGAGACTCCCAAGCCAGGGTAGAGGTTAAACCCGCGTGCGAGGAGGCGCTAGCACGGAGCCTGCCCGACCTTCCCGGCCCAGCCCTGACCCTGACCTTTCCCATCATTGCTTGACAGTTGACCTGCCCCAGTCTACACGCTCAAATTTGACTTTCCCTATCTCAGTCCTGAACCCTGTCCTCAACGCCTACCTTGACCCAACCTCTCCCAACCTGTTCTCATGTATCCTGACCCAACCTGTGATCCCTTGATTTTCCCCAGCTCTTGCCCCAGCTGATGACCTGCCCTTGCTTTCTTTCACCTCTGCCTTTCAGCGTCCTCCTCTTGACCCTTTGACCTCCCCCCCCCGACCCCCGCCAATTTTTGTCTCGACTCCTTAAACTTCCCTAACCCTTGCCTCAACTCCGGAAGACACAAACCTGTGGTCCAATTTCTGCATCTTCCACTTTACTTGGTGTGTGACCTCTGGCAAGAAACGTCCCTTCTCTAAACCTGTTTCATCATTTGCAAGATGAGGATGCTAGTAGCCTCACAGAGCGGTTGTGGGGATGGATTCAGATACAGTTGTCCCTCAGTATCTATGGGGATTGGTTCCAGGACACCCACCACACTCCCCCACACCCTTACCTGACAGATACCAAAATCTGCAGATGTGCAAATCCCTTATGTAAAATGGTGGAGTATTTGCATATAACCTATGCACTTCCTTCCATATACTTAAAATCGTCTCTAGATTACTTATAATGGCTAATACAATGTAAATGCTATGTAAGTAGCTGTCAGTGTGTGGCAAATTCAAGTTTTACTTTTTGGAATATTCTGGAATTTTTTCCAGAATATTTTTGATCCACAGTTGGTTAAGTCTGCAGATGTGGAACCTGTGGATACAGAGGGTTAACTGTAATGTGAATGAAGGATTCAGCACAGGGTCAGGCATCCATAGGTGCTTGGTGCAAGGCACCTGGTGATTTTACTCATCACCTGGCCTTGCTATGAAAGGGTTCACCCAGGACTCCTCTCTGACTTCCCTGTTTTCTGGTCAGGCTTCTGCCAGCTCTACCTGAGTGAGAAGGACTACCCGCATGGCTATGCCTTCGACGTGGAGGACATGAACTTTCCAACCAGTGGCCTGTGCTTTGCGGGACTCGTATCCATGATAGACCCACCCCGGGCCACTGTTCCTGATGCTGTGCTCAAGTGCCGCACAGCAGGCATCCGGGTATGCCCCTGGGGAGAGGACCAGGCAGGGGTGAGAACAGAGGATGGCAGTATTTGGGGATGAGGGGCCCTGTGACAGAAACCCACCCGAAAATGGCTTGAACCACAAAGGAATATATTGGTTCAAGAACTGAAAAGTTCTGGGGAACGAAGCTTCAGGTATAGCTGGATCCAGGAATTCAATGTCTTTAGGACATTTCTCCACGTCTCAGCTCTGCTCTTCTCTCTGCTGGCTTTATTCTCAAGCAGTTCTTCATTGTGGTGGACAGAGATGACCACCCTCCAGCAGCTCCAACTAACGTCCCACCTGTTTAGCGACCCCATCGAAAAAAGAATGTCTCTCTGACAGTTGTACCAGATTGGGTCACATGTTCATCTCTGAACCAATCACTATGGCTGGGGCTGGGGGATGTCCACTGGGGAGGACAGGGAGAGTGGGTTAATCTGAACGGGTCAAGGGTCTGCTGGTTCCCCTTACAGGTGATCATGGTGACAGGTGACCACCCCATCACAGCCAAGGCCATTGCAGCCAGTGTGGGCATCATCTCAGAAGGCAGTGAGACAGTGGAGGACATCGCTTCCCGCCTCCGTGTGCCCGTGGAGCAGGTTAACCGGAAGTAAGCCCCCTTCAGCCTTCCTTGTGGTTCTTCCCACACCCCACAGAGACTGAGGCCCCAGCGATGCCCTCCCACTTCCCTCTCTAGGGATGCCCGCGCCTGTGTGATCAATGGCATGCAGCTGAAGGACATGGACCCGTCAGAGCTGGTCGAGGCACTGCGTACCCACCCTGAGATGGTGTTTGCTCGTACCAGCCCCCAGCAGAAGCTGGTGATTGTGGAGAGCTGCCAGCGACTGGTGCGACCCTGCTGATGAAGGCAGGCAGGTGGGCTTGGCTGGCCCTGGGCCGCCCTCTCACTGACCAGCCTCCCACCTGTACCCACTGCCTGCAGGGTGCAATCGTGGCTGTGACGGGGGATGGTGTGAATGACTCCCCAGCCCTGAAGAAGGCAGACATTGGCGTGGCCATGGGCATTGCTGGCTCGGATGCTGCTAAAAATGCAGCCGACATGATCCTGCTGGATGACAACTTTGCCTCCATTGTGACAGGCGTGGAGCAGGGTCCGGGCTGGGTCAGAGATGGGGGCAGGCGGTGTGGGCACAGGAGGAAATGGGCTCTGAGGAGACTGAGGTGCCTGCTGTACTCCCACAGGCCGACTGATCTTTGACAACCTGAAAAAGTCCATCGCCTACACACTGACCAAGAACATCCCTGAACTGACGCCGTACCTTATTTACATCACCGTCAGCGTGCCCCTGCCCCTCGGGTGCATCACCATCCTCTTCATAGAACTCTGTACCGACATCGTGAGTCTACATGATGCCCCAGTGCCCCCCACCCACACAGTGCCCAGAGACATATGCCCACAGACAGGTGTGAGGGACAAGAGACCACCACGGAAAGTCTTGAACTCAGAGTGATACAGATGTGTGTGTACCAGACAGCCAGATGTGGACACACAGGCAGGCAGGAAGGTAGCCACGGACAGAATTACAGACGGGGACACATAGGTGGACACTCAGATAGGCATGGACAGATTCATGGGCACACATGGACTCAGATATGGACACTCAGACAAACAGAGATTTTACAGACACGGACATCTGGCCACACTTGGATCACAGACAGACATCCCTCAACAGACATGGACAGATAAACAGCATCAGATAGACTCCAAGGCAGAGACAGAAAAGATCCTCAGGTCCAGCCACAAATGCAGCCAGGTGCATGGCCATGTCACGTCTTTATTCAACAGCACTTACATAATGTCTGCTCTGGGCCAGGCACACATTAATTACTTAATTTTGTCCTCATAACTACTCTATGAGATGAGCTTTATTTCTTTATCGTACCCATTTTACTGATGAGCTAACTGAGGCTTAGACAGCTTGAGCGGCTTGCCCCAGGTCACACAGCTAATAAGTGGCACAGCAGGGATTCAAGCCCAGGTATTCAGGTACCCCAGAACCTCTGCCCTCAGTCAGTGCACTCTGCTACCACTCTGTGTCCACAAACAGATGGGGTGGGGGACAGGGAGGAGGACACATGTACACAGAGAGACAGAAGAGATTCAGAGATAGAGAGCGACAAAGAGAAATATAGAGACAGGAACACAGAGACAAAAAAGCAGAGGCACAGTCACAGAGAAAGAGACTGGAGATGGGGACAAAGAAATGAAGAAAGTAAGGGACAGAAAGAGAGAAAGAGCGCGCAACAGGGAAACAGGCCAAGACCAGAGGACCCCAGAGAAGAAACAGACAGAGAGGAGGACGGAGAGGAGGGGGGCCAAGAAAGGCAGAGACAGAGAACACCCAATAGCAGAGATAATGCAGATGCTCTGATGGAAACGGACACCAAGATAGATGGGCACACACATGTGGACTGGATATGCTGACATTCCTGACAAGGGCCAGCTGGACCCAGGCTGTCCAGGCAGGTGTGGCTGTGTGGTCACCGTGGGTCCTGCCTCCTAACCTCACTTCTGTCCCTGCCCACTGCAGCGGGGAGGGGGGCTCCAGAGAGTCAGGGACCGGGGCCCAGGCGAGCCATCAACCCCAGTTCCTTCCACTCCTGGCCAGTTCCCCTCTGTGTCCCTGGCGTACGAGAAGGCCGAGAGTGATATCATGCACCTGCGTCCACGGAACCCGAAGCGTGACCGATTGGTCAACGAGCCCCTGGCTGCCTACTCCTACTTCCAGATCGGTGCGTGCCCCGCGGTGGGGCGCGGGCTCCTCTGCAGGGCTGCTCGCCTGCCGTGGAGTCTCTAACGGGGGCTCTGCCTTGTTCTGGATCTTGGTGTCTGCATTTGACCCTGGGTCTCTGTCATTCTCTGAGTCTGTGTCTGCACACAATGGTCTCTATGGTCCCCAGTGTCCCTTCTCTGTCCCAGGCCTCATTCTCCATGACCCTGTCTCTGGGTCACTGCCTCCTGTCTTTTTTGGGTTCTCTGGGTGTGTCTCTGTTCCTGCCTCTCTCTGTGTCCTGTCTCTTGTGTCCCTGTCAATCTCTCTTGGAGTCCTTGTCTCTGTGTCTGTCTCTCCATGTCTGTCACTGTGTTCTTGTCTGTCTCCAGGCCACTGTTTCTATGTTCCTGTCTCTGTGTGTGTGTCCCTGACCCTGTCTCTCTGTGTCTCCATCTGTGTCTCCCTGTGCCTCCTTGCCTCTCTCCCAGGTGCCATCCAGTCATTTGCTGGCTTCACTGACTACTTCACGGCCATGGCCCAGGAGGGCTGGTTCCCTTTGCTGTGTGTGGGGCTCCGGCCATACTGGGAGAACCACCACCTACAAGATCTGCAGGACAGCTATGGCCAGGAGTGGGTGAGCCCCTGCCCCATCCCATGAGTCCCGTGACTCATGGGATGCCACCTACCTTGAGTGTGGCCCACACTCATTCCTCCACGTGAGACTGAGCTCAGCCAGAGCCTCCCAGACACCCAGGCTCTCTGCCAGTTCTGGGGTGAGGGGCCTTTCCCGCCACTGTCCTGAGCTCCGAACTCCTGCTTCTGATGACCCCAGCTGCAGATGGGTCCTCTCTGCCCTGACAGCAACACATCGTCTCAGGTGTGGAGCCAGTACCACCCCCCCCACCCCACCCCCGACCCCCATTCTGTTATTTTCCCCGCAGCATCACTTACACAGAGTATTTGCATGTGTGGCTGACTTGAGTGAAAGTCTGGAGCAGAGAGGCTAGATCTGGCTAGCGGGTGTGTTTAGTTTGCTCTACAGAGCGACAGATCAGGATATTCCCCTTAAACATTTACTGTCGTGGTTAAGAATATAGATCTTAGGGCTTCCCTGGTGGCGCAGTGGTTGAGAGTCCGCCTGCCGATGCAGGGGACACAGGTTCGTGCCCCGGTCCGGGAAGATCCCACATGCCGCGGAGCGGCTGGGCCCGTGAGCCATGGCCGCTGAGCCTGCGCGTCCGGAGCCTGTGCTCCACAACGGGAGAGGCCACAACAGTGAGAGGCCCGTGTACCGCAAAAAAAAAAAGAATATAGATCTTAGAGCCAAACTGCTTGGATTCATTGTCTGCCACCGCTCCTCACAGCTGTGTGACCCTGGGCAAGGTATTTTGCCTCTCTGTGCCTCAGTTTGCCCACCTCTAAAGTGGAGAGCATACTAATAAACTGATATTATCTCAGTGATTTTCACCGCGGTGATTTTCACAGTGTGGTCCCCAGACCAGCAGCATCACCTGGGAACTTGTTTGAAACGTAGATTCTCAGTTTCCCCCTCAGACCTCTGGGATCAGAGACTCTGGGGGTGGGGCTTGCGTTTTAACCAGTTCTTCTGGGGATGCTGATGTATGTTGAAGTTTGAATACCACCAAGCCACCTCTTAGGATTATTAGGAAGATTAAATGAGATAATACATGGGAAACACTTGGGACCTGGAGCATAGCAAGTGTTCCTTACACAATTAACTGATATGTATAAAAACAGTTATACTGAAGAAGTGGACTGAATAGTGGCTACCCCCTTTGAAAGGGCATGTGTCGTGTTCCTCAGAGGCCCATCTGGCCCACTTTGGTCATTTTTGCCATCTGCCCGGGTCCTGGAGTCACTGGACTTTGAAAATTCTGCCTCAGGATTCGAACTCCCTTTTCCCAGGTGCCTCCTTTCGGGTGCCCGGGACATTCTACATCACTCTTTTCATTAGGAAAGCAACTGGCCTGGCCTACCGCTTGCCCAGGCAGTGACGGCCAAGCTGCACTAGGCCAGGTTTCTAGGCCCCGCACTCTGGGGCCCTGCAAACGTGGCAGATCCTGCATCTCTCCTCTGCCCCCACCCCAGCCCCTGACGCAAGGGAAGGAGCATTTAGGGGTTCGTGGCCCTAGGCCCCGCATGCCCGGCTGCCTGCAGAGGCTCTCCGCCTGGGTTCAGGCTGCTCGTGTTCTCTCCTGGCCCACAGACGTTCGGGCAGCGCCTGTACCAGCAGTACACCTGTTACACCGTGTTCTTCATCAGCATCGAGATGTGCCAGATTGCCGATGTCCTCATCCGCAAGACACGCCGCCTCTCTGCCTTCCAGCAGGGCTTCTTCAGGTGTCCCCAGCTGGCCCCAGCCCCGCCCCCACCCTGCCCTCCGAGCCCTGGTTGCAACTCCCAGCAGGTCCTGACCAGGGCTTACTGCAACCAGCAAACCCCAGCACTGGATGTGCTGATGTGCCGGTGCAGGTGCTGACGTTCCTTATCAATAGCTGGCCAATAGCTCCCACCTCATGCCTCTCACCTGGCCCGTCTATGTTTCATCAGCTAACGGGGTGATGCTGACAGAGTTGGTGTCCACTGCTGGAGAGGTGCGGGCCATGCCAGTGTTCGATGTTTAGAACATCTCCCTGCTGCCGCTATCTGACCTCCTCTGACCCAGTACCCTGATTCCCATCTGGTCCCCAACTCCTCATGGCCTATCTTTGTCCTGTGTCTGCCAGTCTGAGCCTCTCCCATCCTGCCCCACCTGCAGGAACAGGATCCTGGTGATCGCCATCGTGTTCCAGGTCTGCATCGGCTGCTTCCTGTGCTACTGCCCCGGAATGCCCAACATCTTCAACTTCATGCCCATTCGGTGAGGGGGTTGTGAGCTGCATCGGGGTGGGCCTGCAACACACAGACCTGGGGATAGCCTTGACCTTGCCATCTCGTCTGTGCCTCAGGTTCCAGTGGTGGCTGGTCCCCATGCCCTTTGGCCTCCTCATCTTCGTCTATGATGAGATCCGGAAACTTGGAGTTCGCTGCTGCCCAGGGAGTGAGTGTGGAGACTGAGGACCTGGGGATGGAGGGCTGAAACTTTCTCAGAGCAGCGGCCCTGACCTTTGATTTCCAGTACTTGACCTCCAAGCCCTTGACCCTCCATATCAAACCACCGCTGAGCTATAACCTCTGAGCCCCTGGCTCCCCCTCACCCCAGCCCCGCCCCAAATCCCCCCAGCACTGAGTCTCCTTTCTCTCTCCCAGGCTGGTGGGACCAGGAGCTCTACTATTAAAAGGACCGCTGTCTTCAAGCCATCCTCGAATCCACCACAGTAGGGGTGGGGGTGGGGGACACATGGGACCCTCCAGACAGCCACCAAAACATCTGAGCAGTCAAGAGTCCCAGCCCCACCTGTGTCTGCTCTTGTGGCCCACGGCAACTCAACCTTGGGGAGACCCTCCCCACTCCCCTTCCTCATCCACCTTCCCGGAGGGGCAGTCCCTAGGCCCAGTCCTCTGAGCTGGCCTCAGGGAAGCCCCCTCCTGAATGGTGGGGGGACTTTGAAGGGGAGTGGGAACTAGCAGCTCCCGTGACGTGGCTCTGTCCTTAGGACTCCAGGCCAGCAAGAGGGCTGCTTGGGGGGTCTTCTTTAAAAACACACTCATGTCTGCATGATAGCAATAAACCAGCTCACGTCCACTGTGTTTTTATTCAGTGCTGGGCATCGTCTTATTAAGTGTTTTTCCATGAGCCCCTTTGATCTCCCACAGCCCTACAGCTTAGGGGCTATTTGTTCCCGGCTGTATCTCCAGTTTCTAGAACACAGCCTGGCACATAGTAGGTACTCAGTAAACGCTGCTTGGGGGAGTGAATTCCCATCTCTTTGCCTAGGTTACAGCATTTCTAGGCGAGCTGGATGTGGCTACGGGCCCTCTCCAGAGAGGTGCCTTTAACCGCTCCACTAGCTGAACACCACCTCTGGGCTCTCCTTTCTCAGCACCCACTCTCCCTCTCTGGTCAGAATCCTTTCCACCTCAAGCATCCCCTCCCCGCTTCACAGGAGTTTCCTCTCTGATTCCACTTATGCCTTTGCAGCTGCAATGGGCGCCCTATCACTGGTTAGTCCCAACTAACTACTGGAGGCCACGTCACAGGTCCCCTCCTCACACCCCTCACCTGAAGTTAGCCCTCCAACTCCCCTGTTGGAGACTCCCCTGTCCACAGCACCCCCCACCCACCCACCCACCTTTGTCACTGCTTTTCCCAGTCCCCTTTCTTGCCTCTCTTCCCCTTTCTTTGACAAGTCCCTCTGGCTGGACCCCAGGCTTCTCCTTCCTCATCGGCACAGTACCCCCTCCCCCACTGGCCTCAGTTCTGTCTGCAGTGGTGCCCACATCTGTCTCCAGCCTGCCCCCAGCATGTTCAAGGTTCATGCCCCCAGCATGACCCACACTGGCCTCTGCATCATCCTCCAGACCTGATCTCACCCACTGTCCCATCATTGCAGCTCCTTCTCCCTGGGAAATGTAATGAGCCCTCGGGGAGCTTACAAACCCCAAACTTGGGTTACCCTGGGCTCCTTCACTCTTTCCTTTCTCACTGGTCATCTCCCTACTCCCCCCCACCCCCACCCCCACCTGGCCAAATAAGCTGGTCACCACCTGTCTACTCTGCTTCTAGCCACTCTCCTCCTACCCCTGCCGGCCCTGCCCTGGTCCAGGCCGGCCTTCTGCCTTGAGTCTCCCCATCCACCCAGCAGCCATGAGCTCTTCCTAAAGCCCAAACTGAGTGTCCTTCCCCTGCCTAGAACTCTCCGTGGCTCCCCACTGCCCAGGCTCAGAGCCTTCTGTCATCTGGCCCCTGCTGACTTCTGCAGTCTCACAAGCCCCCACCCCCCAAACTCATTCCAACCAGCTCTTGCTTCACTGGAAAGGCCAGGCCCTCTCTCTGACTTCAAGGCCTTTACACGGGCCTTGATACCTGCTTTCTTCTCTTTGCTCCACTAACATCCTCTTGGTCTCAGCTCACACATCCTCTCCTCCAGGACAGACATAGCCCTCTTTTCCCATCACAGCCCGATCACTGTAGTCTAGCTAGTCAGGCCCACCAGTCCCATCAGGCTTCACCCATCACAGCCCTGATCCCTCTGGCCTGTGCTCCTGATTGTCCCTGAGCCCCATGACAGCTGGGACTGTTTCACAGACAGGTGGCCACCAGTAAGGGGCCGGGAGCAGAGTGCCTGCTCAGCACATAGTTGTTTAACAGTCATTTCTGCAACCTTCACTGTCCCAATATGTGCAAAAGGCTACGTGGGGCATAGGATGGCGGTATGGGAGAAAGCAATGCCACTGCGTATCCACCCATGTGGGCTGGGGGAGCGCCCCATCTACTCCCTTTTCATATCAAACTCAGGGTGACCTCTCACCTCCCCACCCAAGACCCCTGTGGACCCTGTCTTGACTAGGAGCGATGAGGAGGAGGTGGGGCTAGATGGTGGTTGCCCCACCTTAGGGTAAATGCTCCCTCTGAAAACACCAAGACTCACAGCAGAGCTGAACAGAGCTGTGCTTGGTGCCTTCCTAGGCCCAGGGTCAAATAACATTATCGCAGGACCTGGACAGCCTCGTGGATGGAGGGAGGGGGCACTTGCCCTATCCCATGCCCTGGAGGATCCCACTGGGAACACCAGGACTGGGGAGCACCTTCCCAGGTGGGCAGGACTTGCATCCAGGTGCAGCTTAAGCATGACATTCAAAGCCCTGCTTCTAATCCATCCCCCTCAGGGATGGGGAGAGAAAGGGGCAGGAAGCTGGCCCTACTAGACCAGGGAAGGGCTGGGATGAGAAGGGTGGCATTCAGGACAACATGCAAATTGGTGGGCTCAACAGCTCTACGACTGGGCTGCAGCTGTCTCTGTACTCCACCCTAAGAAGACTCAGGCCAGGATTTAATCTGAGGATCTCAGAATCACAAAATAGGCCCTCAAGGGCAAAAGCAACAGTCAAGTCACTGGACTGTTCCTGCGCAAGGAGGAGCCCCAGATGGTTGTAAGCAGGGAAGGGTGAGCTAGTAAGACTGAGGTTTCAGAGAGATCCCCTTGGCTGCCACATAAAAGGTGGATGGGGGGAATTTCCTGGCGGCGGTCCAGTGGTTAGGACTCCACACTCCCATTGCCGAGGGCCTGGGTTCGATCCCTGGTCAGGGAACTAAAATCCCACAAGCTGCGTGGTGTGCCAAAAAAAAAAAAAGTGGATGATGGTTTGGTTTGGGGGCTGGGAACCTAGGAGGTGACCAGCCGGGGAAGGGCCATGTGGGAGAGGGCCAGGTTAAGGCTGTGAGGAGCAGCCCCCAAGAACCATCTCTTGGATTCTAGCTCCCCTCTATCACCTGTTCCCTGAGGGCCCTGGTCTCTGCCATTGCTTAAAGACTGTCTGCTTCAAGCCCTCAGTCAACTTGTGGAAAACAGGAAGCAAAGGAACTGGTCCAGGAACACAGGACAGATGAGTGCTGGCTAGTCTCCCAGCTTGTCTACCTGGCTCCAAAACAAGGGCCTCTGGGACCCAGGAGAGCACACTGTTGGTAGATAGTTCCAGACAGAGAGACAGAGGCAGAAACAACTTTCCAAATACTGTTTACTTCACTGAAACCTGGAGACAGGGAAAAGGTACGTGAAAGTCTGGGCCACCAAGCCTAGGAGTGCACGTTGACAACAGCGACATACAGGGCCAGGGTGCTGAGGGCCAGCAGCCCCGTCACCACCGCTCGGGCCAGAAGTGCCGTCCAGCTGCCCAGGGAACACAGGTGGACGAAGGTCCTGTGGGGAAACATCGCAATGAAGAAGGGAGAAGAGATAATCCAAACCATTTGGGCCCATCCTCGAGCCCCACCCAGCTCACTCCATGACGAAGGCCTTGTAGACGCTAAGGAACATCAGTAGGAGGACTGCTGGCCGGAAAGTGTGGTACAGGTCGTAGCGTGTTATCATCCACACCTGGGCAGATGCGACGATGTAATGGACCTGGAGGGAAGCGGGAAGTCAGGGCCAGGCCTCAGGAGGAGTAGAGTCACCAGCAAAAAGGCACGTGTGTGGGAAAGCAGGACTGCGTACCAGACTGATGTTGGAGTCAATGCTCATCTGGATGTATTTCCAGTCAAACTCAATGCCCCGAGCTCCAACCCAGAGAGGGATGCAGCTGAAGAAGGCAAAGGGAAGGATTCTCCAGTACCCAGACACCCTCAGCACCCAGAATCTGAGCCCCCACCCTCCGGCACCCCCCGGGGAACCCAGGTGTCCTTTCTCAGGAATCTGGGCTCCAGGCTGCTGCACACACCGGGACATAATGAGCTCGGCGGTGGCCCAGCCCAGGGCAGCAACCATGATCTTGTATTCCCCCTTGCCGGCATTCCGGGACATGACAAGGTTTAGGCCTATCAGGTCTGCCACATCCACGCTGGCCTTCATGAACTCCTGTGGGTCAGGTTGAGGCTTGAGTAAGCACAGGTGCCAGGGGGCCCCACTCCTGCAATCCCTCCCCCTCCCTTGCCCCACTCACCCCAATGAAGTCATAGATGCCACCTTCCCAGGTGGGAAAGAAAGTGGCCAGGAACAGCATCTGAGACCAGAAAACAGAGAGGTCACCTCAAGGTGAGGGAGACCAACCACGTGGGTTTGGTGGGAAGTTAGTGTGTTATGTGGAGGGCAGTACACTGGGGTTCTGGGGGCCCATGAGGAGAGGGACCACCAGATGGAGGCAAGAAGGCAGGAGCAGGGGAGATTGAGGGCAGGGGCTTGGAAGTCTGGGTTCTGTGGTGATCACAAGGGATTGGGGTCAGGCCTGAAGGTGCTGGGGCTGGTTACCCACCAGGGCGGTGGTAGCAGTGCCGGTGGGACCTTGGGGGTTAGTTAGAGGCTCTTAGCAGTATCCAAACCCCTCTTAGTCATACAATTGAATGTTCTCAATGTTACTAAAAGTGCTATACAAAAGTTGCTTGCGGACCTCTCCTCAGGCTCCAGCCCATCCATGCCCGGCTCCTCCGCGGGAGGTCTGGGCGGGGTGGGCGGGGTGGGCGTGGGGTGGGGAGGAGCGAAGCCCTCGCGGGGCACAGCTGGCGCCCTCACCTTGCACAGCTGCACGAAGAGGTAGGTGACCCCCGCCTGGACGCACTTCCAGAAGGCGTTGTACTCTGACCTGCGGGAGCGGGCGGTGAGGGGTCGGCCCGGCCCGCGCCCCCCTGCCCCGCGGCCGCCCCGCAGCTGCCCCGCACTCACAGGCCGCTGCACTTGTAGGTGATGAAGTAGGGGAAGTAGGCCAGGGCGAAGCAGTTCCCGAAGTGGAACAGCGTCATGGCGCCTGCCGCCCGGCTCGCCGGAGCGCGCCTCTCTGCCTCGGCTGCCTGGCGCCCGAGCCCGGGCCTGGCGCCCACCGGCCTCTGCCGCGGCGCGCGCGGCCTTCTGGGAGCCGGAGTCCGCGGCGCGGTGCGCTAACGTCACCAGGCTCCGCCGCGGTGCCCGGGCGACATGCGGAAGGCCGAGCCGGTGCCTGCGCGATCCCGACCCCGCGGGAGCCGCTCTCGGGGTCAGGGCGCTGGGCCTACCGAGCGCGTGCGGGGTGGGCCTGGATCCCGGACCCGACCCCGCTGTGACCGGCGCAGAGACACGGGGCGCAGCTGTAAGCCCTCAGGGTTTTTATTTCACCGTTGGCCCAGCGGCGCTGGCCCCTCCCGCGGGACGCCCTCTTTCTTCCGGGGGGCCGAGGGCGGAGACGGGAGAGACGGGTATCGGCCGGGAGCACTGGGAAACTGAGGCGGGCCAACCTGCTTCACTTGTCTCGGCTGAACATGTAGCGGACGAGGTCCACCACTCGGCGACTGTAGCCATATTCGTTGTCGTACCTGGGAAGGGAGGGATGGAGGGGATTCAGGGGATCCCTCCCGACCACCCCCAGCCTCCCTTCACGTTCTCTGACCCCTTTCTTCCCCCTTACCAGGAAATGAGCTTCACGAAGTTGTCGTTGAGCGCGATGCCAGCCTTAGCATCAAAGATAGACAAATGGGTATCGCCAACAAAGTCCGTGGACACGACCCGGCCATCAGAATTTCAAAGATAAGCGTGGATCGTAGAGCAGGGACCTCCAGGAGCTCAGGCTCGTGGGCACACTGTCCATCCATTCATCTACAGTATTTCATGGAGCCCCCCTCTGTTCAGCTTCTGGGGACAGGGTATGAGGAAGACAAATGGGGGCTTTTCAGGTAGGGGACTGGCCAAAGGATACAGACTGCAAACAGCCTCTGATGCTGCACCAACAGACATCTCTTCCGGGGAAAAATGCACGTGGAATGTGTCAGCGAGAGGCCCTCCCTGAGGGGAGGCAGTGAGTCTGGCTCTGGATGATTAGGAGGATCTGGTCAACTCCAGCCCTCAGCAGGGTCTCAGGTGGAAGGAACTGCAGCACAAAGGCCCTGGGGGTTTGGTCCTAGCATGGTGGAAGGCCACAGGAAGGTTTTCAGCTCTGGGGGTGATGTGATCTGATTTCTTTAAGAGATCCTGGCAGCTGTGTGAGGGTGGACCTTCAGGAGCTAAAGCAGGGAGACAGCACCAAGGTGGACGGACAGAACTGGCAGTACTGGGAGCAAAGAGATGTGATACCCATTCCTCACAGGGAAGGCATCTGGCTGTGGCCGGCCCCGAGCAAGTGTTGAGAAATGGGAGCCCTTGTCTTGTTCACTAAGCATATATCGAGCACCTGCTATGTGCCAGGCGCTGGGAAGATGGCTGGAGCTATGGAAGTGAAAAACAAGGCCCAAAGTCTCTGCTGTCTTGGAGTGTACATGCTAGTAGGGCCAACAGTGACTATGAAATGACATTTCAGCTAAGGAAAAGGGCCACAAAAAGAACATCTCTCTGAGATGAGAGGTTGAAGTAGCGACTTGGAGAAGGTGAGGACAGACTATGTGGCCACCTGAGGGAAAAGCTTTCCAGACCGAAGGGGCAGCAAGTGCAAAGACTCTGAGATAGGGGAGAGCTGACCTTCCCAGCCCTGCAGTTCCTATCTTGATATGCTGCAAAAAGCTCCTTGGCAAGTGGAAAATCACGTTCCCTTCCCAGAGGGCTCTTCCCAGGGTCCCTTCTGCTCAGCCCCTACTTCATCCTCAGTGTAGGCAAGGATGCCAGCCGTGGGCCCCTTGGCTGCTGCTCTTATGGCCTCCTTGATGCCTGAGTACGGGGTAGGCTGGGCCAGGCGGCAGGTCAGGTCCACAGCAGACACGACTGGGGTTGGCACTCGGAACGCCATTCCAGTCAGCTTCCTGGAGAATCCCACATCAGGGGCGGGAGTCAGAACCCAGGGACTTCTCCATCATTTCCGCCTTGTCTCTGCTTTCCGCTCAGTAGACACCTCAAGAATTGGGGGCTAGTCCAGTCCTCCTGGGTTGCACCCCCCACCCTTGTTGCAGCTTCATGCCCTCATACCCTTGGAGGTCTTGGATGACTTTGCCCACAGCCTTGGCAGCCCCTGTGGGGGCCGGGATGATGTTCTGGTGGGCACCCCGTCCGTCTCGCCAGGCCTTCTTCGATGGCCTGTCCACTGTCTTCTGGGTGGCAGTGTAGGAATGGACTGTGGTCTTGGGGAAGAAGAGGGCCGAGGTGAGGCCTTCTTGCTCCCAAGCTCCCACGTCTCTTTTTCCCAGGCCCAGGGTGGTGACCCAGGGGTGGAGGCTGGCGGGGCCTCCACCACCGTCACAGGAGGGGCACATGCAGGCAGGGTCCAGAGTTTAAAAGGCTTCACCACTGGTGGGCTTCTCGTCCCCAAGCCTGCCTCTCCCTGTTAACCCCACATACTAAGCGAGTATGGGAGGAAGAGGTACAGTTTCCCAGCCGTGCCTCCTGCCCCAGCCCCTCTCCCCAGCTCACCATCAGCCCTTCCACAATCCCAAATCGCTCATGGATGACCTTGGCGAGGGGGGCCAGGCAGTTGGTGGTGCATGATGCGTTGCTGAAATGGCCCGGGTGTGCAAGGCACTGTGAGGTGAGTCGCAGAGCCACCCTTCCACCCTTACCTCCTTTCAGGGTTTGCACCCAGGCTTGGTTTTGTGAAAAGTCAGGCTGGGGATGAGGGAGCATCAGGGATGCCGTCAGACCGAACGAGGCACCAGAGGTGCAGCTGGGGGAAGCTCCCCAAGCATGTTCTCCAGAAGCCGTGCAGTTCTAACAGATGGTTTTAGAGTAACATTAACAAGACGGCTGTTAGGACTTTGGGGAGGAGAAGTGGATTGATGTGAAAAGAGCACCAGGGGCCGAGTGGGAGTGGGAGTGGGAGTGGGGAGGGTGAGTCGGATTCCTCCCCACCGCAGGCTGGCTTGTCCTCCAGGCACACACTTCAGAATGTTGCTGCCCATTGCCTGACAATTTTCATGGAGCCGGGGTTATAGTCCTTTTCGTTCACCCCCGTGACAAACGTGGGTGCCTCTGGAGAATGCGCGCAGATGGCCGCACGCAGGGCACCTGCCTCAGTGTGGGCCTAGGGAAGGCTCACAGGTGTCATGAGGTGCTTCAAGGGCCACACCCCCTGGGCGGCCCTGGGCACCTGTCCCCGACTTACTGTAGTTTCCTCTAAGGACAGGTGCACGCCTGTGGCCTTCACCACAAAGGGGCTCCCGACAGACTTCCAGGGGATTTCTTTGGGCTGCTTGCTGTGGAGGGGCGGTAGCACCGTGAGTCAGTCTCTCGCCTTCATAGTCCGTGGCCTTCACCATTTGAAAGGCTGACCAGACACCTTCCTGCCTGGCCGTCTGTTCCCCTCACCCCACACACCCCTAGCTGCCCCAGATGGGTCTGACCCTGCTGGCCTTGCCTCTCATAGCTAACCCCCCTAGTGGGCCACTTTTCTTGACTGTACCTGCTATGTCTGGGTACAAGCCGCCACCTCCCCAACTCAGGCCGCAAGCCCCGCCTGGGGGACCATCTAGACTACTCCCAGCCAGGTCAGGCCCTTAGTACATATGCTGCCCAGGATGTAGACCCCAGGAGGGTGAGGCCTGCCCTACTGCTTCTGGCTTCAGCCCTGGCAACTTCATCACAGCCCTCCTAGCCCTTCTTCTCTTGACTACTCAGCTCCTGCAACAGGGATCCTGCTGCCAGAGGCCAGGCAAGTCCCTGAAAACACACAGCACATCCAGAGAGCAGCTCCCAGGGGTCTGAAGCCTTGAGGCGGCCCTGGGGCTAGCAGTGGTTTATATTGGAAAGGTAAAGGAGATTTTCTGTTTCTTGTTTTATCAATATACATTTTCCACTCGATATCAAACGTTTGTGTCTGAAATATATTAAACATCTACTATTGCTGTTTTCTACTTGGCTTTAGCAAACGAACAATACGTGGGTAAACTCTATACTAATCTTTTCCCTCAGCTTTTATCACAACTGCAGTATTTGCTTTTGTGATTGTTAGTGTCTGTCTCATCTTCTAGAGCACTCCATGGCAGCAAGGCTGGGTCTGCTCCCTCCAGAGGGGTTCAGTCAATGTGTGTGTGTGGTTTTTCTTTATTAGCCATTCTACACATGTTTACTGAACACCTGCCATGTGCCTGTGTGCTGAGTGCTTTACCTGTATTGAACTCCTTTAACCCTGATGACCTGAGGTAAGTACTGTTATTACTGGCATTTTTCAGAAGAGCCAGGACAGAATTGAAAAGAGTAGAGGCAGAGCTGCCTGGGAGCACAGGCAGGCTGGCCCTAGGGATGAATGAATGAGCAGCTTCCTCTCTTCTCCCTGGGCCACCACACATGGTTCTTCATGCTCCCTGGTCAAATGTCAGGTCACACGTCATCATCCGGCCCAAGTAGCTCTTCTCTGATGCCCCCCTCATTTCCTGCCTTCCAAGTTGGGGGAAGGGCACTTCAACAGATTCCTTTGTAGCAGTTGTTGAGCGGGCGTGGGGCAGAGACTCGGTGCCCCTGGAGACCCCAGCCCCTTCCCCTATGCTGTCATGGGCCCTGCCCTCCTGCCCAGGGGCTTCTTTTGAGGATTCTGTTCATTCTTCAAGGAAGTACTGAGTCTGCCCCGGGCCAGGGCCTGTGCCTGTGGGTGCCAGAGCAGCAGGGGTGCCACAGGCTGACAGGGCCCTCCTTGCCAGGAGGCTGCGTGAGCCCTTCCCGGTGCTCCCCACATGCCTCTGGCCGTGCTTCCTGCTGTGGCTGTGGTGGGTATGCTGAGGAAACAGGCTTGGGGAAGTTCATTGCCTTGCCCAGGGTCACCCAAGTGGAAAGGGTGGAGCGGGGCAAAGTACACACACAAGCAACACAGCTCGTGCTGATGGCCTGGAGGATATCCGAGGATATCTGCAGTGGCGCGATGGAGAGCAGTGGGGAAGGGGGAAGACGCGTTGCAGTCACCAGGGAAGGTGGCACCTGAGCGGGGCACACACTGAGGGGGCGGCTGTGTGGGGACGGGGCAGCGCTGGGAAAATACCCCAGGTGGCAGCAACGATGGCGCCTAGGCTGAGGAAGGAAAGGACACAGTGTGTCTGAGTAATGACTGCTCTGCTGGAATTTGGAATTGTTTTTGCTGTCATGATTTCAAATTTGGGTCAAGCAGCTTCTCCCATTCTCACTGACTCTCCAGTCCCCACCTCCACCCACCCCTGACCACAAATAAACAGCGGGGCTGAGAGTGGACCTGCTGGGAGGAGTGCTGGGAAGGCTGCAGATCTTGCCTGGGGCTGGAGAGAGCTCACAAGTGTGCGTGTGCAAGCGTGTGTAAAATTGGAAATTGGAGGCAGCCACAGGGCCGGCAGTGGCTGATAATTTACATTAGAAAGATAAAGTAGGTTTACTGTTTCCCATTTTTATTTTTTTTGGTATTTTGAAAGTGTATTTGAAGCTTATTAAACATCCAGTGTTATTGCTTTTGACTTACAGATTCTAAACGTATCTTTCAGTGAAGGAGTATTTGTATCAGTGAGAGCTATGTGAAGTGGGTTTTAAGAAGAGCTGCTGGTGCAGGGTCCCGGGAGGTTGGTGGCCAGTGTCGCTGAGGTGACAAGGGAAGGCTGGGGAGCAGGGCATATAGTTGGTGGGAGGCCCCATCAGCAGCTGGGGTTTTATTGGTGGGGTGATGGGAAGCCACTGGAGGGTTTAAGTGGGGGAGTAGTCAGGTCCAGGTGATGTTTCGAAAAGGTCTCTGTGGCTCCTATGTAGGCACTGAGTGGGAGCAGTTGGCTAGATGGTGATGCCATTTCCTGGGCAGGGAGATGAATAGATTTGAGGGTTGAAGGATAATCAAGAGTTGCGTTTTAGACAGGTTGAGCGGACATGCCTGAGAGGAAACACGCACATGTGCGTTAAATAAGTATTTTGAGTACAATGGGCCCCCTCTCCAAACCAGTACCCAGAGGCGTGTGCACACACAATTTGGGGGGCTATGAACCCCATGTGAGAACCTGGGATCCCCTTCTAGTCACCTCTACATCCCCTGCATTAGTATATTGCAGGCTTGCATAAGACAGCCGCCCTTACCGCTGGAAGACGCATCTCATTGTTACCGATGGCCAGCCGTCCATTCCTGTATTCCACGCTCCCCTTGTATCGGCCGTGGGTGGAGTCATACTTAAACATGTACACCTGCAGGAGACAGAATGGCTCCTACTCTTGGGCTGGACGGGGTGCGAGCATTGCCAGGGAGTCCCCACTTCAGTGACGGTTCCACATGGCAGCTGAGCGCCTTCCACAGAGCTCCCCTGAACCCCTTCCCCACCCTGGTCCCACTCTCCCCGGTCCTGCCCTTTGTCTGCTGCTCATCATTCTGGGTCGGTGAACGGATCGTTCACTGCTACCACCTTAACACCCTTCTCCATGCAGGCACGCAGCACCGGGCGACCAATGCGTCCAAATCTGTCCAGGAACGAAAGCTGAGGGGTTGTCCTCAGCATCCTCAACCAGCACGCAGAGGAGGGGATGAGGGGGAAGGGGGTGACAGAGGAGAGTCCCACTCAAGGGGACTGGGTGGGGAAGAAGGCAGCCGTCCCTGTGTGGGCCGGTGTCTTGCCCAGCTGACCTCACCAGCCTGTTCACTGCTTTCTGTGCTTCCTCTGACCATCTGTCCTATACCCCTATTCCCAACCTTGTAGCTGGGTGGATCTTGTAGAACTTCAGGTCAGATTATATCTCTTGACCTGAAAACCTCCACCACTCTCTAACAGTAAAGCCAGGTCCAGACTCCTTACCACGGTCCGCCAGGCCCCTGCCAGCTTTCCGCTGCCCTCCCTCTTCTCCCTTGCTTGTGCCACACCAGCCATGCTGAAATCCTGCCCGTCCTTGTTACACTGAGCTGCCACCTACGCCCCACGGCCATTGCTTGCTGCAGAGTCGTCACTCAGGCCTTACTCCAGTGTCACCTCCCAGAGGCCTTCCCTGAGTTCCCCGGCCTAACACTGCCCTCTTCAGTCTTACTGTACTTCCCACCGGAATGTGAGCTCTCTGAAGGTGGAGCCCTGTTTACCTTATCCCTGTGTTTTTCCAGGATGGGCAGAATGAAAGCATTGCTGAGACATGAAGAAATGCTCCAGTTAGTAACCGAGGAGAGGCCGGGCCCTAAAGCTTCAGGAATGGCTCAAGGGCCGGGGCGACTCACCCATTGATGCCAACAGTCAGCTCCCGAACCACAGAAACCTTCTTAGGTGCAGGAGGTGGAGGTGGTGCGACTTGCTCTTTGATTGGCTGGGGCTCCGGAGGGGGTGGTGCTCTGGTCACTGTTGGGAGTGGGGGAGGGGCAGTGAGCCGCACCATCACTGCGACAGAATGAGCCATCTTTGCCACCCAGAACCTGCTGCTGGCTCCTGGCCCTGAGCGGCCAACCATATAGCCCAGTGTTTCCTAAACCGACCTGATCAACAGAATGAGCAGGGCGTGGGCTTGTTTTAAAATATCCATGCCAGGGCCTCTTCCCTGGAGATTCTAACTCAGTGGGTATATATTTTGAACAATTGCTTGGGGGTGATAGTCTCTGTGCCTCGGTTTCCTCCTCTGTAAAATGGAGATGATAATAGTACCTCTCTCAGAGGGTCACTGTGAGGATTAAATGAGTGACACATGTAGTGCTTATGTTAGAGTCTAGGAAACATTCCACGTACGTTAATATTTCAAAGATCATTTCCAGACTTGCCTGATAATTGATCTAGTCCAGTGGTCCCCAGACTGTTCTGGTAAGCATCACCGGGAGGCTGATTCCTAGGGAAATCTGACTCTGGGTTTGCACTGAGGCCCAGGAATCCTGTTTCCAACAAGGTGATTCTTACCCTCAGGGAAGTTTAGGAAACACAGGTCTTTCATAATATATGAAACAAATGGAAACCCATATCAGCTTCTGCCTCTCCGGACACACAGATCTACACCCATGCTGCATTGGGAGCACCTGTGCTTGAAGCTGTGCCACCTGAGCTACAGATGAGGGCTTCAGGTAGGGAGGAGAAGCGTGGTGGAGACAGCAGTCAGGGGCCTAGCTGGTAGAGGATTTCAAGCCGGGGGTCAGGCCTTGATGTCAGCTCTGGCTCAGCCACCTGCCAGCTGAGTTGTTTTGAGCAAGTTAATGAAACTCTGGCCTGTTTCTTGATGTCACATCTGACCCTCCACCTGGGGGCTACTGTAAGGAGTCAGTGAGATCTCAAGGCCCAGTAGGTGCTGATTTTAATAGAGGGGAGAAAGTCTGACATGAAGTGTATTCGTGAGGAAAGGGAGAGGGAAGGGATTGGAGAGAGCCTGGAGGATGAAGGTAGGAGTTGCGCTTGGCACCAGAATCAAAGGCACCTTGGAGGGGGTGGGGTTAGGAGCTGGGGGTCAGCCCACCTGTCTCTCTCCCTGGTCTCTCCAGGCTGCCACAGGCCTTGTGGCTGGGCTGTGCGTGTTTCCAGTAGCACTACAAGTTCATAAAGGTATTAGTCAGTGTTTACTGGTGGTTACTGGTGACCTTAAGAATGTTTGTATCCCTGGGGGTTCTCATGAAAAGGGGAGATTTGTCCATATGGGTGAAGAGTGGGGATCTGAGCCCACTCAGTGACCTTTCAAAAGAAAACCCAGGTGGCCCTTCTCTCACAACTTCCCCCAGCCTTCCCTCCTCCCTTTGCTCCAGGGTGGGGTACCTGGGCTGGAGGAGAGCTGCTGCGCTGGGAAGGAAGAGCCCGGAGGAGCTTCAGTGATGAAGCATCACCCCGTAGGTGAAACACTGGATCGGGTGTGCTCTCTACCAATTACAACGTCGCTCCCATTTCCCGGGTGCCACCAAGGGCTAGGTGCGGTGCTGAGCTCTTCACATGCATCAGCTCACTGAATCCTGCGAGGTATGTGCTATATACCCGCTTTACAGTGGGGAAACCGAGGCCCGAGATCACTGAGCGAGTGATAAGCAGGAAGGGTTTTCAAGGCCCACAGCTGTTAACCTGCTTGCTGCTGCGTCTAGCAGGGTCTCCAGGACCCTGGAGCCCCGCCCAAACCCCGCCCCACGTCGGCCACGCCCACCCCTGCGGTGCTGAGGCCGCCGACTGCCTCGCCTGAGGCCAGGCAGGAGGCCGGGAGCGAATGGGGTGGCCCTCCAGAAGGCCTGGATTCGTCTGGCTGGAGCGTGTGCGCGCACCTCTGGCCGGGGGAGGTAGGGCGAGCAGGGACTCCGAGTCCCAACTCCACTATTCCCGTGCTGAGACCCAGAAACGTGCTTCGTGTCCTCTTACATCTGGTGGCCGCTCTGTAAAATGGGGACACTAAACACTGAACTCTAAGGTGGTTGTGAGGCTTCACTGAGCGCACACCTGTAAAGTGCTCGGCACCTGGCGGGCTCAAGTGTCCTCGCTTTGTGCGGTCCAGGGAGGACAAAGTCCACCGATCCCCAAGCGGCTCTTTCGCAGCAGCGTCAATTTCATGTGAAACCTCGCTCGCCCAGGTACTTCAACAACCAGCGGCTGTCCTCAGAGGTGTCCCCTCGTAAACCCGGCTCCGGCCTCCCTCCTGGCCCCTGTTTCTACCCTTCCACCGCGCTATTGGTGCAAAACCCAACCTGGGGGCGGGAGTCTTCGTCCCCTCCACCATCGCCGTAGAAACCACTTTGCCGGCAAACCCGATAGTGAGGAGGGTGGGGCTGGAGGGAGCAGGGGCAGCGGCTCCGGATGGAAGAGCCCCGGCAGGCAAGGCCACCCCGCACCTCCTGCCCGGCTCCCGGTGGACACTATTGGTGCGCCGCACGCCGTCAGGTACTCAGACCCGGCTACAGGAGCTCCCCGACCGCCCTTTCCTCCCCTCCCCGGGGTCACTCCGCCGCCTCCCTCACCTGGGCAAGGCTGTCGCAGGAGCTGGACAACGGTGACATTGGTGAGGGTGACGTCGCGTTTCGACATGGCCTCCTAAGGTTTCATGGCCCAGCCAGCTGCCTCGGCACCCGCCGCGATGTTACTGCGAGACGGGGGCTCGGGGGCTGGAGGAGCTGGAGCGTCTTTCCGTGACGTCACAGTCCAGTGACGTCACAAGAGGAGGCGGCGCGAAGGCCCCCTCCCAGTCGAGGCCTGTGGCCGTGTACCACCGTTCCAAGCCCACCCCTGGCGTCTAGAATGGAATCCAACATTTTACACTGGTCTTCAAAGCCCTTTCTCTGTTGTCTTCTTTCTTCTTTCTTCTCCTTGGGCACACCGGCTCCAGGCCGGTCTGGACCCTCTTCTGGAATTACCCTAGCTATTTCTTTGTGCCTGGAAGTCCTACCCAGGTCTTCCCTTGGCTGCCTCTTGGTTTCCCTCAGGTGCCGCCCTTTGAGAGGCCCTCCTAACTCCGCATCTAAAGTTCTCTCCTTTCTCCGTCACTATCACCATCACCCCCACTCCCTCCGTCTGCCCGTTGTCCGGGAAGCCTTGTCTGACTTCCCATCCTGGGTTAAATATTGCAATGTGCATAACTGCTCTAGGGTTACACTCTTTATTTTCCACGCAGCTCATGTCTCTCTAAAATTCATCCTGTTTATTCGTTAGCTTGCCAATTGTCTCTGCCCACTAGGGAGTGCTTGTCTGCCTTCCTCACTATTTTTTTTTTTTTAGAAAATCAGTTTTTGTTTTTTAATTAATTAATTAATTGTTTAAATTTATTCATTTTATTTATTTTTGGCTGCATTGGGTCTTTGTTGCTGCGCATGGGCTTTCTCTAGTTGCATCGAGCGGGGGCTCCTCATTCTGGTGGCTTGTTGCAGAGCACAGGCTCTAAGCACGCGGGCTTCAGTAGTTGTGGTGCACGGGCTTAGTTGCTCCGCGCGGCACGTGGGATCTTCCTGGACCAGGGCTTGAACCCATGTACCCTGCATTGTCAGGCAGATTCTTAACCACTGCACCACCAGGGAAGCCCATGCCTTCCTCACTTTTATACCTGTTGACTAGAAGAATGTTTGGCACTTGAAAGGTACTCCCTCAATAACTAGTACCAGAATGAATGAATAAATGTCACCTCCTGAGGTTTCTTCTGGTCTCCAGTCTTAGAGCACCCCCCGAGTCCTATCCTCTCACAGCACTCTGTTCTTTTCCTTATGGTTTTTCATGTAGTTTTCCATGATCAAGTTACTGACTTACTTGTTCATTGTCTCCCTGTTGGGCCCACTCTTTTCTGTTTTGTTCACCACTGGTCCTCCAGCTCCTAGAACTGTGCCTGACACAAAGCAGGCTTTCAGTAAACATTAGCGGAAGAACAAATAGACAGATGGCTCCTGTCCCCCAAAGCATGGGAGGTGGGGGCTTGCTTGCATATCTGTGACACACAGGCGGGCACCTTCACCTGCTGTGGGCCAGTTGGCACACAGCTGTGACCAAGATTTAGGGGCTGTGGGGTTTAGGCCAGGAAGGAGTCATCATTCCAGAGAGAGGTGTGGAAGCAAGAAGGGGCAGAATGACATAACCTCTTCTTTCCCCAGACCTCCATGAGAACTGAGTTTGCTAAGCACCTGCCATGGCACAGAGTAAGGGTGAAGCCCTCCTGCTTGGATGGCCCGGGAAAGGTGGAACTGAAAATGAATTGAGTGTAAAGCTGGGGAGATTTCAATGAACCAAGACCAAAAAAACAGAACAAAGGGGGACAAATTTAACATGTATAATGTATAACATGTATAACATGTATAATTAAGATGGGGGAAAAGCGTACACAAATAAAACCAGGACTGAAAAGGGACCAATTTGGTACGGCTTTACAAGAATAGATATGAAAAGCTAGATGCAATTAAAATTTTCGTAGAAAATATGAGGGATCAAAACTGGTACAAAAAAGAAATGGCAAATCTGAGTAGGCCAATAACAAGAGAAGAACCAAGGAGTTAATATGTATCTCCCCAAAGGCTGATTCAGATCCCGATGATTTTATGGGCAAGATTTGCTGAAGCATGGGGAACAAATGTTTGCCATTCTACAGGACCTGCTGCAGAGCCGAAGCAGAGCTGGGAAGCCAAGTAGCAGCCCCTGTGCTGAGAGGCTGTGGGTAGGGCACGTGCTCTGAGGCCCTGTGGAGCGGCAAGCCCACCGTGTATGAGCACATCGCATATTGCATGCTTTGTAGGCGCTGTGGTAGCTCAGCTACTGAAACCTCCTCTATTCACTCTAGGAAACAGCACAGCCACGTTACTAAAACCAACAGAGAAAGGACAACTCCAGGCTAATCTCATGTACGGAGATAGATGCCAAAGTCCTGAATCAAATAGTGGCAAATGGGAATGGAGCACTGAGGAGAGGGACGGAGGCTGACAGAAGATGGTAGGGTTGGGCAGAGAGAGAGGTGGAAAAGAGACATGGAGTACATTTCGAAGGAGAAATCCCACCTCTGAATCTCGGGGCGGATTAGAATTCTGAAGCTCACCCTTCCCTACCCAGCAATCTCCTGGCATGGGAAACTCCCTCATTCAGGTGCTGGACAAGGGCAGGAGAGTCACACCTAAGGTTGCCCAGAGATTTGACTTTGTCCCTGGACCGTGAAACTGGGAAACAGATTTGGTGAGCTCAAGCTTGGAGGGGTGGCACAGTTAGCCACCCTCTGTAGACAGAACCTAGAGATGGCAGAAGCTTCTGGGTCTCTGGGTCTGGGAGGTGGTTCTGGGTGGAGCCAAGTGTCCAGGATCTAGGATGGAACCTTGGGTCCTCCAAGGGGAGCGAGCCTTGTCACCCCTGTTTGAGCAAAGCCTGAAAGCATGTGCAGCTTCTCGTCACACCTGGGCACCCACACATATAACTCTGCTGACCCCACTTGCTCACACCCTACACATTCCTTTGTGCCTGGCCTTTCCACCAGCGATCCCACCACCATCCCCTCTCCCAGGCTCTCCTCTTGGCACCCAAACCCAAATATCTTTTACCCCTGCACCCGACTGTACCCACCCACCGGCCCCTATCCTTCTGGTCTCAGGCTCCCTCCGAACTAGCTCTACAGACCTACCAACGACAGACCTACCAACCACCCCCTGCCCTTCCCTCTGATGTCCCTCTCCACACCTAGGCCACACTCTCAGCTGTTTCCCTCTCCAACCCTTGCCAATATGTCAACACTTGAGGCTTCAGTTGGGACTTAGGAGGCCTCAGGGGGAGGAGGGCAGGAGGGATGAGCTCCTGGCCCTCAGCCCAGCTTCTGGCTGACAGTCTTCTGCTGCCCTGGGTCTTCAGCCCCTCCCCACGACTGCCTCAACTGGCTTTTCAGGAGACACTGCGTCCTGCCCCTGCTCATGGCAGTCAGCCCCCTGCCCTTGCCCGAGGGCTGGGAGGTAGGACAAGAAGGTGATCCTGGCTCCAAAATCTGCAACCCTCAACAAGGGACCTTGTGCTGGCTCTGGGGATACAGGCAACCTTCCCTCCAGCACCCTCTGAGACTCAGGCTCAGGCCTGGACTTTCTTCCCCTGGCATCTTCTAATCCATCCATTTGTTCAAGTGTTTACTGAACCCCAGGCAATGTTCTTGAAGCTGGGGGCCTGACAATAATCAATACAGACAACGGCCCTCTGGAAGTTTACTATCTGATAGGTGAGACAGACAATAAAATAAGATAATTTCAGATTGTGGTAGGAGCTATAAAAACTAAAGGAGGATATTACAGAGTATAGCTGTGGGACGGCCAGGGAAGGGTCTTTTTGGGAAGGTGACATTTGAGCCAAGAAGAGAGTGAGGAGGAAACCACCTTGTGAAGATCTGACTTCCGCATTCCAGGCAGAGACAACAGCAAGTGCAAAGGCCATGAGGCAGGAATGAGCTTGGTGTGTTTGAGGACCAGGGAGAAGACCCGTGAGGCCGGAGCATAAGAAGTGTGGGCGTTGGGGGTCAACAAGAACAACAAACAGCAAGAACAAGGTCTGATGATTCCCTCAACTCCCCGGGGTTGCTCCCCACCCCGTGACTGTGCCTCCCACCTTTCCAAAATCTTGCTGCTGGGGAAACTGGATCCTTAGGTCCCCCGAGAGGAGTGAAGATGCTGAAGAACCAGGCCTGGGTCCCAGGGATGGAGGGTGCCTGAAGGCGCAGTTGGGAGAAAGGAGGCCTGGATAGTGGGTGAGGAATAGCAAGGGGAAGTGATTGGAAGGGCAGACATCTGGGCTCTGGGGTGGAGGGCCTGAGCTGGGCAAGGAGCAAAGGTGCCATGTGAGTCTTCTCCATCCATGACTCACCCACTCTTCCTCCTCCTCTTCATTGCTCAACCCCAAATCTCCCTGGGAATTACCTCACTGACTGGAGATCAAGCCAGTGCCTCACACGGTCATTGAGTCATGAGGGGTGGAGCAGAGGAAAGGAAGCAGAGGATAAATAGTAGCTTTGCCTCCCTGGCCCCTCTCTGCATCCTCCCCACTTCCCCAACAATATGCATCTTGCCGGTTTGCTCAGCTCCTGCTTCCTGTTGCTGCTGTTGGAGCCTTTGCCTGGACGGGCGGCCGGTGCTGACCCCGCTAAGAAGGTCACTGAAGGGATCAGCAAAGGGCTGAGCAATACAGAGAGAGAGGTGGGCAAGGCCCTGGAAGGCATCAATAATGGGGTCCCTCAAGCTGGAAGGGAGAAAGATTTTAGTGGACTCAACAGTGTGGGGAGCCAGGCCGGTAAGGAGCTGGACAAGGGCGTCCAGGGGCTCAACCACAACTTGGACAAGGTGACCCATGGAATCAACAGTGTCGCCGGACAAGCAGGAAAGGGAGCAGAGGAGTTTGTCCATGGGGTCAACAGTGCTACTAGACAGGTTGAGAAGGAGGCAAACAAAGTGATTCAGGGGGTCCACGATGGGGTCAACCAGGCAGGAAGTGAGGCAATGACGTTTGGCCAGGGGGTCCACCATGCCGGGAAAGAGGGAGAAAAAATAGTCCAGGGGGTCCATCACGGAGTTAATCAGGCTGGAAAGGAGGTGGGAAAGTTTGGTCAGGGGGTCAGCCACGCTGCAGGGCAGGCTGGGAAAGAGGGAGAAAAAATAGTCCAAGGGGGGCATCATGGAGTTAATCAGGCTGGAAAGGAGGTGGGAAAGTTTGGTCAGGGGGTCAGCCACGCTGCAGGGCAGGCTGGGAAAGAGGGAGAAAAAATAGTCCAAGCGGGGCATCATGGAGTTAATCAGGCTGGAAAGGAGGCAGAGAAATTTGGCCATGGGGTCAGCCACGCTGCCGGTCAGGCTGGAAAGGAAGTGGAGAAACTTGGCCAAGGTGTCCACCACGCTGCTGGCGAGGCCGGGAAGGAAGTGGAGAAACTTGGCCAAGGTGTCCACCACGCTGCTGGCGAGGCCGGGAAGGAGGAGGACGGGTTGCATCAGACTGTTCATGATGGGACCAACCAAGCCGGCAAGGAAGCCAACCAGCTGCTGAATGTAGGTGAACAGGGGTGGGGAAATGGGGAGAAGGGTGTTGGGGGAGGGAGAGCTTAAACCCTTGGGACATTTGGGGCGCCCAGGTCCCTATCATTTGGTGAAAGAAGCTTGGGCAGCTCTGTAACCGTGTCCTCCTTCTCCCTTACTAAGGAGCTGGTGGTCAGCTGGTCAGAAGGATTAAGCCATCTTATCTGCAAAGCCCTGTATCAGAGAATGGGAATGGGACCCAGCCCCACCTTCAGGGGGCTGCCTCCTAGTTAAGGAGATCTAAAGGGAGGAACATGAAGCCTCTCCTGGGGAACAGGAAGCAGTTACTGAGGCCAAGATCTATTACGGTGCGAAGAGAATGAGTGTTGAGAAAACCCAGAGCATCAGCTTGAGCTTGAGGAATAGTTTTGGGAGAAAAAGCCCTGTTCTGTTTAATGTTCATAACAAGCCTCAGAGGTAGTCGGGGTGAGGACTCCCTGATTCTCAGGTAAGGAAACAGAGGCTCAGCGAGGTTTAAGGGATTTGCCAAGGTCATGTGGCTAGCACACAGCTCTGGAGAATCACAGGTCGGAGTTCCTTCTCTTCCTCCACACCGCCCCACCAGAGGAGGCCTTCTGGAGGATATCTGATCCCCACTTACATAGGGGGAATAGATACTGGAGCCCAGGAGAGGCAAGCAGAAGCTCACACAGCATAACAGGCTCCAAGGAGGAACAGGAGAAGGCTGACTCCCGCCTGCCCCAGGTCCCCACTCCCCAGTCTCCACGAAGACTCTTTGGGACACCATCTTGAGGACCGGCCCAGGCCTCAAAGCCCATAGCTACAGGGGCTACCAGCCACGGAACCAGAGATGCGTGGGGTGGGGAGGAAGAAACTATGTAGAAAGTGTGCAGGGTGAAGGAGGGGCTCTGAGTTAGATGCCAGGATTCACCAAATAGAGACCAAGAGAGGGCTGTTTGTTTGGGGATTTGAGGCTGGCAGCAGCAGCGCGGCAGGGGAGACACTGCTGAGTGGGGAGAGGATTAAGGACAGAGATCCCCGAGTTAGGGATCAGGTTAGCGTGTGTGTAGAAGGGGGAGCTTTGAAGTCAGGGCTGGGGTTATACTATGGTCCTGGTATTTGCGTGGCTTCTCTGGGTTCCCTTTCCAGTTGGGCCCCTTCTCAGTGACTGAGAACATCTCATTAACTGAAAGAAAAGGGAATTGAGGGAAGACTAACCAGTAGGGGCAGACGTTCTTCCTGGCTTCTCCTCCCATCTCTCACAGAATTCCCACAGCAACATGGGTTTCCTTTGTGGATAGTGAGGACCAGGGGGTTAGCCTATGCCTTCTGCCCCAGCCCCGGTCGCCCTAGGGGAAGCTGGCCACTGGGGAAAAGGAACTTGGGAGACCCTTAGGGTTGGGGGGGGGGGCGTGTAATGACAGCCTGGGCTTCATCCACAGGGCAATCCTCAAGTCAGATTCACTCACCAGAACGGAGGGGCTGCAACCACAACCTTAACATCTGGAGTAAGTCTCGTGAGCACAGGGTGGGTGGGGGGCGGTGGCGTGGAGGCTCTCCTAGGAGGGCTGGTGCGACAGATGCTGGGGACTAACCTTCTTGTCCTTGAATTTCAGGCTTCGGTCAAGAAGCCCTTCATTGACCTTTCAGTTCTGTGGAAGGTGAGTGCCCACGTGGTTTCTACTTCCTACTTGGGACATGTTCTTACATCCTCTTCCCATTGCCTGTTCACTGACAATTGCACTGTGGACAGACACTCAGCCTCTGCAGACACCATCCAACCCATTTTCCAGCTCTGGTTTTCCTTTCCTCACTGCTTT
Source organism: Phocoena phocoena (assembly GCF_963924675.1). NCBI lineage: Eukaryota > Metazoa > Chordata > Mammalia > Artiodactyla > Phocoenidae > Phocoena > Phocoena phocoena. The sequence continues at coordinate 15,958,249 of NC_089238.1, forward strand.
TTGCCCTTCACATCCTGCTTTCATCTTTCGGGCGCTTTCCGTTCCCACCGAGGCACAAAAGTCCTCCAGGGGCCTGTGTACATCTCAGAGCCAGGAAGGGAGGGGCTGCTGAAACCCTCCCCTCTGTGTGCCTGTCCCCTCTCCGCGGCATCTCCCGTCAGACTCCGTCCCTGTTCTGTGCATCCCTCCGCTGCTCTGTCCCTGCTGCCTTGTGGCAACATGCTGGGTGGCGGGAACCTGTAGCTCTGTCCTCTCCCTGGTTGACAGCAACCTACCTGCCCCGCCAGCCCAGGAGAAAGGTTCCTGTGGGATGCTGGTCCTCCCTCTGGGCCCAAAGGAAAGTCCTAGCTCTTCTCTTTGCATTTAGTACATTCAGATGCCTGAGCCTGGGGCAAAAGGGTGAGGGTGTGTAACAGCCCTAAGACTGTGCCAGGAACCCAAAGGCACACCCTTGTTTGTTCCCGGGCTGTGGAGGTGGCAGGGGATCCTCTCAGGCAAAACACACAAGGCTTCTCTGTCCCTACAGAGGCCCCTGGCACCTCTGCCTGGGAGGACTGTCTCCCTATTCTTCCTGAATCTAGGTGCCGCCTTCCGTATGTTCTTCCCCAGAACGTAAGCAATTCCGGAGCTAGAGTAGTCAGTCTCCCTCCCGTCTCTCTAGGGTGCATGAGGGTAGAGTTCTTGCGACTGTGTGCCCTGCATCCACCCCCTCTCTCCTCTCTTCCAGATCCTCACCAACATCATTCCCTAAACTGATGAACTGGCCGTGTTGAACAGACTGACATTCCTGTTGTCATATCAGCTGAAATGACCTGAAGGAGCCGGGGGGAAGCAGGAGGATAGATTTCTGGAGTCCCTTAGGGGGCTGTACTGAGATTTGTGGATAAATACAACACACCGTACTCTCATCATGGTTCACTGTGCTCCCTCAGGAGGGATTCGTGGAGGGGAGGCTTGTCTTTCCTCCTCTTGCTTCTTCACCGGAGAAGCTGGGGGGTCCGATGTACAGGATGGGTTGAGCTGGAGATTTCAGGCTGATCCGATGGAAGAGGGCCATTACAGGGACGAGCCATGCTTCACTAGTGCAAAATTCATGCTCAGCACTGGGAGGAAATTCGTGCAGGGAAAGCCCCTCCAGGCCAGTAGCGGGGGCAGAAGCACCAGGGAAAAAGTGGCAGGAACCTTGGTGAAGCCCAAGGGGGTAGCATCCTCATTCAGGACTGTGGCACCAAAGGGATATCAATAGTAACTTGTGTGTACTGCGTAATCAAGGCGTGCGAGGCTCCCTGCGCCTTCCCTGCATGACCTCACTGAATCCTCCCAGCCATCCAGTTAGGCGAGAGGTACTGCTATTGCCCCATGTTACAGAAAATCACATGGAGGCTCACGCAAGTGAAGAAACATGACTAAGGACACACAATAAGCGGAGGGAGAGACAGCCTAAGAGCTACCGAGGATATTCTGAAAACGAAGAGGTCTCTCTCCTGTTTAGTATCAGTAAGGAGGAGACTCAGTGAATAGGAGAGAGGAAAGAGGTACATGTGGGAGGTCCTCTCTTGGGGACGAGGGCCGAAGGCTCAGGGGGGAAGCCACTCTGATGACAGGAGGCCTCTTTACAAGGACAGGAATAGTGACATAGAATAGTAATGATAGCAACTACTACATACTGAGCACTTCGTAGCTTCCAGGTACTGTGTGAAGGGCTGTGCGTACTCTGTAACCATTTAAGCCTCCCACAGGCAGAAGTGGGAACTTCCGTATGTTCCCTTATGATCCCCATAGTATGGATGAGGAAACTAAGGCTCAGAGGGGCCAGGGCACTTGCCGGGGGCAACCCAGGAGAAAGCAGCAGGCCTGTCTACTGCCGGAACCTGACCTTGCACAGTCGCCTATAACGTCTCTAGAACACTTGCCAAGCACGGGCCTGAGCGCTGAGACACCTACATTCCAGTCAGAACCGTGCTCCTGTAGGCCGCATCCTGCCCCTCCAGGGGCCACCATTTCCTCCCATATAAAGGGGGGTCGGTGTCTGCAGGAGAGGACTGCAAACATGGCTTCCAGCTCCAAAATTCCATCAACCGTGGGACCAGAAATAAGAGACAGCATTCTTGCCCTTTGGGGAATTTACAGGCTTCATGGGGAGATGAGGTATATAAACAGAACATGAAAACAAACACAAAGCGATGCATCAATAAGGACTAAATGACACACCAGGGAGGGGAGGGGCCTGACGTGCACAGTAAAGGTGATGCTCCTGGCACTTTATGTTCTCCTTGTTTTTCCTTATCTGTAGAATACCACCATTTTTTTTTAAGTTTTATTTTTTAATTTATTTTTTACTTTTTACTTTTTTTTTTTTCCTTTTTGGCTGCGCTGTGTGGCTTGCGGGGTCTTAGTTCCCTGACCAGGGATTGAACCCGTGCCCCCTGCAGTGGAAGCGCTGAGTCCTAACCGCTGGACCGCCAGGGAAGTCCCCAGAATGCCACCATTTTAATCACATCTGTTGCTTCTCTCCCCTGGCAATATTTTACTGCAAAGATGAAAGAATTTTACAGTGGATACCTGCATACCCGCCACTTAGATTCCACCACTAGCACATGACCACACTTGCTTTATCGCAGTTCCACTCATCACACACCTAGCCATCTAGCCACGTACCGATACATTTTTGATGTATTTCCTAGTAAATCGCAGACCTTTGTTTCATGCATTTCAAAAAACAGAAGTGTTCATTCCTACCACACATTTCCTGAGGGTCTACTCTGTGCTGGACATCTTTTCACCTGGACTGGAGGAATCCCTTCCGAGAAGGGAATTCTGCTTTCAGAAAGTAGAAGCTTTCATTGATTTTATTGTATGCCCATTTTCTTGCTTGGTTGGGGGTCCTGGAAGTGCCAAAGAGATATAGGATCATCAGTAGGTGCTGGGGGGTCAATCCTGGGAGGCTTCTGGAAGAGAAGAGCTGAGCCAGAACTTAAAGGTGAAAGCGGCATGGCTCAGTCCTGCCTTGAGGCCTGGTGGGCTGCTTCTTCTGCTGAGAGCATCCTCCCTGCCTCTATGCCTCTGTGTGCCCCACCTCCCCGAACCTCACCCAACCTGAACCTAGGGACGCCTCTGTTACTCTCTCATGGCATGCTGATACCGGTCTTCACAGTGCTGTGACAAGCTGTAATTATATACTTACCTGTTTCATGTCCATTCTCCCCCTAGACTAAGAGGTTCCAGAGGAGGGGTCGAGGCCGGGTACACTTGTCTGGCAACTAGTAGAGGGGAGCCTATTGGCCTGAGCGGACTTGGGAAAGGCCTTGGAATGAGGGTGAGCAAGGACCTGGCACTTGGGCCAGACAGGGAGAGCCAGGCGAGGGCATGAGAGAGAGAGGGCAGCTTCTGCAATTGTGCAAGAACAGGGAGAGGAGTCTGGGCGGGACCCTCACAGCCATCTTTTGTTGGGTGTTCACTCTGGGCTAAGCGCTTACAGACATGATTCATTCACCCTCACGACCTCCCTCGAGGTAGGTCCCACGATTACTCCCTTAGACATGGTGAAGCTGAGGCCCAGAGAAGGGAGAGAGTTGAGGGAGGCCACCCAGCTAGTAAGCACTGATGGCCAGCTCCTCGTCCAGAGCAACTACCTGCTGGGGACCTCTGCTGGAGGGGCGGCAGGCTTCCCCGTGACCCTGGGGTGGGGGAGGGGCTACTTCAAAATAAGTCCCCTTTACCAAGTTCAATCTGACCCCTTTGCCTGGGTCAGATTCTGACAGCTCCATTTTTTTTTTAAACCATATTTATTTATTTGTTTTTGGCTGGGCTGGGTCTTTGTTGCTGCATGCGGGCTTTCTCTAGCTGCAGCGAGCAGGGGCTACTCTTTGCTGCGGTGCGCGGGCTTCTCATTACGGTGGCTTCTCTTGCTGCGGAGCACGGGCTCCAGGCGCGTGGGCTTCAGTGGTTGTGGCACGTGGGCTCAGTAGTTGTGGCTCGCGGGCTCTAGAGCGCAGGCTCAGTAGTTGTGGCGCATGGGCTTAGTCGCTCCGTGGCGTGTGGGATCTTCCTGGATCAGGGCTCAAACCCATGTCCCCTGCAATGGCAGGCGGATTCTTAACCACTGTGCCACCAGGGAAGCCCTGACAGCTCCATTTTACCATGATCTTGTATATGATTTTGTATGTTTGTTTAACAGCTCTAGGCCTCAGTTACCTTATCTGTAACATGGGAATAATACTTATCTCTCGAGGTTATAGTGAGGACTACATGAGATCGTGCATGTGAAAGCACCTAGTCTTCTGTTTGGTTCACAACAGGTATTTAATAAATATGCCTTAAGACTGATTTGAGGTGACCCCTCAGGTCCAGGGATGTCTGAGGGTAGTTTTTCCCAGAAGGTAGAACATGGGGCTGCCGGTGGCATGGGAGAATTTAGGTGGTTCGTGACTATGGCTTTGAATAAGTCTGAATCACACAGTGAGAATTTTACTCTTTTCTTAATTCTCTTTGAAGCTTTCTGATTAGGTAAAGAGGAAGACTCCACTTCTGTGCTGGTGTGCCTGGAACACCTCTCTCATACTTGCTAATCTCCCTTTTTAACAAAGAGGGTACAGGAGCTGCCGCCAGCTGTAATGTAACACGATTGTTTGCTTCTCGCTTTGTTTTTCTGGTTCTTTCTATTTATGGGCCAGTGAGCCTGGCTTTCCACTTAAGAGTGGTGATATAAAGTATTCTCTTAAAATATACTTAAGAAAGTAAGCTGGCTTAAAGAAAAATATTAGCAACAGAGAAGGGAGAGGGCAGCTCTACACCATGGTAAGGGTGTCCCGCGAAGGAAGTGTGGGAAGGAGTCCTGGAGCCAGTGAGTATGCACACCACCTCCTGCCCTGTGGTCTTGCCCCGCGGGAATGGGAAGCAGCAGGATCCGGGGGCTGGGATGTCCATCACCAACCCCGGAGGCCTCAGATTTCCTCCCGCTCTCTGCCCCTTACATGGCCCCGGAGCAAAATCCAAACTAATTCTATCCAGAGAAGAATGAGGGCTTCGAAAAGCAGGGGAAGGTCTGAGACACGGAGATGACAGAATACGCTGGGAGCCAGACTCAGGAATGAGACAGGCTGGGCTTAGCTTTGCCTCTACCGCATACTTACCGTGTCCCCTCTGAGCCCCAAGTTCTCTGTCCCTAAATGTGGTGCCTGCTTCTCCACTCCCAGGAACCCCAGGTCCTCCCACTTGGCACTGCCTTGGGTCACTGGGACTCATCACCGAGTCATCCCATGGAGAGGCAACAGGCTCTGGAGTCGGGGAGGCCATGGGCCCCGGGCTGGGGGATGCTCTCGCCCGTGGGGTTGAGGAAGCGGCCCATGCTCTTGGAAACACTGGGAGTGAGGCTGGCAGACAGGCTGAGAATAAGACCGATTCTCCCAGGGCTGTCTGACCCTTAAAGTGCTTAGTCCAGAGCTGGGCACATAGAAAGCCCTGGATAAGCTGCAGCTATTACTCCCACCACTATTATCATCATTAAAGAGTCAGCGATGGAATAATAAGGAGCTAGGAAGGAGCAGCGGAGGACAGACAGGGATTGTGTTTACATGGTGAGAGGTGATGGGTGTTACGAGTTGGGGTGGAGAGAGAGACTGACGGAGAGACGCTGAGAAAGGCGGATAGAAACCGGCCCCTCCTAACTCGGTGATGAGTCCCAGCGATACAAGGCAGTGCCAAGTGGGAGGACCTGGGGTTCCTGGGAGTGGAGAAGCAGCCTCGCTCGCTGAGCAGCGATGAGACCTCGGGAGGCTGCCCGAGTTCTGCACCCTGAGCTGGGTGCAGGGGAGAGGGCCACTGGCTGACCCGGGGCACCTGCCCCTGTGCTGACCCCTCCTCCCTTGCCAGTGCCACTCTGGCCCCTCTGGGAGGGGCTGGGGGCAGCAGTGGGGTGCGCTGGTGTAGTCCCAGCCCTCGCGGCAGGCCTTGAGCTCACACACGTGCCCCCACCAGGCCTGGTAAACAGGATGGGTGCCTGGGTCAGCAGCTCCCTCCCTAGGTATCTTCCCCGCCCCCTCATTCCTTGGGGGTGGCCCGCCTGCCCAGCTCCCCAGCTCCACACCCAGCTTTCTCAGCTCAGAGCAGCCGGGATGCTAACTGAGACGCCCCGATGACCCCTCTCAGGGTCGCAGCCACTTCCTTCCCCGACAGATGCCTGGCGTCCCCACTGAGGGGGGTCCTCCGGGTCCCAGGCTCTCTGTGGCTGGAAGGTATGGAAGTGTGAGGCAGTCACCTTTAGGTGGCAGTATGGGAGGGGAGAGAGATGGGAGAGACAAAGGCCGATGGAAACGGAGAGGAAGGCTGAGGAAGGGCACCTGCAGCGGCAGGTGGCGTCCTGCCATTCTGGCGTCCCCGACCCAGGCTGGCTTACACCTAGGGTGGGTCCTATCCCGCTGGGTTCCCTACCCTCGCCCCCCTGATGAGGTCCTGCCTGATTTCTCTCTCCTAAGTGCCCCCCACCCCACCGCCTCTAGGAGATACTACCAGCCTATCACCTCAGATGCGACCCCCTACCCTGCGACCCAGACTCCTGGGGTTGGGAAATGGGAACACTTTGGCACCAGTCTCATCCCATTTCCCCCTCCCTCCCTGATGCACGGGCTCCCTCTCTGTTTCGACACGGGCTCTCAGACTCACAATTACAGCTCACCTATGGGTGGCTGGGCCTGAGTCACTGGGGGGAGGGACTCTGGGCTGCCCAGCCCTGCCACCTTCTTCCAAGCTACAGTATAAGGAGTAGCGGCGGGGACAAGGGCTCTGGGAAAACAGGGACATCTGGGAAAGGAGAGAGAAGGCTGCAGACCTAGAGGAAGGGAGAACGAGAAGTCAGAAGGAAGGAGAGAAGGGAGGAGGGCACGCAGACGCAGGGAAAGAGAAAGGGCAAGTGAGTAAACTTGGGTGGGAAGAAGGCACTCAGGAGAGAAGGAACGAGGCAGAGATGAAGCTACAGGGGTGTCTGGCCTGCCTCCTGCTGGTCCTGTGCCTGGGCAGTGGGGAGGCTGGCCTACTGCTGAGTGGAGGGAGCTCTGGAGCAGGGGCCATGGAGACCACTGGACACGGGGTGGGAGAGGCCATTGGACGAGAAGTGGGAGAGGCCGTCAAGCACGGAGTCGGGGAGGCCACTGGCGGAGGGGATGGAGAGGCAGTGGGTTCTGGAGTCAAGGAGACCATGGGCCCCGGCGTGGGGGATGCTCTCGCCCGGGGGGTTGAGGAAGCGGCCCATGCTCTTGGAAACACTGGGAGTGAGGCTGGCAGACAGGCTGAGAATGTCATTCAGCACGGAGTGGATGCTGCCCACAGCTCCTGGCAGGGGATGCCTGGCGGCAACGGTGCTTTGGTGAGTGGCTGGAAGCCAGGTGTGGAAATGGGAGGCTATGCGCAGCTGGGTTGAGAGTCCTGGGAAGCAGTTAATAGGAGGAAGGGCTCCCTTATTGGTGGCTGTCTGGGCCAGTTTCCTTCTATGTTAGGCATCCCTCCCCCACCACCCTGAGGTCTCTCTCCACCTGCTTCTCTCTGTGGCTCCTCTATCTGAGTTGCTCTGCCTGTCCTACCCCATCCCAGAGTGAGAGGGCCACACACACTCAGTGCGGCCATGTTGTTCTTGCAGGGAACCAATGGGCAGCCTCCATCTGGAGGCCATGGCACCTCTGGCTCTCCAGGCAATCCTGGAGGTCCAGGGATTCCCTGGGACCATGTGTATTCTGGAGACTCAGGTGGCAGCTTTGGGACCAACTCTCAGGGAGGCTCCTGGGGCCACAAAGGCTATGGAGGGGCATTCAACCTAGGGACCAACACTCAGGTACATCAGGACATCACCCTGGCCCTGATGCCTGCCACTTCCCTCCCTTCAAGCCCACACTTTTGGCGTTTCCCCCGTGTCCTTCCCGATCCCATGCTCAGTCTCACCCTCCCTGCAGACAGCTGTGGCCCAACCTCCTTATGGCTCAAGGATAAGCAGCGACAACCCAAATGCAGAGGTAAGAGGAAGAGTCTGGAGAAGAAGAGGTGTCTGGAGGCGTGTGATAGAAAGTGGGAGAGACGAAGAGGAAAGAAAGATGGGCAGGGGAGGGGTTGAGGGAAGAGGCAGATCGGACAGGGGAGAGATAGGTGTGGGGAGGAGGCTTGGAAGAGTGAGATGGGCATGGCAGAGAGATGCGATGGGAAAGAAAGCCAAGCCAAGGAAGCAGGAGAGCCTGGCCTGTGGGGATGGCTTTGACTGAAGTCTCAAACCTCACCCGTCCCCTTCCCTCTGCAATGCACCAACCGCCCACCATCTGGCTCAGGTAGAAGCTCTAGCAACTCTGGGGTAAGAGGACAGGACAACCTGGGGCATTCTGCAGAAATTCTGCTCCCCTCAGACTGGGCGGGAAATATTCCTGAGCAAGGGAGGCCGGGGAGGGAGGAAAGCAATCTTGGTGTCCTCATCTTTAGACCTCACTCTGGTCTCTTCCTGACCCTCAGGGAAGCAGCAGTAATGGCAGGAACAGCAGTGGCGGCAGCAGCAACAGCAGCAGCGGTGGCAGTTCTGGGCTCCACTGGGTAAGTTCCCCTTTGTTGAAGGCAGAGGTGGGGCCCCTGGTGGGCCCTGCTGAGGAAACCCACTCCGAGGTCTTCCTGAATGCTGCCAGCCCCAGGGTAGGTGGCGTCACCGGAGTTGTCATCCTGGGCTCCCTCAGCTTCTGTTCCCCACCTTCCCAGCCTCACCAGGAAGTGTGGCTTGCATGTGCCCTCTAATTTCCAGAAGAGGTGCCCTGCCTACTGTGCTCACTCTAGCCCCTCGTCATCCGCTCCCTGGTGCCGGGGATGCCCTGTCTCCTGTCTGACCTCTAGTTCTGCAGGCGTGTCCACTTGGCCAATTGGACTAGAGCTGGGGTAGTGGATGGAGCAAGAGAGGTGGGCACAGGGAAACATGACACTTGTTTGGGAAGCTCCCAGGAGGATTGGGGCAGAACCGCACGTGGAAACTTAAGGACATTTACAGAGCTGAGGTGTGGACGCTAACAAAAACAGTGTCCCTACGTGAGGGGTGAGAGGGCCAGGAGGGGACCACTACCTGGCAGCCGGATTGGGGTAGAACTCCCATCAGGGGTCCTGCTGAGAGGGGGCACAGCTGGCTTCCTTGGGGGTCTGGGAAAGGTCTCAGGCAAGAGGAGGGTCTCAGGCAAGAACAAGCCAAGTGTTAATTTACTGCTCCCTGTACTACCTGCTTTCCCCCAACACCTACAACTGACCCTTCGAAAACTCTAGAAATTTTGATCAAGGCGGTTACTCCCAGGTAAGGATGCTAGGGGTCCCTTCCACTTTCTAGGTTCCAGGAGAGGGTGAGGGGTGAGGAGAGGCAGGAGGAGGGCCGAAGGAGCCCCAGGGTGCCAGGGTCACGGCTCTTATGAAGTTGGTCTCCAGTGGCTTTTCCACCCCTGGCATGAAGTGGAGGTTGGACGGCAGCAGCTCAGAATCCCCCAATTACCCCACATTTCCAAATACACGTGGCCACACCTACCCTTCTCCGTGCCCCGAATAACTTCCCTCTGTGACTGACCGGCTGAAGATGGGACAGTGTGGAGCTTGGGCAGGGCATTAAAATATCGTAATGCCTATTATGGGATGACTTCCTATTTGGGGAACGATTTGGGCCCTTCCAAGCCCTTTGGAGACCCCACATGGACTCTCGCTTTCCCTTGCTGGGATACAATACCAGCTCCTCCTTGGGTAGCAGGGGTGGAAGTGGTTGGAACAAACCCGAGGTGAGCACCTGGCGAGGGCTTGTCTGTGCAGATCTGCCCCGAACAGTGGGAAGGAAAACAAGAGGCGTTGAGGGATGGGCGGGGAACGGGCTGACTGCCGCCGGGTCGGCGGACCCGGGCCAGCCACGGAGTTAAAATGCTGCAGTCTGGGGACTGGACTAGGTGTCTTCGTGGGAAATGAGAGTTTCTCTTTCTCTCTCCCACCGTGCGATAATCCACGCAGTGAAGTCCACGTGTCTGGGGAATCTGGGGGGTCAGGTGAGAGGCGAACTTGCAGTGACGGCAGCTCATCACGGCAGCTGTGTGCCCTCCTCAATGCAACTCCGCTCCGGCCCCCCCCCTCCTAAGGCTAGCTCTGGTCCCAAATCCCTCCCTGGGGAATTTACAATCTAGAGGGAAGAAACCAAACACATGCTCCTAAAAAGACTAGCCAGCTCCGAAGTAACAATTATTGAAGATCCTTACATGATATACCTCACTTTATACCACAGATGGGGCTGTGAAAAATCGTATGAAAACCAATCCAAACAGGATTGTTTACCCTGCGGGTAAACAGTATTCAGGTGACTTCTTTGAAGGACTTTGGAAACAGTGTTTCGAGAGCGTACAATTTCCCTCCTAGTTATTCTGGAAATCTGCCTCTCCTTCAGCAACTGCTGTGCTGACAGAGGAAGTGTTGGCTGAGGCTCACAGGAATCACCTAGAGGTCTTGTGAAAATACAGATTCGGATTCAGCAGGGCTGGGCTGGGGCTGAGATTCTGGTTTCTAACAGGCATCCTGGAGAGGCAGCCAGCCCGTGCCCCGGGGGGTTGAGTGGGGCCCACAGGGCGAGGAGCACGCCTAACGGGGAGGAGGAGGCGAGGGGTAGTGGTGCCACCCTGGAAGGCTCTCGGGAGAGCTCCTTGCATATCAGGGATACTAACCTTTCATGGGTAGACAGGTTTTAAGAAACCCTCTCCCAGTTTGTAATTCTATTTCTAGTTTTATACTACCAAAGTCTTCAATATATGGTGAGGTGGAAAAACAGACAAAAATGACAGAATAATCAAGGGGATATTTTTTTAAACCATATTTAAGAAGGCAGGGTTGACAAGTGGAAAGGCAGTGAACTTTGATTCAGAAGATGGGGGTTCAGACGCCAGCTGTGTTACCTGTCATCTGTGTGTCATCAGGCAAGTCGATTAACCTCTCTGAGCCCAGGCTCCCTCTTGGGTAAAATGGGGACAGCAAAGCCTAACTTGTTCACCCCCCTCAGTGACTGCAGCGCTTTTGCATCATAGTCACGTCAAGGTGGCTCAGAGTCCCAACACTGGGGTCTGACACGGAGACAGATGCTGAGAAAAGCTGTTGGACAGCTCTACGTTTCAGTTTCTCCATCTGTAAAGTGGAGGCACCTCCACGTGGGAAAGCGGTGGGTGGAGGCGCAGTGCCCCCGCGCACAGTGGGACTACATATTGGCTACTAGCAGTGTTTGGGGGGGCAGGGCGGGGGGGGGAACACGAATATGGATATGATTCAAGGGACTGGGTGGGGTTATTCTGCTGAGCAAGTAGCGAGTCAATCCAGGAAGGCTTTCTGGATGTGGGGCTCTTAGGTACTGTGCTGAGAAGAGGAGAAGGTGGCTTGACCAGAGGCGGAGAAGGGTGGGCCAGGAGTGGGATGATAGGTGGCATGCACGACAGGATGTAGAGCCTTGACCATCTGTTCCCTTTTCCCCACCCAGGGGCAAGGGTCTAGCGGGGGAGGGGAAGCTGTCAATAGAACCAACGTCTTGGTGAACGAGGACGTCACTCCTCCTTGGGCTGCGACCGTGGTGTCAAGCAACCCCTGCCTCCGCCCCGACACCCATATCTCCTGCCCCTGCCTCCTGCTCACAGCATGGGTTCTTACTCTCATCCCATTTCTCATCGGTCCCTTAGAACTCTCAGACGTTTCCTGGGCTCTTCAGCTTGGACACTTTCTGGAAGGTGAGTTCGACAAGAGTGCTCTGCTCGCTCTCCTTTGCAAAATCAAACCTCTGTCCCTTGGTCCCACAGGCTGAAGTCTTCTTTCTATAATGACTGTCAGCAGTGGCCCTTGACCTCTCTTGTCCTGGGGCCCTGAGCCAATTACCTTATGAACCCAATTTGGTCATTCTCCTTCTTCTTCTCTGCAGAATTTAAAATCCAAGCTGGGTTTCATGAACTGGGACACCATCAACAAGGTAAGGGCTGGAAGGCCATTCATTCTGATCTTTGTGGGAGAAGGGATATAGAGAAGAAAGCTAAACCCTTGCTTGGTGAGCCAGGGAGCAATGATGATGGTCACGAAGACAGCATTCCAGCCAGTGCTTTAAAAAGAAAAGATGAAAACAAGGAGGAAGGACAGCAGAGACCTGAAAAGAGAGGGGGAACTTGCAAGCAGCTGGGAGTGGGGGGACGAGGAGGGAATGGGCCTCTTTCATGTCTCAACATGCAGACCTGAACTGGTCTGAACCTCAGTTTCCCCTTTGACACCAGAAGGTTAAGGGGAGAGTCAGTAGGCCTAATCCTCAGGAACCAGAGGCAGAGGTAGGGGACGGACCGAATCATCAGGCGAAGCTAAAAGACCACCTGAGGACTGATGCCCAGAGAGATGGGAAAAGCAAGCGAACACGCCGAGAGCCTGGTGGGGCCATCAGTCCGGGCCCTGCACATATGTAATGTTAGGAGTCGCTTGGGGCCCAGAACCTGCTTCTCCTTCCTCCCCGCCCACCCCTTCCTCTTGCAGTGGAAGCCCTGGCCAGGCTGATTTGACACCAGAACAGCAGATGTACCTCCAGAGCAGAGGGTGTGGACTGAGAGAGGAGGTGAAGGCCCACTGACTGTTTGATTCATTTTTAAAGAACAGTATGGCAACACCGGGCCCCTCTTTCGAGAGGCAGCTGCTTCTTGCCGTGGGCACTCGCTCCCCCGTGGTCAGACTCCCGCCGCCCACCACAGTTCTTCTAGCCACCCGCCTGGCTCCTGTGAGCAGTGTAGTTTCTGACCCTTCACGTAAAAGAAGGCAGACTAGGACCCCTGCCCTCCAGAACTTGTGAGGGAGGGGGTTGGTGGCAGACGGGGAGGCAAAGGGACAGCCCTCAGGAATGTCACTTTCTGGCAGTAAGGTGGGGAGTGAAAGACAGGAGATGCAGAAGCTCCCAGCTACAGCGGAGTCCTGTTTTGGATGAACAAAATAGACTGTTTTGTTCTGTTTCGTAAAGAACTGTCTCTGGCAGGGGTGAGACTCCCTACCATGGACCACGGGGAGACCAGGCCCCTGAGCATGGAGCACTTAGGGTCTGATGGGAGAACCAGGGCACACACAGATACTTCCCAGAGGGCCAGAGGACTGACAGCCAAACGTTTTTGCACATCCAGGGGGGCAGTAAGGGGAGTGCTTGCAGTCAGGCGGCATTAATTTGGGGTGGCTCCCCCGAGGATCGGATCTCCTAGGGAAGGGGCAGCACAGAGGTGGGAAGAGAAGAGGATGGAGCGTCCCCAGCTCCTTCACGGCGGAGGGAGGGGCGACGAGGCAGCCGAGGACTTCAACCAGGGTGAGGAGTAAGGACGGGGGACCAAACGTTCCTGGCAAGTATGGGGGTGGGGTGGGTTTCAAGCCCAAGCTGGACTCTCTGGATTTGCCCCGATGACAGCCGTGGGCCAAAAGGTCCCTGCGGATTTCCGGAGCAGGGGTCCAATCTACCCTTGGCTTGGTCCACTAGTCCCTGAATTCCTAGTCATTGACTTCCCCCTTAGAACTTATTTCTTTGCTCAGGACCAGAGGAGTTTTCGCACCCCGTGACCTCCAGGTGGATGGGGGCGCCAACCCATTCTCTTTTTTAAAAAAATTTTTATTTACTTCTTATTTTTATTTTTGGCTGCGTTGAGTCTTCGTTGCTGTGCCCGGGCTTTTCTCTAGTTGCGGAGAGCGGGGGCTACTCTTCGTTGCGGTGCGCAGGCTTCTCATTGCGGTAGCTTCTCTTGTTGCAGAGCACGGGCTCTAGTTGCACGGACTTCAGTAGTTGTGGCACGCGGGCTCAGTAGTTGTGGCTCGTGGGCTCTAGAGCACAGGCTCAGTAGTTGTGGCGCACAGGCTTAGTTGCTCCACGGCATGTGGGATCTTCCCGGACCAGGGCTCGAACCCATGTCCCCTGCATTGGCAGGCGGATTCTTAACCACTGCGCCACCAGGGAAGCCCCCCTGACCAGGGAAGCCCCCCTGACCAGGGAAGCAACTGTCTCCCCACTAATCTCAACGCTTGTCCTTGAAATAAATATCAGCTGTCCCACACTCCTGGTGTCTCCTCCTTTCTTACATCTCCACTGTTGTTCCAGGAGGGGTTAGGAAGGGGAGACTTCAGCCCTACAGCTTTGGGAGATGGGCTGGAGGTGGCATGGCAGGTGAAAAAGTGGGAATGTCAGGGGCAGGTTCTGGTCCTGAGGTTTTGCCACAGCTGTGTTCTGCCTGAGGCTGGCGGGGGAAACGGGGCTAGAGAAGAATGGTGTCGTGTGCTGTGTATGTGGCGGAGGGGTGGTTAGTGGCTCCAGAGACCTAGCTTCTCTCTCCTTGTTTCCAGAAACAGTTTTCTGGTGTCCCTAAAGACACCCAGCTCCCCCTGGACCTTAGTCACAGTGAATCCTGTAGGCTGAGGAATGGTGGTCGCAGGAGCAGAGGGGCTTAGGTGAGCAGGGGTCAGACTCCCTGCTCACCTGTTCCCCACTTTCATCCACAGAACCAAATCCCAAACCTCAGGACTCGCATCCTCCTCTACTTCAGTCGACTCTGGGAGGTAGGAGAATTCTCCGTCTTTGAAGAACTGAGGATCCTGGTCATCCTGTCCCTTTCCCCTCCCTCCCTCAAGGCAGCTACCCCTCCCTCCAGCCTACCTGTCACAAAATTCCCCCTCTTCTCACTTTTGAGATAGGTAATCTCACCCAAGTCTTATCACCAATGCCATCAGAAATGCTGACACCCTCAGTCTCCTGTAGGCTTATCTTTATCTAACCCCAAACTACACCCAGCGCCAAACTTTCCCAACCAGCTGCCCCCCTCCACCCTTGGAATTCTCTTTCCTCGTGGCCCACTCATCTCTCCTTCTCCCTCCAGAAGTTCAAACACAACACTCCGTTCTTGAACTGGAAAGCAATTACTGAGGTAAGGGCAGTGGGACCCCTCATTTCAGGGTTGGGAAGCTCAGCTCTGAGGACGTGGGGTTCTGGGCCCTGGGCAGTGGCTTGCAGGTTCTGTTCCGGTTCCTCCCCATTCCTGCTGAGGGGGGTTGCCTCCCTCCCTTCCCACTCTCCTCCCTTTGTGCAACGCCTCACCAGTGGAGGTGGGATGGGAGAGGGAAGCTGTGGGTCACTGAAGAAGGAGCAGAGTGGGAGGTCCTCCCTGGGATAAAAGCCGAGGTCCAGGGTTAGGGCCTCCATAGGCACAAGATCTTGAAGCCAGCCACTGTCTCCGCCTGCTGCTGTGCCGGCTGGGCGTGGCCTGGCTTGGGGGAAGCCACAGCTGCTGTGAGCGGGTGGAGGGGACCATGGGGTGGGGAAGAGGGAGGGACCTGGGACGGGGGCCAACTCTCAGGGCTGGAAAGGGGTCACTAGGGAGGAAAGTTGAAGGGCGGCGGGAGGGCAGTGTGCATGGGGGGAGGACGGAGGGTCATGGTCGAGTGCAGGCAGCTGCAGGGGGTCTGATTATCTGGGTTCGATGGGCAGGGCCTCTGGGTCCTGTCAAAGGCCACACGTCCATTCCGCACGGCCGGTGGCCTTCGGAAATCAGGACGCTTGGGCACTGAGGCAAGGGCTGCCCACTCACTTGTCCATGTGGACACGTGAGGCTGGACAGATGGGGCCACATTGTCTGATTTTTCAAGAAAAGCTAGAAATCTGGTTTTCAACTAATTTAATTTAAACATGTGGACCAAGCAAAAAATGTCTGGAAGCCTGCGGTCTACCAGTTTGTGCCCACGGTGTAAGGCCTAGTAGTGCGGTTAGAATTCAGGTATGGATAAGGTAGAGAGTTAAGCCAGACTTGGGAAGAACATTCTGACCCTGAGAGAGAGAGAGAGAGAGAGTGTGAGTGAGAGAGTGTGTGTGTGTGTGTGTGTGTGTGTGTGTGTGTTTCTGGTAGAGAAGTGACAATGGCAGGAACTAAACTTCCCTCCTACTGAGGAGATTTTCCTCTTGCCTCAATTGGGGCAGGGGAGGTGGCCAGCGCATCTGCAGTGCTTCTTAAGGGGGCTCCATCTGCTTTCTTGTATTTCTCCCCTTCCTTTCTCTCCTTTGACCCAGAGCTAACCTAACGTACTCCACTTCGCCTCTATGAATAACAGACCATCCTTCCAAGGACCATATAGAGAACAGCATTTGGGAACAGGGATTAAAAGGCCTATGAGGGGAGCAGGGTTTGCTGCAGGCAGAAGGCGGGCTGGGGCTGAGGTGCCCAGCTCTGCCCCGGGAGCTTGTGCGGGTACCGCTCATTTGTTATTCTAGCTCCGGCTCCAGGTGCCTGGGTGGCGGAGGTGTTGCCAACCCGTTCTCTACCCTGGCTGCCCAATGCTGAGTGTAGAAATCTGTCCTGTGTCTATCTGGGCCATCAGTTTCCTCCAGGCCTTCTCTGTAGGCAGCGCTTATCACAGACCACTGAGAGGGGTGGGGTGGGCCAGGCGGGATGCTGGGGCTCTAAAGGGAGGGCAGAGCCTGGGTGGTGGGATGCTGGAGCCTCGAGAGTCCAGCCAGGCCTGAAGCACCACGGAGCCCCCCTCACCGTGGTGCCCTCTCCCTTCGCATCCGTGCGTCATCGGACCAGAGGAGGGTAGGCGGTGCTGGTCAGGTGAGCCCCTCCCTCAGGAGGCCCTAGAAGGTCCCTGGTTCCTCTCAGCCTTGCTCCCGGGTGTGGCCAATCTGTAGTTCTCTCTCCTCATGCCCCCCGTTCTGTAATTTTCTCAGCCTGGTACAGTATGCCAAGATGCGGCAGCTGTAACTTCTAACGTAACTGCCACCCGACCACCTGATTCAGACTTCACTTCTTTCCTTGGTCTCCTCGCCTCACCTCCCCAGGGACACTTGAGGAGCTGGGAGAGGTGGAGGGGGACGAGGGAGGCAGGGCCATCTGGGCTGGGACCATAAAGCGAGGTGAGGGCGTGGGCTCTGGCTCAAGGAGATTCTGTACAAGAAAACACATGACACAAGGAGGGGAGGAGGCAGGGGCTTTGAGAAAGGTCCAGCCAGGGCCGGGATGTGGGAGCAAAATGCCTTCATCCCTTCTCTCCCACCCCCTGCTTCCTTCCACAGAACTACCATTATAACCAGCAGACACACCCTACTGCCAGTGGGGGGCAGTACTCAGCCAAGATCCCCACTAAGGTAAGGCTTGCTACCTTCCTGACTCCCACTGCACGGGGTCTGCCTGGGGGTGACGGGGGAGGCCTTCACTGCCAAGGTCCTCTGGGTAGGCTAGCTGAGGCCGAATCCTGTTCACTTTGATAGTCATGTCTCCCCACCCCTGTGCAGGCGGACTCCAGCTCCCTGAGAGCAGTTTGGAAGAGAAGGGTAGAAGGTTCACACCCACTCACTCAGAAAAGGTTCTAGGGGAGCCGTGGGTACATTACCTGCCATGGAGAAAACTGGGACCCAAGATCCTCTCAGTGAAGAATATAAGGGTCCAAAAAAAAAAAAAAAAAAAATCACACGGCACACGGCAAAACAGACAGACAGCTTTCCTTTGTCTGCTGACCTTTCTTGGGGAGAGGAGGCCAGCCCAGAAACTCTTGGTTGGTGGGAAAATAAACGCTTCCTTTCACGAAGGAGATAACAGGCAAAACAATTTGACGATTTTGTTTTATGCAAAGAAAACAATCTGATAAATTCAGTAAATGTACGTGCTAATTAGTCTGCTTAGAAACGAACAAACAAACAGGCAGAATTATCCCTCCATCTCTCAGAGTAATAAAGCCCCTGCCCTTGGGGAGAGGACTTCTACTGAGAGATCAGAAACTAGCTGCTGACCGAAAGGAGGTGAAGATGTAGTTAACACTACCTGTGGGCATCCACTTCTGCCCATTGCTCGTGGCCCATGTCTATCCCCCTAGCAGGCAGAGGGAGACCGACCTTTCCTCTTTTCACTCCCCTTGGTCAGTGTGTGCTCAGGGACCATATGCAATATCGTCTTGGGTGAAATGCACTCAGGGTGAGATATCTGCTGTGGCTGAAGGGCCACAATCAGACCCAAAGGACCTTTGGGGTGATCCTGATCTGAGCCTGTCCCCGCCATGGGCCCTTCCTGAGCCCTAAGGACATGGTCGAGTCCAGAGAGAGCACTGAGGTCCTCACCTCACCTCCTCTGATCTTCTCTTTACAGGGGAGAGTCACGATTTCGTCCTCGGTAAGTACTGGGGCAGAGAAAATCCGGCTGGTGAGAGAAGGGGTCTGAGGCCGGAGGGTGTGCCGGGGACGGTGCTCTGTCCACTCAGACATTCTCCTCGTCCTGCAGGCTTCCCGGGCGCGACCTGGCCTCCTGCAGTGGGCGAAGTTTTGGTAGGTGAGTGTCAGTGAGCTGTGCAAGGCTGCAGCCAGGAGCTGAGGCACGCCGCCCCGGGGGTGGGCGGGGGGAGGGAGGGCTGGGGGCTTGGCACTCCCTTTGCTCTGGGTGGACACACTAAAGGTATTAAGGAGGAGACCCCAGCGTGGGGTGTGGAGAAAGACTCATGAGAAGATGACCTAGAACACTCGGAACACCCTCTGAGTGCTGGGTGGTGGCCTGACAGAGGCAGGGCCAGAGAACAGCAGCGGGAACAGGATAGGCATTGTGGGGGTGGGGCGGGGGGGACTGTAGTGAGGTGAGCCTTTCGGGTTTAAAGGCTCAGAGGCAGAAAGACGCGAGTCGCCGGTGGGGAAGAGGTAATATTTGTTTTAGGGAGGAGTGAAAGTGAGGGGACCGCAGGTGACATAGGCAGGACACGAGGGAACTGTGGGTGCAGAAGCTGGGTGAGAGGATGCCTGGTTTCAGCAGCTCTAGGAGTGGCCGTGTTCTACCATTTTCTCTTTTCTTGTCTTCTAGAAAATCACTTCCAACTGCGACTGAAGCCCTGAAAACCATCAGTCATCAAGGGACCTGACTGTGCCCCTCCCCCAGCTCTTGGTATGGGTGCTAACACCTGCTTTTTCAAGGTTGGGTGCCTATCTGTCTGTCCCTTGCTTCCTCCCACCCACTGTGGTGTCTCCTTGACCGTCAGTCTCAGTGGATACACCAGCCATTGCTTCACCTGCTCCATTTTGTGACCTGAAGTTACCATGACAGAAATTCAGGAGGCGTGTCCTACTTTAGAGTTTCTCTGTGGAAATAAAACATGAGTCTTGTTTCCCTAAGGCTTTGGCAAATTTTTTTTTTTTTTTTTGTGGTACGCGGGCCTCTCACTGTTGTGGCCTCTCCCGTTGCGGAGCACAGGCTCCGGACGCGCAGGCTCAGCGGCCATGGCTCACGGGCCCAGCCGCTCCGCGGCATGTGGGATCTTCCCAGACCGGGGCACGAACCCGCGTCCCCTGCATCAGCAGGCGGACTCTCAACCACTGCGCCACCAGGGAAACCCAACTTTGGCAAATTTTATTCTTTAATACTACACTGATGGCCTGGATCAGGGAGGAGGGAAGAGGGAGGTTCAGGGGCAGGTAACTCGCCTTCTTCCTGAGAGGGGTATACAGGATGGGCCGAGAGAGAGAAGACTGGGACGTCCTGATGAGAAGTAGCGGATCTCACCGGGCCTGGGTTTCTCCATCTGTGAAGAATCATCTTTGCCCAATTTACATGTGACTAGCAGGCTTACTGCACTTGGAGCAGTCACGGATGTTCCGCTGGCCTGAAAAAGCCACAGGGGAGCTACTGAAGTCAGGAGGTGGGAGTTAAGGGACTCTTCCAAGAGAGGAGACCCATCCTGGAGGGTCAGGGCGGGGCAGCAGGAAGAGCGAAGGAAGAGCGCGGGACCGGCAGAGAATACGCCTCAGACTCAGCCTCGTGCACACACCAAGGTGTGGACAAGGGTGAGTCTGGGTTGACGTGTTTAGGAAGCTGGGGGGAGTGGCGAGTACCCAGCCCCTTGTCACGTGCCGTAGAGGCTCTCCAGGAGACAGAGGGTGGTGAAAACCTTCTACTCCATTCATGCGCCAAGGAAACAGCCAGAAGCTGGGGTGCAGGCTGAGCCCGGGCTGATCACCAGCCGAGGAGCCCTGGGCACGGGGCGGGGAGTCTGTGCTTAGAGTCTCTGAGCAAAGTCCCGCCAAGCCCACACAGTGAGCCTAAACTAAGGGGCCCCACCGCTCTCTGACACCTCGGAGGTCCTTGACCACCTCTCGTGGACCCAGGAAGTGAAAGGAGGCCGGGAAGCACCCTGCCAGCTTCAGTGACGCCCTCAGAGATTGCAAGTTCCCCGAGGGCACGACCGCTGCCTGCCTTGATCATTGTTGCGTTCCCAGGGCTTAGCCCAGGGGCTGGCACAGGGTGGGCCTCAGTTGATGAATAAATGAAAGAAGTCGGGCCCCAAAAGGACTCGGGGGAACCAACTTGATGTGCATCCTCTTCTCACTTCTGTCCTTAAACTACGGCTCCTGCCTTCTATTCATCTTGGGTTTCACCTGGGAAGGGAGGGCCTTGCACTACCTCCTCACAGCCACAGGGAAGAGAGCGCGGTCCGTCCCGGGGCCTGAGGCTCAGTCCTTCCCGCTGACTGACAGCGGGCTTCCTGGGGTGTGGGGTGAGGGCTACAGACTGCTGGACCTCGGGTCGTCACGTGCCAGTCCCTGAGGGGCTGAGGGAGAAGCTGAAGTGGTCAACATTGTTTCTGGACTTGGGACGTTCCTGGTCCAAAAGGCTGAAAGCCACCCTCTGAAATTTAAAGCACAGGCTAAGGCCCTCAGGTGTAAAGGACTCTCATAAAACGGCAGGCCTCCCCTTTGTCCTGCCGGAGCCTCTGAAGCAGCTTCATGGCAGAGCCTCCGACTTTCGATTTTCCCCTAACGTCCATTGTCCCACGGCAGCCAGGGAGTTTCCCCTGCTCAGAATCCCCCACAAGCTCCATTAGTTGTAGAATAACATCCCCTCGGCGTGGCTCAGCACCGTTTGCCTCTGGTTCCCTGTCCAGTGTCAACCTGGACCTGCCGGGAAAGGCTCCCGAGGAACACCGCGGCTACCCGTCCCTGGAACCCGAGATCTTCAGAAGGTTGAAACTTTAACGACTTTTGGTCTAAATTCAAAACCCCAAGCCAGCTTAACCGAGGACACCTACCCAATCGCTATCATGTCACCTTGTTTTATTTTCTTCACAGACCTTGTCATGTTCTCGAAATGATCTTGTTTCCTAATTTTTTGTTAGGTTGTAATCTGTCTCTCTTTAACTGGAACACAAGCTTCACAGGACAGGTACCCTGTCCATCTCGAATCCTTAGTACCAGGAGTCAAAATGGCTGTTTAATAAATATTTGGGTTAGAGGATGGAAGGAGAGATCAGAATTAAGTGGGCTCAATCCAAGAGGTCTTCCTGGGAGAAGTTTAAGCAAAGCGTGCACAGGGCAGAGGGTGGGCGGTGAAGGAAGACACCAGACCTGCTGGGCAGCGTGATTGCTTTCTTGGGTGTGACCCTAACCCTGGCAGAGGGAGGACAGGACGGGACAGGGATGCCCTGGGCTCTGCCCCCCAGTAGCCCACACCCCAGCCCCCTTTCTCTCCAATGATTCTAGGCTTTTCACCTAGATATTCACTGAGACCCTGAGGCCCCAGTGTGCATCCCTTCAAATCCCCCATTCCCTCCCTGAACCCAGGAGGCTGGCTCCCAGCCCCTAGGTGTGTCTGTAATGTAGCAATCAAGGCTGGGCCTGGCCTCCTACCCACACTCAAGTTCTGGCAGATTTGGGGTGGGGTGGGCGAAGGCCTGTGGGAAAACAGGGGTTTATTGGTATTCTCGGAGTGGGAACTAGATCAAGCAGACTTGGAGCTGGGGTGATGCAGAGCCAGGCTCTGTGCCTCTGTCCGACTCCACTAACCCTCTGTGATGCAGCCGACGCTGAATCCCAGGTAGATTCTCCTGCCACCCATTACTCCAACGGCTGGGACCCTCTGCCAGTGAGCGTCCCCCTACCCTCTCTTCCCCAGCCTGCCCAACCATTGGACACTGCACACTCGGGGAACACAAACTCACTGAGGCAGTTTAGGTGGGGGAAGGGGAGGGAACTGGGAGAGAGACCCCAGACTCTAGATTAGCATTTACAGCATAAATCATGTAAAGCCAAAATTACCCTTGAAAATGCCAAATGGAGATCGATCCTAAGTCCAGCACAGCCGGTTCTTTTCCTCCAGAAAAAGAACAGAATTCCTCTGGTTGTGAACATGAAGTAGTAGGCTTGTATTTAGAGGCATTATATAAAAGAACCCATCTTTCAACACTAAAACGTCAGACACTAGAGCTAGAAGACTGTCTTTTAAACACACACTTGCTGTGACAAGATGCTCATACTATAAGAGGCATCTGGAATCTGAGGCAAGCACAGGTTCACCCTGAGACGTATGCTCATTGAGTACCATCAATCTCTCAGTTCTCGGTTTTCAGTTGGCAAGAGCGTAGTTTAACCCACTGAAACTAATGCACGTCTGCTCAGAGCTGCCGCCTACGGCTGTGCGGGCTACACACCACAAAATGACATCTGGTCGAGCGGACAAAAGGGGGCTACCTGCAGCCTTGCCCCCGACTCTCAGGGCATGGGTCTAATTCATCCAGGGCGTTAGGTGGGCCGGCCGAGGCCCTTGGTAGGACACAGTACAGCAAAGGGGCAATACAGGGGCCGCCTCTGGAGCTCTGGGGTTCTAACACTGGCCTGGCCACACCCTGGCTGTGTGACCTAGGGTGACTTATTTAACCTCTGTGTGCGGTGCTTCCCCTGCCTACAGAATGTGGATAACTGTTAATACCTGTCCCACAGAAGCACTGTGACCTTTCAGTGAGATCCTGCATTAGAATACCTAGCACGAGGCCTGCCCCAGAGTACGACATCAATAAATTGGCTAACGTTACTATTAGCAGCATTAGTGTGAGGAGGAAAAAGGGCAACAGGGAAATGAATTTGTTGGAAAAGAGAGCTGAGGCCCAGCGGATGACGGCGTTGGGCTCCTCTGTTGCTCTGGAGTTACCCAGGCTGAAGCGCTCCTCCACTAGCAGGTCTGACTGGACTTCATCACTGAATATCAGCTCTCCTTCGTTGCTCCTTCATTCTGCTCGTTCTTCATTCAACTTCGTTCACAGCTGACGCTGTGATGACAGGACGGCGGTTAATGAGCTCTTTCAGTCCCTGTTAATGAATTGGTAGGAATTCATTACACATAAAAACTTGTGTCCTCCAGAAAAACCTTTTGGGGAGGCGCTCCACCCATCTGTCATTTTCTCACTCGTCCCCTCTAGGAACACCAGCCTTGCATGACATGGTCATCTGTGCTTAGCGAGTTTTCCTCAAGCACCGCCTCCTCAGGTAGCTCTGCGAAAGGGGAGGTGCCATTAGAAAAACGGAGGAGGCTTCCGGAGGCTCAAGAGGGGTGGGATGTCGGGGACTGGAGAGTAGGGGCAGGAGAATCGAACTGAAGTGCCAGGTTCTGTGGTTCATGAAGACTGTTGGTGGATAAGATCCAGCCCGCTACACCTCCAGGCCTGTTATCTCTGTGTATTGCATCAGGACGGGGTAAAGAGCCCACGCTGAAACGAGGTGTTGCTTTGTCCTGGCAGCACCTGTCTATGTTCCAGCACCTCCTTATTACACCGGGAACCGGTTGGGCCACCTGAGCCTCAGTTGTGGAGAACGCTACTCGATTAGGATGTTCTGTCACTTTGAGGTGATACAACTGCCAAGCTTGGGGAGTCAGGTGGGGAGCAGAATAAGCTCAACGAAATGGTGTGGGTGCTCAAAGTTCAGGACCTAGAGCCCAACTGGGTAGCTCTAAGACCTATTTTTGCTTTTTTGTGTTTCTCTATTCTTTCTTTCTTTTTTTCTTTTTTTAAATTTTTGGCTGCGTTGGGTCTTCATTGATGCACAGGCTTTCTCTAGTTGCGGCACATGGGCTCAGCAGTTGTGGTTTGGGGGCTCTAGAGCTCAGGCTCAGTCGTTGCGAGGCACGGGCTTAGTTGCTCTGCGGCATGTGGGATCTTCCCTGACCAGGGATCGAACCCGTGTCCCTTGCATTGGCAGGCGGATTCTTAACCACTGCACCACCAGGGAAGTCCCCGTGTTTCTCTATTCTTTGTCTTCTTAGCTCAAGACAGTTACCTCTCTGAAGACCCAAGAGTATAAGATGGGCAGCTGGATAATGGGTCCGGCCCCAAAGGAAGAAAGCGCACAACTTGGTGGAAGGATGCTTGAATTCTAAGATATCCAACCTAGCGTATGTCGAATCCACCTCCACTGTGTAAGGGCATGGTGCTAGGGCATGGTGATGTATAGGTGATTAAGACATAGTTCCTGACCTCAAGAACTTGCTATTCTAAGAGGGAAGAACACAAGTTACTCTAGGTACAATGCCAGAGAGATACAAATGAATTGCTATGGCAATTACGAGAAGGGAAAAGTTTGGGAAGGGGGATGACAGATGATGGGAGACATCTGGGAAGCTTAATCCAGGATGGATGTTGGGTTCTGAGAACAAGAGATGAGAGGAGGGCATTTTAGGCATAAGGGGTAGCATGGGCAGCTGCTTGGAGGAGGAAAAAGAAGGATATCTTTGGTAAGGAGTCCAGTTTGGCCAGAATGTGAAGTATGTGCAAAGGGAATGAAAGAAGGAAAAGTTAGAAGGGTGGGTTGAGGTCAGAGTATGGAAGGCCTTCAATGCCAGTATAGGGAGTTTAGACAGAACTGGATAGGGTGGGAAAAAGCCTGAATTATAAGAGAGGAACGAAGAGATATAAGGCAAAGTGACAAAGACAAAAGGAGAGGTTGCTTGGGTGCCACGGCCAGTCTCTGGGAGGGACAGGTCCAACCTGTCTCCATCTCAGCTCCATTTGCCTGAAGAACCCTATTGCCAGCCTACCTTCCAAGTGCCCAGGGCAGAATGTGAATTGAGAAATCCAAGGTAAGTGGGAAACGGTCCACACCTCCCCTTCCCAGAGCCCCAGGGGTGGGCGACAGGATCTGGGGGTGAGTCAGTAGGGTGGGGACCCCAGTTCTGTTCAGATCTACCTCCCTGGGAGTATAAAGGGCAAGCCTTGCTTTGCCTCAGAGCACCCCAAACTTGACACCATGAAGATCCCAGTTCTTGCTGCTGTGGTTCTTCTCTCTCTCCTGGCGTTCCACTCTGCTCAGGGGGCTGCCCTGGGCAGTTCTGAGGTGAGCACGTCACCTGGGTTCTCCTTCTCTTACGCCTGTTAGCTGACTCAATCGGTCACTGGATAAGTGGCTCTTATCTTTGGCTGTTACCAGGGGCTGTATGAGAAGCTGGGGCTCTGAGGAAGGGAAGAAAGGAGGAAGGAGACAAAGCTTTCCTGGGAAGGGGCAGAGAGGCTTATCTTTCTGGAAAGGATGGTAAAGTGTGGGGTAGAGGCTGGACATCCTGAGAGGAGACAGGGGCTGAAGTTGGTCGTCTGGGTTCAGCCCCACATCTGTTTTGTCTGTATCCCTGGGAACGGCTCTCAGGTGGCTAGAAGCGCCCTGCTACCTCTGGAGCTTAGGCCGTACCAAGAATCCTTAGGAGCCAGTCTCCAGCCAGGAAAAATCCTGAGGTCCCTCTCTCCCCACCTTATCGCACTGTGAGGGGGATGGGGGAATGCGCACGTTGGATTTGCAAGTCTACGATAGGGGTCACAGACGCCACTGCTTAGGATCCCAGCAAGTGGTGTCGGTGCGCAAGAGGGCTGGTGGGGCCTCAGGGGAGGTGGAATGAATTTGCCCAACCTGGAAGGGGACAGTCTCTGTGCCATCTGACTGCTGCTAAGTGGGAAAATGTACCCAGTGTGGCCGGAGTTTAAAAATTTTCAAGAGAACCTGAAAATCGGATTTATGAATTCTTACTAATTAAAAACCTTTAATTCAAATTAAAAAACAAACAAACCAAATTGTGATGAGATCTAAACATTTGGGTCTAGGCTGTAGGCTACCTGTTTGTGACCTCTGTTGTGGGAAGGAAGAAATGAGGGGTAATGAGGCTGGGCAGCTAAGGTCGGGATGGCAACAGATTGGAGGCACTGAAGTCCGGGGGTGGGAGGTGGGCTTCCCAGCTGGAGCAGGGAGACGGAGACTCAGCCTTTTGTGGCAATTCAAGTCACAAAGCAAACCAACCTCCAGAAGTAAAGGCAGACAGGGCACCTCAGAAACTTGGCCCCCACCTGCCTTCCAATCTCCCACTTCCAGCTCCGTGGGCTGAGCGTGGGTGTCTCGGGAACACCCTGAGTCCACAGCAGAACCGCACTAGCTCGTTTTTCTTGGGAGGAATCCTCTTTCTCCGCCCTCTCTTCCTGCTGCCGACGGTGGATGCGGACCTGGGCTCCGACTTCTCTGTGTCCCCCGTGCCACTCTCCCATCCCTTCTCGACATGTGCACATCTGTCAATCATCCGCCACACTGGGACAGAGTGGGTTAACGGAGGCCCCGTGGCGGAGAATGGGACTGGCCTGTGGAGGGAAGCAGAGCTGGCAGAGAGGGTTTGGGGAAGGGGATTTGCCATCATTTGTCTCCTTTCTCCCCTTCGCTTTCCAGGAAGGAATCACCGTTGGTAATAATGCGGCAGGAATCAAGGAGGTAAACCACCTGTTTTCCCCCCATCTGACTATGAGTTCGTCCCCCATCTGTTCATGTTCCTAAATAACTTTCTGAACACCCTGCTTCTTTGCCTAGACCGCTTATGCCCGGTTTCCAAACATTGAAAAGTCGCGACCTGTCAGTTTAATTCTTTAATTCGGCCCCCATAAATATCCAAATCCTAAAGGAGATTGATGCCTGGGTAGAGAGCTTGCAGAGCTGTCATGGTCCTTCACCTTTCCCAGAGGGCTAGGGGCTAAGCTCTGTCCTTCCCTGGAACTGATTCTCTTCTGGTCTCTTTCTCTCTCTGCAAAGGCTCTTAAGGCTGATGAATTCCTGAACTGGAAGGCCCTCTTCGAGGTAAGCAACTGGGCGCCCTTTTTCTCCTGACGGTTGGTCCGGGTAGCGGCAACGCATTCTAGTCTAGCCCTTTTGGTTCTTTCCTGGGCTCTAGGAGGGAGTAACTGTCCCACTTAGGTGCTGCCCAACTGAAGAAAACTTCCCGGGGAGGCTGTCGTGGCCAGACCTTATTTTCCTAACGTGGCCCACAAAGACAATCTCTGAAAAGGAAGAACTTAATCAGTCAAGAGTTTATTCGAATTCCCTCACCCTCCAGGAAGACACTGAGGTTCTAAGTTGGGTGACTTACCCAAGCTTAGAAGGCTAAGTCAGTGGTAGCGCTGGAAATAGAGCCTGTAGTGCGTGACCCGCACATACTCGCTACATGCCCTCTTGCAAATGTCTTAACTTTTCTGAGCCACGGTTTCCTCATCTGTGATGTGGAGACGATGACAGTACCAACATCAAAAGACTGCTGTGGGGCTTCCCTGGTAGCGCAGTGGTTGAGAGTCTGCCTGCCGATGCAGGGGACACGGGTTCGCGCCCCGGTCCGGGAAGATCCCACATGCCACGGAGCGGCTGGGCCCGTGAGCCATGGCCGCTGAGCCTGCGCGTCCGGAGCCTGTGCTCCACAGGGAGAGAGGTCACAACAGTGAGAGGCCCGCGTACCGCAAAAAAAAAAAAAAAAAAAATTACTGCTGTGAAGACCAAATGAAATCATGCCCGTAAAGCAGTCAGTATAAGGCAGGCACAGAAGAAGTGCTCAGGAAATATTAATGCTTACTGTAATTATAAAACAATGACAGCGTCACCGCTAAAGAGAGCTCTTCAGCAAGCGCTTACTGATCCATGCTCACCTGGCCTGTAACACATCACTCTCATTCTCTTTTTCTGTTTTAGTCTGTCAAAAGGAGACTTCCTTTCTTCAACTGGGATGCTTTTCCTAAGGTAAGAGGCAGTGGGCATTAGGAGAGAAAGGAGGCTGGGGGTGAGGGAAAAAGCAGAGGATCTCAGTGGGAGAGTGGGGAAAGTGAAAGGAGGATAAACCTTCTGATCAAAGCTAAGTAAATCACACAGAGAAAGACAAATATCATATGATATCGCTTATATGTGGGATCTAAAAAAAGGCTACAAGTGAACTTACCTACAAAACAGAAATAGAGTTACAGATGTAGAAAATAAACTTATGGTTACCTGGGGCGGGGGTAAAGGTGCGGAGGGATAAATTGGGAGATTGGGATTGACATATACATACACACTACTATATATAAAATAGATAACTAATACAGACCTACCGTACAGCACAGGGAACTCTACTCAATACTCTGTAATGACCTATATGGGAAAAGAATCTAAAAAAGAGTGGGTATATGTATATGTATAACAGATTCACTTTGCTGTACACCTGAAACGAACACAACATTGTAAATCAACTATACTCCAATAAAGATTAAGAAAAACAAAGCTAAGGGAAATCGCAACTACTGTAACTCAGAGGAGAACAGGAACTTAGACTGGGGCAGAGATTCCTTTCCACCAGGGCCCCACCCTATCCTGGGCTTTCTTAGGACTCCGGCTCCCCGCCCCCAAGGGTCTCCAAACTGACCGTACCCTCTCTCCCCACAGCTGAGAGGACTGACGGGTGCAGCTGCCGATGCCCAATGACCAGCCCCTTCGAGACTCAGCACTGCTGATACCACTGAAAGAGGGGGCCACTGTGGGATCTGATCACCATCCTATCTATGGTCACTCTTTCCTGCCTCAGTAACTCCAATAAAATGTTTTCCAAACAAACGGCTCCTGTATCTGCGTCTCTGTCCTTATCCTACTGGGCTCTAGAAAGGAATTAAGATGGAGTGGGCTCCAAGGCTGATAGGCAGAAATCTTGACTTCTGAGAGGGTAGTAAGTAGTGAGACAGGAGAAAGTGGGAAGGGCAGGTATATCAAGCCGGCAAGAGACCCCTTGTGTCTTAGCACCTTAGTACTAGTTGATATCCTTGAGAAGCATGAAGCTATGAGTGGTTTGGTAACATCCCCAAGGAAGCAATCCTGCCCCCCCCCCCCCCCGAACTCCTGGCACCCTCCTGACCTGCCTTCTGGGAACCTGACTCCTTTGATGGTGGCAATTTGGCATAACAGAGCTCTCTGGAATCCAAGGCTCAGGACCCAGCTTAAATCATAAGAGCTCATCTGAGATCCTGTTTTTAAAATTAAGTAGGTTATAAATAAAGAAAACTGGTGGTGTGACCCTGGGTCTTTCTAAGCCTCCTTTCTTTATCTGTGAAATGAGTGTGGAAATAAACAAGAATGATAATAACTACCTCGAAGTTTTGTTATGAAAGTCAAATGAGATAAGGTATATAAAGCCCTTTGCACAGGGCCAGGCATAGAGCAGGTACTCAACAATTGCTTGTTTTCTCCACTAACCGCTCCCCTCCCCCAGAGCTACCACTCATTATTCACTCACTCACTCACTCACCAATCCATCCATCCATCCATCCATCCATCCATCCATCCATCCATCCATTTACTGAAAAGGTCTAGAAATGTGGAATGGATTCAGTTTCAGTTCCTGCAGGTGTACTCTGTATGGAATCTGTGTACTCTGTGTGCCTGCTCTGTGTACTTAAAATGTTGAATTAGTTGGGATTATTTCTGGTTTCTCTTGAAAACTGGGAAAATGAGAAAACAAGGGACCCGCGATTGGCTTAAATCCAAGTATAGCTGCCCTCTTTACATAGGACGTGGTCTCCAGATCAGCAAAGTTCCGCTTGTCAAGTTTCATTTATTTAATCGTCTTTTGGCTCTTACAAGCAACTGAATTTGGCAGATTATGGCGTGTAGCTTACTTGAAGAGGTAGACTACACAGGGAAATTAAACTTGTGTAGGGAGAGGAAAAACTTCCTTCTACCGTCTTAAATTCTGCAGCTGGCCTAATAATTAAACTGACATGAGATAGATTAACAGGAGAAAAGCATACAAATTTAAT
Organism: Phocoena phocoena; assembly: GCF_963924675.1. Lineage (NCBI taxonomy): Eukaryota > Metazoa > Chordata > Mammalia > Artiodactyla > Phocoenidae > Phocoena > Phocoena phocoena. The sequence continues at coordinate 15,988,102 of NC_089238.1, forward strand.
TTTTTTTTTTTTTTTTACATATACACAGGTGTCTTCACAGAAGGAAAATGAAGACCCAAAGAAGTTGTTAGGTCCAAAAGCCTGTAAGGTACATACCTTTTTACAAAAAGAATGATAAATTGTGGGGATGTGACAAAGCAAATGTCCTTGGACTAGGGGCAGTAAATCGTGGCTCAGTGACTAGGAAGTATGTGAGGGAAACTAATGGAAGATAAGGGTTATTTTAGTAAGTTTGCTTATACAGACCGGAGTCAACTCCCAGTCTCTGATGATAAGAATGTCCTTCTCTTCCTGGTACAGGGAGGGCACCTTTCTCAAGGAAAAATTTACATCCTGCTCTTAGATAGAAAGGGGGAGAGCCCTTCCTGTATCTGCTGTTTCACAAGTGTCTTCAGCTCAAAATGATCAGTAATCAATAATTAAAGAAGAATATTTTGGGGTGGCATGTTCTGAATCCCTTCACTTGGTTCCAGCTTTCAAGGAGCTGAAAGTTTAGATGAATGACATGTAAATGTTGTTTATACCCGTCCTTCTAGTTAACTTACAACAAGAGACACACATACACTAATGAGAAGTAACTTATAAATGAGCTCATTAACAGAAAAGAAAAAAATGGAAAGTGGTCAAATGTCACAATCAATCAAACTATTCTGCAAAGACTGAGTGCTCATAAACTGGGTGATAGGAAATGGAGTAGAGGAAGAAGGAGGGGAAGTCCTTAAGCTACATTTATTGAGTGGCTAGGTTTTAGGGGAGGACACAAGTCATCACAGAGAAGGCAAGAGTACCTTTGAGATAAAGCAGTTCTCAAAGTGTAGTCCTGGCATCAGCAGCAACAGAACCACCGGAGAATTTCCGAGAAGCACAAATTCTTGGGCCCTACCCCAGATCTACTAAATCAGAAACTGGGCACGGGACCCAGCAATCCATGTCTTAACAAGCTCTCTAGGTGAGGCTAACGGCTTGAGAACCACCAAGAAAGGAAAGCAAGAGAATGATTAATGCAAAATTCAGGATAGTGGTTACCTCGTAGGTGGAGAGACCATCACGTGACAGGGAAGGGGCACAGGGAGGCGGATGGAAGTGACAGAAGGCTTCTATTATTAATGTTTTAATTTTTTCCTTAAACGTATCAGAGGGGAGGAAAAAATATCTTTTCCTTCTACCCTTCGAGGTTCTTGGCTGGATCTCTGTGACGAAAGACAGGTTAACAGGAGAAAAGCATACAAATTTATCTAGTATAATTTTTACGTGACATGGGAGGAATCGTAAGTAAATGAAGACCCGAAGAAGCAGTCAAACCTGTATGTTTTTGTGCTAGTTTTTTTTTTTTTTTTTTTTTTTGGTACTCGGGCCTCTCACCGCTGTGGCCTCTCCCGTTGCGGAGCACAGGCTCCGGACGCTTGGGCCCAGCCGCTCCGCGGCACGCGGGATTCCCCCCGGACCGGGACACAAACCCACGCCCCCTGCATCGGCAGGCGGACTCCCAACCACTGCGCCACCAGGGAAGCCCTTGTGCTAGGTTTGATGGAGAGTGGGAAGTCATGGGAAAACGTGATAGGACAAAAGGGGTATGAGCTCAGTGTAGGAAACTGGGGAAACTTAGCAAGGTGTGTTCACTAAGATTCCTCTTGGGGGGTCCCTCTATCTTCGAGACAAGGATGATCCTTTCCCCTGGGTAGAGGGAGGGCACTTCTCACATGAGGGTCTTATGACTTGCTTCTAGGGAACGTCAGTGAGTCCTTCTTGCACCTATTTTCTCGAATTCCTTCAGCTTGAAATATCCAATATGCTAAGGCACCCTATTTTGGGGTAGGGTGTCCTGAACCCCGCCAATACACATTTTATACATACTTATGTATGCGGCATTCCACACCAATACATGACCAAAACAAGAAAATGTCTTTGAGTAATTTGTGAGTGCTGAGGGGATGCAGAGTAAAGAAACAACTGGAGTCTAGGAAGACTGGAATCCGGAGGAAAAGAACTTGCAGACATGCTTGTGTAAGTGGGTAATGGATGTACTCTAGATCAAATGAAACTGACAAAATTGTACCAACATGGGTGAGATAATTCAGAGGATTCAAAGAACAGAAGACAAGATACCTGTTCTCTCTGGGGAATGTGTAGGATGAGAAAGAAGCCAAGAAGTAGCCATACTTTACTCTACACTTTATAAAAACAACCAATGCATTCTGTGTGGACATTATGCCACTCATTAAATAGGATGTAGAGATATATGTTGAAATATGGAACAATCTCGAAGATATAGTAGAATAAAAAAAAGGGGGCAGAGCTGTGTGAATAGTATATTAGAAAAAAAGATGGTACAAATATATGCTCTCATATGCATAAAGTATCTCTAGAATAAAACTCAGGAAGTAACAGTGATCACCTCTAGGGACTGATGTCCTCGCACTCTGTGCCCTTTTGGATTTTATGAAAAAAATTCTTTTTACCATGTGTACATATTCAAAAGGATAAAGTAAAAAACCAAAACCTTAATAAAACAAACACACCAGAAAACCTTCTACGTTTTAAGGTGTCAGGGCCTAGCCCGTGAACTGGTCCTGCGTAAGCACTTCTTACTGAGTGAATGATATGGATTTCCCATACATTTACCACACCCTTCTGCTACTCAGAGTGTGGTCCTTGGACCAGAAGCATTAGCACCACCTGGGCTTGTGAGAAAGCAGAATCTCAGCCCACCCCAGAGCCAATGAATCAGCGGGCCTCTCACTGTTGTGGCCTCTCCCATTGCGGAGCACAGGCTCCGGATGCGCAGGCTCGGTGGCCATGGCTCACGGGCCCAGCCGCTCCACGGCATGTGGGATCTTCCCGCACCGGGGCACGAACCCGTGTCCCCTGCATCGGCAGGCAGACTCTCAACCACTGCGCCACCGGGGAAGCCCCAGAATATGCATTTTTAACAAGACCCCCCCTTCTCCCCCAAAGGATTCAAATGCACAGTGAAGTTTGAGAAATACTGCCTGAGGCATTATGTTAAATGCTGTGCAGAATGCCTTCAAGGAGCTTCTGATCCAGCTGCAGTTAAAGGAAGTGCATAGGTAGAAAGCGCGGGATACAACTAGAAAAGATGCATTTAGATTCAGCAGAAGGGAGAAATTCTTTTGGAGTCAGGGTAAAAAAAACTAGGGGAGGGACTTCTCTGGCGATCCAGTGGTGAAGACTGTGCACTTCCACTGCAGGGGGCGTGGGTTCATCCCTGGTCAGGGAACTAAGATCCCACATGCTGTGCTGCGTGGCCAAAAACAAACAAAACCCCTCCAAAAACTAGGGGAAGTAACTTTTGAGCTGGGCATTGAAGAATATTTGAAAAATATTTTTTTTAAAAGTGTGCTTTTGGAGCAAGGGGGAGGATGGTGGAGGGTCCCCCCAGCAGGCAGAGCATAAATGCAGAACTGGTAGCACAGCATACTGAATTGGGGACATTGTAATTCAGCCTGGCTACGGGGTAGGGGCTGAAGGCTGGAAATGCAGGTTGGGTCTGATGATGGAGGGCCAAGGATACAAGGCTGAGAAATGTCCACCCCATCCCGCGGTCAGTGAAGAGATTCCTGCGGGTGGTAACAATCACAGCAACAATAGCCACTCTTACTTGGTTCTTATCACGAGCCAGGCTTCATGCCAAGTGCTTTGCATGTATTATCTCAGTTGATCCACATAACAATGCTATTAGGTTGGCATCAATATCCCCATCTCACAAGTGAAGAAACTGAATCTCAGAGAGATGAAGTATTCGTTTAGGCTCACAGAGCCAGAACTAAGCCCGCATGGACCTAGGACATTACCCCCACTTTAACTGGAGTTGTACAACATTCATTTGCTTTATAAACTGGGGTTCTATATAAGATTTTGCTGGACAAAATGCTTCCATTTCATAAAAAAGTTTGGACATCACTGCTGAGAATGATGGGCAGCTGCTGAAGGCATTTAAGGCATTATAGCCTGGTGGTTAGAACACAAGTTTTCAAATCAGTCTAATCTGTTCCTACCACTTTACTAGCTATGTGACCTCTGGGTGACCACTCTGTTGGGGCCTCAGTTTTATCATCTGTAAAGTGGGAATAATATCAATACTTTATAGGAGTTAAGAAACACTCAATACATGTTAACCTAACATTCATATTAACAAAGCGTAGCTGTTATTAGTACTCTCTGTAACTCCAGTCAGATCATGACCCAGATAGATTCACACTGAGAGAGCTAATATTCACAACTGCATGCATTTGCTCTCTCCTGACAGATGAGGAAACTGAAGCTCAGACAGGTGAAGTGACTTTCCCAAGGGCATCCGGAGAGGAAGCAGCTGAGCCAGGTTTTGAACCCAGGTTCTGTTAGACTCCAAAGGCTTAGAGCTTTTAATAATTCTAATTTCCTGTCCATAACACACAAAAAGAGCGCCTACCATGTGTAAGATATTGTGTTAGTACTTTACATTTGTGATCTTATTTAATTCTTACAACTTTATGAAGTCAGTACTGTAATCAAGTCTGTCTTATACAAAGGAAAATAAAACTCAAAGGGGCAAATCATGGCTCGGTTTAACTTTCTGTCAATGAAGTTTCTCGTCAAATTTCTGAATGATAAAACCAGGACTGAAGTACACAGTTGTGCATACGTGCACCCCAGCAACTGCCATCCAAGGGGTACACCAGAAACTTGCAAAATATGCAGAGAGGCAGGTACCCGGATTCCCACAGCAGCAATGCTTCCAATAGCTCAATGGTGGAAACCACCTGTATGTCCATCAACAAGAGAATGGATAAATAAAATGTGGTATGTCCATCTGGTGGAATGGTAGGTATCCAGCAGTGAAAATGAGATAGAGTTACGTGTATCAACCAGGCTGAGGTTAAAAAATGTTAATTGAAAAATGCAAGTTGCAAAATAGTACCTGCGGTGTGAAACCATTAATACGAAGCCTAAAAACATGCAAAGCAATACTATGTGTTTATGGGTACATCTACCTGCCGTAAAAGTGTAAATACCAGTGGGAAGGATTTTCACTAACTAGAGGATTGTGTTCCCTCTGGGAATGGAAGAAAATAGGTTCAAGAAAGGTACAATCAGGCTTCAGCTCTATCTATAACATTTTAATTCTTAAAACAAGTCTGAAGCAAATAGGTCAAAATGTTAAGATGGATAAAGCTGAGGGATATGTACGCCAGGCTTTGTGAATATGGTTTCCCCTATTTTTATGTATGTTTGAAATATTTCATGTTAAAATATTTTAAAGCAACAACAATAAAGACACCTTAATTTCAACCTGCCCAAAGCCCTTCAGCCATGAAGGGGTTCTGTGGCTGACACCGCACTCCTCACGCCACCTCCTATGTACAGTGGGTCCTGAGAGCCTGGTTTGCTTCGTTACAAACGCCCATGACACTGGCACTGTGGAGGCAGCCCAAGAACTTCGACAGATGAAATGTCCTCAGATGCTTCTGAGAAGCGAACACAACGTGGCACCCTTGACAACTATTATGCTTAATAGACCTCCCACTGCATTTCCCAACACCCAACAGATACACCTACAGCAGAATTCCTGGGTGCTCCTCCCCAAAGCCAAACAAACTAAAAGCCCCCAGTCCTCTCCCACTAGCAGGCCCCTCCCATTCCTCATATGAACCTGAGTCTGCCAGACCGGGGACTGGAGTACTGGTCCTCAGTGCCTCCTACTGCGGCCGACCTCTTTCACAGCTGCCGTCCCACCAGACCCTCCGTCACCGTGGATACACAGTCACCTCCCAGGAGCCCTGAAAACTCCTTCTTTTACGTTAGATCAGATCATGCCGTCTTTCCACTCTTGACTCTCCGATGATTTCCCGTTACTTTCAGAATAAACCCTACCAACTTTACGATGGGCCTCTTCTCCTATCTCCCCGACTTCCCTGCTCACTCTGGTCCAGGCACCCAGCCTCTCTGGGGCTCCTCCAACAGGCCCAGCTTGCCCACTCCCTACAAGACTCGTTCCCCACTGCCCTTGCTGCCTCCCTTCATTCAGTTCTCTTGAGATGACAGCTCCTCTGAGACCTTTGCGATCTGACCACACAACCTAAAGAATCACCTGCCCTTGTGATCTTCTAATTCTGCTTGATTTCCTGTTATAGCATTTATCACTACCAGAAACATCTCTACTAACTTATCTTTAGGGTCCTCAAGAGCTGTACCCTCCAGTGCAGCTATCCACTGTCCACATGTGGCTATGGAACAGTTGAAATGGGACTCGTCCTAATTGAGATATGGGGCAACTGTAAAACGTGTACGCCGGATTTTAAAGACATTACAAAAGAGAGTATACATATCTCACTAGTATTTTTATATTATATGCTGGAATAACATTTTGGATATATTGGGTTACAGAAAATATATTAAAATTTACGTCACTGGTCTTTTCTTACTTTTTCAAAATCTGGCTATTGGAAACTTTTCAATTACATATACGGCTCACATTCTATATTTTAGATAGAGCTAATCTAGAAGAAGATCAGTGCTATGAAGATAGGAACTCTTTTGCTACCCACTGTATCCCTAGCACACAGTGCCTGGCACACAGTAGGCACTCAATAAACACTTGTGAATTGAATGAAGGACCAATCCCCTCGTCCATGCCTAAGCTTACATGCACAATCAAATACCGTTCTTTCACTCCCTCTCCTACAGGCGAGGAGCCCTACCTTAAAATCCCCCAGCGCCTCTCGTGTGATTCCCTGCATTCCTGATACAATGTGTCCTCACAGGGTCACTGTGATCATCTCAACCAGAAACCCTCCCCCACCACGACAAACCTCACTCCCTACATACAGCACCCTCATCACTCATTCTCAGTGTAACATCAGGAATCAACGTCCATCTAGCATTGGTGACCTGGTGCAAAGATCCCTCAAGACTTCTGATGATCACAGATCCCCCTTAAGGCTTATGGCCACGATAGCCCTCCTCACTAATTCCCAACAGAACCTCTGGGGCTCCTCCCCTAAGGAAACAGGAACCAGAAAACTAACTTTTGACTCCCTAAATTATCTCCAAATCAGATTATTCAGAGTTACAGAGGCAGGTTGACTGGATTGAGAAACCAAGGTCTCATTCACCATACAACTTAAAAATTGTGTCCTGGTAATTCCCTGGCAGTCCAGTGGTTTGGACTCCGCGTTCTCATTGCTGAGGGCCGGGTCGGGGAACTAATATAATCCCACACGCCACGTGGTGTGGCCAAAAAAAAAAATTGTATCCCATTACCAGGCCACCGTGTTATTTCTTATAAATCAAATCATCTGCACCACGATATTGCCCTGGATATATTTTTGTATAATTCATTCAGTGTAAACCTTTGCGACATGGCACGATATCTGTAACACGTTTTACCTTGGCTTTGATTCATTTCTCAATATACCGCAGAGAAACCTCCCAAGGTCTCTCCTGACCTGAGAGAAGCCCCGTCCAGCTCCCTCCCCACAAAGACGCTGCCCAGGAATAAATCCTCCTCCCCTTGAGCCCCAAACTTATTTCCATCTTTTAAAATTGATTACATGTTGAGATAATATACTTTGAACATGTTGGGTTAAATAAAATATCTTAACGTTAATTTTATGTTTCTTTTTACTTCTTTAATGTAGCTATTAAAAAATTAAAAATGGCTTACATTGTATTTCCATTGGAGAGTGCCGGGGTTGATAGAAGGATACAATGCAAAGCTCTTAGCCCAGTGACTGACACATAATAAGTATCTGATAAATTCTCTAAATGCATTTTTTACAGGTTGCTTCCACGTGAAAAGTTTTTTTTGCTGTTTATTGAGGACGCAGCCATGAAAAAAATTGAACTGCCCCGTGGCGCTCAGCTCTAACCGGGGAGACACACAATAGGTAAGTGAACACAGAACAAGGCACTTTCAGATCATGATAAATACTCTGAAAACGAAACAAAACCGGCAGTGGAACAGCAAGAATTGGCAGTGTCTCTTTAATTAAGGTATCAGGGAGGTCTCTATGAGCTGGTAACATTTGAGCTGAGACGTGGATGACTAACAAAGTAGCTGGCCCTAAAAGGCTTGGGAGCAGGAGTTGCAGGCAGAGGGAAGAGACTCTGTAAAAGCCTTGAAGTAAGAATGAAGCTTCTATAATTGAGGAACGGAAAAGAGCTCTTGTGCTCAGGAAAAAGTTAGTAGGAAATGAGCCTGCAGAGGTGGAGGTGCGGTGGCAGGCTGCTCACAAGGGCCCAGTAGGCGGTGGTCATTGATGTTTGAAGTGTGACAGGGAACTTTTGTAGCCATCTCCACCCAGTTCTTGCAGAGAATGAAGCCGTAACACTCTAAGGCATCCATTGTATGTCATGAATTAGGTCATCTCCTATTGTATTAGCAAGAGAATGGTACTAGCCAGTATCAACCTTTGGAAAATCGAGTAAACACTCACTCATATCATTCTCTGCGGGGCTTAGTTCTCTCCCAAGACCCTGAGAAAGGCCGCATGAGAGGATATTCAGCAAGAGATTTGAAAAAAGATCACTCTGACTACAGCGTAGTGAGTGGAGGGCGTAGGGGCCAAGAGGCAGGAATGGAAGCATGGCGATCTGTGAGGAGTCCTCCACTGTGGCTCAGATGAGAGATGGCAGTGCCTTCCACTGGTGCTGCAGCTGGTTAGTGAGAAATGAGTATGTATTTTGGAAGCTGGAACCAACTGGACCCCATGCATTAGACATGGAGAGGAAAAGGAGAGAGAGAGAGGAAGGAGTCAAGGATAACTACTGAGTTTTTGGTTTAAGCAACCGGGTGGATGCAAAGGGGATTAACAATATCCTCCCTTCAGATCCAGTTGTGAGGGTTCAGTGAGTCTTGAATATGAAATGCTTAGCTCTGGGCATAGTACATAGTAATTGCTCAGTAAACAGGGCCTAAGTGCTAGAGTAATTTGACTTTTCTTCTGTGTGTGTTTGGGGGCAGAATTATTACTTAAAATAAGCCTTTTAAAAAAAATCTTTATTGGTAAAATAAGTATATATATATATTTTTTTTTTAAAGGGAACTTTATTTTATTTATTTATTTATTTATTTTTGGCTGCATTGGGTCTTCGTTGTTGCGTGCAGGCTTTCTCTAGTTGCGGCAAGTGGCAGCTACTCTTCATTGTGGTGCGCGGGCTTCTCATTGCGGTGGCTTCTCTTGTTACAGAGCATGGGCTCTAGCCGTGCAGGCTTCAGTAGTTGTGGCATGCGGGGTCAGTAGTTGTGGCTCACGGGCTCTAGAGTGCAGGCTCAGTAGTTGTGGCGTGTGGGCTTAGTTGCTCCACGGCATGTGGGATCTTCCCAGACCAGCGCTCGAACCCGTGTCCGCTGCACTGACAGGCCGATCCTTAACCACTGCGCCACCAGAGAAGCCCTAAGCCTTCATATTTTTATTATGAAAAATATGTGCTCACTGGGAAAATGCAAAAGTACAGAATTATGTAAAGTAGCAGGTGAGAGCTGACCTACCTCTCCTTCCCCTAACTCCGTAAGTAACCACTGCTGGCTGCTGCATAGCCTTTCCCGATTTCTCTCTCTCTCTCTCTCTCTCTCCACCCTCCCACCACACATACACACCTGTGTGCGTGCACGTTCCCCTCTTCTTCTGGAGGCAGAATAAAACGATGGCTGAGAGCTCAGCCTCCAGAGTAACACAGACCCAGGTTCTAGTCCTACTGCTGCCACTTTATTTGCCATGAGATATTGTGCAAGTGATTAACAGTAAATCTAAGATTCAGGTTCCCTTTTTGTAAAAAGAAAGGCCGTGGCAGTACCGACGTTGTGGTTTAGTAAGGAATAGCGTGTGCATAGGGATTAGCACTGTGACTGCGTGTATGAAGGTCTCGGACACTTAGCTGCTACTATTACATACATAATGGATCATACTGTTTACTGTATGCTTTTTTTATGCAACTTTTTTCTTTCCTTTTTTTTTTTACACTTTAGAAAGTTTTAATTCCTATCTTTTTAATGCTCTTTTGCAATCCTTCCTTCCTTCCTTCCTTTCTTTCTTTCTTCCTTCCTTCCTTTCCTCACTTTAGAAAGTTTTAATTTCCCTTTTTTTAATTGAGGCAAAATTGGTATACAAATTTCAGGTGTATACTATGATAATTTGACATCTGTATGCACTACAGAGTGATCACCACCATAGGTCCAGTTACCACGTATCGCCACGCAACTGATCTTGCATCTGTTTTTGTAGCTAAGATGTCTTGAGCCTCTTTCCACACCACGACTCATCAAGATTCGATGCAGGGTTAAGGAGTTGGACCCCTTGTCAACTCCTCATCCCTAAGTTTCTGCTTCTGAGAGATTCCTGGCTGCATGTGAGTAACAGAGGCCACAGCCTCTGCCGTGTCCGGGCCTCCCAGGATTTGGAGGCAGGTAGTAACCTTGTCTACCCAGGAGGTGGCAGGCAGAGTCCAAGGGAGGACATCAAGTAGCGCAAGGAGAGTGTGCGGCCCTCACAGCCTTTCACCCCTGTGGCCTGTACCCTTTGCGACTTGCTGGGGCTTCTGAAGTTGCACCTTGTCTTCTGCAAGGGGGTCACGGCCCCTACTTTCACTTTTCCTTGGGGCACCTCAGGCAGACTTCAGACGGTCCAGAGACCAAGCTAGTCTTAGATCCCAATATACTGATGTCATCGTTTTATAGAACCTGCTGTCTGGAGTATTTTGTAACTGGCTTTAAGATTGTAATATGTTTTTTTATTTTCATCTTCCCCCCACCCCCCCGCCACTGCCGTCCTTTTTTGGAGAGCGTCTACTGGCTTTGGTAGATGGTTATTTTCGTCCCACCTCTCTCCCACCGTACACGTACTGCTCTTTCGTTCTGGGACTTAGTCCCTCTCCTTCAATGATCTAAGCCCCCTCCTAGTGCCAATCTCTTCTCTATGCTCTATTAATTCAAACAGTCTTACTTTTCTTCTTTTTCTGCTCCAACCATGTCACAAAACTCAGACATCCTCTTTCATTCTCTTTGCTCAAAGGTCCTTGGATTACTTACCCACGTCTGCACCAGTTTTCCTCTTTGTGAGAGAGCTTGTCTTGGACTCTTGAGGACCATTTCCTTGAGAGACGATAAACCTTTAAAGTCTTATTTGCAGAGGAAGTCATGGGAGGGGTCAGACAAATGACAGTGGCATGGGATGAAAGGTCAGGAACAAGGATGGTGATTTCTTTGGCGCAGGACAGGTCTTGGCAAGGGTCATAACTGTATTAGGGCCAATAATAATTTGTTTCCTATCTGGCCCACGGGCTGTTGTCAGGATCAAATGAGCTAAGAGTCCGAAACCACTTTGTAACATGTAAAGTATCTTATAACCATCAGTCCACAAAATCACCCATATCCCACCCGTGCTGTGGCAGGAAGAGCGTAAGATGGAAAGTCAAGAGACCTGGGTCGGCTATCAACTTGTTGAGAGTGCGGAGCAAGCTTCCCTCTCCAGCAGATTGATTCAGTCCTTTGTTGGACACCTGCCTGTGTCATGGATGGTTCTGGGTGCTGGGGATGCACAGGTGAACAAAAAAGACAGGTTATCCTGGAACCCACATTCAAGAGGGGAAGATAGTCAATAAACAAGTAAACAAACAAATAACAATAATAAAGAAGAAATACTTGAGGCTAACGATGGTAGATTGAATACCCGTGTCTCCTTTGGGTCCCTTCTGAAATCACACCATAATGACAGTAAAGAGATCTTTTTGAAAGGCACTAGGCCCATAAGGACGGGGAGAAGAAAAGAGGATACGATGCCACCAAAATTTTGGAAGCACATGAATGAGTGGTAACTGGTAACTGACTTGGCAGACCTATGAAAGTTGAATCTCAAGCCAGTAGTAGGAAAAGCCAAGACTCAACCAAGCTTCTACTACAGGGCCCACAGAGAGCTCATGAACTGGTGGCAAGAGGTACCTCTGGAAACGGGGGTGAAGTGCAAGCTAACATAAGGGAGAGTGGTTGAAAGTTTATTTGAAAAGAACCCCCAGATCTCTTCCCCAGTTTCCTGATGCAAGGCAACTGCCCCTCACCTAGGAAAAGACTGGAGTTTTATTCTCTGGAGAGGAGAACACAGAGGGTTTTTGGAATGTGGGACACCAGACACACTAGGAAGAGGGAGCAATGTAATGTACATCAGAGATTAAAGGAATGCTACATGTTGAGAACTTCCAGCTGTCTTTTCCATGTGGCTCCTAAATTTCCGGCAGTCCAACGTTCACCCTCCAGGCAGGAGATTAGAAGAATCTTTTCTGGGAACTTTGATCAGCCCAAGAGGAAACCCCTAAGCATTGACATGGGAGGTCCCCCAACTAAATGACCCAGCTGAAGCCTAACTCATGTGCTCACAGCTCCCATTCATTATTTAATACCTATGGAAGGCAGCCTCCAAGACAGCCCCAGTGATCCCACCTCCTTGTATTCACCCACTTGTATAATTCACTCCCCCTTTCAAAATGGGCGGAGTGGGAATTCCCTAGTGGTCCAGTGGTTAAGACTTGGCGCTTTCACTGCCATGGACCTGAGTTTGATCCCTGGTCAGGGAACTAAGATCCTGCAAGGGGCAATGTGTGGGAAAAAAAAAAAAAATGGGCTGTGAAAAAATGATGGAAGATCACTTTGAAGATTAGGTTTTTAAAAAGACTGCCTTCCTTCTTGTTGTCTCTTGCTTTCTTGCTTACTTGCTCTGGTGGAAGCAGGCTGCCCTGCAGAGAGGCCCACATGGTAAGGAACTGACACAGGCCTCCAGCCCATAGCCAGCAAGGAACTGAGGCCCTCAGTTCAGAAGCCCTCAAGGAACTTAATTCTGCCAACAACCATATTTTTATGTGAACATTTTCAAATATGATAAAAAGCAGATGGAGGGCTTCCCTGGTGGTGCAGTGATTGAGAGTCTACCTGCCGATGCAGTGGATGTGGGTTCGTGCCCCATTCCGGGAAGATCCCACGGAGTGGAGCGGCTGGGCCCATGAGCCATGGCTGCTGAACCTGTGCGTCCGGAGCCTGTGCTCCGCAACAGGAGAGGCCACAACAGTGAGAGGCCCGCGTACCGCCAAAAAAAAAAAAAAGCAGATGGAATAGTACAATAGAATTTTATCCATCACCCATATTCAACATTTATGGAGATTTTGCTATATTTTCATTCCTCTTTTTCCCTTTTCTGACTTTAAAGCAAACCCTAGACACCATGTCATATTATTTTTATATACTTTGCATATATCTCAAAAAAGTATTAGTCTCCTTCCTTCTTTTCAAGATGAGCAGACAATCGAGGATTCCCAGATGTCTGATCACAACTTCTGACCTAAAGAACAGAGGCCAGGGGACTTCCCTGATGGTGCAGTGGTTAGGAATCCACATTCCAATGCAGGGGACGCAGGTTTGATCCCTGGTGGGGGAAGTAAGATCCCACATGCTGCAGGGCAACTAAGCCTACACACCACAACTAGAGAAAAGCCCATGCAGTGCGGCGAGGAACCTGCGCACCATGGCAGAGACCCACTGCAGCCAAAAAAAAAAAAAAAAAGTAGAAGCCAGTACCTAAAAAGGTAACTTGGAACAGGGAGATGAAAATTCCTTAAAGAGATCAGAGCGGATATTATAACCATGAAACAAAGTCAAGAATGAAAGAGAGTACGTGGATATGAAAAGTGATAGCAAAAAGGAAAAATTAAACAGAAGGGCTGAAAGATAAACTTGAGGAAATCTCACAGAAAGTAGAGCAAAAAGATGAAGTGATGGAATATGGTAGAGAAGGAAAAATTAGTGGGTCAGGCTAGGAGGTCCAATGTCCCCCAAATAATAGGAGTTCTAGAAAGAGAAAAGAGAGAAAATGAAGGCAAGGAGATAATCACAAAATGTTTTAAGAGAATATCCCCAAACTGAAGGATACTATCTTGCAGATTGAAAGAGTCCCAGTGCATAGTGCAATGGATGAAATTTTAGAATACTTGTGAGAAAGGTAAAGGACCCTACAAGTTTGCACTAAGAAAAAGATAGACCTTATATAAACAAGCAATCAGGAATCAGAATGTCTTGGGAACTTTCAACAAGACTGGGAGCTAGATGGCAATAAGGCAATGTCTTGAAAATTCTGAAGGAAAATGATTTCCCATCTAGAATTCCACACGTAACCCATACCAATTAAGCATGAAGGTAGAATGAAGACATTTTCTGACATGCAGAGTCTCAAAACATTTATTACTTTCTAGAGAAGCTGTTAGAGGACATAAACCAGGGGAGAGAAACAAGAGCAGAGAAGCAAAAGACGTCTCAATTTAAAAACGTCCAGGGGTCAGCTGTACACCTGGCGTAAACCACCACCAGTCAAGACTGGAACAGGTCAGAAAGTTCTTGGAGAGGTCTCTTCAAGAAGATGAATCTCTCTCTTACTAATAACTCTGAAGGTCTTGAGAGGGGATAAGACAATTGGCAAAGAGTTTGGGTGAAATCAATGATAAGTATGTAAAAAACTGAGGATATGAAAAATAAGGCAACTATTAATTCTGGGGTGGGGGGAAAGTTGTGCAGGGTATAAAAGTAATCATAGTTTACTATAGAGCTCCATTATTTACATAGTCACAATAATGTAAACATTGAGTATTATTCTAGCACAATTATGATGTAAGTATATTATGAATATACAGAGTGGGAAGGGTGCATGTGTGTTTATGTATTGGGGAGAGCCAAATCCACATCTGACATTGGGGTAAGTTCACAGATAAAACCTTATATTGAAAAATGAGAGAGTTTAGTAAAATAAGTAAGTTCCTTACAGACATGAGGGATAAATATTCAGTTGGAAAAAGGTGAAAGCAGTTGCCTCCAGGAAGGGGTAAATGTTTGTGGTGGGGCAAGAGGGTGAGCGATCTTGTTTTTCACAGCAAACTATTTGACTCATTAAACAGTGTGCATGTATACCTTTTATAAAAATAACAAGTAGGACCAAGAAATAGATATCAGACAGTGATAAATGCAGTAAAGTCAGTAACTCAGGATAATGTGAGTGAGTATATCAGAGGGAGGCAGTTTTGGACTGGGCTGAGGAGAAAGCCCCATGAGCGAATGAAATTTAAGTCACAGGCAGCCTGAAAGATGAGGAGTCAGCCATGTGAGAATCTAGAAGAAAAGGGTCCAAGAAAAGGGGGCAGTAAGTCCAAAGGATCAGAGGGCAAGATCTTAGCAAGTTGTTGAAAGTACAAAGGAAGAATAAAGTGAGAAGGATGGGGTGCCGGGCAGGAGTTGGGGGCAGATGAGCTTTGGCAGATGGACAAGTGTCAGATCGGGCAGGGCCTTGCCGGCCACGGGGACACCTTGAGTTTTATTCTGAGAGCCACGCATGAGCAGCAATTGGAGGCCTCTATGCAGAAAAATAGAATTACATTTTTAAAATACTGCCATGTATAAATATCTATAGGGTGTGAGATACTGTTCTAAGTGTTTTGTATGTATAGTATTAAACTCACTTAATCCTCATGACAGCATGAAGATGCGTTAGCCCATTTTTTTTTTTTTTTTTGGTCAGAAAACTAAAGCACAGAGAAGTTGAGTTGTACAGTGTAAGCCAGGATTCAGTCCCAGTTACCGTGACTGCTGCCTCCTGGAAACCCTTGTGGTTAGTCCAGTGGAGGAGAAGGTCTAGATACGGTGATTCTCAGCCCTCTAAGCTCCCCAACACATGGGAGCTGTAACAGAATAAAGTGCCCAAATGCACTGGCATTTTTAGAAGCTCCTCAGTGAAGCCAGATCTCAGTGCAGTTGAGAATCTTCAGACTAGAGACTTTTGAAGATTCCCCAGGGTTCCACAACTCTGTCCTCACACCGCCATTTCTATTGCAGGCGGCATGGGATGGCTCCTGGTTACCGCCGCGGCCTCCCACCCAGGCTGTCTCAGAGCCCAGGCATCCTGCCTCTCGCCAGCCACCACTCCTTCCCAAGAACCTGGCTTCCCACGCTGGTCTCTGCCCTGGGTACTCAGGTGTCTTGTTCCACCTCTGCTTCCTTTCTTTCCTCGGAGTCTCAGCTGCCAGTCTCCACCTCCCTCCCCAGCATCCTGTACCAAACTACTGCACACCACATGAATCATGCTTCCTTCCCTCCTTTCTCTTCTGCAGTGAGGTAACCGATTGAGAGAGCGAGCGTGCCCGTCTATCTAGTTTTGAGAGGGAGTCTGGGGTCCGCACCAGGGGTCAGAAGACCGTATTGATGAGGGTTGGCCCATGTCACTTGACAGCTCTGAGCCTCAGTTTTCCGTGCTGTTAAGCAGGGAGAAGACAATGTGCTGTGCTTCCTATCGGAAACCTCAAGACGCCCCTATTATCTGATGCTCGCCTATCTTCCAGCCATCACTCTGGCCCAGTCACCCTGGCCTTTCTGGTCCTTGTGCAAATTCATCTCGTTCAAGCCTTGCACTTGCCTTGAACCCTTTGCTCGGAACATTCCCCCCCCCCCCCCCCCCCCCCCCCAGTTCTTGGCTTGCGTGATTCCTTCTTGTCATTCTGGCCTCAGCTCAAAAGGCACCTTCCAGTGGCCTTCCCAAGCCACTCATTCATTCCTCAAAGTCATCTCCTGCCCCGACTCTGTCTTACTGTCTTCACAGTCGTTAGCGTCTTCTCAGAGTGTCTGTTGATTGACTCCCTGTCTTCCTCTCCCACTGGAATGTGAGCTGCATGAGAGCAGGGTCTTGTCCTTGTTCACTGCCACGTCTTTAGCACCTAGAACAGGGCCTGACGCGTAGTAGGCCTCCATACACCTTTGTGGATGAATGAATGCCCGCGTATGATGACGTGGTGTCTGACGTGGCACTTTAGAAACTCGAGCCTGCTGTACGTGAGTGTGGGCTTTTTACTGAAAACATCTGGATTTGGGAGCAGTATGTTTACTTTCCTAACGCTGTTTCCTAGAGGCTGATTGCAGCTTAGGCTGACAGACAGCAGGGGACAACGTTTGGGGAGAGGGAGCCCGAGGTTAGGATAGAGCTGAGGCTCGCCCCTCCTTGGGTGAGCTGCTGGTGGACAGCTGACCACAGCCTGCCTTGGTTCCCCACCCCTTCACATCCTCTCCCTTATCAGACATTGGAAACTTTGCCAAGTAGGTTACTGGACTACTGCATCTGAGGGCTTAGAGACCTTTGTCCCAATTTCCTGGTTGAATGTGCAACTTGTAGATGAGAAATGTCCTCATTTCCGGTGACTAGAGAAAAATAAAGAAAAGGAAAATAACGGGGCAAAAGTATTTAACCACAGCAGGTAGAGAAAGCTGAAAAGAGAGAGAGAGAGAGAGAGAGAACTAACAGAAACCTGAAGGTAAGGGGCAGGTGAGTTAAAGGGAGTGGAGTTGCAACCCTGGCCGTGTAGTTACCTTTAGACTGTCTCCGGGCCCACCCATGCCTGCTTTCTCTAACTGCAGCGATCCCCACAAAAGCACACTACATGTAAGCTCTGGCTGTGTGGTCAGTTGAGAATTTCTGGGGAAGCGTCTCTTCCAGAAAGGGGAAGTGAAACAGTGAATGCCAGTTTCCCCTTTCCTGCTGGTCGGGCCCCCAGGTCAGCCTCAGCCAGCTCCCTCTACCCCTGTTTCCTGGTAGCGGCTGTAGGCTGCTGTCTGTGTTATTCATTAACCAGGCACTAATATTTCTGTTTACCCATCTGTCATCCCGCAGGGGATTCAGAGGAGCCCCGCAATCTAAGCAGCCACCCGGATGCGCTTGGATCAGGCCCAGCCAGCCACATTTAGCTAGTGTTTATCGCGTTGAGAGTCCTGCGCCAGAGGCTTGTGCGATCTGTAGCCAGGGAGAGAGAACGTTTTCTCAAGTAGGATGGGGCCAGTCTGCCACCTGAGCATGTGTGCTGAGCGGTGCCTCCAGTGACGTGCTTGAGCTGGCTTGCAAGAGATGATTATTAGCATCGCTTGCCAGACCCATGTTCAAGTGTCTTCACATCGGTAGAAACTGGCCCTGGAAGGAGTGTGTGTGCCACAGAATTTGGCAAGTACCGCAAATCAGGGCCTTTGCTAGCCTCCAACCCCCGCCCCCTGTGCCCTCATCCGAAGAACCAGCATACACTGGGGACCTCTGTTTATCAAAGGCCTCCTCCTCCTTGGTTCTTGGATGGCCAATTCTAACGAAAGAGGAAACAGTCCCACTTTCAGGGAGCTCCCAGCCTGATGACAGCCCTCCGTGTTTGCTAGAATACTTTATGGTTCTTAACTCTGTTGTACATATTATCTACTTGATCCTAACAGCCATCTCCAGTGGTAAGCACAGATACCAGAGGGATCATCTTAAAACGGAAATCAGATGATTTCACTGTCTTGCTTAAAACCCTTGAATAGCTTCAAAAGCTCTGGCAATAAACTCATACTTCTATCTGGGGCCTAAAACACTTAGCGTCGTCCGGTCCCCCTGACTTCCTTGACTTCCTCTTTCACTCTCTCCCCATTTCACAATATCCCAGCATCAACTTCACCTGAGACTGTTAGAAATACAAACTCTTGGGCCCTGTCCCAGACCTACTGATTCTGAAACTGTGGGGAGGGAAGACTGTAATCTATGCTTCAGCAACTGCCCCCTGTGGTTCTACTAGATGCCTGACTTTGCAGACCACTGCTCTGTCCCCACACTGAGATGGGGGCAGCATCTCTCTGCCTCTGAGATGCTAAGGTTTTCTGCCTCCTCAGGGCTTTTGCACCTGTGGTTACTGTTTCCAGAACGCTCTTCGCATGGGTTATGTGGTCAGTTGAGAATTTCTGAGGAAGGGACACGACAGCATCTTTTCCAGAAAGGGGAAGTGAAATAGTCAATGGAAACTCCTTCTCATTGTTCAGGTCTCAGCTGACGACCACTGACTCTGGAGAATCTTCTAAACCCTCTCAATCCCTCATTACACTTTCTCCCATATCCCTATTTT
Source organism: Phocoena phocoena (assembly GCF_963924675.1). Classification (NCBI taxonomy): domain Eukaryota; kingdom Metazoa; phylum Chordata; class Mammalia; order Artiodactyla; family Phocoenidae; genus Phocoena; species Phocoena phocoena. The sequence goes on from NC_089238.1 coordinate 16,007,026, forward strand.
GGTCCATTTGTAAAAGCCATTTGCCACATTCTGAAATTCTTCAAAATTCTTGTTGCTTGTTTACTAACTATTTTTTTTCCACTAGAATGGAAGCCCCAAGAGGGCAGGTACCTTGTCTCTTATATGCTCTGCATCCCCAGCCCCTAGAAAACTATCTGGCTTATAGTAAATATATAATTAGATAAACATCAGTACATATTTGGTGAACAAATGAATTGTTAATTTCCCAGTAAAGAGATGGGCTATGTATCAAATGACTTGATGGAGATCAAATACTTGTTAGTGAGTAGCTAAAACTTCACCCTGAAAGTCTCAGACCAGGTCCAGAAAGTTTCTTGCACTTTTTAGCAAGTGCGGCCGTGTCCCTAAAACCCTGGGAATCTCTGAGTTGGAAGGATTCTGGTAGGTAACTGGTTCAGCCCTTATCAGATGTGTGAGTTTCCTCTGTGTTCTAAGATGAGTGTCTTCTACTTCAAAATTCCTGGAGACTGGGGAGTGATTACCTTGGTTAAGTGATTACCCTGACTGTTTAAAGATGTAACTCCTTGCATCTTTTGCCCGTGATCTTTGTTCTTTGTGGGGCTACAGAGAATACATCTTCTATAAAATGAACCTAATCTTGGTCCAGCCACGTATTCGGCATTCTCTTACTTGTTTCTCATATGTTGGTGAAAAAAGCAGGCACTTCAGAGTCTGGAAGACCTGGATTCAAATTTCTTCTCACTACCGACCTTGGAAAGTTCCCTTAATTGTCTCAGGCTCCTTCTGTAGAACAGTGCCTGGCATTTAATGTGTATTTTTACTACTATTGTTATGTTTTAAATCTCCAAAGCGTTTTGGTTCATTTTTCTGGGCTTGGTTCCTTGGGGTTAATTTCCTTTTTAAAAACATACTGCACAGTGCTGCGTGTTACTGATTGGATCTCAGTGGAGTGGTTGTGTCATCAACTTGTTTAGACTCAGTTTCTTTTAATGCCACCCAAAATCAGCTCCTTTTTTTTTTTTTTTGGAAGGTGTACTCTATCACATATGCATAGGAAGCCTACCGTCAGCTGAAAATCCCAGCTTTTTTTCTTACACGTTACCGTCAAACCATCCTGTATAGTTGACTCTGTATTATTTCCGTCATTTTAAATATTCTACTTGCCATGTCTCTTTTAAGTGGGAGAACGCCTTTGTTTCACACAGGTTGGTATCTTAGAGCTAAATAACACTGTATAGTTTCGCGGCAGTTTTATCTATGCAGTCTCATTTGACTCCTCGGAATAACCCTGAGAGGCACATGGTAACCTCATTGTGTTGCTTTGGAAACTGTGGCTTGGAGGTTGCGACTTGCTCGAGGTCATCCCACTGGTAAGCGGAATCAACACTGAAATCAGAGCTCTTATGACACCAGTCTGGTGTTGTGTTGAGGAAGAAACACAGAAAATGAGCTCCCAGTCCAGTGGGAGTAATAAGGAAAGTCTTTCCGAAGAAAGTGAATGTCGAGTAGGGTTTCATAAGAGGGGAAAAGGCAAACAATCTGAAGATGAGGCAGTACGGGGTTGAGGTGAGGGGGACTTAGATGCAGGAAAAGGTCTCTGAAGGGTAATTTCTTGGGCCCCTGAGCTAGGCCAGTGGTTCCTGACCTGAGCTGCCCTTCATAATCACCTGGGAAGCTTTTTAAATCTCACCTGCTGCAGCCCCACCCCCAGAGATTCCAAGTCAGTAGATCTGAGGTGGCTCTTTGTATTATTTTTATACCTCTACGTGTTATTCCGATGTATAGCCTCTGTTGCAAACTATTAGGTGTTGGAGAGCACAGCCTAGGGGTTCTTCTTGCGGAGAACTGTTAGGCAGGTAGAATTGGGAAGGGAGAGAGGATACAGAGCAGGCAATGGGCTGATATGAGTTCCTGAGAGGAAAATTTCTGATGAAAGGAAAACCCTGCAGGTTTCTAAGCTGGAGGATAACATGTTTTAAGCCTCTGTGATACACCAATAACTTTGAGCTGGGACTCGCCTCGATCCTCTTTCTGAGTCCAATCTCTCTATTCATCGATCTAAACAGGAATCCATCCCTCCACTCTTATTGCACCTTTAACATATTTCTGTGGTTTCACCATCCTCCCCCTTCACTGCTGAGTCTAGCTCTCCATCCTATTTTTGCTCTCCTTGTGCTTGCAGAAATATTACAAAAATTGTGGGCGCTCTCTTCAGAGTTTTATAGACTTTATTTTAATTCTTTTTTTTTTTTTTTTTTTTTTTTTTTTACCATGCCACGCAGCATGCGAGATCTTAGTTCCCCAGCCAGGGATGGAACCCATGCCCCCTGCAGTGGAAGCACAGAGTCTTAACCACTGGACTGCCAGGGAAATCCCTAATCTTTATTTTCAATCGGCCAGACCAGGTTTTTTCCCGTGCTCATCAGTGTTGAGCTCTAACTGATGGTTGCCAAGCTGGGTTCTGACCTGCGCCATGGAGGGAGAAGACATGAAGGTGGCTCCCAGTTTATTGGGGGAGACAGGTACACACATGGAGACGACTGGATCATTCTTAAAGAGCAGCAGGCCAGATGGATATTGCCCACACCTAGGTCATTATAGCTCTAAGCCCCAGTCCTCCCTCCTAATCCCCTTGGTTCAGAACCTTCCTGCATCTTCTTTGACCTCATTTAGAATTTCTCTCCCATCTCTTTCCCAGTGGCTTCATTCTAGCACCAACAGCTAGACCAGTGTGTAGGTGTTGTTTCAAAGCCGGTGGCAAGGTTCTTTTAGGGCTCTCTGCTTCAGCTACCAACCACCTCACACGGACAATCGGAATTTGATTTCTCTACATTGCTTCGGAAACTCTGGTCTGTTACTGCTGCCATGCCCAACTGTTTCTTCTTTCGTCCTGGAGCTGTGCTCCTTTGGGAAGGAAAATTCAGTCAGGAAAGGATACAGAGCTGGTGAGAGAGATTTTTTACAGTCCCAGTCGTGGTTTGGGTCTGAGGATTCCTGAATCCGGGCCAGGAGCCCGTGTTCTCCCTCTCCCAGCCTGCTCACTTCATACAAAACCCAGAGTGCCTCCGAAGGCCCAGGGACATCCTTAGTCTGTGGTGTAGTCAGAACTCGGCGCTCCCTCTGTTTGACTCACACCCCTGTCCACATTCGCCACTTCTGCTGTCTCTTTGCCTCTGCGTCCCAGCAGGGAGGAGCCCCGATGCCGCAGTGCCTGCAACCCTTTCCCAAAGGCCCTGCGCACGGCTGAAGAAGAGAAATAGAAAAGCAAGGGGTCCAGACTGGCATTGAGGGAACTCAATAACACGGCTTCTGCCCGCCACTTGGGGCTCACCTTCGTGTGGAACCCCACCAGGTGGGATACGTTGTATGGCCCAAAGCACACCAGGAAATTAAGGAGGGTCACCACAGCCAGCCCCACGGCTCGGCGCCGCCTCTGGGCCCCCACGTGGGGCTGGGTGAGCATGATCCACACAAAGCGCCAGTAGCAGAAGATGGTGACCGCCATGGGGATGAGGAAGAGGACAAGGAACAGCTCCAGCCGCACGGGAATCACCACCTCCAGCTGCTCTGCCGTGAAGTTCTCGTAGCAGATTATGCTACTCTCGTTTGTGAGCCTCTGGGTTGAGTTGAGGTACTGGATGATGATCACTATGGTGCAATGACCAAAGGACAGGATCCAGGAGATCAGAGCAGCAATCACTCCATACACAGGCCGGCGGGACAGCTTGTACCGCACGGGGAAAGCCACTCCCAGGTAGCGCTCGATGCTGATGGCCGCCAGGAGCCACACGCTGCAGTAGATGCTACTGTAGAAGCCAAAACCCGTGACAGCACAGACTAGCTCGGGCAGGGGCCAGATGAAGTCAGACGCGGCATCCACCATCTTGAAAGGCAGCAGCAGAAGCAGCAGGAGGTCCGCCAGCGTCAGGCTGAGCAGAAGGATGTGGATGGGCGCGGGGTGCGGCTGGCGGACGCGCCCCACAAAGGCCCGCAGCGCCAGGAGGTTGGCAGGGAGACCCGTGAGGAAGATGATGATGTAGGCTGTGAGGATCAAGGAGTTTTCCAAGGTGGGCATGACTGTTCTGGAAGAGGATGAAAAAGGGCAGTGTCAGGAGGACCACCTCACAGCCTGCAGACCCTGGTCGGGCTCAGTCTGTGGACATCCTCCCAGGCACTCTCCCTTTCCCAGGCCAGGGCTTTCTGCTCCCACCACTGCACACACCACCTGCCAGAACCGCTCAGAGCAATTGTTGACTTTGCCTGGGGCCGGATATTAAGCGGTAGCAATTATGTTTGCCATCGTGTGTCTCTGGGGGAGGCCAACCCTTGGCTTCCCAAGGGAATTCCCCCTCCGGTTTTCCTAGCCTGTCTCCTTCTCTTGTCACAGATACAGGAAGTTAGTATTAATCAGTTTCCAGCTTTCCTTAAGGCCTTTCCTCAGCCAGAGACCTGCAGAGAGAAAAGGCAAACCTCACTACAGCAAGGAGGGAGCTGGACAATGTCTCTCAGGAGAGCTCGGGCTGTGAAAACCCAGGCCCCGCGACCCAGTGCTCCTTCCTCCTCAGGACCCTGCCACACGCCCAGGAAGCAGGTGCCCAGCCCCCAATCCATCTCCCTACCTCTTTTCCTTCTCCTTTTTGCAGAACACAAATTCTCCTCCACCTTTCCCTCCCCTGTCCAATTCTGGGACTATACCGAAAAGGACTATACTGAAAAGGGGAGGTAGGGAGGGGCCTCGGGGAGGAAGGGTTAGCCAGCGCTGTCCTCTGGGGCTTGCCCCTCCAACGACTTTAGAGGATATTCAGAAAAGCACATGGGCAGTAACTGGCTCCGGAGCTGGGTGTTTCGACCATAAACAGAGGAACTCTTCTTAATGAGGTAACGGTTTCTGTTTGGTTTGTAGCGCTCACTACCCACACACAGTCTGGGCCCTCCGTCCTCTCTCCCGTCTTAGGGCCTGGCCGGCGATTCCTTGCCCCCCCCCCCCCCACCGGCTCCCATTTCTGGATGTGATCCTTGCATTCAGTTTCCGACAGATTTCATCCAGCGCCAGCCCCACCCCTGTCCCCCAGCCCCAACCCGTTTCCCTCCAGTTCCGATCCCGGCATCGCTTCCCAGAGCGCAAGTACTAAGCCAGCTGCCTTGTCTTGCCTTTGTTTCCGGATAGAGGGCTTCTTGGGATTAGTCCTGAAGGAAATCTGAAAGCTTGTGGAAAAGAGGAACAGAGCTTTAGCCGCTGTGACCGCCTATTTCACACAGGAAAAAATTGTAAGGAACCTGGCTGGTAGAAAGCTTTTATACCAGCACTAGTCATGTGACCAGAGAGGAGAAGATCAGTAATTGAGCGCTGTCTCCTCTCGAACCCAGTGAAAAGGGTGCCAGCATCTTTGTTCTCCCCCCGCCCCACCCCACCAAGAGATCCCCACTCTGATTTCCAAACTCAGATTTTCTGTCCTTAGTTTCTGAATTTTTTTTTCAATCCCAAACATTTTTTCCCCCATTTCCCAAGTCAGATTATCTCATCTTCTTCTCTTTTCTAGGTGATTTCTTCTGTAATTCTACTCAATCTCAGAAAAGAGGTTTTATGCTTCCTTTTATTCTTCAATTTTCCTCTTTCTGTATAGTTTCCTGCCCTCTGCCCCCAACAGATGTCTTTCGCCCTCCCGGTCGAAACAGATTGCTTTCTCCTAGCCTATGTCTTGTTGGGGTGGAAATAGCGTGGGATTCAGAGTCATGCAGACGTGGGCTCAAATACAAATCCCTCCCTTGTGACCTTGAGGCAGATCAATTTTCTGAACTTTAGTTTCTTTCTCAGTCAAGGGAGGATGGGAATACTTACATCCCAAGACTTCTGTGAGGAGTCCCTGAGATAGCGTATATAAAGCATCCAGGCCAGTGCTCCACACGTAATGGATGCGCATAAGTAGAAGTGGTCCCTCCACCCAAGCCTGCTGGACAGCTTCGTAGAGAGCGAGCCACCTGGTAGAATAGGCTTAGGGCACGGGAATGCCATCTAACTTCGGAAAGCGGCAGGGATTCGGGAGAGCTGGGCCCAACCTCCTAGCCACCCTTGTTCTTTTCTTGCTATTTCTCCCTCTCTGACTTTTGAAACACACACCTGAGGAAACAAAGATACATTCTAGTGGAGGGAGATAAGGAAAAACAAGCAAATAGGAACAGAGGAGTGATTGCACAGTGACAGACGTTAGGAAGGAAATGAAGCAGAGTGATGACCGGGAGAGCGGCCGTGGTGTGCCGGGGGTCAGAGAGGTACAGCTGAGCTGAACTGACATCTGAGAGGTTGAGCTGAATTTGGTGAAGGGACTGTGTCAGGTCCCGGAAGAAGAGTGGTCTGGGTGGAGGAAGCAGCGAGCACCTTTGCACCTGGGGGGAACAGAAATGCCAGTGTGATTGGAGCGTGGTGGGCCAGGGCGAGACCACGCAGGGCCTTCCTGATGACAGAAAGGAGCTGGGGTTCCATTCATAAGCTGCGTGAAGTCACTTACGGGCCGTAAGAGGGGAGGGACGGTTGAGAGTTGAGAAGCTCACGCCAGCTCTGTGTGAAGCATGGTCTTCAGGGGAATGAAGTTGGAAGCAGAGCGATCAAATAGACGTTCACTGCAGTCATCTAGGGACGGTTGATGACGGCATGGATTCAGGAGAATGTAGCAGTGGAAATAGAGAGGATCCGTTGCGATTTGGGGCACATAACTTTAAATAAATAACAGTAAGTGAAGAACTTCAGAATGCCAGAGAGAATGGAACGCTCCTGGGGAATTAGAGGGAAGATGATTCTAGACCAGTACATCCAAATGGACTTTAGATTTTTTTTTTTTTTTTTTGCGGTACGCGGGCCTCTCACTGTTGTGGCCTCTCCCGTTGCGGAGCACAGGCTCCGGATGCGCAGGCTCAGCAGCCATAGCTCACGGGCCCAGCCGCTCCGCGGCATGTGGGATCTTCCCACACCGGGGCGCGAACCCTCATCCCCTGCATCGGCAGGCGGACTCTCAACCACTGCGCCACCAGGGAAGCCCTGGACTTTAGATTTTGTTGCTCCCTTATGCCAGTGCAGTCCAGCCTACTTGCATGTGCGTATTACGCTTTTTGAGCCCCTGGAGTGGCCTTATGATAGTATGAAGGTGACGGTTTATGCCCTTCCCCACTTGCATTCTCTTGTTTTAGCCACCACTTGTCCAGGCTTTCTCTGTCATCCCAATAGTGGTGTCCTCCACCTCTGCAGCCATCTCCAGTGCAGGTGCAGCACTGAAGAAGAGAAATAAGGAACAGGTCAGTACTAGCATCTAAGGAGTACCCTTCAGACCCTGTCTCTGTTGGCCTCTGTAGTGGGCATCATGGGTTTTTGCCAGGCGCTGCTGGTAACCATACCCCAACCTTCCTCTGCAGAGACCCCTCCCTCCTTCACTCTCTGTCCACCTGCTGACCGTTATCAGACTGGACTCTTGGCCAATAATATTATACCAGCTGTGGTGGTGGAATAATGGTCCCTCCAAGAGATAACCACATCCTAATCCCTGGAACCTGTGAATGTTACATTACATGGCAAAAAATTTTTAAAAAAGGATTTTACAGGTGTGATTAAGAGAATTATGATAGGGCTTCCCTGGTGGCACAGTGGTTTGAGAGTCCGCCTGCCGATGCAGGGGACACGGGTTCGTGCCCCGGTCCGGGAAGATCCCACATGCCGAGGAGCGGCTGGGCCCGTGAGCCACGGCCGCTGAGCCTGCGCGTCCGGAGCCTGTGCTCCGCAACGGGAGAGGCCACAACAGTGAGAGGCCCGCGTACCCGCAAAAAGCAAACAAACAAAAAAGAGTATTATGATAGAGAGATTATCCTAGATTACCTGGGTGGGTCTTAAACATCACAAATGTTCTTATAAGAAGGAGGCACAAGGAGATTTCAGACAGAAGAGGAGAAGGCAGTGTGATCACAGAGGTAGAGATTGGAGCAATGTGGCCATAAGCCAAGGAATGTCAGCAGCCCCCAGGAGCTGGAGGGGGCAGAGAATGTGTTTTCGTCAGCCCAGTGATACTCGTTTTGGGCTTTTAGCCTCCAGAACTGTGAGAGAATGCATTTCTGTTAAGCCACCCAGTTGGTGACAATCTGTTACAGCAGACATAGGAAACCAGCCAACATTTATTGCCCATTCAAATGATACTAGGTACCAGGCACTGCACTAAGAGTTTTGCAAAGACGAACTCATTTAATCTTTCAATGCTTCTGTGAGGTTGGCATACTCATCCCCATTTTACAGATGAGAAAACGGAGATATAAAGACGTTAAGTAATTTGCCTGAAGTCACACAGCTGGTAAATAGAAGAGCTGAATTCTAAACTTGGGACCCAGGCAGTCTGGCCCTGGGGTCCACAGTGGTCACCACTGCGCTGTACTCCGCACTGCGCTGGGAGGGTCCAGGTTAGAACCAATTTCCCTGGCATCCCCCAGGAGTCCTGGAAATCCCACACAGGAGGACACAAGGGCGCAGGCAAGGGTGTAAGGTCATGTCGTCTGCGTCCCACAAGGAATGTCTGCACGGTCTCCAGCCTTCCTGCCGGTGGCCCTCGCTCTTTCCCTGAAACCATGAAGGAATGACCTTCATCCCCAGTTTCCTAGGATCCACCGGCATCTCTCAGCCTTTCAGATGTTCTCGTTCCTGCTGTAACCTCAGATCCCAGATGCTGTGATCTTACATTGGTCCCTCCCTGTCTCTAAATATTTTGGATACACAGGGAATAGAGGGGAGGCACAGTTTACTGTTGCTCTCTACTAAATTTGCTGTGTCATTTAGCATTTATGAGCAAGAATGTTTATAAGGTCTTGGATATAAATTGTGAAATAGAAATAAGAACTTGGGAGAAGGCTGTTCCTTTATTCCTGGCATCTTGAAGAGGTTGTTTGACCTTTTCTTTCCTGCCTGATCCCTCTTCTCCACTGCTGTCCCTGCAGAGCTGACCTTCAGAGCAAGAACTGGATTAAAAAGTCCCCCACTTCCCATCCCCTTGGCTACCCACAGCTTCCAGCCCAGACCACTGGGTAGCTTTCATGGGCTCACGCTACCCTTGGAAAAGAGCAGAAGGCCTCTGGCTGTCACCTTGGATTGCCTTTCAGTGTTGACCCTGAGTCAAAAAGGAGAGGCAGGAGAGTCTTTGGAAGTAGAAGTGGGACAGATCCTCTTAGTAAAGCTAGAAGTGCTTGCAGTCAGGTGCTGGCTGATCCTGCAAAAGCTGTGCCAACTCAGGGCAAAACTGAATGCTCTGTGTTCCTCTTCTCAGCCCAACCTTCCCTCTGCTTTCTTCCCTTAACCTGCTTCTGTCACATATGCAAGTCATCTTCCCCTAGTAGTTGTGGCATCACTGGAGTTTACCAGGGTAACTGCAGTTTGCAGAATCTTAGGAAACTTAAGTTATAATGCTGATTCTCAAGACGGGTGGGGAGAGTAGCAGGAACCCTTGGGGGCAGGCAGGGGAAATGATAGGACGTGTGGCATTTCCCAGGAGAGGGGAAAGTCCTGGTTTTCTTAATGCAGTCTATAGAAAGTACAGTTTGTGTTGATCAAAAGTGGGAGTTGGTTGAAAATAGATTGCGAAACAGTGAAGTAGTTGATATAATACTTTACTACTGGCTCTCAGAAAAGTTTAGATGAACCAAGATCCTCTGCCAGCTCCTTCCATCGTTAGAAGAATTCAGGTCCCATAGTGAGCAGTTAATACTCATCAAGAGAAGGTAGGATAGGACCATGCAAACGAAGTCTTCTTAGTTTAGCAGGTGTCTTCAGGGTCCTCCTTTTTTTTTTTTTTGCCTTGGGCCCTTGTGATACCACGGCCCGAAGCCACAGTGAATTAGCACCTGAGAGTCCCCTTCTGTCTCAAGAAGTCTTTGCCACCGTGAATAAAGCTAAAAAGCTTGTATCTTTGTTGGGGACTGTCAGATGTGCCCAGAATGCCAAATAACAGAGACTTAAACACATAGAGCTTTCTTTTTCTCATGTCACACGAAGAAAATAGGGAATCCAAGGCTGGTGTAGCTGCTCAGGAGCAGCCCTCAAAAACACACGCTCCTTCTAGCTTTTCTGTTCCGCCATCCCTAGATTTTGGCTTTCTGCTTCATGATCTTAAGAAGCGTCTATATTCTGAGCAGGAAAACAAGGCGGGGGACGGGACAGAGAGCAAAAGACACATGAGAGCCAGATCTATCCCCTTGAAAACTTTTTTTTTAAATAGAATTTATTTTGCACAGTAGTTTTAGGTTCACAGCAAAATCGAGCAGAAGGTACAGAGATAAACCCCACACCCCACACACGCATAGTTCCCCCCATTGTCGACATTCCCCACCAGAGCAGCACATATGTTACAGTCAATGAACCCGCACACCATTATCACCCAATCTACCCTTTTTTGAATCAGGAAAATTATAGCTTTTCTAGAAGCCCTACCCAGCCAATTTCTGCCTAGTTCTCATTGGCTAACACTGTATCTCATGACAACTCTTGGCTACAAGGGCATCTGGGGAGATGATTATTAACTGAGCACTTTCCCAATCTGACAAAATTGGGTTAGGAAGAAGGAGCGAGTACCAAAATTCTATAAATCTGGAATAGCAAATATGGAGAGGAAGAATACTTCTAAGACTATAATATCTATCATGGCCATAAAAAGGTGTGGAATTTTAGGGAGGGTTTTTAGGAATTGTTTTGATTGAAGGGTAACATATACACAATAAAGAGCACCAATCTTGGGGGTAAGCTGATGACTTTTAACATATATATACATTTGTGTGACCACTTGACTGGATGAAGATAGAGACCATTTTCAGCACCTTTATAAGTCCTCTCATGCCCACCTCAGTTAGCAACCCTCCCACCCCCGAGATACCCACTATTCCAGCTTCTACCACTTAGAGACGGATATTAACCGTCATAAATGTTGGAAGGAAAACAGATGATGGATGGAGAAGAACAAAAGGGAAGAATAAGGCCAAATAAATGGCTGCTTTTGTGATATTGCTGCTCTCCTTTGCCTCCTAAATTATTCTAATTCCATTTTGAAAATGGAATTTTAAGTGCCATCAGAAAAAGTCATCAAAAACTGAAGACCGAAATTTTAGTTCTCTGTAGAGTTGATACATGCTGACACTTCAATCAGTTAGGACTGGGTTCTACTGCACACAATGTAACAACCCTAGGTAATTAATAGTGGTGTAAATAAGACAGAATTATATTTCTCTGTCACATAAAAGCAGCCTGAAGGTACGTAGTCGATTGTGCTTGGCAGCCCCAGGAATACTTCGGAGCTCTCTAGGCCTCTGCTCTTCCAGCCCTAGGTGGCCTTGGTCCTCGTGGTCAAATGTGCAACCTGGAACTCCAGCCATCACATCTACGTTCCTGGCAACAGAATTGAGGAAGGGAAGAAGCGTTCACTCCTTCTCAATTTAACAGACTTCTTAGAAGTTCCACGCAACACTTCTGCTAATAACTCACTGACAGGAACTTAGGTCACAGGACCACACCTACCTGTAAAGAGGTCTGGGAAAGTGGTCTTTTAGCTGGGTGCAATGTGCTGTTAAAAATCGGACTTTTTAATAAGCGGAAGAACGGGTTGTCTCTTCCAAATTGCACTTCTGCAACTTTTGCAGGTGAGCCTCCTCTTCCCGCAATTCTGCCACCTTTGCATTGCATCCCAGGGGGCCTGTTGTGTGCCCATGGAAGAACCCATCTCGACCTATACCATCAGATCTGGCCTTCTCAGGGAAAACAACCTCAGCGGATGGGAAAGAATGTCCTACACAGAGCATTGCAACCAGCCGCACTATCGTCAGGTTCTACGGCCCCTGGAGTCCCTCCTAGGATTGGATGAATATAATTCAAACCATGTTCTGATAGCAGCAGTCAGTTTTGTCTTAGGGACACAAGGTTAGATGTAAATAGTCTGTTAGCACACCAGCCAGCCGTCACTGGGCCAAATTTAGATTACTTTTATTTGTATATTTTTTGACACAGGTGTCATCTGTTTCTCGGTCAAATAACCTAAGCACAGCACTGTAGGATAGGAGCCAGGAGCATGGCCACTGAAGCAGCAGCCATCCCACATGGTTGGTGGAGGGACACGTAGTGTTCTTTGGCGGTTTAGGATTACAGCCTGTGCAGACGGAGTGTCTCTTGTCCTGAGGTCCCAGCCGGGATCTCAAGGCTGGCCCTGCCGGCTGAGAGTGTTTTAGCCGCTGCATGCGCCTGCAGCATGTAGCTGAAGACTGGGGTCAGCCCTGCTTGAACCACAGAGAGTGCGAGTGGGAAAAGGCAAGTTCCCAAAGGAAGGAGTTCTATGTCAGGACGTGCTACGCTCAGGTCCTGTGCAACCCCCAGTCTGCACCGTGATGTCCCCCCTTCTCGCTCTCTCTAGAATGTGTAACGGAATACTCATAACTGGCAATGACATCGTAACAGCTCACCTTGTGTCTGCTCATTTCTTTGTTTACTTAAACTCACAAACCCTGGTCCTTTCAATTATACCAGGAAACTTGTGTTTCTTGCCGCTGGTTGCCACATACCAGTGTGTCTCAACATATCTTTTGAGAAATGATGAGTTAAAGGACCAGACAAGGAGAAAGTCATACCGGCCTGGCTGGGGACGGACCCCTCTGCCTGGGGCTCCAGTGTGGCCTGGCAGGTTGTTGCTCAGAGTGGCACCTTCCACTTACAGAAGTCTCAGTGTTTATCTGGTGTGTGCTCTGCACCCCACTTCCCCGAACACCGACAGCGATCGGGGTGCTTCCCAAAGTGCTCCCGGGGCAAGCCGCCAGGCTTCTGGGAGGGGGTGTAGGTGTGTAAGCACCTTGCTGGCTGTTCTCTTCTAGGGCCACAGAGTTTTCCCATCCGCAGGAGTCACCGGTCAGAGAGGAAGAGCACTTGGTGAGCTCTTCCGCAGCTGGCACTCGGCCTCCCCTCAAGTCTCTGCCCCTGTGAACTGATCTCTCAGAATCCAAGTTCTGACTGTGCTCCCAGGCCTCTCTTTACATCCCCAATTCACATAGCCCAGATTTTCTTCCTAGGGTTCTTTCAGGTCATTTCTGTTTACTGTGTCTGACCCCTTCCTTCTGTTCTTTCTTCACCTCCCTTCCTCTCCACCCCAACCCAGAGCTACGTTGAATTCACCAAGTTCCTGTTCCTTTCCCAGCATGATCCAGTCAAAGCAGGTTAATCTCTCCAGTTTTGCATCACACGGCATTCTTTGGCCAGCAGAGTAGATTTCCTAGAAGCTGGGGTGCTGGCTTTCAAGTCCAGGGGCTCCAGCCAGCCCAGAAAGGCGTTCTGAGTCGAGGCAGGTCCACTAAGCCCACTGCTGTCTGGAGAATGAGACTCTGCACTTGCTCTCACGCCTCCTCTCTTTCCCAGGTTCTATGCCTGGTTTCTGTGGCACCTCCTCCCTTCTCTCCAGTATCCTCTTCCTGACCGTCATGCGCCCCGGACAGCTGTAGCCTCCCCAGATGCTCCCACAAGTCTCTTGGATCAGGAAACTGAGGGCAAGGTGGCAACCAGATCATACGTTTCACCTCTCCGTGAATGAAAGGGGCCGGAGCACCAAACAAGACAGACATCGTTCTTGCCTTCATGGAATTTACATTCCAGCTGGTGGGGATAGGGGGAGAACACAACAGTATCTACATGAATATAGAGGATATATATATATATATATATATTGTGTGGCACATTCTATGAAGGAAATAAAATCGGATGGTACAATAGAGTTACGGTGTGCGTGCGGGGGGCCAGAGTGCTTCAACTGAATGGTGGGGAAGGGGTGGCACTTGAGCAGAGACTTGAAGGAACCCTGCTGGGGCTATGGAAGAGCTGAGGGAGGACAAGACGGTTTGTGCAAAGACCCTGAGGCAACACAGAGCTCAGTGTGTTGGAGGAACTGAAAGGAGGCCAGTGTGGTTGGGGCAGAAGGCCCCTGAGGGAGACTGATGGGAAACGAGGTCGGAGATGCGACAGCGGGGAGGGAAGGCTCATCACGTAGTGCAAGGGGAGGATTCGGGTTTCATCCCCAAAGTTATAGGAACCCGTGGAAGGGCTTTCCGCAGAGAAATGAAATGATCTGATGTGTGGTTTTTGAAGGCCCCTCTGGTTACCTATTGGAGTACAAGAGTGTCTTGCTCTGCTGTCTGTCAGGGCTTTGATTGCCCCCAGGCACTGGGGAGGCCTGACGATGCAGGGACCCCCACGGGGACCTGGCGTCTGTCATTCACCCCTCCATCTCTCTCTGTCTCCCCGCTTCACTGGCCTGCTGCACAGGCCCACTTTCCAGACTAGTAGGAACATAGAGGAGACACTGTTCTTTGTGTCTCTCGACTAACTTTACTTGCATCATTTTACTGTTATTATTTTCTACAGATGTTTGTGACATTCTGATTTTAAGTGAATGACACAGACTCATGGGCAAGGAAATAGCGGGAAGGAGGAGAATGGCTTTTCTCCTTGAGTCTTTTCTTGCCACCCTTGCTGACTATGAATATTACTGAGGAATCTCATTCTGGAGCAGAAGTCAAGCCACAGGTGGTTCCCAGGATCCTTAGACCCCTGCTGTTACCTCCTTTCCACCCATGGTTGCCTGGGGATGGTCTGTTCTGCTCCTGTCCGGGCGTTAAGGCTGGATAAGCAGGGAGAGAAGGACCAAGCCGGGGCGTCGCTGGCCTCACCTCCTCCCCCTTTTACAACCCTCTAGGCTGATATGGAATGAGAAACGCTACACTGCGTGTCACACCCCAACCCTGTCCAGTGCTTTCCTGAGGTCAACAGAGACTTGTACTGAGAGCACGCCCTACTCTGGCCTGCAGAGTATTAAGAGACTTTTCTATAGGCCAGCGTTTGTTTCCCAGGCCTGGCTGACGCATCCCCTTTAGTCTCTGAGGAACAGAGGGTGGTAGGGGTATTTGGGGAGAGAGGGTATGGCATGCGATGGAGTAACCACTTGGAAAAAGCATATTTGATATAATTTTATATTTCAAAACCAAAAACAGTTGTTTTGTGATGTGGACCAGTGAAAGTCAGCTTCTGCTTTATTTTTACTAAAGGTCAAGAGGTACTGAGAAGGCAAGATGGCATCTCAAGCCCAAGTCAATGGAGGGAGCTGTATCCGGGGCTAATTTAGGCAAAGCTCCAAGCTCCACTCCAGATTCTATCCCAGCTCAGCACCCCCTTCATTGCCATCACCACACATAACCCATAGGGAGATGTATGCAGGAGTGAAACACTCAAGTTTTAGAGTCATCAAGTTATATTCAAATCTCGGTTCCCATCCCATTTCTGGCCATGTGTTCTTTGGCAAGTTACCTAACCTATAGTTAACCCACTAAACCCCTAGTTTCCGGAGTTGAGAGCATGGACTCTGGGGCCAGCTGTGTGGCTTGGAGTCCTGGTTCTGCTACTTGTCAGCTGTGTAACCTTGGGCAGGGTGACTCATCTCCAGGCCTCCCTCAGTTTCCTCATTTGTGGAATGGGAATAATAACGCACCTACCTTGTAGGGTTGCTGTGAGGATTGAAGTGAATGTGTATATGTATGCATGCACGTATGTGTGTGTGTGTACACGTGTACATTTATGTATAAATGTGTGTATGTAAGTGGGTGCCTGGGGCATAGCAGGCACGTATAGTACTGGCTGTTACTATTATTATTTTATCTTTGTTTAGCATAAGACTAAATTGTATGTGAGAAAAACAAGTCGATTTTTAAAAACTCCATAAGTAAATCATATTGCAGGTGGTATGGGGACACAGAAGTTGTGATCCTGCTGTTTGATAACTGAAGTGAAAGGCGAGGCTGGACCACAGCGTTCTATCCTCTCCTTCACATCTCACTGCTTCCCGCTGACCTCTTGATCTTTTCCTGCTACTTCTTTTCTTTATTGGATTTTTCTATGGTGTAGCTTATGGAAGACCAGCCTCCTTAGGTCTCTATTGAATTCTTCCAGCCCTCTCGTCCTTCCTACTCCTCCACCTGAAGAATTATTCTCATGAGGATTCCAGAGTCCCATAACCACTCTCCCCTCCAAGAGGGGAAGACACCTGTCGTATCATAGATACAGCAGTTCTCAAAGTGTGGCCTCTGGGCCGGCAGCATCAGCATCACCTGGGAACTTGCTGGAAATGGACATTCTTGACCCCTCACCCTACACCTGCTGAATCAAAAACTCTGGGGGTAGGGCCTTGCGATCTGTCTTTTAACCAGCCCTTCAGGAGCTTTTGGTGCACGCTAAGGTTTGAGAGCCACTGTCACAGAGGAAGTGTAGGTCCAGTGGCTTTGCGATGTTGTTCAAGTTCACAGTCCTGTTCCGGACACCTGGTGCTCATGTGAAGCTGTAAGTCTCAGTTGTGAACACAGGGACCAGAGGCAGAAGGGGAGGTCGAAAGGGAGCCAGCTGGCCACTCTGAATGCCTTTTAGCCTGGTGCCCTCCTGAACCTTCCAAACGTAGAGCTCAGGGATGTCAGCCAGGCAGTCGGGGAGACAGGCTGGCTTCCCATGTGGGCTCTGTCTGGATCAGCTGTGAGGTCCTGGGGAGTCGCTTAACCTCTCTGGGCTTCCTTGTGGGTTGTAGCCCTGTGTGAATAGAGCAGGATTGTTTGGGGGAGTAAGTGAGGTAACATTTGCAAAAACACTTCACGAGACTGAAAATAGTCCTCTATTGTAAATTGTAACCAGACAAGTAAACTCCTTCCTGGAGTGATCCTCAACTTTTTTCCAGTGGCCACACGTGGGACAGATCATGCTCACATGCTGGACAAACTCCCAGAGCATTCCAACTGCAACTTCTCCCATTCCTCTCTTGCTCAGCAGAGAGAATGTGGACAGCTTGAGTCAAAAGTTCCAAGGAGCAGAAACGATGTCTCTCTGCCTCGCGGCCATGACCTTGTCAGTTTCCTCTGCCTCACGCTAGCCGCGTTCAGCACTGTGCAGTGTTCCCATTAGCATCTCGCTAACCCTCCTCTCTTCCCCCTCCCTGGTTCCGTCCATCTCTTGGAAGCGAACCCCTTGCCTTGTCCCCAACAGCGTGGCCCTCTCCTGAGTCCTTCTACTCCATGCCATCAAAGGCCCTTTCCCAGAGCTCGAGCAGCCACCTAAGAACTTCACTTTCCTCTGATTTTTTTATTGAGCGAGAGGGTGGCAGCCTCCCAAAGGAAGTCTTCAGGCTCCTGGCAAGGCGGCAGAGTTGGAGCTGCCTCTCCTCATCTGGCTCTGCTCCAGGGTCAGGCTTTTACCAAGATGGCCGTGCCATTGGCAGACAGTCAAGAGTTGATTACTTCTCTGTCTTTCCTCAGAAAGCCCTGTCTTGACGACTCCATCTAAAGGAGTCCTCTCCTCCTTATTACAATACTCCGTTGTGTTTTCTTCATCGTGTTTTACCAAGATCTGAAATCCTTTTGTTTGTCAACACTTCTTGGTGACTGAGAAGCGCTACTCAGGTCACAGGCTTGGTTTTATAATGCTCCGGTAAAAGCTCTTTCTTGTGCCTAATAATTAGAAACACACACGTAGGCATACTTTCAGGTTAAGCAAACAAGCATTTTTATTTTATTTATTTATTTATTGCGTTACGCGGGCCTCTCACTGTTGAGGCCTCTCCCGTTGCGGAGCACAGGCTCCGGACGCGCAGGCGCAGCGGCCATGGCTCACGGGCCCAGCCGCTCCGCGGCATGTGGGATCCTCCCGGACCCGGGCACGAACCCACGTCCCCTGCATCGGCAGGCGGACTCCCAACCACTGCGCCACCAGGGAAGCCCTATTATTATTATTATTATTTTTTTTTTGGCCGCACTGCGCAGCATGCAGGATCAGTTCCCCAGCCAGGGATCGACCCTGAGACCCCTGCAACTGAAACGCGGAGTCTTAACCACTGGACCGCCAGGGAAGTCCCTGGAGTCTTTTATTAGTTTGGTCGCATAGTGATCGTCTAAAGTGCATCTCATTCCTGGAGAGTCCAAATGCTAGACCTGAAAGGATGTACCAGTATCCTCCAACTCCAGGGCACTTCCATAACGTAAACCTCGTGCTAGCTGGTAGCTTCTCTGTCTCGTTGACCATAGTATTCCCCGCACCTTGAGCAAGGCCTGACGTGGAGCAGATACTCTGTAAATATAGCTGAATGAAGGAATGAAAGACAAATAAGGATGCGGGCTGGTGTCTCCATCTCTGGAGAAAGGAGCGGGCCTTTGTCTTCCTGACACCTTGCAGCGAGAGCCTTTTGCGAGAGCTAGCATCATGGTTTAGAGCATGTGAAACCTTTAGAACAGTGCCAAGCCCACAGGAAGTTCTCTATAACATTCCCTGTTCTCCGCGACCCAGGCAGAGGCCCCAGCAGACTCATTTCCCTTCCCAGGATCCTAACATTTAGCCCTTTAGTGTTCCTTGCAGCACACCCAGTGGATGTTGGACAAAATTCTGTACTGCTGTCTCTGAGTCCCACCCACTGGCTCCTGTCTTTTCGGGAAGCTGGTGGAATAAAAGGAACACTGGACCTGGAGGATCAACATAGATTCTGGCTCAGGTGTGAACATTTCCTGGCTGTATATCTTTAACTTCTCTGGACCTTGGAGCCTCGCTGATGAAAAAGGCATAAGAAACCAACTTCGGTGATTATCTTATGACTCAATTGTGATTATATGTGTGGAAACACTTTCAAAACTAAAGAACAGGAACTTCCCTGGTGGCACAGTGGTTAAGAATCCGCCTGCCAATGCAGGCGACAAGGGTTCGAGCCCTGGTCTGGGAAGATCCCACATGCCGCGGAGCAACTAAGCCCGTGCGCCACAAATACTGAGCCTGAGCTCTAGAGCCTGCAAGCCACAGCTACTGAGCCCGTGTGCCACAACTACTGAAACCCAAACGCCTAGAGCCTGTGCTCTGCAACAAGAGAAACCCCCGCAACGAGAAACTCACGCACCGCAACAAAGAGTAGCCCCCGCTCGCTGCAATTAGAGAAAGCCCGCGCGCAGCAACGAAGACCCAACGCAGCCAAAAATAATAAATAAATAAATTTATTTTTAAAAACCCTGCAGAACACACTTCTTCTGATTTAAGTTATTGTTGTTAACCAAGTATCTGATGTGTTAGAGCAGCGAAGGCAGTCCCCAGCATGCCCAGAACTATGTACCATTCCTTGTCCATGTGCTTTGCCTCTAACCCTTGCATGTCAAAATGCAGACGAGTTGGTGCAATTATGGGAAAGATAGCTTCAAATCTGCTCTCATTTATTTTTGAAATATCATAAAAGATATATTTCAGAAACATCCATTCTTCATTATTGGTGACAAATTATTTACCAACTGTTTGTATTAATATCTTGGTTCTAAGTGACAGAAACTTGCCCAGGCTGATTAAGAAAAAATGGGAAGTTTTGGCTATGTAATTGAAGAGTCTGAGGCAAAGCTGCTTCAGGAATGGCCCGATCCAGGTGCTTAAACGAAGCTGTTGGTCATGTGTCTCCATGTCTTAGCTCTGTTTTCTTATGCCAGCTTCATTCTCAGGCAGGCCCTTTCCAAGTAGGGGCAAAGGTGGCTCCCCAAAGTTCCAAGATTACATTTTACCAGCCTAACAACCCTGTGGAAAGAGTGTGCCTCTTTCCAAATCATTCCAGATGAATCTAGAAATGGTTGACTCTGGATGGACTGGCTTGGGCATGAACCCAAGTCTGGGTGGCAGGCCCTCCCCTGCAGCTGGTCTGGAGCCAGCCTTTTACCCCCAACCCCCCACCCCATGCCACATGGACTGAGAGTAGAGAAGGAGTGATTGACTAAAGGAAAAGTAGGGTGCTGTTACCAGAAGAAGGAGGAAAGGATGCTTGGCAGGCAAAACTCTAGGTATCCACTCACAGCTGGTCACCACAAAGGAAACAGGCTCAGCACAGAGGTAAGGACTGTTAGATCGTAGGCCAGCTGAATACCAGGGCGTTGCCGTACTCTGACGAGGCAGACCAGTTCCGCTAGGTGCCTCCCCACCTCAATTTATGTAATCCCTCCACCAGTTTATCTCAAGTCCTCACTCAGTAATCTTGACCTTTACTAGTCTGGCTTCACCCGTCCACTGGCAGTGAACTCCTCACCTTGTTCCCCAACTGGGTGACCCTGTGGTCACTTGGGCCTCTCATCCTTTTCCTTTTCTGGGTCAGATTTTAAGGTGCTTTCTCCCAGGCACTCGCTCTGTGTTTTGGATGACTAGCCTCATCCCATTCCCGAACAGATGGCTCTCAGAGTTCAGCCCTGAATGGACATTTACCACCTTGTGGAACAAGGTGCGGAGACGCAGGTACTTTCTGCCATCTCAGGGTCTCCCAGGAGCCAAGAACATTTACACTTGAACTTGCAATGTGTCAGGAAGGGGAAGTTCAAGAGTTGAGCTCTTTCTCAGGTCACTCAGCCCTGTTTCCCCCAAAACTCTGTTTCCACAAATCTAATTTATCTTCTCTAGATCTCAAGCCATGATTATTCTTTCACATGTGGTTCCACTTTCATAATTCAGATATCCTGTGTTACATCTTTTCCTGGGCTAACCAAACGAACTTGCGTATGAATTTGCTCATGTACTCCTGTCCCTGCCCCTGCCCTCACTCCTTGTTTGGTCTGTCTTCCCTAGTCAGAATCCAATTGAATTGGCTATTCCTCAGCCCTGTCTCACAAAACCACTCTAGAATCCCTAAACACATGAGTACCTAAGAAGAAAGTGGGGCCACGTGTTCAACTGTCCCCAGAGGGCTGGGGTCCTGACACAGCCCGTCACTGTGTGCAGGCAGGGCCTCTGATTCTGTCTCCCAGTGTCCCGTCCCCTGATTCTGCATCACCTCTGCCTTTTCCCCACCTCAGCTCTGCTTAAACCACATCGATCCAAGATGACTCCAGTGTCCTTGGAAGCCATTTGACAAAAACACATAAATGCACGACAGATTATGCTTCGTGGTTCCACAGGAACTGTGTCTTGTCTGGGCCCATGTTATATGGCCCAGAACCAACAGAGGTGACGTTCTCATCCCCACGAACCAGGAGGCTTGACACTGCCACCCCCTAGATTCCCCCCTCAGAATCCCAGCATCTTATTTTCCTTTTACTCCATTGTCAATCTGAGCTCTCCTCCAGGACCCAGACTTTCTTCCAGTCACCATTTCTCCCCAGCACAGGTACACTTCCCATATAAACAACAGAATGGGGGAAGAAACCCCTCTCTTCTACATTTAATTGTATCAGTCTACCTTTATGCTCTCCTTGAATGTTCCTAACAATCTGGATTTGGTTAAGAAAGATGAGGAATGGGGAGAGGGACCACTCTCCTTTACCCCAGGGGCCTGGAAAAGTTCTCTGCCCCACTTTGCCCATGTGTCTATATGTATATGGACATACACACATAGTCCATATACACGTACATGCCATGTGTTTGTCTGGCGCATATGCCAATCCACTGGGTTACTTGGAGGGTCTCAGGCCTCATCTGAACTCCTTTTCCTGTTGGCAGGTAGTGCACGCCTGGTCTGTTCCCTCCCAGTCATGACCTTATGTTGACTACAAGCCCAGAGTCGGAAGAAGAGCTCGTGGGAAGGAAGGCGGTGGTGGTAGTGGGGTTTCTGGACTATGAGTCTTTTTTTTTTTTTTGCTTTGCATGCAGAAAGAGCTGGATTTATGCTCTTTTCCCTCCTTTGAGGAATTTTCCCACAAGTGTACGAAAAGACACGTGCAAGGATGTTCGAGGCGGCATTGTTAATGCTGGTAGAAAATCTTCAAGTCCACGCATCATTTCACTCTTCCCCACCTTCCTCTGATCACTCTGCACCCTGCCCCTGTAGCAGGGCTTCCTCATGGGGGTGATTTTGTAAATGCTAGAGTTGGGCTCTTAGTAGACTCCCCGCAAGCCATCGGTTCTCCAGCTAAGTGGGGATGGGGGCATATAGCCTCTGCCAAGTGAGTTGGTGACGATCTCAGAGGGACATTTTGCAAGTAGGATGGAGTGGGTGGCTTGAAAGTACATGTTTAACGTAATTTTACATTTGCCAAACGATAATACACTGCACAGTGCCCCAGGAATTATTTATTTTATCAGCAGGTGCAACAGTAGTGGCATTGAGCTAGATTATATGAACTAGATGTTGTCAAGTACTCTAAATGCAGAATAGGGGCTTTCACTGTGGCTTTGCAAACCTCCCACGCATAAAGCACACTGAGGATGTTCGTAAATTTTACCCTGATGAACTTTCCTTAATCGTTTTTTTTAAGGACACTTTTTTAACGATTTTTTTTGATGTGGACCATTTTTAAAGTCTTTATTGAATTTGTTACAATATTGCTTCTGTTTTATGTGGGGTTTGTTTTGTTGTTTTTTTTGGCCACGAGGCATGTGGAATCTTAGCTCCACGACCCGGGATTGAACCTGCGCCCCCTGCATTGGAAGGTGAAGTCTTAACCACTGGACCACCAGGGAAGTCCCCTTTCTGTAATCCTTTAACCCCTTTCTTTAACCTTTGCTGACAAAAAATCAAATGTACAGTTTTTTTCAGGATGACACTGGCAAGTATAATTAGTCTTGAGCCTTCCCCTTCCTCCAGTTAATATAACTTCTAAGATCAGAAATTCTATCTATATTTTAGAACAGCATATCACCACCTAAATGAAGGTGAAGTAATCCTGTCCCATAAAACAAAAAGAAAAACTCCAGTGCAAAAAATCTTTAGAACAAGATTCTTGACTAGCATAAAGTGATGAACATGTTGGCCTGTGCAGAGCAATTATATATTATTTATCTAAACCAGTTTTGGTACTTTCTATCTTGTGATAGAATTGTTCTGGTTTTTACATCTCACTTAATACATCAAAAAGCTTTGCATTTCACCAGGCAGACTTTAAACTCACGTCTATGAAAGTTTAAGTGGCATTAAACTTTAACTATGAAATTTTGAATCATTAGAGGCTTAAACACCAAGTGGCATGATGTTTTATGTATGTGCAATTGCATTCATCAGGACAAGCATGTTTGTCATCTTGCTGGACCATCAGTTCTCAAACTTGTTGACCTCAGGACCCTTTCATACTCTTAGAAATTACTGAGGACCCCAAAGAGATTTTTTACATTTTTATAGATTTTAGATGTTGACATTTACGAAAGCTATTGACATTTACCGTATTAGAAATTAAGACTTTTATTTTTAAAATATGTATTAATTTATTTAAAAATAATAATCATAAGACCATTATATGTTAATATAAGTAACATATCTCCATGAAAATAACTTTGTTTTCCAAAAAACAAACTACTGAGAAGAGTGGCATTGTTTTACATTTTTGCAGATCTCTTTAATGTCTAGCTTAATAGAAGGCAGCTGTTTTCTCATCTCTGTTCTTCATTCAGTCCATTGTGATATCATGTCAGGTAGTCTCTGAAAAACTCCATTGTACATTCATTTGTGAGAGAATGAGATTAAAAAAAAAGAATTAGTATCTTAATATCATTATGAAAATAGTTTTGATCCCACAGATCACTGAAACGATCTCTAGGCCCCCCCAGGGGTCTCCAGACCACATTTTGAGAGCTGCTCTACTAGATTCACATAGTTAGATGCCATCTGGATTGGTTTTTCCTCAATTTGTGCTATTTAAAGGGAAGAAGAAAGAAAGGGAGGAACCAACTAAGGCACTTCTTATATATATATATATATTTTTTTTTTTTTTTTTTTTTTTTTTTGCGGTACGCGGGCCTCTCACCTTTGTGGCCTCTCCTGTTGCGGAGCACAGGCTCCGGACGCGCAGGCTCAGCGGCCATGGCTCACGGGCCCAGTCACTCCGCGGCATGTGGGATCTTCCCGGACCGGGGCACGAACCCGTGTCCCCTGCATCGGCAGGTGGACTCTCAACCACTGTGCCACCAGGGAAGCCCCTAATATATTAAAATATCTAAAATAACCACTAAAGTGATAAAACAGGGCATAAAATATCCAAGTCAGTGATGTGAGAAATCAACATGAGAATGATAGGAGAAATGAAAAGAAATAAAACAACTTAATCCCAAAGGATGGCAAGGGAAGTAAAAAAAGAGAAATATTAAAAGGTGAGGAAAATAGAAAGCACAAAATAAGATGGTAAATGTTTCTTTTCTTGAAAATTTATTTAAATGAATGTGTTCACTGTGGTAATTCACCTGACCAGTACACTTATTATTAGGCCATGCATGATATGTGTGTACATTTCAGTATGATACACAGGAGATGAAGGCAACATAATTCTCTTTAGTTCTCTACCAAAGTAGTTTGTGCTGTTTTACTATCTGCATTTGATTGGCAACAGAAACTTACTGGAAAGGTCAAGATTGCCAGATAGGGCTGCTCTCATTATCTTAAAATGCTAAGGGAGGGGCCTCTTTTCTCCATCTGCATCCCCAGCCAAGCATAGCTGATTCCCAGGTCAGGAATCTCTCGGGAAACCCCCTTTCAGCTTAGAAAAGGGCAGTGCCTCCTGGGGTGACCCCACCCCTTCTCATGGGATGTTAGTATTGAGTCTCGGTAAGATTGCCTCTTCTGGAAATGACTATTTTGAAGTCCGTCCTTAGGAAAAAACCTAGCATAGTCCCTCGCATATAATAGGCACTCAAATACTTGTGGAGTGAAAGGATGGAAGTTGGATGTGCCTGTAAGAGCTTATTAGCTGATGATACAAGCAAAGAATAGGTCAGAACCTGTGCTTTTTGCCTTCTCTCTTTTATCTCCATTCTGTGGCCCAAGTCACCAGTATTGGGACATCACTGGTGCTGGAGTCTTAGGGGAATTCAGACTAAGTTGTTTTACAGAATCACAAAGCTTCAGTGACCGCACACAGCTGCATCGTGGGAGCGGGCAGTGCAGCATCTCAAGTCCAGCTCAACCAAGTATACCTCAGAGTGATTCACGCAAACGTATGCATGTGAGCTTCCTCTCCACGATGCCATACCTTTCACCAGAGTCCCGCTTCCCAGTCACCAAAGGTCCTGAGGCCTTACCCTGTGCACGGGTGCTGGGGACATGAGTGAACAAGACACAGAGTTAAACAGGTCAACACACAAACCAGGGGATTTCAAGTAAAGGAAGGAAACAAACAAGGAAACCTAGAGAGAGAGTCTGGCCTAGGGTTTTCTTTAGGTAAGCCTGTCAGGACAGGCTTGGGCTGAGGAGGGATATTTGAACCAGTGAGAAGGAACCAGCCGTGTGGAGAGCATTCCAGCTAGAGGGGACAGCAAGTACCAAAGACCTGCGATGGGAACAAGCGCGCTGTGTCAGGGGCCAGTGTGGCTGAGCCTGGAAGGCAGGGCGGGCTGCTTGTTCTCTGGCCTGTGTAAGAGGACGCAGGGGTGAGCCTGAGAGTGTTGTGTCATCTGGAGCTGTTTGACCTTGGATGACGGTGTCTTATCTGTTGATCTTAGCTTCCTCTCCGGGGCTTTGATATGTCCCGATAAACTTCTGCAGCCAGTCAGAATCTGACAGCTCCCTTCTGGTTCAGAGCCCTCCTGACACCTTGACAACACAGAGCCACCACTGTCCTCCTCAGCAACCTGCGACAACAGGTGGGGTGACAGTCAGATAAGGGGATGCTAAAAATGGAGTGACTGGGAAACGTTTTAAGATGATAGGGAACAGAAGTGTGCAACCCAGCATGTACCAACAGGGGAAGCAAAGAGAAATGAGGAACGTGGGCCCAACCGGGGAACTGGGCTAGAGTTAGTCCCTGCTTGCGATCGTTCAAGCTGGGCCCCAGGACAGCTTAGCTCACTGCAGTTCAGTGGAACTCCTCTGAAACCACAGGAACAGTCTAAGATCAGGAAACCTCATCTGTAAGGAAATTGAGTTTCCCCAGACGCCTCCACCTGCCCAGCTGGTGCCTGCCCAGGCCCTCACTTCCAGCACCTCAGGAGTGGGACCCCAGGTTGCCTAGACCTTGCCACCCATCATTCCGGTTGCTCAGGCCCCAATCCCGAGAGATACCTTTGACTCTTCAGATATATCTCTCAGGCTTTGACTACTCCATCAGCAAGTCCTTTCCACTCTATCTTCAAAATGTATCCCAAATCCAACCACTTCTCAATGCATTTACTGTACCCCCCCAGTCAGGCTGTCATCACCATCTCTCACCTGTGTTCCTTCGTTATCTCCTGTCTGGTCCCTTTGCTTCTGTTGTCCCCTTCAGTATGCTTTCCACACGGTAGCCAGAATGATCATTTTCAAACATGAGTAGGTCTGTCCCTCCTGTACTCAAAATCCCACAGTCTCCCCATCTTACTCATCAAAGCCCTAGTCCTTACAGTAGCCTCCAAGTTCAACTGTGTTGGCTTCCTGCACCCACCACTCTCTGACCTCATCTCCTACGCCTCTCTCTCCCCCTGTTACTTGGGACACTTCTCTGGGGGGTGCAACTTAATGACATCTCTCAAAATTAAAAATCCAATACCATCTGATCCAATGAGTTGACATTCATGAGTTTATTATATGGATGTACTTTTTCACGCGTCCAAAGCAGTATATTCATCACAGTGTTTTTTGTTTTTTCTGTGATAATAAAAGACTAGGAACAACCTATGTCCATCAGCAAAGAGTCTGGTTAAATAAAAACTATGGGGCGGGCTTTCCTGGTGGCGCAGTGGTTGAGAGTCCGCCTGCCGATGCAGGGGACACGGGTTCGTGCCCCGGTCCGGGAAGATCCCACGTGCCGCGGAGCGGCTGGGCCCGTGAGCCATGGCCGCTGAGCCTGCGCGTCCGGAGCCTGTGCTCCGCGACGGGAGAGGCCACAACAGTGAGAGGCCCGCGTACCACACACAAAAAAACAACTATGGGGCACCCAATCAGTTGAAATACTCAGCATCTGTTACAAATAATGAGGCAGGTCTACTTATGCCAATGTAGATCTGACTCCCCGGTGTACGGTTAGGTGAGAAAAAGCAAGGTGTGAGAATAATGAGCTGTAAGAGAGAAGGGATATACACCCACACACTCACTCAGTGAGTCCTTCCTGAGACCCCCCAGGTAACAGCACTTGTTGATGCTAGGGAATCAGCTGTGAACAAACCTTATTTCCCGGACCCACACCACCCAGCCAATGCCTTTCCTTCTGTTGAGCTGCCCCAGGTGGGAGAGTGGAGAGGCCCCAAGTAGGCATAAAAAAAAAAAAGGGCAGAGCTACCAGCCTCACAGCCGTTGGATCTCTGAACCGCATCCCCAGCCAGACTTTGCTTTATCCAGTTTCTGCATTTTTGCCAGGTGAGTGGATTTCAAGCAGTGTCTCTTTGCTGTTTTAATGCAGTCCCATTTTTCTGATTACTCATGGGTTGAGGATCTCTCAATAGAATGCAGGCTTTCTTAGCTCATAATCATTGTGCTGGACAGTGTCTCAGTGACGGCTCTTAACTGAAGCAACAGAGGCCAATACTACCTAATTTAGGGATTATCTGATAAGATGTTGGATAGCTTAGAGACTTGTCAGCAAGGCTGGAGAACCAGGCTTGGAGAATAAATGAAGCTGTGCAACTAGGACCACATTAAAATTCACGCCTCTGACCCAGTCCAGTAAGGATACAGGAGCCCTTCCCCCAAACACACACACACACACACACACACACACACACACACACACACACACTGAAAACCTTGGGCCCCAGAGCCATACTCTGTTCACACCACTACTGCCCTCCTTTTCTGTACCACTTTGTAGCCTCAGATTCAGAATTTGGGCTAAACATAGCAGGGCTGCTCAGAAAATAAGGGCCCAAAACTATCAGATTCTCCAGTGGGAGCTGGGCTCTGTTTCTCACCAAGATTCAAGATTTGTATGTGGGGGTTTCCTAAACACGGGAAGGGTTTCAGATGCTAGGCAACCAAAGGACGACCAGAGGCTTACAGCAGAGCCTCTCAGAGGCCAGGATGGTCCAGACCACTTCCATATTTAGAGGTTCCCGGTATATGAAAAAAAAGTGGCAAAATGCCCAAATGGGATTTAATAGTGGGGCAGCATTCCTAACAAGAAATAAGAAATATAATCGTACCATTCACAAAATAGGTTTAGGATTTTGGTTTTTTGACGGAATTCTTTACAGTATAGAGCCAGAAGTGGGCCACAGGTTTAAAGATGGGTCCTGCCAAGATATTCCTGCAGCTGTGTATTTATCCTTATTAAGTGTTCACATCAGAAGAGTAAGTATGAGGCCTGGGCCAGGTGCCCTCCAGGCTGGCACTTCCGCAGGCCCTGGTGCGGGCAGATGGTCCAGAGCTGCTGTGCTCCACGTACAAGACCTGCTCCCGGGTAGCAGCTCCTCCCTACAAGGGCGATCTGGTCGTGCCGGCCTCAGA
Organism: Phocoena phocoena; assembly: GCF_963924675.1. Lineage (NCBI taxonomy): Eukaryota > Metazoa > Chordata > Mammalia > Artiodactyla > Phocoenidae > Phocoena > Phocoena phocoena. The sequence continues at coordinate 16,035,354 of NC_089238.1, forward strand.
CAAGAGCTGCCCAAGACGTTGTGCAGACGCTACATACCAAAGACGCAAATGACTGCACCCTGGGGCCGTCTAAAATGAATATAACCATGTTATTCAATGAGCTGGGCTTGACAAGCTCAAGTAAACCTTAACTTTACTCTTCCCCTGCACCCCTTCCTCCTATGGCTAGCATGGCTCCTTGGGTGCCATGGCTTCTTCAGACACTCTTAGACAATGACAAGTCCAATCCAGTTAAATAATCTCATAGCTCCAGGCCAGTGTAACATCAAAATTCCCAATTCTATTTTTTTAACAGATTTATGTTATATGTTATTTATTTATTTATTTAATGGCTGCATTGGGTCTTCGTTGCTGCGTGTGGGCGTTCTCTAGTTGCGGCGAGCGGGGGCTACTCCTCGTTGTGGTGCGCGGATTTCTCATTGCGGTGGCTTCTCTTGTTGCAGGGCACGGGCTCTAGGCATGCGGGCTTCAGTAGTTGTGGCTCGCAGGCTTAGTTGCTCCACGGCATGTGGGCCCTTCCCGGACCAGGCCTCGAACCCGTGTCCCCTGCATTGCCAGGCAGATTCTTAACCACTGTGCCACCAGGGAAGCCCTCCCAATCCTACTCTAAGTAGCGCTTCTCCTCCCAGCTCTGCAGTGCCTCGGGCTCACAGCCTGCAGAGGTGGGCCAGACACGGTCCTGTTTCTCTTCTTTCACTCCACCTTCTCTCATCTTCTCTCCTACTTGTTAGCTCTGCTTCAGATCCACTTAGGGTCCCGCCCTGTGGGCAGAGAGGAGGCGCTAGGGGCGGCAAATGTCTGGCTGGCCTGGTAGAGTTATGACCTGGAGCAATGCCATCTGGATGGGACAGACATCTAGTGCCAACTCATTCTCCCCTAGGGACCTTTCGCAGGTTCTTGGACCTCCCTGGTCGGCACCCTGGATGGGGGGGTGCCTCCCCTCCTTGGTCACATTTGACCCACTCTCAACCCCTGGGGATCCCCTCTGTAGGATTGCATTGTTCCTCCAGGCTGACCCTTGGATAGGATCATTTATAAAATGACTTTAGGCTGGTTTCTCAGCAAAGGGCCTTCATTTGGTCCAAGGGAGCCACACACATTTAAAGGTCCCATTTTTGGTGGAACAGCAGCTCACTCCAGTGTAGCCTACTCTCCCGTTTTGCTCTGCCAGACCCAGCGAGCCTCTTAGGTTTTGATTTCTCCCAGCAAGCATCTGGCACTAGCCCCTGTACCCCCTAAACTTCAGGGGCATATCCAGCTCTGCCAGTGGCTGTCTTGAAGTCCCTCTATGGTTATTTCATCGGTGAGTAGGAAGCTCCCCCTCTTCTTCCTTCCCACTGGGGTCAGAACGTGGCACACTCACAGCTCTCCCAAACAGTCCTCACTGTCTGCCTCTTCCACCTCCCAGCTCCTGGTATTTGGCCGGGGGTGAGTCTCGAGCTACCCGCTCACGAAACCAGTTTCCAGGGTCTGCATGGAAGGTCTAACACCATCGGGCTGTGGCGATACTTGGTATGTGTTGATTGACTTTGGCTGAAACTGAAACAGCATAGGTCCTCCTTTTTATGCCCCATATTCAACTCATAGGTGTGATCATTCTGTCGTCTGTAAAGAAAGCAGAATGATGCCAACCCCTCAAGATTATTTTACAAGTTAAAGAGATCATCCCTGGGGGAAAGCTTTACCAAACTGTGAAGCACTCCACCTGCTCTGCTGTCTTTGCCAGAAAGCCTCACAGGCTAGGGCAATGCTCTCCATCTTTTTCAGCCACACTATGCAGGACGAATGACGCTCCCATGTGTATGTAACACCTGCCTTCAGGGAGAACAGTTCTGAGCGGTCCCTAGTGCACCAGTTATAACTTCACCTCTTCTCGCTAACTGAAGAACGCTCACCGAACAGTGAGCCAGACTCTCGGCACTTACAGGGACAGCCTTGGCTCTGTGCGTTGTTTTTTTTTTTTTCTAAGTTACCATTTTAAAATTCCACTATCTAGCTGTTGTGATAGGAGGCTCCTCCCCGAAAAGCACGACACTGTACCTCAGAGGCTGTTGCCATGCATCTCAAGGGTTCACAGGAGCCCTTTAATTTGGGGGCAATCCTGTGCCTGCTCTTTGGGGGCACCCGGAGACCAGTCTGGGAAGGGACCAATAGAGCATGCCAGAAACCTGATTGCCTTTTGAACTCATTGCTGATGATTCCGTGTGACTGTTCCCAGGAGACAAGACAGACAGGGCTGTGTCTGGATGTGATGGTCCTGTTACTCACCCTGGGGATGCGTTTTCTGTATTATATCAGTGGGAGAAATGGTGGTGCCCAAGGGCATGTGCTGGCCCCTCCCCGCACAGGAGGTAATGACCCTCCCCACACACATCTGTGCATTTGCCCTGGTGGTCGGATTTTTAATGGCCTGCCCTGCTCACATTCTCCCAGTGACACCACACCCATTTTTCTTAGAGAAAACACTTCCGCCTTCCCTGCTTGACGTTTGAGAGCAGTGTAGCCACTTCACCCCTCCTCACTCCAGGGGTGGACGCTTGGAGGCCTGAGTGGGTGACGTGATCCATCCCCATAATCCCAGCTGACCTCACAGTGGCCCTTGTGAGTTTTCAGGCAGCTTGAATCTCTGCGCCCTATTTCCTGTTCTAGCTTGGTCAGAATCAATGTGATGAATGTTCTTCCAGTACTATTTCTTTATTTTAAAAAATTGCATAGGGCTTCCCTGGTGGCGCAGGGGTTGAGAGTCCGCCTGCCGATGCAGGGGACACGGGTTCGTGCCCCGGTCTGGGAAGATCCCCCATGCCGCGGAGTGGCTGGGCCCGTGAGCCATGGCCGCTGAGCCTGCGCGCCTGGAGCCTGTGCTCCACAGCGGGAGAGGCCAAAACAGTGAGAGGCCCGCGTACCGCAAAAAGGAAAAAAAAAAAAATTGCATAATAATACGTGAATATATTCTTGTTGTAAAAGAATCCAACAATACAGAAGTAAAATGTGAAAGGCAGCTTCACTTCCCCCTGACACTTTTCCCTTCCTAGTAACCTCTCTTTTATTTATACCCATATGTGTACATATATAAATATATAGTTCTAAAAAGTGCATAAATGGAATCATGCTATATGTAATGTTCTGAAACTTCATGTTTCACCATGTAATATGCCTTAGTAATCTTTCCATGTCGGTACACATAGATCTACTGTATTCTTTCTGGTAGTTACATGGTATTTTATTTTAGGACCATCCTATAATGTATGCAGTCATTCAGGGTCCATTTTCACTTTTCAGTTCCTTTGTTATAATAGACAGTGCTTTGGTGAATATCTATCTATCTATCTAGACCCGTGTGAGTAGTTTGGTTAGATGGAATTTTTAGAAATGTAATTGATATAATTCCTGGGTCAAAGAGGGGCACTTCTTTAAATTTTTTGATAGATATTTTCACATTACCTTCATGAAAATGTTCAGTAATGTACATTCCCACCAACTGTGTATGAGAGTACCCATTTCCATGCACCTTCTCCAATACTGGATTTTTTTTTCTTTTTGGCAGAACTGTGCGGCATGTGAGATCTTAGTTCCCTGACCAGGGATCGAACCCGTGCCCCCTGCAGAATCACAGAGTCTTAACCACTGGACCGCCAGGGAGGTCCAACACTAGATATTTTGAATCTTTAACATTTTTGCTCATAGGATGGGTAAGAATGATGGTATCTTGTTGTTTCAGTTTACATTTTGAGGATTCTTTCAACTTAGGTGATGCAAGTCCATTTCATATAAATATGGGAAATGATGGAGTATTCAGTAAATAATACTGGAGTAGTTGACTGTCTATTTGGAAAAGTTACAAATAGACAACAAAAGTAAATTCAGGTGTTTTAAAGATTGAATATATTTTTCAAAAATACAGAAGTTGTATAGACATTATACAATTTCTTAAGCTTTGGAAATGAGAAGCCTTTTTCCTAGTGTGATATAAACACAGAAGTCATCAAAGAAATGACAAACGAGCACATTAAAAATATAAAAAAATATATATATAAAACTATGGAAAAATTATTCACAAAATAAGACCACTGTCTTTCTACATATATAACTGCTAAAGGGTTTATATACTAACATTCAAAGAACTTCTGCAAATCAAATAAGAAAAAACCAAGTATAGAAACATAAATTACTGGATTTCCCCGGTGGCGCAGTGGTTAAGAATCCGCCGGCCAACGCATGGGACACTGGTTCGAGCCCTGGTCCAGGGAGATCCCACATACCTCAGAGTAACTAAGCCCGTGTGCCACAACTACTGAGCCTGCGCACCACAACTACTGAGGCTGTGTGCCACAGCTATTGAAGCCCACATGTCTAGAGCCCACGTTCCACAGCAAGAGAAGCCACCGCAATGAGAAGCACACACACCGCAATGAAGAGCAGCCCCCACTCGCCGCAACTAGAGAAAGCCCGCGCTCAGCAACAAAGACCCAACACAGCCAAAAATAAATAAATAAAATAAATAAATTTATTTTAAAAAAAGAAAGAAAGAAACATAAATTACTATATACAATATGCAAATATTTTCTACAATTTTCATCCAAGAAATTAAAATACTACTGAGTGTGATGTTTGATTTTATGTTTTCCACTTTGCTGGGCCACAGTGCCCATATATTTGATCAAACGTTGTTCTAGATGCTTCTGTGAGGATGTTTTTTGGGTGAGATTTATGTTTAAATTGACAGACTTTGAGTAAAGCAGATTCCCTTTCATTAATGTGGGTGGGTCTCTTCTGATCAGTCGAAGGCTTGAATAGAATAAAAAGCTGACTTCTGGGCTTCCCTGGTGGCGCAGTGTTTGAGAGTCCGCCTGCCGATGCAGGGGACGCGGGTTCGTGCCCCGGTCCGGGAGGATCCCACATGCCGCGGAGCAGCTGGGCCCGTGAGCCATGGCCGCTGAGCCTGCGCGTCCGGAGCCTGTGCTCTGCAAAGGGAGAGGCCACAACGGTGAGAGGTCCGCGTACCGCAAAAAAAGAAAAAAAAAAAGCTGATCTCTCCTGAGCAAGAGGGAATTCTCCACCAGACCGCATCTACATCATCAGCTCTTCCTAGTTTCCCAGCAGACAGCCTTTGGAGTCGAACAGCAACTTCTTCCCGAGTCTCCAGCCTACTGGCCTCCTCCATCAGATTCTAGACTCACCAAACCACCACAGTCATATGAGCCAACTCCTTAAATAAATCTCTTTCGATGTATGTACACTTTGGTTCCATTTCTCTGGAGGGCCCTGACTAATACACTGTTTTATTAAATTTTAATTTTTTAAAAAAAATTAAAATATGATATTTTTCCTTGTTGGCAGGATTATGGAGTCTCTTATAGACTATTAGGAGAGAGAAGGTTGATTCAGCCAGGGAAGGTAATTTGTCAATATTTATAAAAATTTCAAATGTATATACTATTTAATACAGCAGTACCACTTTCAGGAAATGTACAAATGCACAGCATTTACGTAAAAGGATGTTCCTGGTAGCATTATTTATAATAGTGGAAAATCAGAGATTCTTTTTATTATTCATTCATTTATTTATCAAATACCAAATGCCTGCTCTGTGCCAGGTTCAGTTTTAGGCACCTGGCTATACCGTAATGAGTAAAACAGACATGATGACTGCTGTCAAGGGCTTCTCAGTCTAGAGGGAGGAACCACATATGAAACGAACAGACAAGTATGTAAGTCAAACTGTCACAGCACCTCAAGGGAGGTGAGGGCTACTTGAAATTGGGTGATCAGGGAACGTCTCTCTAAAGAATGACATTGGAGAGAAAACCTGAAAGAAGGGGGTCAGTCAGCCAAGCAAAGTGTGAAGGAAGCTGTGTGCGGAGATTAAGAGCTTGAGGTCAGGCCAGCAGAGTGATATCAGCGAAGGCGTCGCAGGGGCCTGGAGAGAAAGTCAGGGCCAGATGGGCCCAGGGCCTGGTAGGCCAGGAAGAGGGAATCGGAACAGGAAACCAGTGAAAGGTTTTATTCAGGGCAATGACATGATCTAGTTTATATTCTTCAAAGGTTCTTCTGGCGTGGTGTGAACTGATCGCGATGAGGACAAAAAGAAAGACTGGGTTGGAAGCTTTTGCAGTAGGCCAGGTGAGAGGTAATGGCTGCTGTGGAGTTGGAGAGAAGTAGATTCATACAGGGTATATTCTGGAGACAGAGCCAGGAGGACTTGATGGTGAATTGTATGTGGGTGGTAAAGGAGAGGACATCCAAAACGGCTTCCTGACCACTCTACCCCTATCAGGAGGGCTAAAATAAAAATGCTAAAACACCCCCAAGTGCTGGCAAGCATGTGGACCACCTGCATCTCTCATAGATTGCCAGAGGGAATGGAGAAAGGTACAGCCTCTCTGGCCAACAGACTGAAGGTATCTTAAAAAGTTAAACATACAATTACCATATAACTCAGCCATCCTTCTCCTGGATATTTGACCTAGAGAAATGGAAACTTATATCCACACAGAAACCTGTGCATGAATGTTTAGAGCAGCTCTGTCCATGATTGCCCTAAACTGAAACAACCCAAGTGTGCTTCAGTGGCTGTATGAATAAACAAATTGTGGTGCTGTCACACAGTGGAACAAAGTACTCAACGATAAAAGGAAACAAACTGTGATAGTATCAGCTCGGATGAATATCAAAGACCTTATGCTGAGTGAAAGAAGCCAGTCTCAAAAGGTTAAAATGATAGGATTCCGTTTTTTGTGACACCCTTGGAAAGGTGAAACCATGATGATGGGGAGATCTGTGGTTGTCAGTGATTAGGGGTGAGCGCAGGATGGGACTCCGCCCCCTTTTTATCTTGATCGTGGTGGTAGTTATAGGAATCTTTGTGTGTTAAAATTCACAGAACTGTACAGCTCTCCCTGAAAAAAGTTCCTTTTTAAAGTATGATTATTTTAAAAATAAGAAAATTAAACTGTTAAAAAAAAAAAAAAAGACTCCCGGGTTTCTGGCATGGGCAGAAAGGTAGATTCCACCATTTACAGAGGTGGAATAGGCTGGGCGGTGGGACCAGATTTGGGGGATGGAATGAAAAGTTCGGTTTGGACTTGTGAAGTTGGGATGCTCCCTGGACACAGCTGGATACAAAGGAGTCTGGGGCCAGAGGTAGAGATTTGGGAGTCGTCAATGATTAAAGCCATGGTAGTGAATTAGAACACCTGGGGAGGACTCCCCTGGTGGTCCAGTGGCTAAGACTCCAAGCTCCCAATGCAGGGGGTCTGGGTTCGATCCCTGGTCAGGGAACTGGATCCCGCATGCATGCCACAACTAAGGAGTCCGTGAGCTGCAACTAAGACCCAGCACGACCAAAAAAAAAAAAAAAAAAAAAGAACACCTGGGGAGAGGGTGTAGGGCAAGAACAAAAGGGGAGAACCTTCCAGAACAATGAACAATGCCTTCCAGAGAGTGGGGGCAGGAGGAGGAGCCAGGGTCGAGATGGAGGGATCCGGGGATCGTGGGGTGTTAGGAGTGCGTCTCCTCTGACTGACTGTCCTCCAGGGACCTTCCCTGTGAGGAGGGCTGCTGAGGTAGACAGGGACTTCTAAATGAGCACGAGGGACTCGTAAGAATGATTTTTAGAAAGTCAGCAGGTCTTTGCGGCTGTTTGCCATCAGATCTGGGAAACATTTTCTCTGAGCTGCGCTTATGGCAAAATGACACTTCCTCCTGCTTCCTTCCCTACCCATCCATCCTCAACAGCTGAACCCTCTCAACCTCCACTGCCGCAGAGGCCACACACTGGGAGCCTAGGAGCTGTCCACAGCCCTCAGTTCTGGTTTGTTTTCACCGCACACAATCCTTTCACATTTTGAATTGGTTATCAGCTTAAAAGAAGATAAAATTCCCCCAAACAGCGGCAACAGCCGGATCTCCAACTTGAAAGACTGGAAGGTGTGGCAACATGGAGTCCACAGCCCTGCGTGGTACCAAGACAGGAGATGAATTCCGATGGGCCATGCGCTGTCCAGGCGGCCATAGTCCTTACTGCTCCTTGCGGATCTCCAGCATCAAGAGCTGGTTGCCATTGATCACCTGTTTGCACCATGGTTTCTGCCCTCTTGTGTAACCTGGGTTGTTCCACAGCAGTCCGAACTGCTACAGAGTGTGGCACAGTAAAAGCAGACGCCTGCTTGGCTTATTGAAACTTGAGAAGATTTTTTTGAAGATCATTTGGGCCCAGAGGTGAGGTGTTACCACATTTTTAATCAACTTCTTTTTATTGAGGCTTAATTTGCATTTTAGCATCCATTTTAAGCATAGAGTTCACTAAGTTTTGACAAATCTGTGTGACTCCTACCCCAATCAAGTTATAGAAGATTTTCCATCACCCTAAAATGTCCCTCTGGTATCCCCCCAGCCAATCCCCTCCCTGTCCCATCCCCAACCCCTGACAACCACGGATATGCTTTCTGTCACTTAAAAGGGTTCTGGTACCAATTCCAACCTGGGGTGTCATTTCCCCCACACCACCAAGCAGTTCCCCCGATACCAGCTGAGTGTCCTACAATTCAACTCAATTCTGACACTGTCTACCCAGAGGGAGTGAGTCGCTTCCATGCCCTTTCCCAGCACGCCGCTTTCCCCAAGTTGCCACCCAGAAGCTCTCCAAAATCCATCCTTTCTGGTTTTTATGGTGGCTTCATTTACAAAGGTAAGATGGATTAAATCATTGGCCATTGGTGACTGATTCAACCTCCAGCCCCTCTCCCATCCCTGGAGGTGAGGGGTGGTAGGACTGACAGTTCCAACCCTCCAATCACATAATTGGTCCCACTGGCAATCAGCCCTCATCCTTAGGTGGGGATCCAAAAGTCACCTTATTAGCATAACAAAAGACACCTTTGTTGCTCTCATCGCTTAGGAAATTCTAAGGGTTTTAAGAGCTCTGTGCCAGAAATGGGGATGACCAACTACGTATTCATTATAAATGGCAATATCACAGTCAGAGGCTATGCTGTTATCTATATGGGCAGGTTGTTACTTTTTATTGCCAGGTAGTGCTCCGTTGCATGGCTACATCACAGATTTAAAATCCATTCTCTTTTGATGGACACCTGGGCCGTTTCCAGTTTGGGACTATTATGATTAAAGCTGCCCTGAATATTTGTGTGCAGACTTTGTGTATATAGAGAGGCTCTCATCCTCCTGAGTAATACCTAGGAGGACCCTGCTGCTCGTAACTTCAGAAGTGATGCCTCCAAAGCCCTCCTGTGTCTTTGAACTGGGCGATTCCTCACCAGGCTGGTTGGCATGTGGTCGGCATGCAGCAGCAGGAGTGCTGCCGGTACCGGCAGTCGGTGAGAAAACTTGCTGACCTGTTTGTTCAGTTCACTTTGCAGTGAAGTTTCCTTCTTACATTTTTTTTTTTTTTCTGGCTGACCTCTTGATTTACAGCAAATAATTTGCTTGTTTTCCAAAGTGTGAGCAAACAAGGAGTTATTTTAGTGGAGGCTTTTAGGGAACACCCTAGAAGAGTGGGTTGTGCTCTAAGCACATAGAACTGCTAGAAAACAATTATTAGGAAGGGGTGAGGGGACAAGGGAATCAGTGAGTAGCAAGCCCATGATTGTGCATAAATCACAAGTAGTAAATTAGGTATCCAGGAACACATCTCCTCATCTTCACATGGGCAGGGCATGTGTGATGGTGACTCCATGGGTACGAAGACTGGGTTGCTCTCCTGTTTCTAAGAACACTGCGTAAGGCCAAGTACCCTGCACAGGGCCAAGTACCCTTCCACAGGGCGGCACCGTTCATGATCTCCACCCCACTCATTCAATCCTTTCTTGTTTCCATGGCAATCAAGATCCCATATTGGAGAACAGTATGGAGGTTCCTTAAGAAACTAAAAATGGAGCTACCATATGATCCAGCAATCCCACTCCTGGGCATATATCCAGAGGAAAACATGGTTTGAAAGGATACATGCACCCCAATGTTCATCGCAGTGCTGTTTATAATAACCAAGATATGGAAGCCACCTAAATGTCCATCGACAGATGAATGGGAAAAGAAGATGAGGTACATATATACAATGGAATATTACTCAGCCATTAAAAAGACTGAAATAATGCCATTTGCAGCAACATGGATGGGCCTAGAGATTATCATACTAAGTGAAGTAAGTCAGACAGAGAAAGGCAAATACCATATGAGATCGTTTATATGCGGAATCTAAAAAAAAATGATACCAACGAACTTATTTGCAAAACAGAAACAGACTCACAGATTTAGAGAATGAATTTATGGTTAACAGGGGAGAAAAGGGGGTGGAGAGATAGATTGGGAGTTTGGGATTGATAGATACATAGTGCTATATTTAAAGTAGATAACAAACAAGGACCTACTGTATAGCACAGGGAACTCTGCTTATACTCTGTAATAACCTAAACGGGAAAAGAATTTGAAAAAGAATAGATACATGTATATGTATAACTGAATCTCTCTGCTCTACACCTGAAACTAACACAGCACTGTACATCAACTATACTTCAATATAAAATTTTTAAAAATCTGATAACAAACATGGGAATTTTTATCAACAAAAGGAGGAGAGCTTGCCCTGGAGACTCTCAGTCAAATGATACTCGACCTTAGAAAGTGCCCATCCAGTAGTCTGTTCTTTGTCTTGTAGTGCGATGTCCACGTAGCCCCAGCCAGCCAGCTCTCAAAAGCCCCTTTCTGAATAATGGGGTGTCCCGATATTTTGATGCCAGAGCTACTGACTGGAACCATAAGAAATCTCCCCTAAGTACGGCCATAATAGGTAGGATAAACACTAAGATTTCATAACTCCTACAAAGCAAATAGAGTTTAGAAATAACAGGATCATAAAACAGGTTAAAAGAAAAGAAGACATCACTGGGTAGTTTCCAGTAGGATATAGGATGCTGAGGTACAGCATCTTATCCATTAGAGTTAAGATGCGTTTGGCTGCAAGCTAGAGAATATCTGGCCAATAGTGAGTCAGCCATAGGGATGATTGGAGGTGGTAATCCCAGCTCAACAGTTCATCAAGGGCCCAGGCCCTTTCCATCCTTCTCCTCCGCCACCTTTAGCTTGTTACCTTTCTTCTTCAAGTATGTGGTCTTACGGCCCCCAAACGGTTGTTATAGCTCCAAGTATCATATCCTCACGTAAAATCTTCCAAACCAGGAAGGGAGAGGGCAGCTCCTCACGCATCTATCTCTTCTAGTAAGAAGGACTATCTTTCCCAGTGACCCCCAGCAGACTTCTTACCATTTTTTGGCTAAAATTGGGTCATGTGTCCATCCTGAGACCAGTCACCTATAAAGGGGAAGAAGATTGTCATGACTAGTTCCAATTACGATTCAACCCCTCGGGCTGGGGGATCTGTAACAGGGGATGGTCGATTTAGTTGTCTCATTGTACCCTGTTAGTCTGAATTCAGTAAAATCACTCTCTACCCCATTTCCTCTTCTGTAACATTTTCTCTCCCCTAGTTCCATGCCTCCGTGGGGATCAACTCCATGCACCTTCCCACTTTCAACAGTGTTTATCAGATTTCGTTCGTTCTAGCCAATTCTTCTCCTGGTATGTGACCCCAGCATCCTTTTCCCAGAATATGGGCAACCATCTTGATGCCCGGATCTCCCTCCATATGATTTTTCAGAACTGGCCTTAAAGGGAACTCAGCAAGCTTCTCACTTCTCTTTGCAGAGTTTTAGCTGCCACAACTACCTGTATTGCTTTGGCCTTTTTTTTTTCCAACCAGAGGGGTCATGTCAGAGAGAGGAAGGTAAAAAGTTGAACACTTTCTCACACTATTTTACTCTATTTGTTTCCCCACCCTAGCCTCTGTCTTTCACCTCTGATTCTCCTCTCCCAGAATCTATGGCCTGACTTTTCTACCATGTCTCTTTATACTTCCTTTTTTTTTTTTTTTTTTTTTTTTTTTAGCAGTACGCGGGCCTCTCACTGTTGTGGCCTCTCCCGTTGCGGAGCACAGGCTCAGCGGCCATGGTTCACGGGCCCAGCCGCTCTGTGGCATGTGGGATCTTCCCGGACCGGGGCACGAACCCGTGTCCTCTGCATCGGCAGGCGGACTCCCAACCACTGCGCCACCAGAGAAGCCCTCTTTCTACTTCTTATTGCTGCTCTGCTTCTTCCTTTTGGATGATTTTTGCAACTAATTTTGCAGACTCCCAGTCTTCTTGTTCCTACCTACCCCCATCTGTTCTTCACCTCCCACCCCCTCTCCCCCAACCCTAACCTGGTCTACTTTTTGCCCCTTCCCAGGGTCCAAGTGAAGCAGATTTACTTCTCCTGCTTTGCATCACAGCTTCCCTTGCCCCGCCAGGCACATACACAGACTTGCTAAACTATCCTAAGATTCTGGTCACAGGTGGCGTATTCAGCTCAGGAAAAGTTATCAAGTCAGCCACCTCCCTGTGCCTCCCTGCTTCCTGCCTGCCCCTCTGCCCTACTCTGACTGACACTGGTTCATGGATAGTCTGAGCTGCAGTGGACCATCTTTGCCAATTTCTTAATGACTTCTTGAGTGGCTTTCCTAGGTTTCTGGTCACGCTTGGTGATTTAAAACTCCTAGCCTCCTCCCCATTCTCCTACGAGCTGAGACTTGACCTGTGGCCCAGGGAACCTATGGCAGAGATGAATCTAGTCTACACTTCTTCCCATCCTTCTGGGTTACACTGCCCTAGGTTTTGCGGGGGGGGGGGGGGGGACACTTCCTTCTAAGAGGGAAAGGTTCCTACTCCCATGGCCATCAATGACTCCCTTTTATAAACCTTTAAAAACTTTTGTTAATTAACAAAATTATACTGCTAAGAGACCTAGTTCTCTAAAAATCACAGACTGGGAACTCCCTGGTGGTCCAGTGGTTAGGACTGCGCACTTTCACTGCCGGGACCTGGGTTCGGTCCCTGGTCAGGGAACTAAGATCCCACAAGCCGTGTGGCATGGCCAAAACAATGATAATAAATTTAAAATAAATAAATAAAATAAAATCACAGACTGTCAGCACCGTGGCTATTTGAAATCCCATCAGTGAGAATGGAGCATTCCTCAGCTGCTTGCAGGCTCTGGGCAGGAACCTGTGACACAGAGAAGCAGCCTTGCTTTTCAGCCCCCCAGAGCTTCAGATAAGGAGTTTTCAGGCACGAAATTCTACCTTTATCTTTATTCTGTATTTTCCAAAGAATCGGACCCTGGGTCTGCTTCTCAGCCCAGGCCTGAAATGGACCTCTTTCCACCCAGGCCTGCTGTGCTTTGAGCCTATCGGATACAACTTCATCAAAGCATCACCTCAACGTCACCCTCACCCCAAACCTCTAATAACCCCGTCTCTTCTTTCGTGAGATGCCCCACGCTTCCTCTGGAGTGTGGTCTCCTTTGCTCCAGCAAGAAAATGAACATAACTTTGTTGGACTGCAGTTGTATGAGACAGGCTTCATCCCTCTGTGAGTGAGGAGACCTGTTATCTAGCTCATGCGTTCTGAGAACAGGCAGTATTGCTCCCAAAGATGTGAACATTAGTTCTGGGGGAGCCAAAAAGTCTTACAGTGGTTTGTGGCCTTCCAAAAGGCACACACATAAACAGATACATGGTATGTCTGTTGTATCAAAATTTCATGGGCAGGGAGGGGAAGGTACTGAGTAGGAGGAAAAGATCCTAAAAGGCTCCTTGAGGGAACAATGATACAAAAGTTTGAGCAACAGTGCTTTAGCTAATACTGAATAGCTTTTGGTGTCTGCTGTGAGTCAGGTACCGGGATGCTGGCTCTCTTTGGCAGCTAGAATTGAGTTCTTCTGACCTCGGTCTTGGGAGACCCAACCTGGTTTGACCTCTCCCAGCACCCTAGAACTCCCCCACTCAGCCCTGTTCCTGCGATGCCCTCATCCATGGGAGCCTCATACCTGCTTGCTCTGCCAGATGGGGAGAGTGCCTGGTGCCCCGTCATTCACACATACGCGCCCACACCATCTCTCTGCCCGTCTCCGTCCTCTGCTTAGGTGAGCACGGGGCAGCTGCCCCAGAACACGTGCTCTACTCCTTGAGCACCCCTTTCCCTTGACTTCCGAGAGATATGGAGAACACTACAACTCTGCCCTCCCCACCGCCCAGCCTCTGATGACTTTTCATCCTCCCCACCCGTCAGCCTTCAGTTTACACAGACTGGGGTAAGGGTGGGGTCCTGGGTGACAGCTGGGGGCAGCAAAGCCAGCTGAGCTGCCTCTTCTTCCTCGGTGTAAACTCTGGGGAGGAGTCAGACTCCTGTTTTCCATGGATCTCTCTGGAAGGTGGGGTTTCCAACTCTTCTTTGTCCTCACTCGTGGGTCCTTGCTACCACTCCTGGAGCTGCAAGACTCCACGTCACCACTGTGCCCTTTCTGAACCACGCAGACCCATGTTCACATCAAGGTCTGAGTGCCTTAGGACAGACAGATGAGCCATGGGACAGAGGGACAGCTCATGCCTTCATCTCTGTACAGAGACGATGTCTCTCTCCCTCCACCTGAGACCCAGTCCCCATCCACAGCCAGTCCTCATTCCCCAGCGACCTTAACCTCAGGGAGAAAACAGATGCTAAAGACGTTAGTATTGAAATCCCGAAAGCTCTGAGCGCAGCCATCTGCACACAGTAAGTGCACCATAAATGTTTTCGAACTAAAGCTGACCGGGGCTTCCCTGGCGGTCCAGTGGTTAAAACTCCGAGCTTCCACTGCGGGGGGTGCGGGTTTGATCCCTGGTCAGGGAACTAAGATCCCACATGCTGTGCGGTGCGGCCAAAATAAAAAAATAAAGTAAGAGACTTCTTGGTTTGTCATTAAAAGAAAAAAAAAAAAGCAAACTAAAAGAAGAAATAATAAAGCTGACAGTGCGAACAGGTGCCAGCATTTCTCTGGTTGCTTTCCCAGGGGAGGAGGCCCAGACCGACGCTTTCTAATGCACCACCCCACAGTGGAAAATGAAAAATTACTAAGTGATCACAGTTTGATAAAAATAGCTCTTAAGAACACACATTTGTCTTTATAGTAACCCGAAGTCAACTGGGCTAACTAATTCTCTTCATTTATTTTTTTTTCCGAGAGGGTTTCTTTACTGGGAGGAGGATGTATCTACACAAATAGTCGATCTGCTTTGCATCTAGTTATGCTTTTCATTGTGGCCTGTTTACATCTGTCCTGGTCAGACTGCCTCAGCCGACTCTGGAAGTTTGACTGGGCCCAGTCACGGCAGATGACACACAGCTGGTGGCAGAGTGGCTCAGGGACCTGAGTTTCAGAGTCAACTAATTTCAGCTTCCAGTCCTGCTTCCATCACTTATTGGGTATGGGATCTCAGGTGAGAGACTTCACCTCGCCGGGCCCATTCCCTCACCTGTAGAATGGGAATAGTCGTAGTACCTGCCTCACGGCTACTGAGAAGATTAAAGGCGATGTCAGGCTAAGCCCTTAAGATAGGTTAGCTATTACTTTTATTCTTCCGATCCAAATCCTCTCCCAGCAACTAGGCATCTTGTAGTTTAACACTTCTCCTTCAGAGTCTTCGTGTTTTATCCTTCCATCCATCAACACCACCTAAGGTACGCTCACATACACCACCCACACACACCGTAAAAACAGAAAAAGATTAAGAAAAAACCATTCTCTTTTGCTTGCTACCAAGTTTATTTAGGTAATTTTTCTTCTGTCATTTTTCATGAATGTCCCTGAAAGTCTGAATTTACTGAACAGTGGAAATCTGCTGGAAGAGCGCATGTCACAGCAGGGTGCCCCCTCATTCCTGGAGTCCTGTGTCCCCCCATTCCTGCCCAGCTGAGTCGGTAGTTCTGAAGGACAGATTCTTCCTCTCTCCTGTCCCAAGTCACTGGGCAGCTCCCTCAGACCCTGAACGCTGCTGTCAGCTCCTCCTTCACCTTCAGCAAAGCACAGGAGCTCGCCTGCTGCCCCGGGGAGCTCCTTATTCTCCAGAGTTCTCTCTCACCGTGACCGCTCCCTGAGCGTGTTGGGGCACGAGAAGGGAGGGCAGTGTGGCGAGATCAAGAGCTGGGCTAAGGCTGGATACCTGCTCTGACCCAAACAGTGCCCGTCCCCAGCCTGCCTCTCCAAGGTGCTTCCTGACTTGAGCTTGGAACTGCCCCAGGGATGATCTGCTTTGCAGGCCAGTCCACCTGGCCACCCGCTCCAGAGCCCCCCCGTATGTTAGACAGCTCCTGTGGCGGCCCCTCTCCTTCACTCTTCAGTGTCACGCTGCCTTCCTGCCACCAAGGGCCACAGGCTCCAGGCCGCCTCCCCAGCAGCCCCTGGAAGTCAGCTTGGAACCCAGATGATGAGAAATAGTAAAGGGTGTCGACACAGGAGTTCAGGGTGTTGAGGGGCAGCACGGAACTTCTCCACTTCGGGCTTTCACCCTGGATGTAGCCCACAGCATGGGACACGTTGTAGGGCCCAAAGCAGATGAGAAAGTTGAGCAGCATGGCTGCTGCGAGCCCACCACCCGCTTCCGCCGGCGCTGGCTAGCTCCCTTACCGAGTATGCACACCGGGCGGCTATAGCAGTAGCTGGTGAGGAGCAGGGGCACCCCAAAAAGGACCGCAGCCATCTCCAGCTGGACAGGCAGGAGAAAGGCCAGCTGATCCTTCCGGAATTCCAGGTAGCGTGTCCCACCAGCTGATCCTTCCGGAATTCCAGGTAGCAGGTCCCGCCAGCTGATCCTTCCGGAATTCCAGGTAGCGTGTCCCACCAGCTGATCCTTCCAGAATTCCAGGTAGCAGGTCCCGTTGATACCCTGGGTGGGGGAGGAGCGCCCCGAGAGTTCAGTGACATAGACCACACTGCGGTGAGCGGCGGCCAGGAGCCAGCAGGCCCCGCTGACCAGGCCAGCCTGTCCCGGCCTTGGCCGGCTCTGGTACCAAACTGGGTAGGCCACGCTCAGGAAGCGCTCATCGCTCACAGCTGCCAGGAAGAGGGACGGGAGATAGACGGTGGTGAAGAAGAGGAATCTGGAGAAGGGGCAGAAGATGAAGGGCAGGGGCCAGCGCGTGCCACTCGCTGCCTTCACCACGTGGAGTGGCAGGAAGAGCACCAGGGTGCGGGGCCGATAGGGTCAGGTTCAGGAAGAGCAGGCGCACGGCCGCCGGACAGCGCTGCAGCTTGTCCACGAGGATCACCAGGGCCTCCAGCTTCAGGGGGAGCCCCGTGAGGAAGCTGAGGAGGTACATGGAGCAGTGGAGCCCGTGATTGCCGAGGAAGGAGGACCGGTCTGAGCTGGTGTTCGTGGTCATGGCCACTAGCAAGAGAGGGATAGAGATGACAGTCTGGGTGGGCGTCTTGCACCATCCGCTTCTCGGCTATCAGAAGGGAGCGTCATCGCCAGCCTCACTCCCTCATGCCCCCAGTGCTTTCCCCGGTGGGGTCAGCCTGCCTGTCTTCCTGGTCATAGCCTGGCTCCTATCCCTTTCCTGTCCCTCTCTTCCTGGTCACACCCTGTCTGCTGTTTCCTTTCTCTAAGCACCAAGGTGCCGTCCACAGAGCCCCTCGGGGTCCCGTGCTTACCTGCTGCTTTGAGAACCCAAGTTGTCTGCCGCTCATCAACTCACTGGCTCCTCCAGAACAAGTCCGGTGAGCTATTATCTGGCAGAACTGATGAAAACCTGGCAGTGCCCGTGATGTCACTCACTGCCGAGCAATGGCACGAAAGATGCCGTTAGCTCTGTGAGCAGTGCCGGCCCAGGACACAAAACGAGGGGCAAATTCCACGACTGCCTGCACGCCTCGCTCCCCAGCAGCCTCAGATGGGATGAGCGGACTTCGTCTTCTTCTCTCTGATCCTCTACTTGAATTTTACCTGCTCCTCTAGAATGGCACTCATCCAGTTTGCCTTGTTGTAAGGGTAGGAAGTGTGATACAGTGATGTAGAGCTTGGGCTCTGGAGCCGGGGCTTGGGTTCAATCCTATCACTTACTAACTCTGTGATTTGGGGCAAGTGACTTCAGCCCTCTGTATCTCTGCTTTCTCATCTATAAAACAGGGATAATCATCACCAATCTCATAGGCTTGTGTACATGAAAGCGTTAATATGTGTCAAAGGCTAAGTTAAGTGGTAAGTATGGTGAGCCCTTGACAGATGCCGTCTGCCAGCCACTCGAGTGGGCTTGTCTTTGGGCCGATAGTAATAATATTAATGTTGGTGGCAATGATGATGACAGCTACCTTTCAGTGGGCACATAATCCATAGCAGACCCACTGCTTCTCAGGGCACCACCTTATGTCTTGAAATCCTCACACTGGGGAAGTGATTCACTCCAGGTAATACAGCTTGTTAAGTATCACCACCAGGATTCAAACTTCTGTCCAGCTTCAGAGAGTATTTACTTATTCATTCAAATATCTATGGAGTGCAATGAGATACCATTTCATACACCCACTAGAATGGCTATAAGCAAAAAAAAAAAAATCGGATAATACCAAGTGTTGGTGAGGATGTGGAGAAATGGGAATCCTCATACATTGCTGGTGAGCATGTAAAATGATGGAGTCACTTTGAAAGGCGTCATAAATCTACCACGTAACCCGATTCTGCTATAGGTATCTACTTAAGAGAAATGAAAACATATGTCCACGCAGAGACTGGCTCATAAATGTTCATAATAGCATTAGTCATAATAACCAAAAAGTGGAAACATCACCTGGTGGTCTATCAGCCAATGAATGGATAAACCATGTGGCATAGCCATACAATGGAATACTATTTGGCAATGAAAAGGAATGAAATACCCACGTATACCATAACACAGATAAACCTAAAAACATTGTGCTAGGTGAAACAAGCCAGACATAGAAGACCATGTATGTTCCCATTTTTATGAAATGTCCGGAATAGGCAAATGTGTAGAGACAGAAGATAGATTACTGGTGGCCTGGGGACTGAGAGTGGAAATGGGATGAACTGTAAGTGAATATGAGGGATCTTCCTGGGGTGATAAAAATGTCCTAAATTGGATTATAGTGATATAATATAATCCACACCTTGGTAAATTTACTAAAGATCATGGAATTGTACATTTAAAGTGGGTGAATTTTATGATATGTAAATTTTATCTCAAATAAGTTGTTAGAAGTACAGCAGTGAACAAGACAAGAAGTACAGCAGTCTCGGGGTGGGGTGGGGGTTCTGAGTGGTGGGAGGATAATAAAGACATCAATAACACAGAGGCTGAGAGCCCCTGGAGCAAACAGCACAAGCAGAGGGAACGGGGGTGGGGGGGGGGCGGTGCACAGGCTTGACCTGCTAGGGGCACTGGTAGAAGATTCAGGGCCCAAGGAGCGAGGGTCCCCAGAGGATGCTGGGGGTGGGTCGTGCGGGGCCCCTGCCCCAGGGAGGAACTGAAATCTCCCCTAAGTGGAGGAGGCACAAGTCGCTGGAAGACGTGGCCCGGCACCAGCAGGTGCTCCGGTGCTGTGGAAGGGAGGGTGGTTCTCCTGTTACAGGAGGAGCGGCCTGGGCTGGAGTTCAGCCTTCGGCTGACGTCCTCTGATGTCACCACTGCGCAGAGAACAGACTTGTTTCTGGCTTCGGCAGAGCCTCAGGCAAGTGACTGAACTTCTCTGGCCCATTTCCATATTTTTAAACAGGGATAATAAGACTTCTTTCGGAGGGCTGTTATGAGCATTCACTCATTCAGCAAATAGTAACTGCAAGCCTACCGTGTGCTCGGCTCTCTGCTAGGTGCTGGGGATGTATCAGCAAATGAAACAAAAATCCTTGCCCTTGTAGACAGTTTTTTGTTGTTTTTTTTTTTCTTTTTGGCCGTACCACGCGGCACGCGGGATCTTAGTTCCCCGACCAGGGATCGAACCAGTGCCCCCTATAGTGGAAGTGCAGGGTCTTAACCGCTGGCCCTCCAGGGGAGTCCCCCCTTGTGGACATTTAGTCACGAAAAGAGATAACTTGTGTAAACCAGTTCCGGCTCGTCAGACACGTAGCTGCCACTTTTTTGCTTCTGTGTGTTCACGTCTTTATCGTCATTAGAGGAACGTCTGTTTCCTACTCCTCGCCTCAGAGCAGACGCCCAGACTTTTGGCTCTCGCGGCCACTGTCCTCTGCCCACTCTCTCTCGGGTTCAGGGTGCTACCATTCACCTTCGCAAAAGGGACCACAAGGACAGGCGTTAACCCTGATACCCCAAGTTTTCCAAATGTCCCCTGATCCTCCTGGAAGGATCACACCCTATGTCCCCCCCCTTCTTTGCTGTAGGGCGTCGGGTAAATTTCTAAACCCCGGAAAATGAAGATGACCACAGCCAACTCATGCAACACCTTAGTGCAAATTAGAAAAAGGTACACCCTGCAGGTGAGCACAGGCCAGCACCAGGGTGCACTGCTTGAGGAGTGCCTTTGTTCAAATTAGAATAAGTTGCTGCTTCCCCTGGCTGGAAGCAGCCCCATGCTAGGTCCACGGCTTGGTGAGCAAAGCACAGGGTAGAATGTAGTCGGTGTTTGCCCCTCTGCCCGACACCCTCTTGCAGTGAGCGGTCTGCTCATCTGTACAGCAGCCGCACGGCTAAATCAGAGGAACGTGGGAGGATGAAATGAGACAACGCTTGTAACGCACTTGGCATGGTGACTGTCACGTATATTTCTGGTGTTGCTGGTGTTTTCCCTTCCCCCGGCATCTTTTCCTACCAGCGTCCTGTTCACAGTTCTAATGCTGCCCCCTTGTGGGTGTCACATGGTATAACAGTGTCATTACCTTGCCTCCGGCCTCTTATTCAGAAATTCAAAATGGTCTTTCCTAGGAGATGATTTTGGAGTAACATCTCCCAAAGTATACCATCAGAGTGGCGGCGGTTCCTCTGGCTTAGAAGCAGACCTCCCTCCCTCCTTCCCCACAGGGCACACTGGCAGTCAGGCCAGTCAGGACGCAGAAGAGAAACGGACAGAGGTGGGAAATCGCGCAGATGTGTGCCGGGCAGCTTACCTTCCTCCTGTGACCCAGCTCCAGGCCTCCATTCTTTCTCCACCTGGGACGCCATCTTCTGCCAGGCTCAGTTCTTCCCATAAGTGGCTCCGGGGATGCCCCCCAGGCAAAACCGCCCTGCGGTTCCTTTGGAGCAGCCCTCGCTCGCCAGGCGCCTGGAGAAGCAGTCTGGCTCTCCTGCTCCCTGCCCCTCCCCCCCGCAGTGATGACTACTTCTGGGACGGCCCCCCTTTTGTTTTTGCGCCACGTGTTGTCCCCCGGCCAGTGCCCCCTCCCAAGTAGCCGGTCACCAGTGGGTTGAGCACCACGCTCCACGCACCTGTAATGAGCCCCAGCTTCCGCCAGCAGCCTCCGATGCTGGGGTGCAGGAAGCCAGCCACGTTGGAGGCATTGTAGGGTCCCAAGCAGAGCAGCAGTGTGAGCAGAGCCCCACCGGCCACCCAGGCCGCCTTTAGCTTCCGTCTGTGGCTCAGGCCTGAGCGGGCCAGTGCCCGGAGGCAGCCCACGTAGCAGAAGGCCGTGATGACCAGGGGCAGAAAGAAGAGCAGCAGAGAGAGGCTGAAGCGTGCAGGGCCCGCCGAGGCCGGGTCCCAGGCCTCCAGGCAGACTGGAGAGCCGTTCACTGGCGTGCTGATACCCAGGGAGCTGGTGGTATTGTCCAGCCAGCCTCCTGGAGCCTCCAACCCAAAGACCAGCCCCAGGTGACAGAGGACAAGGGCCCATATGGCCACACACACGCCCCAGGAATAGCGCGGCCTCCGGCCAGCTTGGTAGCCCAAGGGGAAGGCAGCTCCCAGGTAGCGGCCGACGCTCAGGGCGGCCAGGAAGCCCGCGCCCGCGTAGAGCGGAGCGAAGTGGACCAGGGCGAAGGCAGGACAGAGTGAGGCCGGCAGGGGCCAGGCTCCCCCAGCCAGGGCCTCCGCCGCCTTCAGGGGCAGAGACGTCGCCAGCAGGAGGTCGGAGCAGCCCAGGTGGAGGGCATAGACCAGGCTGGGGGTGAGGCGCAGCCGGGCGTGGGACACGGCGCCTGCGATGGCCAGGGCGTTGAGCGGGAAGCCCAGCGCGAAGGCGGCCATATAGAGGGCGAAGGAGAGCTGCGGGGGCAGGTGCATGGGGCCCCTCGTGCGCACCACTGGCTCCCTGCCCCCAGATCTCAGGGCCCGGAAAGGGGGCTCCCAGAGTCACAGACTGCTTTCAGCACTTGCTCAGGGTGCGAGAAGCCATCTAGTGGGATAGCTGGGGAGACAGACGCCGGTAGGGGGAGGTGGCCTGGATTAGAAGCGAGGACCACTAGCCGTCAGTCCTCTGTTTTCTCTCCACCATGTGCCCCCTTAAAATGAAGCGAGCGATCGTGGTGTAACGGGAGGAGATGGAGCACAGGCGTGCAGGTCCCAGAAGAGGGAAGGCCTCTTGATTTCTGAGACTCTGGGGAGACAAGCGGTGGAGAGAATTCAGGGCAGAGTTGAGGGACTTCCCCGGCGGCCCAGTGGTTAAGACTTCACCTTCCAATGCAGGGGCTGCGGGTTCGATCCCCGGTTGGGCAGCTAAGATCCCGCATGCCTCGTGGCCAGAAAACCAAAACATAAAACTGAAGCAATACTGTAACAAATTCGATAAAGACTTTAAAAATGGGCCACATCAAAAAAATCTTTAAAGAAAAGAAGAAGAAAAAAATGAACAGAGTTGAGCCCGACAGTATGTATTTTTCTCAGGAAAGGAAGCTAGATTCCTGTGTTCGCACCCCTTCCCCAGTTCCCTGGAAAGAGAAGGAGCTGTTCCCCTACAGCAGGCAGTGCCGGGCTGGTGGCAACGCCTAGCCGAGGGGAAGTCGGGGTGTAGGTTGTAGCAAAGGGCAGGAGAAGGAGGTCCCCCGGGGAGAGTCCAGGGGTAAGCCAGGTCCCACTGGTGTCACAGGGAATGACGTTAGCCAGCTTCAGGGGTTCCCCCTAAGCGGAGGCTTCTGGGGATCTGGGGAAAAATTGTTGTGGGGAGAGAAGCCACAGAAAGAGGGACTCACCTCTTGGTGCTGCCAGGTGTCTCTGAGGCTCAGGAGTCCCCTGAGGGAGGGTGGCCAGGATGGGCAGTGAGCCGGAAGGGAGAGAAGGGTGGGGAGGCAGGGCCATTAGCCTGAGGCACTCACAGCCTGGATGAGCAGCTAATGGGGCATCTCAGAAGGAGGTGAGGGTCCAAGATGACGCAAACACAGGAAGGGGAGAGGTTAGAAATGTGGGCTTTTCCTGGGGGGAGTGAAGAGTGCGTAGCCAGCACCTTTTTTTTTTTTTAATTTTTATTGAATATAGTTGCTTTACAATGTTGCGTTAGTTTCTGCGTACGGCAAAGTGAATCAGCTGTACATATACATATATCCCCTCCTTTTTGGATTTCCTTCCCATTTAGGTCACCACAGAGCACTGAGTAGCGTTCCCTGTGCTATACAGTAGGTTCTCATTAGTTACCTATTTTATACATAGCAGTGTATATACGTCAATCCCAATCTCCCAGTTCATCCCGCCACCCCTTTCTCCCCTTGGTGTCCATACATGTGTTCTCTACGTCTGTGTCTCTATTTCTGCTTTGCAAATAGGTTCATCTGTACCATTTTTCTAGATTCCACATATGTGTTAATATTCGATATTTGTTTTTCTCTGTCTGCCTTACTTCACTCTGTATGACAGTCTCTAGGTCCATCCACGTCTCTGCAAATGGAACAATTTCGTTCCTTCTTATGGCTGAGTAATATTCCATGGTGTATAGGTACCCACATCTTCTTTATCCATTCCTCTGTTGATGGACATTTAGGTTGCTTCCATGTCCTGGCTATATATAGTAAATAGAGCTGCAATGAACATTGGGGTGCGTGTATCTTTTGGAATTATCAGCACCTCTAAAGAGCAGGGTTGGTGGTACAACCAGAACACACCTTTATTCCATCCCCACCCCCGCCAGCCCGTTCAAACCGGCTCTGGGGGCTTCGTCTGCTCTACTCCTGGACGAGCTTGTGGGCAGGCCCAGGCTCACTCCCAGATAATAAGTCCCTCTGGTCACCCATACCATCTCCACTTGGCATTTACTTTGTGGGATAATGAGATCATCATTCCCAGTTAGAGCTTCTACTCTCCCCCCACCTGCACAGGCCTTGGGCTCCTCCATCCTCCCTCTCCTTTCCCCTCTGACCTGATGACAGTGGTTTATGACCCTCCTTGTGTTGGCAGGAGGGAGAAAAGGAGAGACCTGGAACAAGCAAAGTCGAGTTCGGTGGCACTGAAGTACCCGGGCTGTGGTCTCCACCCTGCCTCTCTCTGGGCTGCATGGATGTCAAAAGGGGATCCTCCCTCGGGCACCTGTAGGGACGTTGGATGGCGCGTGCCTCCCTCTGGTCGCTTAACATTCCTCTCAGGCCCTGAGAACTTGGTCGTTCACCTCCCTGTTGGGGTCATCCTGCCCTTCTAAGGAGACCTCCTGAGATTTAAAGCGGCCCTAAGCTGTCTCTGTGATTCTCTTTCTGTCTCTGACTGTGCACATGTCTCTCTGTCTGTCTCTCTCCTGCCGCAAGCTGACAGTATGGTCTCTCTGGACTTCAGCTTTCTTGGGTGTGTGTGTCAGTCACCAGGCCCCTATGTCCTCCCCAAAATCCAAGTCACCCAGAATAAGCTTCTCTGAGTGGTTCCCTGGAAGTGCTTGCCACCAGGCTTCCAGAGCAGGCAGCCTGAGATTCTCAGCATATCCACGGCTCCCTCCAAAGAAATGATCTCATTTCCTTTTCATACCTCAGGAACCAAACTGATTCTTGGTCACCCCCCTTCTAAGTCCTACATGTGTCATCCAGCACCTCCCTGGAAATGTAGAAGAACTTGCAACCTGTTGTTTAGTATTTTGTCTTTGGGAAACACTGAGAAACTGACAGAACTGAGGAAAAGTCAACAGGAGTGCCATTTCACCTCTTGTGACAAGCATTTGGTAGATGAGCAAAGGTGGGTGCAAAGGGAGACAGCGGGGGGCATCCCCGGTGGTGCAGTGGTTAAGACTCCGCCTGCCAGTGCAGGGGACACGGGTTCGAGCCCTGGTCTTGGAAGATCCCACATGCCGCAGAGCAACTAAGCCCGTGTGCCACAACTACTGAAGCCTGCGCGCCTAAAGCCCGTGCTCCACAGCTAGAGAAGCCACCGCAATGAGAAGCCTGTGCACCGCAATGAAGAGTAGCCCCAACTAGAGAAAGCCTGCATGCAGCAACAAAGACCCAACGCAGCCAAAAATAAATAAATAAATTTATGAAGGGAGACGGCGCGTCTTCAAGCTCTTCTCTGTTTGGCCCTCCCACCTGGCAATTCAGGTGTCCCCCTCCTCAGAGGGCCTCCCTTGATCCCTGCATCCAAACGGGCCCCTCCCCTGCTCCAGCCCCTCTGCTTTCATCTCGCGTTGTGGTTTCTTCCAAGCACCCAGGACTCTGCAACGTCAGATTTGCCGGCTCCTCCACCAGAATGTTGGTCAGTGAAGGCAACGCTTTCTGTGTGCCTTGTCCGCTGCTTGTTGCATACCTAGCAGGGACTCAGTGAGTCAGACGAATGGTCAATTGTCTAGGCTCCAAGAGGACGGTGAGGTCCGGGGCTGGGTCGGGGGCTGCCTGTGTTCTAGCCCCAGCGCTGCCCAGTCACCTGCTGTGCACACCTCAGCAGGGCCTGATGACAGCCACATCTCTCGGGCAATTGGTCAGGAAGTAGGTTGATGTCAGCAGTCAGGCTCAGGTCCAGGATGGGAAGTCATCCGCTGGTTGCCAGGGATCCCGCACCAGGCCTCATCAGGCTGGTGGCTGCCTTTAGGTCCTTCAGCTCCTAAAACCCTCTGGACACCTAGACTAGAGACCCCCGAGATTAGGACCATGTTGTGTCTTTTTTGTACCCCCACAACTGGCTCTGTGGTGGATGCAGTGGGAGGTGTTCAGTAGGTGTTTGCTGGATAAATGGTTGAATGATACTGGTCCCCAGACCCTTGCCCTCTCATTTCAACAGTTCTCGAAGCCTTCCCTTTCTCCGCAAAAGTGGAAGTTGCTCACAACAATTCAAACCAGGGAGTTCCCTGGCGGTCCAGTGGTTAGGACTTGGCACTTTCACTGTCGGGGCCCGGGTGGGGGCCCTGGTCAGGGCACTAAGATCCTGCAAGCCACGTGGCGCGGCCAGAAAAAAAAAAAAAAAAAAAAAAAGACGTCAAACCAGGGACAAAGTAGGTTGATGGGGAAATCAGTGCCCCATTCCTTGGGCATCCCAAGGACAACCTCTCAGAGAGCATCTGGATCGAGCAGACGGGAAAGTAGGGCAACCAAGGAAGGCGGTGCCTTCAGAGCGCCCACCACAGGCCAGGAATTTGACTGTCATCTTTTTTTTTTTTTTTTTTTGCGGTACCCGGGCCTCTCACTGCTGCGGCCTCTCCCGTTGCGGAGCACAGGCTCCGGACGCGCAGGCTCAGCGGCCATGGCTCACGGGCCCAGCCGCTCCGCGGCATGTGGGATCTTCCCGGACCGGGGCACGAATCCGTGTCCCCTGCACCGGCAGGTGGACTCTCAACCACTGCGCCACCAGGGAAGCCCTGGCTGTCATCTTGATGAATGATTAACCACAGGTTCCTGCCCTGAAGGAGAATGGGCCTTGGCCCCTTGGGAGAAGCAGGAGACCAGGTGGAGAGAGAACAGACGGAGAAGTGGAGGAGAAGCCGGAGGGGCCTCCCTGGCAAGTCGGCCAGGGCACATACTAGAGAGCTAGTGGGGGTCACGGGGAGAGGTAGAAAAGCTGAGAGGTTCCTCAAGGTAGCTGGCCTTCGAGAAGGCAGGCAGCTGTGGGCTGTGAAACAACGCAGCAGGGTCACTTTTGAGAATTGCTGTAACGCATCGGCTTCCCCTTTTTATGGTCTTCAAGAGATGCAAATCAGAGGGGAATGTGGTTTTTAGGGACTTTTGGCTCTTGCGTTAATCTTCTTATAACATGACATAAGGTTATATATCTCACTTCCTATCTCGAACCGCCTGCGTCTCCATGTTACAGACGAAGAGACTGAGGCTCAGGGAAGCTGGTGAACTTTGCCCCGGATCATTCGGCCGGTTAAGCAGAAGAATCGAGACTCAGACTCTGTCTGTGACGCCAGCGGACTCTTGGCAACAAGACGATGGACGCTCCGATCTGGTGATTTGCTCGTGAAGTCACCTTTCCCCTCTCCCCAAGCCCCAGGATACCTGCCCCATCTCCCTGTCCCTACTCAGACTCTGCACACTGGAAATCATTCACTGGCTCTTTGACGTGGCATCTGAGCCATGTTTATTGTGTAGCTCTGTGTCTGTTACACGTTTGTCCACATCAGTGTATGTCTCAGACCATGAGACCCTTGAGGAAAGGAGGCACAGCAGCATAACCCTCCCCGTGGACGGCCTCTTAGAGAAGAAACCAGCCCAGGGCAGGGCCTCTACCTCGTTTTTGTTCCTCTTTCCCTGGGCTTTGCCCTGGAGTCAAAAATTACGCATAAGCTTAGTGAGTGGAGTTATCAGAGCAGGGGTGAGGTGTCAAAGGGGTGGGGAGAGAGAACAATACAAATAATGACCAGCTGATCCCCACAGAGACATAGCCAGCTGGGGAGTGGGGTTTGGGAGTGGGTAGGTGGTGGCAGACGGCTGGGAAGGGGCAGGGGGATTTGTACAGCTCAGGATAGGTATTTAGATGAATTTCTGGGTGAGAAGGGGAGTGGGAAAGGACCAGGGACAGACCCTTTGGAGGGTCGGGGTTACCAGTGCTAAGAAGGAAGACTGTCTCTGGACCATGTACAAAGTTCTCTGCACCAACTGGGGTTGCAGTAACTGTGACCGTGTGTGCGTGCATGCATGTGTGTGTGCGTGTGTGTGCGCGTGCGTGCGTGTGTGTGTGTGCGTGCTCGTGTGTGTGCGTGCGTGCATGCGTGTGTGTGTGTGCGTGCTCGTGTGTGCGTGTGCGTGTGTGCGTGCGTGTGTGTGTGTGTGATTTCGCAGCTGAACAGCAGAGGCTGAGAAAGTTCCAGGACCACCCTGGCCCCTGCGGCCCCTGGCACCGCCACCTCAGCTGGTTTGGCCCATCATTGCTTGAGGGTCACGTATTCCACTCCTTCCTGGGCCAGCGGCCGCTCCCCAAACCCAAAATGGACCATCTCCGAGTAATGTATCCCCTCGTCTTCTAGGACCTCTGGAGTCACGTTCTCATAGTCGTCCTGCGAAAGCCGCATGGTGGTGAGCGTGGCCTCACACTCACCAGCCTCCCACAGCCCGCTTTCCCTGTCCCTTCTCTCCTCAGCTCTGCCTGGGGGTCCAAGAGCGTGAGCAGGAGTCCTCTTGTCTGGAAACTGGCTGCAGCCGGCCTCAGACTGGGAGGTGCCTGCCCTGGGTCTGACCTCACCAGGGTCTGGGCAGCCCTCCCCACTGCCCAGCCTCTGCCAGCACCGAGCCCACCCGGGCTCTGGGACTCACAGCCGAGGCCAGGTCCCGTCACTTCCCCACCTTCCATAGCCCTGCCCTCTTACCGCGTGACGCTTCTGCACCACAGAGTAAGTGACCGTGTCGTCCCTGTTTGGGGAAAGTCCCCGCATCTCTGAGGGCCCTGCATCTCTGAGAGGGAAGGCAGAGAGATGACCACAAATGAAGGCTTTTGCATGAAATCTGCTCCTTCTTCCAACTCCCCTAGACCCTAAGAGCACCCCCAGCCTCTCAGCCCCTTGTATCATGCCTAGTGCACACAGCAGGGGCTGATGTGTCGAATGAGTGGATGTATGTATGTATGTATTGCAAAGTCCCAGCCTTGGTGATAGAGACCGACTCTGGCTGTGCGTGCTCCTGGTTTGTAGGGACAGATCCAATTCCCGAGACCGTTACCAGGGGGATAGTTACAGAGCAGGAATGAGGAGAAGAAGCACGGGCCTGGCACAAACAGGGCAGGCGAGACACGAGCTCTGCCCCCCACATCCATCCCAGGGTGCAGGTGTCACCCCCCTGGTGCCCTCAGTACCCAGGTCTCGGTGCATCAGTCTCGCCAAGAGGAAAGCGCAAGGCAGCGTAGCTGACGGCATCTTCCATCACTGGATTGTAGCACCCCAGGGAGTGGGGCGCTTCAGCTTGGGGGATCCTTCGAGCCTGAGAGGAGGACAAGGTTTCGGCCCTTACCACTCCTCTCCCCACCCTAGCTCCCCTGCCTCTCTACTCTTTATCACTCTTTATCACTCCACTTTCTTTTTTTTTTTTTAATTTGACACATAGTTGATTTTCCACTTTGTTTCTTTCTTGACTCGAAGCTCTGCCCTGCATTTCATCTTTCTCCCATCCTACCTTTACATTCCTCACAAAGAAGCTCTGTCCACTGGAACTTTCCTGAAGCCCCTGCTGTCTCTGAATCCTCTTCCAGCTGAGAAATAAAGACCTGCTCAGGGAGGATGAAGGGCCTGGGAAGAGGACCCTGTGGACTCGGCATGCCGGGGGCTGCAGGACTGAGTAACCGGGGTCATTCCCTGGGTTGGGCGGAGGGGGAGCAAAGGTGGTGGGCAGTGGGAGGAACTCACCTCCTCTGAAGCTTGACTCCCCAGATTGCCAGGAGGAAGATAGCCAGGCAGAACCCCACTCCCAAGGCCACTCGCCTGATGATGGTGGCTGAGCTATCTGATAGAGAAAGGAGGTACGTCAGTCGATGACACTGCCTCAGTCGGCTAGCAGGCCAGCTCTGCCCTGTGATCTTTGCCTGGGAGGCATCCTTGGCTTCCCTCTGCACAGCCACGGTCCTTCTGGCCTGTGCGACATCTCCTCCTTGCCCAGGGGGTGTGGTGCAGAGAAAGAGGGAGAAGCCAGCCCTGCCCTCTGGACGTCTCATTAGGAGGGAAGGGCAGCTCTTTTTCAAGAGGAGCTCCTGCCGCGTGACAGACTCGGGCACACACAGAGCACGTAACCCTCATAAATGGTGCCGCCTCTTCAGAGGGCAGCTCGGCCGTGCTTAAAATCACTTGTCCTTTGAGCCAGCCGGTTCACGTAGGAACCTAGCCTACAATTCTCTTCGCAGGTGTGCCCAGAGCAGGAGACGGCACCCAGCCTTGAGGAGGGCAGTGGGCACAGAGTTATTCGACATCCGTACACGGGACCGCAGTGCCCCCTCAGCAAAAGAGTCAGGTCCCCAGGGTGCCTGCAGAGGGGAGACCCAGGGGACTCCCTGGGGACATATACAATGTGTATATTGTATATACAGTATACACATTGTATATGTTTTTATACAATGTGTAACTTTTCCAAATGACACCCTCAGGCTGGCTCCCTTTAGCACCAGCTTTGCCAGTGACAGTCCTCTAAATTTAAAGCCATGGCTCCAATCATTAACCTGAAAAAAACACAATAAATAAATTAAATATTTTCCCCCGTGTTTTTCCAGACTCTTCAGACACCCTGTATATGCACAGATAGAGAACAATCTCCAAGTGCTGTTATTACATGGAAGAAAGGGAAGTTCAGGGCAACGTGTGAGCTCTCCCACTGTCTGAGTAACAAAGAAGGGTGTATGGACATAAATCTCTATAGGCCTATGGTGCACGTATAGAAAAATCTCCGTGAGGGGCCATATCCAGCTGCCAACAGTGAAAGCCTCATGGGAGGGAGGGGGTAGAGTTCTTGGGGAGCAAGAAAGGAGACATATCTGTCCTTCCACTATTTACCCTTTCATGCTGTTTTTACCATGTACTTGTCTTTAAAAAAAAAACCCAAACCACTACAATCTCAAAAGGTAGAAACAAGCAGCCTATCAAGGGTGAGACAGAGAGAGAGAGGCAGAGAGAGGGAGCCGGGAGGAGCTCAGGATGTCTGGAAGGTAGGGGCAGCCTGAATCCCCCTGGGGTGGCGAGAGACTGATCGGGGAGGAGGGAAGACAGGGGAGCTGTGTGTGGAGAAGGGGCGCCTCTGAGCGCACAGGCTGCCCACTCCCCACCCTCCGTGCAGGAGCCGGGAGGAGGTGCGGGACGCACGCCGCAGGAGTGGCCAGGGCCGGAGAAGGGCCCTTACAGTAGACAGTGAGAGTGGTGGGCGGCGACTGGCCCCGGCCCAGCCTGTTGGTCCCCTGGCACCAATAGGCGCCTGAGTGCTGCAGTGTCACAGGGTCCAATCTCAGCGTCTGATCATAATGGCGGAGGTCTTGGTTATTCCAGTCAAACCATGCATAGTCGGAGGTGGGAGGGTTGGCATCGCTCTCGCACGTCAGGACTGCTTTCTTCCCCTCCACCACTCTGTCTTTCGGGCTGATGGACACATGCAGGCTCCTGGGTGCATCTGTAAGTAGAAGCAAAGTCAGGATCCGGGGAGCCAGGCACCTGCCCGTCTCTGCTCCCAGCCTCCAGCTCCAGCCACTCACACAGCACTTGGAGATCCCAGGCCTTAGACGAGGTCTGTCCTATGGAATTGTTGACCAAGCAGTGGTAAACTCCAGCATCTTCTGGAGAGATGGCGTCAAAGCTCAGTTTCTTTCCTTCCTCCAGAAAGATTCCATTTTTCTTCCAGAAGAAGCGGACATCCGTGGGGCGGCTACTTAAGAAGTCACATTGGAGGAAGACCGAGAGCCCAGAGCGAATCTCATTGCGGGGAGTGACCTGGACACTGACATCTTTGGGGGCGTCTGGAGAGCAAGGACCTCAGGCTGGTCTCTTGGGTCTCTTCCCCTCTCCCTGTTCCCGAGAATTCCTCTCCCCTTGGTCCTGAGGCCTGACTCTCATCCCTCAATTCTCTGTGAGGACTGTGGTTCAGGCTTCGGTCTCCTCACCCTTAGAGCCCCGCACCCCAACTGGGCCACCCACCAGCTCCCCCGGCCCAGGGCACTCACACTGGACATCCAGGTTGACAGGGGGAGACCACAAACACCACCGGTTACAGGCTGCGCATTTGACTGGCCCTGTGTCCCAGGCAACTTTTTGAATCGTCAGCACAGCGGATGATAGCTGGTCCTGGAAGCCTAGGTGATCCCATTTATATCGGGTAACTCTGGGATTACTGGAATTGTAGGTACAGGACAGGATCACACTGTCTCCTTCTCGAATCGGTGCGGGGTTTCGAATCACTGTGGTTACCTCCTTGGGGGGATCTGGAAGAAAAACAGAGAGGTGGGTCAAGAAAAGTCAGATGCCCATAAGACCTGTTCCTTCCTGCTTCCTCTTCCCCCTTCCTGTGCCCTGCATTCACGCAGTTCCTCTATTAGCTGAGGGAGGGCTTGTGCTTCCCTCTTGCCTCTGAGAACAGAAACCCTGCCCTGGCCATTTGGCCTGGTTGTCGTTTGAGACAGGATGGTGCAGTGGTTAAGAGCACAGCTCTGGGCGGAGTACGTGTGGTGCCGTGCAAGGCAGGGGCCACTCTTTGTGGGTCTCTGCACGGGTCTGAGGCACGGAGCCGGGTCACTACAGTAAGGGAGTTAATTTAAAAAAGAAAAAGAAAAGCATAGCTCTGGATCCAGAGTGTCAGATCCTGCCGCTTGGAGTTGTGTGACCATGGGCTGCAGGCCTCAGTTGACTCATCTGTCAAATGGGGTCCTGTGAGTAGCTAACCTCGTGGAATCACTGGAGGATGGAGTGAGAGGATGCTGTTAGAGCCCTGTGGCGTGTGGTAAACACGCAACACATGCTGCTTCTGCTGCTGCTCTTACCACATATCCGGTGTCCAGATTTCAGGATTTGGGCATCCACATCAGAGTATCTGGCCCCGACTATGACATCCCAGTGTCCAAGGATCAAACCTAGGGATTCTCTTTGTCCTGGGCTCCCCTCAGTGCCAAGACTCACTGTGTTAAACAGGGTCTGACAACCAAGAGGTAATGAAGCATTTTGCCCCAGTTCTCCTCGAAAATTTCAAGACCCCTTCAGGGACTCAGCCACTGCCGAGTGACGCCGAGTCTCCGCGTCCCTCGTGGGACCCTGGCATCTTGCCATTCATTCAAGTCAACAAGCATCTACTGAGCACCTCCCACGAGCCAGGCCCTGTCTGGTGCTAAGGACACAACTGTGAACACAACACTTGCCCCAAGAAGCTTATCTGCCGGGAGCCCCTGGTTTCTGCTTGCTGTCCCTTCGCGGGCACGTCTACCCTCCTCCTGCCCCCGGAGCCACCTCCTCCCTCCAGTAGCTCTGCGGCTACTCACACTGGACTTCCAAGTCAGCTTCCTGGCCAACTTGTCCAGGACCAAGATTATTTTCCGCCAAGCAGGAGTATACCCCAGCATGACTGAGGAGGACCTCTGGGATCTGGAAGGTCCTGTCCGTCTTTCCGGGCATTTCTAGCCCATTGTAGTACCAGGTGTAATTCGTTGGAGGAGGATTGGCCAGTGATATACAAGTCAGCTCTACTTTATTTCCTTCCTTCGTTGGCGAGGAGAAGATCTGAACCCTGGAAGGTTCTGGAGCATCTGGAAGAAGAGGCCGAGGCCAGGGGGCTGGGGGTGGTGGTGAGCAGAGGCCTCTGGGGCTCCCCTCCCGTGGGCCTGGAAGGCGCCCCTGCTGACCCCCGGCCTGGCCCTTCCCCAGCTCCCAGGAGGCTCACGGTGCACTTGGAGGTCCACTGCTTCCGACTTTTCGGAGCCCACATCGTTGTGGGCCTTGCACTGGTACTGCCCACTCATCTTCCTGGTCACCTCGGGCAGAGTGAGCGTGGGCGTCTCCTCCCCCACCAGCAGGGCCCCGTCCCTGAGCCAGGACACATTCTGGTGCCGTGGGTTGCTGCTGACAACCTGGCACGTCATGGTCACAGACTCTCCCTCTGTCACAGTGGCTTCTCTGGGACTGACCTGGATCTTCAACTTCGGCGCGTCTGGAGAAGTGGAGGGAACAGTGAGGGAGGGGATGGGGATTCTCAGAGGGTGTGAAGTGCCGACAAGTTGCAGGCCTTTTATTCTGATAAATCAGCGGCCTAGACAGAGCGGGCAAGGGTGTGTAGCCACTCACTGTCACCCTTGTTAACAAGGGTGGGCTGGTCCAAGCGCCAGGTGACTGACCGTCACAGCCTCCCAACTCGGTTCTCTGCTCCCCACACCCCAGACCCCGAAGGTCTGGTCTCTACCAGCAGCCAGCAGCATTCCCAGGGCTGTCCATCAGACCTTACGACTCTCCTGCTTGAAACCGTTCAGTGGATTCCACACTTAGAGAAAAATCCCAAAACCCTCGCTGCAGCCCACGAGATCTAGTGTCCCGGTCCCTCTCGGCCTTCCTTTCCTACCACTGGGCCCCTTGGACGCGGTGCCAAGCTTGCTGGCTCCTTGCTCTGAGGCAGACACACCAAGTTCCTACCTCAAGGCCTTGGACTTGCTCTCTCCTCTCCCTGGAACGCTCTTCTCACAGAGATATGCCTGCCTCAGGCCCTCCCTTCACCCAAGTCTCAGCTCAAGTTCAGCCTCCATCCCTCACTCCCTCTGTCCTAGCCCAGCTTTATTTTTTTGTGATACACTTAGCACCACCTACACATATGTTCTCTATTTCCCTTTTCACCTATCTACCCTTCGTCTCCCTGACTTCAATGCTAGTTCCACGTGGGCAAGAACTTTGCTCACTGCTCTATCCCCAGCAGCCATAGTAAAGCCTAGTTAGGTTCACAACAAATATTTATTGAATGAATGAATGAATGAGGCACAAAAAAATGATGTGAAAAAATTCTTCATCCCGCCCCCCAGGGGAACGAAAAAACCTTAACCAGGTGATCCCCAAATCGGGTCATGGTTTGAGGATAGATTATTTTATTCTGAATCAGGTGTCCCCTGAAACACCAGAGCTGACGATGGGAATGGTGGAGGAGGGGCCGCGGCTCTGCCTGGACCATTCCCGACAGCGGGTGCCCACAGACCCATCACGCTCCCGTCTGTGTGGGCTCCTGTTACCCTCTGCGGGGGTGAAGGGATGACAGGACCCTCGGCCCTCCCACAGACGCAATGGGGAGACTCACGCTTCACATCCAGCCACACCGTTTCCTCAGAGAGTAACTGCTGTTGCGTGGGGTCCCAGAGCTGGCAGGTCAGGTTCTTGCCGTGGTGAGTCCACTGCGGCTGGAACGTGAGAGTGCTCTGGGTGGAGACAGTCTTGGTGGACAGGGAGGTGGAGGTGACCGCAGGCTCCTCCAGGGACCACTGCAGATGAACCTGGTACTCAAAGCAGGCGAAATTCAGCGAGCAGGTGACAGTGACGTCGCGGAGCTCCCGGATGTCTGGAGGGAGCTCAATGTGGGGTGGAGGAGCCGTCTCTGCAAAAGAGCAGGGGCCACGCTGGAGGCCTGGGAGCCTGGACCAGCTTTAGATGCCCTGCCGCAAAGAACCCATCAGGAATCCCCGGCCGGTCCTGTCCACCCCTCTCCGGGCCTGCCTTTCTCTGCTCGGCCCAAACACCCTCTGAAAGGTCTTGTGAAAGCTGATCCTCCTTAGAAACTGTGTTTTTTGTTTTATAGTTACTTCGTTCACACCCCCTGGTGTTTGCTTTCTAAATGTTTTCCAGACCACTCCCCCGGCACTCCTCAGCTGATTTTACGCGTTTAGTTCAACACGTTTAGCTTGGAGGACAAACCTGGCTCAGAGGCCTCAGTATCGGAGACCTCCCACACAGCGCTCCTGGAGGGGATTCCTTTAGCGGAGAGGCCTGTGTGCAGCCAGTCCCTGCTCTCCCCGAGGCTGGGCCGCCCTCAGATTGCAGCGTCTGAAGCTGCATCTCTCACCCCAAACACAGGGCTGCT
The DNA here is from genome assembly GCF_963924675.1 of Phocoena phocoena. Taxonomy (NCBI): domain Eukaryota; kingdom Metazoa; phylum Chordata; class Mammalia; order Artiodactyla; family Phocoenidae; genus Phocoena; species Phocoena phocoena. The sequence continues at coordinate 16,071,068 of NC_089238.1, forward strand.
TAGAACCACCCACCCAATAAACAGGCCGTGGAATGGAGCGAGCACACTCCCTCGGGTGGAGGCCCCAGACCTGTGTTTGGTTCACACCCTATCTGTGTGTCGTGTAGCCACGAAGGCCTAATTAGAATGAATCCCCCCATATTAATACATTGGGAGATTTCACTTGAAAATTCAGATTTCCATCTCTGGAAAAGCCAGGGGAGATGCTCAAGGAGGGATGAGTGCCCATATGCTCCAGTCTGCCACGGGCGCCAATGTCCTGTGGCACCCCGGTCGCTCACTGGCATCCCCGTCTGGCCTCTGCAGGCGACCTGGTTTGTGAGCTGTCCCAGGAGTCAGGAGCTTCCCACCTTCCTCATTGCCGAGACAAAGGAACCCATCCTCAGGGCCTTACCAGAGATGTTGAGGCCTATGGGCTCCATCCATTTGCTCTCCCTAGACATCATCCTCAGCCCCAGCTGACCGCTGTCATTGACTTTCACAGGATTGATGAGGAGCGTGCAGTTGTATCTGTTGTTTCCCAGGAACTGTACCCTCCCCGGACGACGAGGAACATCCCCGATTTTTAGGTTCGTATAGAGGATGGTCCCTTGGTAGCTCTTGGTGGAGTTGTCGTACTTATAATTGTGGTACACGGTCAGGTTATCTAGCAAGTGCATGTTTAGGATACGGTAGTGGCAGGGAATCCAGACGCAGGCTCCATCCCAGGCGTAGAGGATCTTGGGATGTTCAAACGTCCACTGGGCTGAGTCAGAGAAAGCCAAGTATTCTGGAACCCACCAGAGCGAACAGAAAGCATTACTGAAGGACAATGAGAGCATTCTAAAGAATTTCCTCTGAAGAGGCGGGGTGGTGGTGGGGGGGAGGCAGATACACAAAGAGAGAAGTATACACACGCACACACATATACACTGACTGTCACCACCCTGCCCCACATTTACTCTTCTCTGCCCCCATCTTTCCTCCTCCTCCTCCAGCTCCCACAGTCATCCCAGACCCAAGTATCTGCCTAGGCCACCATCCTTACCGAGAAGCAGAAGCAAGGGACCGAGGAGATGCATGGTGCTGTGTCTAGGCGGGAGCCTGGGCCAGGAAGAGTTTGTCTTTAAGCCATCTGGTCACTTACATCTTCCAGACAGCTTTTCTTGCTCACCCACTGAGCTCCAATCCCTTCTCCCTGATTCTGAGAAGACCGTGTCTGGTTGCATGGCAGGATATGGAATTCTGGAAGCTCACAGGGTCTTTTTCTGGATATGCTGTGCCTCTCCCATCAGCCTGAGAACCATGTAAGGCTAGCCTCTCTCTTCCCAGCACTCCTTCCTTTCTTCCATCCATCCATCCAAAATTGTAGAAACTTGCTGCCCAGCTCTCAGGCTTTGAGTGGCACCAAACTATTGAGCACCTCAAATGCCAGGCCCTAGGTGACCTGGAGCTTACCTTGGGTCAACTAGTGAAGGGTTTCACATAGGGGAGAGACATGGCCAAAACTTGATTTTAAAGACCAGGAAAAAAAAATAACTCTGAAACCAATCATTAAGTATGATGCCAGGAGAGCATTTAGAAGGGTCTAAAAGGATTTAGGAGAATGTGGTCCAAGGGCCCCACTCAGATGCCCCCATGGGCTGGTTAGGAAGCAAATCAACCAGGTGGGGACACATCTTGAGTAAAGGCTATGACTGTCTCAATTCCAGTCAAGTGGGAACGTGGGCTCAGCACTGCCTGATCTTCTACTCTTTTAAAAGAAGCAAGAAGCCAGAGTTTCACGTGAAATGACCTTCTTTGAAAAAAACAAACACGGTGCTGGTCAAACGAAACCTGTCTGTGGGCTAGAGCTAGTCCAAGGGCTGCCGAGGTGCAACCACTGCCCACCTCTATGTGTGGGTGCACGTGCGGTGAGCTGGACCGCCACCTCACTGGACTTTTACATAGAGTTACATTTACATAGAGTTAAATTTAAGTCCCAATTTACATGGTCGTGCCCTGAATGCGTGTCCCTGGGGAGTCAGCAGGACATGCCAACAGAGTGTGTCTCCTGTCTCAGCACAGACCTGCGTCTGTCCCGCCTGCCCAGCCAACAGTTCCCACACAGCGGCGTCCCCTCCCCAAGCCCCTCCGGCTGGCTGTTCATCTCCTCTGGCTGCGCGGCTTATGCTAAAGGACCGTTGGGTGTCCAGGACCGGTGTGGGGAAAGCTAGGCCGCTGGCTGAAAGTAGGAAGGGGGTCTGTCCCCAGACATGGCAGCCGTGCTGGTCTGGCCTGGGCATGGATTAGGGCAGACTCTCCACACAGAGCTCATATAGCCCTGCAGGTGCTAATAGTGTTACTGAGAAAAAAGTCCTCAAGGTCACATCTGTTTGAGAGAAGCTGGAGTTTAAAAAGTGAAATAGGAGTCTTTAGTGCAGGCCTTTTCAAACCCTTTAACCAGCTCTATGTGTATCATGCATCTCCCAGCATGGGGGCTAGAGTAGAGCACATGACACATACTTCTTTAGCCATGGGAACAATTTTACGTTTTCCATGAGAAACTTGGCAGGGCTGCAGGGTCAGTGTTCTGAGGGATGCACTTTGGGCTCCCTCTGGGTCTCCACAAGGGCTATGGCCAGGGCCAGATTCCATTCCCCGTGGCAAAGACAAGCCTCCAGTAGCTGGGCCAGGGTACCCCCTCTGCCAGCAGCCACCAGTCACACCCTCATTGGGGACCGGCTGGAGAATGCCAAGACCAGTGGAAGAGGGGTGCTTCTCAGAGCAGGGCTGCATGCTTACCCCATGGAGCTCCAGGTAGTCTCTGGAGCACGAGAAGTGGGCCCCAGGCCTGCGCTTGGAAGGCAGCTGAGGCAGGATGGGGCATGGAACGCTGGGAACAGTCGGCATTGGGCACAAAGGCTCTGGACCCGTGGTCTGCTCAACAAGAGCCTGTTTAGAGCCTTGCAGAACCTCAGAGCCGGCCTCCTTGAGTCCATTCTTCCCTCCTGGGCACCCAGTGATGCCTTCTGCTCTCAGAAGAATTGCCAGGCCTGGCAAGGGAGATGCTCAAAGACTGGGGATTACTACCTGTTGTCACATAGGCAAGAGAAAGGAAGGGGAGTCCCACTGTGCTCCCAGCCCCTAGAATTGTGCCTGGCACATGGCAGCGGCTCCCTACTTGCTTGTCGAATGCAAAAGAGAACAAAATAGTTTTTACCTGTTTCCTCATGTGTCTTCTGTCTTCAGGGACCCTGGCAGCATCTAAGAGTGAAAGGGGAAGCACAGCAAAGTCGCCAGTGACTGGTTTTCACTCTTCTTGGCCACACCCCCCACCTCTCTTTGGCAGCAAAGCCACTTCTGGGTATTTATCTGAAGGAAATAAAACGCTAACTGGAAAAGATATCTGCACCCCAATGTTCCCTGCAAACATGCAAGCAACCTAAGTGTTCATTGATGGATGACTGGATAAAGAAAATGTATACAAAAGAATATTACTTAATAACCAAGAGATCACTGAAGAAATCAAAGAGGAAATTAAAAAATACCTAGAAATAAATGACAATGAAAACACGACGACCCAAAACCTATGGGATGCAGAAAAAGCAGTTCTAAGAGGGAAGTTTATAGCAGTACAATCCTACCTTAAGAAACAAGAAACATCTCAAATAAACAACCTAACCTTACACCTAAAGCAATTAGAGAAAGAAGAACACAAAACCCCAAAGTTAGCAGAAGGAAAGAAATCATAAAGATCAGGTCAGAAATAAATGAAAAAGAAAAGAAGGAAACAATAGCAAAGATCAATAAAACTAAAAGCTGGTTCTTTGAGAAGATAAACAAAATTGATAAACCATTAGCCAGACGCATCAAGAAAAAAAGAGAGAAGACTCAAATCAACAGTATTAGAAATGAAAAAGGAGAAGTGACAAATGACACTGCAGAAATACAAAGGATCATGAGAGATTACTACAAGCAACTATATGCCACTAAAATGGACAACCCTGGAAGAAACGGACAAATTCTTAGAAAAGCACAACCCTCCATGACTGAACCAGGGAGAAATAGAAAATATGAACAGATCAATCACCAGCACTGAAATTGAAACTGCGATTAAAAATCTTCCAACAAATAAAAGCCCAGGACCAGATGGCTTCACAAGCAAATTCCATCAAACATTTAGAGAAGAGCTAACACCTATCCTTCTCAGACTCTTCCAAAATGTAGCAGAGGGAGGAACACTCCCAAACTCATTCTACAAAGCCACCATCACCCTTATACCAAAACCAGGCAAGGATGTCACAAAGAAAGAAAACTACAGGCCAATATCACTGATGAACACAGATGCAAAAATCCTCAACAAAATACTAGCAACAGAATCCAACAGCACGTTAAAAGGATCATACACCATGATCAAGTGGGGTTTATCCCAGGAATGCAAGGATTCTTCAATATATGCAAATCAATCAATGAGATACACCGTATTAACAAATTGAAGAATAAAAACCATATGATCATCTCAATAGATGCAGAAAAAGCTTTTGACAAAATTCAACACCTTTTTATGAGAAAAACCCTCCAGAAAGTAGGCATAGAGGGAACTTATCTCAACATAATAAAGGCCATATATGACAAACCCACAGCCAACATTGTCCTCAATGCTGAAAAACTGAAACCATTTCCACTAAGATCAGGAACAAGACAAGGTTGCCCACTCTCACCACTATTATTCAACATTGTTCTGGAAGTTTTAGCCACAGCAATCAGAGAAGAAAAAGAAATAAAAGGAATCCAAATCAGAAAAGAAGAAGTAAATCTGTCACTGTTTGCAGATGACATGATACTATACATAGAGAATCCTAAAGATGCTACCAGAAAACTATTAGAGTTAATCAATGAATTTGGTAAAGTAGCAGGATACAAAATTAATCCACAGAAATCTCTTGCATTCCTATATGCTAATGATGAAAAATCTGAAAGAGAAATTAAGGAATCACTCCCATTTACCACTGCAACAAAAAGAATAAAATACCCAGGAATAAACCTACCTAAGGAAACAAAAGACCTGTATGCAGAAAACTATAAGACACTGATGAAAGAAATTAAAGATGATACAAACAGATGGAGAGATATACCATGTTCTTGGATTGGAAGAATCAACATTGTGAAAATGACTATACCACCCAAAGCAATCTACAGATTCAATGCAATCCCTATCAAACTACCACTGGCATTTTTCACAGAAATAGAACAAAAACTTTCACAATTTGTATGGAAACACAAAAGACCCCGAATAGCCAAAGCAATCCTGAGAAAGAAAAACGGAGCTGGAGCAATCAGGCTCCCTGACTTCAGACTATACTACAAAGCTACAGTAATCAAGACAGTATGGTAGGCAGAGGCTCCGGTACCGCCGGACCTTGGACGCCGCTGACGCCACCTTGAGGATGAACTGTTTACATTTTTATTTTCATCAAAGTGATATGTGGGGAGAAGGGGAAGATGGCCGAAGAGTAAGACGTGGAGATCACCTTCCTCCACACAGATACATCAAAAATACATCTACACGTGGAACTACTCCTACAGAACACCTACTTAACGCTGGCAGAAGACCTCAGACCTCCCAAAAGGAGAGGGGATTAAGAGTGCTGCTTAAAGGAGCTCCAGAGACGGGTGCGAGCCGCAGCTAACAGCGCGGACCCCAGAGACGGGCATGAGACGCTAAGGCTGCTGCTGCCGCCACCAAGAAGCCTGTGTGCGAGCACAGGTCATTCTCCACACCTCCCTTCCGGGGAGGCTGTGCAGCCCGCCCCTGCCAGGGTCCCAGGATCCAGGGACAACTTCCCCGGGAGAACGCACGGCGCGCCTCAGGCTGGTGCAACGTCACGCTGGCCTCTGCCGCCGCAGGCCCGCCCCGCACTCCAGGCCCCTCCCTCCGCCCCGCCTGAGTGAGCCAGAGACCCCGAATCAGCGGCTCCTTTAACCCCCTCCTGTCTGAGAGAAGAACAGACGCCCTCCGGCGACCTACACGCAGAGGTGGGGCCAAATCCAAAGCTGAGCCCCGGGAGCTGTGAGAACAAAGAAGAGAAAGGGAAATCTCTCCCAGCAGCCTCAGGAGCAGCGGATTAAATCTCCACAATCAACTTGATGTACCCTGCATCTGTGGAATACATGAATAGACAACGAATCATCCCAAATTGAGGAGGTAGACTTTGAGAGCAAGATTTATTATTTTTTCCCCTTTTCCTCTTTTTTGTGAGTGTGTATGTGTATGCTTCTGTGTGAGATTTTGTCTGTATAGCTTTGCTTTCACCATTTGTCCTAGGGTTCTATCTGTCGGTTTTTTTTTTTTTACTTAAAAAATTTTTTTTAATAATTATTTTTTTATTTTAATAACTTATTTTATTTTACCTTACTTTATTTTATTTTATCCTCTTTCTTTCTTTCGTTCTTTCTTTCTTTCTTTTTCTCCCTTTTATTCTGAGCCATGTGGATGAAAGGCTCTTGCTGCTGCAGCCAGGAGTCAGCGCTGTGCCTCTGAGGTGGGAGAGCCAACTTCCGGACACTGGTCCACAAGGGACCTCCCAGCTCCACGTAATATCAAACGGCGAAAATCTCCCAGAGATCTCCATCTCAACACCAACACCCAGCTTCACTCAACCACCAGCAAGCTACAGTGCTGGACATCCTATGCCAAACAACTAGCAAGACAGGAACACAACCCCACCCATTAGCAGAGAGGCTGCCTAAAATCACAATAAGTCCACAGACACCCCAAAACACACCACCAGATGTGGACCTGCCCACCAGAAAGGCAAGATCCAGCCTCATCCACCAGAACACAGGCACTAGTCTCTTTCCACCAGGAAGCCTACACAACCCACTGAACCAACTTTAGCCACTGGGGAAAGACACCAAAAACAACAGGAACTACGAACCTGCAGCCTGCAAAAAGGAGACCCCACACACAGTAAGATAAGCAAAATGAGAAGACAGAAAAACACACAGCAGATGAAGGAGCAAGATAAAAACCCACCAGACCTAACAAATGAAGAGGAAATAGGCAGTCTACCTGAAAAAGAATTCAGAATAATGATAGTAAAGATGATCCAAAATCTTGGAAACAGAATAGACAAAATGCAAGAAACATTTAACAAGGACCTAGAAGAACTAAAGATGAAACAAGCAACGATGAACAACACAATAAATGAAATTAAAAATACTCTAGAGGGCTTCCCTGGTGGCGCAGTGGTTGAGAGTCCGCCTGCCGATGCAGGGGACACGGGTTCGTGCCCTGGTCCGGGAGGATCCCACATGCCGCAGAGCGGCTGGGCTTGTGAGCCATGGCCGCTGAGCCTGCGCGTCCGGAGCCTGTGCTCCGCAACGGGAGAGGCCGCAACAGTGAGAGGCCCGCATACCGCAAAACAAACAAACAAACAAGCAAACAAACAAAAAATATTAGCAGATAGAATTCAGCAATATATAAAAAGAATTATACAACTATAACCAAGTGGGGATTATTCCAGGTATGCAAGTCTGGTTCAGTATTTGAAAATCAATCAATGTAATCTCACATTAATGGGACAAAGAAGAAAAATCACATGACCATATAAATTGTTGCAGAAAAAGCATTTGACAAAATTCACCACCCTTTTATGATAAAAACTCTCTGAAAACTAAGAATAGAAACTTCTCAACTTGATTACCTACAACTGACCTACAAAAAATACAGCTAACATATTTAACACTCAACAGTGTTAATACTTTCTCCTCTGAGCTTGGGGACAAGGCAAGGATGTCCACTCTCAATCAGTCCTATTCAATATAATACTGGAAGTTCTAGACAGCGTAATAAGACAAAGAAAGGCAATAGAAAGCATATAGATCTGAAAGAAAGAAATAAAACCTATTTACAGATAACATAATGGGCTATGTAGAAAATCCCAAGGAACCTACAAAAAAAATTCTAAAACTAATTAGTGAATTCAGCAAGGTTGCAGAATACAAGATGAACACAAAAATTAGTCACATTTCTTTATATTAACAATGCATACGTGGAAGCTGTAATTTAAAATACAATTCTATTTCCAGTGGCTTAAAAAAAGAAACACTTAGGTGTCATAAATCTAACAAAACATATGTAAGACTTGTATCCTGAAACTACAAAACACTGCTGAAAAAAAATCAAAGAAGACTTCTTCAATAATACCATGTTCATGAATTAGAAGACTAAACAAACTGATATACAGATTTAATGCAATTACTATCAAAATCCCAGCAAGATTTTTTGTATATATAGACAAGATTATTCTAAAGTTTATTGTGTACTTTTTTTTTTTTTTTTGCGGTACGCGGGCCTCTCACTGTTGTGGCCTCTCCCGTTGCGGAGCACAGGCTCCGGACGCGCAGGCTCAGCGGCCATGGCTCACGGGCCCAGCCGCTCCGCGGCACGCGGGATCCTCCCGGACCGGGGCACGAACCCGTGTCCCCTGCATCGGCAGGCAGACTCTCAACCACTGCGCCACCAGGGAAGCCCTATTCTAAAGTTTATACAGAAAGAAAAATGAACTAGAATAGAAAACATTTCTGAAAAAGAAGAATAAAGGGAGAGGAATCACTCTACCTGATTTAAGGCTTATTATAAAGGAATATACAATAATCAAAACTGTGTGGTATTGGTGGGGGGATAAACACGTCGATCAATTGGACAGATTAGAGAACCCAGGAAGAGCCCTACACAAGAACAACCAACGGATATTGGATAAAAGAGCAAAAAATGATTCAATGGAGGAAATATAGTCTTTTCAACAAAGGGTGGTAGAACAATTGGATAGCCATAGGCAAAACATGAACCTCAACCTAAATCTCATACTTCATACAAAAATTAACTCAAAGTGGATCATAGACTCGCATGTGAAACATTAAACTATAAAACTTTTAGAAGGTAACACAGGAGAAAATTTGGGGTACATAGGGGATGATGAAGAGTTCTTAGACATGAGACCAAAAGCATGACCCCTAAAACTCCAAAATTAATTTTTTTTTTTTTGGCTCTGGGAAATAGTTTTCTAAGAGAATGAAAGGACAAACATAAACTGGGAGAAAATATTTGCAAGCCACTTATCTGACAAAGAATTCATATCTAGAATGAATATGTAGGGATTTCTCAGTGGCGCAGTGGTTAAGAATCTGCCTGCCAATGCAGGGGACACGGGAAGATCCCACATGCCGCCGAGCAACTAAACCCGTGGGCCACAACTAGTGAGCCTGTGCTCTAGAGCCTGCGAGCCACAACTACTGAAGCCGGCACACCTACAGCCCGTGCTCCGTGACAAGAGAAGCCATCACAATGAGAAGCCCGCGCACCACAACGAAGAGTAGCCCCTGCTCGCCGCAACTAGAGAAAGCCCGCGCACAGCAACAAAGGCCCAAGGCGGCCTAATTAATTGATTAATTTTAAAAAAGAAAAAAATAGGGCTTCCCTGGTGGCGCAGTGGTTGAGAGTCCGCCTGCCGATGCAGGGGACACGGGTTCGTGCCCCGGTCCGGGAGGATCCCACATGCCGCGGAGCGGCTGGGCCCGTGAGCCATGGCCGCTGAGCCTGCGCGTCCGCAGCCTGTGCGCCGCAACGGGAGAGCCCACAGCAGTGAGAGGCCCGCTTACAGCAAAAAAAAAAAAAAAAAAAAAAAAAAGATGGGTAAAATAAAAACGAAGTGGGCAAAAAGCATGAAGAGACATTTCACTGGAGACACTATATGGATAGAAAATAATCACATAGGGACTTCCCTGGTGGTCCAGTGGGTAAGACACTGTGCTCCCAATGCAGGGGGTCCGGGTTTGATCCCTGGTCTGTGAAGTAGATGCCACATGCATGCCGCAAGTAAGAAATCTGCCTGCCTCAACAAAGATCCTGAGTGCCGCAACTAAGACCTGGCACAGCCAAAATAAGTAATAAATAAATAAATAAATACAATTTAAAAAGTAATCCAATAAAAAGATGTTCAATGTCATTAACCTTTAGAGAAATGCCAGTTAAGATCACAATGAGCTATCATTCCTACACACCTATTAGACAGCTAAAATAGTGGCAATAGCAAATGCTGGAAAGAATGTGTAGTAATGGAATCTTTTATACATCGCTAGTGGGAATGTAATATTTTCCAGCCACTTTGAAAAACAGGCTCAAGACAGTTTCTCAAAAGGTTAAACATAGAATTCCCATCTACCTCTGTGATTCCACTCCTAGGGTATATACCCAAGAGAAATGAAAACATGCCCACCCAGAAATTTGAACACAAATGTTCATAGCACATTATTTATAAAAGCCAAAAATGGGAACAACTGAGATGTCTATCAAGTGATGAACAAATAAAGAAGCTATGGCATATCCATACAGTGAAATATTATTTGGCAATAAAAAGAAATGAAGTACTGTAGAGATCCTGCAAAATGATGAACTTGAAAACATTAAGTGAAAGAAGCCAATCACGAAAACTCACAAATTGTATGATTCCATTTCTATGAAATGTCCAGGAAAAGAAAATCTGTAGAGACAGAAAGTAGATTTAATTGTTGCCTAGGGCTGGGATAGCGGTGTCGAGAGGAAACCAGGAGTGACCGCTAATGGACTCGGGTTTCTCTTTGGGGTGATGAGATGTTCTAAAATTGACTGTGGTGATGGTGGTGCAACGCTGTGAATATACTTAAAACCATTGAAGGGTACGCTTTAAGTAGGTGGATTGTATGGCCAATTCGAAAATGGGCAAAAGACAAGAAAAGACATTTCACCGAAGAGTATACACAGATGGCGAATAAGCCTGTGAACAGATGTTCAGCACCATTAACCATTAGTGAAAATGCAAATCAAGACCATGCAAATCACTGCATACCAACAAAACAGCTAAAATAAAAAATAATAGCGATATCAAATGCTGGTGAGGACGCAGTGAAACTGGATCATTCACGCAGGGCTGGTGGGGATGTAAAATGGTACAGCCCCTCTGGAAAATAGTTCGTCATTTTCTTGAAAGACTAATGAAATATTCCTACCGAATGACACAGCAATTGCACCTCCAGGCATTGATGCCCAAGAAATGAACATTTATGTCCACACCAAAGCCTGTACACGGCTGTTCATAGCAGCTTTATTTGCAATAGCCCCAAACTGGAAACAACCTACACTGTGCCTCCGTAGTTAAATGTTTCAACAGTTGTGATACATCCATTCCGTGGAGCACTGTGTAGCAATGGGATGAGATATTGAACAGGCAGCAACTTGGAAAACTCTTTTTTTTACTGAGTTAAAAAAAACCCGGTGCTAAAGGGTCACGGACCATGTGATTCCTTTTATGTAATATTCTTGAAATGACAAAATGGTAGAGATGGAGAACAGATTACTGGTCGCCAGGGGTTAGAGACAATAGAGGAAAGGGAAGTGGATGTGACTACAAGGGTGATCTTTGTGGTAATGGAATAATTCTGTACCTTCACTGCAGGGTTACATACATCTAGATGAGAGATAAAAGGACTTAGAACTACACACAGGTTGTACTAAACATAATTACGTAGCAAGTAACCACGGGAGGAAGCTCAACAGAGCACACGCCAGACTCCTCTCTTCTATCTTTGTCACTTCCTGTAAGTCTATAGTTATTTCAAAAGAAAAAGTTAAAAAAAACCCCAAACCCCAGTGATCTCAATGGGGGACTCCCAGGCCAAGGGACAAGATCCCAAAAGTCTTCTGGGACCCACTGGGGACACACAGTCCTGCTCATCACCTAGAAGGAGCGTCTGAGGCCTCTGCTGGCACAGCTCCAGGCATTGCTGATGATCCCGCTACAGGAGGAAACTGGGCAGGGGGTTCGTGGACGAGCCGTGATTTCTGGAGGCCAAGGGCTGCATGGAGGAGGAAAGGGTGGGGAAACAGGACTCCTGAGAATGTAGCTCTGGTGCCTTCACATCTTTCCCTCCGAAGAGGTAGATGGTTTCTGTTTTGGGTCACTTGGCTTGGCTGTCCCCACCCTGCCCTGGAAGCAGTGGAGCACCACCGTGAGGCCTGGGCTGCCTTCCGCACCTAGCTGTGTGCCCCCTCTGAGCCCACTGTCCAGGCTGAAAGATGGGGATGACTGCCTTTCTCACAGGGCTAGTGAGGTCACACACGTGCTGCACTCGGACGCATATGAGTGACAAGCGCATGGTAAACACACCTGGGCTCAAATCCCTGTCCTGCCATCTGTCAGCTGTGACCTCCCTCAGTTTCCCGTCTAAGGATGGTGCAGACATTGGCGGTTCTGACTCCCTGAGCGTGCCGTGTGCAACCACGAACATGTGAAACGCTTTGCAGCGTGGCCGTCGTGAAATGAGCACTCTGTAAAAGTGAGCTGTCGTTATTACCAACGGTCCCTTGCTCTGTTTGACCAATACTCCATGGTGACATGACGTCACATACTTTTGGCTGCTCGATTCCAGGCTGAGTTTGACAGAGAGGCCCTTTGAGACAAAACAGTGGTTCCCCTCCTGCTCTCCAGCGAAGATGTTCCGGGCAGACCAAGCTCTGGGGATGGGAGGGGTGGGGGGAGGGGTCTTCTCTTCGGCTGCTGCCCTGCCCATGAGCTGAGGTTGTCACCTCCCCTCCAGGGAGCAGACGGGAACTGAGAGTGAGGAAGGTGGGGAAAGGAGGAGGCTTGGATCCTCCTGGGCAGAGTTGTGAGTCCCCCCAGACCCCTCCCCAGAGGAGGAGACTTGGAGTAGCCAGCATGGCCTGGAGCCCTTTCATTGATGGTGATAATGGAGCTGCCCACCCCAGGCACTGGTCCTCAGGACAGCGTGGGGGGCGACCAGGGACGGCTCTTCTCAGCCAGGAGCGACCCAGGATGTTGGCGGGAGGCGAGGGACAAAGTGGTCCAAGTTGTCATGCCTGGTGCCTGGCCATCCTCCCTCCTGCATCGGGTGGCCCATCCCTCCCAACAGCTGCAACTGTGAGACCCGCTCGCCTCTATTCCAGCGTAGCCAGACGTCTTCTCCGGCACGTGTCCCCATCCCTCTGAGTCACTCTGACTCGTCCTCAGCTTGAAATATCCCCAGGGAGGGGTCCCGTCAGCCTTGCCTGTCCTTGAGCGTGCTGTGTTCCCCACCAAGCTAGTTCCTTTTGGCCTCTCCAGCATCCAAGGAAGTGGCCTTAGATCTAAGCATCTAAGTGTCTCGGACTCCTCTCTTCCTTCCCCTCCATACCAGCCAGTCCCATAAGTTCCCCCTCTAGAGTAGGTCCTGATGCTCTTTCCTCTCACATGTCCACTTCTCCTCTCTCTTGTACAAGAGCCGTGGCCTCCTGAGCCCCTTGCCTGCATCTGCTGATCCCCTGCATTCACTGTCCACACAGCTGCCAGCAGGGTCTCTGAAACCTCCGGCCCCTCCATAACGTTCCTCTGCATATAACTCTCCAGCAGCTCCCCAGGTCACTCAAAGTAAAACCCTGAGTCCTGACTGTGACCTAAAGCCCCTCTGTGATCGGGCTCCCTTGGGCAACCGCTCTGGCTCCTACATCCCACTCCACGCACACTGGTTTCCTTCTCATTCCATGAACATAACAAGTACGTTCCCACTCTGGGCATTTGCACCTGATCTTGGCTTTCCCTGGACCCACGTGCCTCAGAAATCGACAGAGCTCCCTCCCTCTCTTCCTTCTGGTCTCTACTCAGATGACCGCTTTCTAAATCGGCCGCCTTGCAAGCACACTCTGTCCTTCCATCTCTCTTAGCTTCCTTCTTGGCACACTCACCATCTGACCATGTGTTTATCTGGTCTTTGTCTATCTCTTCCACGGGATGTCAGCTCCACCAGGTCAGAGTGTGGTTCTTTGGGTCAGTGCGGCCTCCCTAGAGCCCAGCACTGGCTTGGCACGGGGTAGGTGCTCAGTAACCACGTGTGGACAGAGTGGATGAATTCTGGGGAGTCCAGGCGCTGGGTGGAGTGTGATAGCTGAATTGTGGGTCATCACTGAACGTTAGTCCCTCCTAAGAGATGGTCTTTGTGTCAGATCACATCACTGCTTTCCAAACTTTAAAGGTTTGCCTGTGACCCTCAGGACTTTTATCCTGTCTGTGAACTGCCTGAGACATTTTTATTTCATACATTTCTTTGAATCAATACACTTGATGGGTTTTTTAACACAGCCTCATCCTAAGCTTTCATCAAAAAACAAAAAATCATGTTTGGTATGCTGCTTTCCTTTTGCTCTGACACAGACTAAATAAAGCATGACTGTTCACGTAAAAGTCGCTCCACAACCCTTCTGGGGACACCCAGCTCACCCGGGCGGCGCTCAGGCTGCGCCGCGAGCAGCACAGGGTCACTCTGACTGTACGTCCCTGGTTACTGACACTCCTCTGTCTCTCAGGTGAAGTCCTCAGGGTCACTCCTCCCAGGCCAGACCTGCTGGAGCCAGGGCCTGTGGTCGGGGGACAGGTGTGTCAGGGCGGGGCCCCTGCCCGTGTGCAGGAGCTCTGGCGGAAATGTCTAGTGTGGCTGCTATGAAGCCCCTGCTGTGCTCTGCCACCCTCTCTGACCACTCCAGCCTTGTTTCAGCTCCTGGAACTTTGCCAAACACATTCCCGCTCGGGGCCTTCACACAGGGCGTCCCCGAGTGAATTTCCTTCCATACGGATGCCTCCCCAACCCCGAGACCCTAAGTCACACTTCCATCCTAGGCTCTACCAACCTTCCCTGTGCTTCTCCTTGGGAGCAGGGGGTCCCACTTTGCAGCCAGGCGTTCTGCCTGAGGTCATTTATTTAATGTCCTTCTCCCTGCGTGACTGCCAGCTCGGTGAGGAAAGGGCAGGCCTCAGGGTGGGGTTCCGCCCCACTGCCCACAGCCCTGTTACCACGCACCTCTCTTCCTTTCTCATGTACGTGGACAGTCCACTCCAGGCGAAGCGGCCTCGTCACCTTCCTTTCCAACACAGTTTGGTTATTTCTGCCTCTACACCTTGACTTTGGTCTCTGTTGTATCCTCCGCCCTCTTCAAAAACCAGGGCAGGACCACCTTCCTCAGGAACCTCGCTGGCGTCGCCCTCAGCCCTGCGGCTCTATTCTTACCACCCCCTCGGCATCTTCAGACCCATGAGCTTCCTCTGCTTCTCACTGAAATGGCAGTGACGTACAGTGGTCCGCGCGTGGGCTCCAGAGCCAGGCCCCGGGGGGCTCAAGTCGGGGCTGCAGCTGGGGGACCTCGAGGAAGTGATGCAGCCTCTATGTCTCGCCTCCTCCAGATTCTCAACGTCAGTGCATCAGAGTCCCCAGGAGGATTCGTCAAAACACAGACTGCTGGGCCCCAGCCCAGAAGTTTTGATTCCTGCAGTCTGGGTGGGGCCTGAGAATCTGCCTTTCTGACAAGTGCCCATGTGAGGCTGCTACCGCTGGTGCAGGGACCCCACTTGGAGAACCACTGTCGTAGTCGCTAGGGAAAGCAAATGGAGATGAATTCATATAAACCGGGTAGAACCACATGGCACGTAGTAAGCGCTCCACAAAAACGTTAGCTGTTGATACCAGTTCATGCCAGTGAGTCTGGCCTTCTTTAAATTCAAGGAGACCTGAGTCCAGGGTCTGGCCACACCGTTTCCTGGCCTTGGAACCCTGGGAAAATCACCTGGCTTCCCTGAGCCCCAGCGTCCTCATCTTCACAGGACTGTCCTGGAGGTCCCTTCCCAGGATAGCCTGAGCTTCCTAAAGGGCTTCAATACACAGCTGTTGCCTGATGGATATTTCTTGAACCAAGTGAAGTTTGAAAGATTGGGAATTCCCTGGTGGTCCAGTGGTTAGGACTCTGCGCTTCCACTTGCAGGAGGCACGGGTTCAATCCCTGGTCAGGGAACTAAGATCCCACGTGCCGCACAGCATGGTCAAAATAAATTAATTAATTACTTTTTTTTTAAAAAAAAAAGGAAAGGAAAAGAGATTGAAGCTGCAGGGTACAGCATGGATATGAGGCACGGCGGTCAAACCGACACAGGCTTATGAAACACTGAGATCTGAGGCCCCCGCTGCGACCCGCAGGGTACAGTGGGGGATGTCAGTGAGTGAAGCCAGCCAGGTGTGGGACAACAGGAAATGGTGAGCAGTGTGGCGAGTCCGGAGCCAGGCCCCTTCAGAAGAAGCAGCCACCATGTCTTTCAGTGAGATGTGGCAGTTGTGTAAGCGCAAGCCCAGGGCTGTCAGTCGCTCCGCCTGTGGCAGGAGCGGGAATGAGAGTTGTGACGTGAAATCACCCAGCAGTCAGACGTGACCTACTGTGGACCAGCTGCCAGCTCGGAGTGGAAGCAACTTAAGGGCGGCTGGCCTGAGCTCAGGGCTAGGATCCCTGAGGAGCCAGGGAAGGGCAAGGAGGCGGGGGGCAGGGCCCCCAAGGACGGGTCTGAAATCATCAGGATCTAGACGGGTGTTTGGCTTCAGGGCATTTATTCCATGTTCCTCGGTACAGGCCCTGGGGCCAGGTATGGGGACAAGAGACCAGGCAGGGGTAGCAATAAATAACACGGACAGACGGGCTCCCCTCCAGACAGATGAGGTTAAAGGAGGTTACAGGGGAGCCACAATGCGGAGCTGGGGCGCTGGCAGGGCGGGGACAGCTGGGAGGGAGGGGGAGGCCAGGCCCCCAGGACCTCACTGTCACCTGCCCCGTCCCTTTCCTGCCCCAGCCCCCGCTACTTTGGGGAGGAAGGAAGCCCACAGCCAGTGGGGGCCAGTGAGGGTCCTGAAGGGGTGGTGGCCATCCGGGCTGCCCCCGGCTCCCTCACTTGACGCGGATTTCAGCATACTCGGCTAGCTCCTCCGTCAGGGTGTAGCTGTCCTTGGTGGGTCGTTTTCCCAGGTCCGAGTGAGAATAGCTCAGGTCCAGCTCTGGGGGCTCCCCCCGGAGGCCCAGCAGCCTCCTCTCAGATCCCAGGCGCCTCTCACTCTATGAAGGGAACCAACCCATTAGAAGGTCCTGTTCCACCCTTGACAGATGCAAAGGCTGGAGTCACTTGCACCTCCCAGAGCTGAGTCCTGTGTGAGCCTCCTTCCTTAAGGACCGCCAGCTCAGCCAGCCCCACGGTCCCCAGTCCCCCTCTGGAGCTCTTGCCTGTGCCGATCCCCGCTACGCAAAACAACCTCCTCGCTGCCAAGCCTGAAAGTCGCCACAAATTCAACGTTTCCAGGAAGCCTTCTTCAACATAGGAATTTGGGGGGAGGGCACTCAATTCAGTCCATAACATGCTCTTAGATTAAAGCCACCTGGTCGGGTGCCCACCTTCCCCGATTTTTGTAAATGCCTGGCTCAGTATGTTTGGGTCTGGTGTGGTCCCCCTCCTCAACCTGGGAGATCCTGCAGGTGCAACTTTGGCTTCCCTGTCACGCTTTCCATCCCTACCCCCCACCTTTGGACACACACACACACACAGGACAGTGGCCACAGACATACAGAGGGGAGCAGCAATGGGACAGAATAGACAAGGCCAGGAGTGCTGGGCAGAGCCAGACTGAAGTGGGGACCAACCTGGACGCCTGACGGGGACGCATACACATGCACGCCAACCCCAGGGCCCAACAAGGGCCCAGAGGTGGGCACACTGAGGCCCCCGGAACCTACCTCCTGGGGTGCTCATTCCAGGGTAGAGAGCTCTCTGGACTATTGGAGAAGGAAATGCAGTCATAGACGCAGGCGGGGTGGATGAGGGCTTTTCTTGGGCCCCGAGCTCCACAGCCCCCCGCCAGGCCTCAGCCTGAGAGCCCCTTCCCAGCCCAGGGCCAAGCCAGCCCTCCGCACGACCCCTCCCTCCCTTCTGCAGGACAAGCTCCCCCTCTGCCCCTGGGTCTCCCGGGCCCCCTCCAGGCCCTCGGGGTCCCTGGCACACAGGATCTCCAGCTAGCCTGGCCCCACAGGGTTCTGGCCTCACCTCATACTTCTCCGGCACCCCAGAGATGCGGAAGTCACTGCTGAACAGGACGGGGGGGTCGTCCCCCGCTGGGAAGCTGGCGCTCTCTGTCACGTTCTTTCTGCAGGGCAAGACATGTCAGCTCCAGTGGGACCCCCAGGTCCCCCCACTCCTCTCTCTATCTGCAACCCCATCTACCTAAGGAGTATGGCCCAAGGGACCCCAGAGCTGCTCCCACCCGCCTCTCTAAGATGGGCAGCCAGCCCCTTTGGTGAGCAGCCTC
The DNA here is from genome assembly GCF_963924675.1 of Phocoena phocoena. Lineage (NCBI taxonomy): Eukaryota > Metazoa > Chordata > Mammalia > Artiodactyla > Phocoenidae > Phocoena > Phocoena phocoena. The sequence continues at coordinate 16,089,224 of NC_089238.1, forward strand.
TTCCTGTCCACCACTGCCCAGCCCTCCTCTGCTTCACAGCTGAGGATGAGTCACCTGGGCCCTGGTATCTGCCACCTTCAGGACCCCAGCCTGGCTGCTCTGGGTTCTCCTCATCCGCTCTGGGGCTATCCGCACCCCCTTGCCGCCAGGATGCGGAGCGGGAGATTAACTCCTTGTCAGGAGAGCTGATGTGTGCACACCACAAGGCAGAAAATCAACAGCAGCGCACCTGTGGCAGGTGGATGTGGCTTGGGACTGCGGAGCGTTTTGTTTTGTCTTGTTTTGTTCTGTTTTTTTAAGATTTCTTTGATGTGGACCATCTTTAAAGTCTTTTCATTGAATTTGTTATAATATTGCTTCTGTTCTACGTCTTGGTTTTTTGGCCACGAGGCATGTGGGATCCAGCTCCCCGACCGGGGATCAAACCCGCACCCCCGGCCCTGGAAGGTGAAGTCCCAACCACTGGACCACCAGGGAAGTCCCTGAGGAGCGTTTTTGATACCACAGATACGTGTAATCGTTGGGGCTTCCGGAACCAACTGTGACTGATGTTCTGGTTGCAAGCCAGGGGTACCGGCTCTCCCCATCACACCGGAGCGGCAGGAGGACACAGTACAGGATGCGGGGCACAGGTATCGACTGGTGAGAAGTGCTCGGCCCAGGCATTGGCATGCGTGACCCGACCACGGCGGCCCATGTTAGCCGGGGCCCTCTCTCCTCCATCCAGCTGAACATTCTCAGAGCAGAATCCTCCCTCCCTGGCCCACCCCCAGCCTCCAACTGCTCTGCCCCTGCCCTGCCCTTGGAGGCCACCCCGCCCCGCCCCAGCTCAGCCCGGAAGGCTACTCACTTTCTGCGTGTCTGGGTGATGTAGCAGACGACGGCAATTAGGATAGCAAAAGCAACCACCGCTCCCACAGGCCCGATCTTGGCCCACATCAGGCGATCTGAGGGAAGAGAAGACCCAGGCGCCCTCAGGGCTGCCGGTGGGAGTGAGGACACCTGGGTTCTTAGGAGACAGGCTGGGGCAGGGGTGAGAGGGAAAATATTTACACCGCTGGCATATCCTTGCACTGACTGGTTAGCCTGAAGGCCTTTGTTGCTGGAGGGGCCAGTAAAGTACAGGCAAGCTCGGGGCAGCCCCTCCTAACTGGCTGGAAAGGGCATCTTTACCACCCACTCAGCTGTGCAGCCTGACCCACGCGCAGCGGCTGGTGATCAGCCTTGGGGAGGGGAGCTTGGATCCAAGAGGGGTCCTTGTCTGTCCCTCGACTCCCAGCCCCAGGCCACACCACTCACGGGCTCCCTGGAAGGGCAGCTCCAGGCTCTTGGTGCCGTAGAGGTTGTGGGAGGAGCAGATGACCCGGGGCGGGGCCTGGGCCTGGCCCCGCAGTGTGAGGATGCTGGTCAGCAGGAGGCCACTGCGCTCCGAGTACACGAACTCGCGCTCCGTCTCGTTCACGGTCACGTTACGCGAGGGCAGCTCGAAGGCCACAGACGGCTCTGGGTTGGCTTTTACCACGCACAGGCACTGCACCGTGTCACGGGCCGCCGCACAGTGGGACTCCAGGAGGATCACGGGGGCAACTGCAGGGGCAAGACCAAGACCCCGCGGGCTAGAGACAGGGCCTCGGGGGCTCCTTGGCTGTCGCAGAGATGAGCTGCCTGTTCCCCTCTGCACTCTCTTTTACGTCCCCTCTAACTCTGCTCACCTTGTGAAACATAAATCAGATCACGGTGCTGCCTGCTGAAAGGCCCCCCCCCCCGCAAATTGCTCCCCGTGTGACTTAGAATAAAACCCCAATTCTTTGCCTTCGCCTGCAAGGCCCTGCAGGACTTAGCCACTCTCTAATCTCCTGCTGTCACCCTGGCTCATTCCCTTCCAGCCACACCAGCCTCCTTGCTTGTTTCTCATACTTGTGGAGCTGTTTCCAACAGCCGGGGTGGGGGTGGGGGTGGGGGTCTTGCATTTCTCCCTCCGCTAGGAACACTTCCCTGACACCTGCCAAACTCACGCCCTCACTCCAGGCAGCTTCTGCAGCAGACCATGTCTATTTCTCTGACCACCCCATGTAAGTTGCATCTCGCTTCAATAACCATTCACTCGAGTTTTCTCCCCAGCACTTATCCCTACCCGGGTTTTACACTGATGTGGCTGGTCTTGTATTTGCATCGAGACAGGCTCTTACTGAGTCTCCACTCTGTTCCCCACACTTAGAACATGACTTTCTTTTTTTGCCATACCACACGACATCAGGATCTTAGTTCCCTGACCAGGGATCAAACCTAAATCCCCTGCAGTGGAAGCGCAGATTCTTAACCACTGGACCTCCAGGGAAGTCCCTAGAACATCCCTTTCACCCGGCAGGAGCTCTGGGAAGACCTACTGGATGAACTAGTGCGTTCAGCCAGCTCCCCTTCCAGGCCATCCTACAGATGCCCCTATGGGCTCCCTGGAGCCCCCTGCATCCTGACCCTCCCTCCCTCGCAGGATTCCCCGTGGTACCAGGTACCACCCTCCACCCAATATCATTTTGTTGGGCTTTGCTTTGCTGCCATTTAAATTACAAAAACGATACTGGTATTTTTTTTTCCTTTCATTTTCCAAAATATGAAATTATAATAGAACGTTGAATGTTGCTTTTTAAACTGTGTTCTCTTTCCCTCATGGAGAGTCTGGCACTCCCCTCTGCTTGCTCTAGACTGACCTCTGATTCTCAGCCCTGAGCAAAACCCACTTCCACACGGGCAAAAGATCCTTGGCCCACCTACCCCACTTATTTTCAATTTCCAGTAAAAAAGAATATGCAGGTAACAGCGACGGAGCAGGGAGTCACCTGAGCCATGTATTGGCAATAGGGATCATTCCATATGGAACCTCAATGTGTACATATCTCTACGTCTAGTAAATGAACAGTTAAATATTCCAAATTCTGTTGATGCAGACGTGCACTGTGCTTGCTGTAGTATTGACAAATTAACGCACCACAGAGTAAATTAGTAATGACAAACCTGAACGGACAGTGATTAATTTTTTAAAAATCCTTTCATTCAATACTGCACCACTGGTACTGTTGTGACAGTGTTGCGGGAACGCTGACACCCTGTTGCATGTGCTCAGCATCTTTGCAGCATTGCCGGCAGCCTCGCGACCTGTGAAACCCTGATTGACACTAGATAAGCCCCAGGTCCCACACAGGATGGGGAGTTTGGGGTGAGACAGCTTTGGCTTGAATCTCAGCTCTGCCATCTACTGGCTGGTGGCCCCAATCAGGCCACTCAGCTTCCTGGGCCTCTGAGTTGGACTTCTCACGTGTGCAAAGAGGGGTAATGGTCCTTGACTTGCCAGGGGCTACGGGACTCTGTTCTGAAGTGGGTACATGAGTTTGTTGAAAAGAAAGCTTAGGGACTTCTCTGGTGGTGCAGTGGTTAAGAATCTGCCTTCCAATGCAGGGGACCTGGGATCGATCCCTGGTCTGGGAAGATCCCACGTGCCACGGAGCAACTAAGCCCGTGCGCCACAACTATTGAGCCTGCACTCTAGAGCCCACGAGCCACAACTACTGAAGTCCGTGCGCCTAGAGCCCTCGCTCTGCAACAAGAGAAGCCACCGCAATGAGAAGCCCGCACACCACAACGGAGAGTAGCCCTCGCTCACCGCAACTAAAGAAAGCCCACGCAGCAACGAAGACCCCATGCAGCGGAAAAAAAAAAAAAAAGAAAAAGAAAGAAGAAAAGAAAAAGAAAGCTTAATATCCCACGCAGGGATCGAACCACTCCAGCAGAGGAAGCAAGTGAGCAAACAAAGCCTTGGCAGCAGGAAGGCAGGCGGATACCCAGCCAGGAGTTCAAAGGAGAGATGAGTGGGAAGCTAAGAGGATGTCTAAGACTTACGGGGCACATGGGACACGTCGGGCACTATGGGCGCTCACCATGATTTCCTTATACTGTCATACCCGTTTTTCAGAGAAGAGAATCGGGGCTCAGCAAAGGTGAATTCACTTGTCTGGGATCACACAGCACATCTCCATCACAAGATGGAGATAGAGCTGGGATTCGGACCCAGGTCGATTCAGCTCTGTCGGGTGCTGGGCACCAGTAGCATTTCCGTTTCCTCCTATTAAACGGGTGAAGGGCAGTCCCTGCCCCCAATCGCGTTGTTGTGAGAATGAAATAGGTCAATATGCGCAAAGGGCTGAAACCAGTCTTCTAGTCATCACAAGGTCTCAGTGAGGTGAGTGCCCTGCAGGTCCCACGCTGTGCTGGGACCCAACCCCCACCCCCGCCCCCGCCCCGCTCAGGAGCACCCACCATCGTCAGCGAGCACGGAAGCCCCGGTACTAGGGGACCCAGACTTTGGGGACAGAGAGGGGCCTGAAGCCGGACACCCAGAGGGTAAGCACAGCGACACAGGCCTTGGAGCCCAGTGACCGGCTCAGCAGGGGTGGGGTGGGAGGCACAGCTGCTCCTCCCCACCGGCAGACTGAAGGCCTTGAGTACCTTGGGTACCAAGGACTGCAGGGGAGATGAAGCAGCCAGAGGTTTAAGAACTGGGTCGACAGGAGTCCAGAAGAATCCTGGCACTGGCCAGCCTTCCAGCTGCATAGCCTTGGGGAATTCTGACCTTCAGTTTCTCCTCAAAGGGGATGACGATAATACGTAGCTGCTTCAAGGGGCGACCACAAGGGCTCAGCAAAATAACACGTGCAGGGGATGCAATCCTGGCCCAGAGTAGGCCCTTAATGAACGTTTGCTGCCACCACTCTTATTATACGGGAGGGTCTGTGACTGAAAACATTCGTGGGCTGGAGGTGTGTGTATGATCAGAGGTTTCCATCAGATTCTCAGGGGGTTCTCTGACTCTACACCTAAGAACCCCTGGCTTGGGATATAGGTTTAACGGGGAAAAGCGTGAGGCAGAAGGGCGGGCATGTATGGAGAAGGCGGGGTACCCGCACAACCCATATGCATGATCACGTTGGTTGCTGCAAGCCAGCAGAGGCTGGGAAGGAAGGTGCCCAAAGAGGAAGGGCTAGCAGGGCAGTGGTGGCCATCACCTTGCCCTGGAAGACGGCACTCCAGGAATAATCTGTCTCTACTGACTACAGCCACATGCCATATTGAATATACGGACTGTGCCCAAAACCTTCTGGCAAGCTTGTGTGGTAGGGACCATTGTAGGTGGAATAATTTGGAGACAAGTGCCAGAGGCCAGGCTGGAGCTGGGGAGGAAGCAGGGGGAATGGAACTACGAAGGTGACATTCCAGAGGGAGTTGCTGGAGGAGGGGGAGTGGAAACTGCGACTTGGGAGCTATGACCCGAGCGAGTGACGGCCGGGGTGGGGGTGGGGTGTTGGCGGTGATGTCCATAGAAGGTTGGGAAGGGCTCTGGTTGGCAGTGGAACAATGGGCTTCATTCCCAAGACAGTTAGCTTTTTATATGCGTCCGTCTCATCTCTCTGGCTGTACTGTTATCTGTTAATACGCTTGGTGTCCTCTTGGTCCTACCCCCCACCTCCCACTGAGCCACACAGCCCGTGCATGTAACAACGGCTTGATCAATGTATTCTGATGTCATAACATAGGATGAGGTCGATGGGCAGTACAGAAGAGTGGAACCAGACCACTGTATTTGAATCTCAGTTCTGCCGTTTTCTGGCTGTGTGACTTTGGGCAAGTGACATAACCTCTCGGGACCTCAGTTTCCTTCTCTGGAAACTGGAGACAGTAAGAGAACCTCCCTCATTGGATGTAACAAAAACGAAAGAGTGGGTCCCTGTACAGAGCTTCCAACATTGCTTGGTGCCTAGAGGCGCTCCATAAGGGTCAGAGGTCGTGGTTATTCTTTTAGTTAACGCAAAGGGGCTGTGGCCACAGGATTCAGAAATCTCCTTGGTCACAAGCCCACACCAGGATGTGGGGGTACCGTATTCTCAGGTGGGGCTTTTATTTTCTTGCTGTGGGTTCCGCTTTCCCCCCTTCCTCATCCTTATCTGCTGGAGCGAAGCTGACCCCTGGCTGGGATGCGTGGGTACCTCCCGGTAACCTGGGTGTCCCCCGTTGAGCCGTCTACCACAGGGGTGGGTGGGCAGGAATCAAGGCCGGCTGCCCTCAGCAGGGGCAGCGGATGCAGGGGCGTACTCACACTCCACGGATAGGTTGAAGGCGGTGGCCCTCTGACCGTACTGGTTCTCGGCCACGCACCAGTACTCTCCATCATCCTCCGGCATGACGGCAGGCAGCTCCAGCTGCAGCTCGCTCTCATAGATGACCGTGGCCAGAATCTGCTTCTCCTTGAAGATGGTGAGAATAGGATCCGGGTTGCTCTGTGTGGAGCACAAGATGGAGACTGTCTCCCCCTCCACGGCCACCACTGTCCCGTTCACCGTCGGCTTCCAGGGTGCATCTGGGGGGCAGGACAGGGGGCCGATGGTCAGAAGCTCCCACCCCCAAATGTGACCCCCGACACCCCAATCAGGGCACACCGACTCAGGATGGCTCAGGTAACCCCAGGCCTGGGTGTCTCGTTTACAGAGACAGGGGCTCTGCAGCTACAGTGCCTGTGTTTGAATCCCGGCTCTACCCCTTCCCAGCTGTGTGTGGACCCATGTCTAAACCCCTCTGGGCCCCATTTTCCTTATCTGGAAAATGGGCTTAATAATATTCCCAACCTCATAGGGGTCACTGAGAACCAACTGTGACAAGCACTGTTTCAGCCTGAACAAGGTAGATGAAGATCCCTGCCCATGTGGACAGATGCTATATAAGGAAATCAAACATCTAGTCGGCAAGATGGGGATAAGTGCTTTGCAGAAAAATAAAGGTGGGATGGGAAATCGGGGTAGCTGACAGTCTTAACTAGGATGGTGAGGGAGGGCTGCTGTGAGCCTAGAAGGAGGTGAGTAAGAGCCAGCCGTGGGGAGGCCCCAGGGGAAGAGTATTTCTGGAAGGCACTCAGAAACTGCTGAGTAAATGTTGGCCGGTGCTGTCATTTTTATTATCCCCAGCCCTGGGCACTTTGCCTCAATAAATATTTGTGAATGAATGAATGAATGAATGACCTCTCCTTGGCTCCTAGTTAAGAATCCTGTCTGACGGGCCCCCTCTCCCTGGGGCCCCATAATGTTCGGGGGCTGGGAGAGGCCTGGGTTCTCCTCAGCCCTCCCATCAGAACTGCAATGGGGCTCATTTTAAAATGCAGATTCCCGGAGCCAGGCCCAGCTCTACCCGCAGGAAACTGAATTTAACAGGCTTTCCTGGGTGGCAGGGATTGCCTCTGCCTCTTCCCATCTCATCCTAGCGAGGAGAGTGGTGCAGAGTAGGTGTTCACCAGATACTCGTGGGGAAAATGAAGGAACTCCTTAACCTGCAACTTCCTCTCCATCTCCACCTCAACCACGGGCATGGTCCCGACCGCGCCCCCACTGGGCCCCCAGCTCCGCCCCGGGCGGGGGCGGCGACTCACACATGACGCTGAGCCCCACGGTGCGGTTGTCCTGGCCATAAGCGTTCTCGGCCAGGCAGGCGTAGACGCCGTCCTCCGCGGGCGTCACCTCGTCCAGCTCCAGGAACAGGCTCTCGGTCACCGCCTCCCGGAGCACCGTGCCGTCCCGCATCCAGGTCAGCAGCGGCGGCGGGTTGCTGTCGGCCCCACAGAGCAGGCTGACGTGGGAGCCCTCGATGGCCTCCACCGAGGAGTTCATCTCCACAATCACCGGGGGGTCTGCGGCGCCGGAGACACAGGACGTCAGCGGGCACGTGCCGCAGACCCCGCCCCCGGCCCGCACCCCGGCCCGCACCCAAGCTCACACTTGACGTCCAGGCTGGCGTAGCCCTCGAACTGCAGGGTGGTGTTGGGGAAGGAGGCCTGGCAGCCCAGCCGGTAGCCGTTGGCCTCCCTGGTGGGCACGAAGTGCAGCAGCGACACCTGCACCCAGGTGCCCTCGTCCTCGCGGAGCCGCCCCAGCACAGCCGGCTCCCCAAGCCCCTCGTGGCCCAGCCAGCTCAGCTCCGGGTGCATCTCGGGGCAGTTGTCAGGCACCATGCAGCTGACCTCCACTTCTGTGCCTGCCACAACCTCTGGGGGGACCATGATGTTGGGGGTGTCTAAGTGAGACGGGGAGATGGAGGGTGAAGGAAGCAGCATCGGACCCCCACATTGTCCGACTCCAGTCCTGGTACCCGGTCCCCTCCCCATCCTTGGATGCAGAATTTCCTACAACCTTCTCTCCTCCTGGGTACCCTTCACCCAGGAGCCCTCCGCAGATCCAACCGCAGATGCGATAATAACGGAAACAACAACATAGTGGTCTGAGTACTTTACTGTGTGTAACTTGCCCGTCCTTCCAGCCATGCCGAACGTAGAAAGTGGGTAATGTTATTTTGCCCACTTTGCGGATGAGGAAACTGAGGCCACAGCGCGCATGAGGTAAAACTGAGCTTCCATCCCTGTCACTCTGGCTTCATCGTCTGTGCTCTGGACACTACGTTATATTCCTCAAGAAACCTCTCTCCTTCCCATGTTTGCTCTGGTTTACCTTCCACGTGCGTGCGTGTGTGTGTGTGTGTGTGTGTGTGTGTGTGTGTGTGGTGTGTCCTGGAGCTGTCTGGCTGTGCCTGGCGGCGGAAGCGGGGTCTCTGTGCCTCAGGGCTGTAATCTGGCTCCTCATATAGACTCAGAGCTGATGGCAAACCTGAGTCTAAGGGTTCCATGCCTTTCGGGGCCTCTCAGAAATGAGGCAGTAGACCCTACTCTAATTGCCCAAACTGGCCCAGAGCTGCATTTTATTTGACCTAAATTTAGGGTATTTTTTAAAAAAAGTATCTGAATCAGCAGCTGATGTTGAAAAAACATAGAAAAATACACAGTTCCCTTTGAAAATTCAGGAATTCCCTGGTGTTTCAGTGGTTAGGACTCTGCGCTTCCACTGCAGGGGGCACGGGTTCGGTCCCTAGGATCCCGCATGCCGTGTAGCAGAGCCAAAAACAAAACAAAACAAACAAATGGAAAACTCAGAATGCTTGACAGCAATGACCCTGCCTTCTCACCCAGCACCACTTAGACGGAGCTGGGCGTCATGTACCAGGTACTGCTTTGCCCACTTGACAACTATTCCCTCATTGAACTTTGAGTGCTGTTCTTAACCCCATTTTACAGAAGAGGAAAAGAAGGCCCAGAGAAGTTAAGTAACTTGCCCTCAGTAGCCCAGCTAACATAGGAATCCAGAGGCCTGGCCCCAACCCCTGGGCCCGCTGCCTTTACCCCAGGTGTTTCTGGAAGAGTAAGACCACTGCTTTCCTCTGAGAGCCCTGCTTTGCCTGTTTCAGTCATCTGCCTGGTCTGTGTGGGCAGGGGGGGTTGCACCCCTCCCCCCAGCCAAACCAACAAGTCCCTGGTCCTGCCAGCTAGACCTTCCTGGAAAGGTGCCAGGAGGACTTCCTGCTCCCCCTGCACCCCCTGCATGGCCCCAGCCCCACGGCATCTGCACGGCCCCTGGGAACTCACTGATGATGTCCAGGACACTGTGCTCGGAGAAGGTGTACTGGTTGTAGCCCCCCAGGTCCCCGCGGAAGTAGTACTTGCCGCCCAGCTCGGGGCTGAGGTTGCTGAGCAAGAGGGTGCAGTTGCGCAGGCCCAGGGCCCCCAGGAGGCGGCTGCGGCCCTGGAAGCTCTCGTGGACGACTTGGGTGCGTGACTTGAAGACCACTGGCGGGTAGTTTTTCGGGTAGGGGCTATTGAAGTACCAGACGCCGTGCACAACGGCCGGCCGCAGCTCGTCGGGGAAGTCGAAGCGGCAGGGGATGGAGACACACGTGCCCTCGAAGGCCGAGATGGATGAGGGCATCCAGGCCCCCCAGTGACCCCCGCGAGAGGCTGTGGGCAAGTAAGACCACTGAGGCTGAGGGACATGTCCTGCCCGGATGCCCCCAATCCTCCCGCTCCCATCACCTTCCACTGCCCTGCGGGGCGGGGTCGGAGTCCAGGAACCCACAGAATGAACCCCAGCCTGCTCAGGGGCCAAGACCCCAGGAGCCCCAGACCCCCAGGCATTACCTGAAATCATCATCCAAAACAGAGGCAGCGCCGTGAGGAATATCATTTTGTACAGCAAGTGAGCAACAGCTGGATAGGGGAGAAGAGAGGAGAGGGTTAAAGGCCAGGGGGAGTGAAAAGGGTGCTTCTAGGAAGGCTTTAGGAAGCAGCCTGTTCAGATGTTAGCCACTGCTGCTATTATTATTTATAATTACAAACACATGTATGGGCATCAACCATGAACCACCCCCAGTACTTTACTACACAGAGTCATTTGATCTCTTTGAGGTAGGTGCAATTATTACCCTCGCTTTGTAGCTGCGGTCCAGAGAGGTTGAGTAACTTGCCCGAGGCCACACAGCAGGTAAGTGGCAGAGCTAGGATTCAAGCCCTGTCTGCCTGTCCAGGTCTGCAGATTTCACCACCAAACTGTCCTGACTCTATGTGGTAGTGACGTGCTAATAATTATCTTCATCACCATCCTGCCCTTGGGGATCTCCAAAGAGTAAGGATAGAGCCAAGTCTGGACCAGCATCGGGAAGCAGGGGAAGCCAGGAGGAAGGGGAATTTGGAACCCTCCCCCTCACCTCCGTCTCCCTGAGTTGGGAATGTCTTCTGGTCCCACTTGAAGCTGTCAGCCGGCCAACCTGGAACAAGAGTCAGACAGGTGCAAGGAGGTGGGGGCCTGAGGGTCCCCTGCTCCTCCCCGTCCCGCTTTCAGGATCTACTGTGAGTAGATCCTGTAGGCCGCCCACATGGTCTCTGTTGCCCATGGTTGCTTGGGACCCTCCCACACAGCCTGAAAGCTACTCTGTGGTCACCTCCCGAGGCGAACTGCGACGGAGGAGAACTCTCGGGAAGAAAAGGGAAGCAGCAGAGCTCTGGGGGTGGGGGGAGGCGGGGGGAGTGAACGCGGTGAGGGAGCACATGTCCCACGGCTGAGGCCTGGGGGTGGGAGGCAGGGACCCAGCCCCATCAATGACTGGGTTTCACATCATCAGCATTCCCAACATGCCACGTGAATTCCTGCCGCCCTCTCCCACCCTACAGATGGCCCCTGGCGTCCCCACCCTCCAGAGGCGAGAGCCCGGTACAAAAGAGCCCTGTTCCCTCAGGGTGAGGGTGCCTCGTCCTGGGGGGCTTCTGGGGTAGATGGGGGTGAGGGGAGAGCTGGGCGAGCCTGGCTGGGCTCTGAGTGGAGCCAGGAAGGACCAGGGATTGGGGTTAGTGACTCCCTGGCACCCAGCTCCTCTGTGGGTCGCCTCAGGGTTGGACCCAGTGTTTCCAAGTGGCTTCTCTTCCTGGCCTTTGACACTCTCTTCCCACGGACAGACGCATGCGATCAGACGCATGCAAATACTGCCATGAAATGTGACAGATCTGGACGCAGCCAGAAGGAGCAGGCTCGCACCGTAACACCAGTCAGGGCTCTGCACACGCCGACAGGCACCGAGACCCCCGTGCGGCAGACACACACACACCTGCGTCCTCCTGCCCACCACACACCGGGACGGGCATAGGCATGGCAATCGGGCATACACACGGACCTGCCTGCGTGCCATGCTCGCAAAGACACTCGGACCGGCTATGGACAGACCCACTCAGACACATGCTGATGGACACGCAGCAGATGCCACCTTTGCACCTGCGACGGGAAGGTACAGGAGGTAGACACAGGTGAGGGCCACAGGGCCTGGGCAGACGTGTGAAACAAGTGTGTAGACCATGCCTTCTGAATGGGGGTGAAAATTGGTTCTTGGGGTGGGGTCCAGAAAAATCTTAGTTATTACAGTGGTTTGTGGCTCTCTAAAAGACCACGGTACATAAACATATACAGTCTATCCATAATATTAAGATCTCATGGGGGGAGCTGGATTAGGAAAAACAGGTCTAAAAGCTTTCCTTAGTGGGGTGTAAATAAAGGTGGAGAAACCCTGACGTGGATTAAGACTCACTAAGAGAGGTGCGTGAGCACACGCGCCCCCGTCGTGTGCTCAGGGGCTGGAACTTGCTCTCTCACAGCCCCCTCCCAGATGGCAGGATGCAGACGTCTGATCACCTGGGCATCCTTCCACTCTTCACCTGGCCCTGGATGACTTCCACCCCATCTGCCACAAACTTAGGAGCCCCAGGGCAGAACGTCCACCAGAGGGGGGCTGAGGAGGGCTCTTCATTCTTTCTCTCCGTGGTTTCTTCCCAAGGCCCCGTCACTACCCCTGCCACGGTCCCAGCCCACGCCCGCAGCACCCTCCCCCGCCCTAAATTAGTGGCAGCTCCCAGCCACCATCCACGGCCCAGACCGCTTCGCACTGCACATGCCCTGGGCGACCCTGCCCCGTGCTCTCAGCCCCAGTCCTCTGTTCTCCTCCCCGTCCCACGGCCCTCTCGGCTGCAGTACTCACCTGATGCCCTTGCTTCTGCACCCTCTGCTCCGCAGGCCCCGCTCGCAGTCCCCTGGCCTCCCAGGGTCTAGGCCCCCACTTACCAGCCCCTCCCCTCCCCCGGGGTGCCAGGGGCCGCCTGCCTCCAAGGCCCAGCTCCTCCCTGCCCCCGGGGGAGGGGGGCACAAAGGGCCCTTGTCACCACTGCTTGAACTGGGCAGCCTGATGCCTGGGTTCTACGAGCTCCTTCCTGGAGGGGCTGGGGGCGGCTGCCTCACTCATTCCCCCCTCCATCACTGTGTACCCTGGTTCTGGGTCCCTGGGAGGATGCTCTAAGATCTCTGGAGTCTCAGGCTGAGAAGCAGAAGGCATTGTCCTCAGCGTCTAGGGGATCTTGGTGGCAGTGTTAGGGATAACCCCAGGCCTGAGAGGCCACAGAGGCCGGTGTGGCCAGGAGGAGGAGGCAGGACATCTCACTCTCGGCTCCAGTCACGTCCACCCTCTCTAGAGGGTGTCGCGTTTGGTACCCACATCCTGGTCTATTGTCTTCCAGCCACTTCTTGCCATCGGAAACCACCTTATGTGTTGACTGTCTCCTCCCGTGATAACATGACCTCCTCCAGGAGGACAGGGCTTGGGCTGCTTACGCCCAACCTAGCCTGCTGGGAGGCTGGCTCCTGGCAGAGTTAAGATTTGTAAGCGCAGAGTGGGTGCATGGGTGTGACCCTCCGATACCCTGAGCGGAGGCCTTGGCGCCTCTTCCTCCCTCCTAGAAAGCTCCCCTGCCCCGTCCCACCGCCCGCTCCGCTGCTGGCCGTAGCCTGTGCGGCCTGTTGGCTCCCAGCTTGGACGCTGCTTCCTCTGGAAGCCTGCCCGGCCCCTCTCACCAAGCCAAGTTCCTCTGTTTAAATGCTGCCCGGTCCCTCTATGGCCCTCAGCACGCCATTTGCCAACCTGCACCCTCAGTGAGCTGCTTCCCCACTGGCATCTGAGCTCAGGTCTCCGCCTGCCTGTTTGTCTGTCTGTCTGTCTTGTTCACCATTGTATCCCCTAGAACAGTGCCTGGTGCACAGAGGGTGCTCAGCCAGGGCTGTGCTGACTCTCTGAGCTGGGTAGGGACCCTCTGTGCACAGAGTCCACGGTGGTCCTCCTGCCACCCCGGCCCCTCCCATTGGTCATGACCTTTGCATGGTAATGGTGGTGTGATGAAGTGGAGTAGTGGTTTGATCATGAGCTGTTCAGTCACACTGGGGCATCTTCTGTCCTCCTTCAGGCCAGGGCAGTAGGGAGGGAGGCGGGGAGGGTCCTTTCTCCCAAGGGAGAGCCCAGCCCCCGGGGGCGGGGGGACAGATGCAGAGGGTGATGGGTGGGGAAATCCCTCAGACTGGGGAGTGAGGAGTCAGAGAAGGCTGGATGGAGGGGGATGGGGAGTCCCACCCCCACCTCGGGCTTCATGATGTCAGACTCTGCCCGTGCCTTTCCCAGTCAGGGACAAAGGCCCACTGAGAGTGGGGTGGGGCTTGAACGCCAGGGTTCCAGACAAGACAGTGGCCTGGTGCTTGGGCTTTGGGAGAGGACACGGAGATCCTAGGGGACTCTTGTCACAGCCTTCAGCATCAACGCCAGCCACCCTGGGGTCTTGTGCCAGAGCAGTTTGGGGGGTGGGTCTATCGTCTCTCCGGGTGTGAACTGAATGATGGCTGTCCCTGGGGGCGGGCTGTGCACGTGAGTGAGTCCCACAGAGGGCTCTGTCGCTGAGACTTGCACTCGGGTCTCCAGCCCAAGGGAGGACTGGGGGACCGGAGAGCACGTACCAACAGAAAGGAGAGGTGTTGCTTAGATCAGCTACCAGTGCTACCTGATCATCGGACCCTTCCAGGCAAGGCAGGTGTGTCAGTTTGCTAGAACTACTGTGACAAAGTCCTACCAACTGGGCGGCTGAAGAAACAGTTTATTGTCTCACAGCGCTGGAGGATAGAAGTCTCCGTGTCCACATGGCGTTTTCCCTATATGCGGGTCTCTGTGTCCAAATTTCCACTTTTTATAAGCATACCAGTCCTATTGTATTAGGACCCAGCGTAATGACCTCCTTTTAATGTGATTATCTCCGTAAAGACCCTAGCACCAAATGCCACACAATCGCACTGGGGATTAAGACTTCAACATAGAGATCATTCTATTCTATTCTATTCTATTCTATTTTGCCATGCGGCTTGTGGGATCTGAGTTCCCCGACCAGGAATTGAACTCAGGCCACCACAGTGGAAGCATCTAGTCCTAAACACTGGACCACCGGGGAATTCCCAACGTATACATTTTAGAGGGACATAGTTCAGCCCGTAACAGCAGGAGCTCAGATTTTTATGTGAAATACCTCTATCTTTAGATAGTAGCCCAATTTTTGTCTAAAACATTGTGCAGACCAAGCAAAATTGATCTCAGGGCAGAATCAAGCCTTCCCAGGCCCACTCGTTGCACGTGCTCTTGAGGGGTAGCGGGTGGTTGGTCCAACCCAGAGGTGCTCTCTGCCCTCAGACAGAGTTGGCAGCTTCAGCAGCAGGAGTCTTCAAACTGTGGCCCCCTGGCCAGCAGCAGCAGTATCAGCTGGGAGCTTGTTAGAAACGCAGATCCTAAGGCCCCACCCCAGACCTGCCAAATCTGCATTTTACCAGGCCCTCCAGGAGAGTCGGGTGCGTGCTAGTGTTTATTTATCAGGAGGGTCTGCGCAGGCTCAGCGGCCATGGCTCACGGGCCCAGCCGCTCCGCGGCATGTGGGATCTTCCCGGTCCAGGGCACGAACCCGCGTCCCCTGCCTCGGCAGGCGGACTCAACCACTGCGCCACCAGGGAAGCCCGCCACCTTCTCTTGAAAAGGCGCTCTAGCCATGTGTCGCCTGCCTGTGGGCACGGCAGCTATGCCTGGCAGCCCTCTTTAGATGGGGCCCCAGGCCTCCCCACTCCCTATCTTTACGCAACATTGAAGCCAAATGGCCGAGGCCCTTTATCATCACGCTAGCGCTGATGTGTTCCCATGGGCTAAGATGATAGTGAAATGCATCTTGCATTTCTTCTATCAAAAGTGGGGAAATCAGATAAATTGACAGGGATACAGTTTTCAAGAAGCAAGGGAGGGAATTCAACCCCTTATGGAGATGAACAGTATTGTCCTATGTGTCTCCTATGCGAAGTATGTTGTTATTGAGAGAAGATAAGTGAAGATGCTCCCGTGAAACAAATCCATCGCATCTCGCTCATTTACGTCACCTGGTGGTCCCCGAAGGCCAGTGGTTCTCAGGTGTTTTGGTCTCAGGACCCCTTTATACTCTGAAAACTTATCGAGAACTTCAAAAACCTTGTGTTCTAGTGAGTTATATCGATAGGTGCTTAATTTATTAGAAATTGAAACCGAGAAATTTTTTTTTTTTTTTTTTTTGCGGTACGCGGGCCTCTCACTGTTGTGGCCTCTCCCGTTGCGGAGCACAGGCTCCGGACGCGCAGGCTCAGAGGCCGTGGCTCACGGGCCCAGCCTCTCCGCAGCATGTGGGATCTTCCCGGACCGGGGCACGAACCCATGTCCCCTGCACCAGCAGGCGGACTCTCAACCACTGCGCCACCAGGGAAGCCCCGAGAAATTTTTAAAGCATAAGATACACAAGCACACGATCTACCAGACGTCAGAAGGATGACGTCCTCGCACGTTGTGGGGCCTCGCTGTCCACTCACGAGGGAAGGAGGGTGAGAAAGACGGGAGACATCTTAGTAGTTTCCACCTTGTGGAGCCCTGGAGTAGTCCCCAGACCTTACTCTGAGAACGCTTGCTAGGCATGTGAATTTACCCCGGTAAGTTGCAGAAGATTGCAAGGAGGAAACTTTAACTTTCATTCCCTGCTGTTGCGACATAAATTCGAGGTTTTCTGAAGCGGGGAAAGATGGGAAGAACAGAAACCAAATACCCTTCAACAAGCTTCCTTGCAAGCACACCAACCCTGCACACCCCACCGAGCACTGGCCCTCCCAAGACAGGGGCCACAACGAGCCTCTGGCATAGGCCTTTGGCAGGGAGAAAAGACAGTGGACTCTGGTTTGGAAAATAAGGGCTAGAACCGGCCGTTTTATTCCAAGACCGTTCACTGAGGGTTGGAGGGTAGCAGGAATAAATAAGGGAGCGGGGGCAGGGCGGCAGGGGCTGCTCTAGGTTCTGCAACATAACCCACACGTTGCTTTGTAACAGCAGCCACAGCAGAACGTGCAGATGGGGAAGTGGGTGTCTCGTCTCAGCCTCTGGAGCGCGGGCTGTGGGAAAGAAGGGCAGTGAGCGGGGCGTAGGCATGGGAAGGCGTGGGAGGCTCTGAAGGGAGTGCCAGGGAACCTCACCGTCAAGCCAGCTGCGGCTCCTGCTGCGTCCTGGGTCTGGAGGTCTGCGAGCCGTCTTGTCTGTGAAAGCAAAAGGGGAATTGAGGACGGCAGGGCCCTGGCAGAGCTCTCAGTCTCGCTCCCACTGAGCAGCTCCTCCCCAGGGGTTGGCGTCCGCTGGTCCAGCTGGAATCCTAGGAGTGGCCTTACTTTGTGGCCTTTCCGCACCTTCCCACGGGTGGTTCTCCTGCCTACAAACATCCCAGATCTGTCTTCTCTCTCCGCAGCTGCTCACTCTTCCGTAGCACTCTCCGTGGCCTGGAGGCCAGTCCCTGCCTGTATCTTGTCCCTTACAACCCGTTCCCCGTGGGTTATCCGTCAGATCTCGGCTTAAAAGCCTGCAGGGCTTCCCCTGTGCTTGGAGGAAGATTGGCGTTTGCACAGTTGCCCACAAGACGTGGCATGGCCAGCCCTCGGTCTCATCTCGAAGCACCATCTCCTTCCCTTACCAAGCCCTCTAGTCCTCAGGTACACCATGCTTGCCCCACCTTGGTCTTGGCTGGCTGCCCCCTTCTCTTCTCCTCCCTGTCATAGGTCAAATAACATTTTCTCACAAAAGAGCCAGCCCTTGATGCCATCTAAAGAAGCCAACCCACATCATCACTCTCCCACCATCTTTTATGTTATTCACGAATAGCATTTACTAAACACAAGTGTTCACTTGTTTTGAGTTCACTGACTAATTTCCCTGACCAGGATGTGAGCTCCACGAGAAGATTCTCTCATCTACCTTGTTCACTGCTTGGTCACCACTGTCTAGAAGAGGACTTAACACAGAGTAGGCCCTCAATAAATAACTGTGGAATTAGATCAGGGCCCCCAGTCCCTGCCACTCAGTACCCCATCTCTGCACTTCGAGCAGCTGCCTGTCCCCCTTTGCTTGCCCTGAGCTCTGGCCCGTGCTGGGGTCTCCTGCTGCCCTCCGTTGTCCCCTCCCAGGGACCTGGCTCTCCGTTGCGATTCTGGCTGCCCTCCTGGGCCCAGACCCTGTGGGCTCTCACCTGGGGTGGCAGAACGAAGCCACTGGTCAGGCTGACCAGGAGAAGCAGGAGGCAGGTGGCCCGGATCTGCGTGTTCAGTGCCATTGTGCCGTCCGTCTGGCTGTCCTTCTGTTACGTCTAGGACTTGCTCTGGTGTCTGGAAGCCCAGTTACAGTTGCTTTTATGGGGCCTCCCGGGGGAGGGGGGGCGGGGATGCGAAGCCCCCTCCCCTTTGGCCCAACTCATTTCCAAGAAGGTGGTGGCGCCGAAAAGGCGGGAGAGATAAGCGGGAACAGAGTGACAGGGAACAGGGTTGTGTCACCCTCAGCCAGCAGAGGTGTGTCCAGGAGGTGGGACAGACGCGACCACAGACACACGCCTCTTGCCAGCCACCTGGGAAACACTTTCCCCAACATGACATCACCCTGTTGATTTCAGAAAAAATTCCACCTTTTGCCCCAGCAGCTGAACTGGTCGATGAGCAGGAGCGAGGCGCCCTCCTTCCCCACCCTTCCCCGGCCTCCTCATTCACATGCCATATGGCTGTCACTTGCCGGGGACGGAACACCGTGACGGCCACGTGCAGGAGTCTGTGTCGACAGGCGCCCCCAGAACACGTAGGGAGTCTTTTTTTTTTTCTTTGATGTGGACCACTTTTAAAGTCTTTATTGAATTTGTTACAATATTGCTTCTGTTTTGTTTTGGTTTTCTGGCCGTGAGGCCTGTGGGATCTTAGCTCCCCGACCAGAGATGGAACCCACACCCGCTGCCTTGGAAGGCAAAGTCTTAACCACTGAACCTCCAGGGAAGCCCCACCTGTAGGGTTTTTCAAGTGTCAGAAACTTAAGATGTGGCCCTGGTATCTGGGAAATATTCCTGCGAACTTTTGGCCAAAAGAGACAGTGGTGACGGTAATAGCTAACATCTGACTGCACCTCAGGAGCCGGCAGGTGTACTGACTCACTTTTGGGTTAACTCAGCCTGTGCCACCTATCCTCTGAGCAGCTCCTACCTGACCCACCCTGGGCTCTGCTCTGTATTCAGGGTGCTAGCTGCCTTCTCAGCCACTGACCCCAGGGGCCAGGCTTCCTAGATCCTGCTCCTGAGGGAGGAGCCCACCATGCCCACCTGAGACTTACTTTCTTCACTTTTCAGGAGAGGAGCTGAAGGCAAAGGTGAGGGCGCTGCCCGAGCTCGGCCAGCCAGAGGCAGTCGGGACTTCAGCCCGGGCAGCCTGACTGGGGCCTGTGCCCTCATCACCAGGCTTTCCTGCCTCCCAGAAAACACAGGAGGGCACGGTGGGTCTGCTGGACCTGGCTCATACGGCTCAATGAGCAGCTTGTGCACGTCCCATCCCAACTCCAAAGTTAGGGGCATCGTGTTGGCACCTTGAAACCCACTGATGCGGGAGTCCTTACACCACAGACGTCGGCAAACACTAACAACCCAGGCTTTCCTTCAGGGGGCCGGCTCCCTGCCCACCACGGGAAGGGGAGCTGGGCCGAGGCTGCCTGACTGCGGCAACCTCATTGCTACCCGTGACCTGAACCATCTTAGAGCGCACACGGCCCAGGAGAACAGCAAACCTTGACTCCAGAGATGGCCCCTTGGCCATTTTCCCTCCCCGGCTCGCTCTAGGGCCATCCAGTGTTAACCCTACGAACCTGGGATGGTGCTGTCAAGGAATGAACTCTCCTTCCTGGCCCCAAACTGGGCCACTCAAAGAGCACAGAAGTGGGGGCCCCTGGGAAGTAATGCTGTTCCCTGCCATCTGCCTCCCCACTCACTCTGTTAGGCCCCTCCGGCTGCACACAACCTCACTCTCAGAGGAGGAAAGGAGACGGGGCTCTTGGAAGGAAGAAACCAGCTGGGGGCCTCTGGGATGGGCGCAGCGTGGCGAGCTGTCAGGTGACCAGGCCTAGATGCCGGGAGTGGCTGGACTTGCACGGGGAGGCACGGCAGCATCCCCCAGCACTGCCAGGCATCACTGCATCTCAACTCAGGCCAGGTTTCATCATCAACCAGGGGCAGGGGTCACAGCACAGGCGCCAGAGTTGCAGTGCAAGGCGACAGGCTGACGGGCCAAGCCTGGCTTCCTGGCCATCTGCCCTCCCTGGGGGTGGGGGTGCTCAAGGCCAGGCCCCACCATTGGCTGATGCAGAGGGGAGGGCGTCAGC
Organism: Phocoena phocoena; assembly: GCF_963924675.1. Taxonomy (NCBI): domain Eukaryota; kingdom Metazoa; phylum Chordata; class Mammalia; order Artiodactyla; family Phocoenidae; genus Phocoena; species Phocoena phocoena. The sequence goes on from NC_089238.1 coordinate 16,109,207, forward strand.
CCAGAAGAGCAGGGCCAGGAGCCAGTCCTGTTTCGGACCTGGTGACACAGAAGACCCCAGCCTCTCCTCCAAACACATGGGACATGTCCTTGACCCTGGCTCCCCCTGTCCCCCACACCACATACGCAACACCTTGGGCCTCCGCGAGGCTATCCATTCCTAATTCCTTCATCCACACAACCAACAGACTGGGTACCAGGGACCAGCACACAGCCACGAACACAAGAGGGAGGCCCTGCACAGACCCCAGACTCCCTCCCCACACCTGAGATGGACAGATACACAGACAGACAAGGCGGGGCCACATGGGGCCAGTTTATTGCAGTTAAATACCTCTCTCTCTCTCTATTTTTTTTTTTGTCCATTTTTTTCCATAAAGAAAATTAGAACACACTCACACACCCAAAGGGGAGCAGGGTTCCAGAAACAAGAGGTGGGGTGGGACATGGCCTCCCTGCTTAGGTCCAGGCCCCAGGGCTGGCCCCCCAAAGGCTCCCCTCCTTCCCATAAGCACCCTGTCTCAGTGCCTCTAGAGTCCAAGGAGGCAGTGGGGTATGGCAGGGGCTCTGTCCTCCTTCCTCTTGCCTCCAGGTGAGACCACTAGAAGTGCCAGGGCTGAGTAGGGGCCGGGAGAAGGGAGACGGACAGACGGGCAGGGAGGATATTGTTTCCGAGTTGAGGAGAGCAGTGGGTGCTTATCCACAGAAATTCATTATTTCTCCCCGTTTTTTGTTAAAAATCTACTATAAAAAACGCAGCTGGGGGAGGGGCGTCTGTCCCTCTCTGTGCTAAGGGCTGGGGAAAGGGACGGCAGGGGCCCGGAGGCGGCCCGCGCCGCACGCTGCGGACGGCGTCACTGCCGGGCGCTCTCGCCCACCATCTCCAGGTTGTGCTGCTGCAGCTGGGCGCGGAGCACGGCGTTCTCGTTCTTCAGCTCCTCGATCTGCCAGACACGACGGGGCACGGGCAGCCGGGGCTGGCTCCCCGCGTCCTGGGGCTCCTGGGCGCGCCTCGCCACCCGCCCAGGCCTGCCGCTCACCTGCTGCCTCAGGAGCTCACTGTCCATCTGCAGCCGCTCGGCCTCCTTGAAGGCCTCCTGCATGCGCTGGTTGGTCTGGCGCAGCTCCCGGATGTAGTCGCAGGCCTTCGACAGGATCCCTCCTTTACTCTGGGGGGTGGGCACGAGCATCAGCACTGCCCGCCGCCCGCCGCCCGCCGCCCGCCGGCTCGGCCCCAGGCGGCTCCCGCCTCTGGCGGCCAGGCCAGGCAGACTCTCCGCAAGGGGTCGGGGACGGGCCGCCACAGCACTGAGGGCCGGAGGGCACTCACCGCTCCTGTCTTGCTATTATCTGCATTACAATCTGGAATGATTTTTGAAAGCTGGACGATCCAGTTGTTGATCTTGTCCCTCCGCCTCCGCTCCACTGCAGCAAGAACAGCAAGAACGAGGCTACGTTCACAGCACTCCCTCTGTGCCCGGGCGATTCACCGCCTAAGGCAGGTGCCACGAGAGCCGAGGCCACCCAAGGTCACACCGCCAGCAAGTACGGGGCTCCGATCTGAACCCAGGCAGCTGGCTCCAGCCCCCTCCACATCGCTCCTCGAGAGGAACCCTCAAGTGCCACACGTACCTCAAGGCAGAATCGACAGCTGGGGGGCTGCAGGGTTCGCTTTACCCGCCCAGCGTGTTTTCAAAAATCTGATTCAACATTTAAAAATTAGGAAACTTCACCTAACAACTGGCCTCTTTTGAAAACTGGAGTTGTGGCCACAGTGGGCACATGTTCTTGGCAGGCAAGAATGGGCCAGAGCCCTTTACACAGGACCGAGGCACCCTTCTCCAGTCCCCAACGCCCCTGCATTTCATTCTCCACGGTGCTCAGGTCTCCCCACAGCTCTGGGCCCCACGATCCTATTTCTCTTTTCATCTTTAAAATCACGGTCTGACCACGTCTCACCTCCACTGGAAGTCCTTTTCCAGGGCCCCCGCAGCAAGTCTCAGCTTCCCCGGCTGGCACTGCGGCTCTCAGGGCCCTGGCCCATCAGGGCACTGGGTCACCCGGAAAGAAACGCTACGAACCCTCTCTTGAAGGCCAGGTTTGACAAACTACTGGCATATTTCACTTGAAAAGTCCAGATTTGTGATTTATCTCATAAAACGCCACAATCTCACTCTGTCTGCTGAGTTGCGGGGAAGCTGCCCCCTTCAGGCAGGACTCGTATGTGTCTTTGCCCTGTCTTCTCATCCGGCCTGTCACGACCTATGACGGCGGCCTGGGGTCTGCCTGCACGGCAGCCTGAGATCCCTGGTCTGGGGCTCACTGAACAAAGCTATCCCAGCCCTTCGTACTAGGCAATTGCTGGGGACACACAAGAAAGCCCAGCTGCCCCTGTGACTCTCACCCATACACTCTCATCCCCCTGCCAGGGCAGCCCATGGACAAATGCAGGTGGTGTCTATAGAGGAGCGGGGACCGTAGGTGGGACTTGGCAAGGAGGGCCAAGGGGTATTTTCTCAGGGTTGGGAGACTGGGGGAGGGGTCGGGTGAGCGTGAGAAAGATGGGGTGGGCCAGAAGCTTGCCCCTGACTCCTCTCCTCCTCTGAGGCCAGCCCCACCCCCCGACCCGACTGCTCCCTCAAAGGATGGGCCTGGCCACTAACAGGCACATCCAACTGTCTTCTCCGGGCACTTGCTTTTGCCCACTCGCTGCTGACCGGTCCTTCCAAGAGCCCCCCACTTTGGCCTCGGTGACAACACCCTCCCATGTGGACTCGCTTCCTCCCTCACTCTCCTCTCTTTCCGCCGAAACCTCCCCCTACCACGGTAAGATGCCGCCCAGTATTGAGCTTCACCTGACCCTGGCCCTGGGGTCAGCGAGTGCACAGACCTGGGCCCCATCACTACCGTGGTGAGTGAACTTTCCCAGCGGGGACGACCCTGTCTCACGGTCTTTGGGGACTCTGTGGTCCGAAACAGCAGCGGAGCTAAGGGTCTGCCCAGGTCTGGCAGCACTGGCCACCACGTCCCTCAGCAGCGCGCTCCACTCTAGGGGTTCAGCTGAGGAGCTCTAGAGCAGATGGCTGCCCAGTTCCTTCCTCTACCCTCCCGCAGCCCGACATTCCTGAGCCTGGGCTCCGCACTGCAGCTGCAGCCCACACACACTCCTCACTTCAAGCCACCGGGGGCAGGGATGGGGGGCGGGGGACAGCAGTTCGCATTTGCTTCTTCAAAACTTACCGCCCGCCCTACTGTGTGCAGGGCACTCCGCGAGGCTGAAGTCCAGGGTGGACTCAACCTCTGTCCTGCTGGCACTCGCGGCACCAGCGTGACATGCACGTGAACAGGAGACACTGACGCCACAGGACTGTGTGTTATAACTGAAGACTGTACCGAGTGCCTGGGGAACGCCAGGGTGGAACGATGCATCCCGCAGGGAGTGAGGTGGGGTATATCTTCAGAGAAGGATTTAGAAAGGAAACATTTGGGCTGGTTTCTGAGAGGAAGGACATCAGGCCGACAGGCATCAAGAAACCCAGAAACGGTGATATGGAAACACCTTGGAGGGTGCAGGGGGTGGCGCAGGGTGGCAGGAATAGATTGTAGAAACAGGTTGAGAACCCCTGAATGCCCTGCTAGCAGGTCTGGACCTTGTCTTCTCTTCCCCTAGGGGTCTAGGCCCTCGAGTCTAGGGCCTTTCTTGGCAATGTGGTCAGGCCCGTGGCTTGGGAAGACCACTTCGGCACAACCGAAACGGAGGAAGACCAGTTAAACCAAGGCCATGTCCATTTCTCAGAAGGCTTAAGTCACACCCATACAACATTTAAAACACAATTTAGAAGCAAAATCTGCCAGGACTCATGGGAGAAATGGGCAAATCCACAAATGTAAGACATCAACAGTCCTCAGCGATTGACAGGACAAGTAGATAAAAAAATGAGGACAGAAAACCTGAACACTGTCAGTCAACCTGGCCTATGCCACCGATGGAGCACGCCACACACAGAAACTTCCACCAAAATAGACCGTATTTGGGGCCGTAAAAGTAAGTCTCAACGAATTTCAAATAACTGAAATTATATACATAGAGTACGTTCTCTGACCACCACAAAACTCACTTAGAAATCAGTAAGAGAAAGATAGCCAGAAAATCCATAAACATTCGTAGCTAAACAACACACTTCCAAATAAGCCATGGCTCAAAGAAATCATAAGGAAAACTAGAAATATCTTTAATTGAATGACAAGAGAGCACAACCTATCCAAATGGGATAGAGCTAAAGCAGCGTTGGACTGGAATTCGCAACTGTAAAGCCTTAAATTGAGAATAAAGAAAGGCTTAAAATCATCTTAAGAGGCTGGGGGGAAACCCCCAGCAAATTAAACCCATATTAAGCAGAAGAAATAAATTAGTAACAGTACGAGTGGAAACCGATGCGACAGAAAAAGCAACTCAAAAATCAGACTTCATAAAAGACCTGGATTTCTGGCTTCTCAGAGGTTCTGGCAGTAGTGGGCCCAAATTCTGACACGGCAGCGATGGCTGGCACCGTGCAGTCACCCTTCAGGCAGGACAGACACACAGACCCCAGTTCTCCACAGGGATCACCACTCCCCTTTCTGCCATACTAAGTATCCTGACTCCCTCAGGCCCCTGAAGCATCTGCGGCCCAGAGATGGGCCCCTGTGGTACCAAGAAATGTGGGAAAGAGGGAAAAAGGAGACAGAGCTGATTTGAGGTCCACTTCGGCACAGCGTCTCAGGGCTTGTGGACGTGAGGGAAACGGGCAGAGCTGAAGTGGCCTGGCTCTCGAGTCCGGCTGCGGTAATCATGACAGGGGTGCCTTTTGCTGCTCTGGAAAAGGGAGGCTTTGGGAAGGAGGGACAGAAGGTTCTGTCTTGGACAAGTTGAGTGTGAGGTGTTTCAAGGACAACCAGAAATGGAGATTCTGAACGGGCACTTCAAAAGATGGGTGCAGAGGAGATCCAGAGAGATGGAGCAGAAAGACAGCTTTGTGCAGTGCGGGGGGCGGGGGAAGCCCTGGGAGAACATCAGGGGGCAGTCTCTCCTTTTTGGAATCACATACTTTTCTGGATAAAGCTCGCAGACGCACTCCCGGGAGAAACGACAAACACCGACAACCGGGGATAGGGTCTCGGGGATACTGACCATCCCTGGGCCTGATGTTTCACTCTCCTGAGACCGCTAGAAGAAGGGGCTGGACCTCAAGAAACGCTAACAGCCAAAGCACTTTCCAAACCTCGCCCATCGTGAAGAGTCACCTGGGGAACCTGTTGAAACACGGACTCCCAAGCTCCCCCTCCGACCTACCCATTCAGCACCTCGTGAGGACAGCCGTGACTGTGAAGCCCTGCCCTCAGGAGCAGGCTGGAAAGGAGAATCAGAGCAGGTAGAGCAGAAAGGAACATTCCCGAAAGGAGGGGAACGGGCAGGGTCAGATGCTTGGAGCGCAGACAGGAAAGGAAGCCAGTGGATTTGGCAATGAGGTCATCACAAGTGACCTTAAATAGAGCCGTTCTGATAGAGAAATGAGCCAGACTGCCAAGGGTACGGGGAGGCCAGGCAGAGGGTCGGTCAAACACTCTGCAGGTTAGGAGAGAGTGGGCAGGCCACAGCTGGAGGGCAAGGGCGAGGTCACAGCGAGACTGATTTTTACAGGATGAGGAGAAGTCAAGACTTTGGAGCTGGATTAATCCAGCGAGAGGCAGAGTGCGAGGAGGGTGGAGGGTGGCTGGCTGGTCTCCTGAGAATCGTTAGCCGTGGTCTTACCAGGCGGCACACCACCCTGCTGGGGGCTCACGACTCAACGTGCTGCACCCTCACGACGAGCCTCTGGGGTAGCCAGTTGTGTTAACGCATCCTTAAGAGGACTAAACGGGCGCGGAGGTCAGGAACCAGCCTGAGGTCGTACGACCAGGACGCAGTAGAGCCAGGACTGCCCAAGGCGGACAGCTGGAGACCCCTGAAACCCATCACACCCAAAACCAAGCTCACACTCAACCCTTCCCTTTAAACGAACCTGACCCCGTCACGAAAGCCTGATTCACGAAACCCCGATTCTGCAGCCTCCTGCTCTTCCGCCCCACAGCTCAGGCCCCCACAAGCCCCGTTCAGGCCCCGCCCTGTCTGAGGCCCCCAGCTGCAGTCAACTCTTGTTTCCCTAACCTCTGGTGCCCCATCACCCTCACCATCCAGCCTCCGCACACAATCCCTCTGCTTACTTCCCCTCGAAGCAGAATAAAAATCTAGGAATGGGGACCCCGGGAAGGCCTCTGACAAGGCCCCACGTGATCTGGCCCTGGCCAGGCCACCCACGACCCCACCAACTTCCTCTTATCTTTCCTGAAACCTGCTCTTCTTCAGACACACCAAGTCTGCTCCAGCCCAGGCCTGGGTGTTTGCACTTGCTTGTCCCTCGCTGCCTGGGACTCTTCCCATTCAGGCCCCTGCTCAGCCGTCACTTCTAGAGAGGCCTACAGAGCACACTGCCGCCATAACCCTCCATCTCCTTACCCGGGCTTATCTTCCTTCACGTGACACATGACTTATGTTCCCTGACGTCTTATTGTAGCTTTCTGTAGTTTCTGTCTCTCCCACCAGAATGAACACCCTGTAAGAGCCAAGGTGTCTGTTCCATTATCTGCTGCTGTATCTGAGGCCTAGAAGAGGGGCTGGCACACAGTACGTATGTGCTGAATGAATGCCTGAACTCACCACGCAGCTTAGATCACAGCCGCACAAGCCCACCTCCCAATCAAACACCTTTAGGACTCTCAGGTCCTCACCCTGAAGTTCAAGGCCTTCCTTGACCCTCCCAACTCTCTCCTCCCAAGCACTCCACACAGAACCTCTGCTTTAACCAAACCAGCACCCACGAAGCAACTTCACTCTACCCTGCCTTCCCGTGCTTCCCTCTGCTGGACAGGCACTCCCAAAGGCCACTTCCCTGGGGGAAACGTCACCTGATCCCCCAGTCAGTGTTCAATCAAACAGCCTGAACTACTCTGAGCTTCCTGGACACTCCAAACTAGTGGCACGGGGCATGTACTGCCCAGCCTAGTATCCACCTTCAGGAAATATCTGCTGAATGATGGCTATTTGGGTGGAAGTGTCCCCTGGACATGCTCTGGCCTCAGCCAGAGACATGGACTTCTCGCAGTTTCATCTTCAGATGTACTCTCTCTCAGACCAGAGCTACTCCTGGAAGCTAGGCTGGTAGAGGCGTGGGGGGCTTGAGCAAAACAGCTGCTTCGTGGGAAGGCAGGTCCAGGTGAGCCAGACCAACCCAACTTTCCAAGAGGAGCGGGAAATCCATACATGAATGTGAAACTTGCCATTTAAAATATTAGTAATTAATTCAAAGTCACTAGCCGGGATGTTAAACACACTGCAGCTCACACCTCCTGCCTATTTGCTCGCGACAGCGAACCTCCACATTTCTGCTTTTCCAGCATTCGACAAGCACCTCTCACGTACTTGTCGCATGCCTGCTGATCTGTGACTCCGAGCACCGGGCCAGGCTGTGCCCATGAGGCCCAGCAGCTCCACCCTGACCTTACCTTCGTTATGTTGAGCTCTCCTTCTCTCATCCCGTGGTGTCCTGGTTCCATCGATTTTCCTAGAAAAGAAAAAAAAAATAGATGCATGTTACCTCCAGCCCATTGGTCCAAACGTTTATTAAGGAGTCAGACTTAAAAATGACCTTTGCAACACATATCCACATGCAGGGAGAGAAAGAGAAAAAGAGAGAGAGGAGAGAACATGGCATTTTCTTTACTTAAATTAAAGAAACAAAAACCGACCAAAAAATACACCAACTGCCTGCCGTGTACTCAACTGCCTGGCTCCGATTTCAGAAACACATTCCCTTCCTTGGGCCCCCACACCAGGCCCTCCCAGTGTCCCCGACTCCTGGGACCAGGTCTGCTGCACATACGGGGAGTAGGGGTGTGTCCGGGGTGCAATTGTCCTCTGCGTTCCTGTCTGAAGCACATCCTGGGGCGTCATCATGACATAGAACTGGCCTGCAGGGAAAGCAGGGGTTAGTGCTAAAACTGGGGACAGAGTCAGAACTGGCCGGGGGAGCTTCCCTCCCTGCTAGGCCTGTTGCCTCCCCTGCCTTCCGCCCTGGCCCCTTCCTTCCTTTACCTCCAGCCTGCAAGCTCTGGTCTGTGGTCTGTACGGACACAGCCGTGGTATCTCCCACACTGGACGCTGGGAAATAGGCAAATCGTGCCTCCCCACTGACAGCCTCAGCTGCCGGGCTGCCACCATTGCTGAAGGGATTTTGGATTACAGCCTAGGGAGTAGGAGGACAGAGGCCACCCTTAGCCATCTTTGCTCCCCAATCCATCCCCTAGTTGCCATATTTGACGTTTACTGCATTCTCTAGGGAGAGTGGGGAACCCCTCTGTGTGTGCCACTCTGCCCTGTGTCTCACAGCCCTGGAACTCGACAGATACTCAGCAATCACTTAGTGAACTGACCCACTTTTAACTTTTAAGAGACTTTCCTGTTACCGTGATCCCCCTTTCACAAAAAAAAAAAAAAAAATGTTCCAAAGATCCTGCCCCAGGTTTCACTGTGCAGAACAGAGATTTCACCTGAGGGCCTGAAGGCAGCATCTTGGTCCCACGTGCCCCACCCCCTGGGGCTCCCCCAAGAACAGAGGCAGTGTCCCTTCTCCATCCCCCCAGGGGTTGCTGGGCACCTACCAGTGGGAAGGGCGCTGCGGGACCTGGGGGCACAGAGGCAGCAGCGGGGCCGGGGCGCTGGGTGGCCCCATCCACACCCACCTGCGTCACAGCCTGCTGCCCCCCCGCGAAGGCAGCCGTAGACACGACGCTGACGGCGCCTGCTGTGTCGCCCTGGCCGTCCAGCTGACCATCAGTCACCTGGACTACGCGGTATGTCACCTGCAGGGGGCGGCAGAGAAGGAAGACCCGCGCTGGGGCCCGGGTAGGGGCCAGGTCCGAGCCCCTCCCAGCCCGCCCACTCCACCCGGGGCTCAACCCTCCACCTGCCCGCCGGTCTCCGGGCCCGCAGGCTCACCTGTCCTCCATTATTCTCTGTGCGGAATTGGTACTGGATGTTGTGGTCGCCGAACGCCGCCTGCTGGACGCTGGCGATGGCCACCGCCGTCTGCTCCTCCGCCCCAGGGCCGTCCCCGCCTGCGGTCGGAGGAGGGTAGGGGGGATGGTCAGAGGTGGCGCGGGCCAGGGCGCTCCCAGTGCCCTCCCGGGCGCAGGTCGCGGCCCCGGTGGGCCCCGCGAGCACTCACCTTCCTGCAGCTCGACGCCCTCCTCTGCCTCGGGTCCCTTGTCGTGACTGCGGGGAGGACGGGAAGAAGAGGGGGTCAAGGTTGCCCGCGCCCCCGCCCCTTCGCCCAGGTGCAGGGGCCCCATCCCGCCCGCCCCAATCTGGGGCTGCGGCACCGCCAGGTCCGGGGGCCAGGGATATTCGCGCGGGTCCTCCCTCCCTCGCGGCCTCCATTTTGAGCTGGGCCCGGCGGCCGCTCGGGATCATGGCGGCCAGGCCGAAGGGCCGGGGCCAGGGCGCGCGGGGGCGCGGATCGGCCGGGCTCCCTTACCTGGCGGCGGCAGCAGCAGCGGTAGCCGAGGCAGCAGGATCCAGACCCGGGTCCAGCATGTCCATGGGGGGGGTGGGGGCGGGGGGGGCGCCGGGCCCGGGGGGGAGGGGAGGGGAGGGGAGGGAGGGAGGGGAGGGGGCGGGCGGCCGGGGGGGCCCCGAGCCCGGCGCTCACGCCGCGCGGCAGGAGGGGACGGAGGAGACACGGGAGCCGCTCGCGCTGATCACGGGGACAAACAGTGGGGTCATGTGAGGAGGAGATGCCGCCGCCGCCGCCGCCGCCGCTGCTCCTGCAGCCGCCTCCGCCCTCTCGCCCGCCGGCCGGCTCCCGGCGGCTATAGGCTCCGGGACGCAGCGCAGCCGCCCCCCGCCCGCTCTTCGCGGCCCTCGGGCCTCCTTCCCTGAGTAGCCGCCGCCGCCGCGACTTTTTTTAACCCGGCCCGCCCTGGATCGCCGCAGCCTCTCCCCTGGGTCGCCGGCTCGCGCGTCCGCCGCCCGGCCTGGCCCAGCGCGGCGGCGGATCGCTGCTGCAGCCGCCGCCGCCGCTTTCTATTTTTTCCCCCTTTTTTTTCCTCCTTTACTTGAGCTGCGCGCGCGCGGCGGCGGCGGCGGCGGCGGCGGCGGCGCGAGCCCGGGGCCGACGCGCGCGGGGGGAGGGCAGCCCCCGGGGAGCGCGCGCGCTGTCTGTCTCCGATGGAGGGCGGGTGCGCGGGCCCGGGTGTCGGCGGGGCGCGAGGTCGCCGCCGCCGCCGCCGCCGCCGCCAGCGCGGCCGCCGCCCCGGCACCCGCCGGCGGGCCGCCCGAGTGGAACGCGGGCCCGGATGGAACGCCGGGGAACCCGGAGGAGGGGCTCTGGTCGCCGGGAACGAGGCAGGCGGCGGGGTTTGGAGACAGAAAAGTAGGTCGGGGTGGGGGGAAAGAGTAGATGGGGTGGAAGGGGAGAGGAGCGCGCACGCGCGCCCCCGGCGGCCGCGCTGTGGTGCGCGAAGGCGGGGGCCCGAGGCGCATGCGCACGTCTGGGCGGGTCCGGGGGCGCGCACGCAGGGCGGGGCGGAGCCAGCGTGGGGCACGTATTCCTGGCCGCCGAGGGACGGAGAAGGCAGAGCTGGTCCTTTCCTCCTGGGTCGGGACGCAAGTCCCAAGACAGAACTGGACATGCGGCCTTTTGCAGACACACACAGCAGCTGTTCGGGCTCCCCACCTCGCGCAGCAAAACAAACGCTTCCCTCCAGACTTAGGACTTGTGATCATAAGTTTTATTAGTCTTAGGAGGAGATCATCGATAATTCCTCAAATTTAAAAAACAGTACAAAAGTTACATACAAAACGTTGAGATCAGACGACTAAACTTTCCCGACTCAGGCCCAAGTTCTGCAAGGGAAAATGAAAGAAGGATGTGAGCTGGGGAGGACTGGAGAAGAGGGTCCAGGAAGGCTCTTAGAGCCAGGTAGGGCCGTTCACTCACCTTCTTAAGCCTCCGCTCCCGTGAGGCCTGGGAGTCAGTCTCAGAGTAAGGGGGAGGCGCTGGAGGGTAGTAGCCTTCCTCTTCTTCCTCCCTGTAAGGTCTCCTTCTCTCCGCTGGCCCCTTTTTCCGCAAGGCCTCTTCTAGTAGCTGCCCATCATATTGGGGGTCCCCAGACCTGGAGCCATCATCTGGAGGGTCCCGGGAGGGGTGGTAGCGGGCCCTCGGGTCAGCATGAGGGCGGCCTCTAGACCTGAAGTCATCATAGTAGGGATCCCGGGAGTGTGGGAAGTGCCTTGAGTCGTCTTGGTCTTGGTCGTAGAGGTCATCACGGCTGCGGCTTCGGGGGGGTGCATAGGCCCGGCCTCTCCTCCCACTACTTGGGGGAGACCTCCCTGATTCAGCAGAGCCCGGCCGGGCGAGGTCATCTAGGGCATCCACAGAACGGGCTCGGGGCCGCCCAGCCCCCCAGCCACTCCCTGGCCGGTCCACGGGGGGCTCTTGTTCCCACCTCCTCGAACTCCGGGGGGAGTGGTGACCCCACTCCTCATCCCGGATCGGGGTGAGGGCAGGGCCCCGGGAAGGCCGGGATCTCCAGTCGTCCTCATGGAGGGAGGTGACTTCACTCATGGCTGTGGGAAGGAAGGTGTCACTGGTGGGAGGAGGTCAGGACCTAATGTCAGGAGCCCTGTGGTCCAGCAATGTCACCCACTTGGCTCATATACTCTCAAGGGGGCCCTAGGCTTTTCATCTATTTAGTGATGATCGTACACTTCACTGTGGCCATGGTAGGGAATGAGGGATTGTGTCCAGGATTTGGAGTAGGTATCAGGGAGCCATGTTTCCCCCAACCCCCACAAGAATCCCTCAGACCCCAAGGCTCCTCACCTCGCTCTACACGGCCATTTGGGGGACCAGGTCGAGAGGAGTCAAAGTTGGCCAGCTCCTTCTCCATGTAGTACAGGACCCGCATGGAGTCGTCCTGCTGGTTGGCCTGAATCCTATAGCCACTACGGATTTCTGGGGACAGGAGTTGGAGGTGATCAGTTCTGGGAGGTTGGATGCTGACCCAGCCCCCGCCCCTATAGGCATGTCCAACCTCATAAGGATTGGTTCTCACCAGAGGTCACATTGCTGTCTGTGTCACGAAGCAGGGGTACCTGGGAGCTGTGGCCACCAACTGGGGGAGACTGGCTGTCAGGAGGAAAACCCTGCATTCCCAGCCCCCAAGCCCCCCTTCCAGCCCCAGACCCCTTAATGGCCAAATACCCAGCCTACCCCCTGCCCCAGCTGCTCCTGGCTCCCCCCGACCTCACCTGAGCTATTCCTGTCGAAGTCTCCAGAGTACCCGTTGTACAGAGGGCCCATGGGAATCATGGCTGGGGTCTTGGCAGGGGAGAGGTGGGCATAGGTGCTGGGGGCGTAGATGCTTGGGGCACCTGAGGTGGCAGCTTTGCCAGCAGCATACACTGGGGAGGACACACATAGCATGAGAAGGCCCCCAGGGGCCACATGCCTTCTTCCCACCCCACCTCCTGCCACCCCACCTCCCGCCACCCCAGGCTGAGGAGCTTCCCTAGGTGCTCGGTTGGTTTCTGCAGGGTCCCTGAGGTTAGAGGACATCAGCTTCATTGAGTCCACACCTCCTGTGCCATTCCTCACAGAAGTTTCAGGATGGGGGGGTGCGTATTGGCAGCTGGCGGCCCCGATCTGGTAGGCCAGTATGTTTTAGACAGTTTGATGGTTTGCCAACATCTGACAAGGTTTTACATCAAACTCTCCTGCCAGCTTATCACAAGATGCGGCCACCCCGGACCTGCATTCCTACAGAGCAACAGGGGCAGAGGTGCCCTATAGGTAAAGCCCACAAGCCGGTAAACAAGTATTCCCTTTGGCAGCTGAGCCCTTGCTCTAGAAAAATGGATCATCTGGCAGGGGGAATCCCATGCCTACTCCCCTCTCACACCTGCTCGGTCCTCCCCACAGGGTCTTGCAGACCCAAAGGTGGTGGGACTCAGTCTGAGGCAGGATCTTGGGAGCCCCAGAGTTCACTTGCCTCAGCCAAGCAGCAAAGCGTCTCCTCTACTGTTTCCCACTTGGGGGCTGCACCCACCCCGCTGCCCCCCCGCCCCCCCCCGGTTCTAAGGCTTGACAGCTCAAGGACAAATCCTCCTCCTCTCCCTGCCACCTTCCTCCCCAGGCAAGAGGTTGGGTCCTGGTGGCTGCTTTGAGGCAAAAGTCATGGGCCTGGGCAAGTCACTTCCTCCCCGGGACTCCAACAGGAAGATGGAGTGGGGAGATGGGCTCAGGAAGCTCCCTTCACCTCTGATTCAATTGGGAGGCAGAAGGCTCAGTGCTCAGCCCCACCCCACCCAGCCCTGAAGGAGCCCTTCGGCGGCTCAGCTGATGTGCCCTTTTATAATTAACTGTGGGAGACGCTGCTCCAGGACAGCTCAGCAGGACTGTGGCTGTGACAGAAACGACAGGGCTTCCGGCAGGGAGTTAATGGGACCTCGCTTTGGGGTAACAGGGTCTCAGGATGGAGGAAATGGGGCCCTGGGCCTGGCATTTGCAGTCCTGGTCCCAGCCTTAGTTAGTGGGGTAACTGCGAACTTGTTTGCAGCCCTTGAGGATTCCACGCGACCTGTGAAATGACCAACACCCACTGCCCGAGCAATAAGCAAGAAGCTCTCACTAAAAATGATGAGAGGGAGAGGGGATGGCCAGCACAGGCCTCCAGAGAGCAGTGGATTTCTTTTTTCAGGGCCGCGATGAAGCAGGTTGCCCACTGCTGAGTTCAGTGACTGTAAAGTTAGCCAGCATGGATTGAGATGCGGCCCCGTGCTGGGCCTGCATACACAGTGCTCCCTTGATGCTCACGATGCCCCCGTGACGGCAGGACCTTGCAGAGAAGGAAACCAGCTGCTCGTCTGAGGTCACGTGGTGTGAGTGGCAGGGCTCTGATTTACCAACGCTGACAGCAGCAATGTCCAACAGCTAGTGGGCGGGGAACACTCTATGTAGGCCAAGCCCCGCAGTTAATGCGGGACACACCAGTTCACCAGATCCCAACTCACCTTGTACAGCGGGCCCTACCATGGCCCCATTTTACAGAGGAGGAAACTGGGGCTGAGAGGGGAGGTCATTCACTGGGCTTCCCAACAGGTAAGGTGTCCAGCCAGGACTCAAACCTCCACCTGCCCAAGCTTGCAACGACTGCCTATGATTTTACCTGGACCATATTGCACTGGAGTTATGGCACGTGGAAACCTTAAATATACGGATGCCAACACACAGCTGTCTGAGCTACATGGGTAATTCTTTCCACCACCTTGGCCTAGGGGCCAAGGAGCCAAATCAGCAGGTGCCAGGAGAGGGGCAGGTCCGTCCCTCTTTTGGTCTCCCATAGTCTAGGTGCTCCTAACACGTAAAGTTATTTATTTCTATCTACCAACATCATCTGTTCATCAAGTAAAGATACGGTGAACTTGACAATGATGAAGGAAAAGGTGAGGTGTCCTCACTTAGAACTAGTAGGGAAGTGCGCTTTCATGGCCCACTTTCAATACAAGGAACAAGAGAGCAGATATGTCTGAATATAAGAAAGTAGCCAGTGTAAACTTCAATGTCAGAGGTGATGAAATAGTCATGCGAACTTCCCAACAACGGAGTGCAGAGGTGCTGGTTCACCCAGACGCTCTCTGGAAGGCAACCGGCAGTGCTGAGGTCCCTGAGGAAGGGGAACGGGGCAGCTGGAGGAGGGAGACTCTCTCTTCCTTTCCACCCCTGTTTTGTTTGCTGCTTCTCCCTCCATCTCTGGTCCCACGTCTAATCCCAGGCCTGCAGGTGCCCACTCTGAGGCCCTGGATGTGTCCTTAAACAGCACCCGTGGGAAATCCGGAGTGCTTGTGTGGATGTGGGTTGTTAAAAGATGCTTGAATTTGCTGGGGCTGTCAACCTTGTTTGGTTTCTCACCTTTTTCACTTAGATTTTGTTTTTATTTTTTTTTTGGCCACCCCGCATGTCATGTGGGATGTTAGTTCCCCAACCAGGGATCAAACATGTTCCCCCGGCAGTGGAAGCGCGGAGTCTTAACCACTGGACCGCCAGGGAAGTCCCCAAGATTCTGTTTTTAAAGGGAGTTTTACTTTCCGGTGAATAATGTTTTGTACTATTTGAATTTTTTTTTTTTTTTTTACCACGTGCATAAATTATACTTTCAAAAGCAAAGACTCAAAATAAATGAAAGGTGAAAAATAAGTGAAGAGCTGAAGTATGTAAATGATAATCTAAAACAGCAGGTCCTCCTTGGCCCACTTTCTCCCAAATTGCTCCCCTTAAAACCTCCAGACCGGGACTTCCCTGGTGGTCCAGTGGTTAAGACTTTGCCTTCCAATGCACGGAGCGCGGGTTGCGGAGCTGAGGACCCACATGCCTCAGGGCCAAAAACCTCCAGACCGGTGAGTGGCACCGTCCCGGGAGGCAGGCAGACGGCCACCTCCTCTCCTTGGACTCAGGAGGGAGGCCAAGCGGGGGCGGACAGGCAAGGGGCGAGGGACACTTACGGGCCTCTGGGCAGCAGCACTTTTCAGGGCAGCAGGGGCACCTGACGTAACAGCAACAGGTGTGGGGGCAACACTGACACCAGCAGATGCCCAGCAGGAGGAAGACGAGGAAGGCAGCCAGGCAGACCACGACCACGAACAGCCAGTCTGCGGAGAGACAAGAGCTGGCCCTGAGCTGGGAGGCCGGGGAGGGGACAGGGATGCGGGCACCGGGGGCAGTGCGGAGTGAGGGTGGGGCAGGGGCCGTCTGCAGAGCTCTCCGGGAAGCTGCAGCCCTCGCTGGAGTCTCCATGCCAGGGGCTGGGGCGCAGCTGCAGAGGGACGCCCGCTCCTCTACAACATGGGCCGGCCCCAAAGTTAGGGAACTCGCCCCAGGCTCATCTGGACGAGGCAGCGAACACAAGGCGACCCGGCCAGAGCAAGATAGGCTGTAGCCTTGAGAGAGGACAGAGAGCCAGCTGCCCAGATCCCGACCCCCAGAAGGGCACTGCAGGCACCAGTCACAGGACCCCCCTGCCTACACCCCAGGCCCCTCGTTAGCCAGCCCAGCCCACCCCACGGCCCAGAGCCAGGTCACTAGATGCCCCGGAGTCGGAGTCAGGCGGCGTTATTAGTGGGGTCTGAACGGGCGGCATTTAGGGCGGGGGAGAGTACTCGGACAGAAGCGGTAAGTGGTGCATGGGGGACTCCACCCGCCCTACCTTCCATGGGCCCCGCCTGAAAACCGGGTAAGAGCTCAGCCACCCCAGAGGTCCTGCCTGGAGGGACAAAAGAGAGACAGATTATGCTGCCCCTGCCCTGAAGCCCGGCTCCGGGGTCATCAGGGTGGAGGTATGCCCTGCAGAAGAGGTGGGGTCGGTGGACTAGCAGGGTCCGAGCATATGGTTCCTCCCCCATCCCCCCATCCTATGTGGGTGCTGTTTTCCAGAAGATTTCCATCATGTAATTCACTCACTCTCTCCCGCCACGGGGGATTCTATTGCCCAGAAGGGTTCCAGGATGTATCCCATGGGCTCTGAAGGATCGACCTCAGTTTGGGACTCCATCTCTTCCACACACACAGGTCCTATCGCCCCAAAGGGTTCCATCCCAGGTGAGAGGGGCAGTCCCTGTTCCACCAGGCACAAGAGGTCTAGTAATGCTAGGGCCCATGGAAATGTTTTATTTTAAAATCTGAAGGAAAAAATACGACAATACTGAATATATAACAATGACTTGTCTTTATAACAACGCAATCATGAAATATAATGTTTTTTTTTAATCCAGAGGAAGAGGCCCTTGAAGGCGAAAATGCCTACAACCCATAAAAGTCACAGTATGGCCCTGGGTTCTCTGCCCACCGGGGTCCCCTACGCAAGTTTCATGGCATGGCTAGTGTGTCCTTTAGGTGCCGCCCGGCACTCCGTGCCCCGCGAGTGCTGTATCTCAGGGGCATCTACACACCTGGCTGTACACCAACGAAGCTCTATCCAGAGCTCAGCACCCCATGCCACATGCCCCCAGGAGAAGGTTCTAGCATATAAACCAGCGGTTCTCAAAGTGTGGTCCTGTCTGGGAGGCCAAGCCGCTCTCCTGATAACACTAAGCCATTGTTTGCCCTTCTCACTCTCCTTCACCAGTAGAGGTGCAGGCGGGGGAGCTTTCCACAGGCTCCATCACATGTGATGATGTCATTTGCTCTGATGGTAATCGACTGTGTGCCTGTGTGCCAGATCCAATTTATAATATGTTAAACAACTATAAATATAACCCACAGAAACTTAAACAGCATTTCTTGGAGATCCTCAATCATCCTTCTTTTACGTGGGTCCTGCGACTAAACTTGAGACGTGCGGATGTAGGTTGTGCATTTTACCGAAGAACACACAGATTTCTCTGGGTCACTGGCGCGTGCACTCTGTCACCCAGACGTGAACTCTGTTGCATGATCTGAGCACCCTGGGGGCGTGCTCCCCCGTCATGTGCTCGTGCACACATGCGTCGCCTTGCATCACGCATGTGATGATGGCAACGTGCGACCTGGCAACATCTCACGTATAGCACACACCACGCGAGACTGTATGTGTCGGCTGAGAACAGAGCATCTGGCTAACGGCAGCATCCCTTCCACACATGGCGGGGTGGGGGGGCCTCACAGCCGGGCGGAGGCTGCTGGCGGGTACCCCAGCCTGCCCCTGAGCTTGTAGAGGCAGCCGAGCTTAAGGGGAGCAGTAACTACACAAGCCACACAGTGGCATCCCAGCAGGGCAGAGGGCCAGCTTCCAGTGCTCTGGCAAGGGACTCCGGGGTGAGAGGTGGCTCTGGGAGTGGGGCAGAAGCCTCCTCTCAGTTATACATGCCATCAACCCTCCTCGCTCACTGCCCATCAACTCTAACCGTTTCTGTATTTTTAAAAACGGAGACTGGGAAGAGGTAGAGTCCCCATTTCTCTCCACTCTTAGTTCTGGCTCTGGTTTATTTGAAATGTTGCAGCGGGCGAGGGGTCCCTACCCTGCCCGGGGTGCAGGGTACAAATAAGCCCAAGTGACTGGTGGTGCTGTGAGGGGAGAACAGAGCAGGCGACAGAGCCCAGAAAGTGAGCTGGAGGGCAGAGAGCAGATACAGCAGTGGCAGAAGCAGCCCCCGACCCTGTCCCTCAGGGCCCAGCCCACTCACCGAGGACGATGAGCTCTGCGTAGGCCTCGTTGTTCCCCTGGAGGTCCTGGGCTGAGACCACAGAGCAGTAGTACACACCGCTGTCCCCCCAAGCCGTCTGGTCAAAGGTCAGGTCAGCATCTGCGTCAGGAGGAGATGCGTGAGGGCACCTCGGGGGAGGGGTGCCTGATGCCCGCAGCCCCTGCCATGAGCACATGGGGAAGGGGGCTGCAGACAGACAAGTGAAAATTGAATCACTCATACCAAGGGCGCTCTACCTTTTAGGCTCGGTTCTAAACACTTAATGCGGGGAATTTCAAGAAAGCTGTCAGATGGCACTGTTACCTTCCCTGTCTTGTAGAGAAAAGAAAGGGGTCTGGTGAAATTACTGATGAGCTGTACAACTGTGGCAAAAACTGGGGTGGTGGGGCTGGGACGGTCTGACTCCAGAGCCAGCAGTTCAGACTTACGCCTTCCTCTGTCCCATGTCCCAAAGCAAAAGTCGACTCCCCAAGACACGACCCACCACAGAGCCTAGTGCAGACCCAGGGGCCTGGGGCCTGGATAAGGAGGCAAAGATAAACAGGCCAGATTCCAGGGATCAGGAGTCACCCCGGCATGAGAAGGCGGGGATGTGAGGGAGAGACGTGGACTAGTTCCCTCGTCCTCCGGCCACCATCAGCACCCCGCTTCCAGGTCAGGCCCAGGGCTTGAGCACGCTCTGTGAAGCAGCCCCAGGCAAGGAGCCTCTTAATTACACCAGAAAAGGGTTTCCGCACATCCAGTTTCCTCTCTGCTCCTCAGGCCCTAATTAGTTAAATCGCTCCAGCCATTCACCAGGGCGGGACAGGGTGTGAGATGGGGCTGCGGGGCAACTCCACCTTAGGCCCCCAGAGGACAAGAGGTAGGAACAGGCCAGAGACAGCACCCCCAGAGGCCCACAGCCTTTCTCCCCAGCTGCTCTGGCTCTCTGGCTCCCTCGGACCTGCCTACCACCTTGCCCCACGGACCCCTGCCCTTCCCCAGGACAGTTCCGAGGGCAGCCACTGCGTGCACCCCAGTCCACAGCACCTGGGCATCAGTCAACTGCCGAAGGAATGAAAGGCCCGGAGCCTCCTTCATTCTTTGGAAGGAAGACCTCACATCCATAGAAAAACCTCCTCTCAATGTCTATCTACACCATTCCAATCGCCTTACCCTGGCTCACAAGGCCCTTGCAGTAGTGACACACGGCCACTGGTCACCACACCAGCCTCATCCCCCCACTCTCCTTCACTCACTAGACTCCAGACACACTGGCCGCCTCACTGTCCCCCCACGTGCTGGGCTCACAACTGCCTCAGCCTGCACTCCTGCTGTTCCCTCTGCCTGGCTCTGTGTTCGCAGACCCTCAGAGGGCTGGTTCCATCCTGCTGGCACAGCTCCCCTGCCAGACTGCCTAATTATATCAGCCAGCTTAGGGGCTGCCTGGCCATGATCCCATCTCCAGGAGGAAGCGGGCTCCAGGCAAGCAGAACCTGGTCTGTCTTGGTCGCCGCTGAGTCCTCCAGGGCCTGGCCAGGAACTGGGAATGAGCCCCTTCCCTCCCCATGCTGACCTTCCTTAGCGTTCCGGGCATGTGGCTATATTCGAGTAGGTGCTTGATACAGTCACTACAAATGAGGCACCTGGTGTACGAGAGAGCAACCGTTCTCAAAGTGTGATCTGTGGGACCTAGGGTTCCGCCAGACCTTTGCAGGGGATCCCTGAGGTCAAAGTTATTTTCATAATAATCGTGAGATATCTGCCTTTTCCACTTAATCTCATGAGTGTAGCCTGGAGCTTTCCGGAGGCTACGTGTGTGTGTGTGTTATCACAGTACACTGAGTGCAGAAGCAGCTCTGAGAAGCCAGCTTCTATTCAGCCAGACTTTAAGGAGATGTGCAAAAACATAAAATCAATGCCATACATTTTCATTAAAGGTTTTCATTTGGGAAATATGGTTATTTTTTCATAAAAGTATGTTATTTATACTAATCTATAGAGTTTATTATCATCATTAAAAATTTTTTTTTATCTTCTCAGTTTTCTAGCTGTAAAAACAAAGCTCTTTGAGGGCCTCAGTAATTAAGAGTGTAAGGAGGCCCTAAGACCCACACGTTTGAGAACCACTGCTATAGAGGACAGGTATGAACCCCTGCCCTTATATGGCTCAGATCCTAACTGGGAAAGAGTGACAAATAAAAAATTTAAACATATCGAGGATCAGATGGTGAGAGCAGTAATAGAAGGCAGACAGGAAGTGCCTCTGTTGTAGAGGTGGGGACCGTGAGGAGTTTAAGTGACCCGAAAGGTAGGGTGACCCTGGGCGCTGACACTCCTTCGTGGTCACATATCCAGCCCCCAGTTATTGATCTCTTACTATGTGCTGGGTCCCTCTGCATATGTTCTTTCATGGAATCACCCTAAAACTCTAACCTACATTCTCCCAAATCCTCCAGATTCTCCATAACACCCTCTTGGCCCATCATTTTTTCCACTTGTATCTTTAAATCAGACTCTAAAAATGCCTCTCCAAAACCAGAACCCAAGAGGAGGGCCCCGCCCAAAGCCAGAGTGGGGTGGGAAGGCAGCCTCTAGGCCAGCAAGAGCTCCTAGGCCAGAAGCTAAACTCTGGGCTCCTGCGGGCCGGATCTGGGTCTCAATGCATTCTGTTTGGCCTGCACAATGTTTTCAAAACCCATGAAAAATACCACTTTCCGGCTTCTTTTGATCAGTTCTAAGGCCTGGGCTCACCTCCTTCCTGCAAGGCACACCCTGTTCCCAGTCTATGTCTGGTCCTGACATCACCTGGGCTGGGCATTGCTCTAATTATTTTAGGTGCAAGGAGAAAATGCCGGGTCTCCATTTGGGAACAGGAGCTGGGCTTTCCTCCACTTCCCTGGGCCTCTGATTCCTCATTGCACACAGCAGAGGCGGCCCTGGTGATCTCGGGGCGGGGGGCGGGGAGGGGTGTCCCATGAGCTCTCAGGTCCAGCGCTACTGAGCTGGGGGCACATGGGCCCCAAGCAGCCTGAAGAGGTAGAAACAGGGCCCCAATCCAGGCGCCCACATCACCCAAAGGACGGAAGAACGGAAGGGGAAGCGGGACCCACCCAAGCTGAGGGACACTGCTCTGGTTTTCCCAGGATGACTTTCACTTTTAAAACCTGGGCCGTTGGTGACCATAGGAATTCCAAAGGGAACTCTGCTTTTCTCCATCCTCAAAGCTGAAATGGAGGAAGCTCCCATGGCTACTGGGCTTCCTGAAAGGACATACACACAATGGATGTTTACAAATCACGGCCTATATCAAACATGGGCCCAGGTCAAGGCAACTTGAAAGACCTGGGCCTGTGGGGCCTCTGGAGCAGGAAGAATCTGCCCCAGATAGAGCCTGAAGGTCACTTGAGTTCTGGACTCAGCAAACGGGGCACAATTCCAGCCAATCTTCAAGGGCACTCTCAGGACTGGAGCTGTCGTGACAGGGCTGTCCGGTCATAACCTGGTCCAGGATGGAGAAGTCCCTGGATTATGGGGTAGGGGCCTACACAGGTTGAACCCGCAAGAAGCCGTTTATCCACAAGAACAGCAGGATGCTTTGGGCTCGCTGCCCGTGGAAATTCAGAGCCAGCAGGGCCAGTCCCTCCCCAAAACAAGACTGACATGCTGGGTCCCTGCCCGTGGTCTAGACAGAGGGTGGGAAGGACTGTGCTCCAAGGTCTGGTCTCTTGGAGTCGGTAAAGGGATGCCCCCTTCCCTCCTCGGCCCCCATGCCCATGATTGAAACTCTAATCCTTGTTGAAGCAGGTGAGCCTTCGTCCCTCACCCACTGCTGCCCATCACCCTCCTCTCTGCCGGCTAGATTCTTTAGGGCACAGTCCCAGATCCTCTTCAAATCATATTTGCAGCGGTTTTAAGGGGTGAGCCCCGAGTCATTATCACATATCACCCAGGTCTGTTTTCTTCGTAGCACTTTGCAGGACTCTCTGAAATTCTCTTACTCTTTCTTTATCTGCTTGTTTGTTGCCTGTCCCATCCCACGAGAACATCACCTCCTTGAGGACAGGAATCTTGGCTGACCTGATCACCCCTGTAGCCCCAGCACTGGTTACCATAGCTTCTGGCACTTAGAAGATGTCCCATAAATACCAAATAAATGGATGAATGAATGAACGGCTTCCCCACTGCCCTTGACCTGGTTCCAACAGGCACCTCCTATCAGCAGCTAGCATTATGGTGAAGGACAAGGGTTCTCAGTGCTGCCTGAATTCAAATCCCAGCTCCAGCCTTTTACTGGCTGTGCACCAAGACAAGCTACTTTATCTCTCTGTGCCTCAGCTGTCCTGAGTGTAAAATGTGGGCATAAAGCACCTGGCAAGTTGTAGGCTTTCTCCATTAAAATCCCTCACCCCTTCGGTTCACTCCTCTTACCTCCTCAGTGAGTTCTTTGCTGAACTCCCTGGGCAAGCAAAGGGGTTACTAGCTTGAAGACTAGACCCAAAGTGTCTGACTTAGACTCCCACCAGCTGTGTGACCTTGTGCAAGTCACTTGACCTCTCTGGGTCTCTGTAAAATGACAATAACAGAATCTACCCACTCAGTTATTGTGGTCTAAATGAGTTAATCCATGTCAAACTGGATTAGAGCCTGGCACACAGGAGGCTCTTTAAGAGTTGTTACTTATATAAATTCTACTTATTATTGCTGATACTACTAGTATTATTATAGAACCCCACCTCTCTCTCCATTACCCACTTTTCTTTATCTTCAAGCACTTGATAGTATGTGTTGTGTTTATCTTATTTGTCTCCCTCACTGGAATTCAAGCTCCAGGAGGGAAGGGATTTGATGATTTTGTCTACTGCTGTAAATCCAAGGCCTCAAATGGTGCCTGGTATATGTTAGGTGCTCAATAAACCTTTGCTGTTAAATAAGGGTATGGACGGATAGGTAGAAGAAAGGATCCCTCCCTCTGTCAATCCTTTCAGACACTGGCGCTGACGAACTTCCAGGTGGGGACTCCAGGTTGGACATGAGGAAGCCAGCACCACCAGCCAGTCCAGCCCCAGCCCACCCCCTGCCACCCCCCTCCCCACCCCACGTACTTCCTGTGATGGTGATCCTCCGGCCCTGGTAGTAGTCTCCCAGGGTCACAGCATTGCCCTGTTTGGTGGCCACAACCCTGACGGTGCGCACGCTGTCCTGGCACTCCACGTAGGGGTTGTAGCCCGGGTTACCAGCCGCCAGCTGGGCGTTAAGCTGGTTGTCAACACTGGCTGGGGAGAAGGCGTCAGCCAGGCGGTCCCGGCAGAAAGACTTGTACTTCCAGATCACGATGGGCGCCATGGGCGTCGTGGTCGACTGGTAGGAGCAGGGCAGGGTCACGGGTTGGAATAGGATCACCACGTGGTAGGGGTCTGTCACGGTCACCTGGATGGCGCTGGCAGGGGCTGAGGGCAAGGAGAGTCAGCAGAGGGACCGCTGTGAGCTCAAGGAGGTGCTTCAGCAGGAAGGAGCAACATTACTTGTCACCAGCTTGACATTTACAAGTGTACGGTTTTACAAAGCGCCTGGCACACATTGTTCCTTAATCCCCAAGACCGGTGAGATAGCTCGGATAATCGTGCCCATTTTACAGACCCAGGGGGCTGAAGCGGCCGGTGCAAGGTCACATTGGCCAGATTTCTTGGAACATCCTGTCCACCCCTCTTCCCAGAGTGTGACCTCGGAACCGCCCTTGCCCCCTCTTCCCTTGCCCATTCTGTCATGGAAAGGGCCTCTCTGTGGCCCGTGCAGGCAAGCCCAAATGGCCCCCCACAAAGCCCACAGTGCTCAAGGCCCCCCTTCAAAGACAACCACCAAGTGTCCCAAGTTACTCCGGGTTCTGTGAATTTGGAGGGGGGGATTTTGGAGTTGTTTGGACTGCTTTGCATACAATGGTTAAAGCCCCCCTGTAATGTCTCCACCAGCCTCCCACCTCAGCCCACCCAAAACCATCTCAAATGAACACGCCCAAAGTGCCTGCTGAAAAGTAAAGTACCTCTGATACTCCCACCCAAACAAACATCAGATCCAGCAGAAGATGGTTTCCAAACAAGTCCTTGAGTCCCTTCCACTAGACTCTCACGCACAGATACTTCGGACATGGTTGGGTTGGGGGGTGGGGGGTTTCCAATACCGCACCCACCAAATGCCTGGGCGCTGTTTCTTGATCTCTCCCCCTAGGAATCTTCTACTCCAACGCTCAAGTGCCTCCTCCCCGTTACCCCAAGACTTAGAAATCTCGGCGGGCTACCGAGTCCTCATCCCGGCCTTTCCCAGTGATCGGTGGTCCTTCACCCCTACCCCACAAAGGGTCCCATTCTCCTTGCCGCTCCCGGATTCGCTGTCCCGGGAGTTTCACTTCCTGTTATCTCTGAACAAGGGCGGGGGAGCGCTCTCAGGCACGAACAGAGAATTCCTCTCTGGCACACAAGGGATCTCCGGAGACTTGGGGATCAGGAGGTCTTAGTCACTGCGCTCCCCCTCCCCCAGTTCTCCTGCCTCTTGGGCAGTGGAGAACTCCATCCATCGCCCTTCTACGGTGCCCTCCCGCCGTTCCGCGGCACCAGGGACCCCGCTCTCCGTACCTGTGCACAAGGTGCTGAGAAAGAGCCACACGAAGACGACAGTGCCCCAGCCCGGGGTGGCCGGGCAGGAGCCCAGCCACCCCTCGAAAAGCCGGCGGGCCAAAGGCGCCATCTCGCCGGTCTGGGCGAGTCGGGCCCGAGCGTCCCCTCCCAGGTACCCGGAGGGTAGGGGGCGCGGCGCGCACCAAGACTGGGAGGGGTGCCTGCTCCTCCCCTTCCTCCTTCCGTTCCTTGTTCCTATTCCAAACCCACCCTGTTCTAGGATTTTAACTAGAGGACATATCGTGGACGAAGAGCACGCTTCCAGCTTTCGGGGAGAAACTTGCTTGACCCACTGTGGCTCTCCGAGCCACTCCACCCCCCCCCGTGGCTCTGGGGAATGGATCGGCCCAGGTACACAGGGTGAGAACACAGGGCAGGGCTGGGGGGTGGGCGGCGGGGAGGGGCTCCTCCACCTCCCTCCCCGGAAGTGGGCTGACCCAGGTGCGTTCCGGCCCCGAGGGTCGGAACCAAGTGACCAGCCTGCCGGGAGGGCGCCTGCAGACTAGGGGTCCCGTCCGGCCCCCTTCTGCTCAGGTCGTGCCGAGCGGGGTGTGAATCACCGAGAATCGAGACTCAACTGGGGTGATTCACCTGTTGAGGGAGGCGGGCGCCGCCGCGCACCTGTTCCCTCTCTGCCCACACCCCTCTCCCCACCTGGCGATGGACCCGCCTAGGTACACCCTGCGGGGAGGGGCGAGTCTAAGCGTGCCTTGGGCTGGAAGAGGCTTGCTTTTACCGCCTGATTTTTCCGCTAGACCTCGGGGTCCTCGCGTTCGGCTGGACTGAGGCGATGCGGTCCTCGCGCGCTTTACACTTAGGCGATATAAAGAACCAAGCGAAGTTTTCGGAAAGGAAGTGTGCCTCCTTAGGGATGCCCGAGGGGAGTGGGGCCCAGGAAAAGTTGTAATTCTACTTTGGAAGTTTTCTCCGCCTCCCCGCCCCCCACAATTCCTAACTTTTGGTTTGGCCCCCGGGCGTTCATCGCCCCAGGTCTGGCCTCCGGAAACTATGGCTCTTAAAGGGGCCGAGCGGAGGCGCGGGACTAGGGACGGTTTCCGCCTAAGTATTCGTAGGGACCGGGGCCACCTGCGTCGAGGGCGGGGTGGGGCGAGGCCAGGCTCCCGGAACGCGAGGCGCTCTACGCGGCTCTGCTGTCCTCCGATGGCGGCTAGGGGAAGTGCATCCTGGGGAACTCTGGGAGCTTCTGAGGAGTCTCCACGTAGGTCGCAAACTGGTTACCGGCTGGCGGGTTACGTACCCAGGGATGTTTTGTTCGACCGCATCCTGTTAAAACCCAAGTTGGATCATGCCCCTCTGCTCAAAACCTTCCCGTGTCTCCCCCTCCCAGCAGAAATCAAAATACTGGGAAGTGGCCTGAGCCCTCTCTGACGTCACCACTGTCCCCCTGGCTTACTCAACTGGCCAACTCAGCGTTTGGGAATGTGCCTCTCACCCTCTCACTTCAGGCCTCTTGCCCTCACTACTTCCTCTGCGGGAACACCCGTCCCTCAGATGGCCACCTGATCCTCCCCTCCTTTAGGGCTTTACTTAAAGGTCATCTTTGCAGTGACACCTTCCCTGACCAATTTTTATAAAATTTCAACCAGGTCACATCCCCCCCGCCCCTCCCCCCCCCCCCCCCCCCCCGCACACACACTTTTTTGTTGTGGTAAAGTATACATACCATAATAGTAATCATTTTAACCATTTGCAAGTATACAATTCAGCGGCAGTAATTACATTCACATGGTTGTGTACTCATCGCCACTATCTACTCTTTTTCATCATCCCCAGTATAGACTCTACTTATTAAACAATAATTCCCCATTCCCACCTGCCCCCAGCACCTGGTAACCTCTTTTCTACTTTCTTTCTCTATCAAATTGCCTATTCTAGGTACCTCATTTAAGTGGAATCATATGACATTTGTCTTCTGTGTCTGGCTTATTTCACTACACACGTTTTCAAGGTCCATCCACATTGTAGCATATATAGCAATCAAAATTTCTGTCCTTTTTATGGCTGAAATAGTATTTCATTTTATGTATATACCACATTATGTGTATCCATTTATCTGTTAGATCCTTGAGTTGTTTCCATCTTTTAGTTATTGTAAATAACGCTGCTGTGAACATTGGTGTACAGATACTTGTTTTCAATCCTTTTGGATATATACCTAGGAGAGGAATTACTAGGTCATATTGTAGTTCTAGTTTTAAACTTGAGGAATTGCCAAATTGTTTTCCACATCGATGCACCTTTCTTATTCCCACCAGCAATGCACAAGGGTTCACACCTCACCAACACTTGTTTTTTTCTGTTTTCTTGATTATAGCCATCCTAGTTGGTGTGAAGTGGCATCTCATCAGGGTTTTGATTTGCATTTCCCTAATGACTAATGATATTGAGCATCTTTTCATCTACTTCTTGGCCATTTGTGTATCTTCTTTGGAGGAATGTCTATTCAAACGTTTGCCCATTTTTGAATTGCGTTGTTTTGTTCTCTGCTGTTGAATTGTAGTTCTTTTTATATTCTAAATATTAATCCCTCGTCAGATATATAATTTGCAAATATTTTTTCCTGTCCTGTCGATTGTCTTTTCACTTTCTTGATAGTGTCCTTTGATTCACAAAAGTTCTTAATTTGATGAAGCTCAGTTTATCTATTTTTTCTTTTGTTGCCTGTGCTTTTGGTGTCATATCTATGAAAATGTTGCCATATCCAGGGTCATAAAGATTTTCTCCAGTGCTTTCTTCTAAGACCTTAATAGTTTTAGCTCTTAAGTTAGGTCTTTGATCAATTTTGAGTTATTTTTTGTATATGGTATAAGGTAAGGGTCCAACTTAATTCCTTTGTATGTGGTTATCCAGTTTTTCCATCACCATCCGTTGAAAAGACTGTCCTTTACCCACTAATTGATCTTGACACCCTTGTCAAAAATCAATTGACTGTATATGTAAGGGTTTATTTCTGGGTTTTCTATTCTATTACATTGGTCTATATGTCTACCCTTATGCCAGTACCATACTGTTTTAATTACTGTAGCTTTGTAGTAAATTTGAAGTTGGGAAGTGTGAGTCCTTCAAATTTATTCTTCTTTTTCAAGATTGTTTTGGCTGTGCAGGGCCCAGTGCAATTCTATATGAAAGATTTGCTTCCATTTCTTTGAAAAAGGCTGTTGGAAGTTTGGTAGGCACTGTGTTGAATCTGCAGATTGCTTGGGTGGTATTGACGTCATAACAATTTTAAGTCTTTCTATTCATGAGCACAGAATGTCTTTCCATTTATTTAGATATTCTTTAATTTTTGTTAGCAATCTTTTGTAGCTTCAGCATACAAGTCTTTCACCTACTTGGTTAGATTTCTTCCTAAGTATTTAATTCTTTTGGATGTGATTGTAAAATGAAATTGTCCTCTTAATTTCCTCTTGGTATTGTTCAGTGTTGGTGTATAGCAACACAATGGGTTTTTCAGTGTTAATCTTGTACCCTGCAACTTTGCTAAGTTTGCTTATTAGTGGATTCTTTTTGATTTCCTATATGTAGGATCATGTCATCTGAGATTAGGCATAGTTTTACCCCTTCCTTTCCAATTTGGGTGCCTTTTACTTCTTTTTCTTGTTTGATTGCTGTGGGTAGGACTTCCAGTACAAAGTTGAATAGCAGTGGTGAAAGTAGACATCTTTGTCTTTTTCGTGGAGGAGGAGAGCATTCAATCTTTAACCATTGAGAATGATGTGAGAAGTGGGGTTTGTTTTGTTTTGTTTTTTTATAATACCCTTTATCATGTTGAGGAATTTCCCCTCTATTCTTAGTTTCCAGGAGTTTTTGTCATTAAAGAGTGTTGGATTTTGTCAAATGCCTTTTCTGTATCAGTTGAGATGATCACATGATTTTCCCCCTTCATTCTATCAACATGATGTATTACATTGGTTGATTTCCTTATGTTGAATCACCATTCATGCATAAATCTCCCTTGGTCATGACTTCTGCCATTTTGCTATTTGTTTTCTATATGCCTCATAGCTTTTCTGCCCCTCATTTTCCCCATTACTCCCTTGTTTTGTTTAGTTAATGTTTTTGTAGTGAAATATTTTGATTCCCTTCTCATTTCCTATTGTGTATATTTTATGGCTATTTCCTTTGTGGTTACCGTGGGGATTACATGAAGCTATAACACTTCAATATGAATTTATACCTGGTTAACATAATTTTTAAAATTATTTATTTATTTTTGGCTGCGTTGGGTCTTCGTTGCTGCTGCAGGCTTTCTGTAGTTGCGGTGAGTGGGGACCACTCTTTGTTGCGGTGCGCAGGCTTCTCATTTCAGTGGCTTCTCTTGTTGCCAAGCACGGGCTCTAGATGCGTGGACTTCAGTAGCTGTGGCACACAGACTCAGTAGTTGTGGCTTGTGGGCTCTAGAATGCAGGCTCAGTAGTTGTGGTGCATCGGCTTAGTTGCTCCATGGCATGTGGGATCTTCCCGGACCAGGGCTCAAACCTGTGTCACCTGCATTGACAGGCGGATTCTTAACCACTGTGCCACCAGGGAAGCCCTATACCTGATTAACTTTAATAGCATGTAAAAACACTGCTCCTATACCTCTCCATCACCTCCTTTTCATTATTGAGGTCACAAATTACACCTTTATACATTGTTTTCCCAGTAACAAAGGTTAATAATTATTTTTATGTCCTTTCTTTTAAGTCATGTAGAAAATTAAAATTGAATTTTAGTACAATAATACTAGCTTTTATAATTGCCCATGTATTTATCTTTACTGGAGATTTTTATTTCTTCATACAGTTTCAAGTTACTGTGCAGCATCCTTTCATTTCAACCTAAAGGACTCTCTTTTGCATTTCTTGCAGGGTAGGTCTAATGGTAACAAACTCCCTAAGATTTTGCTTATTTGGATGTGTTTTCATTTCTCCCTCATTGTTGAAGGGCAATTTTGCCAGTTACGGAATTCCTGGTTGAAAATTTTTTTCTTTTAGCACTTTGAATAATTCAACCCATTGCCTTCTGGATTCCAAGTTTTCTGATGAGAAATCAGCTGATACTCTTAATGAGGATCCCTTTATGTGACAGGTCACCTCTGTCTTGCTGCTTTCAAAATTGTCTTTTTTTTTTTTTTTTTTTTTTGCGGTACGCGGGCCTCTCACTGTTGTGGCCTCTCCCGTTGCGGAGCACAGGTTCCGGATGCGCAGGCTCAGCAGCCATGGCTCACGGGCCTAGCCGCTCCGTGGCATGTGGGATCTTCCCAGACCGGAGCATGAACCCGCGTCCCCTGCATCGGCAGGCGGACTCTCAACCACTGCGCCACCAGGGAAGCCCCAAGATTGTCTTTTTGTCTTTGGCTTTCAGCAGTTTCATTATAATGTGTCTTGGTGTGGATCTTTTTGTGTTTATCCTATTAAAGTTTGGTAAGCTTCTTGGATTTGTAGATTTGTGTCTTTCATCAAATTTGGGAGGTTTTCAGCCATTATTTCTTCAAATGTAGCTCTTTCTGTGGCTTTCTCTCTCTCATCTCCCTCTGGGACTCTCACAATATGTATGTGGTTCCACTTTATGGTGTTCCACAGGTCCCTTAGGTTCTGCTCACTTTTTCTCAACCTTTTTTTCTTTCTGCTCCTCAGACTCAGTAATTTCAATTGTCCTACGTTCATGTTCATTGATTGTGTTTTCTGCCTGTTCACATCTGCTTTTGAACTCCTGTAGTGAATTTTTTCATTTTAGTAATTGTATTTTTCAGCTCCAGAATATCTTGTTGGTTTCTTTTTATATTTTTTACCTCTTTATTCATATTCTTATTTTGTTCATACATCATTTTGCTGTATTTTTCTATGTCTTTGTTAGCTTTTTGAGCATTTTATGACAGTTTACATCTTTGTCTAGCGTGTCGGCCGCCTGGGCTTCCTCAGGGATGTTTGTTTGTTTTCCTTTGAATGGGTTACTTTCCTGTTTCTTTATGCCTTGTTGAAAACGGACACTTAAATCTTATAAGTGGTAACTCTAGAAATCATATTTTCCCCCTTCCCAGGGTGTGTTGGGGGTTGTTATTGTTGTAGACTATTGTTGTAGACTATGTCTGTGCTGGGGATCAGCTTGAGGTGAAAGCTTAAGGTCATCTCAGATCTCTTATGAGCTCACATCTTTCTCTGGGTTTGTGCAATGACTTTCTAAATTCCCTCATATTGTGTGTGTATCAGTTGTTTTTGAAAGTCCTAATCCCTAAATGTCTGGCTCCCAATAGGGGGGAAAGGAGAGAAAACCCAACTGTCCCTTTAAATCTCTGGGAAGCCACTTAGCCAGTGGGGGTTGAAAAAATGATGACCTGCCTCTGTGTCTGTACATCTGTGATCAGAAGCTGTAATCTGCAGTCAGAACACAGAACCCTGATATTTGGAGGACAAGGTCCTTATTGCCCATCCCTCAATAATAACACCACCTGAGCACTTTATATACAGCATCTCAACAAATCCTCATAAGAGCGCTGTGCAGCCAGTACCATTGAAATCCCTATTTTGAAAATGAGGAAACTGAGGTTCACAGAGAGAAAGCTGTTAGACCAGACCTTCAATTCAGGAAGAGGCTTCACTGCAGTTCCATAAAATATGTGAGAAAGAAAAACAACCCTTGGTATCTGGGAGCTGACCTGACACAAATAACGGGGTATTGGTATTTCTAGGAGCCAGCCTAGAGTTCACAGCTAGGTCACTGAACATAAACAATTTCATAGAACGCCAACATCACACAAAGTCTCTCTGTGACTGTGATGAACCAAGACAAAAACAAGACTACTCCATAATCACGTCTGAACACAGACAAACAGAAACACTGTCCAAGCCACAAAAGACTAAACATCTCCCTCTCCCATTCTTCTCACCTACCAGATAAGATAGAATTATTCTCACTTCCTGACAGAACCCCATTCAGAGAAAATCTCCACTTCCTTGAACTCATCCCCAAATCACATAAGACAAGCCCAAATTCTGTAAATCTGTTCTCACACTTTCTTACTGAAATGTTGTACCATTCTTATGGTGTGCACCTTCCCTCACTGCAGTTAGTCAACAAATCCAACTTTGTTGAACCACAAGTGTGTTCCTAGTCTTTGGCTGAAGTGCACTGGCACCTGCCAAATGTGTACCCATCTCAAGGCCTTTGCATGTGCTGTGTGCTTAGTCCAGACTTTGCTTCCTCTGGCTCATCTTATGTAGTCTGCTCAAATATCACTTTTTTTAGAGAGCCCTTCTCTCTCCATCCCATTTAAAATAGTCACTGTATTAGCTTGCTAGGGCTGCCATAATAAATGCAGCCATAACAAATGACTGGATGACTTAAACAACGGAAATTTGTTTCTTCACAGTTCTGGAGGCTGGAAGTCCAAGATCAAGGTGTTGGCAGGGTTAATGGCCTGCAAACAAAAGTAATGTAGATCCCTCCCAGGTCAAAGCATTTGACTATCCTTCCTTATCCCATAGCAGCTAATGATGCTGCAGGTGGCGCAGCCTCCACTGGCCATGGTATTTGAAGGGACTGTGTAGAGCAGAGCTCTCCACCAACCCACAGTAGACATGTAAGATGAGAAAAAAAAATGTGTTAAGACACTGAGATCCCAGAATTCTTTTGTTACACAGCATAACCTAACTTATCCCAATTAATACATCCCCCACTAGAGTGGAAGCTCCAAGAGGGCAGGGACTTAGCCTGGATCCTTAGTGCCTGTTGAAAGATGAGTAAACAATACTTATTTATGGAATGATTGGATATGCCAGGCACAAGGTGAAGTTGCTGGGCATGGATTATTCTAATAAAAGGTGGATCTAGAAATGAAACTGATCCCAGAACCTGGGACTGAAGCCACTTGGCCACATTCCCACTAACTAACCACTGTGTTAATCCAAACCTGGACCGTTCCAAGAATTTGACATCAGTAATCTCTTGAAAGCTTAATAACACCATAGTTTGTGATGGAAAGTTCTAATATCCCATTTTACAGTTGGGGAAGTGAGGTTTAACAAATCTCAGCAACTTGCCTAAAGGTCGTGTAGCTCACATAGTGCTTACCACAGTCCTGGTACAACTGATATTTCCTAACCATGGATGCTGTGACAAATATGGCTGGTTATACCAAATAAGCATTCTCTTCTACATCTCTCCTGCATACAAAGCCCTGATTTTTTTTGGAGTCTTCAATGACTTCTATGGTCAGAGAAGGTTATACTTCCCCAGTTCTGGAGAACAAATTCTGATTGGCTTAAGCCAATCATGGAAATTTTCTTTACTTTCAGAGATTGATTTTGATCTGAACATGGGACCTCATTCTGGCCAATGGAACTTCAGGAGAGATCTGATGGGAGGATTTGGGGAATGGTTTTAACTTTATGATCTAAAAGAACACTGCTTGTAGTAGACATTAGCTGCAGTAATTATTACTGACTGCCATTTTCTAAATGTTTCCTGGACATATTAGAGCTCCATTTCCTTTGTTGGGTTGGTGAATTGCTAGTGCCATGTAACCATTTCTGGCCAATGGTTTGTGAGCAAATGACATGTGTCATTTAAGGCCAGAGCATTTAATTACAGACATGAAATCCTATAGAGCTTTCCTCCTCCTTTGGCATAAAACTGGAAATGTTTGGGATGGCAGTTGCTCAGTCATCCTGTATCCCTGAGTGATTGTAATGCCAACCCACAAGGGACATGGAGCATGAATGGGAAGTAAACTTGTGTTATTGTAAGTCATTGAGATTTGGATGAAGTTTATTATAATAGCAAATAGCCTACCTTGAGTGATACAGAAATTAGTATCAGGAGTGGGGTGAGTGCTGCTGTAATAAAAAAAAACAACACATGGCATTGGCTTAGATATAGAGCAAAGGGAACAAGAAAATTATTTGAAGCCAGAAGGATGGAGATTATTGCCTGAAATACTTTGGGAGGCAGATAACGTACTTAACGAACTTGCAGCTTTAGGGGAAGCAGTTGGAACACAGGACACTAGGAGTGAATATTGGCCAAAGATGGCCCCAAATCAGGAAGACCTTTGAGAGTCAAAGTCCAGTTAGAACTCAGATTTTGTCAAGGATAAAATCAAGGATTAGCACCAATCAAATCATTATTAACCATTGTTAAGATCTCTGAATAAATTAAGGTACTCCCAGGAAACACTTAAGATAGTCTGAGGTAGACAAAATGGCTTAGAATATGGCTTTCCATGGATGCCGGATAGAG
Organism: Phocoena phocoena; assembly: GCF_963924675.1. NCBI lineage: Eukaryota > Metazoa > Chordata > Mammalia > Artiodactyla > Phocoenidae > Phocoena > Phocoena phocoena. Next base: position 16,143,409 of record NC_089238.1, read on the forward strand.
TCTAAGGTACCTGCAATGAGAGAGAGGGAGAGCAAGAGGGAGAGAGAAATGAGGAACATCTTGAACAGAACTGTGGATGTGGGGGGTTTGTACATGGAGTTAACTGGAGACTTATAAGAATCCTTAGGTCCCACACTTTAGGAGACAGAAAGCAGGCTGAGAAAACTGCTCATGTGCCAAGGAGGGCACATCTTCCAATGTCACCTGAGATGTAGCCAAGGAAGATAATGGAAAAGGGGGTAAGTCCCTGGAGGGTGAAGACATAAGCTACAGCGAGCAAAGATTTGGGAAGCTCCCCACCCTTAAGGAGTTGATTTGGTACTAATTAAGGAACCCTCCCCATCTATAAGATAGGAAGTCCTTACAGTATCTTTTCACTAGATTTTAGAAATGATACAGACCAGTGATTGCTGCGTGTCTTCCCTTATTCCCCTTTCCAATTGGGCATTTTGACCCATTCCATCATTGTATATTGGGTATGTGGAGGGCAAATCATTTGACTCTTTAGTTCACTCGTTCTGACATAGGTTCACTCATTGTGTTTCCTGCCCATCTCTTGCGGACATTTGAGTCTTTGACTCTACAGCCTACACTAAGCTATTTGATGACGTGAACTAAATTGGACTCCCGGAAGTGCAGTGGGTCAAGGTCCATTCTACTGCCCAGGGCTGATGCCGAGTTCTGTGGGTGACTTCACGATGCCCCAATGGTTCCCAGCCTCCTTCTGTAGTCTGTAGGCGGCCATGTTGGCCACCTTGTGGTTGCTTAGCCTTTCTCTCCCCACTTCGTGGGCCCAGATATTAGTCAGCTGTGCCTACAAGAGTCTCTGCCAGCAGGCCCTACTCTCAGGCAATGACGTTGTCCTGCAGTGTCACCATCTCAAGGCACGCTGGTACTTCTCTTCCATTCTGGGGGAGGATGTCTTGTTGCTCTCCTCAGTGCCTAACATAAAGAAACTGCCTGGGGGCAGCCTCCAATTGACCAACCCTCAGCCCTCCCAGACAGGCCTCTATCACTGTGAGGACAATGACAGTGCCCTCGTGGTAGAGTATGAGATTGATTTCCAAGATGTCACTACCCTACATATTACGCACAAAGGCCTGGGCCAAGAGCCCCTGCAGAATGAGACCCTGAGTCTGGGTGGCAAGGAGCTCATCTTCACCCACTGGGAGCCCTGGCAGGACTGTCACTGCTGTGGGGAGCCAGGTGAGCACAAACGCCTGGGGTACTGCTACATCGAGGAGCCCCTGGAAAAACCCATGCCCTGTTGGCTCTATCTGCAAGAAGAGAAGGTGCAGTACAGACGCATGTGGCCTGAGATGCAGGTGGAAGCCTGCCTTATACCCTGCGACCACATCAAGTAAATCAAACAGCCGTATTTCACCTTTGACATTTCCCAGTTGGGCAAGTTGACCAACAACATGTGGCTCACCTGCCCCTTGGCCTCCATCTACAGGTGACTGGACCAGGGCATCAGCCCTGCCTTTAACCCTCACCCAGGCTCTGTTTCCTGTGCCTACCTGGGCCAGGGGGTTACCTTCCGATAGAAAAGCAGGGTCTGTCTCCCAGCCCATAAGCTTTCAAGGTCAATCTGTGCAGAAAGGGGTCTCTTCATGGGCTTGTTGGGATGTTCATTCAGCAAGAATTCCTGGCTGCCCCTTCTGGGCCAGGCCCCGGGTAGGAGATGTTGGGGACACAGTGGTGACCAACAAAGACCTAGTCCCTGCCCTTCTAGACTCCTGATATTCAGGGTAGGCCAAATGTAAAACCTAGAGACCAAGACATTCCGGCCCATGCTCATGGCAACATAGACTTTAGTGTGATTTCTGTCTCCTCACTGGACTCTGACTGATACAATTTATCTATCCATCCTTGTACCAATGCTACAGTGTCTTAATTATTATACCTTTACAATAAGTCATGATATCGGTCGTATAGATTTTTCAACTTTGTTCTTCAAGATTGTCTTGGTTATTCTTGACCCTTTGTAAAAAAAAAAGGAAAAAAAAATTGAAATCAGCTTGTAGTTCCCATCCAAAAAAATACTGTTTTTTTAAAAAAAAAATTGGGGCATCATTGAATCTAAAGATAAATTTGGGTAGAATCAATATTACAATATTTAGTCTTCCAATCCATGAACATTGTAAACACTTTCATTATTTAGTCTTTCTTTAATTTCTCCCAGTAACGTGCAGTTATTAATGTAGAGGTTTTACATACATTTTATTATATTTGTTCCTAAGTATTTGATATTTTCATGCAAGTTGTGTCTTCTTTTCCCAAATTTTGTTGTATATAAAAATATATTTGGTATTTATATATGACCTTGTAACTAATTATTTTGCTAAATTCACTTACCTCCAGTAAAATGCTGAATGGAGAAGTTGATGGCGGACATGCTTATGTTATTCTTAACATTTCACTATTAAATATAATTCTGCCTTAGGTTTTTAATAGAACCTTAATAGAAGATTAAGAAAATTCTTTTTCATTCCTATTTTGCCAAGAGTTTTGAGCCATGAATGAGTGTTGAATTTTATCAAAAGATTTTTCTGCATCTACTGAAATGATAATATGGTTTTTCTCCTTCATTCTGTTAGTGTGGTGAATTACATTGATGTTCAGATGTAAAGCCAGCCTTGCCTTCCTGGGATAAACCCAATTTGGTCATGATGTTTATCCTTTTTATTTATCATTGGAGGCAACTTGCTAATATTTTGCTTAGGATATTGTGTTCACGTTCATGAAAAAACGGCCTGATATTTTCCTTTGTTGTAATGTCCTTATAAGTTTTTGGTATCAAGGTGATTCAGACCTCATCAAAGTTTGGAAGTGTTCCATCCTTTTTTATTTCTGGAAAGATTTTGAAAGATTTATGCCATTTCTTAATTGTTAAAAAATATCTGGAAGAATACACTGGTAAATCTCCCTGGGATTGGAGGGGGCTTGTGCATAAGTTTTAAATTACAGACTCAATGCCTGTAATAGTAAATATAGAATGGTTCAGTTTATCCTTGTGCCAGCATTGTTGAGGTATTCAATGAATTTACCCATTTAATCTAAATTTTCAGCAGTTTTGACCAAAAGTTTTTTGCAATATCCTCTTATTATCTTTTTATGCCAGTAATTTCTGTAGTAATGTCTCCTTTTCTTGTTACTGTTATTAGTTATTTAGGGTTTCTTTCTGGTTTTTTTCCCCTTTATCAGTCTTGCTAGGGCTTCATCAATCTCATTCATCTTTTTAAAGAACCAACTTTTGGCTTGTTGATTTTCTTTATTGCACTTTTGTTTTCTATCAGTAGATTTCTGGTATTTGAGATGCTTGCTTTGATCTCCAAGTTTTATCCTTTTTTCTCCAGAGTATGTATTTAGGCTGTAAATTTCCCCCTAAGCACAACTTACCTGCATCCTGCAAGTTTTTATAAGTTATACTTTCATCTTCGGTCAGTTAAAAATACTTTCTGGGCTTCCCTTGTGGCTCAGTGGTTGAGAGTCCGCCTAACGATGCAGGGGACACAGGTTCATGCCCCGGTCTGGGAAGATCCCACATGTCGCGGAGCGGCAGGGCCCGTGAGCCCTGGCTGCTGAGCCTGCGCATCTGGAGCCTGTGCTCCGCAACGGGAGAGGCCACATCAGTGAGAGGCCCACGTACTGAAAAAAAAAAAAAAAAAAAAAATCAAAAAAATTTCTGTTTTCAATTGTGATTTCTCTTTTGATCTATTAGTTATTTAGACATTTCATTGTATAGTTTTCAGATATCTGGGGACGTTCTTTGTTGTCTTTTTGTCATTTGTGTCTAGCTTAATTCCGCTGACCAAAAAATGTGATTCTATTCCTTTAACGTTTATTGAGACTTGTTTTATGGCCTAGAATATGGTCAATTTTGGAAAATATTTCATATGAATGTGAAAAGAATGTATGTTCTGAAGTTAAGTGCAGAGTTCCATATATATGAATTAGGTCAAGTTTATATCATATGGTTCAAATCTTCTATATCTCTCCTAAATTTTTGTTTGCATGTTTAATTGTGGATTTGTCTATCTCAACATTTAGTACTCTCAGGTTTTGCTTTATATACTTTTAGGTTCATACAAACTTAGGATGTCACTGTATCTTCCAGTTGGATTGACATTTTATAAAATGTCTCTTGCAAGTCTCTATTAATACTTTGACCCTTATATCTACTTTTGTTATTGGTATAACTACTACACCACTTTTCTTTTAGCTAATGTTTGCATGATATTTTCCCATGTTTTTACTTTCAACTTTTCTATATTCTTTTGTTTAAGGTAAGTCTCTTTTAAGCAATATATATTTAGATTTTTGTTTTGCTATTAAGTCTGAAATTCTTTGTCTTTTAATTGGAGTATTTAGTTCATTTACTTTTAATGTAATTACTGATTTAGTCGGGTTTAAATCTACCATCTTCCTATTTGTTTTCTACTTGTTCTGTCTCTTCTTTAGTTATTTTGCCTTCTCTTGCATTTGAATTCACCAAGTGTTTTTTTTTAATTGTCATTCCATTTTCTCCTCTATTAACTTATTAGATATGCATTCTTTTTTCATTTACTCTAGAGCTTACATTAATTCTCACTTACTACAATCTAATATAAATATGTACTTGTACCATTTCCTAGACAATGCAGAGACCTTACGACCTTTTAGCTCCATTTACTCCCCTTCCATTTGTTGTACTCTGATTATCAGGTATTTTTATTTTACATTTATTTTAAACCCCACAAGCCATTATTTTAAAACATTCTGAATATTAATTTAGTTTTAACCACATATTTATTCTTCTGGTGCTTTTCATTCCTGTATTACCTTGCTTCCATTTGGGATCACTTTCCTGCTGCCTGGAGAATTCTCCTTAGTATTACCTTCAGTGTGCTCTGCTGTGGTGAATTCTCTCAGCTTTCATCTGAAAGTATCTTTATTTTTTACCTCCATCTTTGAAGAATATTTTCATTGTGGTATATAGAATTCTATACATAGAATTCCAGATGGCAGTCATTTTCTTTTAGTGTTTTGAAGATGTCATTCCATTGTCTTTCTAACTTTCATTATGTCTGTTTAAAAGTCAATGTAGAGTGTTATGATTGTTGCTTTGAAAGTAGTGTATCTTTTTCTCCCCTGGCCATTTTTAAAATTTCCTCTTTTGTTTTCTGCAGTGTTTTCCTATAAATTGCCTAGGTGTGGTATTTTTTTGTCTTGTTTTGCTTTTGATATCTATTTATTTATCTATCCTGTGTGGAGTTTGAAGACCTTCTTGAATTTGTGCCTTGATGTCTTTCAGCAGTTTGGGAATATTTTCATTCAGTATCCCTTCAAGTATTGCTTATGTTCCTGTCTCTCCTTTTCTTCTGAATCTCCATTTACATAAATGTTAGACTTTTTCACCATGTCCCATGTCTCTTACACTCTTGTGTATTTTCCTATTGTTTTCCTTAGCATGCTTCAGTATAGATATTCTCTATGAACCCATATTTCATTTCCTCTCTTCTATTGTATCCAAAAGATTTTTACCCCACCTAGTGAATCCTTAATTTCACAAATTTTATTTTTTTATTCTAGTGTTTCCATTTGATTCTTCTATATAGATTCAAAATCCTCATCTTGTCATCTCTTAGACATACTAATCTAAGTGTAGACTTTATCTTAAAGTCTACACTTGTTATTAGCAAGAGGGCAGTCTAATATAAGCTACTCAAATGTAGCAGTGAGCAGAAACCTCACGCATATTATTTAAAGAATAGCAGGGAATTTGGAGTCTCATGTGAAATGTCTTGGATTTTACATGTTGGTCACAGATTTAAATATTCTAAAAACACCTTAGGGAGGCCAATTAAAACATTTCCTCAGGCTGGCTCCAGCTAGTGTGACTTCTCACCTAGATAAAGTGAAAGTTGGAAGTGACCTTTCTCACAGTGTCCCCATAGCCCTGTTTACTTGTTTAGAAAAGATTTCCTGGGCTGAGGAGAGAGACAGAGAGGGAGAGAGATGGGGGGAAGTAATAGGGGTATGAATGTTAATATGTCTCAGACAGAGGGTCTGAGACATATAAAGTTCTAGGAAGCAGAAAAAAACTCTAGGTGGTTTTGTAGACCTGAGAGCAGAAGGGATGTGTGACCCACTCTTGGGGTGAGGGTGGCAGCAAGATAACATAAGCGTACAGCTTATGCCAAACATAGCCTGTAAAATCCCCACATGGGGTAGGGGCATGACCAAGAGAGACCCCAGCCATTAGAAGCGACGTAGAGGAAGGCAGGACATCTTAGCAAAGACCTAGATGAACCTCTGACCTCACCCACTCAGCACTCTCCCCCTTGTCCTTTCCTCCTTAGTCACTCTGGCCTCCATACTCTTTTTTTTTTTTTTTTTTAAATAGATCTATTATGTTTTTTATTTTTATTTATTTATTTATTTATTTTTGGCTGTGTTGGGTCCTCGTTTCTGTGCGAGGGCTTTCTCTAGTTGTGGCAAGCGGGGGCCACTCTTCATCGCGGTGCACGGGCCTCTCGCTATCGCGGCCTCTCTTGTTGCGGAGCACAGGCTCCAGACGCGCAGGCTCAGTAGTTGTGGCTCACGGGCCTAGTTGCTCCGTGGCATGTGGGATCCTCCCAGACCAGGGCTCGAACCCGTGTCCCCTGCATTAGCAGGCAGACTCTCAACCACTGCGCCACCAGGGAAGCCCTCCATACTCTTTACATATACTAATCAGGCAGCCATGTCAGGGTCCAGCCCTCTCCTGAAAATATCCTTCCTTCAAATACCCACATGGCTCTTTATCTCACCTCACTCAGGTGTTTGTGAAAGTTCCCCTCCTCAGAGAGTGCTCAGACAGGCCTGCTCATCCCCTCTAAAATAGTCCATCCCCACACACCAACATTTTACTTTCCATCCTCATTTCCCTGCTCTATTTTTCTCTTTAACAGTTATTACCGTTGATCCTCATTATTCAAGGATTCCACACTTGTGAATTCACCTACACACTAAAATTTTTTTGTAACCCCCAAGCCAATACCCTCAGTGCTCTCAGAGTCATTTGCAGACATGCACAGAGTGGTGAGAAAATTGAGCCACCTAAGAATGAGCATTCCCAGCTGAGGCCAAACAAGGTGACCCTCTGCCTTCTTGTTTTAGCTCCCATACTGTGTTAGCAAGTATCCTTTTCATGGTCTATTTAGTGCCATGTTTTTTGCATTTTTGTGCTATTGGTGATTTTGCTGTTTAAAATGACTCCCAAGCATGGTGCTAAAATGTTCCTAAGTGCCTTATGAAGTAAATGCATGTGTTAGATTAGCTTTGTTCAGGCATGAGTTACAGGGCTGTTGGCTACAACTTCAATGTTAATGAATCAACAGTACATATTGTGTCTTTAAACAAAAACATACATAAAACAAGGTTATGTGTTGATCAGCTGACAAAAATACTGTGACCAAAGGCTTATAGGACCCTAACTTTGTATTTCTCCTAGGACCACTGTTTCATTATCTTGTAATTCAGCGACTTTATAGAACATACTTCCATGAATAATGAGAATCTACTGTATCTGGCATTATGTTTATTATCTGTCTCTTCCACTAGAAGGTAAGCTCAAGGAGGGCAGTTGTCTAAACTGTTCACTGCTTTGATTAGAATACCAAGCAGCACATAGTAGGCATTCAGTAAACATTTGTGAAATGAGTGAACAATGGCAGGTCAAGCCTGCACAATAATTATTTTTTAATATTTATTTATTTATTTGGTTGCACCGGGTCTTAGTTGAAGAAGGGGGGCTCCTTAGTTGCGGTTCGCCAGCTCCTTAGTTGCGGCCTGTGGGCTCCTTAGTTGCAGCATGCGGGCTCCTTAGTTGTGGCATGCATGTGGGATCTACTTCCCTGACCAGGGATCGAACCCGGGTCCCCTGCATTGGGAGCATGGAGTCTTATCCACTGTGCCACCAGGGAAGTCCCATAATTATTTTTAATTTGAGAACTGAGAAGAAGTTTAGGAAAGGGTTTGGGAAATGGGCAACTGAGAAAAATATTTGTTTGTTTAAAATGAATCGAGTCATGCAGATATCTGTGGGAGGACCAGCATGTGCAAAGGTCCTGAGGCAGGAGCTCTTTACTTGCCTGATGTGTTCAGGGGACTGCAGGGAGGCCAGTATGGCTGGAGCAGTTGGGTGGGGAAGGATAGGATGTCAGAAGGGAACCAGAGAGGATTTATTGACCTCTCCATCCCTAGTACTAAGAAGTGTGCTCAGAACATAGTAGGTGTTCAGAAAAAATGTGTTGAATGTTCACGTGACACTTTAACCCCAAAGTTGGGGGATGGTAGAGAAAACCCTGAATAGACAAATTAAGTGTCCTGCTGACCAAGCAGAGTGGAAGGCTTATCACAGAAATGAAATAAGATTGTTAACTTGTCACAGAACAAATGTGGGAATTGTGACCTCACATCCCATGGGGGTGGACTACAGTTCATCCTGCTGCCCAGGGCTGAGACTTGAGTTTCATGGATGACCTCACAAAGTCCAGGGTGGTGCCCAGCCCGCTCCACAGTCCCAGTCCACCATGTTGACCACCCTGTGGCTGCTGCTCAGCTTTGCTGTCTCGGTGCTGAGGTCACACTTTTCCATCAGCTGTCCTAATCGGCATTGCCAACTGGCCCTACTCTCAAACAATGATATCTTCCTGCACTGCAATGCCTCTGGGGCACAGTGGCAATTCTTCTTCCTGTCAGTCAAGACCACCTGGACCAACAACCCCTTCACTAACTCCAACGTGGAAACAATGCCCGATGGCAGCCTTCTCATTAGAAATCCATTGCCCTTGCAGACAGGCTTCTACAACTGCCAGGACAAGGATGGCAAGAAAGTGGTACAGTACGAAATTGACTTCCAGGATATTGAAACCATACATATCACACACAAAGGCCTGGGCCAAGAGCCCCTGCAGAATGAGACCCTGAGTCTGGGTGGCAAGGAGCTCATCTTCACCCACTGGGAGCCCTGGCAGGACTGTAACCGCTGTGGGGAGCCAGGTGAGCGCAAACGCCTGGGGTACTGCTACATCGAGGAGCCCCTGGAAACGCCCATGCCCTGCTGGCTCTATCTGGGAGATGTGAATCTGTGGTCCAGTCGCATGCGGCCTGAGATGCAGGTGGAAGCCTGCCACGTCCAGTGCACGTCCTCAAACGTGGACTACGTCACTTTTGACAACTTCAAGCTCAGTGAGAAGTTGGGATCTGCGTGGCTCACCTGCCCCTTAGGATCCATCTACAGGTGATGGAAGCGAGTTCCAGCCCTGCCCTTGGCCCCTTGCCAGACTTTCCCCATCTGGGAGCCTTTGTGGGTTAATCTGTGCAGAGAGGGAGGGGTTCTACGTGGGTCAGCCCCACAGCCTCTCTCCACTGGCTTCTTTAGATATTCCTTTGGCAAGAACCTCCTGGTGCCCACTGAGTCACACACAGGTAGAACAAGGACAGCTAACACAGAGGGAGCGCTCAGCTGACTCCGTGTCCAGGCCTGTGCTGGGTGGTGCTATGGACACGGCAATCATCAGGCAGCTGCAGGCCTGGCCCTTAGGAAGCCCCCAGCCCAGGGGGGGAAACGGCCCAGGGTGGTCAGGGCTGGGATGGGAGAAGTCCAGGCAAATGATGGGGCTGTGCTGGGGGTAGCCCGGGAAGCTGTGAGACTCTGAGGCCTCAGACTCATCTGGGAAGGTCAGCAAGCCCGGGAGGAGAGGATGGTGCCCCAGGGATGCCCATCAAGACCTGTGCCCCGGCGCTCCCATTCATGTTCTTGTCTTCCTGCCTGGAGCCCCTGGGAAATCTCCCCGCCCTCTCATTTTCCCCAGCCCACCTGCCCCTACCCCAGTAATAAGAACTGCAACCACCCACAGTGCTGCACTTTCCCCATGGGCTGGTTCCTGGGCAAATCTCTTAATAAACTCCAAGGAGGCCCATTGATAGATGGGGAAACTGCAGCTCGGAAGGGTACAGTCCCTGCCTGGGGGAATCCGTGGTGGGAGGTGGCAGCGCAGACCCCACAGCTCACATACTTGGCCACGGGGACCCTCTTGCCCTCCTTCCCCGCTTGCCAGTGGCAGCCTCTTCCTTGCAAGCGGGGAGCCGGAGCAACCTCTTGGGGCCTCTGCAGCCACAGTTTCTGTGGAATCTGGCCTCACCGCCTCCATCTGGTTTTCTTTCCCTTGCTCATCCCAGCTGTCACTTCTATTCTTCTCTTTTTCTCTCTATATCTTTTCGTCTCCCTTTCTCCTTTCTTCCTCCTCCTCAAAGTATAAAAGTAACACCTGGGCTTCCCTGGTGGCACAGTGGTTGAGAGTCCGCCTGCCGATGCAGGGGACGCGGGTTCGTGCCCTGGTCCGGGAGGATCCCACGTGCCGCGGAGCGGCTGGGCCCGTGAGCCATGGCTGCTAGGCCTGCGCGTCCGGAGCCTGTGCTCCGCAACAGGAGGGGCCACAACAGTGAGAGGCCCACGTACCGCAAAAAAAAAAAAAAAAAAAAAAAGTAACACCTGCTTCCTTAAAAAAGCCCGCAATTCAGAAATGCAGGAATGTGCATGTGACCCCTCCTCCCAACTGGACCGGGACACCTACTCTGTGTCTTTGCCAGATAAGGAGAACCCAAGTGCCCATCACAGGGAACTTAAGAAGAGAGGTCAGTGAGGCTTCAAGAATTGCCAAGTCGCTAGGGAGCCAAGGGGAGTAGAATTTCATGTGAGGTTTCTCTCTGGATTCAGCCAGGCCTGGGTTCCAGTCCTAGCCCTGGTACTTTCCTGCTTTGTGACTTTGAGCCTGTGGCTTCTCTCTGGGCCTCAGCTTCCCCATCTGTAGAAGAAGGGTTGTATTCGTTTCCTACGGCCGCCGTAACAAAGTACCACAAACCAGGTGGCTTAAACCAACAGAAATTTCTTACGGTTCTGCAGCCTAGAAGTCTGATCAAAGTGTCCGCAGGGCCCTGTACCCTCTGAGATGCTAAGTAGGATCCTTCCTTGCCTCTTCCTAGTTTCTGGTGGTGGCCGGCAATACTTGGCCTGCTTTGACTTGTAACTGCATCACTCCAGCCTCTGCCTCTGTCACCACCTGGCGTTCTCCCCGTGTGTCTATGCCTCTGTGTCTCTTCTCCTTTTCTTATATGGATACAGATCATATTGGATTTAGGGCCCACCTGACTCCAGTGTGGCCTCATCTGAACTAATTACATCTGCAACAACCCTATTTCCAAATAAGGTCGCCTTCTGAGGTTCTGGTTAGGACATGAATTTGGGGAGTACAGAGGTCTTCCTGGCCCTGGCCTCTTGGGGTCATTGTGATCTCTAAGGGGGCAAATGCCTGTAAAGACACTTACGACAGTGTCTGACACGGGGTTCCACGCTCTAATAGGTGTTACTATTGCTTTTATGGTCACTGGCCTTGTCAGTATTGTCTGTTGACAGTCCCCTCTTTTTCCCAGCCACAATGGGTGTGTTATATACCTGATTCACGTATTCACTTATCACATTTTTCCCTGAGCATTTACAAGCCAAGCACTGTTCTAGGTACTGGAGATGCAATGAAGAACAAAACTGAAAAAGATACCTGCTCGCAGAAACTAACACACCATTGTAAAACAATTATACTCCAATAAAGACGTTAAAAAAAAGATACCTGCTCTCATGGAGCGATAAACCAATTACATGAATGAAACACAGTTATTATATTATATTATATTATATTTTTGGTACTAAAAATACTTTATTGTAATAATCATTTATCACCATCATATATGTATCTGTACTAAAAATATGTTAAGTATAAACTTCTTTATAATTGCCACAAGAAAATTATAAACCAATTTCACTTATGAACATTGTTGGAAAAACTCAATAAAATTTAGCAAATGAAATACAGCTCAAAAGAATGGCTGCTGGTGGTCTGGAGGGGTTGACAGCATCCTCAACTGACAACCAGCAAGGAAACGGAGACCTGTATCCTACAACCCTACAACCGCAAGGAACTAAATTCTGCCAGCAACCTGAACAAAGTTGGAAGGAAACACACAGTATTTTAGATGGTGATAAAGGAGGGGGAATGGGAGTGAGGGAGGTGAAAGTTTTAAATAAGGAGGTCAGGGAAAGTGTCTCTGAGAAGGTGCCATCAGCCAAGACTGAGAGAAGGTGAGAGAGCCCTGTGCGCTGAGGGAGTGCGTTTCAGGCGGAGGGAACGGCCAGGGCAAAGGCCCTGAGGCAGGACTGTGTCCAGCATGTCAGAGGAACCTCTAGGAGGTGTGGCTGGGGCAGAGTGAATGAGGGAGAGCAGAGGAAATGGGGCCAGTCAGGTAAAGGGGGGCACGCATCAATTAGGGAGTGTCCTTGCTAATTCCTCCAAATAACCCTCTGAGGTTGTGGCAGTCATGACACCCCCAGGTTTCTTTGAGACTTCAAATGGAGGCTCAAAGAGCTATAGAGGCATTTGGCCAAGTGGCCGGGGCAGTAAGGGGCAGGGCTGTGAGAGCTCCCAGCCTTCCAGCCCCCATCCTCCCCTTACTCACTGCTGGGTCTCTCTCCTTGGAGGGGGTGCTCTGTTTGCTGTTCCCAGGGAGAAGGGAGAAAGGTGCTGCCGTCTCCACCTCTTTTCAGACATTGGTCCCCCCTTCCTGTCTGGGGCGCTGCAGCTGACCTTGTCCTCCTTTGCAGGCCCATCATCTGGGAAGCCGACAACCTCCCCCTGACCTGGAAGGACCAGGTCTCGGGCCAGGCTGTCAGCACCATCCTGGACACCTCCAATGGCTGCAGGTCTTCCAGCCAGCCACTTACAAATGCTTTGTGCAGCAGGAGCTCTCGGCTCAATTCAACCCCAAGTCCGATCTGGATATACCGGCGTCTCTGAGCGCAGAAGACTCTGGACAACAGCCGGAGGTAGAGGAGGCCCAGAAGGGAAAGGCTGACCCCGTCCTCAAGGGGCTGAGGCTGCTGCTGCTAGCGGGCACAGTCCTGGGGCTGCTTGGGGCGCTGCTCAAACTCTTCCACCCTTCCCGGGGCAGGAAGAGAAACCAGGTGTTGCTGGTGAAATAAAGCGAGCCCTTGGGGCCCAGGAGACCTGGCCCCCTGCGCCTTCATCGCCTCACCTGTCCTCCCGTAGCTCCCGCCCTGGGCCCACCCACACCTCCCACTCTGAACGTGTGTGGACCAAAACAGACCCGGGGCCACAGCCAAGGGTGACTGACCTCTCCCTGGTCTGGGTCCTGCTCGGTTAACTCATTTGCAATCCCCATGCCACAGATGAGGAAACTGAGGCTAGACTACCTGTCTAGTCGTTGGATGGGGGGCGGGGAGCCAGTTCAAACCCAGGTTGCCTGGCTCAAGCCTCGTGCTCTTCACTGGGAGGAAGGGAGGGGTGCGATGAGGCCATTTTGGGGACGAGTCTCTGGGTGTGTAGATTGTAGCCACTTCACTCACCGCTCTCCTAAGGCCAAGGGCGGGGACGGGGGATGGGAGCGGGACACACTCAGACCCCCCAGATCTTCACTGGGCTGCTGCCTTTCCTTGCCTGTCCGTTGCTCCCACCTTGCCTCAGTGGTGCCTAGGGCCTCCAGGCCTCGCCATAGCTCCCCAGGTTAGAGGTGCCACCAGAGTGGTGGCCCAGGCAGCAGACGCACATCACCCTTCCTGGCTCTTGCCGTGGAGAGAGCTCCCTCGGACACCCCAGAAAGGGGAGACAGGTCCCTCCACTGGGACAAGGCATCAGGCCTGGCCCAGCTGACCTGTGGGTATCACCAGTCCCAGCTGTTCCCCAAAATGTTATACACTGTTTAGCAGGGTGCAAGTGTCAGACGTAAAATATTAATGCCTTGTAAAATTCATGGCCCTGCTATTCCATTGCGAAGCAACAACAAGGCAGATCTGAAACTTCCAGAACTTCTGCCCCCGAGGAGAGGGAAACGCTCACCCCTCACATCCCAGACCCCAGTGCCAAAACACCTAAGGCTTCATGTGGTGCCCAGAGATTCCTGCAGAAAGGGGAAATGTTCATGGAGAACTAAAGGGGGTCCATTGGGAAGCAGAAGCAGAGAATAATGACAATAATAGCAAACATTTGGGGATCTCCTAACATGGTCAGATGTTTGCAAACGTTATGTCCTCACAGCCACCCATGAGGCTGGGGTTACTATGAACTTCTTTTTGTAGCTGAGAACACTAAGGCACAGAGGGCTCAGGCCAGCTGCCTGAGGTCACATAGTGAAGTTGGGAAGGGGCCAGCAATGGAAGAGTGAAAGAAGACCGCTGGGCGGCCCCCAGACCTGCTCCCAGGAAACCCCCAGGGCCCTGTAACCACAGCAGCCCATTGGGTAGCAGCTGGAAGTGGATCCAATGCCCAGGCCTGTCTGCACAGCACTGAAGGCCGCCCAACCCACACCAAGGCTGTCAGTGCCCTACTGTGCAGGGCAGACCCTAAGGCGACCCCAGTGATTCCCAGCTCCTGGTGTCCGTGCCTCTGCGTGACTACCCACACCTTCAGTGTCGATGGCACCTGTGACCTGCTTCTCACCAGTGGAATATTATGAAGGTGTTGGGCGTTGCTCCTTCTGTTAGGTTACATTACCTAAGACTCTGTCTCAGCCAGCTAGAGCAGGAGAGGCTTGCTGGCCTGATGAAGTAGGCAGCTGTGTCAAGGAGACCCGCTTGGCAGGGAGCTGTGGGCAGCCTCCGGGAGATGCAAGTGTTCACCCTTTGAGGGTGACAGCCTCTATCACACAGTCGCAAGGGAATGAATTCTGCCGACAACTCGAATGGGTTTGGAAGCAGATTCTTCTCCAGTTGAGCCTCCGGATGAGAACACGGCCTGACCAACGCCTGGACTGCAGCCTTGTAAACCCTGGGTAGAGGACTCAGCCAAGCCACGTCTGGACTCCTGATCCACAGAAACTAGGGGATCGTAAATGTGTGCTGTTTAAGCTACTAAATGTATGGCAATTTTTTGTGCAGTGATAGGCAACTGATAACACCCAGCCATACGCCCCAGTCCACCATGGAGTCCCCTGAAGCTACAACTGTCACACGGATGGCTCCTGGAGGCACCAGTGACTTCCTAACTCCCCTGAGAAGCATGCTCAGCCAGGTGGGGGGCAGGCTGATAGCCAGGCCGTCAGGACTCCCAGGAGAAATCCATATTCATCAAGGGTGGGAGTGGGAGGGTAGACGTCCAGCTTCCCCAGCCCTTGACGGTACAACTCAGAGGCACATTCCACACCTTCTCTAGGAGAGTCCCCATGATCCCAGTGTGCACAGCTACAACCGGCTCATTAGGGCACCTTTTATCAGCTTAACCCCTGCCCCGCCTCACTGTCTCTTACCTCTGCTTCCCGGGAAAATATTCTTCAAATATTTTTTCAGCCCCACATTCCCTCCCCTCTCCTGGGACTCCAAAGCCATGAATTTAGAGCTGCTGTTGTCTCACGGGTCCCTGAGACTTGGTTAATTTTCCTCCAATCTTTTCTGCTGTTCAGGTTGGAGAATGTTTACTGATCTGACTTCAAGTTCACAGACTTCTTCCTCTGTCATAGCCATTCTGCTGTTCAGTCCATCCAGCGAGCCTTTTACTTTGGTTCTTGTATATTTTAGTCCTAACATTTCCATCTGGTTGTTCTTTATAGGATCTTCTATCTCCTCATTGATATGTTCTATTTTCATATTGGCTTTGTAGGGAATCCTTAACTGAGACACCAACGTTGCTAACTCAGTGGCCCCCATGAGCCACGCAGGAAACATAAGTCAGGGAAGAGGCCTTGGGAGGCTGCTGCGATGTAGGGGTTCTTACCCCAGATTGACGGGCCTGGTACTTCTGAAAGTTCCATGTGATTCTAGAGATTGAGATGTTTGAGTGAAACTATCCAATTTATGAATGTTGGCTCAAAAATGTTTTCAAACACAGTGCCAGCCAAATGAGACATACCTGCAGGCTGAATTCAGCCCGTGGCTGTTAGTTCGTGAGGTCTTGCTTCAACCTTGATTGGGGTCAAGTGTATATCTCCATTTGTGATTATTCATTCAACAAATATTTGCTAGCTGGAGTAGCCAAGGACAGCTTCTCTGAAGAGATGACATTTCAGATGAGCCCAAATAAAAAACTGGGCAAGTGGGGATCTGGAGGAAGGGTGTATTAGTGTCCTATAGCTGCTGTAATGAATTACCACAGACTTAATGGCTTAAAACAGCACACATTTATAATCTTACAGCTCTGAAGGTCAGAAGTCCAAAATGGGTCTTATTTGGCTAAAATCAAGGTGTCAGCAACTGGATTCCTCCAGAGGCTTGAAGCGGAGAATCCTTTTGCTTAAAGCCAGCAACACTGTTATTTTCAGATGTCTCTCTCTCTCTCTCTCTCTCCCCCTCTCTCTCTGACTCTCCTGCTTCCCTCTTGGAAGGACCCTTGTGATTATATTGGGCCCACCCAAAAATCCAAATTAATCTCCCCATCTCGAGATCCTTACCTTAGTCATACCTGCAAAGTCCCTCCCACCATGTCAGGCAACACATTCACAGGTTCTGGGGATCAGGAGTGACCCTCTTTGGGGGGCCACTATTTAGCCTACCATAAGCAATGCCAGGCAGAGGTAGCATTTATAAGGGCTCTAGGTGGGTGTCTGCAGTGGATGGAGGACTACCAAGGAGGTAGCCAGGGGCCAGATTGTGTAGGGCCCTGTGAGCCAAGGTGAGGGCTTTGGACTTTATTTGAAGTGAGATGGGAGCCATGGGAGGCTTTTGAGCAGTGGAGGGACATGATCTGACATTCATTGAAAAAGGTAATTCTGACGAGGTAGAGCTCCTTGCAGGTGGGGGTGGGGGCAGCCCACAGCTTGGAGCAGGGAGTAGCAGCCACTCTCCATGTAGCCAACTGGACAATGAGAAGCTTTCATCACCTAGCAGGAGAAATGCCGCCTCTTCCCCACACCTCCAAGTGCAGCGTAAGACACAACATGCCCCATATTCCATCTTTAGCCATCTTCTTCTACCTTTTCCTTTCCATATTATAATTTTGAAAAGACAATTTTTAGAGCAGTTTTAGGTTCACAGCAAAACTGAGGGGAAAGTACAGAGATTTCCCATATACCCCTGCCCCACACATGCATGGCCTCCCCCATTATCAGCATCTTCCACCAGAGGGGTCCATCTGTTACAAATGATGAACCTACGTTGACACATCATAATCACCCGAAATCCATAGTTTACACGATGGTTCGATGTTCTGGATTTTGGCCATTTTAATAGGCGTGTAGTGGTAGCTCTGTTTTTCACGGGAGGAAACCAAGGGCCAGAGAGGTGAATTCACTTGCCCACGGATACAAAGTTCGTGTATCAGTTACAGCTGCAAAACAAAACAGACCCCAGATCAGAGACTGAAAATAGTAAGCATTCGTTATTGCTTACAAGTCTACAAACTAACTGAGTAGTACTTCTTGTCTCAGATGGGATCAAAGTTCGTGCTTCTCTGATCATCAGTGGGCTGGGGTTGGCTCTGCTGATCTTGGCTGAGCTTTCTCACATGCTTGGGGGGTGGCTGTCTGTAGGCTGGACCAGGTGCCATTAGCTGGGGAAACTGGGCTGTCCTCCACGTGGTCTCTCATTCTCCAGCAGGCCAACCCGGGCTTGTCTACAAGGTGGTGGCAGGGGTCCAAGAAAGTGAATAGAAGCCACAGGGCCTCTTGAGGTCCAGGCTCAGAACTAGCACATGACCAGGGACTGGGACAGGGTGGCCTTGGCTTGCCATGTGACCTGAAGGTCAGGTTTGGGGGAGGCCCCTGGGCAAGATATCAGTTATCTACTGCTACGTAAGAAACCACCCAAAACTCAGTAGCTTAATACAACAATCATTTCTTTCTCTCTTCAGTCTGTAGGTTGGTAGTGTAGGCTGGGCCCAGCTGGGTACTGCTTCGGGTCTTGGTTGGACTCATTCACGCATCTGTGGTCAGCTCTGGGTGGGTAGATGGCTCTGCTTCGGGGGGGATAAATGGCATTTGGTTGGGGAACCTCCAGTCTCTTATCTTCCAGCAGGTTAGCCCGGACATGTTCATAAGGTCATGGCAAGAGTCCACGAGAGCAAGCAGGAGCTGGAAGGCTTTTTGAAGCCTAACCTTAGAACTAGCGCAGCATTACTTTCACCATGTTCTATTGGCCAAAACAAGTTACAAGGTCAGCCCAGATTCAAGGGGTGGGAGAATAGACTACATCTCCTGATGAGAAGAGCAACAAAGTCACATTGTAAGTATGTATATGTAAAGGAGTGAAGTATTACAACCGTGATGTAATCACGTTACCAAGGGCAGTAAGTAACACAGCTGGGATTCTAACCCAGGATGACTGCTTCCACATAGCCTTCTCTTCTCAAGGTGTCTCACTTCTGTCCTTTCTTTAGCTTCTCCACCTCCTCTAATATCTTCCCTGTTATTTGAGCCCTTCAATAGCTTTCTGTATTAGAACACATTTAACTGCAAGTAACAGAAATCCAAGCAAAGTGGTTTAAGCTAGGAAGGAACTTATTGGTTCTTGGAATAAGAAGTCTAGCAGGTAGGTCCTGCTTCAGGCACAGTTAGATCCAGGTGCTCCAAAGACATACTCCAATATTGTCTTCCTTCATCTCTCTATTCCACCTTTTTCTGTGCTGCCTTAATCCTCAAGCAATGCTTCCCAAGAATAGATGAGGGCCACTCCAGAATCACATCACAGCAGCTTAGCAACCTCGATGGAAAGAGAGCAGACCTCCTGTAACAATAGCAACAGTGGAGCACTTGCTGTGTGCCAGGTGCTGTTCTAAGCACTTAGCAAGTATTAACTTATCGCTCCTCACTACACCCTATTAGGCATAATCATCATCCCCATTTTACTGATGAAGGAACTGAGGCACAGAGAGGTTAAGATCCATGTCTAAGGTTACATAGGTAATAAGTCGTGGGGCTGGGAGCTGAACCCAACCAGGTTGGCTCCAGAGTTTTTGCTCTTAACTACTTACCTAGTCTGGTGGGAAAGTAGTAATAACAGCAAACGCTATTCACAGCAGATACTCTGACACTGTCTGGAACATCAGAATATAATAATAATAATAATAATATCCATGTAATCCTTCCGGCAACCGTATGGGGTAGGCACTGTTATTATTTCCATTTTACAGATGGGGGAATTGAGGCACTAAGAAGATAGAGAACCCTAAGGTCACATGTGGGGCAACTGAAACTTGAATCCAGAGAATAGGGTCCAGAATCTGTAACTGCTGCCTTTAGGGTCCCACTCCTGAGCCAGGGGTGAGGTCAGCCTCTGAGAACTTGATGTAGTGAGATGGAGGGAGGCCCCAGGACAGCCCAGCGCTCACCAGCTGGGTCTGCCCCTCCCTCCTCTCCCCTCTACCCGCCGCCTGGCACAGCCTTCCCAGAACCCACGTGTGAACAGACTGACCTAATGCAGGCTGGGCCAGAGGACTGAGTCCGGACAAACAGGCAGTGGCCAAGAGAGGCCATGTGAGGCAGTCCCGAGGCGGGCGTGGGGTGGGAGGGACAACACCTGGTGTCACGGGGCAGCTGGGGGTCGGAGCCCATGACTTTGACACCCGTTAGACCTCTGCAAAACAACCCTTGCCCACCGACTGCCCTGACATGGAGGCTGGCCAAGATGCCAAGTCATATTGAATGCATTTATGAGAAACTATTTATAGCCTTTTGATTTTGCCGACTGAGAACTGGGTAAGTGTAGTAACATCCCAGGAGCAGAATCCAGGTGAGGCCACCCGTCCCTTAACAAAGACAGCGAGGGCACTTTGCCACGCGGGCGCTCATATTCTCGTTACCACCTGTGGTCCTGGGGAAACCGAGCCTCTCTCATCCTTCATAGGTGGGACGTGGCAGGGCTGGGAATGGAATCTAGAAGGACTCAACCCACCCAGAAAACCGCCTTGGCTGCCTGGTCGGGACCCTGCCAACAAGTCCTCTGAGGACAAAACTCTTTCCTCAGTTGTCCCTGGGAATCTTTGAAACACTGTAGCACCTCACACTTGTTTCTTTCCTCACCCACCCATTCCTCCCCACACTCTCCCTTCCTCTTCGAGATTAAAATGTTTTCCTCTTTCTTCTTTATGTCCTTTTATCAAGGCAATCATCATAACACAGTAGGTAGCATTAGAGAGAGAGATCAGGTGTGCCCTCAGCCCTCCACAGACAGAAACTCACCGGCCTCAGCCGACTCTCTAATAAATGCTATTTGTAGCCCCATTTCACAGATCAGGTGAGTAATCCACCCACATCAGCTAGAATGCCAAGTGGCTCCCCCAGGCTGCGTCTCCTGGTGCATTTAGGATTTGCCACCCTCCTGCCACTGACGCTCTCAGCCCCAGCCGATGATCCCGTCACTGTGGCTGATATTCAAGAGACGGCACCAGAAATGAATCAAGAAAGTGTCCAGCTTTTTTTTTTTTTTTTTTTTGCGGTACGCGGGCCTCTCACTGCTGTGACCTCTCCCGTTGTGGAGCACAGGCTCCGGACGCGCAGGCTCAGTGGCCATGGCTCACGGGCCCAGCCGCTCCGCGGCATGTGGGATCTTCCCGGACCGGGGCACGAACCCGTGTCCCCTGCATCGGCAGGCGGACTCTCAACCACTGCGCCACCAGGGAAGCCCAGGTGTCCAGCTTTGAATGAAGCTGACGTTTGGTTTATTCTTACTCTGCAGTGATCATTTGTGGCCCCCAGTGTGATGGCTCTTCAGGGGGGTGCGGGGAAGTGCTGCTCCGTGCCTCAGTTTCCCCCCCATCCTTATTGTTGGAAGGATCAAATGCATTGATATGTGTATAGTGCTTAGAACAGTGCCTGGCCCAACACGCACTTCATCAGTGTTTGCTGTGGTAGCTGACGCCATTGTTATTCAACCCTGGCTTTGGAGAGCTTGGGCAGGACACCGGACGAAGCCCTGTGGGTTTGCCCACGTGGACTACTCCTGGCCACATGCTTCCAGGCTGGGCCTTCCCTGCTGTCAGGCTGTCCAGCCTCCAATGCGGACCTCCAAAACTCCATCATCAGCCCTCGTTTTGTCACCCCCTCTTCCCAGATACCATCAGTGGCGTGTGGACGCTCACACGAATGAGAGGTGCAGACACTTGGGATCGCATGAGCGGAGGCTGCCAGATTCTGAGAATCATAGCTTCCGGGCCTCATTTCCCGACGGCAGTGCCCTGTCCCCTCACCCTACCCCGCCCCCACCCCGGGGCTTCCCCCTCCACCGCTTCCTCCCTCCAGAGGCGAGCGAGCGAGCGGTAGTCACGGCTTCTGCTGTTCCTCCTCTGTCACAGTTTCCACGTCTCTTAACAAGATGTTTACACCTCTGGCTTTTGATTCATCAGTGTTACCCACAAAACCATTCTCTGTCGACTTCCTGCCCTGGAAGATGAGGATTAGTTTCCTACCACCCTCTTCTGATGTAATGATACCACTCAACCTCCCGGGGCTTCAGTTTCCACATCCGTAGATGAGAATAATAACTGTACCTCGTAAGTTTGCTTGAGGAGCAAATGAAGTCATTCAGGTGACGTCCTTAGAACAGGGCCTTGGCTGTTGTCATAATCATCTTCGTCATTTTTGGTTTCTCTATTAGTTAGCTTTCTCTCAGTAACAAAGACCTCCGTTTCTTCTTACCTTTTCTCCCCCTTGACCTGGAATGTGGGCATGGCAGTCCTTAGCCGTTGAGGACAGCATCCGTGGGTGACACTGCAGCAGGACAAAAGGACCAACTGGGCTGTCACCAAGAAAGATCCAGAATTCGGCCTGATTTGAGCCGCCGTTACTTTAGGTATCTGCCACAGCAGTGGAACTAATTGCCTAGGCTTTTACATTTTCCCCAACATTTAATTATGAAAACTTTCAAAAACAGTTTGGAAAAGTTAAATGCATTTTACCATAACACGCATATACGCCTCATCTAGATTCTACAATTGTTAACATTTCTCCGTATTTGCCTTATCGTATACCTATGTTTCCCTCTATTGATTCATCAATCCATATGGTTTCTTTGATGGATTTTTAAATGTTATAATGAAGTATTTGAAAGCAGACACCAGTACTCTTTTTTTTGGCCCACCTTGCATGTGGGATCTTAGTTCCCCCACCAGAGATGGAACCTGTGCCCCCTGCAGTGGAACACTGAACCACCAGGGAAGTCCCCGGACATCAGTACTCTTAACCCTTAAACACTTTAGCATTCATGTCACTAACTAGAGTTCAATGTTTACAGCTCAAAAATGAGGTAAAATTTGCACACAGTGAAATGCACACATTTTAAACATGTTTGCAGAGTTTTGACTAGTTCATATACTGTGCAGTACAAACCCCAATTAAGATAAAGAACGCTTCCATCATCCCATAAAGTTCCCTTTTAAAGTTTCCAGCCCCCAAAGCAATCATGGTTCTAATATTTCTATACATTTACCATTAAATTATCAAGGTGGATACATGTATGTTCTGGGAGTGATCTTAATTCAATTTTGTGGGTTAGTAGCTAGAGCTGAAAAAAATTCACTGTTCCCTTCTACAGAATATGGGACCATAGTCAACACCACGATGCCAGCAGTGCCCGGGACTGGAGAGGATGAGGGTCTCTCAGTGTTGACAGCCAGGACCATTCTGCTGAAGGCGGTGGTCTGAGCGCTGAATGAGCTATACTGTTTAAGTTCCTGTGCCATCTCGTGTGCATCACTTATCCTGGATGTTCTGCATCAGATGTTATTGGCTGAAGTAAGGGAAGAACAACTTCCAAGCACCTTAAAAATAAAAGCCTTTATTATTTGACAAAACAACTAGTTCCACCAAGGTAGGGAGGCTCTACAGAGGTCAGTGCCTCAGTTGAATGGTATCCTCATGGACTAAGATTCCCTGGCATGTTGGCAGTGTCATCCCTCAAGGTGGCAACATGGCTGCCACTGTTCCAGCCTTCATTTCCTAAAGATACAAAACATTACAACTTTACACTTCTTTTTGCTAAAATCCTACTCCACCCACTTTCCCCCCATATTTTCAGCATTTAGCCTCTCTGGTTTTGCTCTTGGTAACAACCACTGGAATTCTTGACCTTGGCTTTGAGGCTGTTGGCTCTTCTAAGTGCCAGTGAAAAATTTACAGAAAGATAAGTGGAAAAGGGATCTTTCTTTGCAGCTTCAGAAAATCAGACACTCCTCAGCATCATTAAACCCCTCATACAAATATTCTTTGTAGGCCATAGGGGCTTCAGAGGTGATTAGAACATCCCATGAAAGAAAATTTTAACTTTCCAAAATCTGTAATTCTGATTTCTTGTCCTACTTAATAATTCATTGTCCTGGGAATAATACTTAAATTGGCATGTAGATTCTGAAAAAGAAATATTTATGAGCTTTTTCTTTGTTAAACCAGAAGAATGTTATTACCACCCACTCTTCTCTCACATGGGTGGAGGGGAAAACGAAACATAGACTCTCTTATGATTTTGCTTTAGACTAAGAGTCTAAAAGAATCAAATTCCAAGGCAATTAATGCCTCCTCACATCGCCCCACTTTCTGTGCGAGGCAGAAGAGGGAAGTTTCTTTCCCGTGCACTACTTTTTAAAGAAAAAAGTTTACCCCAGAAACCTCCCATTACCCACTCCCCAACTGACTTCCCCTCACATTATCTTGGCCAATAGTGTGTCACAGCCCCTTTCAGAACTAATCACTAACAGAAAGCCTGGAGAGCTGTGACCGGCTTAGACCACTTTTTCTGAACACATGGACAGGGCTAATAAACAAGCAAATAAAATCAGGGTTCTCTCTACAAAGAAGAAGGACGGGACTGCCCTCGTGGCACAATAGTTAAGAATCTGCCTGCCAACGCAGGGGACATGGGGTCGAGCACTGGTCCGGGAAGATCCCACATGCCACGGAGCAACTAAGCCCGTGCGTCACAACTACTGAAGCCTGCGTGCCTAGAGACTGTGCTCTGCAACAAGAGAAGCCACTGCAATGAGAAGCCCGCGCACCGCAACGAAGAGTAGCCCCCCGCTTGCTGCAACTACAGAAAGCCCGAGCGCAGCAACAAAGACTCAATGCAGCCAAAAATAAATAATTTTTTTTAAAAAAGAAGGAAGGACAATGGATTTGCTTATTAGTAATGAAGATTCCTAGTTCCTGCTGCTGGTTTCATGCTTGCTTCTAGAGTCACCCCACCTCTGGCCTGCCACTTTGATTCTTCTTTTCTCTCTCAGGTTGAATGAACCTCAAACACTCAAGCCTCATAAAATAGGAGCTTCTAAAGAGGGAGTGGCTTAAGAGTGAAGGAAGCACCTGCCCACATCCCTCAAGGGGAAAGTACCTAAGCTAGACTGTCTGCATATCTTTGAGGCTTTATTATCAACCAGACTTTCTATTGCAGGTGACTGAAATCCAAACGAGATTAAGCACAAAGAGAACGTATTGATTCTTAGAATGGAGAACTCCCGGAGGAAGTGGATTTCAGGTATGGCTGAATCCAGGTGCTCACACTCAGGACTGTGCCTCTCTCACCTCCGCTTTCTTCAATATTGATTTCATTTTCAAGTAGGTCCTTTCCTCCCCCAGCACCTGCAGCCTTACAGCCTACCAGATAAGTAACCATGGCAGAACAAAAACTCAATTTTCTGAGCACTTCTGGCAAAAGTCCTGCAGCTGTCTCTCATTGGCTTCACTTGGATGATGTGCTCATTCCTGAAGCTGGGAAACAGTGATGGCCCCATCCAGATGACACAAAGAGAAGGAAAGGATGGTTCCCAAAAGAAAATGAGGAGGGGAAATTAATGCCCACGAGGCTAATATATCTCTTATGTAGAGAGAGCCAGCCCTTGGGGGTACCAACCCATCCTATTTTGTCATGAAGAGCAGTCAGGTTGCCAACAGGCCAATAAGGGGCTAAATTAGCTGGAGGTAGTCAGGGATGGCATGTTGGAAAAGGCGATGTTGGAAGCAGAACCCTGAGGGATAAAAGACAGTGTTCCAGGGGAAGAGACCTAAAAGGGCAAAAGACCTGAGGCAAATCAACATTTGGTGGATAAGTACATGAATTAATGGATGGATGGATGGATGGATGCCTACAGATGGGGACTATGTATGAAAGCACAGCTTCCTGCTCAGAAGGAACCCATGGGCCCTCGTAGTAATGAGGGAGCTGGGGTTGGACGGGGATAGACCTTGAGGGGAAGTGGAGTGTGCAGATGTTGCCTGAGAGGAGGAGGCGAAGGGGTGTTTAGACACCCCAGGAGCCAAGAGGAGGGGTGGACAGTGGACCCTACCTTGGAGATGATGTCCCACATCCCTCTCTCCACTCCCGAGGCTCCTGGGGCTACCCTGAAACCCTCTCCCAGTGCAAAGCTTCCCCTCTCCTCCCTCTCTCCCTTTCCCACAGCATCCTCACTTCCTCTTTTTTGTTCCTCAAACAGACCAGGTTTGCTCCCACCTCCAGTCCTTTGTGCTTGCTGTCCCACTGCCTGGAACACCCTTCCCCAAGAGCTTTGGGAGGCTATCTCCTTCTTAGACCTCAGGTCTCAGCCAAGTGTGCCCTCCTAAGAGCCGCCCATCTGGACCACCCCAACTGAATCACCGCTCCCCCCGCCGCCCCCAGCAGCCCCTTCCCAATCACACCACCCTGCTTTACCTCTTTCCTTGGAAACTTTTGTGAGCCTGTCGCAGTCCCAGCTGTCACGCCAGTGCCCAGCACGAACCCTGGTACAGAGTAGGTGCTCAAAGGGCTCAGGATCCAGCAGCTCAGAGCCCCTCAGTGCCGGGGACTAACACCCCTGTGCTCCCTGCCTGTTCTTCCCAGTGTGCTAGTGCCTTCTCTGTACCTCAGTTTCCTCCTCTGTAAAATGGGCATAGCAATAGACACGACCTCTGACAACCTATCTAAGGTGCACAGAGCACATGCAGCCTGGCTCATAGTAGGTGCCCCATAAGGTCAGCCCCAGCAATATTATTATTACCAGCCCAGGCTTGTTGTGAAGTCTTTGGGAAGGAGTCGGGCACACATTCCAGCCATGACTGGAGCTTCCTGGCCGTGTGACCCTGTTCAAGTGACCTCCTCACACTGGGACCATTTCTCTCATTGTAAAAGTGGAGCTCACTGCAGCATCACCACACTCCTCCACTCCCCACCACACACACACACACACACACACACACACACACACACACACACACACACATGGCTGTGCAGGTTAATGAGCTCATGCAGATAAAAGTTAGTGCAGCGTTTCAGGCAGTAAATGGGAAGTGATGGATGATGTAATTTGTTCAGCCACCTATAATCTGGAGAAAGGTTTCTTGGCGGGACATGTGACTTCAGCAATGGCCTTCACCTCCAACCCTCCTCCCCTTTCAGCTTTCAAGGGCCAGCTAGGGGCTGTCCCCTGCATGTAGGGAGGATGGGGGCAGCAAGTATCAGCCCCTGCCCTGCCCATGCTGTCAGCAGGTGAGGACCGCTGAATTGAAAAGGCTCTCGCTCACCGCCAGGGGGAGTAGGGGTGAGGTGGGGGAGCGGAACAGGAAGTTCCATGGCCTCCAAGACATTCTCTCTCTCTCTCTCTCTCTCTCTCTCTCTCTTTCAGTCTCTCAGGGCTTAGTGGTCTTAACCCTTAGGTCCCTGGGGGATGGGAGACAAGGATTTGGGAAGGCCAGGTTTTGTTTTTTTTTAAGACGCTGGTGGTTTGTTTGTTTTTTCACAAACTGTTAACGCATGCAACGAAAATGTGGAGTCTGATATAGTGTCCTTACTTTTGAAAAAAAATTTGCAAGTAAAGACATGGAAAACAAACAAAACTACCAAACGAAAATGCATTGCTATCTGATTTTGAAATGGGCGAAAGACCTGAACAGACACCTCACCAAAGAAGATATACAGACAGCAAATAAGCATATGAAAAGATGCTTCATGTCACATGTCATTAAGGAAATGCAAATTAAAACAACAGTGAGATACTACTATACACCTCTCAGAATGGCCAAAATCCAAAACACTGACATCACCATATACAGGTGAGGATGTGGAACCACAGGAACTCTCATTCATTGCTGGTGGGAATGCAAAATGGAACAGCCATTTTTTAAGACAGCTTTGGCAATATCTTATAAAACTAAACGTACTCTACCATACAATCCAGCAACTGCACTCCCTGGTATTTACCCAAAGAAGCTGAAAACTTATGTCCACACAAAATCCTGTACACAGATGTTTATAGCAGCTTTATTCATAACTGCCAAAACTTGGAAGCAACCCAGATGACCTTCAGTAGATGAATGGATTAACAAACCGTGGGACATGCAGACAATGGAATATTATGCAGCACTGAAAGGAAATGAGCTGTCAAGCCATGAAACGGCAAGGAAGAAACTTAAATGCATATTTCTAAGTGAAAGAAGCCAATCTGAAAAGGTTACATACTGTATGATCCCAACTCTACGACATTTGGAAAAGGTACACTACAGAGACAGTAAAAAGATCAGTCAGGGGTGAGGACTGAGGGAGGGATGAATAGACACAGCATAGAGGATTTTTAGGGCAGTGAAACTATTTTGAATGATACTACAATAATGGATACACGTCATTATACATTTGCCCAAACCCACAAAATGTACAACACCAAGGGTGAACCGTAATGTAAACCATGGACTTTGGGTGATTATGATGTGTCAGTGTAGATTCATCGACTGTTAACAAAAAGACCCCTCTGGTGGGAGATGCTGATAATGAATGAGGAGGTTGTACCTGTGTGGGGAGATGGAGTATATGAGAACTTCCTGTACTTTCTATTCAATTTTGCTGTGAACCTAAACATTGCTCTAAAAAACAAAGTTATTAATTTAAAAAATTGCTGTCAACCGCAGTGACTTTCAAACTTTCTTGACTCTAAGAAACTCACTTTACGTCATAACTCAGGAGGATTACAACAAAAGTTTCCCAAAACAACACTTCCTGACAGCCTGAGACAAACACTGATACTTTAAAATTTCTCTTCTCTTCTCCTTGATTTCATTTTTTAAAAAATGCTTGTCATGACCTTCTAAATGGAGCTTGTGAGCCACTATTAAGTCGCTACCCACAGTTTGCAAAGCTCTAGTACACGCAAGAAAGGATGATTTAACACCAGGAAAAAGTGGGAGGGCTGGACCCAAAGAATATTCCGTTATACTGAATATATTTTTTGTATTTTATTTTATTTTTTATTGAAATATAGTTGATTTACAATGTTGTGTTAGTTTCAGGTGTACAGCAAAGTGATTCAGCTATACATACATATATATCTATTTTTTTGATTCTTATAGGTTATTACAAAATATTGGGTAGAGTTCCCTGTGCTATAGAGTAGGTCCTTGTTGGTTATCTATCTTATATATAGTAGTGTATATATGTTAATCCCAAGCTCCTAATTTATCCGTCTCCACCCTTCCCCTTTGGTAACCATAAGTTTGTTTTCTATGCCTGTCAGTCTGTTTCTATTTTGTATATAAGTTCATTTTATACTGAATACATTGTACTTGATGAAAACACCATAGTTTGCTTTTTAAAAAATCACACTGATGGAGAGCGTGCGTGGATAGGCACAGATAGGGGAAGCTAATTCTGTGGGACTGATTTCATTAATTCATTTACTCATTCAATAAATCTGTGCTGGGTGCTGGGGTGTCGACTGCAGAGGTGTGCTGGAGCCCGCTCCTACCAGGTGGCAAGAGCCTATTGTTAAATTTTTCAGGAATTTTGGTTGAAATCACATTGGTGGCTTGAAATTGTCCATGGTGGGAGATTTACACCATGGAAATCAGCAAATGCTATCAATCAGCACTCACAACCCCTTCGCTGCCACCCCACCTTGCCCCACCTTGCCCCAGAGGCTGTTGTTAAACACCCATGAGCACATTGGTGGTCAGCAGTGACCAAGACCTGGTTGGTCCCTGCCTGGACAGAGCGTATGTTCTAAAGAGGGTGGGGTGAGGAGCATAGTTTACGGAAATAACCACAAAAATAAAATAAACTTGATAAATGCTATGGATGCTATAGGAATCCATGAGAGCATATAATATAAAAGGGGGCTCCAAGAAAGCTTCCCTGGAGACATGAAATTTGATCAGAGGCTTGAAGGATGGCAGGATTTAACTAGACAAAGAATGCAAGGAAAAGTATTTCAGGGAGCAGGAATAGCATGTGTGAAAGTCCTGTGTCAAGAGAGAGAATGGTGACTCTTAGCAATTTGGCTGGAGCAGAGAGCACGTGGGACAGTGAGAGATATGGGGAGATGAGTCTGGAGGTGTGGGCAGACAAGCCAAGCTGGGCTGGTGGCAGGGTAGGGCATTTGGTATTTATCCCAAGAGGAAATCACACAAGGTTACTCCCATGTTGCATGGAAGATGTTCTTGTAAATGCCCTGTTTTATACCTTCTTCCATCAGATTCTGTGAACTAGATTTATGATGCGGATTGCACGCTGCTTCAGGGCAGGGAAGACGTTTCCATGTCTTCCTGATGCGCCTTTTGTTAATGAGGATGACTTGCATTTTAAAATAAACCTCTGGAAGGTCAGATGTGACCGTCATGAGCAAAAAGCAGCCCTGGAGAGCTCAACACTTCGCTGGCACAATGGAGAAAGGCTGAAACTGAGTTTACTTAAGAGTAACGAAGTGAGGAGATTTTACGGTTTTTCTTTTAGCCTAAGGTGAGCTTTGAGGTGATGTCGGGAGGTGATTAAGTGTGGTAGCTCATCAGCCCACACCTGCAATATCCGTTGAGGGCAGCCAGAATAGCAATGAAGAAACCGGGGGTTGATGATGGAGAGAAAACTACTTCCAGCATCAGCCGGTCTTGGTGTGGGAGACTTGGAGCCAACTTACCTGTGACCACAGAGGGCAGAATGAGGACTGCCAGATGGCAATTATAAGGGGGCAGCTTTTCACCCAAAATGTAAAAGGTTTTCCTTGACCAGCCAGAGGCAGGACTCCTTCAGTTCTGCCTTGCAAGACATTGTTCTTGGCTAACCTGTACCGGGGGAATCAGGGGGTGTGACCTTTCCCTATTTCCACACCTGAGGAGTCCTCTCGGTCGCTGTTGTCAAGACGTTGTTGGCATCCCTTTCCCTCTGTTGCTTCTTACTTACTGTGTAACCTTGAGGTGGCTGCCTAAGTTCTCTGTGCCACATCTGAAACATGCGGGCCATCTTGGTAGCCACCTCATAGGGCTGTTCTGGGATTATAAGAGATAATATACGTAGTATTTAAAGGGCACCTGGCACATAATAAATGCTCAATAAAGTTAGCTGCCATTGTTGGTGGTATCTCCAGCCTCCCTACTTTTCCCTCAAATCAAACATCTTATATGTGAGGCATACACACACAAGTTCTTTTACTGAGGGGTCAATTTATTAGTTTGGACTCTACTACAAACATCAGAACCCTACTTTCAAAAAGAGTTAAACAAAAGTAAAACAACAACAACAAGGGAGATGGAACTTACTGGTACACTAAAAAGTCCAGATGTGTTTGACTTCAGGTATAGTTGGATCCAGGTGCTCAGGGGACCACATTAGAAGTGTGTCTCTGTCCCTTTTACCTGCTCAATCTGCCTCTATGTTGACCTCATTCTCAGGCTGATTCCTCCCTGCTGAGGGAAACAAAGGCCCCCAGCAACTCCAGGATCAGATCCTATCAGCTGAGGAACCGAGACAAAATAACAGCAAAGGTTCCAGAATTGTCTCATTGGCCCAGCTTAACAATGCACCCATCGCAGAAACAATGACAGCGGCCAGAGGTACAATTTATTAGGCACGGTGCATATGCCCATTCCTGGATCTAGGAAAGGGAGTCACACCCCAAACTCTAGGAGCTGAACATGTGGGCAAGTGTTCCCCAAAGGAAAATATGGGTTCTCTTACCCAAAGAGGAGAGAATGGTTACTGGGCAGGGGGAAGCAAAAGATATCCCCTACAGTCAAACAGATATCTGCTTGGAGGGCTCAAGGGTGTGAATTTATCCACCTTTCTTGCTTCCTTGAACCATGTAAGGAAAGTGAGCCACCCAGGCTTGCCTCTTGGAAAGGAAGGTGTCGGGAGTGAAAGGTTCTCTTTCTTACTCCCTCATTTCTCAATCTTCCTCCTACAGTCCCCTCTTTCCAGACTTTGAATCTGGTATTCCTCCTCTCTTCCCTGTGAGACTTCAACCTCCTTTTTTTTTTTCCTTTTGGATCAAGGCTTCCGTCAGATGCTAATAGAAGCTCTCCTCTGGCCAGCTCTCCTACTCCCAATGGGTCATGCCCACATTCCAGGTTCTGGTTCTGAAATAATAAGAATTTGGTGAGTATATCAGGATTCAACCAGAGAAGCTGAACCACTAGGATATATCTATAGATAGGTAAATAGCTATGAAGGGACTTGTACCTGGATTTGATCTTATGTAATCTGGGGAGCTGGTGAAACAGTCTCTGTCAGGGTGCTGTCTCTGAGTCTGATGCTCTAACTTAAAGTCCACAGGGCAGGCAGTCAGGAAGGGAAGATGGATGTAAGATCGTTGAGAGTTAAGAGTAAACTGGAACACAGAGCCCAAGCTGGACTCCATGAGGCTGGACTGAACCCCTTGTCAGTTCTTGTTGCCTCTGATGACCTTGGTGGCGTGGGTGTCCTGCAGGAGCCAGGGCGCTTCACCATGGGGCTAAACACACCTGGCCCAGGAAGTGGAGAAGCTGAAGAAGGATTGGTGTGTGGTGGGTGGGGGGAGGTGGAGCAATGGCAGGACTAATGAAGTGAGCCAGCAGAAAAGAGAAAGCATTATGAGCTACTAAATGGCTGCTACTTCCCCCATCCCTGAATCTCTCCTGGTTAAGAATCCGCCTGCCAATGCAGGGCACACGGGTTGGAGCCCTGGTCTGGGAAGATCCCACATGCCGCGGAGCAACTAAGCCCATGCGCCACAACTACTGAAGCCCGTGCTCCGCAACAAGAGAAGCCACCGCAATGAGAAGCCCGCGCACCACAACCAAGAGTAGCCCCCGCTTGCCGCAACTAGAGAAAGCCCGCACGCAGCAACAAAGACCCAACGCAGCCGAAAATAAATTAATAAAATAAATTCATTTTAAAAAGAAAAAAAAGAATCTCCCCTGTAGCTCAACATAATTGGAAGCATCCCAAAAAGGGAATCCGGGGAAATGTAGTTCAATCTAAGTGGGTATAAAGCCACCATTACAAAGCCACCACAGTACTCCCCTTGTCAACTTGCACATACACATCTCCTTAAACCATACTTAATCTCCAAATAGAGCAACAAAGTCATGCTTTTACCTAAAATTAACCGCAATTTACCATCCCAGACTTCCCCTGGTAGTTGTGAGCCAGAGTTCCAAATTAGTTCCATCAGACAGATCCTGCCAGTACAATGTTGTCTAGACGGGGAGACAGACACTCCTGCTGTTTCGTACTCCATCATCTTCCAAGAATGCCCCTGAAGTTTCTTTTGGGGGTGATGAAAATGTTCTAAAATTGAGTGTGGTGGTGGTTGTACATACCTGTGAATACACTAAAAATTATTATTTTGTTGTTTTTTTAAAAATTTTATTGAAGTATAGTTGATTTCCAATGTCGTGTTAGTTTCAGGTGTACAACACAGTGATTCAGATATATATATATATGTATTTATGTATTTATTTATTTATGTACATATATATACACACACACACACATATATATATATATACATATTCTTTTTCAGATTCTTTTCCCTTATAGGTTATTATTAAATATTGAGTATAGTTCCCTGTGCTATCCAGTAGGTCCTTGTTGGTTATCTATTTTATATATAGTAGTGTTATACTAAAAATTCTTGACTTGTATACTTTAAACATGTGAATTGTATGACAAGTGAATTATATTACAATAAACCTGTTACCAAAAAAAAAAAAAAAACGGACAAAATGTTGCTCTTTCCATGAAGGAAGGAGTTCAATGTAATCAATCAGCCATGGTCCACCTGGTTGGTCCTCTTGAGGAATGAATGGTGCCATAGCAGGGATTCAGTGTTGGTCTCCGCTGCTGGCACATGGGGCACGTATCAGTGGCAGGAACCAGATCAGCCTTGGCGAGTGGAAGTTCTTGTTGCTGAGCCTGTGTGCAACCTCCATCGCTGCCACCTTGGCCACACTGTTTATGAACTTATTGGGCAAATACAGGAGTCACTGGAGAAAGTGGCTGACTCGTGTCCACAGAGTGGCTTACCCTAAAGTAACCCACAGTGTGGGTTATTCCTAAAATTTTATTTTCTGAGGTCACTCTTTGCTGAGCATTCACACGGGACACAAATATCTTCCCACTCTGTAGAGATCTATCCACATACCTCTTCACCAGACTCTGTAGCAGTCTCTGACCATCTAGCCGAGAACCATTAGTCCCAACATGTGAATTGATGTAGAGCCATGTTTCTGGACCTCTCTCCTTCCAATCAAAATGGACAACCAGATGCACTGCTCAAATTTCTGTCCACTGGGAAAATTTCCCTTTACCCCAGTCCTTTGGGGATGTCCCAGAACGGGGCTATAGTGATATGGCTGTCCAGTTGTGGGTGGTGCCTGCGTGTCCTGCAGAACTATATGTAAACCAGGTCTGAGCTTTTTCTTCCTCAATCAGCTGGTCACAGGGAACTCCCCATGAGCCATCGGTCTTGTCTGAGAGACAGAAGACAATGAATCACGAATAAGGGATCTGGACATCCGAGCAACTTCCTCATGCAAACTACGTGTGCTTCAGGACCTGCTAGAGCCCAGTCTTGCACTTCCAAGGAGTTCTGCTGTGCGTGCCCAATGTTATGGCTTGTTGGGTCAGACAACACACAGTTAATGATGGGTAGCTCAGATTGCATGGTATCTTGGTGCCCGTGGTCAAGTGTTCAGTCTCTACTAAAGCCCAGTAGAAAGCCAAAAACTATTTCTCAAAAGTAGAGTAATTGGGCTTCCCTGGTGGCGCAGTGGTTGAGAGTCCGCCTGCCGATGCAGGGGACGCGGGTTCGTGCCCCGGTCTGGGAAGATCCCACATGCCGCGGAGCGGCTGGGCCCGTGAGCCATGGCCGCTGAGCCTGCGCGTCCGGAGCCTGTGCTCCGCAACGAGAGAGGCCACAGCAGTGAGAGGCCCGCGTAGCGCAAAAAAAAAAAAAAAAAAAAAAAAAAAAAAAGTAGAGTAATTATTTTCAAAGAATGACATAACTTTCTTCCAAATCCTAGAGGTCTACACAGTGCTTCCCCAGCTGGGAGCTGCCATAGTCTCCAACAGCATCCCTATCTACCACTGACACATCAAGCACCATCATATCAGCCTGAATCTGTGGCAGAACTTTCTCTTGTTCTGGATCCCACCCAAAACTGGCAGCTTTTCAGGTCGCTCAGTAAATGAATCACAGCACACGAGGTATGTGTTGTTTCCAAAATCCAAAGGGGCTCCCCAGGTCTGTGCCTCTCTCTGAATGTTAGGAGGGGCTGGGTGCAGCAACTCTTCCTTCCCCATCAACATGCCTCAAATCACTGGATCCCAAGAACTTTCCGTGAGGTGACAGGCCCCTGAATTTTTGTGGGTGGGATTGGCTTCCCATCCTCTGGCATGCGAGTGTCTTACAAATGTGTCTAAAGGGGTTGCTACTTCTCGCTCATCAGATCCAATCATCATAATATCATCAACGTAAGGGAGTAGCATGAGGTCCTGTGGAAAAGGAAGGTAAGGTTAATCCAGACCATATTATGACACAGGGCTGAAGCACTGATATACCTCTGAGGGGGGACAGGGAAGGTGTATTGCTGTCTTTGCCAGCTGAAAAGAGACTTCTTCTGATGTCCTTTACCAACAGATATAGATTTAAAAGCATCTTCCAGATCGATAACTACATTCCAGGTCCCAGGAGATGTGTTGATGGCTCCAGCAACAAAACCCCCTTTGGAACAGCAGCTGCAATTGGAGTCGCCACCTGATGAAGTTTATGATGAGTCACTGTCATTCTTCAATGACCCATTTATCTTCTTCACTGGCCAAATAGGCAATTTGAACGGGGTTGCAGTAGGAATCACTACCCCTGCATCTTTCAAGTCCTTAATGGTGACACCAATCTCTGCAATCCCTCCAACAATGTGGTATTGAGAGTTCTAGTGGCTCCTACTTGGCTTTTCCTATGATCAAATCCCTCATCCATGGGTCAGGGAACCAATGTTGGGATTCTTCTAGTTGCTCAAGATGTCTATTTCAATGATGCATTTCAGCATTGAAGAAATATCCAGGGGCTTCCCTGGTGGCGCAGTGGTTGAGAGTCCGCCTGCCGATGCAGGGAACGCGGGTTCGTGCCCCGGTCCGGGAGGATCCCGCATGCCGCAGAGCTGCATGCTGGGCCCATGAGCCATGGCCGCTGAGCCTGCGCGTCCGGAGCCTGTACTCCGCAACGGGAGAGGCCGCAGCAGTGACAGGCCCGCGTACCACAAAAAAGAAAAGAAAAGAAAAGAAATATCCAGAAGGTGTATTCAGGGACCGATTAGGCCTTTTGTGAGACAGAACTTCCCCCAAAACTCCATTGATCACCTGACCTCCATAGCCCTACTCTGACTAGTGAACCTCAGTGATGTTTTGGAATTCCAGGAATTAGAGTCAGTTCAGAGGCTGTGTCCAGTAATCGTTGGAAAGTCTGACTATTTCCCTTTCCCTTTTGCACAATCACGGGGTGAATGGCCACAAGTCTCTTTGGAGAAGTCTGGGAGGAAGATTAACAGCATACTTTTTTGGCAGTGTAACAGGGTCCTTCCTCAGGGAATCTGGCCTCTCCTTTAATCAAGGGCTCAAGCATGGGAAGTGATTGAGGGTCCATGACTCTCTGTTTTGAGCATTCTGGTCAGACTTGCATTCGCCAGACCCAGAGCTCATTCACTTATTCAGTTCAAGCAAGACTTCAATAGGCTTCCCGTCTACTGCCATGATAAACTAGTGAATGCTAAAGATCTGTGAGTCATGCTATGCTCGTTACTGTTTTGGCTTCACTATCCACTATGGTAACCATGCCCATCTTATCTTTGGCATATGAGTGCCCCCAGGATCCCCGCCACCTCTGGGTTCCTGCATGCCTATTGCATTTAGAGATTCCAATTAATCGTAGCTATTTCCACTACAATTCCTGACCTACAAAGAAGCACCATCACAGAGCTCTTCCAGGATGCTCAGACTCTCCCTCGTGAATTTATTTCTGATAGCTACAGTGAAAATTGCATCCCCCTGACCCTCCTGGTGAAGGAGGGGTCAGCAAACTGCAGCCCAGCAGCCAAATCTAGCCCTCAGGGCTGTTTTGGTATGACCCACAGGCTAAAAAGGGTTTGTACATTTTTAATGGAAATTGAAATCAAAAGAAGAATATTCTGTGCCACTTAAAAAAATGATATGAACTGCAAATGTCAGCGTTCGTAAATAAACTTGTATTGGAACACAGCCACGCTCATCCATTTACAGATGGTCTTTGGCTGCCTTCCGGCTATGACGGGAGAATTGAATAGTCACAACCGACACTGGCCTGTGAAACCTCAAATGTGTACTATCTGGACTTTTACAGAAAAGGTTTGCTGACTCATGCGCCGCAGGTTACCAAGGAACTTCTGACATTTCCACCCAGGATAGGCCACCTTTGGGAACATACAGCAGTCAAATAACCAAGTAAAGTGTCAGAGCCATTCCTTAGCCCCTCTACCTCAACCACTGAATCCAGAATCTCTGTTTAGTGGACCAATGGCAATAAATTTGACCTGACCCACTTTGTATTCTTCCACCTTGATTCATCATTCTTAAGACCCATTTCCATACATATGCCCCAGTTTTCTCTTGATATAAATTGGCAAACAGAAATTGGCAATTGTTTTGGTATTACATCACACCTCCTCATGGGTCATTTTTTTTTTTTTTTTTTTTTTTTTGCAGTACGCGGGCCTCTCACTGTCGTGGCCTCTCCCGCTGCGGAGCACAGGCTCCGGACGTGCAGCCTCAGCGGCCATGGCTCACGGGCCCAGCCGCTCCGCGGCATGTGGGATCTTCCCGGACCGGGGCACGAACCCGTGTCCCCTGCATCGGCAGGCGGACTCTCAACCCCTGCGCCACCAGGGAAGCCCATGGGTCATGTTTTGTACCTCAGCCTCTGGTTTCTGTTGAGACTTGAGTCTAGTTAGAGGTGTTGGAAGCGAGAAAAGGGAGTAGGTTCTGACGAGGATCAGCAGTGCCTTGCAGGGAAACTGAGGCCACTATAGCAGGGGTGCAGGCTGCTGCTTTGGGCAAAGAAGATGGCAGAATTTAGGGGTTTGAGGTCCCCAGCCTTATTCGAATCTCATCATACATCCTAATCCCAGTTTTCAGGATCCTAGTCCTTCCCAATCGATGCCCTAACTTTAACAAAAAAGATCCCATGAGGCTGTAAGTTCAGTTTGTGTTGTAATTCAGCCACTCACAGGATCGGACTTTGAGCTTGGTCTTCAGAACTCTTGGCCCGGTGACCATGAGAGATAAGTTTCTTTCAGTGTAGTCACAGAAGCTTTCGAGTCTCTTATACAGGTCTTGACTGGGAATTTGAAGCTCTGAGCTCATTTCCTTTCCCCTATGTTTTCCAGCACAGTTAGAAACAACCCAACACACTCCTTCGTTTTACTGAAATGTTTCATGGAAGTAAATGCTGCGTCACCCAGAAGCTTCCCTCCTATAGAACGGATTCAGGAAGCTACAGGTAATGATCTGAGTAACTGTTCTGCCACTTCATGCTATGGATTATCAGTGCCCCCTTTACCTCTGGAAACAGGGTCATTAATGACTTCAAATCTGATTAGATCAGAGAACCAATTCCAGAAAAAACCAAAACTCATCCTTAAGAGTCTGTTCTTCTAAGAGTCTGCTCACTCTTAGACCCAATTCTATATCAGCGAAGCAGAACCACTGATACACACACACACACACACACACACACGCACGCACGATTTGTTACAGGGATTTGACCTTTCCAGCTGTCTCTGTAAGGCTGTTGTCTCTGTACTTGATGCTGGAACTTGAAATCCACAGGCCAGAAGTCAGGAAGGGCAGACGGATGTAAAGCCAGGGAGAGAAAAAACAATCTGGAAGCCACGAGGGTGGACTGAACCCCATCATTCTTTTATTTTTTTAATTTATTTTATTAAAGTGTAGTTGATTTACAAAGTTGTGTTAATTTCTGCTGTACAGCAAAGTGACTCAGTTATACATATATATTCTTGTTCATATTCTTTTCCATTATGGTTTATCACAGGATATTGAATATAGTTCCCTGTGCTGTACAGTAGGACTTTGTTGTTTATCCAGTCTATGTATAATAGTTTGCATCTGCTAATCCCAAACTCCCAACCTTCCCCCCCCAACCCCTCCCCTTTGGCAACCACAAGTCTGTTCTCTATGTCTGTGAGTCTATTTCTGTTTTGTAGATGAGTTCATCTGAGTCATATTTTAGATTCCACATATAAGTGATATCATATGGTGTCTTTCTCTGTCTGACTTACTTCACTTAGTATGATAATCTCTAGGTCCATCCATGTTGCTGCGAATGGCATTATTTCATTTTTCTTTATGGTTGAGTAATACTCCATTGTATATGTTACCACATCTTGTCTATCCATTCATCTGTCGATGGGCATTTAGGCTGCTTCCATGTCCTGGCTGTTGTAAATAGAGCTGCTGTGAACATTGGGGTGCGTGTATCTTTTCAAATTATAGTATTGTTCAGGTGTATGCCCGGGAGTGGGATTGCTGGATCATATGGCAGCTCTATTTTTAGTTTTTTGAGGAATCTCCATACTGTTTTCCATAGAGGCTGCATCAATTTACATTCCCACCAACAGTGTAGGAAGTGAACCCCGTCATTCTTGTCACCTTTGACCTTGATGGTGCGGGTGTCCGGTGGAGTGAGGGTCCCGATCACAGGGCTAAGCACGCACCTGGCCCAGGAGTTGGAGAAGCTGAAGATGGATCCAGGGGAAGCTGGAGCATTTGCAGGCCCGGTGGTTGCCTGACGCCAACGAGACGAGTGGGCAGATAAGTGACAACTGGTGTGAGCCACAAAACGGCTGTTGCTCTAATCTCCACCCAGCAACCCTCGCACTAGAACATCTCTCGTGGCCCACCCTACCCAGAAGCACACGGGGAAGGGGAGGACTCTGGGAAATGTAGGTTAACCTCACCAAGTGGACACATCACAAAGCCACTCAGAGGGCGTTTCAAATCCTGTTTAATCTCCCACCAGCAGGAGCCGGAGTTCCTTCACTCACCAGCCTCTTCAGGAGCAGCACCCCTGCCTGAAGCTCCCGCTGCCCCGAGAAAAGCACAATCTAGTCTCATGTGAGCGAAGCAGGTTTCTTCCGGTTACTGTGATTTGGCCTTAATTCTTCCAGAACAAGAACCTTGTCAGTATTGTACTCAGGAGCCTGGCTGCATGGGAAGAACCACTGCATTAGCTATTGGCAAGAAATCTCGCCCCTGATGTAAGAGTGGAGGAAGAGGCTTCAGTTCAGACAGTACGCAGCAGAAAAAGGTGTCGTGCTAGAAGGGGTTTGGGCAGCAGATAACAGCCTTTGGGGAGCCCTGGGGCACTAGTGGAGACGTTTCTGAGTGTCTTTTCCAAGTCTGAGATCCAGTGTTGCTGTCCCCTGGAGGTCTCCGCAGACTCCAGTCTTCAGAATTACCTTCTCTTCTTGTATTTGAATTAAAATTGCTTGAGCTCCCATCCCTTGACTTGGGAGAAGCTCAGCATCCTCCTCACCATATCCACAAATTCCTCCAGGCTACCATTTTCCCTGGAGGTATTCAGAGTGTTGCAGACTCAGCCAAAAGACTACATTTCCCAGTTTCTTTTTGCAGAGAGCAGTGGCCAATCAGAAGTAAGTAGAAGTCTTTGGGAAGGGATCCTGAAAAGTCTCTTTAAAAGGAGCTGACTCATCAGTGGTGAGTGGGCAAATAAGTGACAACCAATGTGAGCCAGAAAATGGCTGCTGCTCTAATAGCCATCCAGCAACCCTCCCACTAGAATGTCTTTCGTGGCCCACCCTAACCAGAAACACACGGGGAAGGGGAGGACTCTGGGAAATGTAGGTTAACCTTGCCAAGTGGTTAACCCTGCCTTTTTCTTTTGCTCTTGCTTTTTCCCCTGGAATGTGGCATGATGGCTGAGGCTCCTGCAGCCATTTTGTGACCTTGAGGATTAGAGCCACATTCTAAGGATGGCAGAGCAGTACGTCAGTAGGAGCCTGGTCTCTCATGACATCAAGGGACCCCTTCCCCAGCCTTGGACTACATGCTTCAGAGTTCTGTTAGGTGAGAGAGAAATAAATCACCTTGCTTACATCACTGTTGTTTCTGGCTTATGTCTCTTGCAGTTGAATACGGTTTCTGCTTCCAGAATTCTTGCTATGTGAGATAATAAACGTCCTTTGCGGCAAGCTATATTACTGTTCACGAACTATATCACAGTTCCCTCCCTATAAGAAGGTTGTAGTTTCCTGCTCTCTTGAACTCAACTGTAGCCATGTGATTTCCTTTGGCCAATGAAATCTGAGCAGAAATAATAAGTGTCCCTTCCTGGCAGAGGCTACAAGAGTCAATATGTGTTTCATCTTATTCTCTTTTCTTTCTGTCAATGATAAGCAGGAATATTTCCGTAATAGCTTTTCCATCATCTTAGGTTACATCATAGCTCTTGGCTGACCCATGATGGACATGCAGTGTGAGTGAGAAACCAATATTTGTTGTTGTAAGCCACTTAGATTTTATTGTTTATTACTGTCATATTTAAGCAAAAATGGGCTGGCTTGATACAGGGAATTAGGGACTGACAAGCTCTTTGACTAAGGCTAGTGGCAAAGAAAGAAAAGAAAAGGCTAGTGGAATGGACTCTACGTTAAGACTTTGTAGATGATTCCCAGAACATGATTGTAAAGAGAAACTCATCCCTCCTTCTGTGCATTTCTCCTTTACCCTCTCACTACTGCCACACTCACAACACTTCTGATACCAGATGTGTGTGTGGGGGGGTGGTTTCCCACACCAAGCAGTTGTCTGTGACACCAGCTGGATGTCCTACAGTTCAATTCAATTCTGACACTAACCAGAATTAGTGCAGACACCACAGGTTAAGGGCTCAGTCCCACAAGACTGCCCCCCACTTCAGATGCCAGTCACTAGCAGGGCCCCAGGTCATCCACAACTTGTGTCCAACTTGGTTACCCTTGGAGGTTCCCACGACTCCCCCCAAACCTTGGATTCGATTGTTTCCCAGAATAGCTCACAGAACTCAGGGAAACACTTACATTGACCAGTTTATCATATAATAAAGGATGTGATAAAGGATACAGGTAAACAGCCAGATTGAAGAAGTTCATAAGGCAAGATCTGGAAGGGTCCTGAGCACAGAAGCCTCTGTCCCCCTGGAGTTGGGGTGCATCACCCTCCTGGTATGTAGATGTGCTCACCAACGTGGAAGTTCTCTGAACCCCATAATTTTGGGATTTTTATAGAGGTTACTTCATCGTGTAGGCACGGTCAACCATTAACTCAATTTCCAGCCCCTCTCTCCTTCTCGGAAGGTAAGGAGTGGGGCTGAAAGTTCCAAGCTTCTAACCGTGCCTTGGTCTTTCTGGTGACCAGCCCCCATCCAGGAGCCCACCAGGCATTGCTTCATTAGAACAAAAGACACTCCTATCAGCCAGGAAATTCCAAGGGATTTCGGAGCTCCACATCAGGAACTGGGATCAGAGACCAAATATTAGAATGAAAGATGCGCCAAATGTAATTTCCTATCGTTTAGGAAATTACAAGCGTTTTAGGAAGTGTGTGCCAGGAACTGGGAGCAAAACCAAATATAAATATATATATATATATATTTTTTTCTCATTTCACAATGACCAAACTGACCCACCTGGGGAGCTTCTCCCTTCACCCCAATCAAGAGGATCCATTGTACATGGCATCTTCAGAATCTTGTAGCTCCAGCTCTGATCCAGGACCCGGAAGTCATCGCAGCCCAGGACATAACTGCCCTCTTGGTTTCCAGTTTGTTGTGCTTTGTGTTGAGGTATAATTCACATGTGGTAAAGTACACAAATCTTAAGTGTACAGTTCAGTCAGCTCTGGCCACTATATACATTCAATTAATCTGCTTCACTGTCAGGGTACAGAACATTTCAATCCTTCAAGAAAGTTCCCTCATGTCCCTTCTCCATCAACCTCTTGCTCTCATAGTAAAGGCAACATAATAGTAGTAGAGGCAACTATTATCCTGACTTCTATCACCATCAATTAGCTTTGCTTATTCCAGAATTTCATATAAGTGGAATTATATAGTGTGTGCTCTCTCGTACCTGGCTCCTTTCACTCGGGATAATGCTTTTGAGATTCATTCATGCTGTCGTGTGTACCAGTAATTCTTCTTTTTATCGCTGAGTAGTATTCCATCGCACAAGTATGCCACAGTTTGTACCCACTCACCTGTGCTGATGGATATTTAGATCGTTTCCTGTCCTTCGCTATTACAAATACTGCTGCTATAAACACTTGTGTAGTACAAGTCTTCTCTGGA
The DNA here is from genome assembly GCF_963924675.1 of Phocoena phocoena. Lineage (NCBI taxonomy): Eukaryota > Metazoa > Chordata > Mammalia > Artiodactyla > Phocoenidae > Phocoena > Phocoena phocoena. The sequence goes on from NC_089238.1 coordinate 16,186,017, forward strand.
CATCTGGTTTCCTTTCTCTTGGATAGATATTTAAGAATTGAACTGCTGGATCATATGTTAAGTGTACATTTACCCTTTTAAAGAAGTGATAGCTTTCTAAAGTGACTGTACTGATTTACACTCCAATTTACAGCAACGTAAGAAGGTTCCACTTGCTCCACACCCTCTGCAGCATTTGGTATTGGTAGTCTTTCTAATTTTAGCCATTCTGCGTGGGGTGGTGTCTCGTTCTCGTTTTCATTTACTTTTTGCTCATAACTAGTGATGTTGAGCATCTTTTCATGTGTTTATTGGCCATTTAGATATCCTTTGTGTGTGTGTGCATAACTGCCTCTTAATGCCCACGAAGCTAGCGACTGGACACTGGAACGGTGCGGTCCCAAAGTCATCACCTTGGCAACCCTACTTGTCAGCAGAAAACAGCCAGTAGAGCAGAGGATGATCTCTCTGGCTTTCCAGTTTCATACGAGGGCCTCTAATTAGCAGAGTTGAATCTGCATCCAGAACTCCATATCAAGGGCATCTTTGAAAAACAGTATCAGCTTTTTCATCTCTACCCCACGGGAAGATGGAATGAGGGGGGAGTGGACGCCCAGCACCAGTTCCCCAGTTATGATGAAGTGGGTCAGCACTGCCCTAGTTCTGCCCTGGAGGCTGTCAGGCATGCTCGTGTGTTGGTGATTCCTCAAGTTCAGGCTTTGCTCCAATGGTGGCATGCGAAATGGTTTTAGGCCCCAAACGATATTAACTCACATTGAATTGCATCACGAGAGTAAATTGCTTTTTGAATATCATTTAATCCATCAAATGATATGAGGGAGGAAGACTCTGTTTAGTAAAGAGATGGCTGGCTTTTGTGCTCAGCTCCTGGAAGGTAATCTCTAAGCCCCTGGAATGTCCTGCCTGAAAAGAGTGTCTTTCTTTACCTGGGGGACTTGGGCCAGCCTAGATAGTTTTTAACAATGGGATTTATGGTAGGGCCTTTCGGTCACAGGTATCAGCCCCAGAGGGGCTGGAAAGTAAGGTGACCACGTGGGTGGTCAGTCATGTCTTTGTGACTGAGCTCCAATAAAAACTTTGGACACCAAAGCTTGTGGGAGCTGCCCTGGTTGGCAGTACTCCATGTGCGCTGTCACACATTGTTGCCAGAAGATAGCACTGTCCACAGCTCCACTAGGAGAGGACAACTGGGGGTTTCATGTCTGGAACACTCCTAGACTCTGCCCTATGTGTCTCTTTTCTTGGCTAATTCTAATCTGGTTCCCTTCACTGTAGGGAACTGTAAAACACTGTAATAAACCATAACTGTGAGAATAATGACTTTCAGTGAGTTCTGTGAGTCCTTTTAGTGAATTATCAAACCCAAAGGTGGTCTTGGGCACACTCAGTCTTATAGTTGGCATCAGAAGTGAGGGTGCTTTTGGGCCTCCCAAACTCTGCAGTGTCTTTGGGCGGTAAGGAAACCATCACAGCCCTGACACCTGATGCTCTCCTCCAACAGAGCAGACTCTGGCCTCCAGCTCACAGCCCTCAGCCAGCAACTCAGTATCCAGCTCGAATGCAGTCTATCTTTCTCCTTGCTTGTCTTCATTGGATTTATCTTTATGGCTATCTTCTATCTATATCAAGCAGTACTAGGTCTCCACATATGATTGCGCCTTTTAAAATAAATGTATTTAAGTTAAAAAGGGAGCTGATTTTTAAAAAAGTGAATAATAATAGTACGGGCAGGATGAAAATACAGCAAAAATTGTGAAGAGCATGCGTGATGACTGAAGTTTGGGAAATACTAGAGACATCTTCCACATACTCCTGTGGCCATCCAGCCAGGGGGCAAAGGTGGCTGCCAGCACTTCCTGTTCTGAGAAAGACCCTTAGTTCCTTCACTGTGACAACAAGCGTATATGTGACAAGCATATCTCCCTCTCCCCAGTGCTTTTCAATATTTTTAAAAAGTGACCTGCCGTATGAAATCTGTTTTACACCATCATCATTAGGTTAAGCCACATGAAATTGTTTTTATAGGTCAAAAAAATTTGAATAGTGACAATTTCATATTTAATTTATATTTCAATTTAATAGATATAACACATTACACATGAATATATACATATATGTGTAATATATGATATATATATATATATATATATATATATATATATATATATGAATGATATTCCCTCCTGATTGGTTAAGTATCTTTTCTGATTAGTAGGTGGGGAGTGCCAATCAAAAAATATTTTTAGTATCCCCCCATATGTATATTATATATATATCATGTATGATGTATATCACATAGATAGTATACATATATTATACATAATATATGTCACATATACAATATATTGCATAAAATATATGTATTTGTTTCCTTGAATTTATCTTTTTGGCTCTCTTCTATTTTTATGAAGCAGTATTGGTTTTCCATATATCATTGTGCCTTTTTTGGGGGGGTTTATTTTGGCCACGCCGTGCAGCATGCAGGATCTTAGTTCCCTAGGCCGGGGATCTAACCTGTGCCCCCTGCAGTGGATGTGTGGAGTTTTAACCACTGGGCCACCAGGGAAGGCCCCCTCACTGTGCCTTGTTAAATATATTTATTTAAGTTAAAAAGGGTGTTCTTCTCTTAAAAAATGAGTAATAATACAGGTGGGATAAAAATGGGGCAAAAATTGCGAAAAGAATCTATCTACAGTGTCATATTATTTGTGATATATTCTGATATTTTATTTTCTGTTTTATCACTTCTTTTTCTTTTTCTTTTTTAATGCTACTCACAGCCCACTAAATTGACTTTGTAACCCCGGGAACAGGCTGTGACCTGAAGTTTGTGAAACATTGTTATGCAATGCAACCGCCTTGAACAGGCCCTTGTCTCTTGGCTTGGCATGATGACCCTTGACCCTGAGCAGAGGTCCCCACCCCAGGCCCTGCACTTCAGAGGGCCTGCTCCCACCTCATCTGGTTGAGTCCCTCCGCACGGGCTGCAGAACCTAAGGGCTTTCAGGAAGCGCCCACAGGAGCCTGTGCCCCTTCTCAGCCATGCTCTGGGTCCCCAGGACCCTGGAATTCCCCACCCAGGCTACTCTGAGCCCACTCCAGGGCCTGCGTGGCTTTCTTTGTGGGCACATCCCTAAGACCAAGAGGCAACCAGGGGTGTGGATGGACCTTGGATGTGCAGGGTGGGGTGTCCACACTCACATGCTGAGGGACCCAGAGTGGGGAAAAAAGAGGGTCACCGTGGGCCTGGGCCCTCCCTCTGTGTTTGCCCGGTTAGCAGTGTTGCCTCTCAGTGTCAGGGGTGAGCTGGCTTTGGACACCAGGCTCTGCACAAGGACCAGGCCTGGGGTCTCGATCTGCCATGGGTGGAATCCAACACTGACCCTCCCATTGGCCAGATTCCCCTGTGGCCCGCCCCCGCCCCCATCCTTCCCACCTCACCCAGGCTGGCTTCGTTCACCGTGGCCCCCAGCTTGGCTTTGGAGTCTGTAACTCCCTCACTTTACTCCTGGGGTCCCTGCCCCAGCCCCTGCTGCTTTCTTCCACTCCCCGGTCAGGAATGATCAGAGACCATGGCGCAAAGACCACAGTGCTTTACTTCTTGTCGGAACAGAATGGATAAATGGGGAGTCAGTCAGCCTTCAGGGAGGGCAGGGCTGGGAGAGTAGGGGGCTCAGGCCACCAGTTCCGGTTCTGGCTCCATCCACGTCCTACCTCTCAGGCTGGGCTTTGTTGACTAGTCTGTAGGTCCTTCGAGGGGAGGGAGGAGGCCAGGCACGGTGAGCCGGCGGGGGCTCAGTCTCGGGGTGCCCATCGGGTCATCAGCCCCCACTTCCAACGGACTCATCTGTCATGACTCCGGCATAACCGGGGCAACTGCCTACACTTGCCGCCTGTAGGTGAAGGAAATGGTTCAGTCATGAGTTGGAACAATATTGATTATTGCGGTGATCTGGGTGCCGGAGGACGAGCCTCCCCTCGGGAGGCTCCAAGGCAACTCTGAGCAAGCGACAAGAAGCTGACGGGGGAAGAGCTGGTGCAAAGGTCCGCAGGGGGGACCTCCCCCCACCCCTACGCAGGGGAGCCCTAGCTTGTGTGTCATTCATGTGTTCAGCAAACATTTATTGTGCGCCTACTCTGTACCAGGCAGTGACCTAGGCACTGGGAACACAGTTGGGAGCAAGAATGGATAAAATCCCTGCCCTAGTAGAGCTTTCTAGTGGAGGAGACGGACAATGAGAAAAAGAACTAAGTCAAGTGCACATACAGTGACGTGTCCGACAGTGATGCATGCTGTGAAGAAAAATAAAACAAGGAAGGATGCAGGGAGACCCAGGAGCTGAGGGCATCCTCATGGCAGGGACTAGAGGGGCCTCAGTGAGGAGGTGAGGGGGGAGCCACATGGACATATGGAGGAAGGGTGTTCCAGGCATAAGGAACAGTCAATGCAAAGGCCCTGAGGCAGAAGTAGACAGGTGGGGTTAAGGGAGAGCAGGAAGGCCAGGGGGCTGGGCCAAAGCAAATGAGGGGGATCTTAGAAAACAAAGGGGACTTCAGAAAACAGCCCTCTCCCATCTCCTGGCTGCCACCCTTACCTACACTTCCCTGTCCCTCTAGACTCACCTCCTACCCCTCTCCCGCTCACACTGCCCCAGCCACCCTAGCCTCTTCCTGTGGTTATTGCAACACGCTAAGCTCATTCCTGCGTCTGGGACTTTGCACTTGCTGCTCCCTCTACCTGTTTTTAAAAATCATCTTCCTTATCAGAATGCATTCTGATTTTGCCTCTTTAGAGGGAGCACCTCTCCCCATCCTTCTCAATCCATCTTTATTTTCCTCCTGGTAATTCTCTTTTTCTGTATCTCTGCTCCACTCTGTTCATTAATGTGTTGAGCTGTTTATTGTCATCCCCCCACCAGCTGTGAGTTCTCTGAGGGTGGGGACCAGGGCCCCCAGCATCACAGCACAGGCTGGGGCACAGAGTAGGTGCTCACAAATGTCACTGGAACAGTTTATGGCCCCAGAGCTAACATATAGGCTCTGCCCTCACACAGAGCCGTGTCCAGTCATTCCCTGATTTTTCTGTACTGTGTGACCTTGGACAAACTTCTCAACTCTCTGAGCCTCACTTTTCCCACAGGGGAGAGAACAGGGTCTGGCACTAAGTCAGGATCTATAAGCACAAGTTGAACAACTGAGGCAACAGTGCTTGACTCCCTGATTCAACAGGATCAGACACGCATCAGCGATCTCTTTTTAATTCTATCAGTGTTCCGTCTCCCACCTTAAAGCAAAAAGCTGAGGCTGTGCCCATTTTCCTGATAAGGAAGTTGGACAAAAGAGGTCACTCATAAAACTTGGCGTGGGTTGTACAGCTTAACTGAGAGCTTGCAAACTGGTTGCCCTCGTGTTTTACTTAATCTGTAACTTTTTTTTTTTTTTTTTTTTTGCGGTACGTGGTCTTCTCACTGTTGTGGCCTCTCCCGTTGCGGAGCACAGGCTCCGGACACGCAGGCTCAGCGGCCATGGCTCACGGGCCCAGCCGCTCCGCGGCATGTGGGATCTTCCCAGACCGGGGCACGAACCCATGTCCCCTGCATCGGCAGGCGGACTCTCAACCACTGCGCCACCAGGAAAGCCCCTTAATCTGTAACATTTTTTAAACTTCTTAAAAAATTAGTTTCTCCACTTGTTAATCTCCCTTTGCCCCCCTTCCCTGCTCGACACTGGGCCCTGGGAGGCTGACTTGAGAGGCCGCAGCCCACAGGCCCTGGAGGGAGAGAGGAGGGCAGGAGGAGAGAGAGGCTGAGGTATCCGATCCCCTCGACCCCTGCCCCGCTCCCTCCCGGTGGGCTTACCAGGAGGCACGGCTGGAAACCTCTCTCTGAAGCCACAGTTCCTGCCTGGGGCCCCCTCCTCCACTTCCATCTCTCATCAGGCCCTGGCGCAGCCATTACCTCTCCTCACTCACGCAGCCCAGGGCCATCAAAGCTTCCCGCTATTGCTAATCCTGGGGAGCTGCACCATCGCACTCCCCTGCCACCGCTGTGTGAACAAGCGCAGGCTAGCCTGCTGGAGAAGACCGCCAGGTGAAGAACTGAGGTGCCCACAGAAGCAGAGCTCCCTGCTGACCCGCGGCTGACCTCAGACACGTGAATAAATCCAGCTGCAACCAGAAGAACCACGCAGCTGAGCCCAGCCTAAGTTTCCAAATTGCAGAACTGAGAATTCAGTAAATGGTTATCATCTTAAGCCACTGAACTCTGGGGAGGCTTATATGGATATGCCTCCTTTAAAACAATCTTGCTCAGGGGCCTTCAAGAACCTACCCTCCGTCAGAGTCCAAGCCAAGGCCTCCTCCCTCCCAGTCCTGATGCCCCTCCCCCCCAACCCCCGTTCTCACTGGTGAGGATGACGATGCCGGTGATGAACAGCACGGCTGCCACCAACAGGCCCCGTTTCCGGAGGGTGCCCTCATCTGCAGAGACAGAAATGGAAGCGTGTGGCGAGAGGGGCCTGCACCCTCCTCTCCCCACGGCCTCCCATGGGTAACTTACCATAGGAGAAGGGGTCGTCCTCGCTTGAACCTGGAGGGGACAGAAGGGAGCAAAGGTTTGTGGAGTGAATCGGTGAGTGAGAGTCAGAGTCAGAGCGGAGACACCTGGGTTTCAGCCTTGGTGCACTTAGAGCAAAACTGAAGTCCTTACTCAGCACACAGTCTGGTTCCCTTCACCTCTAACCTTTTCTCCTCACTTGCCCCCCTCACTTACTGTGCTCCACCCCCACACCCCCACCCCCGCTGATGACCATGCAGACCCTTTCTCACCCCAGGGCCTTTGCACTGGCTGCTCCTGCTGCCTGAAGCTCCCTTCCCCAGATGTCCACATGGCTCCCCCTCAGCTCCTTCTCAGTGAGGTCTCCCTGGCCCTTTACAGAAAATACTCTCCAGTCATTCTCTCACCCTAACCCTGCTTCGTTTTTCTTTTTTATTCCTTTTTTTCTTCGTTTTTCTTGATAGCAGCTTAAAACCACCTCATATATAGTTATTATGATTCTTATTTATTGTCTCTCTCTCCCCATGAAAACGTTTCCTTCATTAGGGAAGAGATTTTTGTCTGTCTCATTCACTGCTGTACCCCTGGCACCTAGAGCAGTGCCCAGCACACAATAAATGCTCAATGAATATTGCTTGAATGAATGAATGAACTCTCTATATGACCCGTGGGTGTATCATTTCCATCTGTTCACTGGGGTTGGCTGGACAGGAAGTGGAAGATAAGACCGGGAGGGGAAGAATCAAGGTGCCCCTGCAAACCGAGCTCCTGCTGACCCCAACCTGATCTCCAATGCACAAGTAAGTCCAGCTGAGACCAGAGAAGCACCCAGCCAAGCCCAGACTAAACTTCTAAACTGCAAACTTGAGAGCTACATAAATGGTTGTCTTTTTTTGGGGGGGCTGCGTCCGGTCTTAGTTGCGGCATGTGGGATCTTCATTGTGGCATGCAGGCTCTTTTAGCTGTGACACCTGGGCTCTTTTAGTTGTGGCATGTGGGAACTAGTCCCCTGACCAGGGATTAAACTTGGCCCCCTGCGTTGGGAACGCGAAGTCTTAACCCCTGGCCCACCAGGCAAGTCCCTAAATGATTGTCATTATAAGCCATTGGGTTTGGGGGTCGTCGGCATGCAGCACTCACTTATGCATTCATTCATCTATTCAGACATTTATTGTGTGTCTACCCTGTGCCCGCCCACTAGAACACCAGCCCTGAAGCCAGGTGTTCGCCCGACACCTGTCTACTGAGCACTATTCTGTGCTGGGCAGTACTGAGGCGCTAAAAACACACAGTGAGTAGGAAATAGCCTGTGTCCAGTCTGGGAAGGGAGTTACTGACCAGTCTGCCTGAGGGCGGGGTCCGTCCTGACGTTTTTGCGTGGGAGTTGGGTCTTGGGGGGCGTGGGGCCTTGAGTGGGATCAGCAGAGAGAGTGGCCAGAAGATGGTGGAGGGCAGGAGTGAGCCGTGGAGGGAAACAAAAGACAACTGAACGTCTGCGTCTGGGAGAAGCCCCTCTCCCACGCCTACCTTCAGGGCGCAGGCCAGGTATCCCCGCCTCCCACCCACAGAGGCAGCCAGGAGTGGCAGATATGGAAATACTGCAATAAGCCTGCACCCCCTGATTAGGACCAACAGCTCCGACTCCCGAGGAACCCCTGGCTCCTCTCCTAGGACCTCCCAGACCACCCCGTGATCAGGAATAAAGGGTCACATCTGTCAGAGCCACACAGGGGCCTCCAGAACCCTGACCCAGTTACAGAGCCTGGAGATACTTGTTAGAAAACATGTTGAATTTCGCCTCTGCTCCCAGACCAGAAACACCAGCGGGTTCCTCTCTTTAAAAAAAAAAAAAAAATCAATACCCAAGGGAAGACCTGGCCCTCTGGCACTGAGAAATGTCCTCAGTGAGGTGGCCATCCCTGACTGATGCCCCGGTGTGAAGCCAGCAAGCAGAGAAGCTGCCTCATGAACTGGCTCCCAGGCCAGCCTCAGCACCTCGTTTCCTAAATACGAACCGATTACAAGATGTTCAGGAAAAGTTCTTCCAAGAAAAGGGATAAGCCAGATCAAGGGTAAAGATGGAGGGACCACAGGAAATGTAATAAAAGCACAGCCTCAGTGGTATGTGGTGCTGATGCCCCGCCCCCCAGCCCTCACCCCGGTGTGTGGGAACCTGGGCTCAAATTCTGGTTCTGCCACTTTGCACTGTGTGGCCTAGGGACAGCCAAGTAACCTCTCTGGGCCTCAGTTCCCTTCCCTGTAAAATGGGGTACTGACAGCTCCTCCCACATAGGGTAGCTGTCAGCAGTGAACGAGTGACCACGTGAAAGCTTAGCACAGTGTGTCCCGCGTGGAGCAAACCCTTAGCACGTTGTTGCTGTTGTCTACCCGGCTCTCACTCCTCCCTTCTTCTGGCAACAGTCCCCTCTCTTTGGGGGGAAATGTTCCTGCTTCCCCAGACCATCTGGGTCTCCTGCTGTAACCCAGCCACAAGGGGGAGCATGTGACCCAGTCTCACCTTTCCCTACCTTTCAAATTCCAAGTAGGGCTTTTGAGTGGACGCTAGGTGACGGAAGTTCTGAGCTGGCCATTTCCTTGCCAGGTGGAAAACAAGCTCCAGTGCAAGAGAGACAAAGATGAAGAAGGGAGAGAGGCTCTGGGGGCGCTGGGCTCAGCAGTGCCTTTTACCACTTGGCTCCTTGACCCCCGCCTCGACCCAGTTGAATTTCCATCACGTACAACCAGGAACAGGGAATACCACATAGGGTAACCCAGGTCAGCAAGGACTCAGAGTAAGTGAATCCGGAGATGTGAAGATGTTTTCTCATTTGGAAAATGTGGAAACAGCTGCTACACCCCCAAACCCCACTGTTGTACAGAATAAAATAAGCTCCCTTCCCCAAGACACCGTATTTCCATCTGTTGTAAAATTGTTTTAAGAGACAGATTCTTTCAGAATAAGATGCTTTACTGCCGTCACTGGGAAGTTGTAACAATGATAAAAAATCTACAAGGAGAATGGTGTGACCTTCTAGGTAGCGCTCTTGTGCGGTGCCCAGTCTGAGCAACCGCACATGCAACTCAGCCTGGGAGTGGCCTAATCTATAGGACTTTCCAGTGGGGGCTGCCTCTCAAATATGGATCATCACACAGGCATTAAAGACCCCCTATTACCTTTATTTTTGCTCATCCCCCTTTCCCACGCCTCTGGTCCTGAGGGGAGCCACCTCTTCCCTGACTCTTGGTCTATGCAGATCAGACATGGGGCACAGACTCAGGGCCTGACCAGTCAGAGCTGTTCATTTCCCAGGCTCCCATTGGTCAGACATAGGCACATAACCCCAGCTGGGCCAATGAGAGTCAACTCTAGGCCTTTCAGCTAGAGATGCACTCTAGCTGCTGAGTTTGTAGCCTAAACTTAGAGCTACGGGACCACCTTTGTCACTAAGAGGGGAAAAGCCGCTTGAGAATGAAGAAAACAGGGCTGAGAGAGGAAGCAAGTCAGTCGTGATGACAGTGCTTGAGCCCAGCTGTGCCTGAAATTGGTGCTTCTGTACTTTGCAGAGCGTATATCGCTAATACGTCTTTTTTTTTTTTTTTTTCCAGTTGGGTTTTCCGAGTTTTGCAACTGAACAGCTCCTGCTCTAACATTAAGAAGATCTACACCAAGGAAACACCTACAGGTACATTTCCCGCACCAGCCCTTCGAAGGGATCTGAATAAAAAGGGTTCCTGAGTCTACCAAGTTTGGAAAACGCTGCAAACTAGACGCTCCCTCTTGGGATGTCTGCTACAAACAAGCTTTATTACGACTCCGAGAAGTCCTGCCAGATAGAAACGTGTTTAACTTTAACTCAGAGTTTCCCAAATACCTTTGACTGCAAACCGAGAAAATTTTTTTGAAAAATGTATTAATTCCCCAAACGGGTGCTCTGAGAAATGTACTCAGGGAAATGCCGACCTAGATGGAGAATTAAACACAACTCATATGTTGCTGTTCTAGTCCCAGGCTCTACCTTGCGTCCTGCTCTTGTCTGTCCCCGGACCTGTTGTTAGAAGCACATCCATTTCCGTCGGTTGCTGGGTGTGGATCTCCATCTGGTTCGGGGTTGCTTCTACTCAGGTCGGAAGAGAAAGGAGGGGAGGGTGAGAAAGAAGCGAATCAGGGACCTGCAGAAAGCAGCAAGGGGCCCTCTCCCCTCCTCAAGTTGGCAAAAATCAAAGACATCCATGTACAAGTGCTGCTGTGGGGATGAGAGAGGGGGGACTCTCTCACTCGCCGCTGGTGGCAGGGCAGATCAGTGTGCCTTTGCCCCACCGTGTCGTGGGTAAACTTTAGAGCCAGGTTCCTGGACCCTCATCCTAGCCGTGTCACTGATGTTCGGTGACACCTCGGGTGAGCTACTCTGAGCCTCCTGTAAAGCGAAGATAATGCTCATTTCTACCTCAGAGGGTTTGTGTGAGGATTGAATGAGTGAATGAGGGTGAAATATTTAGAACCATGACCGGCACTTAATTTGTGCTATAAGTGCTCAAGGAGGAGGGGACAGGCTTTCTCATTGCGGCACTGCGAGCAACAAGAAGAACTGGAAGCAGCCAATATGTTCATCAAGATGGACATGGCTTCATCAGCTGTGCACCGGCACCCTGCAGAATGCCACGCAGTGAAAAAGACCAACATGGATGCTTCTATAGGACTGTGGGAAGAGCTTCCAAACACATTGTTGCATGGGGGAAAAGTGAGTTGCTGAACAAGTCATACAGTATCCTTAAGCCCCCACAACGACACTTCCCAATTAGTATATATTCCCCAGTTAATACACATGTGATGCAGTATCACTGGGGAACTACTCCCAATGTAACACTAACGGTGGGGACCTCTCAGAGAGGGAGAAGAGAATGAGAATGGGGAGTGGATGAAGGGATTTCATCTTACCTGCAATATTCTTTTAATTTCCAAGGAGAACGTGTCTATGTACCACTAAACATTAATGGACAAAACTGGTGAACACTTTTTGAATGATGTTATATTCCAAGAAAGAGTGAAAGAAATGATTTGAAAATTCAAAAAAGGAAAAAGATAAAGAGATAAAAGGAAGAAAATGAAGGGGTTGGCATACAGGGAGTTTCTGGGGTGTCTGCAAAGCTCTATTCCTTGACCTGGGTGATGGTTACATGCGTTCAACTTAGAGTAATTTAAGTTGTACACTTACGGTTTTTATATTTTTCTATAGGCATGTTATTTTTCATGATTTCAAACAATTTTTACAAGAAGTGAATGGAGTTAGCTGGCCGCCCCACGACAAAGTAAACCTGGGGATTCAGCACTGGGGGACTGAAATGGGTAATCAAGGACCCAGAGTGTCAGAGGACCCAGAGTGTCAGTGGGGATTCAGCACCGGGGGACTGAAATGGGTAATCAAGGACCCAGAGTGTCAGAGGAAGAGGGGCAACAATGTCTGTCCCAGGCCCACCTCCCCACCCTCTGCCCCTGCCCAACTCATTACCAGCCTGCAGGGTTGAAGTCTGAGGAGTGGGCTGGAGTTCTGGTTGGACGGTGTCTGGAGTCCGGAAACAGGAAGAGAAAAGAGAGAAGATGCAGAGAAGGTGCATGGATGGAGGTACAGGGGGATTTCCATAGCAACTCAAATTTGATGTCATGGAAACGAATTAATCCAGCCATTTGCTAACTGCCCAAATGGGATGCCAGTATCTCCCTGGCCTCAGGCCCTCCCCTCCCACAGATGTCTTTTCCCCTACTCAGCACCCACCCGCATCTGGTAAGAGCCCCCTGAACATCCTTTGGGGAACCATCCTTCCCTGACTGTCAGTCCACTTGGTTCAATGGGCCTGGCACCAGCCCTGTTGGAAGTTAAACACGAGACCCAGGTCTGGCCAATGAGTTTTCTATGCCTGTGGCCACAATGATCAGCTCACAGGTGGGTGTGTGACCTGAGCCTGGTCAATGACATTCAGTTCTGGGGCATCTGCTGGATTGGGGAAGGGGAAATTCTCTTTCCTCTGGATTCTTAGCAGGTAGGATAGAAGCTCCAGGTCTCTATGGGCCATCTTTGCTCCATAAAAAGAGAATCTGCCTTAAAATGAAGCCATCACAGAGAAAACAGAACCAGGAGATGAAGACACGTTCCTGATAGCATAATTTGAGCCTAGATGGAGCCATGCCTGAAGGTTTACCCCTGGACTTTTCAGTTACACAAATCCAAACAATCCCGTTTGGTCCAAGTTTGAGATTTTTGTTGCCATTGTTATTTGCAATGACAGGCTCTTGACAGACCTGTCCCTCCTTCCTCACCTGGGGCTGGAGTCAGGGCATGAACGTTCTCAGTGACTGGGTCTGCTAGAGTAATGGATGTGGCCCCCTCCAATGTCTGTCCTGGGAAATCAAGGATGAGAAGTCAGGGAGGAGCCTCTGGTCCGCCTTCTCTCACCGAAACCCCTACCCTGCCCTCCCTCCTGAAACTTTGGGGGATAACCAGGAAGTCCTGTCTGCTGGCGGAGCAGCAGACAGATGTGTGATTGATCAGCTTTGGAGGAAGTGTTTTAAGAAATGTTAATACCCCAGCACCCTACCTGCAGCTGCCTCTCCCTATCCATCCTTGTGGGGTGAGAGAGGCAGTTTAGCCTAGGAGCCCAGGTGCTAGACTCAGCCAGGGCCCTGATCTCAAAATCTGTTCCCAATAACTTCCTTGCTGTGTGTCCTGGAGCAAGTGAAGCCCCTCTCTGAGCCTCGACTGCCTCATCTGCAAAGTGGGAATAATACTTGAATCTACTACTCAGGACTGTAGAGAGGGTGAAATGAGATGGAGGTCTCCCGCACTGCTTAACGTGCAGTCAGCGCTGGACAGAGCCACTGTCCCCCACCCTGGCCCAGCCTCCATGCTCTCCCTCCTGGACCATCACACGACCTCCTCCCTGGTCTCCCTGCTCCCATCCGGCCCCTACAGTCTGCTCCCCACACACAGCCAGAGGGAGCCTGTGAACCCCTGAGTCAGATCAGGGCCCTCCTCTGGCTGCATCTCACTCCTAGTAAGAGCCAAAGTCCTCACCTGGCCCATAAGTCCCCCCTCCACCCGGTCCCCTGTCACCTCTCTGACCTCTCCTCTTACCGCCCTGCCCCTTCCCACCCTAACCCTAGCCCAAACCCGAACCCGAACACTGGCCTGCCTGCTGTCACTCACATTCTCCAGACAGCACTCGTTCCTTACATGCCTGCTTGGCTTGTTCCCTCCTCTCCTTCAAGTGTCTGCCCAAATGTCACCTTCTGGTGAGGTCTTACCTGATCACCCTATTTAAACAATCCTCATTTCTCTCCTCTGTTTTTCTCTATAGCACTTTTCACCTTCTAGCATACTATATAATTTACGGATGTGTCAGTTACTGTGTGTCTTTCCAACTAGCATGTGAGCTCCTGTTTTATGCAATGGCTCTTTCCCCAGTGCCTAGAATAGGATCTGCTCAGTGAACGCTTGTTGAATGACCGAATGAACACAGGAAACCCATTTTATCAAAGAGAAATGGGGCAGCTTCAGTGCAGAGTTTGCTCTGGGTTCCTGGGTTGTAGCCCAGCCCCTCCACTCACTAGCCTCTGGCACAGGGCACTTTCCTTCACTGAGCCTCAGTTTCCTCATCTGTAAAAGGGTCATGACAACAGCATCATAGAGTAGAGCTGAAGCTGAAACAAGCACCTGTCATGTAGAAAGCACCTGCAAAGGCCCACCACAGGTACTGCCTTCAGAAAACACTTCTCAGGTAAGGGTGAGACATCTCCAACTCCTGGACTGGCCCCAGCTCACCCTTTTCCCTAATCATATATCACCTGGGGATCCAAGGGAGCTGCTCTGCTGTGAGTCCGGTGTTCCTGGCTGCCAAGTAGGAAACCGACACCCATCTCCCCGCCAAATCAAACTCCGTTGAGTCCTTCTTGGAGGTGAAATGGAGGATGCTCAGCAGGACAGGCCCTGGCCAGACTCGTTGGAAGCAGCCACCCAGGTCTGAGGTATCTAAACAGGGTGTAACCTTGGCCCCCTTACTGGGGCCCCCACTTCCTGGTGCCAGCTCAGGAGGGGACTGAGGACACAGGACAGAGCATCCAAATTCACCAGCCTTCCACCCAGCAACGCGTGCACCCGAAGCGGGGCTGAGGGCCCTGCAGCAGGGTGGAGTCAGGGCTGGGCCTTACCTCTGGTGGGGAGAATCAGGCCAACGAAGACCAGGAGACACAGGCGACCAAAGGGCGACATCTACAGAGCAAGCCAGAGCTGGGGTCAGCCATGATGTCGGCGAGGCAGGCCCAGGGCAACCCCTGGGGACCCTGCAGCCCCCTTCCTTACCCTGAGCGGGCACCTCTGGCTTCAGAGACCCCTGCCAGGGTCTTTGGCTGCGGGAAGGAGGGCCAGGGGGAGGGTGTCAGAAGTGGGGATCGCCAGCAGTCACTCCCTCTTTCCCTCTGCAGGTCCCCAAAGAAAACAAGAAGCGTCAGACTAAACCAGGCTTCAAGTAGCAGCCACTGCACAGGGCTGAGAAGCACTCAAGGGCTAGACAGGACTGACCGTGTGGGGCAAGGGGAGGGAGCTGGGGCACCGGAGGAGATCTGAGGACCTCGGTCCCTCCCTCTGGGGCAGTCCTCAGAGCAGAGAAGTCAGCTAGGAGGGGGAAAGAGGAAGAGTGAGTAATGCGCTCCTATCTCAGAGGAAAAAGTGAGTTGGTGTTAGGGGCCTCCCTGCAGGGACAACAGAGCAGGATGCTGGGCAGATCTGGGAGGGTGAGAGGGATGGAGGGGAACTGGGGAGACTGAGGCAGGAGGAGAGAAGCAATGCCGCACACGGAGGTAGTGGGGAGCCGGAGGGACAGGGAGCATGAATGGGGGGTGGGGGGCGGAGAGGCGCCAAGAAGATCGCTCTCTACCCACCTGAGCCCGGCCCCTGGGCAGAGGGGAGCGGACGGAGGAAGATCGGAGGAGAGACTCACGTCAGAGCTGGTGGTCCCGAGCCGCCGGCAGCCTCGTGCGGAGAGAGCAGCTGCAGTGGCTGAGTCCAGGCGGAGGGTGTGGCCAGGGGAGCGCTGGCGGGCGGGGACCGAGACGGGCTCAGTCATTTCCTCTTGGGTTTCCTGGCTTCGGAGCCCGGGGTGGGAGCAGGAGGGGGAGACGTTGAGGGCTATGGGGGGGCTGGGGTGAGAGGCTGGGCGGAGGCCTCCACACACACCCCCCCCCCGGCCTAGGGGAGGGTGGGAGTGGGGAACAGCAGGGCGGGCAGGTCTGGGCGGGGTGGGGCTCCTGTGGGGAGGGAGGGAGAGCGGGGGAGGGGTCTACTCTGGGGTCTGGGTATGAGAAGGGAAGGGGCAGCTGGGGCGGTGGCGCTGAGGGAAGGAAGGGAAGCTTGAGGGGCTCTGAGAGAGAAGGCGGCCACTGTGGCACTGCGGGAGGGGAAGGAGAGGAAGGGGAAAAATCTGGGGATGGGGGAGACAGCTCCCCAGCTTCAGCTTTGTCCCCTCCCCGGTTTGGTCCCCACAGATGAGAACACACAGACAGAACAGGGGGAAAAACCAAATGCACATTTATTAAGCTCAAGACATAGACGCTGAGGGTGCGGGGAGCAGGGAGGTGCCGGGGAGTAGCACACAGGGATTGTGGGGGGCTGAGGGTGGACTCCCGGGGCCCCAGGAGCTGGAGGCCTGAGTCCCTGGGTCTGGGATGCAGACGGGCTCTTTGGGGGGTCGTAATTGCCAAGGCCTGGGGAGGTGCAGCGGCTCCAGCCTTGGAGTAGGTGGGACGGCTCATTCAGGGGAGCGCTCCCTGGGCAAGGCTGGGGTCCCCACGGCCTCCACCCGGTCCTCAGGCTCCCGCAATCAGGCAGGGACAGTAGTGGAGGTGCCCAGGGCTGGTCTACACGCCGCCACCTCCAGGGGCTGGGGTGAGAAGGAGTGAGAGAGAGAGAGAGAGAGAGCCATGGAGCTTCAGTGGGCAGCAGAGGGGTGGAGGCAGCCCCCCGCCACACACTGCCAGGGCTCCTTCATGGAAGTCAGGTCTCCAGACTGTCACCCTAGAGCTAGCCCTGGGAAGTTGTCTTGCCTCCCTGAGTCCTAATATCTGGTCCACAGAGGCACACCTTTGGGGCTTTTGTCCTGTCCCACAGGACACTGTCATGAGAGGAACACATCTGTGATGAGGCCGAAGACCCCTGGCCCAGCCTGGGCTTTTCTGTGGTGTCCCCCCACCAGAAAAGGCGTCTCCATCCCTCTCCCATGCTCCCAACGTACCTCCTATACCCCCATTCCTTCCTTTCCAGCACACCATCTCTGGAACATTTGGATACAACAGGAATTCCTATGTCTCCCACCCACTTGGGCCCATCATTCAAGTGGAATGGGTGAGAATTCTGTACATATTCTTAGACTGTGGCCAGGTACCCAGGCCAACCGTACCCCCCCATCATCCACAAAGTGACCCACTAATGTTCTTAAATCTCATTAAATAAACATGAAACTAAACACATGAAATTCCACATCAAATCCTCCAAATATGGAGTACCCCAAGGCCCATTTTTTTTAGTTCTAAAAACTTTATAAGAGGCAGAGTTTCCCATCTCTGATTTTTTAAAAGTCCCTGGAAAGGACACAGTTCCACTAAAAACAGGTCGAGATATTTTTACATAATTAAAATTAACACCCTCAAGGAGTCACAATCTTTCATCTACATGCTTATCCCCCCTCCTACATCCTACATCTATCCACCTGCACTCACTCTCCCCCTCCTCCTCACGCCATCCCTCCCCCCTCCCCCCCTTCACCTCACCCCCTCCCACATTCCACCCTCCTCCTCCATTCTCCACCCCTTCTAGGGACTCCTTCCCCCTCTTCCTCTATCCCCTCCTGCACCCTTCACCTCCTCTTACACCCCCATTCTCTTCACTCTTTATCCTATACTTTCCATCTTTCCAGCCTCACACTCATATTCTCTCCTCTATTGTCTCTTTTCCAATATCAATTTTTTTTTTTTTTTTTTTTTTTTTTTTGCGGTACGCGGGCCTCTCACTGTTGTGGCCTCTCCCGTTGAGGAGCACAGGCTCCGGACGCGCAGGCTCGGCGGCCATGGCTCACGGGCCCAGCAGCTCCGCGGCATGTTGGGATCCTCCCAGACCGGGGCACGAACCCGTGTCCCCTGCACCGGCAGGCGGACTCTCAACCACTGCGCCACCAGGGAAGCCCTCCAGTATCAGTTTTTAAAACCTGTATTCTGTATGTCTCTCTTTTTGTCGTTTGATACAATTATTCACAAGCCTTCCTTCCTTCCTTCCTCCCTTTTTCTCAGCCATTTCATCCTAGATCTTCCCAACTGAACACTAAAGTCTGGAAAACATTCTATCTTCCTGCCTTCTCTAGTGCTCAACTCTGCCTTCATTCTGACTGCCAACATCCTTTTCCCATGTGGACCCCTCTCTCCACAGGCTGTGGCTTTCTCATCTGGGGAATTAGTTCATCCTTGCTTTTATGAGCTTAGGTACTTGTTTCTGGGCAGTTTCAAGGACCCTTTAGGACATTTCACATCCCGCTAACTTCATGTTTTAACATGTTTGATCGGCAGGGTCTCAGCTCCATCGTTGGTGGCCCCATTCTTAGGGACATCCAGTGCAGTTTCCCCTCTGACTCCCCTCCCTGCTCCCACCCATCTTCCCAGAACCACACCCTTTCACACCCCTCACCTGAAGAGGGAAGCTCCGACTTACAGGATTTGCATGTTGGGCTGTGGAAGCAAAGATGAGAGAGAAAAGCATAAACAGCCTCATTTGCGCAGGCTTTCTGGGAAACACCTGGCAGGCCCCGGGGGCCCTTTTGTTTGGCAGCCCCCCTGCGCCCCAGGCCGCTCCCACCCCTCCCCGTCTCTCCCTGCTGCTGCCGGACCTCTCAGACCTGGAGTCCGCCTTCCTGCACTTCATCTTCTTGCCTGTTAGGACAGAGACAGAACAGAACAAGGAGACAGGACATAAGGGTCTGGACAAAAGTCAGCAGGGGAACTGCAGGTGCCCAGGGCTTTGGAGCCCGAGAAGGGGTCACACTTACTGACGATGAAGAGGATGCCCAGCAGGAACAATATGGTAGCCAGAGTCATGCCCACGGTCTGGACGGTATCATAGTCTGGGGAAGATATCGGAGGACATCAAAGTGGGGGCAGCACCTCAGCTCCCCTGGAGCCTTGGCCTGGGTTCAAGGCTGCAGGCTCCTCCAGTGGGTCAACGTGAGGATCAAGTACATGGCCTTGGGCGTTGGGCGCTCCCCTTAACCTCTCCTCTTTACCCTTCTCTTACCCTTCTCTGGATTGTTTGGCCATAGATATAGATAAAGATATGACCTTCCTCTATTGCATATATATATATATATATATATATATATATATGTATGTATATTTTTCAGCAAACAACCTTCTCTGTGGTCTCTCTGTCACCCATCCCCCTACTCAACCCTCCAGCCATAGGGATCCTGTTAACACCTGAGTCTGATCAGGGTCTTCCTGAGTTCAGAGCGCACCACTCCACCCCCTCCAACTTCCACTGCATTGCAAAGAAAAGCCAAAGTCCTCCCCACAGCCCATGAGGCCCTGTACCATCTAGTTCCTATGCCTTCCTATGGCTTCTCAGAGCTCATCCCCTACTCCAAGCACACCAGTCTCCCTGCAGTTCCTGGAGCCTATCAGGCATGGTCCTACCTCAGGGCTTTTGCACTTGCTGGGCCCTCGGCCTGAAAGCTCCTCCCCCAAATATCCCTCCCTTACCAACTTCTGGGCTTTATTCAAATGTTAGTGACACATTCTCTGGCTGTCTCATTTAGCATTTTCCATGCTCTCCTCAACATCTCCTAATTTCATTCTTTCTTTTATTTTCCTTCATAAGAATTATTCTTTAGTATGCTGTAGTAAACATTTATAAAGCATCCACTCCGTACCAGCAGCAGCCCAGGCCCCTGCCCTCAGGGAGTTGTCGTTCATATTGTGATAAACAAAAGAAAACCAAAAACCTCAGTCATGTGACCATGGCTAGATGTGGGTGTAGCCCCTCTTGCTGGGGAGTCAGGAGGGCTTCTCCTAGTAGACAGTCATTATTTGATCTGAGGCCTGAAGGAGAAAAAGGAGCTGTGTGGAGAGCTAGAGGAAGAGTATTCTGGCAGAGGGAACAGTAAGTGCAAAGGCCCTGAGGCAGGAAAGAACTTGGCGTATGGAGAAGCGGTATGAGTGAGCAATGGGAGAGGGCAGGAGGGTACACAGAGGGGGAACTGGGGTCAGTTCTGCTAGACCTGGAGTCATTTCTTGAGCTTCAGTGCTGTGGGGAAGATTTAATGATATCATCCGAGTAACTCTTTCCTACAGTCCTTATACGTAGGAACCATTACTATTCTTTATTTACAGAAGGGCCCAGAGAGGCAAAGTTTCTTGCTCAAGGCCACACAGCTAGTGAGTGGATAATCCAGGATTCAAATCCCGACAGCCTGGTGTCAGAGTTGTTTGCTTCCCTGATGATCCCAGTGCACCAGCCCGGAGTGCTGGTGAAGCCTAAAGAGGGTCCATAGAGGGTACCCCCTCCCCAAGTCTGACTCGGCCCTCCATGAGCCCAGCTGATGTGAATTATATCCACATGGTCACATGGCCAGTGGGCCAGCACGTAGCGTGTAGCCAAAGCTGAAGCCACTTCAGCAGTGACCCATGGGGCTCTACAGCCACCCCTCCATCCAGCCCCAGGGTACCCTCATCACAGGATCTGCCACTCACCGTAGTAAAATGGGTCAGGTTCCTGAGGAACTGTGGCAAGAAGGCAGAGAAAGAAAGAGAGGGGGGAAAAGATTTCAACAATGAGCTTCTCAACATTTGTGAGGATCCTGATGGGGCCACTGGTCCAGTGGTTTCTGTGTGGAAATCAGATAATGAGATCTCGTGCTCTGGATGATGTAGCCTCATGGCCAGACACAAAGCTTAAAGAGAGGAGCATAGGCTGGATTCCAGCCCCCACTCATTCCATTGGTCGATACCTTCCCTTGTACAGTGTACAACCTACCTAACCATACGTGGCGGTCCTGGTCCTAGCCCCCCATGGAGGTCTAATGCAAGCATGGACTCATTTCCTGAAATACACATATATACTCCCGTTTGCATACGATGCTGAGACTCCTATCCCACTGCTGAGTGGACTGCTGAGTGTATCGGCTTCCCCTGAACACTCCCTGAAACTTCTCAGCCATCTGAGAGCTCCAAAAGGCAGGCACTGTGGCTACTGCTCTCATCCACTTGCTTCTGACACCAAATCCAGCAGAGCAGAGATTTCCAAAATTTTATATTATATTATATCATACTATATTATATATATATCCTATATTACTTATTTCTCAGACATCAATTTAAAGATTCAAAATTGACTTTGTAATAACTTTCCCAGTGTGTGTGTATATGCATGCATATGTATGTAGCTTTACCACATAAAACATACTCATCCATTGGAAGACTCACTCTGATTTCATGAATGTTAACATGTGGATAAAACGTGTGTGTGTGTCTGTGTGTCTGTGGATTTACTTTTCCCCAACTCCCACCTCCCTGTCTCAAACTATATTCCCCTTCAGGAGAGCTCAGAACATCCTTCCCATTCAAGAAACCCATCCTGACGCTTCCTTCATTCCTCTGACAGCTTTTAGTACACTCTGTCTTGATTAGAGCACAATTCTGCAAAGCAAGCACCACTAGGGGAGTGGGGGTGGGGGTGGGGTACCAGGAGTGCCAGGGAGATGCCAGATGTTGTCATTAATGTTCTTCCCCTATCCAGGCTCAGGAAGGTTGGCTACCTTGAGGTTGGGAAGGGGGACATATGACTAATTCAGGCCAATGAACTCTGCAGCATTTAAGTGCCCGCGCAAGAGCTCTCTTTTGCCTTTGGCCTGGTGATATGAATGTTCAAGATCGCGGCTTCTCCAGTTTTCTTTGGTGAGTAGAGACCCCCCAGTTGACCTGTGGCGGCCATATAGTCTAAATGAGAAATCTACCTTCACTGGGAGAAGCCACTGAGATTTTTTGTTACCAACAGCATACTCTAGTTTAAACTGACTCGTGCAGGTGGCACCCAGGCAAGACCCTGATTAGCACTGACTCACAGTGTGTGAGTTCACCCTTCTCAGTTCCCTGTCCCATCTTCAAAGAGCAAGTCTTAAATAGGAGCTGATGTGACTCTACACTTTCCAACCCTTGTTAATCTCCCGAGATAAAAACAGGCCTTGGGTTCAGGGCCTTCAGCAGGCAACAATATCTAAATAGACTGTTATGACGTTATTTGCTTTTCTCCTTTATTTATTTATCTAAGCAGCATTTGATAGCACTGAGTCCATGCCAGGCTCTCTTCTAAGCACTTTACAGATATTAACACAGTTATCTTCACAGCAGCTCTCTGATATAGGCGCTATCTTCATTCTCATTCCACAAAAGAGGAACGCTGAGGCTCAGAAAAATGAAGTCACCTGTTTAAGATCATTTTAATACTTGCCTTCAATGTAAGACCAAAAAAAAAAAAATTCCTGATTTTCCATTTGTGGTGGCAGTGTAAAATAAAGCTAACAAAGTTTTTTAAAAGTTAATTCTTTGAAGGAAAAATGTTAAATAAATATCAGTGTGGGGAAGATTTGGACAGGGCAAAAATCATGAAGGTGGTACTCATAAGCATCAGATGGGGAAAACATTTTAGAGTCATCTGTGCTCTGTCTTAGCTCCCCCACCAGCTGGAGAGTAAATTTATTGGGTTCATCTCTACTGTTAATCCTGGCGTTTATAAAGTTTTTCCAAGAAGTTTTCTAGAATGAATGAATGGATGGATGAATGAATGAATGAGCTCCTACTAGGCTGCTGGGAGACTGCATCAGAGGTGGAGCAGTTGAATTATCCTGCTTTTGTCTCCTGTGCTTCCACACATCCTGCCTCCCCAAACCATCACAGAAGCCCAGTGGGTGAGCGCCTGCCCCAGAGTCCTCTTTGGTTCCTCCCTGGGTGCTCCTTGCTCCACGCAGAAGTTCCTCTTCTGGTCTCTGCTGCCCCAGTAATCTGGGTCCTCAGGACGAGGCTGAGCTAAGGGTGGAGCCAGGAGGCAGGAGAAGGAATGTGCACCACTCCTGGCCAGTTGCCAAGGAGACGTCAGGAAGGAGGTGGTTACTATGGCAACTGGGGCATCTTGAGAGGTGAAGAGAGTTGATGGGTCTGGGTACCCCAGGCTGGATAGGGTCCTGTGTGGGACTTGGGGGTTGGGTTTCTAACTCTGGGGCCAAACTTGACTGCCTCTGCTCCCTTTGTACCTCCTGTTGTTGCCTCTGCAGGACTGGCTTCTGGCCAAGCGGAGGGTCCCTCTTAGGGATAGGGACCCAGGCCCAGCTGTGCTCCTGCATCTTCTTTCTGTTTGTCCCCAACACACCCTCCTGCTCTCTGATGGGGTGGGGGATGGGGGGATGCGGGAGCCATCCCCCACCCCCAAAACAATCCATTCATTCATTAATTAATTTCATTAAGTGGTTTGCAACAGGCAACATGCATTTCCTCCCCCGGGGTTTCCCAAGACCTGTGGTACCCTCTCCTGCTGTGACTGGAGAAAGGGTGTGGGGAGGTGGAGGCATCTGTCCTCCCACCTCTGCCCGTCTGCTGCCATCGATCTTGCTAACCACCATCTCCGCGAAAGGAAGCACTAGGCCCCCGCCAGGCTTGCTGCCTCAGCCCTGCCCCCTCTCCCTAGGGTGGCTTCCAGCCTCTGCAGCCGCCCCCCCCACCCCCACCCCCCCGCCCTGCTTCAAATTCTGCAGATATGGCTCAGTGCAGCAGCCCCCACCTCCCAAGAAAGCGGGCAGGGGAGGAGAGATCAGAGTGGAATTGGGGTTCCCTTCACTTGCCAGAGGTTCCTCAGCACCGCTGGCCTCTCCTCTGGCCCTGCTCTCAGCGCAAGAGACCCTCCCTTGCCCACCTCTCCCCCACCATGGAAGCATCCTTCCCCTTGCCCCTCTGCAGAAGCAGGCTCAAGAAAGGGGGCTGTCGGGGGGGGTCAGTATTTCGGGGGTGCATAATTGGGCTAATGGTGTGAAATGTAAATCTCTGTGTGGGCGATGGAGGTAGGGAGGGGCATCTGTGTGCACACCCAAGTGCACCTTTCGGACCAGACAACACCCCGAATGTGGGCTGGGAAGGAGGGTCCTGACACCCATCCCTGCCCATGGGGGCTCACTGCAGTGGTACGGGCCCCACCCTGTGCCACCCCCCCTTCTCTTTTCCATTTCCCTCTCACGCTGTGGGGCCATCTCTCTCTCTCTCCCCCTCTGTGTCTTTATGCCTCCCTCTCCATAGTTGCCTCAGTCCCTCTATCTCTCAGTCTCTATCTCTTTCAGGCGCTCTGTCAGTCTCTTTCTGTATTCCTTTCGGTCTCCCTCTCTCTTGCTCTCTCTGTCTCTCTCCATCTCTCTCTCATTTCCTCCAGCTCCTATCTTTCCCTCTTTCTCCCTGCTTCCCACTGAACCTGCCTGTCAGAGATTTCAGGAAACACCCACCGTAGGTGCCAGCACTAGAAAAAAAAGAGGCATATGGACCCCCTCCCCTTACCCTCCTGAAATCTGCGAGAACCTCTGTGGCTGCAGATCCACCCGCTCCCACCTTCGAAGCCCATCTCTTCGAGTCCACTACCACCGCTGTGCTGGACCAGCCACCCGGTTGCTATAGCTACCGGTCCGAGCATCCTTTCTCCCGGGACTGCCGCTCTCCAACCACGGGTCCCGCACAGGAACGACACCACCGGGAGAAGGTGTCCAAGAGGCCTGGAGGGGTGCCAAGGGGTGCACTGCAGGGGCCTCCGCCCATGGTAGGAAGGGACATCCCCTTCCCCATTCCCCCCCCCTTCCAGTACTGGAATCTCCCCAGATCCTCTCTCCTAAGCTCTAAGATCCCGGAGCCCCCCTGCGCCCTCTCCACAGGCGACGCTCACCCTTTGTGGTGACCTGGGTCGGGGTCGCCATGCCAAGCCGGAGCAGGGGTCGGCTGGATGCCGAGGCGGTGAAGGCGCGGCTGCAGCAGCTGGAACCGGGACGGACTGTTGTCGGGGGGAGATGGGGGGAGCCCTGGTGTGGAGGGGGCCGTAGCCAATGGGGGCCCGGAGAGCCCGCCCCCGTCCCGGCCACCCCCGCCCCCGCCCCCGCCCACTGCCGACGTCCCCGCCCTTTCCCCAAGGGTGGGGGCGCCCTCTGCCGGGGCCAAGGGGGCGCCCAGGCTTTCCGCGCGAAGGGACTGACAGATCCACACCGCTCTGTCAAGGCAGAAAAGCACGTTTTATTGGAAATCTGAGCGGCAGACGGGAGTCTGTGGGGGAAGGGCTGGGAAAGAGGACAGTCCAGATGGAGGTGGGCGCGCGGAAGGTGGGTGGGAGGCGTCAGGTGCCAGGGGAATTCTGTGTGGGTGAAAAGGGTAAGAGGCAGGAGAGCCCTCCAAGCCCCCTATCCCAGCCCTTCGCCCCCTCCTCCTCCCCCCTCCCCCCTCCAGCCTAGTCAGAGCTGCAGGACCTGGCTGGCTTCCATCGCACCAGGTGTCTCTACCGCCTGCGGGTGGACAGACCTAAGGGGGAACACATAGAGTTCGGATAGCAGGAGGGGCCCCCCAGCTCCTCTGGAAGGTGGGAGCACAGCAGGGCAACTCCCCGACCTCGGGTTTCAAATCAAGCCCCCCGCTCCACGCGCCCACGGAGGACCAGGAAAGGGGTTCTTGGAACCAGCTTGCATCCCCAAACACCCGAAGTCTCCCCAAACTCACGGCGGATTGAGCTGCGGAAAGTTCCCTCCTCTTCATCAGGTTCCCCAGTCCTGAGAAAGGAGATGCAGAAGGAATTGGGGATGGAAAAGGAGAGAGGCAGCTCTCACCCGGGAAACCCCAGCGCGGCCCCCATTTCACAGACTTGTGTACTGAGACCCAGAGATGGGCGAGGAGCAGGTTCCAGGCCGCCAGAAAATCCAGTGCACCCAGGAGCAGTTTAAGTGTTTGGCAGGAGGCGCTCCAAGCCGGTAACAGAGAGTACCTCCCCGAGTGCTGGAGAAGGAACTAGAATTTGGAAAGGAGGTATAGCCAAAGCGACTTGAGGGCAGATTGCCTGGAGACGGCCTAGGTTAGAAACCTAGAGCCTTCCTTCATCTTGCAGTTGAGCGATTTGGGGCGTGTGACCACCTTCCTGTGCCTTGGCTTCCTCATCTGTAAAATGAGGTTAATAAAAGCACCTGCCTTATAGATATGGTGTGAGGGGTAAATAACACATCATGAAACAGCATCCTGCACGTGGGACACACCCAATAAATACTACCTTTATTTATAATAACATCTACAAGTATCTTAATACCGACAAGGTATTCATACATTGCCTGGGCTTTACATTTTTATTTAAGGATGAATCAGAGAGCTAGAAACAGGACTCCGAGCTAAACTGGGCCGCCAAGTGAGGTGATCTCATTTCGCCGCGGCTCTTTCTTTCACAGCACTTACGGCACTTCGTGATTTTATATTTGTGGGTCTGTTGGAGCCCATCGCCACCGCCCCCACTGGGCCGGACGCTCAGCCAGGCAGGGAGGGCAGTTAATTCGTGGCTTGGTCCCAAGGCCTGGCTTGGGGCTGGGCACGTAGTAGGTGCTTGATACATATTTGCCGAGGGGTCTCTCTGGCTCTGGATCTAGTGGACTTCCGGCCTCACCCCCAGTGCTCCTTCAGAGCGGGAGTAGATGAGTGAGAGCCCAGAGAGGCTTCTTACCTCTGCTGCTGGTTGAATTTGCACCGGCATCTTCTGCCTGTGGGTGGGGGCGTGGGGAGGAGTGAGCTGAGATTACGCTCTACGCGGCACAGCGAGCCAGAGCTCGCGCTCGCCAGGGCTGGAGCGGCGCGGGGGATAAGGGTGGGGCAGGGACAGGGGGGTGCTGGGCCTGCAATAGAGACGCGGCTGGCCCGAGGGAGGAGTAGAAGGGGCAGGGCGGAGCCTAGGGCAGGGAAAGGGGAGCGGCAGAAACAGGGGCGGGGCCGAGGGCGGGGTCGTAAACGGGGCGGGCCCGGGGGCGGTGATAGAAGCGGGGACGGGGCCGAGGGCGGAGTAGAAGGGGCGGGGCCTAGAGCTGCGATAGGGGAGGGGCATAAACAGGGGCGGAGCCGAGGGCGTGAGGCCGGGGGGCAGAAATAAGGGCGGGACCAAGGGCTCTGATAGGGGCGGGGTTGGAGGCGGAGCGGGGACTGGACGGGGTTGGGACAGACACCCGCAGATTCGCGGCAGGAGTCTCGGTAGGGGTACTCACTCAAGATGATGAGTATGCCCAGGATGAAAAGGATCCCGGCGATGATGAGGCCTCCGATCCGCAGGGATTGGTAGTCTGTGGGCAGCAAGGAGGAGCGTGAATGCAGGGAGGGGAGGAGGAAGGATAGTAGAGGGACAGAATGGGGAGGAAGGGGCAAGGAGGAAGGATGGGGAAGAGGAAAGGAAATCAATGAGAGGAGGAGGGAGAGATGTGGGAGAAGGGGGATCAGGGAGAAGAGAGGATGTAAAGAAAAGGGAGGGGAGGAGGTGGGCAAGGCAAGGAGGAGGGAGGAGACAAGGGAGTAGGGAAGGATGATGGTGAGGATCAGGAAGAGGAGAAAGGCAGGTGGCAGCAGAGGATGAGCCATAAGATGCTAAGAGGTAAAAGGAGAAAGATTCAGAGATACAGAGAGGGATGAAATAGACAGAGACCAACAGAGAGACAGAGACAGAGGGAGATCAAGACAGAAAGAGTCGGAGAGCCAGATCAAGAGAAAGAGAGAGAATGAGAATGACAGAGACATAAACACTGAGAGTCTAGAGAGAGATGGAGACAGAAACAGAGAGAGGTGGGGGGAGGGGAGGAATGAGGAGAGGACAGGCGAACCCAGCCCAGCACCCCCTAACTCCCAAAGAAAGGTGCCCCTCCCTCCCTCACCATAGGTGAATGGGTCGTGTTCCTGTGGAGCTTCTGGAAAGAGAGAAAGAAATCAGGGTCGGATGCTTCCTGGGATCCTGGACAAGGAGGGGCACAACGAGAGCTTTTGGGGGTTTTACATTCCTGGGCCGAGAGTCTGGGGACTGCTGGACCCTGAGCAGCCTGCCTACCCTCTCTTGGTCTTAGCTGCCCCGCTGCACTGTCCTGGGTGGAGCAGCAGGCACCTAACTGCCTCAGCTCTCCGTCTCATTACAAGTTGTCTCTGATTCCGTCATTCACAGGCCTCCATCCCGCCCTCCACCTTTGCCACACCTGGGGCATCCTCTCCCCTCCCCCAGATACCAGCCTGTAACGGAACCCCACGTGAGACCCCAATTTCCTGGTGTCTCAACTGACTCAGTTCAGATTGGAGTCTCCAACTTGTTTCTCTTGCAGGGTTTCCCCTACCCTTGCCACCCTTGGGGCTGAAGTGGGTAGTGGGCTGCCTTCCCCGGACTCACCTGCGTTGACCATGGCGAGGAGACCCACACAAAGAACCAAGATGTGGCTGAGAGATGCCATTGTCCTGGGGGACAACAAGGGTCAGGAAACCTGTACCCTCATTCCCCCACCTTTGGGGCCTGAACGTTCTTCAGGGGACTGTCTCTGTTAAGTCAGAGACAGTCCAGGGACTTAATTTCAAAAGCGTCCATCATCCAGGTTGGTCACCGTGAGAAACAGAGGCACCCTCCTGCTTCACTAGGGCACAGCATCACGAAAACAACCCACACCATGGGGGTCACAGAGCAGCAAGGACAGGGGTGAGACACACACACAGTCCACAGGGACTTCCCGCAGGCCAGGGCCGTCCCCACAGCAGGCCCCAGATTCCCCATGCCTACCCTGGATGACTTGCCCCACCCAGATGGAGAGACAGACACACTGCCAGGGAAGAGGCAGCCAGGACATGCCCAAGGGCTCACCTGCCCGTACACCACAGCCTCACCCTGTCCGTAATATCCCAGCTCTCCTGCCCTCAGCCGCTGGCCCGCTCCTCGCCTGACCCTGGGTATAAATATCTCCCATTTCACCCTGGAGGAATTTGCCTCGCACAGGCCACCATGGCAACAGCCTTCCTCCCCCCTCTTGGGGGTCACGCACAACCCTGCCCGGGTGAGGCTGGGCTGCCACATTGCCATGGGCTTCCCCCGTGGGAAAGGCCACCCCTTCTCCTCTCCTGGAAGAGATGAGAACAGGGAAAACGTCCCCTTTGCCTGCCTCTGGGTGACATCTTTCATGAACGGACAACGCCAGGCGAGTGGCCTGAGGCCCAGGCCAGTGGGGCTGAGAGATAGAAGACAGATGCCAGGGGCAGGAACGCACGCACACACGCACACGCGCGCACGCACACACACACAGTGGGGCTGGAATGGAGACGACGCCCACTCCCTAAACTTCTGGTTGGAGCAGGACATGGGGCGGAGACCCAGGCACACGTTACTCCTTATCTGGGCCTTCTGCACCCCCAAACGATGACGCAGCCCGACCTACACCCTACACACGTGAGTGTCCAAAACCCACACCCAGCCAGGGTGCACGTGCCACAGCAGGAGCAGGGAGGAGCTGCACCCACACTTCCACCCCTGGGAGAACCCCAATGTCCCAACCACACTCCCTTCCTCTTGGGTCTGGCCTGCCTGGGAAGCCACTCCTGTTCCCAAAATAGGCGGCCCAGCCAGGCCAGGGGTGAGGCCTGGAGGGGAGGGGCAGGGGACGCTCACCCCAGTCAGGCTGTCCCCTGCCGAAAGAAGGCCCCAAACGTCCGGCTGTGCCCTGGGGCCGAGCACTTTGGACCCCCTGGCCCAGAGCTGGCCGCGCTGCCCTCAGCCGTCTCCCCTCCCCGCCCCACCCCACCCCTACCCTCCCCAACCGGCAGCTGTAACTGGAGCCGGGCTGGAGGGGGGCCAGGGGGCGGCCCCCAGCCCAGACCGCCCTGGCCCGCTAGGTTAACTCTCTCAGCTCAGAGGGAGGAATCGTAGGCAGCCAGCCGTGGGGAAAGCTGGGGAGAAGAGGTGCCGGCAGGGAGGACTGTATTACAGGCGCACAAACACACACACACACACACTCACACGTGAGCCTCGGGCGCACTTCAGAGGGCTTCGGAGCTGGGAGGGCAGGGTGGGTGTCAATGATTTTCCACGCTGCTCCCTGGGAATTGGGCCCAGCCTGGGCTTAAGGTCACCTGGCCTGAGTGCCTAGGAGTCCACTGACCCCTGACCCCAGGGTCCTGCGGGGCCCTCGTCAGCACCACAGGGCTGTTTGGAGGGCATTTCAGCGTGTATGTAGGTTGTCTTCTACTGACTGTGAGGGTACACACCACACACACACACACACACACACACACACACAGAAACCCAAAGACCTGGATAAACAGGCACAAAACAAGACAAATACATGCATGTACATACATACAAATTCAGAATGACACACGCATAGAGAAACCCAAAGACACTCACCAGCACTTCGTAACCAGTCACAAAACACCAAGAGAAACACATTTGTATACACACAAAACACACACGTGTTCATTGAGATGGATGCCCGTATAGAGGCACAAAGACACAACCACACAACTGTGCACTCTTACAAATGGTCACAGAGATACACACTCTTGCAAGGACAATACTGACAAATGTCTGTACAGAAACACACTAAACACAAATATATTCAAAGGCACCGCCACAGCCAGCACTCCTACACGATCTCAGGCATGTGAAGGCATACAAACTGTGTACATTTGTACACAGACACACACACACACATTTATGTGGCCTCATGGAGAAGCAGAAACACTGTCAAGGACACAGGCATACAACCAACCACGCTGTGGTTTCATAACCATAAAAACAGACAGACAGACACACACACACACATCCTCATGCACCGGCAAACAGGCACACAGCTGGTCATACAGTCGCAGACATACAGGCCTACGCTCTGTGTTCACACACTTGGAGACACCACCAAATGTGCGCTGATGTGTTTAGCCCAGAACCTCCCCGTCCCTGAGCTCATGTGACCCCTAAAACCCCCTGGAGGACAACACACCTGGCACCCTCATGGGCAGACCAGGTTACCAGGCACTGGTGACAGAGAAAAGGGGGATCAGCTCTGGGCTCTGCCATTCCTAGTTGTGAGAGCTCGAGCAGCCCAAGAGACCTCTCTGTGCCTTGGTTTCCCATCCTACAAAATGGAGAAATCACTAAGGTAATATGTATCACCCTGGGCCAGGCTCAGAGGTCTCTGAACCTGACATTGTCGTTTTTAAAAATATGTATTTACTTATTAATTACTATTTATTTGGTTGCGCTGGGTCTTAGTTGCAGCTCAAGAGCTCCTTAGTTGTGGCACGTGGGCTCCTTAGTTGTGGCATACAAACTCTTAGTTGCGGCACGCATGTGGGATCTAGTTCCCTGACAAAGGGTCGAATCTGGGCCCCCTGCATTGGGAGCTCAGAGTCTTAAGCACTGCACCACCAGGGAAGTCCCCCTGATGTTGTCTTATTATAAACTCCATTTTAGATATCTGCAAACCAAGGTTTAGCAAAGTGGAGATAATTCTCCCAAGGTCCCTCTGGTGGTTAAGGACAGAAACTGCCCCTACCTGAAAGAGACCTGGGCCCAGATACCACACTCTGCAGGACACAGATCAGGAGCAGGTAGACGGCTCACACCCAGGCACAGGTGGCCCTGACACACACACACGCGCGCGCGCGCGTGCACGTGGTCTCAGAGGACCCCAGCAGCTTCAGAAGTCTCCCTCATGAGCCTCTGCCCCTTGTGGCCCTATACCCCAGTCACCAGCAGTCCCTGGTTAATGATAACCCTAATATTTATGTAGCCCTGGGGCGGGATGACAGAGGAGCAAGGGGGGCCAGCAGGGAGGGCGGCACCTGGCTAGCTCTAGCCAGTGCTGGGGTCCCTCCCCTCACAGGGCCAGCTGCTCCAGAGTGGAGAGGCCCAGCCATTTTCGGGCTGGGTGATGGGCCAATGACTTAACCTCTCTGTGGCTCAGTTTCTCCTTCTGTAGAATGGAAATGATAACACTATTCAACTCAGAGGGAGGTCAGGATGATTCTCTGAAATGATGCATGGAAAATACTGAGAACAAGGCCCGGCACACTAAGTGATCACACACGCACACACAAAAGTAAGCTGTCACCATCATCATCCTTGTCATTCTTCTCATCATAAACAGGAGGGAGGACCTGCTGGGTTGAACACTCTGGGAGTATGGATTTAGGCCCATCTGTCTCCCTTCGGTGTCCCTGGCCCAGAGCTCTTTATCTATCTTTCTCAAAAACCCTGTAAAGAAGTTTATCATCCCTGCTTTATGGCTGAGGTAACAGAGACCTGAAGGGCCTTGCTCAAATCACAGAGATGTCCAGGTGCAGGACAAGCCCTTGGGTCCAGAATCCACCCCAAGCTGTGGGGTGCCCACCCTTCTCGGAACACCCTCTATCCTCTCGGATAGAGGAGGAATTCTCTACACATCTGAGAAGTGGGTGACACGACCGCCCCATCTGACAGATGGGCAAACTGAGGATCAGGGATGACCCTGATCTGAGTGACCCCGCCTGGTGTCAGGGGTGGTCACTTTTAATACTTTTAAAAAAAATATTCAAGTTTAATAATTTATGCTTTACCAGTAAGACACACATTTCTACTTTTCTGTAAAAGGTGTTAGTGGAACAGTCCTGAGTGTGCCGACCCGAAGCTGACCCAACGCGGCCTGGGCCTCATCTGCCCGCAGCTTTGCCCGGTGCCCTCCAAAGCCCCGACTAGCCCGCGTGCCAGGCCCACCCCGTGCCCTGCTTCGTGACCGGTGACCCCTAGCTGGTGCTGTTAGGTCCCTTGTCCTCCAAGTGTTCTGGGTGTGTGCAGCAGTGCCAAGAGAGGCTGTGTGTTCTCCTCACGCCTTAGTTTTCCCATCTGTAAAGTGGGGGTTAATAATACTACCCACCTCAAGGGGTTGTTGTGAGCACTGAGTAAATTCATGTCAAGACTGATGCATAGTAAGGGCTCAGTGAGTATTATTACCACTACTTCAGACTGGGTAATGTCATTTATTTATTTTTCTTATTTAATGAACAGAATCTATCCAAACTGCTAAAAGCTTAGTCCAAACGAAAACAGCCAGTATCCATGGGTTCTGATCTCCAAAGGAGGAATGCAAAATCATACTGGGAGACTGTGCAGCCAGCTGCCTGGGCTTGAGTCCTGGCTCTGCCCCAGCTCGATAACCTAGATCTCAAATGACCTGACCCCTCGCTTCAGTATTTCCATTTGTAAAATAGCCATACGATATATTAGCCTCGGAGGGCTGTAGTGAGGTCAGCACGAGCTAATAGATGAACTTGTAGGACGCGGTGTGGTACAGAGTCAGTGCTGAAGGAAGGGGATGGCATCATTATCACCCTTTTTCCCTTGGGTTGGCTCCCTACCCCTAAGTGAGTGGTGGGTACTCAAGGAGTTAATTTCAGGCAAAAGAGGTTGTGGGTTTGGGGCAGGGCGGCTGCCCTGCTGAGTGTCGCCACCAGAGGGAGCAGCTGGACTTGAGCTGGTCCCTCCAAGCCTGGGTGCCAGTGCCCACCCAGCCCTACTGGAGCCAGGGGAGGGGGCTGGCTGGGAGTGGCCACCGAGGCTCCAGCCCTTGGTGGTCTCTCCTCCCACCCCCCTCCCGCCTGCAGAGCCATCCGGTCCCCACCCAGGTGACAGCCTCCTCACACTCCGTGAGTGGGGTGGAGTGGGGAATCTGGGGAGGGGGCTGACCGGGAGGGGCCAGGGCAGCTCCAACGCTCTGCGGCCCCTCCCCTCCCATGGGGCCCTCTGGCCCCTTCCCAAGGGCTGCTCTTCCTATGGCCTCTGACGCCCTCCTCCTTCTTGCCCTGCTTTGCCTGGAGCACCCGGTGCCCAGCAAGTCCCTTTCCCAAACCTCCTGGGAGAAGGGACGTGGGAGGAGGGGAAGAAACTTCCAAGGAGCTGGAAAGGGGGGGTAGGGAGACAGAAATAAAGACACCAGACAGAGGGAGACACACACACACACACACACACACACACACACACACACTCAGACACACACAGAAAGAGAGGCCAACAGACAGAAGGAGGCAGACAGAGAAAAAGAGAAACAGAGACAGAGAGACAATTCAGATAGAAATAGAGAGACAGAGATAGAGAGTGGGAAGCAGACTAACTCACGGAGTCAGAAGTATAAAAAGGGAGAGAGACAGAAAGACAGGGAAAGAGAAATAAACAGAAAATTAGACACCAAAGAGATACAGGAAGCAAAGCAGACTGAGGGGAGACCAAGAAAGAGGAGAGAGAAGCCAGGGCAGAGCGTGCCAGCAGGCGGCATGGAGGGCCACCTGGCATGGGAGATGTAGTGGCCGCGACCTGGGCCAAGCTGGGTGGGCAGAGAGAAGCCGGTGCCTCGGTGGAGGTCAGGGGGCATGGGAGGGGCAGGGATCCTGCTGCTGCTGCTGGCTGGGGTGGGCGTGGGGGGGGCCTGGAGACCCCCAAAGGGAAAGTGTCCTCTGAGTTGCTCCTGTACTAAAGACAGTGCCCTGTGTGAGGGCTCCCCGGACCTGCCCGAGAGCTTCTCCCCGACCCTGCTGTCGCTGTGAGTGTCCGGCCCTCTGGAGGCCTGAGGCTGCGGATGGGAGTCCTGGGACCCCAGGGGCTGGGGGGCAGGGTGCTGGCTCCCCAAGGAAACAGGGACCCATCAGGATCTTGGGAGGGGGGCAGCAAAGGATGTCGGGAGTCCTGAAAGGGGGCTGCTGGGATTTGGAAAGGAGCCGGAGGGAAATTCCAAAGGGCAGGGTCAGCATCGGGGCCTGGGAAGAAGGAGAGCCGTGGGGTGGGCTGAGTGCTGCCAGGATCCTGGCCAAACGAGGAGGGCAAATGCCTGTCTCCCCTGGGATGTAGGGGAAATACACACACCCAGGGTCAGGTGGCATGCCAGGGTCCCCTCCGCCCCACCGCCGGACACAGGAGACAGCTCTGGGATGGGACTGGCACACTGGAGCAGTCTTCTCCTCGCCCACCATTGCCCACATCCCCAGCTCACTCGTTAGGACTGGAGTCACCCAGCTGAAGGCCGGCAGCTTCCTGAGGGTACCGTCACTGCACCTGCTGTGAGTGGGGCCCGGCTTAGCGACGGCCACCTGAGGGAGGGGGTGTCCACGCACATGCGCATGGGGGAGTGTGCACACGTACACGTATGTGCGTGTCCATGAAAGCATCCGTGTCACACACATACTCACTTGGCATGCGTATGTGTGTGTGACCGTGCCCACGTGGGCTGGGGTTGGGAGGGGGCAAGGTTAACGTGTCAGGTAGGGAGCAGCCACCCTGGAAAAATGTCTTTCTAACTTCCTTGCCAGCCTCTTCACATCCAACTCCTTCTCCGTGATCGAGGACGATGCGTTTGCGGGCCTGTCCCACCTGCAGTACCTGTGAGTGAGGCCAGAAGATGGGGGCAGGAATGGGGGCCTGGGAGAGGAAGGCGGAGCCCCTCTGTGTCTGCTAGAGTGGGGGAGATAGGGGCTTGTTGCCCTGGGGAGGAAGTGTCTGCACAAGGGACCGTCTGGAGGGGGCAAGGGTCCTGGCCTCTTGAGTGGCGTTGGGGCTTCTGCTCAGCTGCCCTCTCTGTTTCAAGATTCACAAAAGGCCTGGATGACCCATGACTGTTTCTGGTCCTACCTGACTTTTGGGAGCCCAGGGAGGTTACAGAGAGGCCAGAGATAAAGAAGTGTTTCAAATTAAGAGGACACTATTCTGAGTTAGTTGGTGATGGTGGGACTGACGGTAATGGTGGTGATGAGAGTGTGACTATGCCAGCATTACCCCTGGTGCTATGCAGCTGCTCACAGGGAAGTGGTGGCATTATTGAGGATGGTGGAGTGGGGATGATTTTGATAAAAACGGTGGACCCAACGGTGATGGCGCTATCGGTGGTATGGATGATGAAGTTTGAAGGGTTGGTGTTAGTGACAGTTAGCAGTATTCTGGGCATTGGTAATTATCGTATTGGTATTGGTGATGGTTTGGGGTAGGATGTCGGTGTTGGTGTAATGGCAATGCTGTTGGTATGGGGTTTGGTGGGGATGGCGGAGACGTTCGTACGTATGGGAACTGCGGCAGTAGTGGCGCTGACGGGTGATGATGTGAGCGCTGGGGGTAAAGGTGATGTTTCTGGTGTTGGCAGTGCTGGTACCAGTGCTGAAGCTTGCGATAACGGTGGCTTTGGTTTTGGTATCGATCACAAAGGCTGTGCTCTTGGTGACGCTTATCAGTGTTGCCGGTGTGGGTTTGGTAATGATGGTGTTGGTGTTGTTGGTATTGATGGGAACCGGTGGTGATGGTATCGGTGACGGTGGTGACATGGTATATTGTTGGTGATGATGGCAGTTATTGGTACTGGGGTTGATGACGATGGTAGAGGCCCTGGGCATAATGGATGATGGTGGAGGTATGGGTGGTAATATTGGTGCCAGTGTTGGCGTTGGTGATCAGGGCAGCAGTGGTGGTGATGGTGGTGGCAGTGTTCACGGCGAGGCTGGCAATGACCATAGGGTCGGGTTCTTGGGTCCTGAAACTGTAGGCTGGGACCTTGCTGAGGAGAGGTTCCTGGGAGGTTTTCCCTGGGATTATGCAAGCTGTTGGGGGAGAATTCGGCACATTCCAGTGGCCTATGTCTTCCACGGGGTGAGTTCCCCAAGCACTGTAGGGCCACAGCAGGGAACCAAGGGCCGCCCCCTGACCCCATCTTCCCTCCACAGCTTTATCGAAGACAATGAGATTGGCTCCATCTCTAAGAACGCTCTCAGAGGACTCCGCTCACTCACACACCTGTGCGTGCCTCCATCGCCCCAGCCCTCCCTGACAGGCACCCCGCACCCATCACCCAGGCACACAGCGTATCCTGGGAGCTGCTGATGGTTTCTGCTTCTCTCCCTCCACCAGAAGCCTGGCCAATAACCATCTCGAGACCCTCCCCAGATTCCTGTTCCGAGGCCTGGAGACCCTGACTCACGTGTGAGGCTCAAGGGGGCTGGGAGGGTGGGAGGATTTGGGAATGTTTGGGTGGGGGAAGGGGAGATCTGTGCCCACTCTTGGTTGGCACAAATGAGTATGACTGCGATGGTTCCTACATATTTTCCACACCACTCGGGGGCCCTATCCTGAAACCTTGCCTGGGGAGGGGTGGGGAGCGTGGCCCGCAGGGAGTGGAATCCGGGTCGCAGCCCCTCCCCGGCCTCTTGCCCCAGGGACCTCCGCGGGAACCCGTTCCAGTGTGACTGCCGTGTCCTCTGGCTGCTGCAGTGGATACCCACCGTGAACGCCAGCGTGGGGACCGGGGCCTGTGCCGGCCCCGCCGCCCTGGCCCACATGCAGCTCCACCACCTCGACCCCAAGACGTTCAAGTGCAGAGCCATAGGTGGGGGCTTTCCCGGTGGGGTGGGAGGGACAGCAGGTGTTCCCGGAAGAAGGTGGGAGATTGGGGAACGGCTGCCAGGGCTGAGGGGCTCACCTCCTTCCCTGCTCTGCCATTTCCTGGCTGTGAGTCTCCTGAGCAAGCAGCACCACCTCCCCGAACCTCAGTTTTCCTGTCTGTAAATAGGGGTAATAAACAGTGACATAGGGCTGCTGTGAGACTTCAGTGATGTACTTGGCGCAGGGCCTGGGAGGGGAGGCCCCCATAAATGTTCATTCTCGTCGTTGTTGTTATCGATATAAAATCGACCATTTAAAAAGTACTTCCTATGATCATTTTGCTTTTCCACAAATATATTTTGGTACCTTTATGGGTACTGGGCAAAGCAGAGAGCACAGCAGTGATGAAGCCAGTCCTGGGTCTTGCCCTCACAGAGCCCACAGCCAGAGGCAAGCAGAGAGGGATGGCCCAGAATGATCAGGCCTGGGATGGGGGGAAGCACAGAGGGGTCAGGGCCGGGATGGAGGGAAACCATGGAGCTACGGGAGCCCAGAGCCAGAGCGGGGGCCAGGCACAGCTGGAGGGTCAGGAGGGAGTGGACATTTGAGTTCAAACCTGAAGACCATTACTAACATCATCATCATCAAAGCGTAAGACATGTTTCTGGTCTTTGGGAT
This sequence comes from Phocoena phocoena, assembly GCF_963924675.1. NCBI lineage: Eukaryota > Metazoa > Chordata > Mammalia > Artiodactyla > Phocoenidae > Phocoena > Phocoena phocoena. The sequence goes on from NC_089238.1 coordinate 16,223,710, forward strand.
TCACAGAACAAGGGAGTTTAACTTAGTGACTCTTCATTCCATTATTCAACACACAGTCACTGAGGTCCACTCGGTGCCCATCCCTGTGAGACGCGATGGGCACACTGTGGTGACCAAGATAACCCTGGGCCTTGGCCTCGGCCTCATGGGGTCACAGTCCTGGGGGTGGGGAGACAGACATTCAATAAAACATTGCACCAATAAGTGTATGGTACACATCGTGATAAACACAGGGGGTGATGAGAGAGTTTAGGCGGTGGTCCTGCCTTACCTGGGGCATCGGAGAAGGCTTCTCTGAAGAGGTAGCACTAGATGTGGATGTAGCTAAGTGGAGTACAGAGGAAGGAGCCCGCGTGCGCAGGGACCCCCAAGGCAGCACAGAGCTTGTCCTGAATGAGGATCAAAGGGAGGCACGTCTGGTTTACGGGAGTGAGGAGGGAAGGACACAGATGAGGTGGAAGGTGCAGGGGCCTCACCCTGCAGGACTTCGAAAGCCATAGAGAACAAGGTGGACTTCATCCAGAGGGCTGTGGGAAGCCATGGAGGGTTGCGAGCAGGGAGTGACATGATTTGAAGGCCATTTTTAAAAGATCCCCTTTGGATGGGTATGCTTAGTGGTTTGGTTCATTGCTTCAACCCTGGTCCCTAGAAGTAGGGCCTGGCATGTAGAGTGAAGTATTGTAAACTGGAGTCCACCACCCGGCTCCACCGCCACCACACTGGGCAATCTGGGTGCACCGTTACCAAAAATGCTAAGGTGCTGTAACAAAGAGGCTGTAAATACCAAGAATTAAAGAAAACAGAAGGGTCTGAGGTGAGCAGTCCAGGTGGGTGGGGCAGGCCCTGGGTGTTATCCTGCTTTCCACGGCTGAAACCGAGCTGTGGCCCCGTCCATATGCCAGTTCACAAGGAGAAGGGGAAAGGGCCAAGTCCAGGATGAGCCATCTTCCTACAAGCAAGGCAAGCACTACAGCCATCACTCTGCTTTTGTTCCATTGGGAACTTGGTCTGGTCATGGCCACAGCGGACCTCAGAGGCTGGGGGACAGCGTAGGGGGAGTGCTGGGCTAATGTGGCCTCTGGCTGGGCAGCTTTCTGCCCAGCTGCTATCCTATCTCATGGAAGATGGGAGGGATGGATTTGGCGGGACAGCTGGCTGCCTGTGCCTCTTAGCCTCAGTTTCCTCATCTATAAAGTGGATATAATAACAGAACATAACCCATAGGGATCTTGTGAAATTAAATGAATGAATAAATGGCTACTTCTAAGCAACTATTTGCTGATGCCACGCAGCTTAGAAAACAGAGTACCGCCATGTTGTTGTGAGTTAATACGTCCATAGGTAAAAAGATCCCACTGTATGTCCCTACGAGGTCAACACCGTCGTGGTCCTCACCTCAGAGGTGTGCAAAGCGGGACCCAGTGATGAGGACCCGTGGGGTGCCCCTGGCCTGCCTGACTCTCTCCCCTCCCCACTGCACCCCCTCCCAGAGCTGTCCTGGTTCCAGACGGTCGGCGAGTCAGCGCTGGGCGTAGAGGCTTTCTCCTACCAAGGGGAGCCCCACGTCGTCCTGGCACAGCCCTTTGCCGGCCGCTGCCTGATCCTGACCTGGGACTACAGCCTGCAGCGCTTCCGGCAGGAGGAAGAGCTGTCTGGTAAGCCCACTCCCATCCTCCCGCCTCCCAGGTAGCCTGCCCAGCTCGTCTGACAGGCGCCCTGCTCCCCGCCTCCCCACAGCGCCCTCGGTGGTGTCCTGCAAGCCGCTGGTGCTGGGCCCGCGCCTCTTCGTGCTGGCCGCCCGCCTGTGGGGAGGCTCGCAGCTGTGGGCCCGGCCCGGCCCCGACCTGCGCCTGGCCCCGCTGCAGGCCCTGGCTCCACGGCGGCTGCTGCGGCCCAATGATGCCGAGCTCCTGTGGCTGGACGGGCAGCCCTGCTTCGTGGTGGCCGACGCGTCCAAGGCAGGCAGCACCACGCTGCTGTGCCGCGACGGGCCCGGCTTCTACCCACGCCAGAGCCTGCACGCCTGGCACCGGGACACGGACGCCGAGGCCCTCGAGCTGGACGGCCGGCCCCACCTGCTGCTAGCCTCCGCCTCGCAGCGGCCCGTGCTCTTCCACTGGTTTGGGGGCCGCTTCGAGAGGCGCACGGACATCCCCGAGGCCGAGGACGTCTATGCCACACGCCACTTCCAGGCCAGCGGAGATGTGTTCCTGTACCTGACACGCTACATCGGGGACTCCATGGTGAGGCTGAGCCCAGTCCCGTGGGGCAGGCACAGGCCGGGCCTGACCTGCATCAGCAGACTCCCACTCAGGGCTGGCCTTTCAGCGCTGACCGCACCTTGCGCACTGGCCTCTGAACTCTGACCCGCCTCACGGGCTGAGCTTCCTAATGTGCTGATCTTTGAGCTCTGACCCCACCCCAACACTGACTCCAAGACTGTGACCCCTCGAGGCTGGCTGCCCTAAGCCACTCCCCATCGCCCAACACTGACACTGGCCCCGAGATTCTACCGCCAAACTCCGACACACTCCAGCGCCTACATTTAATCACAACCACCGCACCCTGAAGCCCCGGGGCTGACGGCCCACCCCCTCCAGCACTCTCTCTCTGGAGTGAGGTACAGCCAGGGGGAGGGCTCTGGGCCTAAAAGGCACTGATCTGACGCAGGTGTTCACAGGGTGTCTGCATGGGGAGCAGACTGTGGGCACAGGGACAGGAGCAGGGAGATCAGGAAGACCAGGAAGGAGGCTGTGTGATGGTCCAGGAGGGAGGTGACTGTGGCTGGGCTGGAGTACAGCCAGAATAAATGAGAGACATAAATACCATGGTAGGTGAAACTGACAGATTCCAGGGCTGACTGATTCTATGTGGGGTGTGAGGGAGAGAGAAGGGCTCAGAATGACTCCAAGTCGGTGGCCTGAGCAGCTGGGTGGTGACATTTATGAAGATAAGAAAGCTGTGGGAGTTTGGGGACCTACAGGCCTCTGTTCCCAAGCTGTTCCAAGTCCTCCAAAGCCTAGAGGACCACTGACGGGCAGGCCTGGCCCTCTTGGACCCCAGCCCTAATGAGCGGCCACCCTCCGCAGGTCATGCGCTGGGATGGTTCCATGTTTCGCCTGCTGCAGCAGCTTCCCTCTCGCGGTGCCCACGTCTTCCAGCCACTGCTCATCGCCAGGGACCAGCTGGCTATCCTGGGCAGCGACTTCGCCTTCAGCCAGGTCTTCCGCCTTGAGCCTGACAGGGGGCTCCTGGAGCCACTGCAGGAGCTGGGGCCCCCAGCCTTGGTGGCCCCCCGGGCCTTTGCCCATATCACCATGGCCGGCAGGCGCTTCCTCTTCGCTGCTTGCTTCAAGGGCCCCACACAGATCTACCAGCATCACGAGTTAGACCTCAGTGCCTGAGACTGGAAGGGCCCCTGGACATGGCTGGCAGAGGGCTGGCATGGGGAGTCCTGGGCCTCTGGATGCCCCATTGCCTAGACTCCTGGTCCTACTCAGAGGTGACTGCTGGTCCTGTGAGATACTGACCACAGGCCAAGTTCAAGGCAAGAGCTGCTCGTCCAGTCTTAAGCAACATCTTGGCTGGGGGTAGATGACCCCACCCCCTCCAAGGATGACTTGGGGGCTCAGGCTGGGGCACCGCCACACGGAGACAGTACAGAAATCATGGGGGGCGGGGGGTAATGTGCAGAGCTCCATGAGGTCTGGAAGCGCCCCGCTCAACCCACTCTCAACCCTCCTTATTCCCTGTAAAAGTACCACGGAAAGGATAGCTTTCCTTTTCCTTCTAAACTCAATCCAGCCAATCGCTTTTAGTGCCCGCCTCCATGACGTCATCAGTAGCTGGGCGGTTTTCCCTGCCGGGCTTGCTAACTTCCTCTGCTGCTTGTGCGCATGCCTGCTGCCGAGGCGGAAGCCCAGCGTGTCTTCCCTGTTGCGCGTGCGCAGGGAATAGGCGGGAAATTGAGAATCGTCGCCGGGAGTCCGAGGTACCCGTCCTGTGTCGGTGAAAGGGGGGAGGACTGAAAGTGTACGAGCTCAATAAACGCGCTGTGCACCCGTCTCACCGGTTGTTGTGGGGTCATTGGGAGAGGGTGTCTGCTGTGGCATGGGGGTGGGGTGAGGGAGGAGGATTCGTGTCCCAGGAACGGTATTATGGGGCGGGGGTGGGGGGGGTGTCCCAGGGTACATTTTGGCTGCCCTTGTTGAGCTTTCGCGAGGTTTCTAAGGAGTGTGTGTCATGATTATGGGGGGCCTAGTGGGACGTCCAAGGGATATGAGGGCATTATTAGGGGACAGGTCACGGGTTTATTGTTGGTCTTGTGTCTTATGTATTGTAGGAGATACTGCGGGGTGTTTTGAAGGATTTTAGGCATTTTTATGGCTCTTGGGGACATTTTGGAAGTCTTATTGGCTATTGGAGACCGTCTCGAGGGAGTTTAGGGCTTGTTGGAGTTCTCACACCGTGTGGCCATTATATATTATTAGGAGTATCATGGGGAATAATTTAAAGGTCTTACAGGAACATTTGAGTGTTAGGAAGGGTCTTTCATAATAAAATGGGGTCTGAGGTGAGTCAGAGGGTCACTATTGTAGTCATAAGCTAGCTGGCTACTCCTGTTGTGAAAGGATGATCCCACATCCTAGTTTTCCTGGGAAGGTCCCACTGTCCACCTGAGGGTCCCAGCATTCCGTCTGGCTAGAGCTCCCTTTCACTCTCAGAACGTCCCCCATGTGGCTACTAGAGCATTTTAAATGGCAGATGTGGCTCCCATGGCCACGGAGGCAGAGGTCAGGCCCTATGCCGTCCACCGGGTCATGAGGAAGCAGGCCTGTGGGCTTGTCCCAGTGGAGAGATTCAGCTGCCAGCTTCCATGCTGGCCCCCATGCACATCCCCTTCTCCCGGCCCCCCAAAACCCCAACGCGCACATAGGGAGTTTCGAGGCTGCTTGGGCATGAGGCAAGATCATTTAAGAGTGAAAATTGAACAAAGACCCCCTCCACTGAGAGGTGAGATGGAGCCCTGGCCAGGTGGTCTGAGAATTCCATCCTGGAGTTTCGGATCCTGTGCAGAGCCAGGACTCGGGGAAAGAGTGGCCCTCGGTGCTCTTTCCGCTGATCCATCCTCAACAGTTATGGGCAGAGCCTGGGAGAGGTGACAGGGTCAGCCTGTGAGAGTGGATCAGGTTATTTCTCCCCAGGGTGCACACACGCACACGCGCACACACACACACACAAACACACACACCTCATAGCCTATGTCCCAGTCAGCTCCATTCTGTCCCTGTCTTACCTGAAGTGATGAGAGGTGGGGCATCCCCTGGATAGTGACTAGGGAAAGAAAAGTGATGAGATCTCTGTTCACCCCCGTTCATCCTCTCCCTCAAGGCTAGAGGATTCTCAGCTTGCCCCGACATATCTTCCTAGCTATTTTCCCACAAAGTTGTACCATCCCAGGGACCAAAGCATTTCATGATTGGAGGCCCTCTGAGGATTCATGGCTCTGAAGAATAAACCTGGAAGATCTCAGTAACAGGAATTCTCCAGGGCAAGACCCAGAAACCCGGCCTTTTCTTTTTTTTTTTTTTTTTGCAAAATTTAGCTCTTTCCCCCTGAAAGGTGTCTGTCCAGTATGAGGCAGGCACACTGCCTGGAACCCATCTTACCGGGGCTTCCGGCTGAACTTGCATTTGCATTTCCCACCTGTTAGGAGAGAGGGGAATGTCAGGGGAGGACACCCACCGCCCTGCACTGCCCGCTCCCCCGCCAGCTGCTCCACTCACTCATGAGGACGATAATGCCAATGGCGCACAGGACCGCTGCGAAGACGAGCCCGCCGACACGGAGCCTGAACCAGTCTAGGAGAAACCCAGAGGGGGCCCTCGGTGCCAGCCCGTGCCCTCCTCATCCAAGCCCCCAACCGCTTGACGATATGCATTAGGCACCCCTGATGTGGGATACAGCAGTGGAGAGAACAGACAGCCCTCCAGCCCCCGCACTCACTTTCCAATCTCTACACAGCAAGCGACAGAGATCTAACGTGGAGTTAGGTAGAGAGAAGCGGTCTGAAGACATATAAGCAGGGCCAGGGGACGGAGAGTCAGAAGACAACTCTTTTAGGGAGAGTGGCCAGGGGAGACCCGGCTGAAGGGGCACATTTGAGCAGAGGCCTGAGGAGGGGAGGGAGGGAGCATAGGGCGACGTGGAAGAAAACGTGGGGGTGGTTCTAAGGACCAGGCTGGCATGCCTTGTTGCCTTAATCCCCTGTGTTTACTGTTCAATGCCCCAATCCTCGCCCCTGGGTCACCCCCATCAGACCCTCACTCAACCCTGTGTGGGACCGTTGGCACGAAATCGGTCTGAGGGGTGAGTGGGGCTGCAAAGGGAGGGGCACAGGCGCTCACCGTAGTAGAAAGGACTGTTTTTATCTGCAAGGAAAGAAAAATAGGACATGAATCCAGGATAAGAGTGGGGATGCAGGGGTCCTGGGGGAGACTTTGGGGGCGGGACTGGTGGAAGAGTCAGTCTGACTCACCTTCCGGGTCGTTGGCATCCAAGGCAGGCAGGCCTGGCGGGGAGAAGCAGGGTAGGAGAGAGATTGGGGGTGCTGGCCTCGGCAAAGCTGGGGCCAGGGCCGTTGGAGCTCCAGGCCTCAGCGTAGGGTCCCCTGATGGACAGTTCCCTACCTCCCACGGGCACAGGGGTCCAACCCCAAACTAGCTCCTCTGCACATTCCACCTCGGAAATGAGGGTTTCCCCCGACTCAGCCCCACACCTGCAACAGGTTTTCACCTGGGTGGCTTTGGGCCACCTAGCCAGCCTTTGGCCTGATGTTTCCAGACACCTGGCTAATCCACACCCCCTGCAGAAACGAGCGATGGTCTTGTCAAGATGACAGGTGGCTTCAGCTCCCAGGCGTTCTCAGCCCTCACCTCCTGGTTCTGCCACGTCCACATCCCACCCATCCCTCACCACTCCCCTTAAAGTGACTTACTAATTATAAACTTAATATGCTTTATTTAAAAATGCAACTTTACATCACTACCCTGAATGGAATTGCAGTCTTGCCCAATGTAACTGATAAAAACAGATACAATGAGGGCTTCCCTGTGGCGCAGTGGTTGAGAGTCTGCCTGCCGATGCAGGGGACACGGGTTCGTGCCCCGGTCCGGGAAGATCCCACATGCCGCAGAGCGGCTGAGCCCGTGAGCCATGGCCGCCTAGCCTGCGCCTCCGGAGCCTGTGCTCCGCAACGGGAGAGGCCACAACAGTGAGAGGCCCGCGTACCGCAAAAAAAAAAAAAAAAACAAAAAAACAGGTACAATGAAAGCAAAGGACTAGGTTTGAATTCTGGCTAGAAGCAGTGGGCTGCCTTAGCTCTGGGCCTAAGCTCTGTTCTTTCTTTGTTAAAGGGAGGTTCATATTTTTAAATTATATTTAAAGCACAAACACATGGTGCTTACTCTGTCCCAGGCACTCTTCTAAGTGTTTTGCAAATAGTAACTCGTTTAATCCTCACAGTGACTCTATAAGTAGGTGCTACTATTGTCCAGATGGGGAAACTGAGGCACAAGGGGCTTTGGTAACTTGCCACATAACCTTGAAACTCTTACCTCTCGTAATCAAGTGTTAAGAAGTGTTAAAGACACAGTAGCCCAGAGCTGAGCCTTCTCGATATCACCAAGGAGACATCAAGACCATGCATGACGAGCTGTGTGAACCTCTGCTTATAAGAGGTCCTCCTTTATGTGTTCCTTGAAATCACCAGTGTGGCACTTCCCACCTTCCAGGAGATGCTGTCCTGAGACTCACCACCCCACAGGGGAGGCAGAAAGCACGAGAGAGCCACACACAAGCGTGGTCACCACCCAGCTGAGGGGGTCAGGGGAGAGGCAGTCCAGGAACGGGCACTCACCTGCCAGGAGGACAAGCAGGCTCAGGGCCACCTCTTGCATGTCGGAGAGCTGGCCTGGAGGGATCTAGGGGGGAGGTCCAGCTTTAGCAGGGCCACCGGGATGCCTCTGGTTCCCAATCCCCTGCCACTGTGCTCCTTATCCAGGGTACACAGCTCACCCCAGGGCAGAAAGCCTGGCCTTGAAACTCCGCTGGGCTGAGAGATAAGAAGGAGCCGGAAAGTGCAGTGGGGGCTGGGTGAGAACGAAGGCCTACAGGGGGAGCAGCAATAATAACTCACTGGACCTGGACTTGAGGCTTTAAGTGAATCGCCCTGGCAACCAAATGAGGAAGGTGCCGCCAGCTGTTATCCCCATCTTACAGATGTGGAAACTGACGCTCCAGAGGTGAAAGTGGGTGCTCAAGGTCACCTTGCCAGGAAGCGGGATTTAAACCAGACCTGGCTCTGCGGAGGCTGTTCCTAACTCAGGACTCTCTCAGGGCCTTGGGGTGTTTTGGGAAATGGGGTGTTGGGAGCCAGGTGGCAGGAGGCCTTGTTCCTGGGAGTGTCCCCCACAGACAGCTCGGAGCCTGCCCGCCCTGCCCAGACTTCACAGAACTTGGGCTGGGCCAGGGCTGGGGACTGAGCTGGCTCCTCTTGTTGCTCTGGGCAGGATGTGGGGAGGAGAGAACTCAGAGAGGATGGGGGAGGGGGGAGGGGGAGGGAGAGGGCAGCCCCAGCCTCATCTTCTGCCCCACCCTCCTCGCATCCCACCGTCCTGCTTCTGCCCCACCCCTCCCCATCCCACCCAGTCCTTGGTCCTGCCTCTACCCCTACCAAGCTCCTTTGGCAGCAAACAACTCCTCTTTCCCCAGGTAGGCCTGCGCGGCACAAAGAACACTCCGCCACCCCCTTCTTGGTCCAGCATCAGTCCCCCTGTGCGTCCCCCTGTCCCCTCTCCCGCCCCTGCCCCACTGCCACAGCATACATTGTCCCAATCTTGATAGCAAGAGCTAACACTTAGATCCACCCTGTGCTGGGCACCGCCAAATGACCTTGCTGGGTTTTCACTCATGTAATCCCCCAAGAATCCCGGAGGCCATTGGTTATACACCCCATTTCACAGACGGCAAAACACATACCCTCCCTAAGCCTGGTAAAAAGCCCATTGACATTGCCTGCTCTGTCTCCTTGTCCGCAGCTGGAGAGCACGTCCCGTCCCGTGTCTCTCTCTCTCTGGCCTCTATGTAACCCCCTCCCTGAATTTCTTTCCTGGGAACCTTCTTAGCTTCCCGGTTCATCCCATATACCAGACTCACAGTTTTAATTTGAGCATTCATTTCTTTGAGCGTTCAGGCAGGAAAAGGGCCTGTAGCTTTGGGGAACATTACTAAGGCGTTTAAGACCGCCCCCCCCCCAAATTTGGGGTGGTGCGGGGAGAGTTGGAATGTGTATGTGAGCAGGACAGCCTAGTGGCTCCCAGCACAGGTCTGCAGAAGGACCACCTGTAGTCTAAAGCGAACACGTGAGGCTTTGTCACCCCACGATCACACTAATACTAGTAATAAGAGCAGGTGCTGATTGAATGTTTACCCCACACCAGGCACTGTTCTCAGCTCTTTGCGCTTGTTCATACATGTAATCTTCACAGCTTGATGAAGTTGGCACTATGATTAGCTCACGTTGCTGTCGCAACCCTGTCACCCCTGCGAATACAGCTTAATGCTCTATACTGTCACCCGGGACTCAGTCTCAGCGCTTAAGCCTCTTTCCATGGGAGCCTCCAAGCCTCCCTGGCCGGTGAGGGCTCCATTCACCCCCATACAGCCCCTCCCCAGGCATCTCCCAGCATCCCCAGCACAAGGGGCACTGATGGGTCATCTCAGCCGTACCCCAACCCCTGCACGACATTTCCACCCTACTGTCCCATGGTGTGGGCTGCTGGGAGCTGGCATCCGGGCATCTGCCCTCTCCTGCCCTGTTCAGGCTGTTATTGGAAGAGGCCCCAGGGCAGCTCCAGAACTGACTGCAGTCGGTGTGACGCCTTGGAGAGAAAGGCAGCCTGCAGACGGAGGCTGCGCCCACCCCTCTCTGCTCTTTCCTGGCCCCAGAGATCCCAGTGCTGGTGTGAGGACTTTCCGCCGTCCACCCCCTACTGTCGTTCTGTTTCTCCATGACGGTGGCCAGGCCCTTCAGGCCTGAGCAAAATGACTCCCTCGTGTCCCTGAAGTCTCCGCGCCACCTCCCCATGTTACAGCTTCCCCGGGAAGCCGCCAGCCCCTTCCCCTAGAGGTCTCCAGGACCCACACATTCCCAATATGCGGACACCCTGAGCCCACCTAGTCATCCACCCATCCAGCCAGTCTGATCCTCCCGATCCAGATACTTCTGTTCTACTCAGAACCCCCGTTCTACCCAGACCCACCAGTCTAACAGACACCCCAGTCCCATCTGTGGGCCTTACGCTTGCCCCAGCTGGCTCACCTGGCCTCCTGTGTGGTGAATGATGGGGAGGGGGGCTTTCTCTAATCTGCTCCCCCAGCAAAGGACCTTGAAGGGGGAAGGTTCTAGGGGTCTTTAGCAGAGAGCAGTGGAGGGAGGGGGCCCCAGCCCCTCACCTGCGTGCTCCACAAGCTGCGCGGAGGTTCAGGTTCCGGGAGACAGCGGGGCTGCGTAGCCTGGGTCCTGCCTTTATCCGCAGCCTCCACGCCCTAAGCAAACCTGGGCAGGTAGAGAACTAGTCTGACTCCCTAAAGCTCAGGGGCTCTCTCACCTCACACCTGCTCTTAAAGAGACAGTTCCAACCCCCAACCACTAGTGGCAGGGAGCTCCCTGGGGTCTCTAGGGTCACACACAGCAGCCTTAGGCGAGGCAGAAGGAGAATACGATGAGGGCTGGAACTCTGCCCCTCACATCCAGGGAGGTGGCTTTCTCCAGTCACCTGCCCCTCAGAAAAGGACCTGGAAGGAAGAGGGGCTCAGGTCTTTAACGGCAGAGCTTCTGCCTGGCGGGGCGGTGGGGGGAAGGCCGTGCTTTGTTTGTAATAACCTAATCTCTTTTACTTAGATCGTGTGCTGTCCTTGGAGGGGGGATGGGTGGCCATTGCGGGAGATCTAAAGTCCTCCTCCGGGCTGCTTGTTGCCGTTGACACAGTCTGAGGGTCAGCAGAAGATGTTGATAGGACCAAGGTCATGAGGTGGGGACGGGATGCACGGGGTGGGGGGAGGGGGTGTGTAAGGGGGCGGTGAGCTGTTGGGCCGTAGACCGTGACCTCTTCCCCATCGTGCCCATCATGGCCTAGGGAGATTGGGACCTGGTTCCCAGCACCAGGCAGACCTTCCCAGCCTGGGTTCTTCCCAGGGGTGCTGGGAGCCAGATGTCTCCGCAGTGGGTGTTGGGACGGGGGCTGCCTCTCACCCCGAATAAGGCCATTGCACCATGCAAGGCTCCCTTCCCCTCCCTCCTCCCTCTCTTGTCCCTCCTCCTCATGGCATTCCTTCCAGCTGGGGTCTGTGCAGGTCCCCACTTGTTCCCCGTTGGGGTGCCCCCTCCCCCCAATTCCGCCTTTTTAGACAGAGGGACTTTTGTCTGGGGGCTGGATGGAGAACAAGGCGCCTTTGAGTGGCTGGCGGAGGATTGGGGTCACGGGGAGGGGCAGGGCCTTCCTAGGGTGGCTCTGCACTGGCCACCAGCTGGACTCCAGGCGACCCCCAACACCATTGCGGGGGTGGGGAGGAGGGTGCAGGAGCCAGGCCAGGGAGAGGGTACCATGGGCAGTGTGGAGTGCAGGACAAGGAGAGGGGGTTTTGAGGTCAAGGCTCTGCTGGGGGCAGGGAGAAAGGACCCCTCCCCACTTCTCAGCAGGGAGGGGGAAGGGTGGGGCAAGGAACGCCCGCCCAGCTACACGCTTTCTTTATGTGGGCCCCTTGGGCAATTTCTCAATCCCAGGCCCTAGACTAGGACAGGGTCTCCCTACAACTCCCACCAAGGAGGGGCCAGTCCCTGCAAAGAGTGGGGCTCAGTCAGGGTGGGGTTCAGTCGAAGCAGGAGGTTCAGAGGGAGATAGAAACAGAGAAGGGGAGGCATGGTGGGGACGGATCCCAGTCCAGCTAAGGGGGTCTTTGTGTCGGGTCAGATAACATCTCTTGCCCAGACATTTCAAGATTGCAATGTTCCTTTGAAGACCCTTCTGGTGGTCTTGGAGGTGGGGTGGTGTCTCCCTCTGCTGGGAAGTCCAGGAACTGCATGCGTCCGAGACAGAGAAGGGGCGAGTGCTCGGTGGCTAGGAGGGATGCTCCATCCCTCACCTGTGCCGGAGTCTGCACACTCAGATGCCAGTGGGGCCAGGCAAGAATCATGAATGAGTGAAGCAGGACAGGCATGAGACTATAAGGTACGGTGGCAGCTGGGCAAACAGAACTATTGTCCTGTCTATAGGGCAGCCGCTAGGACTTCCCTGGTGGCGCAGTGGTTAAGAATCCGCCTGCCAATGCAGGGGACTCGGGTTCGAGCCCTGGTCCAGCAAGATCTCACATGCCGCCGAGCAACTAAGCCCATACGCCACAACTACTGAGCCTCAGCTCTAGAGCCCGCGAGCTGCAACTACTGAGCCTGCATGCCACAACTACTGAAGCCCGTGCACCTAGAGCCCGTGCTCTGCAACAAAAGAAGCCACCACAATAAGAAGCCCACGCACCGCAACGAAGAGTAGCCCCCGCTCTCTGCAACTAGAGAAAGCCCGCGCACAGCAACGAAGACCCAGTGCAGCCAAAAATAAAAATAAAATAAAATAAATTTAAATGAATAAAGGGCAGCCACAAAAATCACTGGCTCAAGCTCATGTGGACAGATACAGAAGTACCTCCCAGACATCTTGCTATGGGAAAAAAAGCAAGATGTAGAGACACATGCTACCATTTGTAAGGGGGAAAATAATGTATATTCACATACTTATAAATGAATGAAATATCTTTGGAGATTGGCATCCATGGCTGCTTCTGAAGATGAAGACTGAGAGGCTGGGAAGGGAGACTCACTTAAGCTCATGCACCTTCTTCTAGCTTCTGAATTTTAAATCCTGCAAGTGTACTACTTTGAAAAAAAGTTTAATTAAAAGAATTTCAAGGATAACCTCTACACAGTTCTAGCCAATTGCTTCTATACTTTCAAAAGATGTCAGGAACCTGAACCTTTATGTAGAGTTCCCAGTATTAAAAGTTGGCTCAGGGCTTCCCTGGTGGCGCAGTGGTTGAGAGTCCGCCTGCCGATGCAGGGGACACGGGTTCGTGCCCCGGTCCGGGAGGATCCCACGTGCCGCGGAGCGGCTGGGCCCGTGAGCCATGGCCGCTGAGCCTGCGCGTCCGGAGCCTGTGCTCCGCAGCGGGAGGGGCCACAACAGTGAGAGGCCCGCGTAACGCATAAAAAAAAAAAAAAAAAAAAAAAAAAAAAAGTTGGCTCAGGGAATAATACCCTGGTGGTCCAGTGTTTAGGACTCGGCACTTTTACTGCTGTGGCCGAGGTTCAATACCTGGCTGGGAATTAAGATCCCATAAGCCGCATGGTGCGACCAAAACACAAAAAAAGGCTCAGATTTTTAAAAAATTATGCAGGTCAAACGAAACAAATCTAAGGGCTGGTTTCAGCCTGGGGGGACCACCAATTAGAGCCTTCTGCAAACTTCATTCCCTGAAGTTTTAATCATATGGTCTTGCGTTTGGATGTTTATAAGCCTATACCTAACCCAGGGTGGAACAGAATGTGCCCCATCCAAGTGGGTGTTGGGCAGGGGCTGGGGCTTAGGGCAGGACTTGAGACTCCCGTGTGGATGGGGACAGGTGTGAACCCTGAGACCCTGGGGAAGGTCTGCAGGGAGTGGAGTGCATGCAACCGCTTGCATCCTATTGGGGGTTGAATCTCTTTTGGGATGAGTCTTCTAGGCCCGCTTGACTTCAGTCATATTCAACATGTGTCCACTTATTTATATATGTCTATGTGTTGTGTGTTTATGTTTATATACAAATATATGTGTTATATATTATCATGTTATATAGATAATAAAGCCTTTTGGAATGTTTCCCCTTCATTTTGCTTTTGAAATCATTTGGAGTTTTTTATCTGTTTTTTGTTTGGGGTTTTTTTTAAATTAATTAATTTATTTATTTATGGCTGCGTTGGGTCTTTGTTGCTGCACGCAGGCTTTCTCTAGTTGCGGCGAGCGGGAGCTACTTTTCGTTGCGGTGCACGGGCTTCTCATTATGGTGGCTTCTCTTGTTGCGGAGCACGGGCTCTAGGCGCGTGGGCTTCAGTAGTTGTGGCTCACGGGCTCAGTAGTGGTGGCTTGCGGACTCTAGAACACAGCCTCAGTAGTTGTGGCGCACGGCCTTAGCTGCTCCGCAGCATGTGGGATCTTCCCGGACCAGGGCTCGAACCCGTGTTCCCTGCACTGGCAGGCAGATTCTTAATCACTGCGCCACCAGGGAAGCCCGAAATCATTTGCTGAAGCAGAGATTAGCTGTGATTTCTCAGTATCCTAGGAATTCCTGCGAAATGAGAAAAACCAAACCTACAGATAGTCTCTGAACATCACCAAGTTTTCAGGAATGCCGAATTCAAGTATAAAATCAAGGCTGTGGGGTGTTTTGTAGTCACCAGTTCAAAGTTTTATTAATTGGGCTTTTGCCATTTGCTTTTGCTAGTCAGGGCTCGGTCATTTTATTGCTCTTCTCTTAAGGCTGTATTTCTTCAGGATCCTGGCAAATTCATAGGCCCTAAATGGGGCAGCCTGGGGTGTGGGAGCTGGAAGCACCCCGACCCATGAGAGGGGTCCTGGTGGGGCTGGGGCCTCACCTTCCCAGGTAGAGGCTGAGAGGCTGGGCTGGGGGGCTGGGAAGGTGTGATCACAGTGATGGTCCAAGCTCCTGCTTCCTGGGCAAGACGGGGGCAGAGATACCCATGGGCAGACAAATGAGGCCGCCTGCGGCTCCGTGGGGCCGCTCCCTGTGGCCTCAGAATTCAGCACCTGTGGGAAAAAAGAGGGAGCTGGCAGGTCCTGTCTTGACACTTTGGGGGCGTGGCTGTGGGCATGTTGCTGTCTGCCTGGCTTCCAGGTGCCACATGAGGTGCCACACAAGGCGACTTAAGGTTAACAGGCCCCTTGAGATCCGCACTCTGTACCGCTCAATGTCATCACCCACCAAGAGAAGCTGGAAAGGTTGATTTCTATGATGAAATCTCCTGATTTTTAAATGCTGGTAACTGACTTTTAATTTCCCTAACACTTTGTGGACCAGATGAAATGTGTCCAAGGTTGGATCTGGCCCTATGGCCACCTATATGAGTCTCCATCTTAGGCACTAGGAAAGCTAGGGGTGGGGCAGGGGGGAGGTTCAGGTACCACCATCCCCCCCCTCCCCCCGCTACCCCTCCTCCCCTCCAGGCATGTTTCTGCCTCAGGGCCTTTGCAACAGCTGTTCCCTCTGTCTGGGATTCTTCTCCCACATGTCAGTACGGAAGGGCTCATTCCCTTACCTTCTTCAAGTCCTGGCTGAAGACGTGGCCTTCCCTGATCACCCTATTTAAAATCACATCCACCGTCTCCCTTTCTGTTCCCTTCTGACTTATCTATCTTCAAAGCATATTCCAGGAAACTCCTCTTTGCTTTTTTGATTATCATGTCAGGTCCTCCCCCAAATTTTCATCTGAATTATATATAGAACAACACCTGGCAGTAACGTAATGGTGCTCCTCAAGTATTTCTTAAATAATAAGAGAAAGCAGCTCTTATGCCCCCGCTCACCATCACAGAGGCCTTGCTGGAGTGAGGTGGGGGTGGTGAGGGCAGAGCTGCTAATGGGGGCAGGTGGGCAAGGGGGACCACATTTGCTGACAGTCCTGGACCAGTTTCCTCATCACTGGGGATGGGGGCTTGGGCTGATGGCTAGGAATCCTGGGTGTGAGTTGGAATTATAGGGAAGCAAGAGAGAGGATTTGGGGGTATGATGGGGAGCCCTGTAGCCTCCTCCCAGCCTGTCTCAGTCCCGGAGACAAGGATCTCAAACTGGCGGCCCCCGGGCCAACCCAACGATTGTACATGTTTGCTTGAGTTCAGAGAGTGTTGCAAAAATTCACAGTTGCCAACATTTAAACTCGGGATATTTCAACATAACAAGCTGTATGTTCAGCTTCTCGTGGAAGATCTGGCCTAACTGGGCCACATTCCCCCTTGGCATTAGTTGTTGGAGGGGCAGGTCTGTCTCCCCGGGGTGACCCAGGCCCCATCTTCCCCTGATAGGAAGCTTCAAGGGAGGGAGGGAGACAGAGAGGCAGAGGGAGACCCACAGTTGCTCTGGCCCCAGGCCTGCTCCTGTCACCTCCCATCCGAGACCCACCCTCTGCCTATGTGGCCACCATTACAGCACAGAGCCTGGACACACACATCCTGAGGGACTCATCCCTGGGGGATGTATCATGGCGCGGTTCAGGCAGGAAAAATCCCCAGGACTGTCATCCCGAGTCTGCCCGAGGTCAGCAGAAAAGGCGTGATTACAGAAAAACCTGGTGATATTTTGAGACTCCCTCCTGAAAGTCTTTGGCAACTAGCATGAGAAAAGACCAAGCCTTGTAAAATCCCTGCACATAGAAGGGGCAGGAGAACACTTCTGAGATGCAAAACTCAGAAAAACTTATGAATATAGGTAGAGACATAGAGAGGTAAAGCAAATGAGGCAAACTATTAAGAATTGGTGAATCTCCGTGAAGGGTATTTGGGTTCACCGTACTGTTTATGTAACTTTTCTGTAGTTAAAAAAAAAAAAAATCAAAATAAAAGTTGGGGCGAATCAATCACATTTTTTAAATTAACATTTACACAAAAATAATAAAACACAAGATCAAAAACAACAGAGGAAAAATAAATTCAGAACTGGGTAACCTAAATGTTAAATAAACAGAATTTAATTGAACTTTGGATATCATGTATTTATGTATATACTATACAATAATTAAATATTATTTATAAATAAATATATACATTCATTTTCTCCCTTTCAGATAAAAGCCTGTGTTCTTACACACACACACACACACACACACACACACACACACACACACAGTCTTCCTTTTCCTTCTCTCGGATCAGTCCCTGACCCCTTGGTACCCACTCTGCCCCTCCCGCTAGCCGTGGGTGCCTTACCCACTTCTGGCTGCCTAGCCCTGGCCTGGTGGGGGCACCCTGAGGCTCTGAGGCTGATGCTAGGGCTGGCAGGCTCCTGCTTGGCTGCAGAGGCAGGGAGATGAGTCTGCAGTTCTAAGAGCTCGGCTGGCAACCACTGCCGTGCAGAGGCACTGACCAGGCAGCCCTCAGGCAGCCAGGGCCCCTGACATCTCAGTCTCCCATCTCCCTTCCCCCTGCACCTTGGCATCCAAGAAAGCATTGCTGAGAGCCAACTGCACACCCCTGTACATCCTTGAGTCATTATCTCCTATTGCTAACTGACTCTCTCTATTGTCAACTAACAATCCTGCAGCATGTGGGGCTGTGGGACTTACCACTTGCTAGGCAGGCATTGTTCTCCCAGTGGAGGAAACGGTGGCACAGAGGAGCTCAGTCACCTCCCCACAAGACACACAGTTATTTAAGGGTTAAAGTTGGGATTCCAAGGCAGGTTGTCTGGCTCCACACCCTGTGAGTGTGTAGGATCAAGGGCCCCGCATAATTCTGTGGGTCCCAAGAACAGACAGCTGGTCAGAAGAGGGAATGAGACACCAGAGAATATTGCCAGAACCAACCACTCCTCCCCTGCCACTGCCCCCACCCTGGCCCAGCCTCCATCCTCTCCCTCCTGGACCATCACACAGCCTCCTCCCTGGTCTCTCTGCTCCCATCCCACCCCTTACAGTCAGCTTCCCACACACAGCCAGAGGGAGCCTGTGAACCCCTGAGTCAGATCAGGGCCCTCCTCTGGCTGCATCTCACTCCTGGTAAAAGCCAAGGTCCTCACCATGACCGGCAACCTGTAAATCACTCCCCTACCTGGTCCCCCATCACTTCTCCTCCCCATCAACCCCTCACTCACTCACTTACTCAGCTGTAGACACACTGGCCCCCCTGCTGTTCCTCCAACCCACTAGGTGCCTTTCCAGCCCCAGGACCTTTGCACTTGCCGTTCCCTCTACCGAGTTCACCCTTCTCACAGATGTCACATGGGTCCCTCCCTCATCTTCTTTTTTCAGGACTTTTGCTCAAATAGCACCTTCTTGATGAGGCTTTCCTTGGCTACTTGATTTAAAACCACATCTTCAGGGGCTTCCCTGGTGGCGCTGTGCTTGGGCATCTGCCTGCCAATGCAGGGGACACGGGTTCAAGTCCTGGTCTGGGAGGATCCCACGTGCTGCAGAGCAACTAAGCCCGTGAGCTGCAACTACTGAGCCTGTGTGCCTAGAGCCCATGCTCTGCAACAGGAGAGGCCACCACAGTGAGAAGCCCACACACCGCAACGGGGGGGGGGGGGTGGCCCCCGCTCGCTGCAACTAGAGAGAAGCATGCATGCAGCAGCAAAGACCCAATGCGGCTAAGAATAAAATAAATTAAATTAAAGAAAAACAAAAAACCACATCTTCAGTCTGGAACCACCTCGCCCCACCCTGTTCTCTACTTTTTTCTGTAGCGCTAGCATATATCACCTCCTGACATGCTGTGCGATTATATGCTTATTGGTTATATTTATTCTCCTTCCCACGTCCTGTAATGTCAGCTTTGGGAGGGAGGGACCTTCTTGGCTGTTCAATGGAACACAGTCCTCTGTGTCCCCAGCACAAAGTCTGGCACATAGTAGGTGCTCAGGAAATACGTGTTGTGTGAATGAATGAAAACCATTCTTGCGAGTTACTATGTCCCAGGCCCCATAACAGAAGAATCAGTTACCCCCCCCTCCCCTTTCCTTAAGTGGGTCACACTTTGGGGGCACCCAAACCCACAAGTGGAGTGGGAAGGATCTCAGAGGCAGAAAACCTAGGTTCAAATCCTAGCTCCACCTCTTTCTCACTGTGGGACCTTGGGCTACCAAGTCTTCTTCCCTGGGCCTCAGTTTCCCCATTTATACAATGGGGATAAGAATAATACTCACCCTGTAGGGCTGCCCTTTGGATTCAATGGGGTTGTTGTGTGGGATGCTGACAGCATGACTAATTCTGAAAGCTGGTTCCCTTCCTGGAAGGGGGTGGGGTGGGAGGGGCACAGCTGTATGTTTTCCAACAGCCAACAATGGAACTCTTGTAGGAGGGGCCCTCAGGCATGGAAAACACATCCACCCCTGTGGGTTTCAGACAAAAGTCTCAGGTCTCAGAAGGGATGTTTTCCAGGGCATTTACATTCCTTGAAGATTGTTGCAACAAGAAATACTGGTTTGGGAATATGAGTCCACTGGAGTGGGCTCCCATTGTATTCTTCTCCCTACAATGAGCAGCTGTGAGGGTTGGAGGGATCTCTCCTATGTACAGCTCCTGAGGCTAGGACCAGATAGGCTTAAGATAATCCCTGAGCCACAGCGATTGGCTCAGTGGGGTCCAATCAAAGTGAAACACAGGAATTTGGGTTTAGTAGTTGAGGGAAGAAAAGATTTGGGTTTTGCTTCGGACAGTGGAGAAAGCACATTGGAGGCCTGGAAGGTGAGGTCATTTTGCCACCGCCAGAAAAGCCTGCCTGAGGACAAAGCTAACACCATGGAGGACCACAAACCAAGAGAAATGCTGAGAAATACGGTCTGCTCCCTGATCAAGTCATGCCAGCTCTCCCTCTGGAATTTTCAGTTATACACTCTAAAATTTTGACTTGAGTTAGTTTTAATAAGGTTTCCTGTTATTTGTAAACAAGAACAACCAAGCCGGTATACAGAAAAATTCTGTGGACCCAGAATTACTACACTTTCACTAGGATATGTCACATGATTTTTACTTAGTTTCAGCCATATCATTTCTTTTAGCTTCAGTCAGCTCAAGCATCTCCAGGCGTCAACGAGTGCTTACCTTGGCCAGATCAATGCTCTCTGTCTCTCTGTAAACAAACCTGGGTCCCATTCGCTTGGATAGACGGCTTTGAAATGGACCTGTCCCCCCTCCCAGCCTCCACCTTGGAAAAGGGCAACAAGCTGGAGAAGCCACAAGACTTTGCAAAGATGGAAGCACAAATGCCTGGGAACTCAGCGGTCCTCCCGTTGAAGGTGTGAGTGCCCAGAGGCCTGGCAGGTGCCTGGGGAGGGCGGGCGGCACCCCAAAATGCCCCTCAGGGTCCCACACTCCTGCCCAGACCCGCAGGAGGAGGGGGAGCAGTGCACGGCGTTGGTGGAAGATGCGCAGTGTCCGTACCGCTCTCACTGCTCCCCAGGTGGTACCCGCTCCCCATGGAGAAGCCACGCTGGACCGGGGGGGTGGGGCCACGCAGTCAGTGCCGCTGAGCACAAAGCCTGTGTCACACCGGCAGCCCTCCTGCTGGGCAGATGTCGGGCAGGGTGGGCTCAGCGCAGGAGCTGGGACACGAGGAGCCGCAGAGCTTGTAGTGGCTGTGGGGAGGGCAGACCGGCTCTGGAGGAAGACAGATGAGAGTTAATAACGAGCCAAGCATTGCTCTTCTGGAAAGTATCCAACCAGAAGAGGACCGAGGGAGCAGAGGGAGGGTTGAGGGGGCCAAGGGCAGGTCATAAGAGCAGGGGGAAGGTGGGTATCATCAGGAGGTAACGTGAGAGTGATGATGATGGGGGTGATCGTGGCGATGGTGATGTTGGAGATGATGGTAGTGGTGAGGATGGTCTGAGATAACATTTCCTGAACACTTACTCTACACCGGGCTCTGCTCGATGCTTCCTCAGTGTATTATATATATATATATATATATTTTTTTTTTTTTTTTTTTTTTGCGGTACGCGGGCCTCTCACTGTTGTGGCCTCTCCCGTTGCAGAGCACAGGCTCCGGACGCGCAGGCTCAGCGGCCATGGCTCAGGGCGCAGCCGCTCCGCGGCACGTGGGATCTTCCTGGACCGGGGCACGAACCTGTGTCCCCTGCATCGGCAGGCGGACTCTCAACCACTGCGCCACCAGGGAAGCCCCTGTATTATATTTTATACTTATTAATATCTTCTTCCTGAATTCACTGAAGAAAACTGAGTTAGCCACAAACCACGCAAGGTCATTATCATCTCATTGATGAAAAGAACTACCCATAACTGAGCAGATACCAGGAGCTTGCTTTTCATATAGCATCTTGTTTACACCTCACAGCAACCCCAGGAGACAGGGACTTTCATCACCCCCTTTCATAGATAAGGAAACTGAGGCCAAGAGGGGTTAAGTGACTTGCCCAAGGTCATACGACTACTGAGTGTCAGAGCTGGGATTTGAAGGCTATTGGGTTCCACTGAGCCTGGACTCCCACTTAGCAAGAATCATCTGGGGAGAGCAGCGCCAACCCCATAGGAAGGACATACTCCCACATTTGCCTGGCCTCCGTCATTATGTTTTTTTTAATTGGGGTATAGTTGCTTTACAGTGTTGTGTTAGTTTCTGCTGTATAGAGAAGCGAATCAGCGATATGTATACCTATATCCCCTCTTTTTTGGATTTTCTTCCCATTTAGGTCACCACAGAGCCCTGAGTAGAGTTCCCTGTGCTATACAGCAGTCTCCCCTCATTATTACATCTGCGTCAGACATTTGCCTGCCAGGCTCCACTGGCGTTTGGGTTTCTGAGCCCTGAAGAAGCAGCAAGAAACCACCTGGAGGGTGTAGACACACATCAGGAAATGTAAAGAGAGGTGGAGGGCAGCAGACAGGGGTCAGAAGAGTGGGCAGGTCAGTCCACGTGAGGGCTCAGGTGCTCAGCCAAAGGCGTGCACTTCCTCCTAAGGGCAGCTGGAATCAAAGCAGCATACATCTTGCTGACTCTCTGAGTGACCTTGCCCAAGTTATGGAACCTCCCTGTGCCTCAGTTTCCTCATCCATAAAACAGAGGTAATAATAGCCCTTCCCTCGGCAGGGTGTTATGGGGACCGAATGAGCTAATGCATATGGTAGAGTCACTTACGGCCACTGAGTGCCCACGTGCTTCCGCATCCCAGCACCGCCCTTGCAGGTGAGTGGGACCACGACGAGTTCTGGCCAAAGTGCTATGACTTCCAAGGTGAGGATCGAAGAGCAGGGGGTGCACATGTTACCGGCGTGGCATCACGGGCTGGAAATGAATTTGAATCACGTCCTGGACAATACTGTGGAATTTGTAAGAGAGAGACACACCCTTGGTCATGTTTGGGAATGGAAATGTCAGGTGGGTTGGTTACTGCAGCGGAACCTAGACTGTCCTGGCTGATTCGACGTCACTCAGTGTCGGCTGTCATTTTTCTGTTGTTCTTGTTGGCCATGCTGCACTGCTTGCGGGATCTTAGTTCCCCGACCAGGGATCGAACCCATGCCCCCTGCATTGGGAACGTGGAGTCTTAACCACTGGACCGCCAGGGAAGTCCCCCCCAGCTATCATTTTTAATGAAGCATTTTAAAGAGGGAGAGTCCTCACAGGGCCAGTCATCCAGCAGGGTGTGCAGTGACTTGACTTGAGTGGCACTGACCTAGGAGGACTTCCTGGAGGTGGTATTGGGCCAGCTGGTGAGAAAAGGCTGAGAAGGACCGTCCCCTGGCAACACCCACTCATCACAGGCCATCAGGTGTCTCCAGGGCTGCACGGGGAGGCCTTGTCGCTGGCATTCCTGGGCATAGCTCCCCAGAATGGCACACAAAGTCTCCCGCGATGCCCCTGTGGCAGTTCTCCAAGTGGATCCGAGGCTCCATGTCCTTACTGCAGGCCCTATAGGGCCTGTCCGGGCCCCAGCCATCTGCAGAAGGCCTGGAATAGGGCTGCCTTGTCAGGTCTGTGTCTTGCGGGAACAGAGGGTGGCAGGCCTGTGGCAGAGCCGTGGGCATCAGAGAGCCACGTGCTGTTGGAGCCACGGAAGCCACGCTGAGTATCCGTGTGAAAGTCCCCAGCCAGGCCACAGAGGTTGCCAGTGTAGTTCTCAGGCGCTGTCACCCAGACAGCACGTGAAAGGCCACAGAGAGGCCAGGGGCCGCCTGACTGTGATGGCCGAGGACGTGGAGAAGGCCCGGAGAGTGTCCCCAGCCAGGGCTGGGACCCCTTCACATGGAACACAGGCACCCAGTTTGTGTCAGGCAGACCTGCCCAGATACCAGTCCCTCTGGGGACCCCCTGCTCCTGCCCCCCGCCCCGTGATCCGCTCTCCACGCAGCATCCATTGAATCCTTTAAAACCACAAATCAGATCCTGTCCCTCCCTTGCCCCAACCCCTCCCATGGGTGCCTAGTACACTCAGATAAAATCTAAACTCCCACCTGTGGCCTGTGCCACCCTACAGAACCAGCCTCTGTCACTCCTCTGTCCTCATCTCCTCTCACTCGCCCCCTTGCTCACCCTGCTCTAGCTACACACCAGGCACCATTCCAACCTCTGGACCTTTACACTGGCTGTTCCCTCTGCCTGGTTACCCTTCCCTCCTGTGTCTATCTGACTCCCTCCCTCATCTCCTTCAGGTCTCTGCCCCAATGCTTCCCTGCCCTCCGTCTTAAAGCATAACACCCCAATGCATGCTCTTGTCTCCTTTCCTGCTTAATTTTTCTACAGAACAAACTGTATTACCTTCTGACATACTAGAAGTTTACTTATGTACTGGTTTATTATCTTCCTCCCAGGGAGTTTTGTCTAGTTTTCAACAAAATAAACTAAGTCCCTGCCCTTGGAGAACTCTTATTCTGTCAAGAGGAAGACAGACAGGAAACAAAGAAGTGATCAATAGGAAAGATGATTTAAGGACTTCCCTGGTGGCTCAGTGGTTAAGCATCTGCCTTCCAATGCAGGGAACAAAGGTTTGATCCCTGGTCGGGAAACTAAGATCCCACATGCCTCGGGGCAACAAAGCCCACGTGACGCAACTACTGAGCTCATGCACTCTGGAGCCCAGGCACCACAACTAGAGAGAAGCCCACACGCCACCGCAAAGAGCCCACGCGCCGCAATGAAAGATCCCGCGTGCCGCAACTGAAACCCGACGCAGCCAAAAATAAAATAAATAAATATATTTTTTTAAAAAGAAAAGATGATTTAAGATACTGATGCATTACTTTGAAGGAAAGAAAATGGGAGATTATAATAGAGACTGGGAGGGATGGCTCCTTTCATGGGGGTGGTCAGGGAGGGCTTCTCAGAGGAGGTGACATTTGAGAGAATGAGAGTGCATCAGCTATATGTGAGCCTCTCCAGGAAGAGTGTTTCAGGCCAAGGGAAGAGCCAGTGCAAAGGCCCTGAGGCGGGAGCCTGGCTGGCTGTTGGAGGAGAAGCAGAGAGGTTGGTATGGCTGGAGCAGAGTGATTAAGGGGGCGAGTTAGAGGAGATGAGGGCAGAGAGGTCACAGAGGCCAGTTTTGTGGGGTCAAATGGGCCACAGTTTTACTCCGAGTAAGACAGAGCCATGGGAAGGCTTTGAGATAGGACCCTTGTGACCTGACTTAAGATTTTTCAAGATTGTATCTTTACTCTGCGGTGGGGAGCGGAGCATGGCTAGGAAGCTGGTTTGCCTTTGCAGTTATATGTTTTATTTATCAAACACTTTATGCCCTTACTAAATGCCTTGTCCTAGGCAATTTATACCTTTTCATCTTCACATACAGGTAGGCCCCTGTGACATATTAAGAAATATATATGTTGTCTCTGCCCCCAGTTTCTGGCACACAGCTCCTAAAACCCTTATACTTCCTGAGCGATAGGGGTGCAGGGAGCATCTTTTGTTTTGCTATTTGGTCCTTGACCCTTGTTCCTGGGTGCACAGAGCTCCTAAATCCCTTGGAATTTCCTGGGTGATAGGAGTGTCTTTTGTTGTAATGAGGCAATGCTTGGTGGGCTTCTGGATGGGGGCCGGTCCCTCGAAAAATCAAGCCAAGATTAGAAGCTTGTTGCTATGATTAGAAGCCTGGAACTTTCTGTCCCACCCCCGCTTCCTCTGGGGAGAGGAGAGGGGGTTAGGGATTGAGTCAATGATTGATCACGCCTATGTGATGAAGCCTCCATAAAAATACTTCAACTATGGGGTTTGGGAAGCTTCAGATTGGGGAACACAACCACATACTGGCAGGATGACACATCCCAATTCCACGGGGACGGAAGCTCCCCTGTTCGGGACCCTTTCACAGACCCCGCCCTATGTACCTCTCCACCTCTCCATCTGTATCCTTTGTAAGAACCTTTATAATAAACCAGTAAATGTAAGTGTTTCCCTGAGTTCTGCGGGTCATTATAGCAAATTATCAAAACAGAGGAGAGGGTCGTGGGAACCCCTGATTTGTAGCCAAATCAGACAGAAGTGTAGGTAACATGGCGACCCACTACTTGGGCTTGGCATCTGAAGTGGGGATGGTCTTGGGAGATTGAACCCTTTAGCCTGTGGGGTCTGGATGCTGACCCAGGTAGAGAGGGTCAGAATGGAACTAAATTGTAGAGAACTGCCTGGAGTGGAAAACCCACACGTCTGGCCACAGAAGTGTTCACAGTACCATGGTCCCCCATTTTACAGATGAAGCAACCAAACCACAGAAATGTAAAGCCAAGGTCACTAGCAAATGCACAGTGGGATTCAAACCCAGGCCTCCAGGTCCAGCACCACGCGCTTCACCACTTCACCCCATTGCCAGCTAGAGCATAGACTAATACCGGCTGGGCCCGGTGTCCATTTGTCCCTGAATGTGGGCCCAGAACAAGAGGATAAATGGAGGCCCACATCTCATATGTCTTCAAGCTGCCAAACTGCTAAAGGAAATACGTTCTATCCTCCTGCCTTGACACCAGGACCTTCTTGATGCCCAGAGGCCAGGTGTGACTCCTCAGGGTTCCTGGACAGGAAATGGCACCCAGCGACGGGCTGCCCCAGGCCCACCTCCTACCTTCCAGCCCTGGCAGAGGTCCTGCGTATTCACACGACCCAGTCTGCTCTCCTCAGCCCAGTTTGGTTCCACCCTCCCCTGCAGGGGGGCTGCAGGGGGGCCTTGACATGTGCTCATTGCCGCTGCCTGGTCCATTCTCTGGAGCAAGGTCTAGAAGGGGTTGGGAGGGACAGCAGGCTCCTGGGGGCACTTTTCAAAGGGCCTTGGACTCTGCCACCCGTGGGGAGGGATGCAGTTAGAGGTGTCCAGAGCGGGACCTCTGAATTGCAGGGCTGGGGCAGGGACCCTCTGCCCAGTTCTAAGGGCGTCAGAACCCCAGTATCTCTGTCTCCAAAGGGAATGCCCTTGGGCTACCATTTTTTCAGCCTGTTGTTATTTATGTTCATTATGAGTTAGCCGATGCCCACCTGGACCCCCCAAAATTATCCCACCAGCAGTGACAGCCGCCATCCTGCCATGTCCCCATCCACCTGCTGGGCCCACGTGCCACCCCAGGGCTCCACTCAGAGGGCGAGGGGCCGTGTGGCGTGGCAGCATGATCTGGTCAGTGTCTCCCGGCCAAGCCCTCAACACTGGTGGCGAGTCCCCCTGAATGTGTGCAGGTGAGGGTCTCCGTAGAGCCAGAATGTCCTGTAGCGCATGGGGCAGCAGCCCCGAACACCCCTGCACCGGTGGCACAGTTCGTGGGGCCCGCAGGCATGAGGGTGGCACTCGAGTGGGTGACCAGGCCTGTGGCCCATGCACCTCTGGTCACAGGTGGCCGTGGGTAGCACCCCAGTGCCCAGAAGGATGTAGCAGCCCTGCAGGCAGCAGCCACAGCGAGTGTGTGGCACGCAGATGCCCGCTTTCAGGGCAAAGCCCTGGAAGAAGAAGCAGCCCGCCGTGCTCTGGCAAGCGCGGGGAGCGGAGGGGTTAAGGCTGGCACGGGTGGCTGGGCAGGGTGGCCCACAGAAGTCATAGTAGCTGTTGGCAGGACACACCATACCTGGGGGAGGGGCACCAGCCTGAAACCCTGGATCCCTCAATCAGAGGGAGAAAAACCTAGGATGGTTGCAGGGCGGGGCGGAGGGGGAGGGGGCAGGGATGGACCTCGGGATACTTGGGAAATCGCCGTTGATCCTGGTTAATGCTTTCCCTCCGTGTGGTTTATTAATATCACATCCACGGGCCACTTAAAAATCACGGCACATGATAAACAATGAGGACTACTCAGGATCAAGTACGGAGAGGTAGGCGGGGGGATTAGACAGGGGCTGAGAGGAGCCCTGATTCTGGTTTGAGGTTTGGGTCGCCACCCCAGAGAGCAGGGTTTGGGGTCTCCCTGGGGCTGAGGGGTTTCCAATCAGCCGAGCAAGGGGACATCCTAACTGCCCAAGGGGTGAGGTCCTGGTCAGAAGTGAAGAGGCACCTACTGCATCCCAGGCTGGCTCGCCATTCAGGCAGGCGGACGCCACGCAGGGTGCAGAGCTTGGCGTAGGCCTCCGGCGGCACACGGCATGCGGTTACCAGGGCGGTACTGGCGGAGGTTAAAGACGCAGGCCTGCATGGAGGACACCGGGTCCTCGTACCAGTGGCACTCGACGAAGGGCCCGGAGCGGTTCGCCGGAACTCTGTAGAGCTGCTCCCCCGCGGGGCCTGTCCCGGCAGGGCTCGGAGCACCCCCCCATGTCCTGCGGACAGCTGGGGGGTCCCGGGGACTCAGCATGAACTCCTCCAAGCCTCACGTCCTGCCCCCTGCCGGACCAGCCCCTGCCAGCCTCTCCCTTCAGGCCCTGACAGCCCCTGGCTGTATAAACTTTTATAAAGTTTATAAAACCCCAACCCATAGTAAAATGATGTTCCTACCGCCGCTCAGCCCAGAGTAGCCAGTAGAGCATGGGTTCTGGAGTCAGCTCTGCTGGCTTCAAATCCCAGCTCTGCCTTTGGACGGCTCTCTACACCTGTGCCATCCAATACAGCAGTCCCCAGCCGCCTGTGCTATTGAGCCCTTGCGATACGACTGGTGTGACCGGAACGAGAGGTTTAATTTAATTTCAGTTCATTCACGTTTGATTTTCAGTGGCACATGAGGTTCGTGGCTGCTGCGTGGGACACCTCAGGACTAAAGGTTTGGTGACGGGGAGGATTTGCTGTCTGCTTTTGGCAAAGGTGGTCGAGCGGAGTATTTAAGATCAAGGACTCTGGAGCCAGGCTGCCTGGGTTCTAGTCCCTGTTCCATTATTCGTTACTGTGAGAACTTGGGCAAATACTTATCTTCTGTGCCTCGGTTTCCCCATCTGTCAATGGGTATAATAGTTCCTGGTAATAAGGGGGACCCCATGTTTGCTATTAGCGGCCTCTGTTTCAGCCTGTCTGTCCTTGAGGTACCACCTGCTGTTTGCCCCCAGCCCCGCACTTCCCCCAGCCCAGGCCTCCCTGGTCCAGTCTGGCCACTCACCCAGGCCAGCTGTCCCAGCTCTGCCAGGTGTTGCCAAAATCAGCATCGCTGGAGCCGGGCACCCTGCTGGGGAGCACCTTGTCATCACCAGGGTCACCGCTGAAGTTTCCACAGAGGCTGCAGAGGCGGCCCTGGTACTCAGGCCCCACCTGCAGGAAGAACATGTCGCAGCCGTTGAACCAGAGCCCACCACGGGTGGGCCTCGGGGCCCAGCTGCACCGGGAGACCCACCACCTCGCCACCCACCTGGGCATGGGGGGCGCTCAGGATCTAACTCCTCACGCCACCTCCTGCCCCTGCCCAATGCCACAGGTATGGGGGAAGGGAGGGAGCATTAAGGGGCATCTCCAACTCCACGTGTCCAGATCTGAGCTCCCATCATACCCCAAGCCCTGCCCCGCACCTTCTGCATCTCGGGCAGGGACAGCTCCATCCTTCAGGATGCAGGGGCCAAAAACCAAGACGTCCTGGAACTCGCCCTCTCTCTCACCCCACATCCGATCCTTTCGAAATATTTCAGAAACCCACTTCTCCCCATCCCCTACTACCCTCTCCCTGATTCCAACCCCTGCCCCTTCCCACCTGGCCTATCCCATTAACCTCCTCTATGGTCCACCTGCTCCCCAGATGCCCTCAATAGTCTGTTCCCCACATGAAGCCACAGGGAACCTCACCCCATTTAAAATTGTAACCTCCACCCCATACACACACGCACTCCCCACCTTCCTTTGGTGTTTTATTTTTCTAGGACTTATTACCATCTGATATATTATATATTTATGTTTTACTGTCTGTCTCCCACGGTTACAATGTGAAGTCAGGCAGAAGAGGGCCCTGCCCGTTTTGTTCTGTGCTCCCAGAGCCTAGAACAGGGTCTGACACAACGTCAGTGTACAGCTTTGTTGAATGGATGGATGGAAGGATGGACGGATAGAGGGAGCAATGAACCGAAGTATGGAGGGATGGAGGGATCGATGGTGTGCTATACTGTTAGAGATGGTTTGATGCAGGGGAATTTCAGTGAAGGGAGGCGTTGATAGAGGGGCAGATTAATTGAGGAGTGGAAGGATGGAAGGGTAGGGGATGGATGGATTGGGGATGGTTGTACGGAAGAATGGTTATAAGGATTGATGGATGGATGACGGCGTGGACTTAAAGGCATGAAGGTGGGATGAGGGATTGGCCTGGACAGGACTGAGTGGGCCTTACCCTTCTGCCCTGCCACCTGAACTTGCTGGCCCCATTCCAGCATCACACGGGTCTTCAGCCCCCAGCTGCTGAGCTCTTCCTCCTTGCGGTACAGGAAGGACACGTGCAGCCTGCAAAAGTTCCTGTTGGAAGCCGCTGCGCTGAAGGAGAAGCCCCCACGGATGGGATCCGGCTCGCAGGAATGGGCCAGGTGGTAGGTGCAGGTGCCTTGGAAGTGGGCCACAGCCCCATCGAAGGTGAAGTAATGAGGGTCTCCGGTGGCCACACAGGTGCCTAGGGGGCTCGGGCAGTCCAGCTGGCCACCCCGCAGACCGCAGACCTCCCCAGTAGGGCACGGAGCTGCCGCGGAAATGTCCTGGTCTGTCGCAGCTGCAGCAACAGGTGCGTCAGTTCACCTAGACCTAGGGAGGGAGGCGAGATAAGCATCCCTTGCCCAGCCCAGCTGACCCAAACGGGGCATGGTGGAGGCTTGGGGCAGGCAGAAGTTTGGGTCTGGCCCGGCGCCCACAGGTGCGCATCGTCATGGCAGGCACAGCCCTCAGCACAGGCAAGGTCGCCGCTGGGCGGCTGCAGCCTGGCAGGGACGCCGAGGTGCCCTGCACGGCAGGGGTCCAGGCAGAGCTGGTAGAGGCTGTGCTTGGGGCCCGTCGCAGCTGACAGGGCGGAGAAAACAAGCGCAGCGACTAGAATCAGCACCCTGGTGCCCCGGCTCCCTGCCGCCCCGGCTCCCTGCCTCTGTGCGTCAAATCCCGGCTCTGTCCCCGACCAGGACATTGTTGCTTACCTCTCCAGGAGGGCTCAGCCTCCCCATCTCTAAAATGGATCCCTAGGACTTCCCTGGTTGCACCGTGGATAAAACTGT
Organism: Phocoena phocoena; assembly: GCF_963924675.1. Taxonomy (NCBI): domain Eukaryota; kingdom Metazoa; phylum Chordata; class Mammalia; order Artiodactyla; family Phocoenidae; genus Phocoena; species Phocoena phocoena. Next base: position 16,254,099 of record NC_089238.1, read on the forward strand.
GCTCCCAGTGCCAGGGGCCCGGGTTCCATCCCTGGCCAGGGAACTAGATCCCACGTGCGTGCCACAACTAAGAGTTTGCATGCCGCAACTAAGGAGCCCACGTGCCACAACTAAGGAGCCAGCGATCTGCAGCTAAGGAGCCCTGGGGCTGCAACTATGGAGACCGCCTGCTGCAGCTAAGACCTGGAACAACCAAATAAGTAAATAAATATTTTTAAAAATCAACTATACTCTTTAAAAATAATAATAATAAATTAATTAATTAAATGGACTCTTTAGTACCGGCCTCAGACTTGTTTTGAGGACTAGGCAAGTTAAAATAAACTATGGGTTTGGGACAGCACCTGGCATATCATGAGCCCATGAAAAACGTGACCTATTGTTATTCTAGAAACAGCCCCTAGCCTATCCTTCCCTCTCCAGGAACAATCCCACCCCTCTCTCCCCGACTCCAAAGCTTTGGAGGGCTCCCTAGTGCATGGTACCAGAGAGTCACATCTGGATCTAACATCATGGGGGCAGGGCATGGTTTTAGGGACGTCCTGATCCCCTGATGGTCCCATGAGGATTCTTGGTGCCTTTGGGTTGGGCGAGGGAGTAGTGCCCCCCCAGAGAACATGCCTTGTCCCTATTGCATCCCTAATGTTCGAACCTCTGATATCCAAGCATTAGGGAGTCAGGAAAAATTGTGGTGCAGGGGAGGAAGGTAGGATATTTTGGGGACAATCAGAAAGATATGAATATGGACTCAGTTTTTCATATCAGGGAATTCTTGTTCATTTTGTTGGGTGTGAGCAAATCATGTCTTTTTTTTTAAGCCCTATCTGTTAGAGAATTATGCTGATCTATAGGCTTCCATGATGTCTGGGACTTGCCTCACAAAAGGTGAATAATAAGGTGAGGAGTGTGGTGGGTCAAACAAAGTTGGCCACAACTTAGCCATTGTTAAGCTGCCTTATGGGTACAAGAACCTCCACGATACTATTCTCTCTACTTTCGTTTGTGTTTGTAATTTTCTATGCTAAAGAATTAAGAAAGAAAGAATTGCAGGATGTTGCTATAATAAAACTTCTTCCATCCCTGGAGAAAGAAAGTCTTGGGTTCCAGTCTAACAATGTCCTTTATTAGCTGTGGACAAGTGACTTCAACTCTGTGAGCCTCAGTTTTTCCAACTGTAAAATGTGGGTTTAAAAAGTCATTGTCTGTCACTCATGGGGTGTTTCCGAGGAGGGGACAGCAAGAAGTACATGAAGCCCTCAGCCCCGTGCCTGGGACAGTATAGATGCTCAGGAAGTATTAGCAGTTTGGGGGATTACTGGCATCTCTGGGAATTAGAAAGGTGGACCTCTCAGGTCAGGCTCTCCGAGGGTAGAAAAGGATCTCTAGTCCACTTGACAGGGAGGCAGGGAATAGCACAAGGAATCACAGAGTCAGCCCAGGGGTGGTATTAAAATATACAGCAATCAAATAGAATTGCTCCAAACCAATTAGCATGCATCCAGCTGGAACCTGGGAAGAGTCTGGAAGCCCTTGCTATACCAGGCTTCGGAATGTGGGAAGAAGTCGGGGGCCCTCAGGAGTACAGAAGTGTTTCGGTCTGTTAACAGTGGGTGTGGCCATCTAGAGCTTGTGATGAGTTCCTGCCCTACTCAACCATGACTCACCGCAGAAGGAAGAATTCCTCCAGGGTCCAATGGTGACATTCGCACCCTAGCAGACTGCGGTGTACTCCTTCAGGGCCCAGCAGAGGATGCGGTCAATGCCCCCAGCAAGACACAGATCACAGATACCACTGAATATGTATGCATCTGGGTTGGTTTCGCTGGGACAAGAGGCAAAGGGCCCCTGGGGGTCCTGCAGGAGCCAGCACAGCCTCCTGGGTGATGCAAAGGCCCTGAGGTGGGGAGGAGACGGACATGTTGCAGGAACAGCAGAGAAGCCAGTGGGGCTGGAGCCGAGTGAGCTAGAGGGAGAGGGAGAGGGAGTGTAGGAGGTGAAGTGTTGGGGGAGGGGGTGAGCAAGGAGAGGCAGCACGTGAGGGTCTCTTAGAAGGATGTGTGAAGGTTCAATTTCATTCCAAGAGCAATGCAGAACCATGGATGGGGTTTATTTATTTATTTATTTATTGGGGCTGCATTGGGTCTTCGTTGCTGCGTGCGTGCTTTCTCTATAGCTGCGGCGAGCGGGGGTTACTGTTCGTTGGGGTGCGCGGGCTTCTCATTGCGGTGGCCCCTCTTGTTGCTGAGCACGGACTCTAGGTGCGCGAGCCTCAGTAGTTGTGGCACACGGGCTCAGTAGTTGTGGCTCACTGGCTTAGTTGCTCCGCAGCATGTGGGATCTTCCCGGACCAGGGATTGAACCCATGTCCCCTGCATTGGCAGGCAGATTCTTAACCACCGTGCCACCAGGGAAGCCCCAGAACCATGGATGGTTTTATCAGAAATCTGATGAGATCAGATTTATATTTTAAAGGCATCATGCCAGGTTGCTGGTGACACAAGGGTGACCAAGACACACCCCATCCCTAAAGACAGACCCCTGTCTTTGGGGGTTTCAAAAATCAGGGGAGAGACAGAGATTGCTGAGGAGGGGTGTGTGTGTGTGTGTGTGTGTGTACTGGGGGGAGTGTCTTCTAGTCTCAGAATTTAATAAAGGAAGTCAAGAAAAGAGAAATACTCTGGAGTGGGACAGGGGAGTTTTTCAGCTAAAAGTTCATCTTTTTGGGTGCCCAGAGCCCTGGGGCGGGGGAAGTGCCTGCACCCTCCCTGGGCCGTTTCCCTGGGTTCCCAATACTTGTAATGTTCTCCCTCAATCAATGTGGCTCCCTCCCTTCACACCCGTGGCACTTGCCCACACGCTGGCCATCCTTGACCCCAATATTTCATACTGCATGCTCCTTCCCCAGCATTCCCCAGCCCCACTCTGCCTCATTTTGCTGGCTCCCTCTCTCACCTGTGTATCTATCTGCCCCCTTCTGTCTTCCCCACTGGAATGTCAGCCCCTTCGGGGCAGGGTTTTGTCTGTTTTGCTCACTACTGAGTCCCTAGCCAAAAACACTGCTTGGCACTTAGTAGTTGTTCAATTAACACTAGGTTTGGTTGCTGTGAAGCGAGTCATGACTTCAGGGCTTGTCTCTGGCTTTGGGAGGACGTGAGACAGACTGGAACCCAGGACCCTTTGCTGCAGTGCTGCAATGCCTGCACCTGGACACACCTCTGCTTGAGCGATAAAATACAAAGAAATCGTATGGGACTGAAATAACTGCGTGCGTGCAGAGTTGGGGCAAATTCTGGACCCAAAAGATACAAGGAGACCAAAAAACCCAACTGCCACTTTCGAAGAGCCTGGAGCAAAAACAGGGTGTCAGGAGCAAAAGCAGGGTAACTGTGCATGCCCCCTGCACTCAACACCACCTAAGGGGTGGGCAAAACACCTAAGCCAGCCCTCCCGCCCACCACCTGGACACACCCCTACCCTCACCCTATATAAGGAACAAGCTTGCCCCCCTGCTCAGGGAGCGAGAAAGCAAGGGAACCTGTTGTTTGTTCTTGTTCCCGCTGCTGCAGCAGGGGCCCCAATAAAGCCTTGCCTGAATTTCTTGTCTGGCCTCTAGTCAATTTCTATTGATTGGGGAAGGCCAAGAACCCTGGTACAGAGGGGCAGGCCAGGGAGGGCAGAACCCCCAGCTTCCCCCCGCCCCCCTACCAGATCCTTCTGCTGGCCTTTGGAATATGCAATGGGCTACTTCCTTTAGACGAAAAGGGGTTTTGTCTGAGGGACACTGAACTCACTCCTGAGAGGTGCATGGGACTGGGGTGGGGGAGGGGAGTCCTGGGTCCCATGAATTAGCGGGTCCCAGGCCGTCAGGAAAAGCCCTCACTCCGTGTCTGTCATTCAATGCCCTGTGGGCCCAGCCCTGGCCCAGGTGCAGCCTCATCTCTCTCCAGGGATGACCGAGGTCATTCAGACCTCAGTTCAGAGGTCCCCTCCTCTGGAAACTTCCCCTTACCCCCCAGGCTGGCCTGGACCCCTCCCAAGGGCTCCCACAGAACCAGAATGTCCCTCATTGAGCCCCAGTGACTCTGCCTGCGCTTCCCCCATCACAGCCCCGACCGCCCTGGGTTGTTGCTGTCTGAGCACAGCTGTCTACGCCAGTGGAGTGGGGGCTCCACTGGACAGAGCCAGGGACATTGTCAGTCACTGCTGTGTCCCCAGCATCGCCCAGGACAAGGTCTGGTCCAGAGTGCCTCCAACCCACTCTCTAGCTGTGTGGCCTTGGGCCAGACCCCTCACATCCGTGCCTCAGTGTCTCATCTGTGAAAGGGGTAAGAAGGTGGCTCAGGCCACCCCTCAACTGCCTGCTGAACTGGGGAGGGTCTGGGCAAGGCTGACTCTTACTTTCCCCCGGGACGGGGTGACTCAGGGCTCTGGAACAGCAGCTGTCACCACCAGGGCCCCGGGGTGCAGAGCCCTGCAGTTCTGCTCTGAGGGCAGAGCGACATCAGTGCAGCAGCTTTCCCTAAGGTGAAGAGTATAAATCAATCGAAGAATGACAGCTAATACTTGACAGCATTCGCTGTATTGCCAGGAATTATTAATCTGTTGGATTCTCACAGCAACCCCACAAGCAAGGTACTATTGGCATCATTTGTTTTTGTTAAAGGGGAAACTGAAGCACAGAGAGAGGTTAAGTGACTTTCCCAAGAGCACCCAGCTAGGAAGCGGTGCTGATCGAATTCTAACCAGGGCCGGCTGACTTTGGGATCTGCGTTCTCAACCTAAAGGCTGTACAGGTATATTGGGCAATCCCTGCTTTTAAAAAATAAAATAGAAAAAAAAGGGAATGGAAAGTATTTGAGGACTTCCCTGGTGGCGCAGTGGTTAAGAATCCACCTGCCAGTGCAGGGACACGGGTGCGATCCCTGGTCCAGGAAGATCCCACATGCCGTGGAGCAACTAAGCCCGTGCACAGCAACTACGGAGCCTGCGCTCTAGAGCCCGCTCGCCACAACTACTGAAGCCCGCGCACCTAGAGCCTGTGCTACACGACAAGAGAAGCCACGGCCATGAGAAGCCTGCGCACCGCAACCAAGAGTGGCCCCCGCTCGCCTCAACCAGAGAAAAGCCCGTGAGCAGCAACGAAGACCCAATGCAGCCAAAAATAAAATAAATTTAAATTAATTAATCAAAAAAAAGAGAAAGAGTGGTTTGGGAGGCATGAAGTTGAAGGGGGACAAAAGCCTGACCAGAGGAGGATCAAGAGAATGGAAAGACAGGGCCTGGAGGCAGCGAGCACAGACAGCTCTGGTGGGCCTTTGCTATAAAGGGTGTCTAAGAAAGGGGGCAAGAGCTGGCGGGGAGGAGGGAAAGAGGGAGGTTTCTTAAGATGCGACAAATCGAAGCCTGTTGGAATGTGGTGAGAAGGAGCCAGTAAAAAGAGGCAAACTGATATGGTGGGATTAAATCAGTGGGGCCCAAGCGTCAGAGTCCCCAAGGGGCTGGTTAAAACAGACTGCTGGGCCCACCCAGAGTGGTGGTCTAGGGTGTGATCCAAGAATTTCCACTTCAAACAAGTTTCCAGATGACGCTGATGATGCTGTTGGTCTAGGCCCCCTTTGAGAATCGCGGATGCAGAAGAGAGAGAGAAGGAGGCATCTCCGGGTGAGATTCGGGAACAGTCACGGAGTGGGGCTTAGCCAGGAGCACAGACCGTCTTCCATCACCGCAGCCTGGAAGGCAGAGGGGCTCAGGCAGAGGGGCTCACAGAGGGTTTCTGCCCAGGTTTCCCAGTGAAATAGGAAGCGAGATCATCACAGCTGAGAGTGAGGTGATTTGGTCTGAGGGGAGAGGGGGCCAGTGAAGGTACGGGGGGCCTGGTGAGATGGCTCTTCAAGTTCATGATTCCAGGTAAGGAGGTGGCCCAGAGGTGTTCAGCTGCCTAGGGGTGACTGCAAGAGGAGAGGGGAGCCTTCTGACGCGGGGTTTGCTTGGTGTGTGGGAGGGAGGGCACAGGAGGGAACGTGAAATCTGAGGAGGAAAAGGATGAGAAGGAAGCAGCAGGGTCAGTGGGTTAGTAGGTTGGATGGCCAGTGAGGTCAGCCAGTGGCTAGAGTCCGGGAACCAGGGCGTGGGAGCCAGAGTCTGGGTTGTGTAACAAAGAAAGGGGGTGGAGGGGTGTCAGCCTCCCTCCCGCTTTCCCTCGGTTTCTATTTCCTATTTCTCCTTTTCTGCCTCCACCCTCCCACTCCCCACCCCGCCCCCCCATCTATCCTTTTCTTCCTCTTTTGCTCTGTCTCTCTCCAACTGATGGTCTCACTCCCCTTGCTATCTCTCTGTCTTTCCTTCTCCATCTCTCTCCCAGTCTGTGTCTTTCCCTCTCTGTCACCCATTTTCTCTCCCTCCTTGCAGTTTCCCCTCTGTCTCTCCATTTCTCCCATCTCCCTCCTGTTTTTATCTCTTGCTCTTTCCCTCTGTCTCTGACTCTCTCCCTCATGGTGTCTCCCACTTGCCCAAGAAGCAGACCCTTCCTCCCTGGGCCTGGGCCAGAGAACCCCAGCCTGGGTCCTTCTCTCCCATCCCCTTCCTCACCTGGGGGCCAAGGGTCCCCCAAAAGAGAACTTGGTCCCAGGTGGCCACGAGAAGGGCGTGTGGGGTGGGAGGGCTGCGGGGGAGGCACAGGCCAGGTCTTGGGCCGCCCGCTGCAGTAGTTCAGGCCGGTGGCTCTGCCTGTGCCACACATGGCCCCTGCTCGATGTGGACCCACCCACCCAGAACGGGGCTGCAAAGGCCTGGCCCATCTCCAGGGGAAATGCCTCAGGCGTGAACAGGGCCACAGGCTCCCTGAAGGACACCAGCCCACTGGTGCAGACCTGGGGGAAGTGGGGAAGGAAGAGACAGGCAGAAGGGTGTCATCAGGTCAGAGATCAGACGGGGGACAGGACTCAGGACCCAGAAGGAGCAAGGAGCAAATACAGACAGGATGAGGCAGGGGTGGGGTCAGGGTGAAGATGGGGCCCAGGGACCTCTGGTCAGGGGTCAGGGCACTCACACAGGCCATCCTGGGTGTGAACTCCAAGAGTGTAAAGTGCTCCTGCCGCTGCAGCTCCTCCAAGAAGCCATCATCCTCAGCAGGAAGGGCTTCGTCCCCGTGCTCCAGCCCGTAGGGGTACAGGAGAGAGGCTGAGGACACCAAGACCAGTGAGGCTCCCCCAGGCCCACCAGGGCGGGGCCATGTCCCTCCAGCACCGTGCACCACCACCCCCGGATTGGGCCATGTCCCTTCAGTCTCCAAGGTCAGGGTCAGGTCCCCACCGGTCTCTAAGCAGGGCCATGTCCTCTCAGACCCCTAGGCCCCTCCCTATCTGCCCCCCAGTCCTGTCCCCTCACCAAGTTGGGAAGCACATCCAGCTTCACCTCTGAGCTCCTCGCTCCAGGTCACTTGGCTCTGCAGGACTAAGGGGACGGGGTGTCTGCTAAGGGCCGGGGTCCACCCAGCACAGCTGACCCTTTTCCAATCCCACTGACACACCAGCAGCAGTCAGAGAAGCCCCAAGGTAGCCCCATGGATTGGCTGGCCGCTCTGGCTTATGCCTGGAGCGGAGGTGGGGGCCAGGTAGGGACCTGTAACTCAGCTCCACCAACCCATTGTTCACGGATCCAGGGGGCCTGGGAAGCACCCAGGGATGCTGGGTCTCATCCGGTCTGGCTGAGGCTGGGCCAGGCCTGCAGGTGGGGGTGGGGCAAGGAGGGAGAGAGGAGGTGGTCCCAGGGCTTTCCCAGGGGGCAGGGTTGTGTCACAGGCATCCAGGCCCTGGAGGAGCTCCCCACCCCATCAGCAGGCCAGAGCCCGGGTCAAGCAAGCCGCAGGTGAGCACTCTGGAGCTCTGCTGAGGCTGGAGGGCTGGAGACGGTGCCGAGCGCCGCTCCTTCTGGGGCCCTGCCAGTTCTCTCCCCAGCAGGTTAAAGATGAACTCACAGCCTCCCCGATCCTAAGGGAGCATGTACAGGGGGCGTGGCTGAGATGTGCACCTGGGGAGATGGAGGGGCCCAGGGGGACATCTGCAGAGAATGATGGGAGAGTCTGTGGTAGAAACTCATAGTTGGGCATTTGGGAACATGACTGGGGGATGGACCGTCAGAAGGAGAGATCCACCTGGAAAGATGAATAAAGGGCAGGCGACGGGGAGCTCAGACTGTACACGTGTGGAGATCGCTGGGGGCTGCCCTAACAGAGGAGGTTCAGAATTAGAAAGTGGGGACTCCATCTTCAAAGTGGGGATCCCCAAGCCACTGCTCTGGCTCCCCAAACCCCAGCTAGTCCTTCACATGGTCAAACCCGGTGGGACAGAGGCCCTGATTTGCAGGCTCCCTCCCACCCAGCATGAATGAGTGGCCCCGTCACCTTCTCCCCACTCTGAGCAATCTTTGGTTAAGGCCTCCCACCTTCATCCCCAGAAGACCCCCAGCATCTGGAAACAACAGGTTTCCCTGGGGGCCCAGGGAAATCCTGGGGGGCAGTGTCCAAGCCCGGTCACCCGAGAGGGTGGTCACTCGAGGGGGAGTGGGAGGCTCAGTACCATCTCCTGAGATGTCCTGGTCATGGTCCCAGTCTTAGCTTTCCCCCCTCACATGTGCCACCTCGAGCAGATTCACAGCCCTCCTGGCTTGTTGCTATTTTATACCACAAAGTTTGGGACGGTTTGCTATGCAGCAGTAGAACTGGGACAGCTGCTCACAAAATGACTGCAGGATTTAAATAGTATTACTTTTTCTGCAGAAACTAAGATCCATTCTCCACTTACAGCACTATTTGAACATCAGAATAATTATTTCTGAATACAGATTTCGTGGCCATCACAATCATTGTTAATTATGGTGGTAATTTACCTGCAGAATAACCATGGTGGAAAAATAACTGTACATTTCTCCTTCAACTTGACGGGGAGAATGCCAACTTATAAACCACATATGGAGCTTTCCATTCCAAGTTACATCCAGCAGGCTTTCTATATTTGAAAGTGAATATTCAGATATAAACACTCACCATGAATGCAAAGCCTCGCTTGTATTCCTGGGGCGGTTACATAAATTAGATCAGATGGGCCGAATACTTCTGGGTCCGAGATACACAGCAATGACATGGAAGAAAGAGATTTGATATTTGATCTTTCTGAAGATCAAGATCTTAGCAAGCTTCAAAGCAATCCTGTGATTGTTATTATTATTTTTCTAATATCTGCGTGGCTCCTTGGGGTGGGTGACAAGGTTAGTGGCAGCAGGAGAAACAGGCTCACTGACCCCTGGCCAACAAAGGAGACTGACTGGTGAGTGGCTGTTGAGTGGATCGCAATCTCCCAACCCCCTCCCCCCTCCAAGAGCAATGATGCTTGCAGAACCCAGAGTGGTCCCCTGGTTGACATCTTCCCAGTGGACGACCCATTGGTTTTTAACTTCCACCATGTCTCCTAGAATCAGGCTGCAGCTCCTCAGGTGTCCCAGGGCAGGGCCATGCCCTCTTCAGTCCCACCCGGAGCAGGGTCATGTCTGCTCACACTGGCCCCCTCCCTGCCAGGGTGAGCTGTGTCCCCTCAGAACCCCCAGGACATGGTCATATCTGCTCAGAATCCCCAAGGTGGACCATGTTCTTTCAGAGTCCCCAAACATCGTAAAACACACATACAGTACATTTTTCAGCTAACAACAACAAAGGAAAATGTACAGCCCCATCCCCGTGACTCAATGCGTTTCTAACAAAGCAATGTGTGGGTCAAGTCTCGAATTGTATCTCCGATACGATGGGTAGAACGGTGCAGCAGCCTGCAGACGTTTGGAAAAGCGCATGGAGATGTGGGGCTGGGGCGTTCCTGATGGACAAAGTAATGGTGGGGATCACCAAATCCTAAGAGTTTGGTCCAGGGAGGGATGCTTGGAGCGTTTTCTAAATGGATAGTCTGTATGTTATTCAAAGGGGCTTTCCTGTGTCTATTTATGTTTTAGGAAATTGCTTGGGGGCTTGTAGCTGATAAGCAACACATTTAATTTTTATCATTGAAAGTCATGGGAGGAACCCCCTGGCAGCCCAGTGGTCAAGACTCTGCGCTTCCAATGCAGGGGGCGTGGGGTCAATCCCTGGTTGGGGAACTAAGGTCCCACGTGCCCCACGGCGCAGCCAAAAAAAAAAAAAGAAAGGAAAGATAAAAGAAAGTCATGGGAAACAGGCACCTGGTGGGTGTTTTCCTGCAGAGCATCTGGTGTCCAGCAACACCTGGACAAGACTACCAAAGAAACCCCTTAACTTCCCGTAGTTTAGGGGGCAGTAGTGCCCCCTGGTGGCCATTGGTGTGCCAGCAAGGTCTGCAGACGTTCTAGGGAACAGAGTGGGTCCCAGGGGAAACTGAGAACAACCTCCAGCCCAGATGACAAGATAAGGGTCTCAGGTTGTGCTCACAGGGCCTGGTGCTTCTGCCTCCTCCCTACAGGGCCTTGATTCCCATGTTGATCCACAGTGGATGTCTTTTTTTCACTGGGCATCTACAACCATTTTTTCTGGAAAGAGCAACCCACTTTCCTTTGGAGAACCCCTCACACTCAAGTCATGTATTTCCTGAGGGTCAAACCTCCTCCCCACCCCATGCACAGGTGCACAGTGATTTGATAAGGGATGAGCATGTGACCCAAATCCGTCCAGGGAGAGCCAGGCCTGGGACTATTTTGCTGTAGCTGATGGGAAAGAAGGATTCTTTTTCCACTGTGGCTGTTAAGTCATCCATGGCATATAAGAGTTTCGGTGGGTTGGGGGGACATCTCTGTCTCTGACTGTAGGGGAGCCTGCTTGGAAATGAAGCTGACACAGAAAAGCAGATGTGAGAGAGGAAGTGAGAGACAATCCTGATGAAAAATATTCAGCAGCTGGATCCAGCAGTACCTGAAGCCAGACGCTGCAGAGCATTTCCAGTTAGGTGAACCAATTAAGGTATTTTCTCTTAAGCCAGCGGGAACTGGAGCGTCACACTCCCTGTCTGATGTTTGCCTGGCCCAACCGCTCTCTTCCAACCCCCCAAAATGTCCTCATTTGCTGCTTACATTTGCAAACTCAGAGACCACGTTAATCAAAACCATCTTTATTATTTAAAGAGCATCCTGTCATCAGGGGCACTAGATGGGACTCCCCAGACGGCAGAACAATATTTACATGGGGGTCAGAAGGGTGAGGCTCGGGTGGTCCCAGGGCTGAGTGGGCCCGCCACTGTGGAGGACCTTGGAGGGAGGGTATCCTTGGACCTGTGGGCTGGGCCCAAGAAGAAAAATGTTCCATCCCAGGGTGAACCCCATCATGTGGGGCTGGAGCCACCTAGATCAGCTTGGGCCCTGCAGGCGTGCACAGCGAGGAGAAGCCACAGGTCAGAGCTGGGTCACCATGCCGCTGGCTTCGGAGTGAGTCTGGGGAAAGACAACTAGGGGCTTCCAAGGTCTGAGAGGCTTCCCCCAAAGTCCCACAGCTGAACTCCCCTCCCCAGGAGCCCTTTGAAGGCTATCCGTTCCCTAGGGCACCCTCTTCTAAGCCTGAGCGCTGGTTTCTGGAAAACCCTGGCTCCCTCCCTTTCCCCCTCAGAGTCCCAAACCCTCCCACCCTCTGGCTCCCATCTGGGCCCAAATTTCACCTTTATGGCCTGGAAGATCCACTCCCGGAAGTCACTGACTTTGGTGTAGACGCCTGGCTTCTGGGCCAGGGCACAGCCGGTGCCCCAGCTCACAATGCCACACAGCCGCCAACGTGGCGTCCGAGAGATGCTGTCCTCACACACGAAGGGGCCACCGCTGTCGCCCTGGTAGGGGACGGAAGGCCTGGCTGGAAGCCAAGATGGCTAGCCGAGAGGCCCTCCTCGGATGATTGTGGGCTGTGGTCACAGAGCCCTCTGGCCCTGAGGTAGCGAGCCTGACCACCCACTGCCATGTGTCTCCACCCCCGGAGAGGAGGGGGCCCGGGCTGCCCCTCATCGTCCCTCACCTGGCAGGCATCAATGCCACCCTCAGGATAGCCGGCACAGAACATCTTGGGTTTGATCTGGTTCCCGTAAAAGTCGGGGCCGTTGCAGACATCACTGCTGATTATGGGGACTCGGGCCTCCTGGAGTACCCCCGCCTGTTGGCCTGGGGGTGTGCAAGCAGGGCTGGACGAAGCTGGGGGGCATGCACACCCCCCTTCCTTCCTGGTGCCCACCCAGGCTCCTTAGTGTCCCTACACCCCTGGGCCACGAGGCCTTCAAGCAGGCCAACGGCCCTTCCCCAGCCCGGATCGGAGTCTCCCTTAACAGTGACTTCACGGGCAGAGGACGGAACTCACCGTAGTACTGTGTGTTGCCCCAGCCAGTCACGGTGCAGATCTTGCCGTCCACTAGGGCCTGCCCGGCAGCCGGGAGGCACACGGGCTGGATGTACTCTGTGAGACAGACCACGCTGGTCCCACCCCTGCCGGCCTGCCCCGCCTGGTACAGACCTCAGCCCAGCTGCCCCTGGTGCCCCCGGCCCACCCTTCCCTCTGTTCTTTTACAACGACAACAGCAGAAGTTGCCTTCTACTGAGAGCTCACTAGGTACTAGGCACCTTCCTGGGTGAGTTCCTTTAATATCCCATCAGCCCAGGGAGGTAGGAGCTATTAGTACCCCATTTAAAGAGGGGAAAATAAGGCCATGTCATTTGTCCAAAGCCTCAGAATGAGTCCATGAGTCGATGGCAGAGCCAGAATTTGAACCCAGCTTGGCCCAATTTCCAAGCCTGTATTCTTAACCATGGCCCATGGGGCTGCCCCTGCCTAGAGGGTGCCTCTGTGAGAAATTTTACAAGGTACTATCTTGAGATGCTGGACTTCCACCTGTCGAAAAAATCATCATAATAAACACACCAGTCCACCCTGTCCACAGTAAGAATGGCATCCCTGACACATGACTTCCTTGTGCAGTGCACAACCCACACCAGTGGTCCTGGCAGCCCTACCTGCTGCCTGCTGGTGACTTCACCTCCCTGAGCTCAGAGCTCTCAGGTGCTAAGTGGAAAGAATAATCATTTCCCCCCAGAGGTGTATAGTGAGACATCGGTGACGCGCTGAATAGCATGCCTGGCTAATAGGAAATGCTCACGTAACTAGCAATAGTAAAAAACAGCAACCGTGGCAATGATTGTTAATATTAACTGAGTGCTGGCATTGCTGTAGGCTCTTGACTCAGATTAACCCTCTTCATCATTTCAATAACCCTCAGAAGTCATTTAACAGATGAGGGAAACTGAGGCATGGAGAGGTGAAGCCACGCGCTCAAGATCGCAGAGCTGGCAAGTACCTGACCCCAAAGCCCGTGCCGTTACCCCTCAGCCACGTGTCTCAAACCCAGGCCCCTCCCACCCCATCCACCTGTGCCCCATGGATACCTCCCCACTTCAGTCTTTTTAACCCTCTCACTCCATTCACTAAAGAGAAGGGTTTATTTTGTTTTAAAGAGAAACATGCACACCACTGTAAAGCAATTATACTCCAGTAAAGATGTAAAAAATTTTTAAAAAGAGAAACATGTATTATTCAATACTCTGTAATGACCTATACGGGAATAGAATCTAAAACAGAGCGGCTATATGTGTAGGTATAACTGACGCACTTTGCTAACACAACATTGTAAAGCAACTATACTCCAATAAAAAAATTAATTTAGAAACAAGAAAAGAAAAACATGTATCGCTCCCTTAAATGGAAAACCAGCATCACGGACCATTCAGAAGAAAAATAACCGTAAAGATAAGAAAAATGCAAACCAAATAGTACTGACTTCCCTGGCAACACAGCCAGGGGCTCACAGGCACTGATTCCAGCGCCAGGCAGCCTGTCTAGCACGTTTGGTTTATCCATGTGTCAGATGGTAGACGTCTGGGTTGTTTCCATCTTTTGGAATAAGGCTGGTCTGAACACTCGTGCACCAGTTTTGGTGTAGCTATGTGTTTTCATTTCTTTTGGGTACGTATCTAGGAGTGGAATTGCCGGGCCAAATCGTAACTCTGTGTTGAACTGCTTGAGGAATCGCCACATGGCTTTCCAAAGTGGCTGTACCAATTGTCCCCATCTAATGAATGCCCAGTGCGTGCCCCTCAAGATCATTTCCCTCATCACCATGGATTCCTATGCCCTAGCCCCCTCCTCTGTCCTCCTGGCCCCTGGTGTCCCCAGGCCAAGGAACAGCCCCAGACTTACCTGTGAGGGGCAGGGAGCTGGACAGGTGGACCAGGGCAATGTCATTGCTGTTCTCCTCGCTGTTGGGGTCTCGAAAGGGGAGATAGCCCCCGTGGTAGATTACTGCCTGCACCCCCAGCTGCACGCCATGGGGTGAGGTCTGGGCCACGGCACCGGCAAACACTCGCCATCGGGACAGGACCCGGTTCCGCCTACCAGGGATAGGAGGGGAGGGTGGCAGCCTGCTTGGGCACAGCCTCCCCGACCCTGCCGCTCCCCAGCCTCTCCCCTCAGCGCCATGGGAGACACTCACTCAGGGAAGCAGTGGGCGGCTGTCAGCACCCAGTCTCTGGAGAGCAGGGATCCCCCACAGAGGTGTGCTCCATCGTAGCGAAGACTGACTTGCCATGGCCACCTGCCCAAGCTGGTGTCTTGGCCACCCACGATGCGATCGACGGGCAGCTTCCTATGGCCACAGTCTGTGGGAGAGGGGGCAGTCAGGGGCAGTGGGAGGCCTGGAACCCCTGCCTTAGGGGGTCTGAGAGGTCATACGCCACTCTGCGAAGAGTGAGTGGACACGATCCTAACCTGAGGGGTCTGAGGGACATGGCTCCACCCTGGGGGAGGGTGTCTGAGGAGACACAGCCCCATCCTTGGGGACCCAGGGGGACATGGCTCCACCCGGGGGGGAGGGAGATATGAGGAGACACAGACCCCTCCTTGGGGACCTAGAGGGACATGGCTCTACCAGGAGGGGAGGGAGATCTGAGAAGACACAGCCCCATCCTTGCAGGATCTAAGAGGATAAGGCCTGCCTGGGGGTGTCTAATGGGACGTGGTCCTGCCCTCAGGGGGGGGTCTCAGAAGAAGACTCTGAGTTTCAGGGTCTCACCTTGGCAGATGGTAGCTAGGAAACGACCCCTGGGACAGTCGCTGTGGGAGAGACAGGGATGGGGACACAAGGGGAGACAAAAAGAGAGGCCAATTAAGAGGCAAGAAAGGCACATTGGGGGAGCAGGGGTGTGCGTGCCGGGGGCGGTGCGCGCCCTGCCTGCCCGCCGCCCTCCTCACCACACGGAAAGGACCTCGAGCAGCCTCCGGGCATGCGGCAGCCTCCCCTCGTCCACGCAGAAGAAGCCCGACGTGCCGTTGGCGCCCGCCGTCCGCACGTCCAGCTCCGAGTGGGCCAGCGCCCTGGGCGGGGCAGGGGTCAGGCCTGCGGCCCCGCCCCCCCGCCCCCCACCCCCAGGGGCACCCCGGTACCTGAGGAAGCCCATCTCCTCGCAGCTGAGCCCCGCCACCCTGGCGTTGGAGCGCGAGGAGCACAGCAGACGCCACGTGCCCTCCGTCTGGTCAAACACCGTGAGCCGGGCGTCGGCCGGGCCGACCTGCACTGCAGGGCGACAGGACCGCCGCCTGGGTCGCCTTCCTGCCCGAGCCCTCCCGGCCTCTTCTCCGACCCCGTGGATCTAGTCCTGAGTCCTGGCAGGCCCGACGGCAGCACCCCGGGCCCCCCCACATTTGTGACTGCGTCTGGAAGGGCCCATGACTCAAGTTGAACCAAAGATCGGGGTCTCTGGGACTCTGGCTGCCCCGCCAGGGGGAACCAGGGGGCTTTCTCCTACCACTGGGGTTCCTAAGCTGGTTGCCCATGAGCTGGAAATCTGGAATTCTGCCAGGAGATTTGGGACGAGGGAAACTGTTTTAACCAAGCTCCCAGGAGAATGGCATGTGAGGCTGGGTCTGCCTGGGCCCATCTTTGCTCCAAGGAGGGGGAAAATGAGCCAATGTGGAGGAAAGTCAACAGATTTCTGATAACATTTTTAAAGCCCCTGATGGAGTCAGGCTTGAAGAACCCCCAGAACTGTTGCTTAAGTGAGTCAATAATTTCCCTTTTTGTTTAGCCAGTTTCTTAGATTTTCCTTTTGTCTTTTACAGCCTGAAGACCCTTGACTAATACATCACAGTGCCAAAATATTTAAATAGATTTCCTATAATCTTAAAAAAAAAGAGAGAGAATAGCTATCTTTTTCTGCAGGACTTGTCAGAGCCTTGAATACACACTAAATTGCATGATAATTCTCCAAGCAGAGGATGCAGTATTCATTCATTCATTCAACAAGTGTTAACTAGACACATACTCCATGCCCAGTCCTGTGTGGGGTGATGCCGGGGGACATAAAGATGACCAAGACAGCCCTGGGCTGTGCCCTCACCAACCAAAGTCCACCAATGGGGGAGACAGACAGCAGTAAAAAAAAATCACCCAACCAAACACAGCATCACAAACTTTGAGAAGAGGTAGGGCAGAGATACACAGGAAGACTGGAGAGAGCTTATGGGGGATTCCTCCTGCCTGGGGCTTTACTGTGTTGAGAAGTGATGCTCCCCTCAGCCCCTCATAGGCTGCTCCTCACATGGTCAGAGGACCCTTGTGCACACCTAAGCCAGGTCACAGCCCTTAGCCGTATTTATTTACATTTAACAAACACTCAGTATGTGCCAGGCTCTATTCTGGGCAATGAACAGATCAGACAAAACCCCCAGCTCTGAGGAGCTCAAAGGCCAATAGGTGAGATGCATAACAAACAGGACAGAGAGGTTAAATAGATGGTGTGTCACAAAAGAAGGCGCCAGGGAGATAAATCAAGCTTGACAGAGGCAGGGGAGTGCTGGCATTGAGGGGAGGGGAGGTTGCACTTTCCAACAGGTGGGCAGGGAAAGCTGCACAAAGATCTGAAGGAGGTAAGAAGACAGGTGAGGGAACAGAGAACCAGGCCAAAGGAACCGCCAAGTGCAAAGATCCCAAGGTGGTGGGGTGGGGGGCGGGGAGACACGGGGGATGTTTAAGGAACAGCAAGGAGGCTGGAGCAGAGTGAGCTAGGGGAGGGGAGATGTGAGACAAGACTGGATTGACACGAGGACTTTGGCTTTTACCAGGAGTGAGATGCGGCCAGAGGAGGGCTCTGAGCCAGGAGGGCCCTGACCTGACACCAGTTCACAGGCTCCCTCTGGCAGTGTGTGGGGAGCAGACTGTAGGGGCGGGATGGGAGCAGGGAGACCAGGAAGGAGGCTGTGTGATGGTCCAGGAGGGAGAGGATGGAGGCTGGGCCAGGGTCGGGGCAGCAGGGGGGGAACAGAGTTTAGATTTAGGGTAGATTCTGTGGGTGGAGCCCACAGGGTCTGCTGAGATTGGAGGTCGGTGTGAGAGAAAGAGGGTCTGAGGGCAATTCCAGGGTGTTTGGCCTGAGCCACCAGAAGGATGGAGCTGCCACTGACCGAGATGGGGAAGGTGGGAAGGAGTAAGCCTGGGGAAAGATCGGCTGTGAACCCCTTTTCTCCTGAGCTTCCTGCATGGCTGGTGTTCTGAGAGCACATTCTGGGAACGTGAATCTGGTGCAAACTCAATTTTGCATCCTCGTAGGAGGAACTTGGTGAGGCCAC
The DNA here is from genome assembly GCF_963924675.1 of Phocoena phocoena. Lineage (NCBI taxonomy): Eukaryota > Metazoa > Chordata > Mammalia > Artiodactyla > Phocoenidae > Phocoena > Phocoena phocoena. The sequence goes on from NC_089238.1 coordinate 16,271,755, forward strand.
ACCCAAGCTGAGCAGTCTTCCCACAGCCCCACAGATCCGGACGAGGGGAGGCAGGACTTCCAGGGAAAACCCTATCCTACTGAGGACAGAGAAAGGCAAACAGAGGATGTGCATTCAGGCCTGAGGGACTCCAAACCCCAAGCTTTTAACGTTGCCCTAGACAGCCTCTCAAGTGGCTTCCGTCCTGAGGGTTAAACAATAATGGCACAGTAATAATAACACTTGGCTATGTTTCCTGGGGATGTCAGTGGGCTGACCCCATGCTATGTGTCATATCTGGGGGGTTCTTTGAATCCCACCACCATCCTGGAAGGTAGAGACCATTTCTATGCCCATCTTGCAGATGGGGAAACTGAACCTTGGAGAGGCTATACTTGCCCAGGGGAATATAGCTAAGAACCTGCAAAGCCAGGATTTGAACCCAGGCCTGCCTACCTGCATACTCCCTGCTCCTTCTGTGGCTCTCACCTGGACCCTTACCTGTCCCCACCCTAAATATACTCACCCACAGCCTGGACTAGGAGCTTCCTGGCTGGCTCGCCTTAGTCATGGCCTCCAGGTGGGGGCCCAGGGATGCCTGGTACCTCTGCTGGGTGGTGCCCGCCACCCGCTGAGTCCCCAGACCAAGACTTGGGGTCTGAAACACCAACTGTGGGTGGGAGTGAATTCTTATTTTTAAATGACTTCTCAGTGCTCTAGGAATGTGATTTCCAGAAAGTGTGAGGTTTTAGGAAAAAATTATCACTTTATGGATGGATTTGGAGGGAGGGAGGGGGAGGGAGGGAGGAGGGAATGTCAAATACCCCCTCCAAGTATTTTTAAAACTATATTCTGTGCCACTGTTTCTCACTTCTGAACTCTTTATTCTTGTTTGTATTATTTTAAGCAATGCAAAAAATATGTTCTGGGTCACCTGGCTTGCTCAACAAATTGTCTGATATATTTAGAGGTGTGAAAATCCCAGAAAAGTGAGGTGGGGATATCATTTCTGGGTTGTTTTTGTTTGTTCATTTTGTAATTTCCCAGCGTTTTTGAAAAACCCGAGTATAATGGAAGGGCACGGTGCTGGCGTTGGCCAGAGCCAAGTCTGAATCGTGGCCTAATTACTTTCCAGCTGGAGGCCCAGGACAAGTTGGTTCATGTCGGTGATCTGTCCTCATGCTTATTCATTAAGCAAAGGTTTCCTGAGCACCTACTATGTGCTGGACACTGTCTGGGGCAGTAAACAAAATGCCCCTGCCCTCCTGAAATTCACCAGGAGTAAATCATGAACTTCAAGTGTGAGGAGGGTTTTACCAGGGGCAGCAGGATGGCTGTGGGGAGCGGGGTGGGGGGTGGGGGGGCAGTGTGGAGCCTGGGGGCAGAAAGGCCCTGCTCAGGAATGTTATAGCCTGAAGCATGAGACACAAAAGCCCATGTTAACCAAGTTGGCTGAGAGTCAAGTGTTGCACGGATCATTACCTCCTCTAATTCTCACTCCCAGTTTCCAAATGAGGACTCTGAGAACCAGAGAGGGCAGGACAGGTGTGAGCCTCAGCTCAGCAGTGATGGCGCAAGACCCTGAAACCTGCCTCGGGATGCGAGCGGGAAAGAAGGTGGTGCAGGGAGGGTCCTTCGAGGGCGTGAGAGCTGCCAGTGCGTTGGAGCCTGAAGGGCACCGGAAGAAAGCATGAGGTGAGGATGGAGAGGGGCCCACACCCTAGGAGCCTTGGAGCCTGGCTCCTTTTAGCCCAGTGGCAGTAGCGAGCTTCCGGCAAGTGCATGACCCTTCTGCCCTGCCATTTATTCAATGTGCGGACTTGGACAAGTCAGTTCACTTCACTGGGCCTCAGTTTCCCCATCTGCAAAATGGGGATGATGATAATGGCCCCGACTTCACAGGGCTCTTGTGCAAAGGCTGCAGCCAAGGCCTGGCATGTGTTAGCCGTCACTATGGCAACTTGGCTGTTTCTTGAGAAACAATAGAGTATAGTAGTTCTACACAAGAGCTGGATCCAGGCTGCCTGGTTCCGATCCCAGTGACCTGAGGCAAGTCACTTGGTCTTTCCAAGCCTCATTTCCCCATATTAAAATGGGCTGTGGGGAGGATTTAATGAATCAATACCCGCAAAGCCCTGAGGCCTGTGCCTGGCACGTGTAAATGCTCTCTTAAGTGTCAACTGTGGTGGTTGACCTGGACGGTGGCTTTCCTTGTCTAGATGCTCATTTCTGCTCTTAATGTGAGCTGAGTCCTTTATGGAACTACATGAGGCTTGTGGGAGTGAAAAATGCATCCCATCACCCAACTTCCCCATTCTTCCTGCTGCCCTGAGCTATAGAACGGCAGCTTGGAGTTGGCATTTGGGAAGATTCATTCATTCCACAGTGAGTTTCTGCATCTATTTGTGTGGCCGCTCCTTCCCACCTGCATGCAGATACATCTCTACCAGTCCAGTCAAAGAGCTATTCGTGGCCCCATCATTTACCAGCTGCATGTCCTCTCTGGTCTTCACTTTCCACATCTGTAAATGGGGATACTAACAGCAGCTACCTCCAAGGAGAGCTAGAAAAAGGTTGGCTGAATTCATATAGTACCTCTCAAACATGTTTGACCACGTTCCGCAATAAGAAACACATTTTTACATTATGATGTAGCCTTGAACGTCTGTTTTCTGGGGTGAACTATGGCATTGCTCTAAGCCTCAGTTTCCCCATCTGTAATATGGAGAGAATAACGGTCCCACCCTCATAAAACCAAAAGAAAAGCTTAACAGAACTTCTTCTTACTGAGAGAGATGCACTCATTTTTTTTATCTATTTCATGATTTTAAAGTGTGGTTTTCAGCTCACTAATTTCATGATGCACTAACGGGTAACACATTTAGAGTCTGAAAAACACTGGGTTGGACAAGTGAAGTGTTTAGAGCAACAATACGAGTTCATTCAAAAAAATCCTTTCATTGAGTTCCCACCAGGTACGGGCTTCCTCCAGGGCTCCCCAGAGGGTCTCAGCACGCTCTACTCACCTGGATACAGCGGCTCTTGATCACTCCTGAGTAGAACGGTCACTGCGGAGAAGGCAGAGGTGAGGGCAGGTAGGCTGGGAACTGCAGGGGGCAGGGGAGGGTAGAGGCGCAGGGGTCCGTCCACTCTCACCAATGGCCCAGGATGCTGCCCCGATGCCTGTCAGGAGCAGCACGGTCCCCACAGTGAGAGCTGCCACCTTGGGTCCAGAGCAGCATGGCACAATCCGGCCACCTGCAATAGACACCATGCTGGGGCCACAGCCAGGTCTGTCCTCATTGTGGCAGGATCTGAGCACGGGGCCAGCTCTGCCCTGCCCCCAGGCCAACTTAGCACGCCTGAGCCTGCCCTGCCCTGGGCCCAGTTTCCTGGGGTGAACAGTTGGCAGGGCCGTCCCTCCCCTGCGGCGAGGACAACCAGGTGTCCAGCCCCCCAAGGGCTCCAGCCGGGAAGAGCCGTGGCTGGGACAGCTTCCGCCCTCCCTGCCTATATTCCTGGCACTTAAGGGATTTCTCCTCCCCTATGACGCTGTGCTTCTGTATTTCCTCCATCACGTCGTGCCGTCTTTTCTTGAATGTCTCACTTCTGCTAACTTTCCCAGAGGTTCTTGGAGCCTCTTGGGGGCTGTGACCCCTGACCTTTGCCCTCTTGGCAACTCTCTTCCCTGCTGTTTGGCATTTCCTCACTGCCTCACTTCTCTCTGCTATACCAGACCCTCTGCCCCTGGGAACCCCCCAAAACCAGAACTCTCCCAGAGGACCCAGCTCCAAGGTCAAATTTGCCCCTGGAGGTTGAGAACCTACATTTGGAAATTTACCAGCCTCACTTAAAAATATTGGCCTTGGACTTCCCTGGCGGTCCAGTGGTTAAGACTCCGCACTTCCACTGCAGGGGGCAACAGGTTCGATCCCTGGTCTGGGAACTAAGATCCTGCATGCCGCGTGGCGTGGCCAAAAAAATACATATATATATTGACCTTACCCATTCCTATATGGGACCTTGGGCAGGTGGTGTCACCTCTTTGAGCCTCAGCTTCCTCATCTATTTAATGGGCATCCACCTAGCACACACCTCTAAGTATAATGTTTTAAAGTTCTTTTAAATAATAATAAAAAACCATACTCTTATCACATGTTTTATGTGCCAAGCACTGCTCTGAACACATTAACTTATTCAGTCCTTATCTAAGTCATGATTCCCATTGTTCAGACAGGGAAAACTGAGGCTCAGAGAAGTGGAGTCACCTGCCCAAGGTGACTCAGCCAGGAAGAGGCAGTGCTGAGTCCTGAACCCTGGGCAGATTTGGCACTGGGGTCCAAGTGTATAACCACTAAGCCATGCTACCCCTCCCTGTGCTATAGTGGCTGGCATATAGCAAGTTCTCAATAAATGCTTTTATTTATTTATTTATTTTTCATTTTTTTATTGGTCAATAAATGCCTTTAAATCATTAGAGCTGTGTGGTCCTGGGCAACTCCCTTCACCTCTCTGGGCCTCAGTTTTCTCATCAGTAAAATGAGACTTTATTCATTCATTGTCCTATTGAACATCCACTATGTACCTGGCACCATTCTAGGCTCTGGAGACACATCCCAAAACAAGACAGATGAGATGTTGGTTCTCATGGAGCTCACATTCCCATGTGTGTAAAGTGAGGGGAAAACCCAAACAAGTAAACAAGTAAATGAACTTGATTATCTCCAGATCGTGGCAAAGTCTATGAAGAAAATGATGTGGGTTGGGGGTGGCAGTGTTCTGTGGGGTGTTCAGGAAGGGCCTCCCCAAGAAGTGACTTTTGAGCGGAGACCTGAGGGGTGAGACCAGCCAAGCAAAGACCTCTCGTGGAAGGGGACAGTGGGCAGAGGGAACAGCACAGGCAAAGTCCTTGAGGCAAGAATAAGCATGGTGGGTTAGAGGGCAAGAGAGGCCACTGATGTGGCCAGAATGGCATGAGCTTGGGGAAGACAGTGGGACCAAGGCTGGGGCCAGCTGGGGAGGGCTGGCAGCCCCCGGACAAGAGGAATTTTATTCCCAGTACAACAGGGGCCCTGGAGCTGAAAAGCCAACCCTTTTGCTAGAGATCAGGAGAACCAAAGGGAAAAGGCAGCTGAAAGCTTTTGCTGGGCCTGGCACGCACCCGACTGCCCTTGGCATCTGCAAGGCCCTCCCAGGGCTGCAGGACCTCCCAGCTTTGCCATCTGTGTCGTGGCAGTACGGCTGATGGGCACAGGGCCAGGCCAGCACCGGGAATGGAGCAGCGAGCAGTCCAGCACCTTCCTGGGATGCCTATTGTCTGAGTGTCTTAAGAATTTGAGAGCCCAGCCATTCCCGTCAACGTGCTCCTCCCTCCAAAGAGGCCCCAGTGGACCAGGCCAGCCCAGCCCTGGCTGGCTGACCCCTTCCTGTCTCCCTGAGGAGAGAGGTCCCCACCTCTACCCCCAACCAACTTCCTGGTTCCAGTGGGAGGTCTTGGCTCCGCTAGCCGTCAGGCTCGTCCTGGTTCCTTTCTGTTCAGATGTGCCTGCAGAGCTTCGGGCCACTCAGAGCCCAGCCCAGGGGCTTTGGCACGTCTGCTGGGACAGGAAGCATTGCCACCCTGTGTCTCTTAAGGTGAGAGGCAAAACTTGCTTTCATGACTTCTGGTTCAGGGGACTTCGGGCAACCCCCAAACAGGTGCCTCTGGTGGGACAGGAAGCATCCTCACTCTGGTTCCCTGGTGCGAGAGGCATTCTCACTGCGTATCTTTGCTGAGGCAGGAAAGCATCCTCACTGTGTGAGAGGCAGCGGCATCCTTGCGTGATTCCTCAGGGGCGAAAGGGCTGGGTAAGCCAGGACCCCCGAGCTTCCCCCTGAGGCTCTGCTCTCTGTTCCTCCAAGGGCGCTAGGCTGCCCTTGTCCTCTCACAGGACAATGCTTCTGTCCCCACCATTTGGCTGCAAAACCCTCCCAAGTGACATCTTTGGCTCCTGGTCTCTGAAACTCCATTCAATCTACAGCTCCGTGTCTGTTTTCATTGTACACAACTCCAACTTCCTGAACAGAAGTCTCTCCCCGTCTGATTTCTGGGACACCGCCCGTGCCCGATTCTGATTCTCCCCCTACTTCTCCATCTCCTCCACACACTCCCTGAAATCTGGGGTCCCCAGGGCGGCCATGGCCTCCTCCCCCTCATGCCTCCCCACTCCCATCTGTCTTACACACCTCCACAGCCTGTGTCCCTTTTCTGTCCCCAGCCCTGGACTCTCCTTTGTCCTAGATCGGGGGTCCTGCAGTCTCTTAGATGCCTCCCACTTGAATCCCCAAGGTCCTTCACACCTCCCAGGTCCCATACTGGCCTCAATGTCTCCCCAAATCCCCAGGTCCCGTCTCAGAGGCCCTCATCCTCAGGAATGTCCCTCATCTGCAGGATGCCTCCCTCCCACCTCAGCTACAGGCCTCCTAAGTGTCTCCCGCCCTTCCCTGCTCCCACCTCATCCAACCCCTGGGCTCAGTCTCTCCTTCTGGCCCAGCCTCCACATAGAACCCCAGAGAATCTTCCTAAACACCAAATCCAACCTGTCCCTACCCTCCATGACTCCCCAGTGCTCCCCAGGACAGAGTCTAAAGCCCTCAGCCCGTGGTGCCAGCCCCTCTAGGATGTAAGCATGGCTATTAGAGATTTGGGGGTTGAACATGCTTTCCTAAATTCCCACACAGCCATATGGGTCCTTATCAGACAACTGATAAGCCGTTCCAAAAAGCAACCAAAACGACAGGGCTTATAAAACAAAGAATACCCACCAGCGCCACCTTGTGGAGAGACCCGGCACTGCCCAGTCATGGGCCAGCTTCTCACCAAAAAGAGTCCTAATGGATCTCAATCACCCTCCCAGCTACATTTCCAACTTTACCGACAGAAATACGAAATTAGCTACGTGCCACTGCACACCGGGCAGATTGTCACCCCGGCTGTTAGCCTTGCTCTTCCCTCTGCCTGGCACACCTACCTACTCCCTCCTCATCCTGAGTGTCAACTCAGATATCACCTCCTCTGATTCTAAGTCTCCAGGAAGCACCAAACCTCGCCTTAGGTGTACTTCAACAGCAGAATGGGGCTTCCCTGGTGGTGCAGTGGTTAAGAATCCGCCTGCCAATGCAGGGGACACAGGTTCCATCCCTGGTCCGGGAAGATCCCATGTGCCGCGGAGTAACTAAGCCCGTGCGCCACAACTACTGAGCCTGAGCTCAAGAACCCACGAGCCAAAACTACTGAGCCCGTGTGCCACAACTACTGAAGCCCGCACGCTTACAGACCACGCTCCGCAACAAGAGAAGCCACCGCAATGAGAAGCCCGAGCACCGCAACAAAGAGTAGCCCCCGCTCGCTGCAACTAGAGAAAGCCCGCGCGTAGCAACAAAGACCCAACGCAGCCCAAAATAAATAAATAAATAGATTTGTTAAAAACCCAGCAGAATGGTAACACTGGTAAACATCAGCACAACTGCAGCCACAATGGTTCTCAGAAGCTACACCGACCTTAGCCCTGTCCTAACCCCATCCTGCAGTTTCCTAAAATCCTTGCAACTGTTAATGAGGAAGGTGTCATTATCACCATCCCCAATTTACAGATGAGGAAAGGAGGCCCAGAGAGGTGCAGCCACCCACCTGGGGTCACCGAGCAAGTAACCACAATGCCAGAACTTTTCAGCATTCGTGTCTAGGTTTGAAACGACAGCAGGACTCCCATCCAGGGCCAGGCCCGAGCTGCCTGGAGATGCACTGAAGCCCACTGTGCCTCGGTTCTCTCTGTCCCCAGGCCAGTCTCTGGCCATCCTTCAGCACATGCTCTGCTTTTCATACCTGGTTCATTCACCCATAGGCCCCAGGCCCGGTGAGATCCCTTCAGTGGGCTCCAGGAAGGAATGGTTCCAAAGGTGCAGGGCTCTGCTGCCCACCTGCTCACAAGGGCACAAGCACCTTCCCCCGAGCCACTGGGAGCCTGGATTTACTCTGGGCCACAGCTGAATGATTTGGGCTCTGATTTGCTAGCTGTGCTGAGACCCAAAGAGGCCAGTAATCTACACGCATCATTTCAGCCAACACGTTCAGGGCTTCCTGCCTATCACAGCATGTAAATCCTCACACCATCCTCTGAGGTGGGCACTAGTACTGTCTCCATTTTACAGAGGAAGAAACGAGGCCCAGAGAGGGTAAGTCTCCTGCCCAGGGCCTCACAGCTAGAAAGTGATACTGCCTGGGACCAAACCCAGCTAGCCTGGTTCCAGGAAGAAGAGAGGGAGTCGGCCCCAGCTGGGGAGCGTGGAAAGGAAAGACCACCCCTAACTGGGCCCTTCCAGCTGGCTCCCAAGTGTGGACCAGGGTAAGAAGGAGCCACGGTGTCTAGAGACCCTGCCAGGGGCTTCCACGAGCCCTCGAGTGCCCGCCTCTCTGAGGATATGGTTTCTCCCCACCATCCCTGGAGCAGTTTCTCTGTTGTCTCTCCCCTTTCCATCCATCCGGACCGAGTCCAAAGTCCTCCCTCTGCTGTTTTGCCCACAGTGTGAGGAGGTGGGAGGAATGTCTGGAATCGGTGGGGGTCTTGGGTCCCAGGACTCCAAGTCGGCCGACCTCTTCCACGACAGCTCTGGTGCACTGCATCTGTCTTACACGGCGAGCCCCATGCCGGTGCCTTGTGTGTGTTACGTGCTCCCAACAACCTCACGTAGGTAGGTAGGTAGGTGGGTAGGTAGGTAGGGAGGTAGGGAGGCAGGTAGCATTAGAATCCATGCTTGACCCAGGGGGGAAATGAAGCCCAGAGAAACGATGACACTTTCACAAGATGGCACAGCAAAAAAGTGGCAGAAGCCAATTCGAATGCAAACCTGTGTATTTGACTCCGGAGTCTGCGTCCTTAACTGTGATAGCTAGTCTCCCCGCCTTGGCCCCAAGTAGAGGACAGGTCCAGGGATAGCTGAGAGATCACTGGGAGATGAGGGGAAACTGAGGCAAGGAGCCAGGAAGGTCATATGGGGTGGCAGGGAGGCAGGTGGTGGCACAGTCCCACAGAAAATTTGGTTAATAGTTAATCAGGTAGAGGAGGCTTCAGAAGCGGGTGGGGATGGGCCCCAGGAGGGGTGCCAGAGACAGGGGGCTCCAAGGGGGTGGAGGGCTGGGAAGAAAGCACAGAAGGAAGGGCGCTAGGCAGAGCCAAAGTTGGGGCTCAGGGAAAGAGGGACTCACCCTCCTTCTCCGCCATGTCACGGCCTCTAGTTAATGATTCCCCGGCTGACCTCCTGGGCCGGGGCGGGACCTGTGGGGAGATGAACGGGGGGAGGCAGGGCCTGGGGGAGCCCAGGCCAGCCCCTGTGCCCCCAGTCCCAGGCGCCCATCCAGGGAGGCTGAGGGACTGGGCCCCGGCCAGAGCACGCCATGATCACGGACACAGACTGGGCTGGGTTCAAGGATGGGGTCAGTGTGCGACCAGCAGCCAGGGGGATGTCTGGATTTGTAGGCCTGGGGGACCCCATACGCCTGGGCCTGGGTGAGGAGGAGACTAGGGCTCTGAACTCCTGGGTCTGAAGGAGGAGAGCTGGAGCCTCAACTCCTGGGTCCTGGGGAAAGAGAGGTTTGGGGGCCAGCCCTCCTTCGGAGGAGGGGCACAGGGGCCTGGACTCCGGGGTCTGAGGGAGGAGGAGACCGGGGCCGATCTTGGAGTCTGAAGAACAGGGGGCTGGGACTCTGAGGTCCTTGGGGAGAAGCCTGACAGCCCACCCTCCGGGTCCCTGGGAGCCCTTCTACTGGGAGCTGAGCATTAGGGCGGGTTTGGGTGAGCGGGCCCACGTCCTGGGGACTGGAACTGAGGACCCTGGTCCTTACCCTGGGGTCCGGCAGGTGGGGGCGGAGCTGAGAGATGGTGCCGGTTTAGGGTCAGTCTCCAGGCCTGGGCAGGAGCATGGTGGCCCCTCAGCAGCGGCGGCCCCAGAGGCAGCGGCGGTGGCGCGGGGCCTGCTAGGCCTGGCTGCCTCACCTGAGGAGGAGGGGGCTGGGCAAGAGGCGGGGGAAGGGGCGGGGAGGGGCCGGGCAATGGGATTGGCAGCGCGGGAGGCCACCTGGCTGGTGGGACAGGGTTTGCAGGGGCTGGACCAGGCCGGCCCAGCAACCTGCCTCCGGCCTGGAGGGGGCTCAGGTGTGCCGGTCTGAGGGGACGAGGAGCTGGGACTGGCTTGGCCTGAGGGCCGGGGGTCTGGGGAGACAGGGCAGGCTAGGGGTGCTTACAAGGACCAACGGAAGGAGCTACGAACTGGAGGGACACAGAGGGAGGGCACCAGCTGCCCCAAGCCCACCCTGCCCCGGCCTCTTCGCCTGCCTCCTGCCCAGCCCCCGCCCTACCCCAGCTCAGGCTGAACCCCGTCCCTGTCCACCGCTGCCCCTTCCAGCACCCTCTGCCCATCCCCAGGCCCACCACTGCCCCTGCCATTTCCTGCACCTGTTGTCCAACTCCTGAACAAGGCGGTCCCAGCTCCAGGCCGGCCTCAGCCCAGCCCGTGCCCCAGACCCCTCCCGCACCCCAACTCCTGTCCCCAGCCCAGCCCCAGTCCCGACGCCTGCCCCCGCCCTTGCTCTCCCTCCCCCCCACCCCCTCCCCCCAGCTGCTTTCCTACAAGTCACGGGGGCTGGTTTGCTTTGGCAGCCTCTCTGCCGCCAGCAGCAATGACCTCTGGAGCTGGGAAGTCCTAGACGGGGGCGGGGGGTGGGGACCTGGCCCGGAAAAAGCAGCACTGAGTGCTGAGGCCCAGGCCAAGTGGCCGGAAGTGTCCAGAGGCAGATACACACTGTTCCGCATCAGACGCTCTTGGCCAGCAGCCAAGAGTCATCCACGTCACACCCCAGGGCCAGATAAACACCCAGACACACAAGGATCACCAGCAGACACCTGCCTGTGGACAGCCATGCCCTCAAACACAGTCAGACCACAGCTGCTCACGCCAGATGGGCCGTCCCTGTACAATCGGACCCACCCGCTCACCCCTCGCACCCCCTGTACTCACAGCCACAGCCTCCCACAGGGGGCCACAATGGGGCAGCCTTGGCACTGCCCAGCCCCTAGCCTCTCCTCCTCTCTCTCCATTCATGGCCCTCTCTCTCCTTCCCTCATCACCCGCGCTGACACCGGCTACCAGTCTGCTTCCCTGGCTCCTGCTGGCTCCCTCGAAACTCTTGGTCCCCGCTGAGCTAATGACTCCCCAGACCCCAACACATTCATCAAGTACCAAGTGGCCGCACCCGCTGAGCCTTCAGGCAGGCGCTGAGCCTGAGACACTGCCACCATCGTATCCCCGAATGTGTGTGGAAAGGCCCTGCTGCCTGCCCTGGAGGGCCGGGCCCCAGGAAAACTGAGGCTCCTGGATCTGGAGGGGGTGTAGAAGGTGACTGGGCTCACGAGAGAGACTATGAAGCAAGTCCAAGAATCTTTATTTCATGAACAAAACTACTTGTGTAAAGAGAGACGAGGCTGAATGGGCCCCTTTCGATGTGGCCACAATCCAAGGCTGGTGAGAGACGGCGGGTTGGGCTGGGGCGAGAGTGCATCACAGGGAGAGGAGACCCCAGGTCCAGCCAGAGGAAGCAGGAGGGGAAATGTCGCTGGGGGTCGGAGTGGGTCCCAGAACCCCCCGTCCCAAGCTGTTCCAGCCCATCATAACCCTCACCGGGCGGGGAGGGGGCAGAGAGGGGCTGGGCCCCAGGAGTGCGTGTCCAAAGCGGCCAATGTGTGCAAATCAGCAAGAAAGAGGGGTGCAGAGCCGCTGCCCCCACCTCACCGCCCCCTCCCAAACAGGCAGCAGAAGCAGGCATGGGGGCAGCGGCAGTATTGCTTTACCCATCATGCACGGCGCGGGCGGGTGATGGGGCAGGAGGAAGAGGCTGGATTCCGGGTGTGAGCCAAGCCCCCTGCCCTCTCCCACCCTGGAGGCTCCGTTGGCAGAACTTTGAGGCTTGTGGAGGCCCAGGAATGGCCAACCCCCATTGGGGGTAGGCTGTGCCCGGATGTTCCCCGTTAGGGCTGGCTCTTCCTTGAGGCGGAGCCCAGGGCCTAAAGGTGAGGGAGACACAAGGCATCAGGCACCTAATGGCTGACACCTCCCAGGCCCTCCAGCCCCTGCCTGCCCAGCCCACCTTACCGGGGCTATTCGGCCACCTGGACGCCCGTACAGTTCTCTTTGCTTTCTGAGGTGATGGCCAGGTATTCCGAGCTGTGGGGGCAAAGGTCAGAGGTACAGCAACCCCACCGTCAGTCTGGCCCACCCCCCGGAGGCCAAGGAGGGCTGAGGTCTCTGTCCCAGGTGCACAGGGCTCCAGTCAGAGAGAAGAGGGGGCTGGCTGCCTGGATCCCAGGGATCCTAAAGAAGCCCAGGCTGGGGCTTGGAGTCCTGAATGTGAGGGAGGAGGTATCTGGGGGGTTAGACTCCTGGGTTCTAGCTGGGAAAGGGGTTGAGGGCCTGGAGTCTGAGTCTGAGGGAGCAGGGACTGGGAGGTTCAAGGGCTAGGGCCTGGAGTCCTGTATCTTTGGGGCAGAGGATGCTGGCCCCAAACCCTGGGTCCTGACAGAAGTGGGGGCTGAGAGTCTGAGGGGGGAGGGGCTGGGACCTCATCCCATCTCTGACACCAAATGGTCCCCTCTGGGGAGGACCGGCAGATGGCGCCCTGGGCTGCTCCCCTGCCCACCTCCCCACTCAGCTCATGCTCCCCTCTGGGAAGCGCTGGCTGTCCTGGGCCGCCTCTCCCCCTCCTCAGCGACCCCACTCACGCGTTCTCCTGTGCAGCAGCCTCCGTGGCAGCGGCAATCTTCTTGTAGCAGTAAACCATCTCTGCCACGAACCATATGGTCAACACCACGATGAGCAAGTACATCATGATCTCAGACACGATGGACGCCATGTCTCTGTTGGCTGCAGGGGCCAGGCAGGGTCAGGTGGCAGCCTGAGTGTGCCTTGAGCCTGCTGTGCAAGCTTGGGCAAGTGGCTTGACCTCCCTGGTCCTGGTCTGCAAATGAGGCCAGGCTGCTTCCCTAGAGCCATCGTTGTCACTGTGATTCTCAATAACCAGCCTTGGACGGGCTTCGGGATCACCCTCAATCTGCCTCCCTGTATAACTCGAGGGTCCTCTGTGTCATTCAGGTGGTTGTAGGTGCCCGAGAGCTGTAGCTCTACAAGGAGAACACTCAGGTTCAAATCCTGGCTCTACCACTTGCCAGCTGTGTGACCTTGGGCAAGTGACTCAACCTCTCTGAGTCTCAGTTTCCCCATCTATAAAAAGCGGAGGGCTTCCCTGGTGGAGCAGTCGTTAAGAATCCACCTACCAATACAGGGGACACGGGTTCGATCCCTGGTGCAGGAAGATCCCACATGACGTGGAGCAACTAAGCCCACGTGCCACAACTACTGAGTCTGCAATCTAGAGCCCGAGAGCCACAACTACTGAAGCCCGCGCGCCTAGAGCCTGTGCTCCACAATGAGAGAAGCCACTGCAATGAGAAGCCCACGCACCGCAACGAAGAGTAGCCCCCACTTGCCGCAACTAGAGAGAGCCTGAGCGCAGCAACGAAGACCCCACGCGGCCAAAAATAAATAAATAAAATAAAATCCCCAAATAAAAATAACAACAACAAAAAATGATTTTAAAAAGTTGATAATCACAATATCTCTTTCATGGGAGTGTTGTGAGAATTAAACAAGCTCTAAAAATCCTTAGAATAGTACTTGACATATACATAGCACTTGATACATGTTTACTATTATTAATATTATTACTGTTATTATTGGGGCAGTACAGCACAGTAGTTAAGAGCAGGGGCTCTGAGACCAGACTGTCAGGGTTCAAATCTTATCTCTGCCTCTTACTAGCTGTGTGACCTCAGGCAAATGACTCCACCTCTCTGGGCCTCTATTCTCCTTCTGTAAAATAAGGATGATAATACTCATGCCTTCTCACAGGGTTGCTGGGAAGAGAAAACGAGTTAACATCTGTAACATGCACGGATGTGCCCACAGTCAGCATCGCGTAAGTGTTGGCTATTCGCTGACGTTTTCTGGAAACCCTCTATCCTTTCCGCAGCCCTGGCTCTTGGCAACACCAGCTTCCTTTCATTGAGCCTAAATCTAAACTGTAAAGGGAGCGCGTTCAGCCAGGGGACCGGAGCGGAAGGCCACTGTGGCGTCCTCGGCCGGATTTCGCAGGTGTCCACTCCTCATCCCTGGTCCCCTCCTTCTGGATGGTCAGGATCTCATTTTCCCCGCTGTTCCCATGTGGTCTCCCTCCCCTGGGAGTGTTGTCTTTCTGCTGCTACACCCGGTGCAGATGGCACCAATGTTTTCTGGACCACAGGGAAGGGGGGGTGCAGGGCTGGATGCTTCTCCCCTGCTTCCCTGCAAGAGGAGCTGGGGACAGGGTTCCACACCTCAACTGTTTGTTCGTTCTTTCACTCCAAAGATACCATGAGTGTGTCCCATGCGGTGAATGCATGCTCTCAGCCAGGCTCTGTGCTAAATTCTTTACCTGAGCATCTCTCTGACTCTTTGAAACAACCCCAAGGATAGAGACAGTCCAGGCTTCCCACGTCAGCTGACCTCCGGAAGCACACTGAGTTGAATACATGCTGGATAAAGCTCAATCATTGGAATTCTCGCCCCTGCTCCTGGAACTCAATGCCCAGACGGATTTAGGCAATCTGGTATCTCCTGCCCTCCCAATCGGGTTAGGACAGTGACAGGTATGGCTCTGTAGCCCATTTGCAGGACAAGCTCACTGAGGCCCAGAGAGGGCAAAGTGCTGGGCAAGGATGCACAGCCAGGACTGCACTCAGAGTTAGGATTCAACCCTAAGTGTAACCGACTGTAGGGTCCAAGCTCTTATCTGCTCTGGAAAGCTTCCCCAGCCAAAGAGAAACTTGGAAATGGCTGGGATATGTCCAGTGCAGTCTCCATGGACCCACACAGACATCTCAGGAGGTGGGACTCCTCCACTTTACAGATGAGGAACCGAGGCAGAGGGGTCACAGTGAGGGGCAGAGGCACCTTCTCTAGGGAGACCTCTGATTTCTTCAGAAACCCCAAATCTTCTGAGAGCTTCACCTGCCTTCCCACACAGGCAGCCACCAGATCTGAAGCCCAGCCTGCACCTTTGCAGGCCGGATGTCTCGCCAGCCTCAGCGACTGCTTCACCTCAACACCTGCTCCCTTCATACTGGGTGTGTCCAAATAGAATTAGCCGGTTTGTCCCCAGCTGCCAGCCCCATCCCTGGTGGGGGGCCCCCAAGTGCTTCCTACCATCTTCTGCACCCCTGCCAGGTCAGTGAAGGTCTCACCACCAGCGCCCACTGCCCCTCATTTGGAAATGACTCAGTTCATTGCTGAGGGGTCATTACCAGGAGGCAATACAGACTGATGGGTAATGTTGAAACTGCAGTAAGACAGTGGATTACAATAAAAAAAGAATATAGCATGGCCAGTGATGCTAACAATACAATAATATCACGGGGAATAAAAAAAATACTGTAGAGTGATATGTAATGTTAAAAGTAGCAATGCTGGGACTTTCTTGGTGGCGCAGTGGTTGAGAGTCCGCCTGCAATGCAGGGGACACGGGTTCGTGCCCCGGTCCGGGAAGATCCAACACGCCGTGGAGCAGCTGGGCCCATGAGCCATGGCCGCTGAGCCTGTGCGTCCGGAGCCTGTGCTCCGCAACGGGAGAGGCCATAACAGTGAGAGGCCCGCGTATCGCCAAAAAAAAAAAAAAAAAAAAGCAATGCTGGGACTTTCCTGGTGGCGCAGTGGTTAAGAATCCACCTGCCAATGCAGGGGACACGGGTTCAAGCCCTGGTCCAAGAAGATCCCGCATGCTGCGAAGCAGCTAAGCCCATGCACCACAACTACCGAGCCTGCACTCTAGAGCCTGCCAGCCACAACTACTGAGCCCACGTGCCACAACTAGTGAGACCTGCGCGCCTAGAGCCCGTGCTCTGCAGCAGGAGAAGCCACCACGATGAGAAGTCCACACACCACAACAAGGAGTAGCCCCTGCCCACCACAACTAGAGGAAGCCCGTGCATGGCACTGAAGACCCAACGCAGCCAAAAATAAATAAATTTATAAAATAAAATAAACTTAAAAAAATATATCAATGCTACAGTATGTTGTCACTTTGGCAGCACATATACTAAAACTGGAATGACACAGAGAAGATTAGCATGGCCCCTGTGCAAGGATGACACGCAAATTCATGAAGTGTTCCATATTTTTTGGCAGCCGTAATAACTAATGACAAATTCATGGCTAGTGATATATAAAATAAAATTTTCTTTAAAAAAATACTACAGTATGATTGGTGATGATATATGCCAAGGAAAAATTTTCAATACTACAATATGATTGATAATATTTTAGAATACTATAGCATGGTGGCTAACGATAAAAATGTGATAATATGGTTGATAAAAATACTCTGGTATGATGGATTATGATAAAAAGTTATACGTCTGCTAGTGTGAAACAGTATAGCATATAGTAGAATATAAAATACTACACTACAGTGAGTAATGTTAAAAAAGCAGTACCGTAATGTGGTGGATAAAAAATACTGGGGTATGGTGGAGGATGCAGAAAATACAGGCTCTGGGAAGATAACAGAAGGAGTTCTACGTTACTTAAATATAAGAACACAGGCTCTGGGGGACTTCCCTGGTGGTCCAGTAGTTAAGACTCTGTGCTCCCAATGCAGGGGCCCCGGGTTCCATCCCTGGTCAGGGATCTAGATCCCTCATGCCAGAACAAAGAACCCGCATGCCACAACTAAAAAAAAAAAAGAACCCACATGCCGCAACAAAGATCCTGCACGCAGCAATGAAGATCCCACGTGCCACAACTAAGACCCAGCGCAGCCAAATAAATAAATAAATATTTTTCAAAAGAACACAGGCTCTGGGAGGCAGTGTAATGTGGTAGATAACGTTAAAAAACTGAGACTCTACTAGGTCACGGGTGTGCGTGAGCCCAGCCTCCACCATGCAGGTGAGGACGGCATTGTGAGCAAGGGCTGAGCCACAGGGTGGAAAGAACCTGGATGCCTGAAGGGCATCGTGGAGCCTCCCCACCGCCTGACCCTTCACCTCAACACAGATTTGAGAGACAGGACTGACAGAGATTTTGTTAAGCCACAGTATTTGGGGTGTCTTTGTTACAGCTGTCTCCCCAACTCATGAGGGCAGGGCTCCATCATCTACATCCACGGGTGACTGCCCACCAGCATACTGACCTATGCCAAAGAGTTGCTCAGACGTGTCTCCTGAATTGAATTCTGCTGGATCACTTTGACAATACACTTAAAAACGCTAATTATCGGGGCTTCCCTGGTGGCGCAGTGGTTGAGGGTCCGCCTGCCGATGCAGGGGACGCGGGTTCGTGACCCGGTCTGGGAGGATCCCGCGTGCCGCGGAGCGGCTGGGCCCGTGAGCCATGGCCGCTGAGCCTGCGCGTCCGGAGCCTGTGCTCCGCAATGGGAGAGGCCACAACAGTGAGAGGCCCGCGTGCCGCAAAAAAAAAAAAAAAAAAAATGCTAACTAACAAAAGAAACCCACAGGCTCTGGCTGACAGAGTATAGTGAATCATGCCAAGAACAGAAACAACAGTCACGCGGGCTTGGCTGGGTTCAAATCCAGGTCCCAGCTCTGTGACCTTGGCCATGTAATCTTGTCTCCCTGAGCCTCTATTTCCCCATCTGTAAAATGGGGATAGGAAGAGCCTCTACCCCACAGGGTGGGTGGGAGGATTCAATGATGGACTCCATGTAAGGCGCTAAAGCCAGCACCCCTCTCAAGGAAGGGTGGGCCAATGCACATTGCCCGTGATAATGTGTATGCACTGCAGGCCCCTCGGGACTCACGTGCCCTGCTCTTTGGTGGCCCAAAGTCTGGGATACCTCCCTGACTCTCTAAGCCAATGGGCCATAGGGCCCTGGAAAATTCCAATTTACACCCAATCAGAAGATAGTTCAGGAAAGGGGTTCAAGGCAGCTGAAGCCAAAATGATGAAATGGTTCAACAACACCTTTTATCTCTGCTGCTCGGTGTGGGCCCAGACCTGCAGCCTTGGCCTCGCCTGAGAGCTTACTGGAGATGAAATCCTGGGCCCAACCAGATCTGCTAAGTCAGGATTGGCACATCAGCAAGACTGCCAAGTGGTTCGTGCACACAGTCAAAGACGACGAGCACTGCTCTAGGAGACGCTCTCCTATCTCCTGCGCCACGTGACAGAGGGAGGCAGGACTGAGGCTACTTGACATCAGACTCACCACCACCATTGCCCCCGTGCGCTGAGGCCCTGCTGTGACAGACACGCCAGCAACCGACACCCAGCAACTCGCTCAGTCCTCACCAGCTCCCTGGGACGTAAGAATGGCTCCAACAACACCAGGAGAGGCAGATACTGTTATCATCCTGTTCGCTACAGGACGATCCTTCGGCTCAGAGACAGGGAGGCACCCGCCTGGAGGTCACACAGCGCAGGTGGCAGAGCTGAGTTATGCGCCCAGCACTTCCACGGGACAGGCCCGCTGTGACCTCCCCGTGGCTGAAGGGAAATCGAGGCCAGAGCTGGACTCCAGGAAGGACGTGTTACTCCCCGCCCCCGCTGCCCAGGCGTGGAGCCAACCCGTCCCCTACTCGCCATCTGTCCCTCCATCTGGCTGCCCATGGGCCTGACTCACCTTTGTTCACCACCTCAAGGTGGATCTTCTTGACGACGCTGGTGTTGTGCTCGTAGTTGTCGAAGAAGAGCAGACGGTACACGTGGCACTCGTAGTCGCCCGAGTGGTTGTAGGTGACGTTGGTGATGAAGATGGACAGGTCCTGCAGGTCCTTGGTACCCCGGCTGCCATTCCACACCACACGGCCCTCAAAGCGCTCATCCTCCTCCAGCTGCAGCACCTCGTTCTCATAGCGCAGGATCTGGGGGCAGTGGGGGCGGGGTCACCGCTGGGCCACATCCCCCACCAAGACCTCTATTCTGTCCCGAGCCCTGACACACACGCATGCTGACACATGCGTTCCTCAGTTATCCGCCCAAGCCCCCACACGGCATTCCTGGCCTTCATTCTCTACCATTCTTCCCCGGCCCCCCCAGACACGCTCCCCAGGCGGGGAGAGAGGCAGCCTGACGCCGGCTGCTGTAGACCCCAATTCTCCAGCAGGCCCTCAAAGTTTATGGCGCCCCCTCATATGTAATTCAAACTACACGGAGCGAAAAGGAGGTCAAAAAAGTTCTGTTTCCTTCTATGACGACCATCTGAGACATTTTTGCTCGTACTAAATAATGGCAATGACACTGATTCGGTGCCAGGTGCAGGAACTCAATCAATTCTCATGCAAACCTCAGAGCTAGAGACCACCTGCCCCCCATCTTTACAGAGGCAGAAACGGAGGTTCAGAGAGGCTCAATGACTTGCCCAAGGTCACCAGCCGGTCACGGTGGAGCTGGAATTTGGATCCAGGTCATCAGTAATAGCACATTATTGCAAACAACCAACCAACCCCTACCGGAACCCTGCCCCCGCCAACTCCCACACAGACGCCCACCCTCCACCACCCTGCCAGGCTCCCACACACCTTGACAAACTCCTCTGTGCCCTTCTGGCGGAAGGTCCACTCCGTGAAGGTCTCGGCAGTGGTCTCGCTGCGGCGCTTGCAGGAGATGCACAGAATTTTGAAGGTCATCCCATACACGGCCTCGGTCTCTGAGTCCACCTCCACACAGCCTCCCCAGGCTGAGGACACTGCGGGGACAGCAGGCTCAGGTCGAGCCAGGGCACCCATCACCCTTGGCAATGCCAGGCTCGCTGGCTGTTAGCTCTCGGGCCCCTCGGAAACCATCTGTTTCCCCTCAATAATGATCAGGAATGGCCAGAAGCAGGTGCTGAGCCTGGCCCTGCCACCTGCTACGTGCCCTTGGCAAGTCCCTCATCCTCTCTGAGCTTCAGTTTCCCTCTGTGAATGGTGAGGGAATCGATCGTCTTTGCTTCTGGAGGTTGCTGGGCAGGTTCTTTAGGGTAGGTAAGGTCGCAAGGGGTCTGGCACACAGGACACCCCCAATTAACAGGGCTGTTACTGTGGTCAGTAGCTCAGAGTCTTTGCTACCCAAGTACCCCCTCTTCAGAAGGCCACTTGCCCAAAATACTGCAGCGTGTAGGCGGTGGGAACAGATTTCCAGCTGTGCTAGAAGTTCAAGGTGGCGGTGTCAGTTCTACCATTATTGCTCTGTAAGACCAGCCAGCCCCAGAGAAATGGGTTGGGAGAAGGCAAGGCCTGAGAAGGAGGTGGGCACGGGAACCAGGGTAAACCCACACTCCAGCCCTGCTCCCCAGTCCCATAAGTTCCTGTCGTCCACCCCCACCCCAAGCTTCTGCCTCAGCCCCCTCTGCTCCCAGGCTCCTCACTTCCTGAAGCCAATCCCACCTCCTATTAGCTTCTCAAAACTCTCAGAGCGCTTTCCTGCGCCAGGGCCTTTGCACCCTCACCGGATTCCAGTCCGTTTGAGTCCCTCCACATTCTTACCTGCCACCTCCTTCCTGCTCACTAGCTAATGCTCTGTCTCTCCAGCTCTGAGGCTTTTCCTTTGTCCCTGATTCTTTCTGCTGTTAATCTTGGGGTTTTCTGCCCTCCTGCTCTGCTGTCTCTTTCCATCTCCCTGAACGCCTCTGTCTTTGTCTCCCCCTCTTTCTCTCTCTTAGGGGTCTCTCTAAAGGTCCCACCACTTTGTGTCCTTTTCCCAGGCTCAGACACGCTCTCCTGGCCTCTCGCTCTCTGACTCCACCTCTCTCTGTCCTTTTTAAACTCCATCTCTTCCTGTGTCTACCTGTGTCTCCATCTCCTTCTGCCTCGCTCAAGTTTTTCCTCTCTCGACCTCTCCGATTCTTAACTCTCTCTCCTCAGTCTCTCTCAGGCACCCTCTGCACCCCTCTCTCTTGGCTCCCCCCTTACTTCCATCTCTCCAGTCTCCCAGCGGAGCGCTCAGGAGTTCTTCTGTGTCTCTCGCCCCTTCCTTCCGTCTCCATCTCTCCCAGTCTCTCCTCTCCGTCCCAATCTCCGGGCGCCGCCTCCACCCCCGTCCCAACCCCCACCTCCCGCGGCTGTGGGTGTCACATTGCAGCCTGCGGGGCTCCGGGAGCAGCTGACTCCGCGTTTCCTCGCCCCCGGCTGGGCGCCCGCAGCCACCAACCTGTGCCAGCCCGGCCCCCGCCAGCTCGCGCCCACCCGCACCTCCGCGCCCTCCGGAACCCCGCTGCCCGCGCGCACAACTTCTGAAGAGGACTTAGCCGGGCCGGGGGATGGGGTGAGGGCGGCCCCCGCCAGCGGCCGGGAGCCCAACGCGCGAATCCCGCCGCCCGGCCAGTGCTCCAGCTGTGCCCCCCGCCGCGCGCGCCCCCAGCGCACTCACCCAGTGCCGCGCCGACCACGAAGGCCAGCAGTGTCCCCATGGCTGCGCTGCGCACGCTGCGCCGCCCTCCCGGGCCGCCGGTATTAACAGCGGGGCGAGAGGCGGCGGGACCCGGCGGCGGTCAGAATGTCCCCGAGAGCGCGCGGGCGCAGCAGCTGCGGCTCTGGGACCGGCGAGGGGGGGAGGAGGGGGGGCGCGGCCCCCCCGCTCCGGTTACCGCCGGGGGCCCAGCCCCGGAGCCCGGTGTCCGGGCATCCCCGCCGCCGCGCGGGCGGCGGCCGCTGCTCGGGCTGTTACGCTGGCGCGCGCAGCCGAACACATTCGCCAGGTGCGCGGACCCCGGCCCCGCTCCTGCTCCGGCGCGCCTGGGCGCGGGCAGCGGTCTCCTGCGCACTGCAGCGGCGGCGGCGGCGGCGGCGGCCACGGGAGGGAGGAGGGAGAGGGAGAGGGAGGAGGGAAAGGGAGGAGGGAGAGGGAGAGGGAGAGGGAGGGGGCGGGATGAATCACCGCTGGGGGAGGGCGCGGCTGCCCAGCCTTTGCCGCAGCGGCCCGGGAGTCGCCCGCTGCACCGGCCTCTCCCGGTGGCGCAGGGACCGCGGCTTCGGGCGTGGGGCGCGTGGTCTGGTTGTCCGACCCCTCCAGACTCCGGGGAGCCCCAGTGTTGGAGTCTGGGAGAGGTCACCCTCAGAGTTAGAAGAGGGTTTGGAGAGCGGTTTGAGGGCAGAGCTTCGGACTTCAAATTATGGAGGTCATCCCCATGGGATCTCGAGGGGAACTTGGCTGGGACCTCCAAGTGACCTTCCCCTCAGACCCCTGGCACTCCGGCCTGGAGGTCACTGTGTGGGAACCCAAGTGGGCATGGGGTGGGGGTGTCAGGCTAGGGCTACCCATAATACTCCAGACCCCTCTCAAGCAGGATGGGCACCCTGGATCCAAACCAGAAAGTCGGCTCTGGGGATTTGAGGTGCCATGTTTCAAGAGGAAGGCCCTTCAAGATCCCGCTACCCTCTTTTGTCTCTGACGTCATCTTCTACTCCCCTCTCCAGGCCACTCCCCGCTGCTGTCCAGGTCCCTGCTGTCCCCAATACACCAAGCTCATTCCCACCTCAGAGCCTTCACCCTTGCTCACCTCTGCTTGGGCCACTCTCCCCTTAGGTGACCAAGGGGCTCACTTCCTCTCCTCCGGCAGCTCTCGGCTCTAATGTCACCTTCATCAGGCCCTCTGTCCACTCAGGACAAACTACCTCCGCAGTCCCTTACTTGACCTCATTTACTAGTTTTGTTTTGTTTCTTTTCTACAGCAGTTGTCACTACCTGACATTATACTCTTCTTTATATAGTTTTTCTCCATTCACTGCTTGTCCCTCCAACCCTGGAAAACAAGCTCCCGCAGGGTGAGGACACTGTCCTGTGCACCACTGCGTCTCCAGCACCTTCCACTGTGCCTGTCACACTGTAAGTACTCAATAAATATTCGTCAAATGAATAAATAACCGCCAAGCACAGAGCCCTTCTGGTACGCTGGATTCACTTCTACCTCCTCAAACATTTACTGCACTTCTATTATTAATCTGCATTTTACAGACAGGGAAACTGAGGCTGAGAGAGGGCCACTCCCTTGCCTAGGGTCATGCAGCTGGTTTCAGGTGGATCTGGAATCCTGCCAGGCGATGGCAGGGGGCTTGTCTGCTAAATGGAGAGGATGAGGGGGGAGGCTCCGTCAAGACCAGGGTGGGAGACTTTTGGCTGAGGGTTGCTCCTCAGGTCCTAACCTCCAGTTCTGGGTGGGGTGAAGTTCCAGAATCTCCCCCCTGCAGCCTTGCCAGGTGAGAGGAACCAAGGGTGGGGCTGGCCTGGGGCAGAGGGACACCAAGCCAGGGACACCAGATACCTTTGTGATCTGGGCCTTTGTGCCAGCACCTCCTAGGCTGTGAAATTCCCCTGCAAAAAATAACTCTCTTGCTGTTCTGATCCCTCCCCTCTGATCGGGGGGTGGCAGGCAGAAGCACAGTGAGGACAGGTCATAGGCACCAGGCAGGGGCACCTAGCGACAGCCCTACAAACTAATGTTGGCTGAGCACCTACTACGGGCTTGGGGCTGTTCTAAGATGTACAAGATGGGTGTTACCATTATGCCCATTTTACAGGTGTGGGAAACTGAGGCTCAGGATGGGTAACTTGCCATGATCACATAGCTAGAGGTTAGAGGAGACTGGCTCTGCCCTTTGTCACCTGTGGTCCATCCTGCCCCATGCAGCCCCTCCTCCAGTCCTCTGCCCCAAGCCATCAATTAAGATTCTTACAGCCTGACTGTGACTTGTCAAAGGTCTCTCTTTACACCCCTCCTCACTCACTCTGGAACCAGAACAGGGTTTGAGTGAGACAAACCTAGGTTCTACCTGGACCGAGACCTTGCCTCTAGGCCCATTTCCACATCGGTAAGATGGGGTCCAGATGGCCACAACCTGGACAGGCTGGTGTGGGGTCCTGAAGGGGGGCCCTTGTATCTAAATGTGGAGACACCAGGGGCTAGGCCTTGCCTCCCTGCTGAGTGGCCCCAGGCGTGTAACCGTTTGTTTGTCTCCGTCTCATGGAGTAACTGTGAGAATTAAATGAACATCAGACCGTGGCACAGAGCCTGGTACACACTTGGTCCCCACTCCATGACTCACTTTTTTCTCCCCTCAATCTTTCTGCCATAATAGTAACGTTTATTGAATACTTACTCTGTGCAGATCCTGTTATAAGTAGCCACCTTTATTAACTCCTTGAAACCTTAATAAAGCGGTTCTCAAAGTGGGGTCCCTGGAGCATCAGCGTCACCTGGGAACTTGTTGGAAGTGCAGGAGCTCAGCAGACTCGCCCCGGACTTGCTGAGTCGGAAACTGAGGGTGGGGTCCGGCCTTCTGCTTTTTAAAGAGCCCTCCGGGAGAACGACTCACTTCTGACAACCCTGGGAGACGGGTGCTATTCTTTTTTTTTTTGCAGCACGGCATGCAGGATCTCAGTTCCCTGACCGGGGATCAAACCCACACCCCCTGCAGTGGAAGCGCAGAGTCCTAACCACTGGGCCGCCAGGGAAGTCCCCAACAGGGACTATTCTTATGCTCACTGTAAAGAAGAAGAAGCCGAAGCTCAGAGAGGTTGACCTGCTCCAGGTGACATGCCCACTAAGTATCAGAGGTAGGACTGAACCAAGCCACCAGCCACCAATCTGTCCTCACAGACTCCACACTGGACCCTGATGGTGCAAAGCTTGTGAAAGATGCTCAGGGATTCCAGGTCGCGTCAGTGACTGTGGCCCCAGAAAAGGGGTGGTACGCCCCTCCTACCACAGCGGGATCTGAGTGTGACAGGAGGCTCCCACCCACTCCCAGGGCCCCGCAGGCACAACCACAGCCATTTCCAACCCTTTATTGGGGCTCTGTCAGCCCCAAATAAATATAATACATTAAACCCAGAGCTGAGGGAATCGTGCACCCCGGGAGGTGCCCCCCATAACCCCAGCCGAGCACAATAAGTTAGTGGGGGGCCTGCCGAAGGCCGGGCCAGTGCCCTGGCGGGGCAGGCGATGGCAGCTGGACTCACACGCTGGTCTAAAGTGCATCTCGGTTCTGTGGTCCCCATGTCTGCGTGGCCCCTGGCCGGGCCACTGGGAGGGGTGGGCGGGAGGTTCCCGGCGCTCACACCGAGCCAGCAGTGGCCACCGAGCCTCTGTGTCCATCTGTCCATTTGGGGAGACGGCCGAGTGGCCAGATATCCTCAGGAGAAGCTGTCGTCGGACCGTGGCTGGGAGTCGAAGGGAGGGTCTGAGATGGTGATGCCTTGATGCAGCTTCTCCAGCGAGAACTTCATCTGGGGGAAGAGGTGGGCAGGGTGGGGGATGAGTGCTGGGAAGGGTGACGCACCCCCCAACATGCCGCAGCTGAGGAACCGGGGAAGGTCCAGAGAGGCCAAGGTCAGCCTGTGCCTCTGCACCCCAGCCATTCTGCACCCAGTTTCACTTCTCATAGGCAGCAGGTGGAAGGGGCCCAGGTGGCCTGGGTTCAAGTCCTGGCTCTGCTACTTACTGGGTAACCTTGGGCAAGTCCCTTAACTGTCCCAGGTCCCTCAGCTGAAACGTGGGTCAGTAACATACGTGCTTCACAGGATTAATTCAGGGATCTGACGGGTGGACACCTAGGACCTGGCACACAGGAGGTGCTGGGTACACATTAGCTATTCTTACTGCCTGCCGTGCGACCCTGGGAATGCCTCTACCTCGACGTTCCTGTCTATTAGATGGGGGGTGACAAGAGCACCCCCCCTTGGAGCCTGGCCATGAGAAACAAAATCAGTTGGTCATCTTAGCTCTTAGAACAGCACGGCTCAATTGGTGTCTGCCGTTAGTAGTCATTTGTGCAGTCAATCCCATGCCCTTGGCAGTTTGAGAGGAAAATCATCAGAATTGAACTGAGGATGGGAAGGCCCTGACCTCCCTCTCTCTGAGCGACGGGAGCCCAGCCTCAATGATCCCTCTCCCCTGTCCTGCACAGCCCTTTCCTGCATGAGCATCTCCCTCTGAGCGTGATTTCAGGGTGCAGCGAGGCCCCTAAAGGTGAGCCTCAGCATTCCAGCCCATAGTGACCAGGAACGATTTTCACCATCACCCAGCAACGTGGGCTCTGATGCCCTCCGGCACCCAGCCGATGCCAGATGCTCCCCAGCGCCCGGCGTCTGTGCTGACGCCTCCCCCCACCACATTTACTGAGCACCTGCTTTGCGGGATCTCACTAACAACAGTGAATGCAGGTGAGGTGTTTGCATGAGCTGGGCACTACTCAGATGCTAACTCCTTTAATCCTCACAGCAGCCCTTGAGGTAACATCGATTATCATCCCGTTTACAGAGGAGGAAGCCAAGGCCCCAGTGGTGAAGTCACCTGCACGAGGTCACAGGTCAGAATTTGAACCTGGCCATCTGAGTCGATGCCGCCAGCGAATTGCAGTGGTTGTCTGGGGCAACCCCTTCTGGAGATGAGATCCCAATAACCTCTGGAGAACCTCTTTCCCACCCTCACGTGACCCCTTAGTCACCTCATAGGCGGGGAGGGGTTCAGTGACCAAGCCTTATCCCTGGCCACTATGACTGGTTCAGGGATGGGAATGTGACCTTTGGATGTTACCCTGGAACTGTAGGTACCGTACTGGTCATCCTAGGATGCCCCAAACAAAGGCAACCCTGGGGGTGGGCAGAGTCAAGACCAGGTGAGAGAGACTGATTCTTACTACTGAGTGGCTGGATCGAGCCGTGCCTGAAGTCAGACATCCCTGGACTTTTTTCCCATCCCACTGATTTTTCCAGCAACCCTGGGAGGCAGGGACTATGAACGGCTTTTCTCATTTAACAAAGAAGGGAAGTGAGGCCCGGGTGCCCATGCCGCATCTTGGGGTTTGCATGCAGGATCCCGCAGCCCAGAGCCGCACCTCGTCCAGGAGCTCCACAGAAGCCCGCAGGATCTGCCTCCACTTGTGCACCTCGACGCTGTGGAACTGCTTCTGCAGGGCCAGGATCTCCGCCCACTCCGTGGCCGTCTGGGGGAACTTGCTGTGGAGGATACGGGGCCTGAGTGGGATCTGGGCCTCCCCTGACCTCCCCAAGCTCCCAGCTCCCTGGGGCTACCCACTCACCCCTTGGCCAGGGCCAGACTGTGCCAGGACTCGAAAGTGTGGGCTGTCCTCTCCAGGGACCAGAGGCGGTAAAAGAGGAGGACGTTGAGGGCAATGAGGACGATGAGGCTGGGGGGAGGGGTCAGAGGTCAGAGGTCAGGATACCAACGCTCCCACAAGTGGGGGGTCACCCACGTGACCACACCTTGAAGGGGTGCCACGATTAGCTCTCTTTTCAGAGGAGGAAACTAAGACTCAGACAGGGTGAATGACATGCCTAGGGTCACACAGTCCATACTCGGCAAAGTCAGGGTTCAAACCCAGGCCTGTGTGATGCCCGAGCCCTCAACTGCTACTCCAGGCCACCTCGCTGGGGGAGCTGGGGGCACGGAGCGAAGACAAGGGGCTGAAGCTGAGGGTGAGACACAGATGAGGGGAGGGCAGGACGCAGGACCCTACCTCACACAGATCCTGAGGAGGCACAGAGGGGGAGACAAAGAGATGAGAGCTGCCCAGCCGGTCCCGGCCACCCCCCAACCCCGGCAGCCCTGAGCTGGGTGCACCGCACAGCACCTCACTGGACTGCTGTTATTGGCAAACTGAGGCCCAGAGAGGCTGAACGTGTGGCCGATCCCTCACTGCCCAGGGTCTGCGGGGAGCATGGATCTCATCTCCATTTCCTCAGAGCACCGTGCCCCTAGCCCTGGCCTCTGTGCATGTCGGTCTCCCCGCCTAATCCCCGTGGGGTCTCAGCTCAGAGTCCTCTGCTTTCCTGGGAAGCCTTCCCTGACGGCCTACCTGTCCAGCCTGGAGGAAGCCTTCACTGGCCTCCGAAGGCTTCCCTGTCCCCTCCGCCCATGTTTCCTCCATCACCACCCCATCCCTCTGGTCTGGTGCCAGGTCTGTCTCCCCCCAGGGCTGCTGGTCGCTACTGTGTCCCTCGCATCACACAGCTCAGGGCTGGGCACATAAAACCTGAATGAAGTGTAAGTGCCATTGCTCCTTTTGCACACCTCTCCTGGTTCACCCAATTCCGGCTCCCTCGGGGGCCTGCTCCTCCAGCCCTGGGGGCGCGGTCTGGCCCCTCTGACCCCTGCCAGAGCCCCGAGGCTTCCCTCTCCCTGCAGGGATGACCTCGCCATGGCAGACTGAGCAGTACACCATGTGAGGAGCCCTGCTGGGCGCATCTCAAACGTCACCTCCTTTAATCCTTGCTATGGGGTGGGGAGCCCGTGCTCTCACGTAAGCAGAGACCCAGAGAGGCCAAGCACTTGCCCAAGCTCACACAGCCAGGGTGCAGATCCAGGCCTGTCTGACCCCCAAGCCCGGCCCCCTTACTCACACAATGCTGATGAGAAACAGGGCGCTGGGGATGCCTGCCCCGGGGCCCTGGTCCACGGATGGTTCTGAGAAGCGGGAGCTGAGGGAGCCTGCGGGGGAGCAACTCGGAGTCAGACAGACTCATCCCCACCCAGATGGACGGGCTCACCCCACCCAGATCCCCAGCTCCTCCCCCGCCCCCCCCACCCCAGCCCTGACGGAACTCACCTGAGGGGTGCATGCCAACCCGGGTGCAGGGGTCAGGGTCCGGGTGCTGCGGCCCGTCACCGTGGCCCCTCCAGCTCAGGGGCCGCTTCCGCCTGCGCAGGCCGGACAGCAGCCCGCGTGCATCCTTCCCGCCTTCCTCCAGAGACAGCTTCTCGGCCTTGGCGAGCTCTCGCTCTGCAGACACGAGAGAGGACCCTGTATGTCTGCACCCGGCCAGGCCCCGACCCTGTCTGTGGCCCTGGCCGGACCCCTGTCCCCTACCCAGGTGGTGGAAGTAATCTTCGATGCCGCTCCACGAGTTCTTCTCAATGAGAGACTTCACAAGGCTCCAGGGCTGCTTCCGATAGCGGATCTCGGAGGACACTCTGGGGTCGGGAAAGGGGTGAGGGGGTCAGGGTCTGACTCCAGCCTTGCTGTCCCATTCCCGGGGGCAGCCTTTCCTCCCCTGATTCAGAGAGGGCCCCTTGTCACCCACAGACAAAACAGACACCCCCCAAGGGTTCCCTGTGATCCCCACTCACCACCCCACTCAGCCCGCAGCCCCTTCTCTGTCCACACCCGCTACCTTGGCAGGTCTCCCGCCTTCGGCGCTGCCCCAGCACTGCCCACCCAGACTGCCATCCTAGCCTACACCTCACCCTCAAACCCCTTCCATCTTGCTGCCGCGTCCAACTCCACACGGGCTTCTGAGAGACATCTCAGCAAGTCCCAAGCTGGGCTCCAATCTTCCCCCAAACCTGCCCCTCCCCACCCTCCCCTCCCAGTCAATGGCGGCTCCATCCTTCTGGTGGCTCAGGCCAAACACCTCGGGGTGTTCCTGACTTCTGCTCGCCTGCCACGATGGCAACGAGCATTCTGCAGCTGACTCGGGGTGGGGAGACTGGGGCAGGGGCCCTGGGACCACCAGGGGTCAGGTGGAGGGGCTGGGCCACTGCTCACCGGAGGCGGGCCTTGTTCCGGGCAAGGCCCAGGATGCAGTAGCGGTGGGCAGTGTAGAAGTAGTCTTGGTAAGGGATGCCCTGCGTCAGCACCTCTGAGTCCACCACACACCCGCCTGCCTGCGGGCCGTGCCGGAACAGCGTCTGCGGGGCCAGGGGAGGAACAGGGAGTCAGCGCCATGCCCCCCACCCTGGCCCCCGGCCGCCCCACCCGCTGGCCACCCTGCCTGGCACACCTGTGTCTCCACCACAGAGGCGCTCTTGGGCCCCAGCGGGTTGCTGATGGGAATGGTGTAGGTCAGCACTCGGCGCTGATGGCACTTGCTGTCCCCGCTCCAGGGGCTCAAGGTCACGTCTGGAGGATGGAGGGGCAGAGTGAAGACACCACTCTCCGGTCCTTTGCCCACAGGCTGTAGGAGACTCAGCCTTTCTGGAAGGTTCCAGTTCTCTGGAGACTTGCCTCCAAACCTGCGCCTCCTCCCTGCCCCCACCCCGGTGTCTGCCCCATCTTCCCTCTGGACGCCCAAAACTTCACACGTTGATGATCCTCAGAGCTGGGACCTCTCTCCTGCCTACACTTCTCAGCCCTCCTGGGCCACCTCCTCTACTCCTGCAGCCCCAGTCTCCTCTCCTTACCAGTCCTGGCTTCTCCCCTGAGCCTCAGACCTAGGGTCCTGCCACCTCTTGAACACCTTCCCCTGGAAGTCCCCAGGGCCCCTCACACCCACTGGCCTCCGCATCTCCTCAAACACATCCCTCCTCGCCCCACTGTCCTCCAGGCTTCCTGCAGAGCCCTGAGCCTCGTCCTGGACACTCCCTCCCCGTCTATTCACTGACCGCCTGAGCACTGTCCTAGTGCAGCCCATCCTTGTCTGTCCAGGGCCGCTCTTCAGCCTCCCCCTGAGCTCCTGGCCTCCGTCTCTACCCCTGGTCCAGCGGTAGCTTCTTAAAGCCAAGCCTGACCCTGCCCCTTACCTGTCTACAACACTCCATGGCTCCCCAGTACTGCCAGACAGAGTCTGAGCTCCTCAGTCTCATGTACCAGTCTCTCCAGGACATAAGCATAGTTTTGCGGGACTCGAGTGCCCCCAACACAAAGCATAGTCTTACTCATTCTGCAGGGGATTCTACGTGGTTCGTTTGTATCAGTACAGAAGAAAAAAACAGAGAAAACTACCATCTGAGTAGGCCCTCCCCAACTTGAATCTCTTTTGCAGCCTCCCGAGCTCCCTGCTAGTCCCCTGCTCAGCCCTTCTGCCTCTGCTGGTGCTGCGGCTTCCCCTCTCCACACCTGGCCACAGGGGCCCAGCCGCAGGCGGCTTCTCCCAGTGCCAGCCTCCAGCCTCAGGATCTTTGCAGGTACCCTGCTGGGCTCCTGGACTCCTCTCTCCCACCTCCTCCACTTTCCCTACGAAAGTTCCTCCTTCAGGCCTTAGTTTCAACGTCACATCCTTCCAGCAGCCTTTCCTAACACCCCCCAGACCACAGCCACCTCTCTGACATACACCCTTATCTGCCTGAGTATCTGTTTACTGCTGTTCTCACTAGATTCCAGAATTCATCTGTCCCGGTCTCTGCACGGGCCTGACAGAGTGCTCATTAACTTGTATTTATTAAATGCTTACTGTCTGCTACTGTTCTAGGCACTTTTCTAGTATTAACTCATTTAGTTCTCATGATACCCTGACAAGGCAGGTAACTAGTATCACACCCGCATCACACAGAAGAAACCGAGGCACAGAGAGGGTCCGCACCTGGCCCAAGTCCACTCAGCTGGTAAGAGGCGGAGCCCCTCTGGCCTCA
This sequence comes from Phocoena phocoena, assembly GCF_963924675.1. NCBI lineage: Eukaryota > Metazoa > Chordata > Mammalia > Artiodactyla > Phocoenidae > Phocoena > Phocoena phocoena. The sequence continues at coordinate 16,303,157 of NC_089238.1, forward strand.
CAGACGCTGCTTTTAACTCCCCAGCCTGCCACACCTGATCTGCACAGCAGTGCCTGCCCGGCTCCTGGCCTGCCCCTCCTCACCCCCTCCCGTGTACCTTGGTCACCTCGGCCCCTGACCTGTGAACTTGCACTGCTGCAGGAAGCCCTGCAGGAAGGGCGAGTCTGAGAAGAGCATCTGCTGGAGCCGCTCGGCACCCACGTGGAAGACGGAGTTGATGAGGAGGCGACCGGAGAGGTCGGGAAGGAGGGCCGCCAGGTCGGCTGGGCGACAGAGAAGGACAGGGGATGAGGCTGCCTGCGTTCCTCAGTTTCCCTCTGAGTGACCGCTCCTCCCCACTCCCAGGCCTTGTGGGGTGCCTGGGCAGCCCCGTCCTCCTGGACCAGAGCGGACACAGACACGGAGCTACTCAGCCCCCCTCCACCACAGGGTGGGCGTGTGCCCCAAGCCCAGACAATCAGAGCTACCACCATGGGTTCAAGGCGGAGCACACGCCTAGGCTCACGCACCTGCGGTCCCAGTGATGACAGGGGTGGGCCTGCCCATTAGCTTGAGCTTTCGGCCCCAGTGATTGGCTCAGGGGTGGGCGGATAGGGGTGTGTGTGTGTCCCAAGCCAGGCCATCAGCCACAGTGAGGGGCTCAGGGGTGGGCTTGCTCTCCAGTCAGAGCCAACCCTAGAGCTTTTGGTGCAGCCAGTGGGAGAACCATGCTTTCTCTCTGCTAGGCTTGTCTGGGGCAGGGCTGGGGCTCTTTCTGCCACAAGAGTAGAAGCTATCTGAGAATAAAGTTGGCACAGAGAAAATGGAAATGATGATGATGATATAATAACAGCCAACACTTACTAACTGGCCCAAACACTTTACCTGTGTTAAGACATTTAATTCTCTCAATGACAACACTATGAAGTGGGTAGTATTATTGCTAACCCCAGGTGAGGAAAATTTTTAGATGAGGAAAATGAGGCTCAGAGAGGTTGAATAATTTGCCCAAGTCACACAGCTAGGAAGCAGCGTGGCCAGGATTTGAGCCAATCCTGGCTTCAGAGCCTATACTCCTATCCACCCTGCTAAGCTGTCTGCAAAGCAGAGCTAAATACGGACAGATTTCTAACAACACCATTTAAACGCCTTACCTTAGCTGCCTACTCCGTGGACTTTTCAGTCCCACGAGCCAGCGAATCCCTCGGTGCAGCCCGTGTGAGTGAGTGAGGTTTGTCACGTGTACCCAAAGCAAACGAATCGGCCACCTGCCTCACCTTCCTCCCCCGTGGATGAGGAGGAGTTACTCGTGTCTGTCAACAGCTCCTCACTGGGCAGCAGATCCAAGGGGCCCAGGGAGGCGGGCCCGTCAGGTGGGGCGGGCTCTGAGCTCGCGGGTTCGGCCACCGGGGTCACTGTCTGGCTGGAGGAGGCGTCTGGCTGGCTGTCTGTCTGCTCCTCCTTGTCTTCCTCTGCCTGCAGAGAAAAGCTTAATCCAGCCTTGTCCCAGCCTAAGGGCCCCTTGTAGACCCACATCCACCAGAAGGCTTCGAGACTGTAGGAGAACCAGTGCCGGGGAGGTCACGTGTAGCTCTTCGCTGAGCTACAGGGGGCCCTGGGGCCACCCAGACGAGGACTCCTCTCAGCCTCTCAGCCAGGCCTGTCCTGGATGCCTGGGCCATGAGCTTTCTTACGCCTGTCCTGTCCATGCCTTATCTGTTTGTATCCGACCTCATCCAGCCAGCCAGCCCTCTATCGGCTCTTCTGTCTCTCCCGCTTCCCATCTATCTACCTGCCCCATCTTTGCCTGTCTCCCTCTTTCCCTACCTGTGCCTAGTCTCCTTGCCCATCTTCCCAGCTCCATCCCATCCCTCCATCCATCCCCTCACCTACCCCTCCACCTACCTCTTCTCTATCCATTCCCCCCGTCCCCCCTCAATCTGTCAGTCTGTCCCTCTCTCTCCCCGGCACCACCCAGCACCGTCCTCGCTTCTCCACGTGCCCGCTCACCCCATGGTCTGCGTCACTGCTGGCCCGGGAAAGGCTGGGGGTGATGCGGCCACGGCGCGAACCTGCTGGGCTTGGCTCCTGGCTGTGGTCAGCTGCCCCTGAGGAGGTGATGTCGCTCAGGGCGATTACATCTCCCACTTCCTTGGGGCTCCTACAGAGAAAGAGAGGGAGTAAGACCGCTGCATCTTTGAGACACCCACACACCCTCCTGGTCTCCCGGACTTTGTACCCCCGCCTCAGTCCACCCAGGACTCCAGGAGCTCTGCACGCAGCCCCTGCTGTCTCCTCCCGACCCCCGGAACCAGCCTCCAGCTACCGACTCACCCTAGACCATTCAGCTGCAAGGGGCAGACATAGTCTTCATCCTCGCTGGTGAGGCCCAGCTCTGAGCCGTAGCACTGATGCACCAGGTGCCAGAGCTCTCGGGGACTCAGCGTCTGGGCAGGCAGGACGTTAGGTTGGCCTCCACCTTATCAGGGCCAGAGCCCTTCCACCCGCGCCCACCAGCCCTCAGCCTCAGCAGTTCCCCTGGTGTCCACAAGGGGGAGCATGACCTCCCATCCCAGACCTCTGCCAATCGCACTCGGCACCCCATCGCATAGGAACCAGCGTGCTCAGGAATTCTCCCTTAGGTCCTCACAATACTTCCACAGCTACAGGTTAAAGTTCCCAGTTTTACAGAGAATATGAGGCCCAGGGTGGAGAACTCGTGCTTGAGGTCAGCTCTGGGGTTCAGACCCAGCCAGACTCCAGAGCCAATGCTCCCACCTGCCATGCTGTCCTGCCCCCAACTACTTTCCCAGGTGTCCTCAGAAGCTACCCATGGCTGGAGTGGCTGGATGATGCTGATGAGATCTAATAGTAATAACAGTAGCAGTACCAGCAGCTGACATCCACTGAGTTGTTACCATGTGCCAGGCATTCTTCTAACCCTTTATGCATGCTAACTCAACAAGTCTTCAAAGCCATTCTGTAAAGTAGGTGCTAATATTGTCATCATTTTAAGATAATGACACTGAGGCACAGAGGTGGGTAATGTCATCCAATTAGGAAGTGGCTGTGTTGAGATGTGATCCCAGGGGGCTGGTCTAGCCCTGGAGCTAACCACTGGACTGCACTGCCTCCCACGAGCTGACATTTCCAAGCTCTATTCTAGGCCCAGCTCCGGTGCTGTGAAGGAGGGACGGTCCCCATCTGACCAACGGGGTTCAGTGACTCGCACTCGGTGACGGGGCTGAACTCCATCCCCAGCAGTCTGGCTGCCCTTGTCCTCCTTGGAGACTTTGACACTGCACTGTCCCTCCCTCGGGCTCCTGCTCCAGTGCTCTCGCCCCTGAGGATGGCCACAGCTGGAGCTGCCCCTGAAGACAGGAAGTGAGTTCAGCCCTGCTGGAGGAGTGGGTTGGGGCCTTCTGAGGTGCTACAAGCCAGCGGTAGCAGCCACTGTGTGATGCCTACCTGACATCTATCCACCATCCCTTCCTGCCAGCAGAACCCTGATTTGTTTGGGGTGAAAATCTTCCCCAGCCCCAGGGAATTATAACTCGCTTACATCAACTCATTTTTCCTTTGCCACATACCCAGCTTCCTGTGCAACCAAGGGTGATCACGTGACCAAGTCTTAGCCAAAGAAATACAAGGAGAAGTCTGCTAAAGGAGGCTTTCCCTTCCTGATAAAGGAATGCCCACTTTCCATCCATCCCTTTCTTCTTTCATGTTTGGGACACTTAACTGAGGGCATGACATCTGGAGCTGTAGCAGCCACCTGCAACCATGAGGCAACAAGCATGTGGACAAAACATCAATATGCAGAAGGACGATGGTGTGGAAAGATGGACAAGAGCTTGGGTCCTGGATGACATAGGGAGCCCTCAAATCTACCCTGGATTGCCTGCCTCCAGACCTCTTGTTACATGGGCATCAGTGTGATTAAGTGGACTCCGGAGCCTGACTGTAATGGGTCAGAATCCCAGCTCTGCCACAGAAAGGCATATGTGCCCATGGGCAAGGCTTTCCCTCTGTGCTTCACTGGTGAAATAAAGATACTAACCACACTGCCTTGAAGGGTGGCTGTGATGATTAAATAAGTTAATTCATGGAGAGCTCAGAACAGTCCCTTGCACCCAATAGCTCTGTTAAGTGTTAGCTATTATGATTATTATCATCTGAAGTAATTCAGTGTCTGTTTGTTTAAACCATTGTCTGGCTGGGTTTTCAGCTACTTGCAGCTGAATGCATGCCACATAAACTCATGCAACCACAGTGGGCATTCCAGGAGAGCCCACTCAGGGCTGGCCCATAGTAGACTATCAGAATGTGAAAAGTAAATGTCTGAAATCCCTTACTCAGAATCTTCGGGGTAAGACTCGATTCAAAATTAAGCAATTTGGGGATTTAAGAAAGATAATACACTGCCTACACTATAATACAGCACTAAAAATATCTATATTATATTTAGGATCCAGTAAGTACAGTGTATACCCGAGGTTCTCAAAGCGTGGTCCAAGGATTTCTGGGCATCCCCTGGACGCTTTTAGGGAATCCATGAGGGCAAAATTATTTTCATAAGTATGGTAAGTGTTACTAGTAGTATATCACTTGCCTTTTTCACTTTTATTCTCTCATGAGTGTACAGTGGAGTTTTCCAGAGACTATGTGACCTTATCATTGTTCTGGTGGCTAATGTAATGCGTGTTTGTGTATCTTGTGTTTAAAAATTTCCCAGTTTCAGGACTTCCCTGGTGGTCCAGTGGTTAAGCCTCTGTGCTTCCACTGCAGGGGGGCGCGGGTTCGATCCCTGGTTGGGGAACTAGGATGCCACATGCCACGCAGCGAGGCCAAGAAATTAAAGAAATAAAAAAGACACACTGAACAACTTACTCTCCGTGGGAGGCCTTCCCACTGACCCACTGCACCACTACCTCTCCCAAACCTGCCCTTCTTCTGTTCCTTTCTCAAACTCTGAACACTTTAAAAACTTTTTTCCCAGTTTCAATTTCTAATACAGTATATATTGATAGATATACTCTACTTAAACAGAAGCCCTTTGGAGTCTACAATTATTTTAAAGAGTGCAAAGGATTCCTGAAACTACGGCGTTTGAGGATCACTGGTATACTCTGTACTGGGTACTGTAATATTATACATAGTCACAACTATATTTAAGGTTTACCCCAGTCATTCACATTATTATTTTTTGGTCCTCAAACATATGAAAAGTCCCATTAGTTGAGATAAATACAGACCTTTGTTATACAAGAAGCACACGTGGTGTTTTAAGTTTAAATTAATTAAAACTGAAATTAAATTAAAAATGCAGATCCGCAGTCACACTAGCCACGTTTCCAGAGTTCAACAGGCAAGTGTGGCCGGTGGCTACCATACCGACAGCACAGCACAAAACTGTTAGACAGTACTGATAGGGACTGTAAACCATGTCAGCTCAAGTCAAGTTTTGCTTTACCAAAAACCTCCCCGTCTTCGGAGAATTTTTGATTTGCAGGTGGTGACTAAGCGGTTGTGAGTACGCATTTCTCATGGGCAGGGTGTGGCACCGGAGACCGTGGCGGCCCCCCGTGGGGGCCTATGGAAGAGCTGCAGGCACATTGGGTCTGGTGCCCATGGAGAAGAGCTGGAGGGGTCCTCCAGTTCCCCGAGTCCTGGTATCTCTGGCTCCATGGTCCCCCCACTGCAGCCCTCCCCCTAGCCCCCCTGCCCAGGATTCGCCCAGGCCCACCTTTTCAAGCAGTGCGTTCTGCCAGAGACGGAAGATGAGGAGGAAGCAGCGATCTCGGGCCCCAAAGGAGGTGAAGAAATGCTGCAGAAGAGAGAGGTGTGTGAGCCCTGGGGGAGAGACAAGGCTGGAGGGAGGAGGAAGCTCCACCCGCTGCACCCTGTTCCCGGCTCTCCATGCTGATGTATGTAATCATTCATCCCTTCACTCATTCCACAGAATATCTGTCCTGTGCCCAGCCCAGCACTGGATGACCCTGGAGTCACCACGATAAGGAGATGGCCCCCGGCCCTGGCCCCAGGGCTCACAGTCCAGAGCTCACAGCCCAAACTGGCTGGGCTGCTTGGGGGAAGCCCAAGGCACATTCCCAGTCTCCTGTGCCCACAGTGGGTGGCCAACGGATCCCCTTTTGGCCAAGAAAACACAAAGGGAAGTCTGCTTGAAGTCTTCCCGCCCCATTTCCTTCTCCAGTCCTGTCTGGGCCACTGGTGTGAGGCAGCCCTCTTGGATGGACCCTGAGGCAACAATCATGATACATGGAGCATCAGGGAAGGCTTCCCAGTGGAGGAGGCCTCTGGGCTGATAGAATTTTTCTGTTAATACTATCCCTGAACAGCTGTGTCAGGGGACAGACTGCAGGGCCTGAGACAGGAGCAGGTGCAGGAGTCCGGGTCAGAGACTGCAGGAGCCCATGCTGGGGCTGGGAGAATAAAGAGAAAGGGAAGATTAGAGAAGCTGGTTGCTGAGTCAACAGGGCTCTGGGTGGTGGGGAGGAGAGAGGAGCCGGTGAAGATCGGGGAGCCCGGGGCCCCTGTCTGCTGGTCCTCTCGTTAACCTTCTCATTCTCCGTGCAGATCTGGATGGCGTTGGGGATCAACTTGGCCGTCTTTTCCTTCTTCAGACACGTCACTTCCTTCAACTGGATGGAAATCTGAGGACAAAAGACAAGTCAGAAGGGGCCAGGGCCCTGCCCGCCCTGGGGCCCCTCCTCGTCCCAGGTCGGTCAGCTCACTGTCGTCTCCCAGCGGAAGATGTTGCTGTAGAAGCAGATCCAGTTCTCGGAGAGATAGAGGCGGCCCTGGAGGAGGATCTCGCGCTGCAAGGCACAGGAGTAATCTGAGGCGGCCGAGGGGAGAGACGGGCAGACACCCGAGTCACACGGCTGTCCTGGCCGCTGGGCCGGCACATGCGGGAGGGTCAGGAGGGCAGAGCTGGGAGCCCCGGGTCTGGCTGGCAGGGACTCACCCACAATGAGGCGTTCGGCTTCAGGGAGCTTGCTGAACAGTTTACGGAAGTCCTCATTCCGCTGCTTGTACGTGGGGCTCAGCATCTGGGGGAAGTTTGGGAGGTGAGAACCGGGACAGGGGGCCACACCCCTAATTCTGTCCCCCAAAGCTCCCAGCACCCCTCAGTCTCCTCAGCCTGGGAGGAGCCTCTCTGAGGCTTCAGTGTCTAGCTCACCTCTGGCTCCTACTGCCTGTTAACACAAGAGTAACCATAACGAGAGCCATTTACTGATTGCTGCCTAAGCCAGGTCCCGTACCACGTACCCACCAGTATCACTGACTCTCAGTGAATGTTCCCTTCAGTCTAGTAAGGTCAGAACTGTTTCTCAAGGAGAGAGAAACCCAGAGAGGTTACGCAACTCACTCAAGGTCACAGAGCACGTAAGTAGCAGCACAGGATGTGACCCCCAGGTCTGCTGACCCCAGCACCCACTCCATGACTACTGCAGCCAGGGGCCCCTGGCCCAGCACCTGTCCCCCTCCCTCTCATCCTTCCAGCAAGGCCCCCTGCCCCGATACTCACACTGTACCAGCTCTGCATCTTCTGTAAGAGAAAGGAATGGAGTCAGAATGAGCCTCGGGATGCCCCTGCCCTCCCACCCCTCCCCCCACTGCTCCCCCCACCCCACCTGGGCTTGCACCAACTGACCTTGCTGTTGCGGATGAAGTTCCGGCTGCCCAGGCTCTGGGTGCTGGGTGTCCCAGGCACCCCACCCTTCTCTGAGGAGCTATCTGACCCCTTCTCCACCATGGTACCCGGTTCCGGCTCAGGTGGGGGTCGGCTTGGCGGCAAGAGCTGAAGCCGCTTACGGAGAGATGGGGAGCTGCTTGGCGTGCTCCGGCCAGAGTGCGGGGTGGTGCTGGGGGAACAGGAAGAGGGGCATTGTGGGGAAAAACAGGCTGGGGTGGGGGGACAGGCCGGCGTGGGGGGACAGGCCGGCGTGGGGGGGGGCCCACCCATCAGCCCATCGATCCCCACCTACCCACCCTGCTCCACTTCCTAGCCATGTGACCCAGAGCAGGCCCCCTAGCTCCCCAGGCCTCGGTCAGTTCATCTGTAATCCAAGGGTGAGAAATGCATGTCCTCTTCTAGTTGTCTGGAGGGTTAAACAAATCAGTACACGTAAAGGGCTTCTAACAGAGCCTGGCACATAGTGAGCTCTCAGTAATGCCTGCTGGTCTTAAAATTAACTTATTAATTCATTCATACCATCAATATTTATTGAAGGACCACTTTCCACTCAGTGGCTGGAGCTAAAAACCTAAGCGTCTCCTTCTTTCCTACTCACCCCTCATTTTTACTCTATTAGCAAGTCCCACATGGTCCGGCTCTAAAATCTATCTCCATTATTTCTATTCGGCCCACCTCCCCCTGCTCCAGCGGCCTGGCCCAGCCTCCATGCTCCCCGCTCCTGGACATCGCAGTAGCCTCCTCGCTGCTCAGGTCAGGGACCTCCTGGCTTAGTCCTCTCCCCCTGCATTCCACTCCAGGTGAAGGCAAGGTCCTTACCGCCTCTGCTCAGGGGCCAGTTCTCCAAGATACCTCCCCTCGCCCCGCCATATAAACCACATCCCCTCTCCCGAGCCCCCGAGCCCCCTCCCTCTTCTCTCCCCTGCGCCTTTCAAATCCTCCCACACCAGGAGGTGCACTGCACGGGGGAAGGGGGTTTTGTTCCCAGCTGCACCCCATTGCCTAGAATGAGGCCTGGCGCACAGCAGGTGCTCCGCAAGCTTTTGCCCCTGTAGACTGAATGAGCGATTGACCCCACCCCGTGCCCCCCACCCTCCAAACTTGGATTCCACCAAGTGTACCACTGGCCCAACCCTCCGCAGGCTGAGGCTGCTGCAGATCTCAGCTGGACCACTTCCCTGTGACCTTGGACAAGTGCCTGAACCTTTCTGTGCCTCAGTTTCTTCTTGAGTATAATGGGGATAACAGCAGTATCCACCTCCCAGGGTTGTCTATAGGACATACATACACAGAGCCCACCACCTGGAAGGTGCTCTGGCTGAGTAGGGACTGTCGGGCTAAGATGGAACACGCAGCCCTGCTGCCACCCCAGAGCACTTGCTGCCGAGGTGCCACGCTGACCCCTGCACAAACACCTCAGCCTGGTATTTGGAGCCCAAACGGACGCCAACCCCAGTCAGTCAGCCCTAAGTGCACACGGAGCACCCGCCCTGCACCGGGCACTGGGGACACAGAAGTGGGCAAGACAGACCCAACAGCTGCCCGCAGGGACCTGACATTCTGATGGGGGAACAGAGACGATCAGTAAGAGATCACGTAAATAAGGATGATGATCTCAGACACTGGTCAGTGCTGTGAGGCAGCGCTGCGCACAGGGGCGGCGCCAGCAGTGCCTGGAAGCTGTCAGAAATGCAGAGTCTGGAATCTACCGCAGACCTCCCGAATCAGGAAGTGTGGGTGGGGCCCAGGAGACTCTAATGCATGTTCAAGTTTGAGGACCACGGAGATAAGGAGGGCTAAGTGGGTTGGTGTGCAGGGACCACTTGAGCTGAGCCCAAAGGACAAGGAGCAGATCTGGCAAGGGGCCAGGGAAGACTGTTTTAGGGGCAGGAACGGTGAGTTCCGGCACAGGACTGAGTTTGACAGGTCTGAGGAGGAGCGAGGTGGCCAGCGGGGCTGGGGAAGGAGGACAGGAGGCCACAGACCCACCTGCAGGCCCTCTGGGCCCTGAGCAGGTGTTCGGGCTTCACCCTGACGGCCCTGGTGAGCTCGGGAAGGGTTTAAAGGAGGGGTGACCACATTCCTCCCCTGCCTCATCTTCCAGCCTCTCTAGCCCGAAATGCAGACCCCTCCTCCACCTATCCTACTCTCCTGCAGCCTCAGGTCTAGGGAAGGCGCCTGCAGACAAGTCCAACACACACAGACAGGGCCCAGCCTGCGCCCCCAGATCTCGCTCCTTGGCAGGACAAAGAGGAAGTGCTCAAGCCTGACAGCCCGGAGGCTGCCCAACCAGGCAGGCTGCAGCAGGGGAAGGGAGGAGCCCGACACGGTGACATGGCTCAGGGACTTGGAAGAGAATGGGGTTTTGTCACTGCAGACACCTCACCTCCGGTTTCCCGGGCCTAAAGAGGCCAACAACTCCCTCCGGTCAGAGAGGGGCAGAGGCCTACACAGGTGTGCACAAAAGGGAACCTCGACGTGGCTCACACACAGCCACTGTCACAGGCAAACTGCAGTTCCCCACAGTTGTAAGAAGCCTCCCCTACCCCTCACCCCCCATACACCCTGCAGTAGTATCACAGGTATATTACAGTCACACACAAAGCCACAGTCTCAGCACAGTCACACACAAGGACGCCACGGCCACACACAAAGTCCCAGGAGTTACACACACATGCACGTGCACGCATGCACAACACACACGCAGCTGCAGAGGGTCACAGAAACAGAAAACCGTGCAACGTCCCAGGTACCTTCACACATACAGGCACAAGAAAGTCTCAGAGGAGACTTGAAAGCAAGTAACATTCCCACAGTTACAGAGAGAGCCACACAGTGAAAGAACAGTCACAGGGGACCCCAGCTAACACGTGCACAACCCAGGTAAATGAAGTCTAGGGTCAGCTCAGCTCTCATGGCATTCCCCATCTGGAGGGGAAGCCAGAGCAAAGACCTGCTCTTACGTGGCAAGGGATGGACATGTCAGCTGCTGTTGCTGACTGACAAGAGAGCCCTGACACTCACACAGCCATGAAGGACTTGGGGAAAAGGCAGCCCCGGGAGGTCGTGGACACATCTCGACAACACAGTGGCCAGGTACTGAAATCACGCATGGGACATGCTTTATAAACTGTAACAGCGGAACAGCATCAGTTACGATTATTGCTCCGGAGAGTCAAGGGTACAGCCAAGGTCTCAGGAGGGAGGGTCCCAGGCTCACTGTGAGCCACAAGGGGTCTCTCTCTCACACAAAGCCCCAGAGGGTCCCAGCTGCTCACATGGAAGCCCAGGCACGCACAATGTCATGAAGCGACACACACAGGAACTTTCACACAAAGATGGAACCAGAAATAAATAAAAGGTACAACCCCAGAGGGTTTCAGTCATACTCAACGACCCCAGACACACAATAATGTCACACATGGACACACACAGGTGACTTACATTTGCACACAGAGCTAACAGGTTCAGAGGCAAATTATAAGCACACAGAGGCAAAGGGTCATAGCAGCAAACAAAGAGCCCCTGACACATGCACACACACACTACAAAGTCACAACTGAACACACAGGCAGCTTACAGAAACACATGGAGCCACAGACGGTATCCCAGCTAAATTCACACACACGCACACAGCCAAGGAGGATCACAGCTGCCTGCACACCAGGAGACTTAGACACATGTACACACACTCCAAAGTCACAATCAGACATGCATAGGTCTGACGGGATGAGATACATTACACACACACACAACCACGGAAGGTCACAGCCACACACACAAAGCCCCAGACCCACACTACAGTCACAATCAGACACACGCAGGGAGCTTACAGAAACACATGGAGCCACAGATGGAATTCGAGGTAAATCACACACACACACGGAGCCAAAGAGGATCACAGCTGCCTGCCCGCTAGGAACACAAACACGCATACACACTTCCAAGACACCTACAATGCAAAATCTAAAATATACTCTGGGCCCAGACAGAGAGTAGGTCAATTCCGTGCCCACGACCCCAGAGGATCTCACGCACGCGGTCGGCCGGCCAGCCACGCAACAGCCCCCATCCGAGCAGCCCCGGGCCCAGCAACAGATCACAAAGGCGGGAGGGGGCCCAGACCGGGAGAGGCTGCTCCCGGGCTTGCCCCGGGCTCCGTGACCTGGGGGCCCGGCCGGAGGGGGCTCGTCTGCGTCCTGCCTCGACCGCAGGCCCGAAGACCTGGGTCAGCCTCGCGCACACCCCTCGCCTCCCAGGCAGAGGCGAAGGAGGCCCGGGCGCTCCAGGAAGGCCGGGTCCCCCAGCCAAAGCCCCGCCAAGCCAACGAACCGGCCCCGGGGGCCTCCCCGCCGTCAGGGCCCATCCCCGAGCGCACCCATGGGCCCCCAACGCCTCCCTCCCCTCCCCCTGGCTGGCCCCCGGTGCACAAGCTCCCGGATCTCGGCCGCTGCCGCGCCACCCCTAGCCGAGCCCGCGGAGCCCCCTCCCCCCCGACCTTCTCCCGAACCTCCCCCGCCCCCGCCGCGGTCCTCACTCGAACATGGATGCGGAGCGGTGGGCGCGCCCAGCCGCAGGGCAGGGCCGGGCCCGGCTGAGCGTCCCCGCTGGGCAGCCGCCTAGCCTTCTTCGGCCGCCGCCCGCACCCGACCCCGCCGCCCGCAGCCCGCCGCCCGCACAAAAGGCCGGGGCCGCGGGAGGCAGCCGCAGCGTCAGCTCCCCCTTCCTGCCCCCGCCCCGTCGCGTCACAGCACCGCCCCCCGCCCGCGGGAGGGAGGGGGGAGGGGAGGGACCGGCCGAGGCGGGGAGGGCGGCGGGGCCTAGATGGAGAGAGTCAGGTACCTGGAGGGAGAGAGGGGCCGCAGGGAGGCGGGAGAGCAGGAGGTTAGAAGAGCGAGAGGGAGACCCACGGGGGGCTGGCCAAGGCGAGGGAGGGACGGCGGGGACAGAGCGAGGCCACAGGGAGACGCGAGAGGGAGAATTAGAGAGGGAGGGACGGGGCGCTGGGGCAGGAAGAGCGAGACAGAGATGGAGAGGGGCGGCTGGGACGCCAGAGCACGGAGAGAGCAAGAGAGAGGAGGAGAAACAGACAGAGGCTCTAGGGAGAGAGACAGAGAAGTGGACCGGGGAGGGGGAAAGACAGGAGAAAAACACAGACTTGATTAAAACACGACACCGCCATGGCAGCTAGAGGCTTGGGCACAGGCCCGACCCGCTCCCCTGGTAGCGGGAAAGGGGTCCTCGGCTCCAGTGAGGCCCCGGGGTGGGGGCTCTCGGCACCCCCCCACACCCGGGGCGGAACCTGAGAGGTGGGGTGGAGCTGGGGGTGGGATGGAGATTCGGGGAAACGGAGGGGTTGCGGCTGTGGGTACGCAGCTGGCGGAAAGCGGGTGGGGCCCTAGGCCGCCTCCCTCTCCGCATCTCTGAACCCCCGCTGTCGGCCCCCGGAAGGCCCAGCGCCTTGGTTTCTGGGGACCCCTCTTGGTCCCAGCCCGCGTCAGCCAGCCCGAGTTAGAGTCAGCCTCCCTGGCGCTTATCTGACTTCAAGCAAGTCACCTAGTCCTGGGGATCCCACTAACTCTGTGGTCAGGACTTTCCCACAGGACAGTGGGGGGGTGGGGGGTGGAGGGACTACCCTTTTACAGAAGGGGAAGCCTGGCCTCAAAGATGGGAAGTGCCTCGCCGAGGTCACTGTTGTTGGACGCAACCCTCCCGTGACGCCATAACCTGCGCCTGTCTCTGCAGCGGCTGCCTGAGTTATCAGCTGCCTGAGTCTGTCGGTGTCCTGGACCCCTTGTCCGAGAACACAGACATGGGAGTCCCATCTCGCAGCTCCTGGCCACGGACGCCCCAGCACAGAGACTTGCTCCCCGCTCCTCTAGGACAGGCTGTTCCTAGCTGTTGAAAAAAAACTCCATTCCCATGGCTCTCCCACCCTACACCCCCTCCCTCCAAAAAAACCCACTGTCTTCTCCATTTTGGTGGATGGTAGGCCCCAAACTTCAGCTTTTCTTGACCCTGTCTTTCCCTCACACGCACATCCAGTCTCTCAGCCGACCCTGTGGGCTCCACCCACAAAGTCTATCCAGAATCTAAACTCGGCTCCTCCACTGCCCCCACCCAGGCCCAGCCTCCATCCTCCCTCCTGGACCATCACACAGCCTCCTGCCTGGTCTCCCTGCTCCCATCCCGCCCCTACAGTCTGCTCCCCACACACAGCCAGAGGGAGCCTGTGAACTGGTGTCAGGTCAGGGCCCTCGGGGCTTGGAGCCCTCCTGGAGCCCCACCTCTCAGTCCCGCTGAAAGCAAAGTCCTCCCCTTGTTGCCTAAGACTCCAGTCTTACTTCTCCTCTGGCTCCCCCTTGCTCACAGCCTCTAGCTACCCAGCCTCCCTGCTGTTCCTCTAACTCCCCAGACACATTCCTAACCCCAGGCCTTTGCACTTGCTTTGCCTCTGCAGGGAAGCTCTTCCCCCCTGCTTCCCATGACTGCCTCTCAAGGTCAGATCTCAGGGTCAGATCTCAGCCAGGCCTTCCCTCCACCACCTCCCTTTGTCTCACTGTTCTCTTTCTTTGTATTTCTCTTTGCCTGTTTCTTCTTTTGAAATACTTTAAAATTTTTAATTAGGGAATATTTATTTCCCAATCAAGGAAAAATGCAAGAGTCATCCTGGTCCCTACCAAGCGTATATGACATCAACAGATGTGGACATTTTGCCATTTTTGCTTCAGATCCTTTTTCTTTAAGAAATAAATGATTACAGTTACAGTTACCAAGTCCCCATCCCTCGTTTTTCTGTTCCTGCCCCCCAAGGTACCCCCTGCCCTGAAGTTGGTGTGTGTTCTTTCTGTACATTTTTTTATCCTTTTTCTGCATCAAGATACATCCAATAACAATATATCCTATTATTCAATGTCTTCTAAAAAGATACACAGTTAGGCTCCTACTGTATCATTTTGCAACCCTCATTGTTTCTGAGACTTCTCCACGTTGATACACAGAGCCCTACTTCATAAACTTTAACTCTTATCGAATGTTCATTGTTGGAAGAAACCACAATGGACATTTCTATTCAAGGCCAATGTAGTTCTTTCCTCTTTCCTCCTATAGCCTTGAACCTCCCTGTTCCTGTCTCCTTGTGCCAGAGGTAGTGTTTCTATGCAGAAGTTTTGTTTAAACTTTTTTTTTTCCCCAAGAGTTTCAGCAGGAAATACCTTTTACATTGGTTTCCAAGTACACACTTAAAAATACGGTCAGCCCTCTGTATCTGCAAATTCCACATCTGTGGATTCAACCAATCAAGGGTCGAAAAAAAAAATTTTTTTAATTCCAGGAGGGGTACACTTGAAACTAACACAACATTGTGAATTAACTACACTTCCATTTTTTTAAATTGGTACATAATATATTAGTTTCGGGTGTACAAAATAATAATTTGATATTTGTATAAAAAATTGGGGGGCTGGGGAGGGATAAATTAGGAGTTGGGATTAATACTATATATAAAATAGATAAACAGCAAAGACCTACTGTATACCACAGGGAACAATATTCAATATCTTGTAATAACCTGTAATGGAAAAGAATCTGAAAAAGAATAGCTATATGTGTGTATGTATAACTGAATCACATTGCTGTACACCTAAAACTAACGCAACATTGTAAATCAACTATACTTCAATAAAAAAAAAAATTCCAGGAAGCAAAACTTGAATTTGCTGCCTGGCAACCATTTACATAGTATTTACAACCATTTACAAAGCATTTACACTGCATTAGGTCTTATAAGTAATCAAGAGGTAATTTAAAGTATACAGGAGAATGTGAGTAGGTAATATGCAAATACTACACCATTTTATATAAGAGATTTTTTTGTTTGTTTTTTGCGGTACGTGGGCCTCTCACTGTTGTGGCCTCTCCCGTTGCGGAGCACAGGGTCCGGACGCGCAGGCTCAGCGGCCATGGCTCACGGGCCCAGCCGCTCCGCGGCATGTGGGATCTTCCCGGACCGGGGCACGAACCCGTGTCCCCTGCATCGGCAGGCGGACTCTCAACCACTGCGCCACCAGGGAAGCCCTATATAAGAGATTTAAGCATCTGCAAAGTTTGGTATCTGCAGGGGTCTTGGAATACCCCCATGGATACCGGGGACAGCTGTATATGTAATGTCACAACATTTGTAGGAAGCCACACTTGTTCACTGCCTCACACAGTGTGTGATTTTCTTCTTCTTTTTTTTTAACACTGTTATTTTCGATTCTCTCCTGATTCTGTTTGGGGGAAAGTGTTGATTGCCGTGTAGCAATTGCAGCGGTTGCAGCAGCCCTTAAATGGGTCATGACCCACAGTTTGAAAAACACCAGGCGGGTCAAAAGAGAATGTTCGCCTCTGGTCTTAGTAAGCAGTGCTCAGCTAAACTCAGTTGGTTATCCCAACACATATTCCCAGCTGCAATTTTTTTCTGCATCTATTTCACAGCTTCCAGTCAGGCCCCTGTGGGGCTAAGGCCACATTCTAACTGACCTTCAGCTCCCCACCTGGAGTGCCAGCCACAGGGAACCCACCCTGTGGGTCCCAAGAGAGAGAACCCCTTTCCCATCCCACCACCCAGGTCTGACCTGTCCTGGGGCAAACTCTCCAGGTCTGGGGTCCTCGGCAGCAGCAGGCGCTGGGGAGGTGGGGTGCAGGGGGGTGAGTCCCCATCGCTGGCTGGCGTTATCTGAATGGAGGCCACCTCTGGGAGCCTCCAGGGCTTAGAGGCCAGGCCCTGGGCCCTGCCACCCTGTGGCTGCTGGCTCTGCCACTTGGCTGGGGGGACAGGTGAGTCCTGGGCACCACCGTCCTGGGTCAGCAGGGGTGCGCAAGGCAGCAGGGGCAGGAACTCAGCCATGGGGAGAGATCTGCCTGCCCGGTTGGGGGTCTTGGCCTCTGGGGGAGAAAGAAGAGGTGAAGAGGTGAAGGGGAGAGTTCCCATGCAAACCCTGCCCCTCCCCCCTCCCCCTGCTGCTCCTCCGAGAGGAGGGGTGAGCTTGAGCTTCAGAGCACAGTGTGGGGGTCAGAGAGGTCTGGGTGGGATTCCCACCTCTGCCAACATCCTCCTTTTCGACCCTGAGTCTCAGGTTCCTCTCTGGAAACTGGAGATCCAGATAGCGACATCCTAGGGTGACCGGGCAGTGTCAGGGAGCTCTGACAAGTGCAGGGCCCAGCCCAGGGCCCGGACCACAATAAGTGGTCAGTGAACTCTGTTCATGCCCCTAGACTGGGGTTTATTTTTTCTGAGAATTCACCAAGGCCAAGCCCTGGGTGGATATATACCCACCACCCCAGCACCCTTCCCCACACACAGGGCCAGGAAGGAGCCAGGCCTGGGTGGGCCCTAGAGGCCCTTGGGCCTGAGTAACGGGCTGATGAAGCGGAAAAGAGAGGCAGAATCCAGGATTTCCCTTCCCTGTTTGCTCAGCAACTGCCCCTCCCAAGACACACAAAGGGAAGGAACCAGGCCAGCTCCTGCCGTTGTGATTATGATCCTGGAGGCCTCGTGGGTCTGGGGAGATGAGATTAGTGTCTGTCTGTCCTCACAGCAGTACGTGGCAAGGGCTTCTTGGCACCCAGCTGCTGGGGGTAGAGGGAAGGAGGACCCGTGGGGCCCAGAGAGGGTTTCCCCTGGTTTGGGAAGACCCTGACCTTCACAGGCCAGGCCTGTACCCCAGAGTCCCTCCCAGACACCCCAACGCCCCTACCTTATGGCTTCCTCCTCCTTCCGTCCTCACAGGGTCTGCTCCAACTTCCAGGGTGAGGGCAGGTGACCAGGCCCTTTTCTCTCCGCCAGGAGTCCTGGCTGGGCCAGAGAGTCACGACCCTGTCAGGCGGGATAGCGTGTCCAGCTGGAGTCATATTCCCCTCTGGCCAGCTGTTCCTGGGAGAAGGGCGGGGTGCCGGTGGGGGCATTCATATCTCAGAAGAGGCCCTTCCCTCTTGACGGCCCGTGGAGCCAGGGGCTGTCCTCGCCCTAGGCCTCTCTTGCTCCATGTCTCCTGTTGGTGGCAGCCAGCACAATGTCCCGCCTGTCCCCACTTCTCCCCCAGGACTGCTCCTCCAACCCCAGACATCACCCCCAGGAGACCAAATCCGAGACTCTCCCCAGTCCGCATCTTCCAGCTCTGCTCCTAGAGGCAGGAGCCTGGGAGACCCCTCTTCTTTCTGGTGGGTTCTCTTGGCCTCAAGGGCGTCCCGCTGACAGCTCCACCTCACTTTTGTACACAGCTCTGTCTCCTCCACCTGATCCGTAAAAGCTGGCATTCCCCGTGGCTTAGCTCTTTTCCAATTTTATTATGTAATAATTGACACATGGTAAAGGACGTCCGCATCCTACTTGTGAGTTACCAAGTTTAACAGTAAAATGAACCCCATGATCCCCCACACCCAATTTGAGAGCCAGCACATCACTGTGAGTCCCCCTGTGACTGCCTTATCCCACCCCTGCCTCCCTTCCAAAAGCCCCCATCACCCCTCATTTGTCAGTTATCATTCCTTCACGTCTTTTAATTGCTGTTTTGAAATCAGATTGGTATGCATTCCTAACCATTATAATTTTTAGCTTTACTTGCTCTTGAGCTTTATAAAATGGAGTCATTCCATGTGTCATCTTCTGTGACTAGCTCTTCTCACTCAACATTATTTCTAAGATTCATCCCTAGGGGAGCAGGTAGTTACACTTCACCTATTTTCGCTGCTGTACAATCTGCCTTTGTGAAATGAACACCACAATTTATTTATCCACTTTTCTTGCCCATAGAGCCTGGGTTGTTTCCGGCTTTCTGCTCTTATGAGCAGTGGAGCTGCCCTGAATGTTCCTGGATGTGCTTCCTGGGTGACTCCTGGGTTAGCCAGCGTCCGCCTGATTGACCGGCCGTCTGCGCCTCACCTGTGGGCTCCGTCTCTAAGTGCCCAGGCTGGTTCTGTGGATCTGCCTGACTCCGAGTCTATCAGATATCTCCTCAATTACTTTATCTTTAAAGTAAGTCTTAATACCTGGTGAAGGAAGTCTTTCTGTGTTGTTCCTGTTCTACCAGCTTTGGTTTGTCAAGTTCCAAGGAAAAATCAACAATGAGAGTTTCATTGTTATGCTCTAACAAACAATGGATATCTTTACAATACTGAGTTTTCCAAAACGTCCACATGGGGTCACACTCCACGTATTTAGGTATGTGTTAATGTCCTCCCTGAGAGTTTAGGTTTGTTTTTTTTTTAAGTCCTGGCAAAATGCACATAACATAAAAGTTACTGTCTCGACCTTTTTAAGTGTACACTTCGGGAGCATTAAGTTCATTCATTGTTCCTCAGCCGCCACCACCACGTGCTAAGTTACTTTTGAAAAATAATGTTTCTTACCAAGTTCTTTCATATCTTTTCTTAGATTCGTTTTCCCTTTGGTATTTTATGTTTTCAAAAAGCTTTTTGTGACAGATGATACACACCCAAAAAGGCATAAAATGTAAATAGCTTAATATATAATCATAAAAGGAACTCCCATAGACCCACCGCCCAAGTCAAGAAAAAGCATGTTGCTGCCCAACCCGCCCCCTACCCTCCGCCAGATGCCACCAAGTGACGCTTCCCAGCCAAACCCTCCTCCCCTCCAAAGTACATTCCGACTTCTATGTTAATCCCTTCCTTTGCGTTTCTTTAGTGTTTCACTACCTGAGCATATGTTTCCCAACAGCCCAGTTTAGTTTTTTTTTTTTGGGGGGGGGGGTACGCGGGCCTCTCACTGTTGTGGCCTCTCCCGTTGCGGAGCACAGGCTCCGGACGCGCAGGCTCAGCAGCCATGGCTCATGGGCCCAGCCGCTCCGCGACATGTGGGATCCTCCCGGACTGGGGCATGAACCCGTGTCCCCTGCATCGGCAGGTGGACTCTCAACCACTGCGCCACCAGGGAAGCCCCCAGTTTAGTTTTGCCTGCTTCTGAACTTCATAGAAATAGAGTAACACACTTTGAAGTCTTTTGTATTTGGCTTTTTCCCTTTAACATTCTGTTTGTGAATCATCCACTTTATTGTGTGTGGCTGAAACTTCTTCATTTTTAATGTTGTATAGTAGTCCACTGCTGAAATAAATTGTAGATAAATACCACTATGTACTTATTGACTATGTTGATGGATATTTGAGGGCTTCCCAGTTTGGACTGTTGAAAATAGTGCTAGCGTGAACATTCCTTTACATGTGTCTCTGCGTTCCTTCTGTCACACATCAAGTATCTATCTATCCATCCATCTACCCATCCATCCACCCACCTATCCATCCATCCATGGGTGTTTCAGAGCTTCATTTGTCTATCCCTGTGCAAAAACCACACTATGCTAGTTATACATACCTAATTACCATATGTATAAACACAGATATAAACAGGTATATATTTTATACATAGATACACATACGTATAATATACATATGTGTAGTTTCATAACTAGTCTTGATATCCGGGATGGAAAGTCTTCCCACTTTGCTCTTCTTTAGGAGTCTCTTGGCTTTTCACGTTAGAGGCTTTCCTCAAATATTCGTGATCCTTGGTCCATATTTAGAAGTGGGGCCCAGCCTGTGGTTTAACAACTGAGGGGGCAAAGGAAGACAGAAATAAGAAAATATTTTGCAGAAAAACCTCAAGAGTTCTATTTAGGACAACTTGTTGGTGATGCCCGTGCATGATCCAGGTGGAGAGGTCCAGTGGGCAGCTGGCAAACAGAGGTCAGGGCTGGCCCCGGGAGTCCCCAGCATGTTGACGTGATCAACCCCCCAAGAGGCCTGGAGTCAAGATGTCCCTCCCCTCCCCTGGCATATCTTTTCCCAGAACCCACCCTTCTCTTCCTGCACAAGATTACTGTCTTCAGGAGACATCGAGCTTGACTCAGATTCCCTCTTAGGGGCTGAGTGATGTGGGGGACCTGGGCTTACAGCCAGTGTCGTCTTTACCTTTCCTGATCTCGGCATTTGCAGACAGATCTCTGAGGGAAGGTCATGGCTGGCCTCAGGGCTGTGGAGAGAAGGAAACTCTTTAGCACTTAATGTCCTTGGAAACACAGGCAGGGCTGGTGTGCGGTAACGAAATCTCAAACGGAGCAGGGCTACCTAAGAACACCGCACGTGAGGCTCCCACGTGAAGGTCCCCATGTTCCCCCATCGGAAAAGCTCTGTGGATTAGAAAACCACCTGCCTCTTACTCCATTATTTCTGCCTTTCCCTCATCCAGGAGAGTAGCAGGGTCACGAAACTCCCACTGGAGTCTCCTCGCAGCTGGGGTAGGGGGGTGAGTTGAGGGGGTCCTGATTGTGTGCCATTTCTGAAGCATTTTTCCACATGAAGAGTTGACGCACAGAGACTCAGTGCTACTTCCATCCTCCACTCCTGTGTGGGTGCTCAAGAGAGCGTGGGCTTGTGTATCTCTGACAAATAATAAGCAATAATGAGATATTTGCGCTCCCCAGATACTTCAAGATTTCCCGACTGTTATCTATCTGTTTCCAATGAACTGTGCCTTCTGATTTCTTCTCTGAGTGTATTCACGTGGTCTGGTAAGTTTTGACTTCTTACCTAATCTCACCCACACTCTCTGTAGATGCAAGGTTTCTTCCCCCAAGTGTGTCTGATTTTAGCAAATCCCTTCCCACACCCTCCACCCTGGAAAGTCCCAAATTGCCTGGCGTCCTCCCCTTCAGTTCTTTGTTTGCATATTGAGAGTTCTGCCTTTGGGCTAGACTGAGCTCCATTTCTACAGAACAGGTGCTCGCTGGCTGTCTGTGGGGCAAGCTGGACGGTGCCTCCCAGCCACCCTCTGCCTCGACCTCCCGTACCGTATCACTGGCGCATCTGTTTCTCTTGAACTTCTGCTTTGTCTCTTCACCATCTCTGGTTGAATTGTCTGTGCTGCCGCTCTCAGAGCAAAGGCACCCAGTCCAAGACCATTTCCTGCCCTTAAACTTGGGACTCTCTGGGGAGGAGGCGTCGTGTACCTTGAGTTCCCAAGGGATCAGCACCTTGACAAGGACAAGGTAGGAGGAATGAAGATGGATTTTTTACATTTTGTCAACTAGAGCATTAAGGACTGGGCCTCCCAAGGGTTTCCTTCATCTCCCCAGCTTCCTTCCTAGCACCTATTTTTCTGTTCTGTCTTCTAATTTTATAAACTTTATTCTCACCCCAAAAACTGGAAGGAGGGACCCGAGACATAGTCTAAGAAAGGATGGCCTGTTCTAAAACCTAACCGCATTTTTTCTCCATTTGGGTTCATTTCTACAAGGATTTCTCAGGACCAAATACAAGATTTTCTGTAGAAAATAACTGTTGTGGACATAGAAAGCAAACTAATGGTTACCAAAGGGGAAAGAAGGGATATATTAGGAATTTGGGATTAACATATACACACTACTGTATATAAAATAGATAAATGACAAGGACCCACTGGGACTTCCCTGGTGGTCCAGTGGTTTAAAATCCGCCTTCCAATGCAGGGGACACAGGTTCGAGCCCTGGTCCGAGAAGATCCCACATACCACGGAGCAACTAAGCCCGTGTGCCACAACTACTGAAGCCCACACGCCTAGAGACTATGCTCTGCAATGAGAGAAGCCGCTGCAATGAGGAGCCCACGCACCGCAATGAAGAGCAGCCCCCACTCACCGTAGCTAGAGAAAGCCCGCGCGCAGCAGCGAAGCTGCCGTTTCTGAGTGTCCACCAGCGGTAGCCTCTCTCCCACCATCACCTGGCCCTCACGAGCCCCTAAGTACGGGACCAGGAGTGAACAGAAGGCCTACGACACCAACACTGATTCTTGGTGCCAAGGGCAGAGTGGGGCTGAGCAGGACCCATGTCTTGTCCACAGCACCACCCTGGACAGGCACTGCAGCCCTTGGATGGCCAAGTCTCCAGGAAGAAAGTGGGAGATGGTGGAAGGAGAGCAAGGGGAGAAAGTCAAGGGTAGCTTATCAGGGAGGCGTGGGCCTGGGCTGTGGGGCCTCAGAGCATCCTGAGGGGGCAGAAACACGGGATGAAGCCAGAGCACAACCTTTCACATCCTTCCTACACTTCAAATGTTTGCAGGAGAAGGGTTGTTTGGGGACCCAGGAAGGAGAAGTGTTTCTACCCCGGAGGAGAAAGGACACTTGACAGAAGGAAGGGGAGCAGGGAGGCCTTTATCGAAAGGGTCAGTATCTGTAGGCTTATTGAATTCTTCAAAGAAATTTACAGCATTTCATTTGAGCGGGAAATACGTCCAGACTTTAACATCTTTTTCCTGTACCATAGAGAGCACTGATAAGAGAGTTGGCCATTATTTGAGAAGATAAAACCAGCTCCCTCCCATGGTGCCGGCAGTATTTCTACATACATCATCCTTCACAGCTCTTGGTTCAGAGGTTAGAACCACACCCCACCACCCCACCTCAGACTCATGGCTGGATTAATTTTCTGCATCTTCTTCCGTTTCTCAGATTTAACTTCGCAAATCTTCTCACTTCATTTGTGATTCATTCATTCCACAAATATTTTGTTAAAGTGCTAGAGGCACAATGAGAAATAAGTTCTTTGCACTGAAGAATCATACAATGAAACCATTATCGTTATTGCTAGCACATCCTGAGAATTTACTCCACACCTGGTGAATCTTCTATCGAAAAAGAGAAGTCATAAAACTTCGTGGAGATTAGGTCGGAGATAAACCAACAATTCCAGAATGACAAAACAAACCCTCCACCTGGGGGAGGAGAATGAAAAAGGAAAAACAAAGTTTCCAGAAATGCTCCCAAACAGTGAGGAAAGAGAGGTCAGAAGTTGGATATTGCCACATCTTGGAAATAGCACTTAGAAAATCAGAAAATTTAGGAAAGCAATTTCTTCTTCTAATTCTTCCTGACTCATCCTGCAAATTTCATCATGTCTGGTCACCTCTCTGTCACTCAGTTTTCCACTACTGAAGGGTTAACCTACTGTAACTTAACACAGATGAGTATTGTGAAAACGAAAGAACGTACATAGAAATGCATCGGACTGTAAAGCGCTATATAAATAGGGAAGAACAAAGATTTTTTAAAGTCTGTCCTGACACTGCCAAGTTCCTCTATCCTCCAGGTACCTTATTCCTTGAAGTTCAGCTCACGGGTTCCACCACCAGCCGGGGAGTCTGCCCAGGTTACTGTAGTAATTGTGGAGGGTGCTTCATTGAGCAAACACACTGCAGGAACCGATCAACGCATTTCTTGCTCTCCAGGAGTCCCCGGTGGAGATCAGGAGGCACCGTCAGGGGTCAGGGAGCACCTATCGGGGAGTCTCATCGCCAAGCATGTTGGGGGGTGGGGTAGAATTTCTGTCTGAGGAGCCGGTGTTTGACCTAGGTCTTTGAAGCACTTTGAAAACAAGGTAACACTGCCTCAGTGTTTCACATTTTCATGTTGCCCTAACTTCACTAGAACTTGGAGGCCCCTGAGGTCTGGGGCTTTATGTCCAGGGGTGGGGCTTTATGTCCTTCTTGGTGTCTACATCCAGGTGGACGAACTGTAGCCTATGCACAGGGTACTTACAGTGTGGAATGAGCTACACTCGCGATTCTCAACCTTGGTTGCACATTAAAATCCTCAGGGGAGCTTTTAACAGTCCAGACCTTAGGGCCGTTATAATCAGAATTCCTGGGGAGTGGTCCCCTTGCACCAAGCGATTTTTAAAGCTCCTGGGTGACTATAACACACAGCCAAGGTTGAGAAGCACTGTGCTGGAGTGCCCCTCCAACGTCAGTGTGAACACAAATTGCCTGGGGGGTCTGACAGAATGAAGATTTTGATTCAGTGGGTCTGAGTTTGGGGCCTGAGAGTCTGCTTTTCTAAGTTCCCAGGTGATGTAGATGCTACTGGTAACTGTATCAAGGCGGCAAAAAGGAGCTGCAACTCGGGCGTCTCTCCCCTGCCACAGGGATTGTGGTTCTAGCGCCCTCTGGTGGTCAGAACCTCCCTAGCAGCACCCCGCAGAGAAGAACTGATGGTGGAAACCTGCCTACTAGATACAATTTCTGGAGTTTTTCAGATTCTTCCCCAGAGCCCGACCACTGACATCTTCATTTCAGCCTTTTAGTAACTTGAATACAAGCCTGCCTAGACTACTCACCCTGGACTCCTGACCTACAAAACTGTGAAGTAATAAATGGGTATCGTTTAAGCTGCTGAATTTGTGGTAATATGTTAGCAGCAATACAAAACTAATACAGAGAGTTTTATAGGCTTTACAATAACAGACCAAATGAAAATCCCAAACCCACAGTGTTGGCCCAGCAGTTCTGCACAATGTTTCTTTTCTAGTGTAGGCAGACGGGTCCGTTCCTAACCTCCAATTTCATTGCAGAAGAGGCAGAAAGGATTGTACTTCTCATCTATCAAGATTATACCTGCCGTCTTATTTCTTCCAGACTGCACACTTCATTTCACCTTATGATGTGTGTCGTCACTGACACTCATGAAAGCTCAGGGACGGGATAGGGGACTAGTTTGCTCTCTGTGGCAGATTGCATTTTTCCAAAGATGAATCCCATCCCATGTGCCCTTCTTATGATAAGATCTTGAGGTTCCTCCATCAAGATATGGGATCTAGGGCTCCCCTGGTGGCGCAGTGGTTGAGAGTCCGCCTGCCGATGCAGGGGACACGGGTTCGTGCCCCGGTCCGGGAAGATCCCACATGCTGCGGAGCGGCTGGGCCCATGAGCCATGGCCGCTGAGCCTGCGCGTCCGGAGCCTGTGCTCTGCAACGGGAGAGGCCACAGCAGTGAGAGGCCCGCGTACCTCAAAATAATAATAATAATAATAATAAAGATAGCATTTAGAAGATTCCAGCTCCCCGTCTTCAAGTTGCTCCAGACATGAGCTGCTCCCACTGAGCCCTGTCCAGATTGCAGGTCTGGGAGCAAAATAAATGTTTTTTTAAACCACTAAACTTTAGCTTATTGTTATTTGGCAATAGGTGACTGAAACACCCTCAGACTCTCCTGAGGACAATACATTGAATTTGACTGGGGGTCAGGTTGGGGATGAGGAACCTCTGGTTTTGATTAATTACAGGTGAGTTACCTATTTTCCATTAGTTACTATTTATAAATTTATTTATTTGGCTGCATTGTGTCTTCGCTGCTGTGCATGGGCTTTCTCTAGTTGTGGTGAGCGGGGGCTACCCTTCATTGCAGTGTGTGGGCTTCTCATTGCGGTGGCTTCTCTCATTGCAGAGCACAGGCTCTAGGCGTGCAGGCTTCAGTAGTTGTGGCATGAGGGCTCAGTAGTTGTGTCTCGCGGGCTCTAGAGCGAAGGCTCAGTAGTTGTGGTGCACAGGCTTAGTTGCTCCGCGGCATGTGGGATCTTCCCGGACCAGGGCTCGAACCTATGTCCCCTGCATTGGCAGGCGGATTTTTAACCACTGTGCTACCAGGGAAGTCTCCCTAGTTACTATATTTAAAAGGCAGTCTCATTAGAAATTAAGTTCAGTGCTTATAAACTATTAGGATATCAGCCCTTAAATTTTTTTAGAAATGTTGACATTTTTATGACTTTTCTTCTTTGCCATTTAATTCATTTAAACGGCTGTCTCCTTGAGTACTTCTCAAGAACAGCCTAGACCCAGAGGGAAGTATAGTTTTAGGTATTTTTTTGCAGGTACTTCCTCACCTGTGGGAAGCAGACTTCTACAAGGGCCTCCAATGACCCTCACCTCCTGTTATCTGTGACCTTGTGTAATCTCCTTCTTTGAGTTTGGGCCAGATTTCATGACTTGCTTACCAATAGAGTATGGCAAAGGTGATGGAATGGTTGGATTACAAAAGATTGTGACTTCTGTCTTGCTAGCAGACTTTCCCAATGGCCCCCTTGACTTGCACACATTGATGACGCAAGCTGCGGGGCGGGGGTGGGGGGGGGAGGGAGGCGGAGGAAAGGAAGAGGAGAACCCAAAGGCAGGCTCTGGCCAACAGCCAGTAAGGAACTGAGGCTGTCAGTCCAACAGCCTGTGAGGGAAGACATGAACTTGGAAGTGTCTCCTTCCCAGTTGAGCCATGAGAGGAGACACCAGTCCTGGCTGACACTTGATTGCAGCCTGGGGAGAGACCCTGAGCAGGGGACCCAGCTAAGCTGTGCCTGGATGCCTGATCCACAGAAACTGAGACGTAATAAATGTGTGTTGCTCTAAGCTGCTAAGTTTAAGGATAACTTGTTATGCAGCAACAGAAAACGAATAGCTGCTCGTGTTTCATTTCTTTATCAGGATCCCCAGTCACGCACAGGCTGAATGTGTGCCCATACTCCCCCCTCCCGCCCCCCTCCACACACCAGGGTTCTCACACCGGGGTGCCAGCCTGTGTCCACGTGAAGGCAATATTTTAGTTCCACACTGGCCCCTGGCTTCTTTCCTGCTGTCTGTACCTGTGTTTGCTGAGCCTAACTTGACTCCATGCACCATCCCTACAAATCTCCTCCCTGGAGCCTGGGTCAGATTCTGTCTGAATCAGGTAAAACCTCAGATTCACGCTGCGCCCCTGAATACTGCAAATTCGCATCTTCTCCCTCTGGGCCAGGCTGAGCTCAGGCTCTGCAAAACCTGTGGTTTCCTCAGGATATACTGGCTCTTCCTGTAGCAGGAAGAACCATTTCCTCCAAGTCATGAACTTTCTCTCATTTGAGTTCCTGCCTCTTGTTCTCTGGCCGTTCTGAACTGGGATCCCCAGGCCAGAAGCCGTTTTTTTGCTTCCCAATGTTGGAATCTGAGGAGAGGTCTTACCCGGTACAATGATTATTTTTATTATTTTTATTTTTAAATTTTTCGCTGCATTGGGTCTTCGTTGCTGCGTGCGGGCTTTCTCTATTTGCAGCGAGCAGGGGCTACTCTTTGTTGCGGTGTGTGGGTTTCTCATTGTGGTGGCTTCTCTTGTTGTGGAGCACGGGCTCTAGGCGCACGGACTTCAGTAGTTGTGGCACATGGGCTCTAGAGCGCAGGCTCAGTAGCTGTGGTGCGCAGGCTTAGTTGCTCTGTGGCATGTAGGATCTTCCCGGACCAGGGCTTGAACCAGTGTCCCCTGCATCGGCAGGCGGACTCTTAACCACTGCACCATCAGGGAAGCCCTTACCCAGTACAAATGATTGAGGAATTCTTTCTTTTTTTATTTAATTTTTATTTTATATTGGAGTATAGCTGATTTACAATGTTGTGTTAGTTTCAGGTGTACAGCAAAGTGATTCAGTTATACATATACGTATACATAACCATTCTTTTTCAGATTCTTTTCCCATATAGGTTATTACAGAATATTGAGTAGAGTTCTCTGTGCTATATAGTAGGTCCTTGTTGATTATCTATCTTATATATAGTAGTGGGTATATGCTAATCACAACCTCCTAATTTACCCCTCCCCCAGATTGAGGATTTTTTTGGGCCATGCGGCATGTGAGATCTTAGTTCCCTGACCAGGGATAGAACCCGTGCCCCCTGCAGTGGAAGAGTGCAGAGTCTTAACCACTGGACCGCCAGGGAAATCCCTGATTGAGGAATTCTTGACTGGAGCGGACCAGAGGGCCGGAGGAGCAGAGGTGGATTTCTGGGCTGAGCTTTATTGGAAGAAGAACAATTGAAGCAAAACAGGGAAAGCTGGGGCCACCTGGGTATTTTTCCGTGGTCTCTGGTCCCACATCTACCTACTTATATCATGTGACAACATAAATTATTTTCCCTACCTTTATACCCCCGATCTTTCCTTTTGTCTTCACACATTACATTTACATTCTGTAAATCAGAACCAAGCACTGCAGACCAAGAAAGAAAAGCCCATCTGCTTTGGATCTCAAATACTAGAGGAAAGAGCATTTTCCCAGGACTTTTGGGCTTACATCTACAATGGTTTTCAGGACCAGACACAGAAGAGGATGTTTTCTAAATTCTGGAGCTAGGAATACTCTAGTTACCACCTAGTTACCGTTCCACATTATGAAAAAGGATTCAGGAAGACTGGTTAGGTAAGCACCACACAGATACCCGCATTGCAGACAGCTACAATCAGAGCCAGGGTGGTCTCCTCTGCTAGAGGCTCCTGCCAGAAGAGAGAGAGTGCTGTCAGTTTCCTCATCCTCTGAGAAGTGTCAGTGCTTGTTGCTACAAGGAAATACTCTGAGTGAGTTTCCCCGTGAGAAATGAGGGAGGCTTGCAGTACTGAGGCCCCTGAGATGCAATAAAAAACCACAGGCAACAGAAAATAATGGTTTCAGGGGAGGATGTGTTGGTGCACCTGAGTGCTAATTTTTTGGTCCAAACAAAAATTTATTGGGTATCTACTGTGTTGTGGGCACTGTCTTAGGAAGTGATGCTACAGAAGAAGATAAGACATATAGAGCCATCATTGCAAATCAGGATCCATTCCAAACGACGCAAAGACCTAACCATAAGGCACCGAAGCCATGAAATACTATAAGTATGGAAGAGTATTTTTTAAAATTAATCTCAGATTTGGAGTGGTCTTTCTATGTATGATGTCATAAAAATTTTTAATGTTCACATTTTTTAAAAGGATGAAATAATGCCATTTGCAGCAACATGGATGGACCTAGAGATTATCATATTAAGTAAAGTAAATCAGACAGAGAAAGACAAATACCATGATATCACTTACATGTGAAATCTAAAATACAACACAAATAAACTTATTTATGAAACAGAAACAGACTCTCAGACACAGAGAACAGACTTGTGGTTGCCAAGGGGGAGGGGGGGGTGGGGCAGGGGAGGGTTGGAAGTTTGGGATTGGCAGATGCAAACTATTATATATAGACTGAATAAACAACAGAGTCCTACTGTATAGCACAGGGAACTATTCAATATCCTGTGATAAACCATGATGGAAAAGAATATGAAAAAGAATACATATATATGTATATATATCTGAACCACTTTCCAGTACAGTAGAAATTAACACAACAATGTAAATCAACGATACTTCAATAAAATATATTTTTAAAAAAAGAAGAAAAAGAAAGTCTCCCAGTTCAAAGCTCCTAAGAGTAAAAGGCTAATTGGAAACACCTGGATGTTTTATTCACCCAGATAAACTTTGGAGTCACCCAGATGGCCGTTTCGTCTCTCCTCAATTCCTTGCCTGAAATTTAGTCTATAGCTTTCACAAAATGAGAAGATAAACTAGATCAGCTCCTCAATTGGCATCAGTGAGCAATTTTTACTCCTTCCCTGGAACAAATGGTATTCTTTTGCTTCATCTGCCAAAAACAGATGGTAAAGGTGGGCAAGGAAGAGAGCCACCTCGGGCAGGACTCTTTCTCTATTGGCAATTAGATTTTATTAACTCCCTATATCTTGTGGTTATAAATATATCCTTATCATTATTCACATGTCTCTCATTGGATCAAAGCCTTCCCATGTAAGAGGACCACCATTACTACTGTTGATGAATTTCTGTTAGAATGATTTTTCTCCACCTGGGAATTCCTCTTGCCCTCTCTGTTGAGTATGCAAGTGGACTCTTAAATCTAAAATTGCATATTTTAAGAAAAAAAAATTTTAACTGGAAAAAAGACATCTGAAACTGCAAAACTCTCAGAGGAACCTGCCTTCCATGGTCCGAGGTTTTACCTGGCTTCGATAACTCTCTATCTTCACCAACAAGGCCACGTCAACTCTTCCTCTATGAGATAATTACTGGAAGACCCATGAGAATTCCATACATGTCATGGGCTATAGAAGATTCCAATTTGGTCAGTTCAGACATTCTCTACTATTAAAATGAACTCATTAACTTATCAATTTATGCATACTTATCAGATTAATGTTGTTTTTCCTCCTGTCCTCCCATTGAAACTACTCCACATTTAGAAATTGGAGATTTGGTTCTCTGGAAATGGCATTATCAAAGATTAACCTTGAACCTCATTGAAAGGGTTCATATCTGCAAGTCCTAACTCCCCCACCCGCAAACAACAGTACTGTAGATCAGATCCTCCACCCCTACACTTTTCTTGGAATATCCTCTGTCCACAGCACTCGTGTAAACTCCAAGAGAGCCCTGATTTATTTTTTATTAATAATAGACTTTATGTTTTTTAGAATTATTTTATTTTATTTTATTTTTAACATTTATTTATTTATTTGGTTGTGCTGGGTCTTAGTTGCAGCAGGCAGGATCCTTAGTTATGGCTCCTCAGTTGTGGCATGTGAACTCTTAGTTGCAGCATGATGTGGGATCTAGTTCCCTGACCAGGGATCGAACCCAGGCCCCCTGCATTGGGAGCACAGAGTCTCAACCACTGTGCCACCAGGGACATCCCTAGAATAATTTTAGATTTACAGAAAAAAAAATGAGCAGAGAGTACAGAAGTTTCCTCTATACTTCTTCCCTACACACATAACATCTTACATTATATGGTACGTTTGTTACAATGAATGAGCCAATATTGATACATTATTGTTAACTGAAGCCCATAGTTTACTCAGATTTCCTGAGTTTTTAATCTAATGCACCTCTTATGTATCAGACTCCCATTCAGGATGCCATATTACATTTAGTTGTCACGTCTCCCTAAGCTCTTCTTAGCCATGACAGTGTCTCACTTTCCTTGTTTTTGATAACCGTGACAGTTTTGAGTAGTACTGGTCAGGTATATTGTAGGATGTGCCTCTATGAGAATTTATCTCATGATTAGACTGGGTTAATGGGATTTGGGGAAAAAGAGAATTGAGGTAAAATGTCACTTTCCCCAGATCATATCGAATGTGCTATGGTATAACAAGAAATATATTTGGTCTTTGTCTCTGGTTCCTGAAAAAATCTCCCAAAGCCCTTGGTATTTCCTGAGTGATAGAAATGTCTTTGTTATTCGTAGAGACTTTTTTTTTTTTTTTTTTGCGGTACGCAGGCCTCTCACTGTTGTGGCCTCTCCCGTTGCGGAGCACAGGCTCCGGACGCGCAGCCTCAGCGGCCATGGCTCACGGGCCCAGCCACTCTGCGACATGTGGGATCCTCCCGGTCCGGGACACGAACCCGCGTCCCCTGCATTGGCAGGCGGACTCTCAACCACTGCGCCACCAGGGAAGCCCCATAGAGACCCTTTTGAGCACACCTGAGTTTATGTTAATGAGGTGACTTAGGGTAAGGTCCCTAGATAGGCTTAGGATGGGACCATCACCAAAAAAGACCAAGTGATTTAAGGTTGGAACTTTCAGCTCCATCAGCCTCTGGGAAGGGAAAGTGGTAGTGGTTGGAGGGTACAGATTAAACTCTATAAAAACTCTTGAACAACAAGATATAATGAAATTCTAAGTTGAATTTGGTGACCTCATCCATGGGGACAGAATATCATGGGGACAGAAGCTCCTGCACTTGGGACCCTTCCAAACCTCACCCTATGTATCCCTTCAACTGGCTTTTCATCCGTATCCTAATAGCCTTTGTAATAAACTGGTACACATAAGTAAATGTCTCCTTGAGCTCTGTGAGCCAGTCTAACAGAGGATCAAATCCAAGTCGGGGGTGGTAGAAACTGCTTTTTTTTTTTTTTTTGCGGTACGCGGGCCTTGCACTGTTGTGGCCTCTCCCGTTGCGGAGCACAGGCTCTGGACGCGCAGGCTCAGCGGCCACGGCTCACGGGCCCAGCCGCTCCGCGGCATGAGGGATCTTCCCGGACCGGGGCACAAGCCCGTGTCCCCTGCATCGGCAGGCGGACTCTCAACCACTGCGCCACCAGGGAAGCCCGGTTGTAGTAACTTCTGATTTATAGTCAGTTGGTCAGAAGCACAGGGGACAATTTGGACACGCAAATTGGTGCCTGAAGTGGGGGCAGTCTTGTGGGTCTGAATCCTTAACCTGTGGGATCTGATGCTATCTCCAGGTAGATAGTGTCAGAATTGAGTTAAATTCGTAGGGCATCAAATCAGAGTCTGCTGAGAACTGGCGAATTGCTTGGTGGTGTTGGAAAACACACATCAGAATTGGAGGTACACACTATCAACTATCCTGGCTTTGCCCAACCTCAGCAACTTATAAGACTGATAATGAAATAAATCATGATAATCCTAAAAAAAAAAAATCATGAGTAGAATACACATTCTTTTCAAGCTCACATACAACCAAGATAGACCACATCCTGGGCCATAAAGCAGAGCTTAAAAATTTTAAAGAATAGAAATCATACAATGTATGCCTTCAGACCACAATAGAATTAAACTAGAAGCCAATAACAGAAACATAGTTGGAAAATTCTCAAATATTTAGAGATTAAACAATGCAGTTTTATATAACATGGAGATAGCAAGGATATCTCAAGAGAAACTAAAATACATTTTGAACTAAATGAAAACAAAAATACAGCTTATCAAAATTTGTGGGAGGCATTGAAAGCAGTGCTTAAAAGCAGTTGTTAAAAATTTATAGCATTGAATTTATACATTAGACAAAAAGAAATATTTAAAAGTCAGTATAGCTTCCACCTTAGGGGGAAAAAAAAACAAATCAAATCAAAGTAAGCAGAAGAAAAAAAATTAGAGCAGAAATCAGCAAAACTGAAAACAGAAAATCAACAAAACTAAAAGCTGACTCTTTGAAAAGATTAATAAAATTGATAAAATTCTAGCCAGGCAAACTGTATTAGTCTGCTCATGTTGCCATACCGAAAGAACAGAGTAGGTGACCTAAACAACAGAAATTAATTTTCTCACAGCTCTGGAGGCTAGAAGTCCAAGATCAAAGTGCTATCAGAGTTGATTTCTGGTGAGACCTCTCTTCCTGGCTTGTAGATGGCTTCCTTCTTGCTGTTTTCTCACATGGTATTTCTTCCGTGTGCGTGTGGAAAGAAAGTTATCTCTGGTGTCTCTTTCTCTTCTAATAAGAACACTGATCCTATCAGGTTAGGGCTCCACCCTTATGACCTCATTTAACCTTAATTACCTTCCTAAGGGCCCTATCTCTCAATACATCCACTTTGGGGTCTAGAGCGTCAACATAAGAATTTTGTGTGCAAGGGAACACAATTCAGCCCATCAGAATTAACAGACTAAAAAAGAGAAAGACACAAATTACTAATATCAGAAATAAAGGAGAGACTATTCACTACTGATCCCATGGTCATTAAAAGAATAATAAAGGAATATGATGAACAACTCTATCACAGATTTGATAACCTAGATGAAATGGGCCAATTTCATAAAGACATAATCTTCCAAAACTCACACAGGTAAATTAGATAACTCAATTAGACCTATATCTATTAAAGAAATTGAATCAATAATTAATAACTTTTCAAAACAGAGAAAACAACAATAATAAAAACCAGGTCCAGATGGGTTCACTGGTGAATTCTACCAAACATTTAAGGAAGAAATTATACCAATTCTCTAAAATTTATTCCATTAGACAGAGGTAGAGGGAATATCTCCTAAGCCATTCTAAGAGGCTAGCATTTCCTTAATGTCAAAACCAGAAAAAGACATTACAAGACCAGTTATAGACCAATACTTACTATGAACACAGATATAAAATTTCTCAACAAAACATTATTAAATGGAATGTAACAATATATAAAAAGAATTATACACCATGGTCAAGTGGGTCATACACTGCTGGTTCACCACTGGAAAATTAATGAAGGTAATCAATCTCATCAACAGATTAAAGAAGAAAAACCACATGATCATATCAATAGATGCAAAAAAATGCATTTGATAAAAATCTAACATCCATTCATGATAAAAAAAAATCTCAGCAATCTAGGAATAGAGGGGAACTTCCTCAATTTGATAAATAACATTTTAAAAACCTATAGCTAACAAAATTGAGTCTTCCCATCCATGAACATGGAATATCTAATAGTGAGAAACTAGATTCTTTCCCACTAAGACAGGAACAAGACAAGGATGTCCCCTCACATCATTCCTATTTAACATCGTATTGGATGTCCTAGATAATCCAGTAAGATGTGAAAAGGAAATAAAAGGTATACAGATTAAGAAGGAAGAAATAACACTTTGTTCACAGATTACATGTTTGTTTATGTAGAAATCCTAAAGAACTGACCCCAAAACCCTCTCAAAACAAACAAACAAAAAACCTCCTGGATCTAGGGCTTCCCTGGTGGCGCAGTGGTTGGGAGTCCGCCTGCCGGTGCAGGGGACACGGGTTCGTGCCCTGGTCCGGGAAGATCCCACATGCTGCAGAGCGGCTGGGCCCGTGGGCCGTGGCCGCTGAGCCTGCGCGTCCGGAGCCTGCGTGTCCGGAGCCTGTGCTCCGCAGCGGGAGAGGCCGCAGCGGTGGGAGGCCCGCGTACCGCAAAAAAAACAAAACAAAACAAAACAAAAAAAACCTCCTGGATCTAATAAGCAATATAGCAAGGCACATGGTTAATACACAAAATATACAAAAATCAGTTGCTTTCCTATATACTAGAAATGAACAATTGGAATTTGAAATTAAAATACAATACCATTTACATTAGCACCAAGAAAATGAAATATATTAAAATATAAATCAAACAAAACATGTACAAAATCTATATGAGGAAAACTATGAAACTCTGATGAAAGAAATCAAAGAAGAAATAAACAAATGCAGAGATATTCCATGTTCATGGATGGGAAGACTCAATTTTGTCAAGATTTCAGTTCTTCCCAACTTGATATATAGGTTTGAAACCACATAACTCAGATTGGGGCTTGAATCCACTGTCTTTTAATTGAGATCGCACCTGGTCTCAGGACTTAATGAAGCTCAGGTTCTTTATGTCTCATCACAGAAAGAATTCAGTGAGAGACAAGGTGATAGGTAAGAAGTGGATTTATTTAGAGAGATACATATTCCAGAGACAGAATATGGTCCATCTCAAAAGGCGAGAATGGCTTTGGGAGGAACATACTCCACAGACAGAGTGTGGGCCATCTTAGGGTGAGAGGCCCTGAAATATGGGGGTGGTTAGTTTCTATGGGCTGGGTAATTTCATAGGCTAATGAGTGGGAGGATTATTCTAACTCTCTGGGAGAAGGGGCAGGGATTTCCAGGAATTGGGCCACCACCCACTTTTTGACCTTTTATGGTCAGCCTCGAAATTGTCAAGGTGCTGGTGGGTGTGTCATTTTTCATGTTAATGTATTATAATGAGCATATAATTAGGCTCAACGTCCACTAGAAGTCGAATCTTCATCCATCTTGAACCTGGTGGGTTCTAACCAGTTTATGTCATACCCTCAAGGGCTATGTCATACTTTTAGAGTTTGTACCATGCCCCCTTCCCTCCTATTTCAGATTCAAGGCAATTCCAATAAAAATTTTAAAAATCCCAGGAAGTTATTTTGTAAATATCAAGAAACTGATTCTAACATTTATATGGAGAGGCAAAAGACCCAGAATAACCAACCTAATATTGAAGGAGAAAAATAAATTGGAAGACTAACACTATTTGATTTCAAGACTTACTATAAAGCTACAGTAATCAAGGCAGTGTGGCAAAAGAATAGACAAATAGGTCATGGAACAGAATAGAGAGCTCAGAAGTGGACTCATACAAATTTAATCAACTTGTCTTTGACAAATGAGCAAAGACAATTCAATAGAGCAAGGATAATCTTTTCAACAAATGGGTGCTGGAACAACTGAGCATCCACATACAAAAAAAAAGAAGTAAGGCCTTTACACCATCCACAAAAGTTACTCGAAATGGATCCAGATATAAATTAAAAACGCAAAACTAAAAAGTTCCTAGAAGATAGCATAGGAAATTTAAATGACCTTATGCTTGGCTATGACTTTTTTTTTTTTTTTTTGCGGCACGTGGGCCTCTCACTGTTGTGGCCTCTCCCGTTGCGGAGCACAGGCTCCGGACGCGCAGGCTCAATGACCACGGCTCACGGGCCCAGCCGCTCCGCGGCACGTGGGATCCTCCCAGACCGGGGCACGAACCCGTGTCCCCCGCATCGGCAGGCGGACTCTCATCCACTGCGCCACCAGGGAAGCCCTGACTTTTTATATACAATACCAAAGATACAATCAGTGAAAGAAAAAAATTGATAAATTGAACTTTATTAAAATTACAGAGTTATGTTACCGAGTCCAAGCTTGCTAAGCTCACCTCATGACAGGCCAATAAATCGGAGATGAGGTGCCGAGGCAAGGAGTATGACTTTATTCGGAAAGCTGGCAGACTGAGAAGATGGCAGAGTAAAGTTTCAAAATAACCATCTTATCAGAGTTTGGATGCCAGTTTTTTTTTATAGCACAGAGAAGGGGAGGAGATGAGGAAGTAAAGTAAAAAGGCCATAAGTTTTGCAAATATCACCTGGAATGGCCAGCCTCAGGGAGGGGATGTGTTAATTTCTTCTTTCTTGTAGCCATCCACTGGTGGACAAGGTCCGGATGTTTCCCTGAACAAAGGCACTTTGGTTTAACATTCAGGCAGAGGGGCAGGGCTCCCTGAGGCAGGCCATTATGTACAGACAGTATCCTTTTAGTGAACAAAAGCAGTGGAAAGCAAAGGTTAAAGTAAAAGAAACAGATCCAACATGGAGTCAGATTTGGTTCTTCCCTGTTACAGTTATAAATACCTTTACCTTCCTCCTGGACAATATAAGGGACTTGGAATATTAATCACTTTGTCTCATTTCAATTTCTATGACTTTTCTGGTATGCATGTGTAGGGGAGCAGGATTTGCCACCCTAAATTATGTCTCTTTGGCACTTTTTTTTTGGCCAGGCTGGGCCAGCGTGCTAGTTCGATTCTAGTTTGCTCAGGGTTCTAGTTCCCTGCCAGGGATCAAACCTGTGGAAGCATGGAGTCTTAGCCACTGGACCTCCAGATAAGTCCCAGCATATTGTTTTAAGCTGGTTATTTTCTGAGAAACAGACAGGAGACGGGCTCTGAAGACAAAGTAGGAGTTGCCTTCATGTAACAAACATTTCCATTTGTAAGGGAAATCTCCATTTGTGTCTCCCTGGAAGAGAAGGATGAGCAAATCTCTAGAAACTCTTATTGGGTGGAGATTTAAATGTGCATCACAATCACCCTTGTTTACTTTGCTATTCCTGGTAACCTCCCATAACTGACTCTTCCTACTCTCGACATCCTCTTTGGTCTTTTTTTTTTTAATGGGATTTTTAAAAATTAATTTATTTTTGGCTGCATTTGGTATTTGTTGCTGTGCACAGGCTTCCTCTAGCTGCAGAAAGTGGGGGCTACTCTTCGTTGTGGTGGGCGGACTTCTCATTGCCATGGCTTCTCTTGTTGCGGAGCTCAGACTTTAGGCACGTGGGCTTCAGTAGTTGTGTCACATGGGCTCAGTAGTTGTGGCTCGTGGGCTCTAGAGCGCAGGCTCAGTAGTTGTGGCACACGGGCTTAGTTGCTCCGTGGCATGTGGGATCTTCCTAGACCAGGGCTCAAACCCATGTCCCCTGCATTGGCAGGCAGATTCTTAACCACTGCACCACCAGGGAAGCCCTCCTCTTTTGTCTTTAGCTGAAGATGTTATTTAAGGTGAGGGTTTCAATTTTCGGTGAGTTACTCAATTTTTCTGGGTCTCTCCCACGTATACATGATACTAAGCCTTGTTTGATTTTCTCCTGTTAATCTGTCTCATGTCAATTTAATTCTTAGATGAGTCAGAAGAACCTAAAATAGTAAAGATAAATTTCTTCCTCCCTGACACATGGTAATCCCATCATTCTATCTCCACAAGGAAATATTATTCATGTTTCATACAGATAATGAATAGCTGTATTAATCAGATACACTCCTCTCTCAGATCCTCATTCCTAGAAATACAGAGCTTTCACCTGGAATCACTTTTCATTGTTCTTAAATACAATCTTTAGAATTGCATTCTCTGCAGATTAATTTTCCTTTTTTTTTTGGCTTGAAATAATCTTATTTCATAAAAACGGAAAATTCTTGAAAGATGCTTTGACTCTGTATAGAAATCTAGGTTGGTAGTCGTTGTGGTCTGAACATGGGTTGGAAAAGAATTTCCAGACATAAGGCAGAATGTAAAGAAGACAGAATTTATTAGAGGGAAGGGTCGCTGCCAGAACAGGCCGACTTCCTAATAGTCTGGGAGAGTCGAGCCCAAACATGTGCTATTGATCCGTTTTTATAGCCAGAAAACAAAGGAATGGTCTGAGGTGAAAATTTCGTTTACTGATTGGTCGAGGCACATATACCTTCCTTCTATAGTGTGAGAGTGGGACAGGGCAGATGCCTTTCCTTATTCGGGACAGGTCCTGCTGCCCAGGTGGGCGTCACCCAGGTGGGCTCAGGAATTTCGTAACCATCACAACATGGTGGGGAGGGCGAGTAAGAGTCCGGTAGGGGGTGTAATGCTGACACTTTTTCAGGCAGGGTCGTCCTTTGTCCTTGGAGCACCAGAGTAGTAATTCCTTCAGTGGTTTGAATAGGTCCTTTCACTGTGTCCCGGAACCACAGCTATGTATTGGGAATGAGAGATGACAGATAACTTATTTTGTTTATAATCTCCTGGCCTTAGGTTAGGTTGGGAGCGTAAATACTAAGACTGAGATTGAACCAGTGACTAGATGGAGTTTGGGTTGTCATATAAAAGAGAGGCTGAGAGTATTGACTGGGTAGGAGTAGGAAATGGGTTAACAAATTGTTCTTGAAACTGGTTATATTCTCACCAATCCTTTTTTCTCTTTCTGTTCACCAAGCTTCCCTTACATTTAATTTGTACCATGTAAATGAGCTTGGGGTGTCGACTGAAAAAAATGCACCACTTAAAATTGAAGAATTATATTTGGGGCATTACCGAGGACTATAGCCCGGGAAGACGGCCTCTCAGAGAGCTCTGAGGAACTGTTCAGAAGAGGTAATGGAGGAGCCAAGATAGACACAAATTTTTACTGAAAAAAAAAAAAATATATAGTAGTCAAACATCAAAAGATTACTGCTAATCACAAAAAAAAGACATCTTTTTTTTTATTTTATTTTTTTATTTATTTGGCTGCACCAGGTCTTAGTTGCAGCATGCAGGATCTTTTAGAGGCGGCATGTGGGATCTAGTTCTCTGACCAGGGGTGGAACCCGGGCCCCCTGCATTGGGAGCACAGAGCCTTAGCCACTGGACCACCAGTGAAGTCCCCAGACATCTTAAGTTAATGATTTCAGTGTCTTTCTATGCATGGGAAGATGCAAGTCTGGGCTCACTGAAATTATTCCTTAGCTATGCGGAAACTATGTGCTAGGCCCTGTTACCTACCTTGAGATATATAGTGTTATTTCTCCCTTTTTTTTTTTTTTTTTTTTTTTTTTTGGTATGCGGGCCTCTCACTGTTGTGGCCTCTCCCGTTGCGGAGCACAGGCTCCGGACGCGCAGGCTCAGCGGCCATGGCTCAAGGGCCCAGCCGCTCCGCGGCCTGTGGGATCATTCCCGGACCGGGGCACGAACCCGTGTCCCCTGCATCGGCAGGCGGACTCTCAACCACTGCGCCACCAGGGAAGCCCTTATTTCCGCCATTTTATTTACTGAATGTTAATGAGAGTCCCTTTTCCTTAAACTGGAGTCCCCCGGAAGGCTTGTTGACACACAGAAGGCTGGGTCCCACCCCCAGGATGATTTATAAGTGTCTAGGTTTAGGTTATTGCCTGAGAACTTGCATTTTAAACAAATTCCCAGGTGATGCTGACGTTACGGGTTTGAGATGCACTGAATTAGAGCAACATTTAATGTTAGTACACAAAGAACCCGTAAATTAGATATTAGCTTCGTTTTTCCATGTGAATTAGGGTCCTTGGGAGCCTGAGAGGTAAAGGGGCCAGCTACGCCCACACAGGTACCAGGGGGTCTCATATTACAGACCTCTTTGGCCCCAGAGGCCTGGGGACAGCCCCTTAGGAGATGCAGCTCACGGTGCACCTCGGCCAATGTCAACCAGCAAGGTCCGCTCTCCTGCCCCGCCTGCCTCCCTCCCGCCTCTCCCCCGCCGCCCCCGACCAGCCTGGCCGGATGCAGGACAGAAAACACGGTCTATTAGGCTGTGCCGGTGCGTCACCGGCTGGCGCTGGGCCAATGACAGCCCCGGGGAGTGTCGTTTCTTAGGGCCGAGGAGGTGGGGGCCGGAACTTCCTGCGTTTCAGCGCAGCAAGTCATTTCCCCGGGCCGGTGCGCCCCGAGCCGTGGGCCCGGGGCTGGGCCAGTACCGCTCTTCCCAGCTGGTTTTCCGAAGCGGGAGGGGAAGGACAGGGAGGCCAGGACCCTCCTCCGCGCCTCTGAACTAGTCGTGAGCCCCTGGGACGCGGTGTCCGCCAGGGTCCCGCCGGGGCGCGCGCTCTCCGCGGCCCCAGCGGCGGCATCGGGCTCTGGGTGCCCTTGACCCCGGGGAGACTGAAGTGCCACCTCGCCCCGGGCAAGGCGAGGCGGTGCTAGGCTGAGCTCGCGACACTCGCCTCGGTCGCCCGCCTCTTAGGGCCCCTGCGTCCACGGGCTGCGATGGCGGCGGCGGCGCTGATGGACCCGGCGAAGGTGAGTGGATGGGCTTCAGGCCCTCAGCCGCTCAGCCCCCCACCCTCACGTGCCCGGCGCCGGGGTATCAAAGATGGGCGATGCCCTACGACTTCACTTCTTTTTCATCTTTCTGCTTTTGAGTCCCGGGTCTCCGAGGGTTTGAGAGGGCGAGCAGTCCCTCCCAGCCTAGAGTCCTGAATCCAGGCCACGGATTATAGAGAGCAGTTCCCATTTCTAAACTCTAGTGGGATGAGGTGGGAAAGGGTTTCCCAAGCACGGGAACCAGCACGTGCAAATGCCTGATTGACCTGGGAGTGTTCAGAGAGCAGGTGGGCTGAAGTCAGCCCTGGAATGGCGGGGTGGGGAGCTGGGGCTCTCTACTGAGAGTGTTGGGAGCCACAGAAGGTTCAGAGCACAGGAGGGAGATGATCTGACTTCGGTCTTAGCAGGGCCCTATGGATGCTGAGTGGAAAATTGACTGCTGGCTGAGGGTGAAGGCGGGGAGAGCAAGGAGTGGGCTGTTGCAATACTGCAGCCCACGTGACTCGGGCAGGTGGCTGGAGGCCGAAGGAGCGACTGGATTCTAGGTGTGTCTTTTAAGCTAGTCTGACCAGATTTTCTGATGTGGAGGCTGACAAAGGAAAGAGGTGACGTGATGGTTTTGGGTTTTAGCAGCTGGGAGGATGGATGAACCATCAACTGAGAAGGGGAAGTTGGCCGTAGGAGGAATTTTCAGTGGAAACAGAAGAAGTTAGGTTTTGGCCATGTTGAACTCTGATGTTCCAGGGACCCCTGCGTGGAGTTGAAGGTTGAGGAGCCAGACCCACAGTTATGGTGTTCTGGGGAGACTTAGTTTAGGTTATGAGACACCAAATATACAAAGGGACAATTGAAAGACTATATATAAAATAGAACTCTGGCCCACAACCTGCAGCAATCTGTCCAGGCAACCAACCCTCTTATCTACAATAAACAACCCAGGAAGCCATCCTGCTGAAAGTTAGACTCGCAGGAAGCCAGATTGCCATCTCTAGTGACAATCCAGAAAGTTAAACAATAACTTCTGTAACAATTGGCCCCAAAAGACCAAGGCTTAATAGCTGACAACTCCTCTAATTTTTGTTCCTACTTCCAACATAGGACCAACCAGGGAAAGCCAAATATGCACCCCTAACCAATCACATAGGATGCCCTGCGCCTAGTTAGCCTGCCCACAGCTTCCCCATGCCAACAGGGCATACCTGAAGCCTTCCCTTTTTTTCCACTTATAAAGCTTTCCCGCTCCTCTGCCTGCCTCTGAGTCTGTGCCAGAGCATAAGCGGTTGACTCTCTTTCTATAGCAAACTCAGAGTAATTAGCCTTTGCTGTTCTCATTTGGTTGGTCTTTATTTTCACAGTTAGAAACATCGAGGGACTTCCCTGGAAGTCCAGTGGTTAAGACTCCACGCTTCCACTGCAGGGGGGGCCGGGTTTGATCCCTGGTCGGGGAACTAAGATCCCACAAGCCGTGCGACGTGGCCAGAAAAAAAAAAAGAAAGAAAACAAAAAAAGAAACAACCAAGATGTGGCATCTGGTGTGTGGGCAAGGGTGTGTCAGATTTAGGAGGGTGAAACTTCAGGTCATGGTGGCAGTGATGTTAGGGGGAAGGGGGAGGGTGGGGTCTGAGAACTGAGAACGGGGTATCTTGCTGGCTTGTTTGGCATCATAAAGACAGATGAGGGAGAGTTAGTGTTCACGGTGGTGGTTGGGCAGGGGGCTGTGTGTAGGGAAAGGTGGGTCTGGCAGGTGGCCACATTTTCCTGGGGGCATAGATATGAGAAGGGGGGCTGAGGCTTCATAGTACTGGAGGTCATTTTTCAGTGAGGCCTGGGCTGGTGCTCATTCAGCCATCTTCGTTCTCACCAGGGCTTTGTGGACCCTTGAAGGGGCCCAGGGATTTTCAGTCGGGCTGGGGAATCAACTCAGGGGCAAATGGGGCAAGATGAGAGAGCCGTTAGACCCTGGTGGGTAGGGGGTAGGAGGACCAGAGAGGTTGGCTTTTGAATGAGTGATTGATGAAGGGACAGAAGAAAAGGGCCAAGGGCATCTGATGTAGTCCTGGGTGGCTTGGATTGAAGCCAGGAACAGGGCCGAGTGGGGAGGCCTTCACATCAAGGGTGGATGTTGCCCTTGGCAGTGGGAGCCACAGAAGGTCTGGGAGCAGGATGGGATCATGGCTGTATTTGCCAAGAATTCTCCGGACTGCCAGGGAGGGGGCAGCTTCCTCCTCTACCCTTCCTTTGAGTTCTTGTGGCTGGACTAATAATAAAAGTAATATTAACAGGAGAAAAATTTTTTTTTTTTTTTTTTTTTTTTTTTAGGAGAAAAATTTTAATGCACGTGAAGGTCTCACAGAAATGGGACCTAAAAAGTGGCCACAGCAGGCAGCTTTTATACCTATTAGACAAGGAAACAATACATTTGTGAGGAACTGACTGGACAAAGAAACTTAGGTTTTGGGTGCCCAATTAGTGAAGAAGCTAAGCAAAGTTCGGGTTTCAGGTAGTAAAGAAGTAACAGGTTTTATTTATGTAGGCTTCTTGGCCCAAATTCCCTATCTTTGGCAATAAGGGTGTTCTTTTTTTTTTTTTTTGCGGTACGCGGGCCTCTCACTATTGTGGCCTCTCCCGTTGCGAAGCACAGGCTCCAGACGCGCAGGCTCAGTGGCCATGGCTCACGGGCCCAGCCGCTCCGCAGCATGTGGGACCTTCCCGGACCAGGGCACGAACCCGCGTCCCCTGCATCGGCAGGCGGACTCTCAACCACTGCGCCACCAGGGAAGCCCTTTTTTTTTTTTTTTTTTTTTTTTTAATGTTTATTTATTTGGCTGTGCGCGGGCTCTTAGTTGCTGCATGCAGGATCTAGTTCCCTGACCAGGGATGGAACCCGGGCCCCCTGCATGGTGAGCGCGGAGTCCTAACCACTGGACCGCCAGGGAAGTCCAAATAAGGATGTTTTTTATGTCCAGATGCAGGGAGTGCACTTTTTACGTGAGAAATTTATTTCCTGTTTTCAGGGAGACAGAAAGGAGGGTCAGAGTGTCCCTTGTGTTGGCTGTTTCTTCAGTAACTTTAATTCAAAACAATCAATATGCCATTGAGAAACATTTAGGGGAGGCCTACCTCGGGTCTGACAGTTCCCTCCTCTGAATCGTCCTCTGTGGAGAGAGAGAATGGTTAGTGGAGT
This sequence comes from Phocoena phocoena, assembly GCF_963924675.1. Taxonomy (NCBI): domain Eukaryota; kingdom Metazoa; phylum Chordata; class Mammalia; order Artiodactyla; family Phocoenidae; genus Phocoena; species Phocoena phocoena. The sequence goes on from NC_089238.1 coordinate 16,347,580, forward strand.
CCTACAGTTCATTGAACCATTTTCTTAGTCCTGAGAACAGATTAGTTCAGTTAAACAGTTATACCTTATTTTAGGAGGCAGTGATGCAGGGGGAGCTCCCACAGCTAGGCCTATGGTGCAAGCAACCAATTATTTAATAGGAGACATTTCTAGGGAATCAAAAGAAAAACAAAGGTTAATGATCGGAGCAGATTATAAACCAGTTTATAGACCAGGATGCAGTCAGTCAAGAAGATTTCTAGATGTCAGGGTTGAAGCATCTTTTGCAGTTTGAAATGTCTCTGATGTCAGGAAAACTTTCTGAGTGGCTCATATAGTAAAAGGCACGAGGATAGTTTAAATATGAGCCGTGGTGGCAATTTCTCTGAAGTTTATCAAGTCGTTTAGCTTCAATTTGCAGGGCTTCAGGAAAAGGGCAATTTTAGTTCTCAATGATTCCAACTCAATGATTCCAAACTCAGTTTTAGTTCTCAGTGATTCCAACTCAGAAGGGTGAGAAAAAATTGGAAACATTAAAGAGTTGTAGCCAGATATTGGAGGAAACTAGAATAATTCAGGATCCAGTCCAGTTTTCAGGTAAATAACAAAGCCTTAATGAAAACTAATAGCACTAGAATCATATATACAAGTGTACATTATAGTTTCTATTGAAACATAATTTTGTTCTCTAAAATCACTCTCATGTCTACCAAGGATAGCCAAATTAAGACGAATTTGTTTGCAGAGTAAGTCTAGATTCCATAAACTCGGCCTGATTATTTATACAGGTCCAGCAAGAATAGGGCTTAGCCATATAGGCTCTTCTGAATCTGCTTTGCTGGAACTTTTCATAAGGAATTTCCAGATTGAACTCTTAATAGCCTCTCGAGGCCAGGAAGCCACGTCAGACTTATCATCAGACTTGCCTGTAATACCTATAGAATTGGGTGAATTCCTCTCTTGAGATCCCCCAAATATCCTGAGGTTCCTGTGCCTCTCAGAAGTGACCGTCCTTACTCACGTGGTAAGGCGCTGGGAACCCTGTTAGCAAGGTACCAGGATGCTTTTCCAAAGGATTTGATTGGCCCATAAAGTCAATTTTGGGAATTCCCCGGTGGTCCAGTGGTTAGGACTGCTCGCTTTCATTGCCTAGGGCGCGGGTTCAGTCCCTGGTCAGGGAACTAAGATCCCGCAAGCCGCACAGCCAAAAAGAAAAAAATAAAATAATAATTTTAAAGTAAAGGCAGTCTTAGTTCCTTCAAGCTGTCTGGTCATATCTGAGTCTACATGTGTCTCTCTCAAATATGACTTTCCAGTCAAAGCCTTGGCAAGATAACCAGTGTTTCTAATTGTGTCCTATTATGAAGAGAACAGATTCTTATTGAACTTATGCAAGTAACTATATTGCTAAGAAAATAATACAGAGAGTTTCTGAATTCTGGAGAGATCAGGTAGGGGGAAAAAGATAAATGTTTCATTTTTGCTTACAAAGGTATAACTTACCAAATTGCTGTAAATCTTTTTAAAAAAACTTCCTTGTATTTGGAAAACAAAAGGTTAAAAAATCAGTAATATTTTAAACAAAAAGTCACAAAAATTATAATCATATTCATCAGTTCATTCAATCCCATGTAATTAATTCTTGTTCTGCTCTGAGTCCAGTTCTTCCGTTAGTTCTGTCAACTTTGCCTGATGATTGAGGATGAGAGCAACAGTGATACTTCCATGAAGTTTGTGAGGTATTTTTTAAGGCTCATATGATTTGCCCCGTAAGGTGGATGCCTTGATCACTGGAGATTGTGGAAGGTATACCCAAATGAAAAACACATTTTTAAAAACCGTTTCTTTGCCCTTGTGAGGGCATCAGCTTTGTAGCAAGGGAGGGCTTCAATCCATCCGGAAAACATACATGTAATAATAAAAACATTCTGATAACCCATACGTAGTGGCAGTTGAATGAAGTACAGCTGCAGGTGCTCAGAGAGTCCAGAGAGAAAATGTCTGGGGCTTCTGGGGACAAAAATTGTTTTTCCCCAGGGTTATGGACTTGACAGGTCAGACATTGCTGGTAGACAGCTTTTGCAATGTTATAGAAATCTTCCTGCCAGTGTCTATTTAAATGCATCTTAAAGACACTATGGTGGGTGAAGGGATGCAAGAAAAAAAAAAAAATGAGGTTTGCCAGGGAGCTGGGAAGAACCAAGTAGCCATCTTAGGTTTCCCATAGCCCTGACTGTTCATTTAATTCACAGCTATTGTTTACCCATTTTAATTTCTCTTATTCAGAAGTAGACTGTTGCCATGGTACAAGGACATCAGAATGGCAAAATCTGGCAATAAGGGGTCAGGTTTTTTGCAGAAGCAGAATGGATTTTATCTACATGTGTCACAGTCTTTACAGATTCTGTTGTTGCTGCCTTTGCATGACAGTCAGTGCATTTCCCTGATACCGGGGTTCAATCCCTTTAGTATGAGTCTCCATTCTGATGACAGTAACATTTTATGCCAGGACATATATGACTTCAGAAATTTCACATAATTTCTGGAACACTTGGAATACATACCTATACAGACACAACATAAAGGAGACTTAACATGACTTCTTATGTGACAACAGTTTCCATATAATTTAACATATTAAATACACCTAATTAGTTTAATATCTTTTTATAAGGAGAGAGAATAAATCTTTGAGGGTATTTCAGAGGTTCCCTGAAATATCTCACGTCTCAATATTAGTTCTAAGTCAAAAAGTTTTCATTTAGAATTTGATTTGGGAGAAGTTTGTCAAAAATATCAAAAAATATTTGACTTAAATAGGTCGCTGTGAAGCAATGCTTCGTTATCCATTTAACCAAAGTAATAATTAAAGACTTCTTAGGCAAATATAGAAGGCTATATAGTTCTGAGCAAAATTCAGGCCTTTTAATAGCAATAGGACTGGGTTTACTTACTGAATCAAAGACCTGATAAAGATATAGAACATAAGTAATTACTTTGACAAGACAGAAGATCTTTGTTTTTTTCTAGGCACATTACTTAAAGGTAAAGAAAAACCTTTCATAATCTCTTATTATCAAGAGCAGACCAATAGAAAACAAAACAAACAACCAAAAAGACTTTGTTCTTTTAACAGAGAGAAAAACAAATTCCAATTTTGTACCAGTTTACTTTGATATGAAAACTTATTTACATAATTAAATTCATTCTAACCTTGTTCAGTCATGATCACACATAAAATTCCTTTCCAAAGAATCCTTTTTAGTTTGTCCCTTGTTTTCTTTCCCATTTAGAACTAACCAGCTTTAGGACAAAATCACTTTCTTTTTCCTTAATAAAAATGTCTCCATACCTTTTCTTATCCCTTATTATATCTGCAGCTTTAACCACATATATTAATTGGAATCCTAATCCTTTGAAATTTTAATTTTTTAGTGAAAACAAAGAAGTAAACAATTGTGAACTTTATTAACATTTTGTGGTGTGACAAACATAAATACGTTTTATAATTTCTAGAAACATGCTATTTCATAGTACAATCTTTCAATAAAGCACAAGATATATTTACTAGAGCCAAACATACTTAGTTTCTCTGTATCAAGAGGCAACAAGTAGGTATAAACTTAGACTTGTTTAGAAACTAACGTTTCAGTACTTTATCGTATTTGGAAATGATTTAGACATCCAGTTAATTCCCATCGTTTAAGTTAACGTAGCAAAACTCTAAGTGTATAAATTACCAAACAGATTTAGGAAACTATTTAAATGGACATATCATAAAACAATTATTGTCTAAAAGTTCACCTAAAAACTCATCACATTTATATCTGTTCAATTTATTTTTAACAATCAGATTACTCATGAAAATTTCATGAGACATTAAAGCAGTTAGTCATTATCTTGTTTGTTTGTTTGCTGACAAACTGCAAAAGAGACAACATTAGCCCGTTTGACTAGTACACCCAGGTAGAACAAAGGTTGTTTATCTACATTACATTTAATGCTAACTCTGAAGATATACCTGTACTAATTTAACCAACAAGTAGCTTTTATTTCCTAAAGATTATCTGAGGATATACCTTCAGGTAACTCTGAAGATATATCTGTATTAATTTAACCAACAAGTAGCTTTTATTTACTAAAGATTATGAGAAACGTTTGGGTTATTTTTTATTACATATTTGAGACTTTTTATATTAAAAAAAGTCTTTATTTAAGCCAATTAAATAGAGCTCTTTTACAGATTAATTTTGGCAGTGCCATCCAGAGTTAACATACACATATGGACATATAGATAAACGCAACCAGAGATCTCATAGTTCTTATTTTAAAACTTTAGTCATGAATCAGGTACAATAGAAAACTCACTAGTTTATCAGTAACAGTTGGAATGAATTAGATTATTTGCTTAGCTAGCTAGTCTTTTATTATTTGTGTAGAAGACTTTTAAGATCTGTATTTGCCCTTGACAAGCAATTCTAGGGAGGCTGTGACTTATTAGAGTTTGAGCAAAAAAGTCCTTTTAACAGTGGGTGTTTGAAAAAGCCTCTCTCTCTTTTTTCTTTTAATTTCAGGTTTTACTGATTGAATTAGTCCAGGCTCAGGCTCAGGCTCTGTGGGCTGTGTTTACATTCAAATACATGACATAACTTGAAGGGACAGAGAAAGAAAATATGTTTTGGAGTATACTTGTCTATTATCATAGGTCTTAGGGTAATTATTATTAAATGTTTTTCTTAAGTACAGGACAAGTTTGCGCCAATATCCTGATCTATAATATCTGCAAGCATTTCGAGAGGATTAGGTGAGACCTTGGGACGAGTAAAGTTCGATGGGCTTTGACTTGTTTCTAGAGTTTACTCCTGGTTTTGTAGAGCTTCATAAGACAAGCTTTGTAAGACAAAGACAGTTGTTTCTATAAACTCTTAAATATTGGCCTCCAGCCCATTTATTTTCTGACTATTTGTAGGAGAGCCTGAGAAATTGCTGAGAAGATGGGGTGATTTTTAAGAAGGAGAATTTATGTTGGATTTTTGTTTTAAGTCTAATTTCTGTTTTTTTTTATCTTAATAAGGGATTCTCTAAGACTAGTCATTATACCTTTTTTTTTTCTTTTTATAGAGAATTTGGTCCTCCCATAAGTACCAGTATGACAGCTGTTTATTATGAGAGCTCTCAATTGTTTTTTCCTTTTAAATATAGCCAATTTAAAGGATCTATCATCTGGCCATTGACAAGTAGGATCTTATATTTTCACATAGTGACTGAAGCCAATAAGTGTTTTATTATGGCTTAACCAAAGATGCAAGAGGCATCTCACAAGAAGAGTATATAGCCCTCACAAGATCCAAAAAGCCCACTCCCAGAATTAGTCTAAGAAGGTAGAACCCCTTTGTTGCTACAGGTGGTGAGAATGGTGTAGGGAAAATGGTGTCTCCAGTGTCCCACAAAAATCTGGGGCGCCTCCAGCCATAAAACCGATAATTTATGGTATCCGGCAGGCACTACTGGAATGGGACTTTCCCAGCACTAACAACTAATGAAGGTTGTGATGACAGAGGTCCGTTATGGACTGGGACGCCTTATGACAAAGTCCCCTGAGAGCTGGTATGGCCGGACAAAGAGCTTGGCCACCAGATGCACCCCAGTAAATGCACCTTCTGGATGGTACAGACCAGAGACAGTATTCTCACTGGACACAAAGCCAAGCTCTGAGGACATAAAACAAGATGGAAGGAAAAAAACTCATCTTTTTTTTTTTTTTTTTTTTAATAAAGAGCCCAGAGCAGGACTTCCCTGGTAGCACAGTGGTTAAGAATCCGCCTACCAATGTAGGGGACAAGGGTTTGATTCCTGGTCCAGGAAGATCCCACATGCCACGGAGCAACTAAGCCTGTGCGCCACAACTACTGAAGCCTGTGCGCCTAGAGCCCATGCCAAGAGAAGCCACCACACACAGCAACAAAGACCCAACGTAGCAAAAAATAAGAACCCAGAGCAAAGTTTGTCTAAACAGATGCCGGTCTGGTGAGAACTGCTAATTCACCAGTGTGTGAGGCTGGCTTGAACAGCAGGCTCATAGGGCCTATGCCTGTGTTCTGCCCTCTGGTTCTTCCTCGTGACAAACAACACGACAGACAGAGACAGAGAAAAACAGTGACCATCTCTGGGAGGTGAAGGATGAGGATTCCCAAGTCACTAATACAAGGAACTAACCAGCTCCACAAATATTTTCTCCTGCTAATCTAAATTTAGAGACAGAGAAAGGGGAGTCTCACCACTTTCCCTCCCACCAGAACTTGCAGGCAGAGACCCGGGAGGCCGACTGGGTAAGAAATCTTACTACCTTCTGCAGTCTTTGTCAGATGTCCCCGGATCTACAGCATCCTCAGGGCGGGAAGCAGGCTCCAGCCAGCCACCTGCCTGGCTCACCAACTGTCAGGAAGAGGGAAATTTCCCCCTCTACCCCTCTTTTGAGATTTTGTGGCTGGACTAATAATCAGATTGACACAAGACAGATTAATAGGTGAAAAGGAAACAAATTTTAATTCCTGCTCATGGAGGTCTCATAGAAATGGGACCTAAGAAGTGGCCAAAGCAGGCAGCTTTTATACTTTTTGGACAAAAAAAACAATAAATTTGTGAGGAATTGACTAGACAAAGAAACTTAGGTTTTGGGTACCCAATTAGTGAAAAATCTAAACAGAGTTTGGGCTTCAGGTAGTAAATTAAAGAAGTAACAAAGTTTGTTTATATAGGCTTCTTGTCCCCAAAATCCCTATCTTTGGTGATAAGGGTGTCTTTCTACCTCCAGATTGAGGTAGAAAGACACCCTTTTACATGAGACATTCATTTACTTTTACATGAGAGATTCATTTCTTGCTTTCAGGGAGACAGAAAGGAGTGTCCCCCTTGTGCTGGCCGTTTCTTAAGTAAATTTAATTCAAAATAATCAATATGACATTGAGGCACATTTTGGGGTGGCCCACCCTGAGCCCCAGCAATACCATGTAAAGAGTGACAGCGCATGGAGATGGCTATGATGTGGGCTGGGATGGGGAGGGGGTACAGCAACAATGTGGATGCAGTGGTGAGGTCCAGGGTTTGAGGAAATGTACAGTCCAAAGAGTGATACGCATGTGGGGAGGGCATGTGAGCTGTTGCCCCCAGGGCCCTGGTACTGGGGATTATGGGCCCATGTTTGTTTGTATCTGTAAGGCATGACATCGGCGACACTAGGGGCCCTGCACTTCAGGCCCAGAGCATTGCTGGCATTGCTGTGGGCTGAAAAAGCAGTCATCGAAGGCATGGAACCAGGGCCTGGGATCTCCTCTGAGTTGGGAAGCTGGGGAGGAGGGTGAACAGGGGATAGACAGGGAGTCCTGAGGAGAGAAGCTGATCATGGAATGAACTGTCCCCATCATGGCAGGACTGTGTGACCTTTGAGGACGTGACCATTTACTTCTCCCAGGAGGAGTGGGGACTCCTTGATGAGGCTCAGAGACTCCTGTACTGCGATGTGATGCTGGAGAACTTTGCACTGATAGCCTCACTGGGTAAGGCTTTCACACCCACCCAGGTGTCCTCAGCTCATCTCTGCCCATCCTCTTTTCCCAAGAAGAGGCTCTTTCTGTCCCACAGCCAGACCGTGGGCACTGCTTCCTTCCCCCCCACCTTTTTTTAAAAAATAAATTTATTTATTTTATTTATTTATTTTTGGCTGCGTTGGGTCTTCATTGCTGTGTGTGGGCTTTCTCTAGTTGCAGTGAGTGGAGGTTACTCTTCATTGAGGTATGCAGGCATCTCCTTGCAGTAGCTTCTCTTGTTGAGGAGCACGGGCTCTAGGCACGCAGGCTTCCATAGTTGTGGCACGTGGGCTCAGTCGTTGTGGCTCACAGGCTCTAGAGCGCAGGCTCAGTTGTTGTGGCGCACTGGCTTAGTTGCTCCGTGGCATGTGGGATCTTCTCGGACCAGGGCTCAAACCCATGTCCCCTGCATTGGCAGGAGGATTCTTAACCACTGCACCACCAGGGAAGTCCCCCTTCCCCCCTTTCTGGTACATGTGCGGTGGGTTCCAGAGCTCAGCTGTGTGCAGGGTCCCACGCTCTCCCCAAGCAGCCCCAATACCTGCTGCCCTGAAGCCTTGTGGGGAAGGGTCCCAGAAGGAAGACCAGTGGATCCCATCTGACTCAGCCACTGCCCGCCTGGGTGATCGTCCAGATCTATGACAGTTCTGTTCTGCTCTTTTCCTTTAAAACTAATATTTCCTAAGGCCTGACTGCCAGGAATTCTAGGCACTGGTGGTTACTATTTGCTATGACCACTGAGATGTTCCTGCTAGACCTCCCTTGTGTGTTCCTTTTGTAATATTTTGTTTTCTTTCCTGTGGTCTGTTGTGGGGTAGTTCACCAGGGCAAGTGCTGGCCCCTTACCTGTCCTGTCTTTCCCTTAGGACTTACATCTTTCAGGTCTCATGTAGTTGCCCAGCTGGAAATGGGGGCAGAGCCCTGGGTGCCTGACCGAGTGGACATGACGTCAGCCATGGCAAGAGGGGCATATAGAGGGCCTGGCTCAGGTAAGTGAGAGATGGGGGACCATGTGACCTCACTACTGTCTTCAGATCATACCTGCCACTTTTCTCGTGTTCATCGTTGTTTTGGTGCCAAAGCCTTATTTCTCTTCTACCTTTCCTTTCCTGTTCTTGACACATTGCCTACTTGTCATTTCTGCTTTGACTTGGGGCCCCTGGCTGTGTCCCTCACTGTTTCCACAGCTCCCTCTGCAACACTCTCCAATGTGGACCTGCACTTAATATTTCATGCAATGTACACATTTCCTATTATAGTCCTTGAACACCAGCTAGCCAGTTGCAACCAGATTTTCCCGGGCCTGAACACATCCTTCTGCACAGTCCTCATGGGTTACCAGCAGCCAGGGCTCCCCTGAAAAGCCTTTGTAGAGAAGTGAGGAGGAGACTTGCCTTTCCACCTGATACTGTGCACATCTTTGTGTCCTTGCTCCTGGTAAGGCCTCCCCTATTTCGTGACCTTACCAGGCGCAGCACATTAGAGAAGACCATTCCTCATCCTGACCTCAGGCCTTTCATCTTGCCAATAATCCCATGGACTCATTCCTGGATCAGACTTGCATTTGTGATTGGGTTGTCACCAGCATTTTTCTCCTTTCAGATTTTTGCCATGGAACAGAGGGTGAGGGGTCACCTGCTGAGCTTAGTGTTTCTGTAGAAGTGTCACAGGACATGAATCCCAAGGTGGTTCCATCCACCCAGAAAGGCTACCCCTGTGACCTGCGTGGCCTACACCTGAAAGACATTGTGCACCCAGCTGAACACCAGGCAACACATCCCTGGCAGAAACCACATGTGTGTGAGGCATACAGGAGAGAGTTCAAGTTCAATGCCAACCTTCACCAACCACAGATGCAGCAGAACGTGGACAAGCCTATCTCAAGGAACGAAGGCAGCGCCTCGCTTGTGAAGAGCTGCAGAGATGACACATCAAAGAAACCTTTCACACTGAGGGAGGGTGGGAAGGCCTTTGTGTCCAGATGTGGTCAGCACCAGGTCACTCCCCGTGTAGTGGAGCCACACCACAGCTCCGAAGGCGTGGTGGATTTTCCCACTGTGCAATGCCGTAAGAAGCGCAGTGAATTTCAGAACGCTCTCAGTGACAAATCCTCACTTGTTCAGCAGAGGACCCACACTGGAGAAAGGCCTTATGAGTGCAGCAAATGTGGGATATTCTTCAGCTATGCTGCTGGCCTCTTTCAACACCAGAGAGATCACAATCGAGGAAAGCCTTATGAGTGTGGTGAATGTGGGACATTCTTTAGCCAGCAGTCCAGTCTCATCAAACATCAGAGAGTTCACACTGGTGAAAGCCCTCATGTGTGCAGCGAATGCGGGAAATTCTTTAGCCGAAGCTCCAATCTTATTCAACATAAGAGGGTACACACTGGAGAAAAGCCTTATGAGTGCAGTGAATGTGGGAAATTCTTTAGCCAACGTTCCAACCTCATTCATCATAAGAGGGTTCATACAGGTAAAAGTGCTCATGAGTGCAGCGAGTGTGGGAAATCCTTCAACTGCAACTCCAGCCTAATTAAACATTGGAGAGTTCACACTGGAGAAAAACCTTATAAGTGCAATGAATGTGGAAAATTCTTTAGCCACTTTGATGGACTTGTTCAACATCAGATAGTTCACACTGGTGAACGACCCTATGGGTGCAGCGTTTGTGGGAAAGCCTTCAGCCGAAGCTCCGACCTCATGAAACATCAGCGAGTTCACACTGGTGAACGGCCTTATGAGTGCAGTGAATGTGGGAAACTGTTTAGCCAAAGCTCCAGCCTCAATAGTCATCGGAGACTTCACACTGGTGAACGGCCTTATCAGTGCCCTGAATGCGGGAAATTCTTTAGCCAACGCTCCAGCTTCAATAACCATCGGAGACTTCACACTGGTGAGCGGCCTTATGAGTGCCTTGAATGTGGGAAAACCTTCAGACAGAGTTCTAATCTGAGGCAGCACCAGAAAGTTCACAAACCAGATAAGCCATATAAGTGCAATGAATGTGAAAAGGCTTTCAGCCAAAGGTCTACCCTCATCCGGCATCAGAAAATTCACACCAGAGAAAGGAGTTCAGAGAACGTGCACCCTCCTTCTTCTGCACGACAGCACCCACTAGAGATTAACTCTGAGAGTGGTCTTTATGAGGGAGCTGTCAGCCAGAAGTTGAACCTTGTTCATCCAAATATCTATGCTGGAGAGATTCCCAATGGATGCTAGATATATTGGAAGCTTTCTGGAGCAGGGTTGCATTTTCTGACCACAAACTTTGCCAGAGTTTTTCTCACTGCTAATGTCTGTGGTAGAAGTCATCTCAGTTCTACCCACTGGCAGGTCTCCAGAGTGTGCATCAGCCACTTTCCTGTGCTCACAAAAGACAGGCCTCTGTTTCCTCTCTCCAGGAGGGAATCATGAGGAGCCTGAGGCCATGGGAAGATGTCATTCCCTCCCCCTGTGACTGGTTTAGCTGTGGACATCACCCATCTTTGGCCATGAAGACCTGAGCTGGGTCCTACTGGCAGCTTGCAGAGGTTTCCCTTTTTCAAGGACATTTGTTTATCTTGTATGATGCTCATGATGGATTCATCCAGCTTCCACCTTACCTATCTTAACAACTATTTACTTTACATTGCTCTGGTTTGGGTGATAAGAGCCTTATTGATAAAGCCACCTTTAATCTTCTGTGTTCTGATAACTGTGGAGTGGGTTGAGAACAGAATTAAGGTCTACCAAACCAAAGGGGTCTCCAAATTTATTGCCTCAGGGAAGAGCAGGATGGCAGAGCGCAGTTTTCAGTCCAGATTTGGCCTCGTTTGTGTTGCTACCCAAGGCATCCTAGGGAAGCTTGTAGGGCTTTGTGGGCCTAATGTTGTGGTCTGAATGGCATGAATTTTTGTGAATCAGAGATTACTCTGAGGAAGGGGAGGTTGTGCAATCTCCAGTGCATCTGGAAGCAGCCTGAGTTGGGGCCTTTGTTTACTGGGGATGCCTCCTATTCCTTAGCACTGTTGAGTAGACACTGTTTACCTGGCCCCTGCCAAGGAGTTATATGCCCTTGATGTCTAAGGTTCTAGTATATGTCACCTACTGTAAGACTTACTGGGTCCAGTTGGAGAACAAGAGGGAATGTACCTGTTCTAAAAGTGCATCCACAAATGTTCCTTTAAATGTGACTGTGCAGGATTCAGGATTTGCAGAAGTTCTCAGGACCTCCAGACCTCTGTCCTTATGACTAAGGTCACCGGCAAAGCAAATTATCTAAAGGTTTTGTGGAATACTGCAGGCTCTCTGCATTATTCATGTCAAAGCCATTGCTGGGTTGGCAGGAAAATGGGGACTGAGAGAAGGTAGATCCTGTACGCCAGGGATGAGGCATTTGTGACGTAGCCAGCCATCTCTGCTGCCAACACATGAGGAGAGAGGTAGTAGAATCAATATGGGGTTGCCAAATCTTCTAGTTTTCCAAAATGAGTAGGAGATCAGATTTTTATGTGCAACAATTCTTTTAATGCTTTGTTGAGATATAATTCTCATGGAATAAATGGCTGTATGTATTTAATGTGTACACTTTGATAAGTTTTAAAATATGTATACACTCAGGGAACCAACACAACAATTATGATAATGAACTTATCACCCACAAAGCTACCTCATGCCCCTTTACTATCCCTCCTTGCCTTCCCCAGGGAACCATTACCTACATCCCAAGGAAACCATTGATTTACCTTTTTTTCCACTATAGATTTGTTTGCCTTTCCTAAAATTTTATACGATTGGAATCATAAAGTATTTGTACTCTATTTTTGGTCTGTTTTCTTTCATATAGCATAATCATCTTGAGAATCATCCATTCTGTGTGTATGAGTAGTTCATTCCTTTTACTGCTGAGTAGTGCTCTGTTGAATGAATACCACAGTTTTTATGCTTTTTTTTTTAATTAAAAAATATCTCATAAAATACACAACATAAAATTTACTGTCTTAACCATTGTTAGGTGCACGGTTCAGCAGTATTAAGTACAGTCATATTGTGCAACTATCACCATTATTCATCTCCAGAGTTCTTTACATTTTGCAAAACTGAAACTATACCCATTAAACAATAACTCCCTATTTCCCCCTTCCCCAAGCCCCTGAAAACCAATATTCTACTCTCCGTAATGGAATTTGACTACTCTAGTTATCTCATATAAATGGAGCTATATATTGTCTTTTTGTGACTGGCTTATTTCACTTAGCATAATGTCCTTAAGTTTCATCCATGTTATAACATGTGTCAGAATTACATTACTTTTTAAGCTGAATAATATGCCATTGTATGTATATGTCATATTTTGCTTATTCATTCATCCCTCAGTGGATACTTGATTTATTTCCACCTTTTGGTTATTGTAACTAATGCTGCTGTGAACTTGGGTGTACGAATCTCTCTTTGAAACCCTGCTTTCTATTCTTTTGGGTATATACCTGAAAGTGGAATTACTGGATCATATAGTAATTATATTTTTAATTTTTTGAGGAAAAAAATTGTGTTTCCCACAGTGGCTATACCATTTTACATTTTCAGCAAGTGTTCTACTTTTTCCACATCGTCACTAACACTTGTTTTTTCTGTTTTTTGTTTGTTTGTTTTGGATAGTATCTATCTTGATGAGTATGAAGTGGTATCTTGTTTTGATTTGTATTTCTATAATGATTCATGATGATAACTATTGTTTCATGTGCTTACTAGTCATTTGTATATCTTCTTTAGGAAAATGTCTATTCAGGTCCTTTCTCCATTTTTGAATTGGATTGTTTGTGTTTTGATGTTGCTGAGTTTTAGAAATTCTATATACTGGATATTAATCTCTTATTAGGTTTGTGATTTGCAGATATTTTCTCCCATTCTGTGGGTTGCCTTTTTACTATGTTGATAGTGTGTCCTTTGATACACAAAAGTTTGAAATTTTCATGAGGTCCAAGTTGTCTTTTTTCTTTTGTTGCCTGTGCCTTTGGTATCATATCCAGAAAATCATTGCCAAATCCAATGTTATGAAATTTTCCAATGTTTTCTTCTAAGAGTTTTATAGTTTTGGGTCTTACATTCAGGTCTTTGATCTATTTTGAGTTAATTTTTGTGAAAGGTGTTAGGTAAGGGTCCAGCTTCATTCTTTTGCAGGTGGATATTCAGTTTTCCCATGGATTGATTTTGTCAAAAATTATTTGACCGTATATGGGAGGGTTTATTTCTGGACTCTATTCTATTCCATTTATCTATACTTTTTTCTTTATGTCAATACCTCACTATTTACATTAATGTGGCTTTGTAGTAAGTTTTGAAATTGGAAAATGTGAGTCCTGCAATATTGATCTTCTTTATCAAGATTGTTTTAGCTATTCAGGGTCCCTTGAGAATCCATATGAATTTTAGCATAGATTTTTGTTTCTGCAAAAAAAAAAAAAAATTACTTGGATTTTGGTAGGGATTGCATGAAATCTTTAGATTGCTTTGGGTAGAATTGACATCTTAACAACATTCAGTCATCTAATCCATGAATGTGGGATATGTTTCCATTTATTTGTCTTCTTTAATTTTTTTCAGTAATGTTTTATGGTTTTAAAATAAAGTTTTTACCTCCTTGGTTAAGTTACTTCTTAAGTGCTTTACTTGGTTTCATAATTTTCTACTCAGATTGTTCATTGTTCGTATATAGAAATGCAACTGATTTTTCTGTGTTGGTTTTGTATCCTACTTCGTTGAATTAATTTATTAGTTCTAATAATAATTTTGTGGCGTCTTGAGGGTTTTTTAGATTTAAGATTATTTCATCTGTGAACAAAGATAATTTTACTTATTCTTCTCCAATTTGGATGCCTTTTATTTCTTTTTCTTGCCTAATTGCTCTGGCTAGAACTTCCAGTGCTATGTGAAATAGAAATGGTGAGAGTGGGCATTCTTTCCTTACTCCTGATTGAAAAGCTGTTAGTTCTTCACCACTGAATATGATATTAGCTGTGGGTTTTTTATACATGGCTTTTATTATGTTGAGGTAGTTTCCTTCTATTCCTAATTTGTTGAGTGTTTTTATTGTGAAAGAGTGTTGAATTTTGTCAAATGCTTTTTCTGCAGCAATTGAGATGATCAAGTTGTTTTCTCCCTTTATCCTGTTAATGTGGTGTTAGATGATTTTCATATGTTGAATGATCCTGGCATTCCAGGAATAAATCCCACTTGAACATGGTGTTTAGTCCTTTTAGTATGCTGCTGAATTCTGTCTGCTAGTATTTTGCTAAGGATATTTGCATCAGTATTCATAAGGGATATAGGTCTATACTTTTCTTGTAGTATCTTTTTCTGGCGTTGATATCAAGGGAAATGAATTAATGTGTTATCCTTTAAGTTTTTGGAAAATTTTTGACAAGGATTAATGTTAATTCTTCCTTAAATGCTTGGTAAAATTCACCAATAAAGCTTTCAGGTCCATAGCTTTGTTGTTGGGAGGTTTTTGATCACTCATTCAAATGAATGAATTCATTGAATCCTCTCATTCATTTTGCTTAGTAGTTACAGTTTTATTCAGATATTCTCTTTCTTCATGGCTCTGTCCTGAAAGATTTTGTGTTTCCAGGAATTTGTCTATTTCATCTAAGTTATCCACTTTTTTTATACACTTGTTCATAGTACTTTTGTAATCCTTTTTATTTCTGTAGAATCAGTTGTAATGTTTGCACTTCTATTTTTGTTTTTAGTAATTTATGCCTTCTTTAGTCATTCTAGCTAAAGGTTTGTCAATTTTGTTAATCTTTTTTGAAGAACCATCTTCTGGACTCGTTGACTTTTCTCTATTGTTTTTCTAGGTGTGCTGTGCATTTTGTTTTCTTTCATCTCTGATTATTTTCTAACATTCTCTGTGATTTCTTCTTTGTTCCATTGATTGTTTAAGGGTATGTTGTTTAATTTCCACAAATTTGTGAATTTTTCAGTTTGCCTTTTATTATCAATTTCTATCTTCATCTGGTTGAGGTTGGAGACGATACTTTGTGTAATATCTATCTTTTAAAATCAATTAAGCCTTAATTTGTGGCATAACATGGTCTATTATGGAGATGTCCCATGCACACTTGAGAAGAATGTGTTTTCTGCTGTTGTCAAGTACAGTATTACATACATTTCTATTAGATCTAATTGATTTATTGTGTTGTCAAGTCTTCTGTTTCCTTATTGATTTTTTTTGTCTGGTTGTTCAATACATTATTGAGAGTAGAGTATTAAAGTCTCCAACTATTACTGTAGAACTATTTACTCTTTTAATTTAACTGTCAGTTTTTGCTTCATATAATTTCTTGGTCTGTTATTAGGTGCATAAATGTTTATAATTATTATATCTTCTTGCTGTGTAGAACCTTTTATTGCTATATGAAATATCTTTTGGCTCTTGTAACTTTTCTTTTTTAAATAAAGTCTATCTTGTCTGCTATTAGTATAGCCAACCTCACTTTCTTTAGTTATTTGCATGGGATATGTTTTTCCATCCTTTCACTCTCAACCTACTTGTGTCTTTGGATCTAAAGTTAGTCTCTGTAGTCAGCATATAGTTGGGTCATTTTTATTTTTATTTTTTTAAATTAATTTATTTTTGGCTGTGTTGGGTCTTTGTTGCTGTGCACAGGCTTCCTCTAGTTGCGGTGAGTGGGGGCTACTCTTCGTTGTGTTGCAGGGGCTTCTCATTGCAGTGGCTTCTCTTGTCACCAAGCATGGGCTCTAGGCACGTGCACTTCAGTAGTTGTGGGTCACAGGCTCAGTAGTTGTGGCTCACGGGCTCTAGAGCTAAGGCTCTGTAGTTGTGGTGTACGGGCTTAGTTGCTCCGCCTCATGTGGGATCTTCCCGGACCAGGGCTTGAACCCATGTCCCCTTCATTGGCAGGCAGATTCTTAACCACTGCACCACCAGTAAAGCCCTAGTTGGGTCATTTTTAAAAAATCCATTCTGTCAATCTCTGTCTTTGGTTGGAGAATTTAATCCATTTACATTTAAAGTAATTACTGATAAGAAAGGATTTACTTCTGTCATTTGCTATTTGTTTTCTATATGCCTTATAGCTTTTTTTGTCCCCTATTTCCTGTATTACTGTCTTCTGTTTTTGACTTTTTTTTTTTTTTTTTTTGCAGTACGCGGGCCTCTCACTGTTGTGGCCTCTCCCGTTGCGGAGCACAGGCTCCCGACGCACAGGCTCAGCAGCCATGGCTCACGGGCCCAGCTGCTCCGCAGCACGTGGGATCCTCCCAGACCGGGTCACGAACCCGTGTCCCCTGCATCGGCAGGCAGACTCTCAACCACAGCGCCACCAGGGAAGCCCTGTTTTTGATTTTTTAACGTGAATATTTTAATTCCCTTCCCATTTCCTTTTGTGTATATTCTATAGCTATCTTCTTTGTAGTTATCATGTGGTTACCATCCTAAAATTATAACACTATAATTTGAATTTATACCAGCCTAACTTCAATAACATACAAAAACTCTGCTCCTATACAGTTCCATCTCCAACCTTTTCAGTTATTGATGTCACAAAATTACATCTTTATATACTGTATATCCAAAAACAAAGAATAATTGTTTTTTAATGCATTAGTTTCTCAAATAATGTAGAAATGAAAAAATGGAGTTATAAAGTTACAATAATAGTAGTTTTTAAAAATGCCCAACGTATGTACCTTTACAAGAGATCTTTATCCCTTCATACAGCTTTGAGTTAGTCTAATATCCTTTTATTTCAACATGAAGGACTCCTTTCAGCATTTCTTGCTGGGCAGGTCTGGTGGTAACAAACTCCCTTAGATTTTGTTTATCTGGGAATTTCTTAATTCTTCCCTCCCATTTGAAAGACAATTTTGCCAGATATAGGATTCTTGTTTAACAGATTTTTTCCTTCAGCACTTTGAACATAACATACCCATTGCCTTCTGGCTTCCAAGGCTTCTGGTGAAAAGTCTGTGGGTAATTTTACTGAGTATCTTTTGAATGTAACAAGTCACTTCTCCCTCATTTCTTTAAAGATTTTTTGTCTCTGTGTTTTGACAGTTTGATTGTGATGTGCTTTGATTTGGGTCTCTGAGTTCATTCTTGGAGTTCATTGAGCCTCTGGGATGTTTATATTCATATCTTTCATCAAACTTGGGAAGTCTTCAGTCATCAATTCTTCAAGCTATCTCTCTTCCCCTTTCTTCTTCTTCTGGCACTCTTTGGTGATATTTCCATTTTTCATTTCCATTTCCATGTCTTTAGTTCTTTGATTATCTACAAGACAGTTGTTTTAAAGTCTTTGTCTAGTAGATCTGCCATCAGGTCTTTTTAAGAGACAGTTTCTGGTGATTTCTTTTTTTTCCCCCTTGAATGGGCTGTGCTTTCCTGTTTCTTTGTATGGCTTGTAATTTTTTGTTGAACACTAGACATTTGAATCTAATTGGTAACTTTGGAAATCAGATTTTTCACCTTCCCCAAGGTTTGCCTTTATTTTTAATTTATTTTTTTATATAGCAGGTTCTTATTAGTCATCAATTTTATACACATCAGTGTATACATGTCAATCCCAATAGCCCAATTCATCACACCACCACACCCACCCCATCCCCCCCAGCCGCTTTCCCCCCTTGGTGTCCATACGTTTGTTCTCTACATCTGTGTCTCAATTTCTGCCCTGCAAGGTTTGCCATTTTTATTTTAAAAATTTTTTTAATTGTTGTAGGCTGTCTCTGCTGGTGATCAACCTGAGGTGTAAACTTAGGGTCTTCTCAGGTCTTTTCTGAGCTTGTGCCTTTACATGTGTCATGACTTTCTAAATTCCCCTGTATATGTGATTTCTTTGAAATGTCTTAGCCCTAAAAATCTGGCTTCCAAAAGGAGAAAAGAGAAAAATGAAGGGGGGAATATGTGCTGGTGAAATCCCCTGGAAGTTGCTTCAACTGGAGAGGGAGGGGCTTTCAACAATGCAATGACGTTTACACAAATGGTTACACACTTCTGTGTCTTCACCTCTGCAGTCAGAAGCAGCAATAGATCAGAGCACAAGTACTCAATATTTAAAGAGCAGGGTTTCACCCAGGTTCCCATCAACTGTGTGCAAGCTGCTCCAGGGACACATGCAGAACTGCCAGCCATGGGGCAAGTGTGTGGGGGATGGGGAGCTGTTACAGTGCTACGGACTGAAATTGACCAAACTGCAATTTACTGTCTTCAGCTTTCGTCTGGAAGTTGTAAGCCTTTGAACAGGCCCCAGAGCTCCAAAATAGGTATATGAGATACAATTTGTCGATACAATTGTCTAGTTGGGGAGACAAGTTCCTGATGTTTCCTGCTCTACCATCCTCCCAGATTCCTTAATCAAATGCACCGCAATTTTTAAACACTTTCTTCTGTTAAATGACATACAGGTTTTTGGCTATTACAAATTAAGCTACTATGACCATGAATGTACAGGTCTTCATATGGGCCTATGCTTTTATTTCCCTTGTGTTAATATGTAGGAGTGCAATGCCTTTGTCACAGGGCAGGTGAATATTTAAAAATTTTGCAAACTGCCAAATTGTGTTCTAAAGCAGCTATACCATATGTGTTTCACCCAGCACTGAATAAAGAGTTCCAGTTCTTCCACATGTTCACCAGCAACTGCTATAATCAGTGTTTTTAATGTTTGCTATTCTAATAGGCATGCAGTAGTAGAATCTCATTGTGGTTTTACCTTGAATTTCTGTAATGACTCATAATTTTGAGCATTTTTTATGTGTTTATTTGCCACCCATATATCTTCTTTGGTGAAATGTCCATTCATATCTTTTGCCTATTGTTAAAATGAACATTGGTTGATATTTCTATTTTCATTAACAGAAATACATTGAAACTGCAAAGAAATTTGTTGGAATGTCAGTCATTTATCAATGACATCAATAATTTATTTGCTTAATGGGGTAAATTTTTTTGAGTACTGAAAGAATATTTCCTTGCAATTCTGTGCTGTACCCAATGGAAAATGACAGACACAATACACCTTTAAGTTTAATCTGAATTATTAACATACTCTTTACTTTCTTAAATCTTCACATGAAACAATAAATCAAGCTCTGAGTTGTAGTGTTTACCACACAGTCAGTTTCAAGCTATAACATGATGTCTGTGAATGTGAAATTAGGGCAAGATGTGTAGTAGCACACCATCATATTCTGTTTCTACCATACGAGGATACATTAAATATAAATAACCTTAAAGCATGGATAATAGTAAAATGTAGTAAAATAATGAATGATGAGTTTTAAGTATCTCTTAGGTTAAAAAACTCCAGCCTTACTCAAGTCTAAACTACACATACTTAACATGTAAAATGTGATACGTTTCTACCTATGAAATTAAAGGTTTTTCTTGAGCCCTTTGTAATCTCTCCCTCTGTACTCATCCATCTGCAGGAAACCACTGATCTGCTGTCTGTCACTACATATTTGTTTACATTTTTTTCCGAAAAATTACATTAATCTGAGAGCAGTTTAGGTAGGCAGTTAGAGTTCAATATCCGCTATGAAATTGCAGGCAAGCTGTCTACTGGGGTTGTAGTCTCTGAAGACTTGCCTGAGGCTGCAAGATTCAATTCCAAGGTTTTTTCTGTTGACAGGAGGCTTCAGTTCCTTGCCACATGGGTCTCCATAGGCATGATCATGATGGATACTCTCAAATAAAGCAAGTGATCCAGGAGCAAGAGAAAGCACTAAGAAGGAAACCAGTGTCTTTTATAACCTAAAATGGAGGTGATTTGCCCTCACTTGCTATATTATGATTCATATAGGTCAACTCTAGTAAAATGTAAGAGGGCTACACAAGAGTGAGAATACTGGAAAGTAGGAATTTGGGGGACCATCTTAGATCCCCCAACTACAATTGTATGTTTTATCTTTTTACATTAACTTTCATATATCAAACCCTGCATTTCTTGTATAAATTACTTTTTCTTGATATGTTACTTTTTTATATTGTTGGGTTTGATTTGTTAAATTTTGTTCAGGTTCTGCATCTATGTTAATGAAGGATATTGGTCTATGGTTTTCCTGTAATGCTTTTGTCTGGTTTTGGTATGTTACCTTCACAGAGTAAGTTGGAAAGCATGTCTTTCCAGTTTTCTGGAATAGTCTGTGTAGAATTGGTATGTTTTTTTCTCTAAATGTTTAGTAGAATTCACCACTGAAGCATTTATGCCTGAAGTTTGCTTTGTGTGAAGGATTCTAATTCCAAATTTAATTTCATAAACAGGTGTAGGGCTATACGGGTTATCTTATATGATGACATCTGTATTGGTGTCTCTTCTCTCATTCCTGATATTGGTAATTTGTGTATTTACTCTAATTTGATAAACTCTTGGCTAGAGGTTTGTCTATTTTATCATTATTATTTAAAGATTTGTTGTTGATAGCTTTTAAAAATATTTATTTATTTATTTATTTTGGCTGCACCAGGTCTTTGTTGTGGCATGTGGGATCTTCATTGTGGCATGTGGGATCTTTAGTTGCCGCATGCGAACTCTTAGTTGCAGCATGCATGCAGGATCTAGTTCCCTGACCAGGGATCGAACCCAGGACCCCCGCATTGGGAGCATGGAGTCTTACCCACTGGACCACCAGGGAAGTCCCTATTTTATTATTCTTTAAGGCTTTGGGTTTCACTGACTTTCTCTGCAGTTTATTCTGTTTACTTCATTGATTTCCATTTAGATCTTTATTATATTATTTCTTCTCCTTTCTTTGCTTTTCTCTTTTCCTAGTTTTTAAATATGGAAACCGAGATCCTTTTTCTGATACCTTTTCTTTTGTTTAATGTGTTTTAAAAAAACATAAACCACCTTCACCTAGCCATCAGTTCTGACAATTTTCTTCTGTTTCCTACTAAATTATTCATACATTTATATTTTATATTTCAGTCGTGATCCACCTTGAGTTCATTTTTGTTTAAGGCATGAGGTTAGATTGATGTTAATTTCTTTTGCCTATGGATGTTCAATTGCTCCAGTATTATTTGTTGAAAAGACTTCCCTGCCTTCATTTACTTGATTTAGTTGGTTTGTCAAAAATCACTTGGTAAGTTTGGGTCTATTTCTGGATTCTCAGAATGGTTCAGAACAGAATAGTTCTATTGACCTATTTTTTTAAATTAATTAATTTATTTATGACTACGTTGGGTCTTCATTGCTGTGCACAGGCTTTCTCTAGTTGTGGCGAGTGGGGGCTACTCTTCATTGCAGTGCGTGGGCTTCTCATTGTGGTGGCTTCTCTTGTTGTGGAGCACGGGCTCTAGGTGCATGGGCTTCAGTAGTTGTGGTACACAGGCTCTAGAGTGTGAGTAGTGTGGCAAATGGGCTTAGTTGCTCCACGGCATGTGGGATCTTCCCAGACCAGGGCTCAAACCTGTGTCCCCTGCATTGGCAGGCAGATTCTTAACCACTGTGCCAGCAGGGAAGTCCTTGACCTATGTTTTTAATCCCTGCATCAATATCATGTTATCCTATTTACTGTAGCTATATAACCCTTATCATCATGTAACCCTTAACACTAGGTAGGATGATTCCCCTCAAATAGGACCCCCTCCAACAAAGGCTCTAAAATATGTCAAATTTAAATCAACAGGCATATCTTTTAGTGCCCTCCAAGAGTATTTCACTGTTGATGCCATGGCAACCTCTTCTCGTGTGTCCTGGAGTTTCTGGACCACCTATAATGGCCATAAGTTGGTCAAGAGCTTCTGAAGCAAGAAGATGCCCTTCTTGGCCTCTGCTATACAGCATTGAAACAAAATGACTGACTACATACTGAGCTCTCCTGGAAACAGAGGTTCTCACAGACCTTGAGCCTGTGACCCTTCATACCCAGCTGCCAATTAGGCATTAGGTCATGGGAACAGTACCCCACAAGGTTGGCATGGCTAC
Organism: Phocoena phocoena; assembly: GCF_963924675.1. NCBI lineage: Eukaryota > Metazoa > Chordata > Mammalia > Artiodactyla > Phocoenidae > Phocoena > Phocoena phocoena. The sequence continues at coordinate 16,370,083 of NC_089238.1, forward strand.
TGAGACCTCCTTAAGACAAGATGGAGCCAAACCTGGAATCTCTGGTATATTTTACCTCCAGGAGGGGGTGGCATCACCTTTCCTCAGTCCCTTGCCAGATGCCATAGTGCTGGAAGAAGTCACTCTTGCTCCAGACCCTTTGGCTACCTGGAGAGCCCCTTGGGATTAACTGAATGAACAGCAATGTGATTTCATAAACTGTACAAATGACACTATGAACCATCATAAAAATCGACGGTTTTAATTGTTTTTTTTAATCAGTGGAATGTTGCTACTTTCATTCCTTAGTCAGGATGACCCTGATAAAGGTTAGGACCTATGGATCAATACAATTGACTGAACTTCAGGCAGTCATTTTAGCACTAAATGTCCCAGCCAACAAATGGCCCAATCATTTCATTTATTACAAACTGTTGGGCCATTGCCCCCATCAGGGTAAAAAAACTCTGGGAATCTCTTGCCTCAGAGATATCCAAAATATAAATAAAAATCACGTGTCTCTACATATACTAAGACCACATGCAACCTTGCCAGGGCACACCTTATTCCCTTTATTCCCTTTGGAGTCATAGACGTTACGATAAAAATCAAGGTACACATTTGAGTTCCCAGAATACACAATACTGGGTGTCTGGTAAAGCTTTTCAATAGGACTTCCATGTTTCTGATAAGTCTCACATAGCCAGGTTAACTGAGAGACATAATGGTCTGCTTGAGACAATTCAAATTCTAGTCCAGAAAATTGAGCCTAAATGGGTTTCTCTTTTGCCCCAGGCCTTAATCTATCTTTACAAATTGTCACTATTGTCCCCTTTCTATAAGGGCTAGAGGCCAGATTGAGGGTGCATATTCTCTGGGGACCCATCTGAACCTAAACTTCCACCAGAAAAGAAAATAAAAACAGCACATCAATTGCAGCTGTACACACTTTTGACTGTTGGTCTCATTTCTCACTGGTCTGGGTGCTTTCATTGGTGTAGACTCTTTAAATAAGCCATTGTTTCAACCATTGTTTCACCATTGATAAACAATGAGGTCTACTTGCCATCAACCTTGGCTAACACAAGCCCTGTGATCCAAAGACCTTGCCAGCTTGCCTGTCACCAACCAAACCAACAACTGAGGCAAAGGGCTTATAATAACTGGCCAAATTAGAGGGCCTGTCTACAGGCTATACTGGAGCTCCAACCTCTTAGCCTGGTAACACCTTAGAGCCATAAAATCAAGACCCACACCAGCTTGAGTGGGTATCCACTTAAAGAGGATACCGAGTGTCCCCTACCAGATGATGTCGCCCCAGCCCAGGAGTTCACTGGTGGAGATGACTTTGTCACCTGCACCAAAGACAACTTCACACTGGACACTAAACCTGCCACTCCAGCAGCACCCATGGATTGCCTCTCCTAAAGAAGAAATTTGACACAGGAGATCTATTGCTTTTCTTCCCTTGATATTAGGGATTCTATTATGTTTTCTAAAGCTCACCATCTGCTTAGCCCATAATCCTGGTATACTCCTTTCTCCCTGTCAACTTGTATACACCTACATTCCCATGCCAAAAGAGAAATATTACCATTCCTGAATAATAATAAAATCTGCATCTTAAAACAATTCTGCTTTATTCTTTTTAAAAACTGTTTTAACAGGAATTCCCTGGCGGTCCAGTGGTTAGGATTCGGTGCTTTCACTGCCAAGGGCCCGGGTTCAATCCCTGGTCAGGGAACTAAGATCCCACAAGCCACACAGTGTAGCCAGAAAAAAAAAAACCCAAAACTGTTTGAGCTCTTCTAGGTCCTTTACTTTCCATGTACAGTTTAGAATAAGTGTGTTTATATCAACAAAAAATCTATGAGATTTTGATAGGAATTGTGTTAGTGCTCTAGGTCACTTAAGAAACAATTGACATTTTTACTATGTTTATCCAATCCATAAATGCAGTATATTTGTCCATTTATTCAGATCTCTTTGATATGTTTCCTTAGGTTTTGTAAATTTCAGCATACATATCCTGCATTTGTTTTGTTAGATTTCTACCCAAGTATTTTAAGTCTCTGGAGTGACTGCCAATGGGGCTGCATTTTTAATTACAATGTTCTCATGTTTGTTGTTAGTATATGGAGATGTTATTAATTTTTGTGTGTTGATCCTATGTCCTGCAACTTTGCTGAACTCACTTACTAGGTTTAGAAGTATTGCAAATTCCTTGGGACTTTCTATGTAGACTGTTACAGATTTGAATTGTGTTCCCTCAAAATTCAGTGCTAAGGACTTCCCTGGTGGCGCAGCAGTTAAGAATCTGCCTGCCAATGCAGAGGACATGGGTTCGATCCCTGGTCTGGGAAGATCCCACATGCCACGAGCAACTAAGCCTGTGCGCCACAACTACTGAGCCTGTGCTCTAGGGCCCACGAGCCACAACTACTGAGCCCGCGTGCCACAACTACTGAAGCCCGCACGCCTAGAGCCTGTGCTCTGCAACAAGAGAAGCCACCGCAATAAGCCTGTGCACCACAACGAAGAGTAGCCCCTGCCTGTGTGCAGCAACAAAGACCCAATGCAGCCCAAAATAAATAAATAAATGTATTAAATAAAAAATTCAGTGCTAACCTCCACAACCTTAGAATGTGACTGTATTTGGAGATAAGGCCTGAAAGAGGTAATGAAGTTAAAATGAGGCTCTTAGTTTAGGCCCTAATCCAATCTGACTGGTATGCTTATAAGAGGAGGTGATTAGGTCACACAGAGAGAAGCACACCAAGGATGCACTTGCACAGAGAAAAGGCCATTTGAGGACATAGCAAAAAAGTGGCTATCTACAAGCCGAGGAGAGAGAAATTAGGAAAAATAAGACCTGCTTTCCAGCTTCCAGACCTTGGATTTCCAGCTTCCAGAATAGTGAGAAAATAAATTTTTGTTGTTTATGCTACCCAGACAGTGGTATTTTGCCAGACAGTCCTGGAAAACTAACATATGGACCATCATGTCATCTGAAGATGTGGACAGCTGTATTTCTTCCATTCCAATCTGTACACATGTTATTTCTTGTCTTGCCTTATTAGTGGCTAGAATTCAATGTAAAATAAGAATAAGAGGGCTTCCCTGGTAGCGCAGTGGTTGAGAGTCCGCCTGCCCATGCAGGGGACACGGGTTTGTGCCCTGGTCTGGGAAGATCCCACATGCCACGGAACAGCTGGGCCCGTGAGCCATGGCCGCTGAGACTGCGTGCCCCGAGCCTGTGCTCCGCAACGGAAGAGGCCACAACAGTGAGAGGCCCGCATACCGCAAAAAAAAAAAAAAAAAAAGAAAGAAATGAACTAAGTCTAAAGGTCTTTACACATTCCTTGCATTCAAAGGGTTTCTCACCAGTATGAATACTCTGATGTCTAGTAAGTTGTCCATACAGTAAAGGCCTTGCCACATTCCTTACACTCATAGGGTTTCTCACCTGTATGAATTCTTTGATGTTTAACAAGGGGGGGAGCTAGTACTAAAGGCCTTCCCACATTCTTTACATTCATAGGGTTTTTCACCAGTATGAATACTTTGATGCCGAATAAGCTTTCCGTACACTATAAAAGCCTTCCCACATTCCTTACATTCATAGGATTTCTCACCATTATGGATTCATTGATGCTGAACAAGGTATGAGCTACTATAAAAAGCTTTTCCACATTCCCCACATTCATATGGTTTCTTACCAGGATGCAGACTCTGATGTACAGTAAATTGATGGCTACTGCTAAAGGTCTTCCCACATTCCTCACCTGCATATGGTTTCTCACCAGTATGAGTTCTTCCATGCTTAACGAAGTATGAGCCTTTAATTAAAGCTTTCCCACATTCCTCACATTTATAGGATTTCTCACCAACATGCAGCCTCTGATGTACAGTGAGCTGATGTCCATTACTAAAGTTCTCCCCACATTCTTTACATTGGTAGGTTTTTTCACTAGAACATATTCTTTCATGTTGAACATGCTTTGAGACTTGACAGATAGTCTTCCCACATTTCTGACATTCAAATGGTTTCTCTCTATGAAGATTTCTCTGATGCAGAGCAAAAGATGCAAATTTTTCATAGGTGAGCATTTCTTTATAGCTGATTATCTCATCCTTCAACTAAAATTCTGAAAGAAAATTTAAAAACCCCAAATATTTTGTTTTCCTATATAAGAAAAACTGGATTTCAATAGAGTAAAAGAGACAAATTGAAGACAATCCATTAAAAATAAATAACCTAGGTAATACTAAAATACTGTTAAGAAAGCCAAAAAAAAAAAAAAAGGTCAAGGAAGAATGCAGAGATGAATGAGAGTTTATGTAAAATAGGAAGGCTGGTGATTAATAACATAGGCTTCATTTCTGATCTTTAGATGTGGATAAGAATCTTTGAAGAGTTTGTTAAAAAATTGATGTTCAGGGCTTCCCTGGTGGCGCAGTGGTTGAAAGTCCGCCTGCCGATGCAGGGAACACGGGTTCGTGCCCCGGTCCGGGAGGATCCCACATGCCGCGGAGCGGCTGGGCCCATGAGCCATGGCCGCTGAGCCTGCGCGTCTGGAGCCTGTGCTCCGCAATGGGAGAGGCCACAATAGTGAGAGGCCCGTGTACCGCAAAAAAAAACACAAAAATTGATGTTCAAGGACCATCCCAGGCCCCATGAATCAGAATACACAGGGGACGTTCCTGGGCACTAATATTTTCAACATTTCTAACAAATGCTTCTGGTATAGATGAAATTTCATCCCCCCCTCCCACCCCCCCATCCACCCCCAGTCGTTTCTCTTTACACTTAGGATAGAATCCATGTATCTTTCCATGAATAATATGGTCTCTGCTTACCTATCAGGCCTCATATCAAGTCATAATTCCTTTCTTTTGTTCCCTATTTACCTCACTTCCCCCCTTCAGCACCTGGAATGTGTCACAAATTTTCTCATCTTTTGGTTCCATCTGCAGGTGGCGTCAACTCCCAAAAATCCTTTGGCATGTGTCGCTTGCAGACTGTAACTCTCTCATCCTGTATATGTTTAAGGTAAAATGTCACTTATCAGGAACACTGGAAACTGCTGAACTTGTCTAAGGATGTCCACGCCTTTATTTTCTGTCCTAACGCTTCATTCCCGCCATTCCGACCTGTTTTCAATTGCATAATTATTTCTCTTTGTTATGATTTTTATTTCTCCCAAACCTCCCTGTGGTAGACAGCATTTTGGCCTTCATGTCCTTTGCCCTCACCATGCCTATGAAGATGATACATCACATGGAAAATGGTATATAATCAAGTTTACTAACTAGTTGATTTACTATAAGGAGATTATCCTGGATTCTCTGGAAAGGCCCTTCAAAGAGCTTTCCCTTGGCTCAGGGCAGAAGGGGAATCAGAGACGTTCAAAGTGTGAGAAGGACAAGACTTGCCAGCTGCTGCCTTGAAGATGGAGGGGGGCCACATGGAAAGTGTAAGAAGAAAATAAATTCTGCCAATAACCAGGGAGCTGGGAAGAGGACCCCATGCCCTAAAGAACTGCAGTCATAGCTGGTACCTCGATTCAGCCATCACATGCTGAACTTCTGATCTACAGAACTATGTGATAATAAATAAGTGTAGTTTTAAGCTACTAAGTTTGTGGTAGTTTGTCATACAGCAGTAGACAACTAATACACTCCCCAAGAGCAAGCCCAACCCCTGTTTCATTCAGCACAGAGCTATAACCCTCTGGCACACAGTAGGAACCGATTTCAAAAACAAAAAACAGAAAACAAATCCCTAGACAAGAGAAATGAATTAAGATATTATTAAAAGACACTATTACAGGGCTTCCCTGGTGGCGCAGTGGTTGAGAGTCCGCCTGCCGATGCAGGGGACAAGGGTTCGTGCCCCGGTCCGGGAGGATCCCACATGCCGTGGAGCGGCTGGGCCCATGAGCCATGGCCGCTGAGCCTGCGCGTCCGGAGCCTGTGCTCCGCAATGGGAGAGGCCACAACAGTGAGAGGCCCGCGTACCCAAAAAAAAAAAAAAAAAAAGACACTATTACAAAAAGAATTCACTGATAATGAAACTGAGGACCCTGTGGGGCTCCTGAACACAGAAGCCTTTTTATCCCCCATTTCTTGTAGGCAAGACTCCAGCCGCCATGACCTTCCCTGAGTTCCAAAGGGCAGATTCTGAGTGAAGAGCAATGTGAACATTCTTTGTATAATTTGCAACTTTTCTGTAAGCCTGAAATTATTTTTAAAAAAATGTTTTATTCTGCTCAGGGCGATGGTTATGTGGATATCTGCCTTATAATAACTCATTAAGCTGTATATTTTAATGTGGTTGTTTGGTTTCTATCTTGTATTTAATAGACATTTAAAAAAATTAAAGTTGGAAAAACATAAATTAGATCATGGCTTCTAGTCACTTTCAGAAAATAATCCAAATTCCTGATAATTAACAAATATATAACCTGGCCCTTTCTAACGTTCTACCTTTTTTCTTGTTACTCGCTCCTCATTAGTTATGTTTTACTCTGCTATTGCTTCTGAAGCACACAAAGCTCACTTCCACCTCAAGGAATTTACATTTGCTGTTCACTCTGCCTGGAATGTTCTACATAATCAGATGGCCTAAGCCCTTACTTCTTGTTCTTATCTCTGTCCAATTACCACCACCTCAGAATATATAAATAAATCTAAATGCAAAAGAGGAGGTGAACGCAGTCAAATTAAAAACACAGCTGAAACCGGTTTGCAGGGCAGAAATAGAGACACGGATGTAGAGAACAAATGTATGGACACCAAGGCGGGAAAGTGGCCGGGGTGGTGGTGGTGGTGGGATGAACTGGGAGGCTGGGATTGACATATATACACTAATATGTATAAAATGGATAACTAATAAGAACCTGCTGTATAAAAAAATAAATTAAATAAAACTCAAAAATTAAAAAAAACACAGCTGGGGCTTCCCTGGTGGCGCAGTGGTTGAGAGTCCGCCTGCCGATGCAGGGGACGCGGGTTCGTGCCCCGGTCCGGGAAGATCCCACATGCCGCGGAGCGGCTGGGCCCGTGAGCCATGGCCGCTGAGCCTGCGCGTCCGGAGCCTGTGCACCGCAATGGGAGAGGCCACAACAGTGAGAGGCCCGCGTACCGGAAAAAACAAAAACAAAAACAAAAACAAAACAAACAAAAAAAAAACACAGCTGAAGTATTATACTGGGAAAGAGAATAAGCCTAATAAAGGGACTGGGAAATATGATGAGAGGGAATGTTAAAACTGGTAAAGAGTTGGAAAATTTGGTGAGATATTCATCTTTCCCCCAAGTCTCAGGCCTTTGAAGGGTCTTCCAAACAACCTCTCAGAGATGTGCCTACTCCCTGACCACATGGGCTGTTTCCAGCAGTGATGGCTTCTCTACCCAACATACTCTTACTCACCTGTGTATTGTCTCCCTTGATCTTTCTTCACTACCATCCAGGGCTCTTTCCATTGTTCCAATAAGGTAATCACATGTGGTTTAGAACAGGAATGACGTGCTCACAAGGTAAGAATGCCATATAATGAGAAATAAAAGGTGAATTCAAAAATACTTTAAGCCTGTGTTAAATTTGTAATAAGCTAAAGGTCAAAATGATTGCTAAGTACTACAGAGAAGAGAATGGCAAGAGGATTCAAGAATCCAGATAGGAGGGGAAAGGTCTTATTTTAAGTGAAATCTATCTACCTATCTACTTACCTACCTACCTACCTTCTGTGTCTTGACAGAAAGCATGACATTGTAACTAAGAACGAAGACTGTGGACCCAGAGCACCTGGGTTCAAATTCCTGGTTCTGCCATGTACTAGCTCTGCAACCTTGGATAACTCAAACTCACTGTGCTTCAGCATTCTCATCTAAAATGATTACATATATTTGTATTTGATTTGTATCAACTGATTTTTCCCCCCACAATCACCTTATGAAGTGCTATGTTTATAAAGAGCTTAAAATAGTGACCGGTACATAGAACAATGTGAGTTATCAACATTATTATCGTTATTTTTCTAAGAGAAAAAAGAAAGTTTCCTGAGACATCTATGTTTACAATTCATTTAATCCTAAATGCAAAGCTCATGGATTATAAGTTTTAACTACAAAATCAGGTAAATTGTTTTGGAAGAAATAAAATGATGTAATTTCAGCTTTAAATAATTTATGTTTATCTAATGCACCACTAAATAAATTACACAGGCTCTTCAGATGGAACAAATCAGAACCTTTGTCTAGCTGTTTTGCCTGCAGGTGGGCTCACCATTTTGGGCATAAACACAACAGGAAATCTGACCTTTGTCAATATTTATAGAACACCCCAGGATTCTAATCCTGCCATTTCATCAGTTCCAACCTAACAAAGCTCAAACTACTTCTTTGAGAACAGGGAGAAGAAATTACATTCACTTCTTAAGACAGCCCTAAAATGTACAACGAAGAAAGTATTTCAGGGAGAAGATTCTAATTTATTTGAGAGATGTAAACTTACCCAGAGAGACCAAGTTCCTATAGTTCTCCAACATTACATCTCTGTCCACATCCCTCTGAGCAGAATCCAGACTCTCCCACTCCTGCTGAGCAAAGGCTATGGCCACATCCCTGAATGTCACTGATCCCTGAAACTGCAAACCCACATATTTCCGGTGAAATTAAAGGAAATGTAGCCATAGCTAAGACCCGAGGCAGGCAAAAATAAAAATAAAAAAAAAAAAGAAAGAAAATGTTTTCAAGATGAAAGGAGAGGAAATAAAGAGTTCCAATGTAACAAAGTAGCAATAATAGAGCAATCAAGTAGGCTGGAGGCTCATGATATAAGAAGTAAAGGAAGCAGATGCAAACTATTTTATATATAGGATGGATAAACAGCAAGGTCCTACCGTATAGCACAGGGAACTATAAATACCCTGTGATAAATCATAATGGAAAAGAATATATATATATGTATAACTGAGTCACTTTGCTGTATAGCAGAAATTAACACAACACTGTAAATCAACTATACTTCAATAAAATTTTTTTTAAAAATAAATGAAGCAGAATATCTTCATGTTCTAGAAGAATCCTGTGCTATGGACAAAATTTCCTGTTACATTGTGGCATACCACAATACTCCAGAGCTATTGGGAAATGGATAAAATAATCCAAGTTTCTTTGTTAAATAAGAGTATACACAAAGACACTGCCTGCTAGGTGCCCCAATACATTCTCAAGAACTATTACTCTCTACGTTATTTTCTCTTTAAGAGAAAAGGTTTGGGGTTTTTTTCAAGCACAAAAATCTCTATTTTAGAAAATAGATATTATACAACTTTGTTAACTCCTCAAGCTTCAAGATCATTATGTCAGATCATACCATAAGCATTTTTCCTTGTATTGATAAATATATTTTTCATGATGGCATAAAAGTACATCTCAGGGATACAAATATCAGAGTTTGTAATTATTTTATATTTGTATGAGATTGGACCAAATGCCCCAGGTTTCCCCAGTTCTGGTAATCTATGTTAATCTACTACTTATGATAATACGCTTATTAGTACATTGTCATGCAGCATTCCTCACTCAACACTTTGTCTGTTCTTCAGTTAGTGGATAATGATGCAGTTGATTCAGAATCAAAAGTAAGTCACCCGGGCTTCCCTGGTGGCGCAGTGGTTGGGAGTCCGCCTGCCGATGCAGGGGACACGGGTTCGTGCCCCGGTCCGGGAAGATCCCACATGCCGCGGGGCGGCTGGGCCCGTGAGCCATGGCCGCTGAGTCTGTGCGTCCGGAGCCTGTGCTCCGCAACGGGAGAGAGGTCACAACAGTGAGAGGCCCGCATACCGCAAAAAAAAAAAAAAAAAAGTAAGTCACCCAAGTCCAGCAGGTCCCATTCCACAACAAAACTGACCTAGTACCACTCTCTCAGGCATCACCTGGCAAGAACCGTGCTATCAGTGTTTCCATGTCACAATCACATCTCTAATGTGTCCCTAAAAGCCTCACAGAGCATGCGAGCTCATCATATTAAGACTGAGACCAATCAATACAAAATCCCATCTTATCAGGTCTGTGAAAAATGTTTAATTTTCTGATGTATGGTAAAAATGAGGCCAGTATCTCGAACTCACCAAACCAGAGACTGACATAAGAAGCTCAAATAATTTTCTCGTGGGACTTCATATTTTCACTGCTCCATCACAGCCCTTCAGCAAAGACATATCACATAGGACCTGTTCAGTAATTTGCTCAGTGAATTCATGAACACCAATTAGAAAAGGACATCTCATAAGGAGGAAGCAGTTATTTGGCACTGTTTCACTAGGAGGAATCAGGAAGCGGGTAATTAGGTGGTGCTCCGTTAGGAAGAACACTGTAGGTTAATGAATGACAATTATCTATGTAATCTAAAAATCCCCATATTTCAAGGAGAAACAACAACTTACTTGGGCCATGTTATCAGAAATGTACGAACTGATCAGTCTTCCTTGGGCTTCTTCTATCCGAAGGGTTCAAATTCTAGAAAATTCAGAGCTGAGAGACGAAAAGGAGGCTTTAGTGTTTCCCCTAACTTCAGCCAATAAAACTTGTCCCCCCCATTTCAGCTTCCAAACCATGACCCAACCGCCCTCACATAACATTTTGTGGAAGAACAGAGGGATTCCGGATAAATCTAAACCCAGTGAACCAAGCTGTAAACAGCTGGTTGCAGAACAACAGCACTTCTTCAGTGAAGCCAGAATCAGACACTTCCGTAGGTTTTCTGGCTAAGCCTCCATTTTGGGAAGGCTCCCGTGGATGGTAAGATTGGGCTGTACAGTTCTGTTGTGAACAGATTCTCCTCCCTCCATTCCTACATTCTAACCGAAAAAGAGACCATATCACCCAAACCAGAACTTCCTTTGTGGCTTCAGGATAAGATCAAACCACCTGAGAGGGAAACTGTAGATGATATTGATCTGACATTTACAAACATCTCAGTGGCTCAGTTTTCTCATCGTTAAAATAGGGATAAGAATATCAGCTACTACATACGGTTATCTTGCAGAATAAGAACATTCAGTTAGAACACGTACTAGAATAGAATAATTTCTTAACACGGGTTAGCTATTTAAGAACATTACATGCCTCATTTCATTTTTATTTTTAATGAACATTCTGTATTTTTATTTGCTCAATCTGACAACTCACTTGGAAGTATCGCCTTTTTTGTTTGTTTTGGCCGCGCAGCACAGCCTGAGGGATCCTAGTTCCCCGACCAAGGATTGAACTTAGGCCCTGCCAGCGCAAGGGCTGAGTCCTAACCACTGGAGTGCCGGGGAACTCCCTCATTTTTATAAAAGTAAACTTTTATAAAAGGAAACTTTGTTTCCAATTTTTATAAAAGGAATTTTATAAAATTCCTTTTTATAAAATTTTATAAAATTTTATAAAAGGAAACTTTGTTTCCAATTTTTGCTTATCTCTGGCATGCTTTTTTTTTTTTTTTTTAATTGATTGGAATCAGCTTTTCTTTAGGAAATCTTCTAGGGACAATTCTGACATATTTAAAATAACTGTTCACAGAGATGCGATCCACATGCGCATTCCAACAAATCCATGAATCAGCAATCAGAATGTCAAGCTGTCTTGTATTCTATCTAAAACATTTAGAGCCTGGCCTTAGGAATGCAACTCTTCTTTTAAAAAATAGCAGAAAATATTCTCTGACGTTTAAATTTCCCCTTTAATTTCTTCGTAGAAATTACAGAGAGAGGCACCATTCTGCAATAAGATGCAAAACTACAATAATTCACAAAGGTTGAATCTCGTTCTTTCTGAGCAATACGGAGACTGATGTAAATGTTTAGAGCCAATATCATCTTATTCTCTTTTTTTATATAAAATTATCACTGGAAAAGTTATTTGAACAACAGATCCTTGGAAGTCATTTTTCCTGCTCTAAAATTCCAATCTCCAGATCAATTATGTGCCTTCCTGCCGGGAAACTTCATACAGGGACTCAATAACCGACCTCCTTCTGGGGACCCGCTGTCTGGGGCAGACCCTTGTGGCTGCGAGGGGAATGGGGCAGGCGGCAGCAGGCACCTGCAACACGTGTCCCAGTGGCACACCTCTCAGCTGAGAATCCAAGTTCACAGGGAGGTCCTGGCTCCGGTCTTCGCGGACTCACACCCGCACTCTCTCTCACAAATTACCCTCCCTCCCCTGACTGGAGCAGCCCTGCCTCCAAGCCAGGAGCGCCTCGTCCACCCTCCCACTGCCCGCCTGGCAGGGTCCGGGGTTCGCGCCGGCCCGCACGCCCCGCACTCACTGCTTCCCTTCCCGGAACCCAGTTCCCCGGTGGTGCTGGTCCGAGTCTGCAGAGCTCTCCCCCGAGGCCGGGCTCTGACTTTTTCCTTACAGAAGTCCACAGTTCGTTGCCGCGCCAACAATCACAAACGATAGGGGGAAAGGCAGAGGTCTAGCTTGCCCCGGTGGCCTTTGGGAAATGTAGTCCCAGGCTAAGCGGGCCTGATCGCAGTGGCCTGTGGAAAATGTAGTCCGGAGTGGTGAAACCTGAGTACCTGCGCGGCCCGCCGCCTACGACAACCGCTAATCCCGCGCCCAGTCGGTAGTGGGAGTTCGCAGGCACAGGCTGACACCAGGCCCCGACTCTGCCCACCTTAGAGGCTGGGTTTAATGGGTTGGTCCTCCCGGAGTGAAGAAGGAGAATCGTACTCCAGGGAAGGCGGAATTGAGGACACAGGAGTTGACGATCGCTTGAAGCCTAAAGAAGAGAGCCAACCCAGGATTACCATACCAGACTCCCCAAACCATAATAATATATACTAAAATGTGTTATTACTTTAACATAAAACTATGAAAAATAGGTATTTGAAATTACTTACCGTTCTGTATTGTTTACTTTTCCGTTACAGAAACGCTATTATTAAATAGAACATCAGTAGAACTAATAGTGGCAATTAGTAATAATAGTAAGACGGATTAAACAGGTGTGTGAGACAAATGGTTCTGTCCTCTGATACAGCATTTTAACTTTCTATTAGATATTAGATATTTAAATTTTGTACACTGTATTATGTGTGTGTATATATTTATTTATTTATTTATTGGCTGCACGGCTTGCAGGATCTCAGTTCCCCAACCAGGGACTGAACCCAGGTCACAGCAGTGAAAGTCCAGAATCCTAAACACTAGGCCACTATGGAACTCCCTATGTATTCCTTAGATACATAAATGTAAGAAAATTTAAGAGTGTTGGGCTAATTAAACAGATGTCATCTTTATTTAAAAGAAATGTTTCTTTCTGTTCCATGGTACATTAAGATATTTTTACTCTTTCTGTTTCTTTTTCCAGTGAAACTTCTCTGAACTGCCTGTAGCCTTTATGACATTCTTCTTTTCTTTTATGCAGTGGTAAAACTGAGTACAGTCAAACATAAAAACTCACTTTGACTTGCAGATTTGGTCTCATCAAGCCCGCGTGACACTCATTCTTGCCGTCAACCCAATGTTATGACATCAAGCAAAGTATCATCTCAACAAAGTATTTGCAGATGGAATACTTAGGATCTTGCTTAGTTTCCAGTGCTCCAAAAGGGTCCTTCCACTTTGTATCTACAGGCTATTTTGGTCAAGTAACTGTTTGCTGGCCAGAGCCTTTACATCGGCAGTCCCCAACCCCTGGGCCACTGACCAGTAGGGTCCGTGGCCTGTTAGGCACCGGGCCACACAGCAGGAGGTGAGCAGCGTGCTAGTGAGCAAAGCTTCATCTGTATTTACAACCCCCCAACAACTCCCCATCGCTCACATTACCGCCTGAGCTCCGCCTCCTCTCAGCATTATGGTGAGTTGTATAATTATTTCATTATATACGACAATGTAATAATGATAGAAATAAAGTGCGCAATAAATGTAATGCGCTTGCATCATCCCGAAACCATCCCCCCCACCCAGGTCCGTGGAAAAATTGTCTTCCATGAAACCGGTCCCTGGTGCCAAAAAGGTTGGGGACCGCTGCTTTACATTTGTAAGTTAACTGTATATGCTACTCATGTCTGAAATGCCCATCATTTTTAAACACTCTGAAGCATACTGGATGTCAATGGAAGTTAAGCCTCTTTTTCTCAGGGAAAATGGCATTAAATCACGGAGGCAGTATGAACTTGTGAAATCGAAGTTGGAGTCCACATAGGTAGCGTCATGCATTCGTCAACCACTTATTGAACATCTGCTGTGGGGCTGCCTGTTCTAGTCTTGCAGACAGAGTGGTAAAGAGTAGCTCATGTTCCAGGGTTGAAGAAAGAGCCACAAAAAGGAACTAAATAAATGACCAAGATAATATCAGATGACCATAAAGGTTCTGAAGACAGCCAAATAGAGTGAAGAGATTAAAGAGACCTGGAGTGACTCTGCATGGGGCAACCAGGGAAGGCCTCTTTGAGGATGGGATGCTAGAACAAGGCAGGGATTAAAGTGAGGGAGCCAAATGGAAGATAAATAAACAAAAGAAAAGGTCTTGATGATGATCATGGCTATGATGACTATCAACAGGACTTTGTGCTAGAGAGTAACCCAGGTCCCGTTATGTGTTTATACTCTGTGGGACAGAATACTTCTACATACTATCATTATGAAGTATTTTAAAAGGCTAACTTTTCAAATGTAAATAAATGTCTTATAATAAAATAAATGTGGATTCTCCGTCAGTGGGAAGCCATATCCATTTGCCATAAACAGATGGCAACTACAAAGATAAATCCAGTAAATTTCTTGACTTCCAGACTACCCAGGGGCCCTCCTGCTCAAGCAGAGATGCAACAATTCTAACGATGCTGCTTCTCCTACTTTGCCTTTGCCCTTGAGGGTTTTGCCAATTCTCCCAGCCCAGGAAGGCCCCAGGACAGGATTCTTCCCCAGATGAGCCCTAAAGTTCATTGAAGTCCTCCGAGAAGCTGTTCCCTTGGAAAAGCATGAAGATTGATGCTCCCTGGGATTCACTGGGCACTGGGAACATAAATCACACGTGTAATTTTATCAGGTCCCCTCAACCCAGGAGAAGGAATTGTCACTATTTCCTTGTTAGACCAAAGAAAATGGAGTCTAAAGGCAGCAAGAGGACTTAAGATTAGAACCAGCAATAGGAACCTCTCCATACACCTCCTGGATTCAGGACCCTGGGCGGGAGTGATGCCCTTCCCAGGTCTCCAGTCTCATCAACTGTTTATGAGTGCCCATTTCTTATCTTCTGCTTTGTCTGGACCAAGCTTTAATCAGGCTTTTCTCCACCCACCGGCCTTTAAACTCTGGTTCAACCCCCAGCCGTTAGCAAGCACTACTAGAAGGCGGAATATGTACCCCTGCACTTGCCCCCACCCCTATCAGCTTATCCTGAGAATCAACTGAGAAGAGCAAGACAACTTTCCTATCAAACTGCTGCTGACCATGCTCCCCCTTGCTTGTCCAATGTCCCTTTAAATTTTCTGCTTTTGCTTACCTCTCCCTATAAAAGAAAAGCTTTTTTTCTGTTCAGATGCTTGCAGACTTCTATATGTATATTTATTTATTTATTTATTTGTATTTGGTTGTGCCGGGTCTTAGTTGCAGCAAAAAGGCTCCTTAGTTGTGGCATGCACGTGGGATCTAGTTTCCTGACCAGGGATCAAACCCAGGCCCCCTGCATTGGGAGCACAGAGTCCTAACCACTGCACCACCAGGGAAGTCCCTGCTTGCAGATTTCTGAGATGGAATTCTCTCTATCGTTGGGCAGTCTTTTTGAATAATCTCTCCTTATTGAAGTCTGTATTTGTTTCTATTCAACAAGAACAGGGAGAGGGGAAGTCTCAGACAGCATAAATCCCTATACTGTGCACCAGGACCAAGAAAGTGGGACCTCAGGAGTGTGAGGGACCCTGTGGGCAGAATGAGGTAGTGAGAGGCAGGCAAATGGAGCAGGTCCTTCAACTAAACAGACCCCTTCATCCCTGCTCCGGATGGGAGTCTCAGTACCCCTGCTCCACTAAGATAAAAAAAGATTCACACAAGAGGGGCTTCCCTGGTGGTGCAGTGGTTAAGAATCCGCCTGCCAATGCAGTGGACACGGGTTCAAGCCCTGGTCTGGGAAGATCCCACATGCCGCAGAGCAACTAAGCCCGTGCACCACAACTACTGAGCCTGCGCTCTAGAGCCCGCGAGCCACAACTACTGAGCCTGCGAGCCACAACTACTGAGCCCGCGTGCCACAACTACTGAAGCCCACATTCCTAGAGCCTGTGCTCTGCAACAAGAGAAGCCACCGCAATGAGAAGCCCATGCACCGCAATGAAGAGTAGCCCCCGCTCGCCACAACTAGAGAAAGCCCGCGCGCAGCAATGAAGACCCAACACAGCCAAAAATAAATAAATAAAATAAATAAATTTAAAAAAAAAAAAAAAAGATTCACACAAGCCTCAGGGCGCCACCCAGGGGCAGGGGTGGGGGACGGGGGGGAGGGGGAGGAGGAAAAAGGGAGCTCAACCCAGTCAGGAGTCAAGAGTCTCAGGAAACTGAAGACGTCACTGGGGGATATTGCTTGTACGGGGGCATAGTGATGGGTCTTACCTTCGTTACTGTCCTTCCTTGCTTGATTTCAAAAGCCACGTGGAGGGTGACCCAGCCCAGCTCTCCTGTCCCCCACAGCAGGTGTAGACCCACCAGTCCCCAGCTAAATGACCTAAATGCCAGAAGTCCCACCCCCCTTCTACAGGCTACAAAAACACACTCCCCATCTGGGCTATGATTGGTCCACATCCAGGTCGATGCCCAGGATTCTTAGTAATGCAGTTTTTGTGGGGCATCCTACCAAGCTATGTGTGCCAGTCGCAGTGAGGCCAAACAAAAGGCTAGAATTTGGGGCAGAGAAAGGTTCATTAGTCGAGGAGTTGCCAACTCCGAAGATGGGAGACCTAGACGCGTCTCAAATCCATCTTGCTGGCTGGCCAGGGCGCAAGGTTTTTTTCCCGTTGCGGAGCACAGGCTCCCGACGCGCAGGCTCAGCGGCCATGACTCACGGGCCCAGCCGCTCTGCGGTATGTGGGATCTTCCTGGACCGGGGCACGAACCCGTGTCCCCTATATCGGCAGACGGACTCTCAACCACTGCACCACCAGGGAAGCCCAAGGGCACAAGATTTTTAAAGGCAAAAAGGTAAAGCGCAGGGAGTCTTTGTGAGTTCAGCTTCCTGATAAGACCTCATTTGCAGACTTCCCAGGACTGTCTTGTGACTCCATGTGTTACTGGTGAATATAATTGATCTATGTGCTCCTGCAAAGCAAACTAGTAAATCGTGGTCTTGTGATCCCTTAACTTCTTTCTAGGAGAGAGCAAAAGCAATGGTTGAGGCATTTTATTATTCACTTAGAGCCTTGCTGATGGTTCAGGAGTTTTCAGTTCTTGATTGACACTCCTGGTGTCATCAATTTTAAGTCCACTTGGGGGCAGCTGGTTAAAGCCGCAGGATGTTATCTTAGCAGTTTGGGATCATAAATCACGGCATTTGTTTCAGCTAACAATCATGGAAAGACTATGTTGGGCTTGCTTTTCCTTTGTTTCTGCATTCTCACTTCCCTGGTTAGTAACAGTTTGACTTTGTTCTTTGGAATTCAGGGAAGACCTAGGAGACTAAAGCCTTTTTCTACAAACAGGAAATTGGGAAAAAAAAACAAAAGAAATTGGGATGTGGAAAGGCTTTTGTACCCCGGTGGCCCCCCCACCCCGGGGTCCTGTACAGTTTCACTAGGGGAGAACTTGTAGTTTCTGGAAAAGGCCAGCAGGCACCAGGAGGGTCCCTGGGGAAAATGTCTTTAGATTACACCTAGAGTGAGGCTTTGCTTCCCCTTAAAGGGTCATACCTAGATTTTCCGGGCCACTGCGGGCCACACCTGGCCTCCAAATCTCCACCAGTGACCTGCACCTTGGACACACAAGTCCTGATGGGTTTTGGGTGGTCACGGTCTCTACATCAAGCCTCTGTCCTTGCAGTCTGTGTGGTCCTGGACAAGAAAATGAACTTCTCTGAGACTCTGGAGACTGACTTGTAAAGATAATACCTCACTCCAGGGCATTAGTATGACAGCAAATTTTCCTCCAGTTCAGGAGTTCTTAAATGTAGTGCCTGAAAGAGCAGCATCAACCTCACCTGGCAACTTGTAAGAAATGCAAGTTCTTGGGCTCCACCCCACACCAACTGAGTCAAAACTCTGGGGGAGCCCAGCACTCTGCTTTATGCCCGTAAGGGCTTTCTGATGTTCACTCAAGTTTTAGAACTGACTCTAAGATTCCAGTGGCTAAAATGGAAAACTTACTTCATTACTTCATGGGAGGTGACATGAAAAGCCCAGGGTCTGGCCCACACTTAGTGCTGTTATTTAACTGTTATTATCAGTACTATAACCACAAGGGTGTTGAATATCCTCCTGTCATAGGGTGGGGCAGAAATAAGTGTTTGCAGTGTCGCTGGTGATATTTGTCAAAACATAAAATAGCACTCCTGCCTCAGCAAGCGGCTTCATAGGTAATGTTTAAAATTTTTACAAAATGTACACTTTTGTACCATTTGACACATTAACTTTTTAAAACAGCACATGCAGGAAGTTTCATAAATTAAAGATAGACCAATTATGCAAGGATGTATTCTTGTAGGCCACGTGACTCAACCCTTGAGAGCATCTGGAATTAGTGGCCTCAGGCCAAAGTGGAGAGTGCAGTTGATATGGTTTCAAGTTTGTGACATAAGCTGACATGCTGTCATTCATGTCTTATTCTCAGGAACCAGTTGCCCCTGCTTCCCTTCCAGTCTTTATAGCAGCCAGACCCAGGTACAAATGTGTGAACATGAGATGACCAGCCTGATGTCCAGTGGCTCAGGGTCTCTAAGTCCCATCCTAACCAAGACACTTTCTGCCCATCACTGGAACCTGCAACCTCCAAGAGAGTACTAAATCCAGGGAAGGTGGGAAAACTGGAACCACTGAGGAATAAGAAGGCCACCCTGGGAAGAAGCACAAATGAGAAAGCCTAATGAAGACGGAATTTCATAATTACCTCTGCCCATTTCCCATTGGCACCAAGTCATTTGCATGGTCCAAGTTAAGTGTAAGGGAATCTGAGATGTGCTGTCCTCCCAGGGATCCAAAAACAGAAAAGAAATTGATGAACATCTAGCCAGTTACTAGCACAATCCATTAATTTTGTTACCAGTTAACACATTTTATTTTTCCTCTTATACATTCAGCACTCTGTTCTCTGCTCTCTGACCTCATGTCTCTGGTGAATTACCAACTTTAAGGGAGTCTTTTCTCCACCTCTTAATAGCAAAAGGATTTAAGTAAGGAAAACACTCAGTAGCCCACATAAATGAAATACAAATTGGAGTGTTCATCTTTTTCCAAATAGCAGTTATGGAGTGAATACTTCTTTCTAAGATGGAGAATAATATACAGTAACGGAACAAACACTTTTTCCTAAGAAAAAATTCCAACTACAGTTGAACCAGTTACATTTACATTTTGCTATTTCCCATCCTGCCTTTGTTCACAAACTTACATAAAATCATATCACAGTTTCCCACTGAAATGACAGTGTAGACTGTAGCATTATGCTTTTTTCACAAACTTTATCTTAGTTTGAACTATATGAAATTGCCATTCCTCTAAGTCAAAACTGGTCAAATATTTGCAATTTAATTTTGTCCAATCTAATAAAATAAGCACTCTCCAATTTAATTCAGTCACCACAACTATGATATTTGGATGGTGGTGAGTTATTCTAGTCTGTCAATAAAATAATGTTTTACTTTACTTATTTTCCTTTTTAGAGTCAGATTATCTCAGGAGCTTTTTTTTTTAACTTTTTATTTTATATTGGAGTATAGCCAATTAACGACGTTGTGATAGTTTCAGGTGCACAGCAAAGGGACTCAGCCATACATATACATGTACCCATTCTCCCCCAAACTCTCCTCCCATCCAGGCTGCATGACATAACATTGAGCAGAGTTCCCTCTGCTATACAGTAAGTCCTTGCTGGTTATCCATTTTAAATACAGCACTGTGTACATGTCGATCCCAAACTCCCTAACTATCCCTTCCCCCCCACCCCGGTAACCATAAGTTCATTCTCTAAGTTAGCTCAGGAGCTTCTGATTCTTATATGCTCTCTATAGAATGTAATATAATAAATTACCTGCACACACAAAACATTTTTCTTCCTTGGATTTTTTTCATTGAAGTATACAATATTATACTAGTTTCAAGTGCACAGCATAGTGATTCAATATTTTTATAGATTATCATCTTTTTTTTTTTTTTTTTTGGCCATGTTGTGCGGCTCGCAGGATCTTAGTTCCCTGACCAGGGATAGACTCGGTACCCGCTGCAGTGGAAGCAAGGAATCTTAACCATTGGACCTCCAGGGAAGTCCCTATCCTCCATTTAAAGTTATTATAAAATATTGGCTATATTCCCTGTTCTATACAATATACCCTTGTAGCTTATTTATTTTATACACAGTAGTTCATACCTCTTAATCCCCTATCCCTACTCTGCCCCTCCCCCTTCCCTCTCCCTACAAGTAACCACTAGTTTGATTTCTGTATCTGTAAGTCTGTTTCTGTTTTGTTATATTCATTCTTTTTTTTTTTATTATTGCTTAGATTCCACATAACTGATAACATACAGTACTTGGCTTTCTCTGTCTGACATTTCACTAAGCATAAAACCCTCCATGCCCATCCATGTTGTCGCAAATAGTAGAATTTCATTCTTTTTTATGGCTGGGTAATATTATATTATATATATATATAGGTATATATATATATATCTCACATCTTCATTATCCATTCATCTGTTGATGGACACTTAGGTTACTTCCATATCTTTCCTGTTATAAATAATGCTATGAACATTAGAGTGCATATATCTTTTTGAACTAATGTTTTTGTTTTCTTTGGATTCATTCCCAGGAGTGGAATTGCTGGATCACATAGTAATTCTATTTTTAGGTTTTTGAGAAACCTCCATACTGTTTACCACAGTGGCTGCACCAATTCCCACCAATAGTGTACAAGGGTACCCTTTTCTCCACATCTTCATCAACATTTATTATTTTTGGTCTTTTTGTTGATAGCGATTCTGACAGCTGTGAGGTGATCTCTTCTTGTGTGTGGTTTTTTTTTTTAAATAAAATGTATTTATTTATTTAATTTTATTTTTGGCTGTGTTGGGTCTCTGTTGGTGTGCGGGCTTTTCTCTGGTTGCGGTGAGTGGGGGCTACTCTTCATTGCAGTGCATGGGCTTCTCATTGCACTGGCTTCTCTTGTCGTGGAGCATGGGCTCTAGGTGCATAGGCTTCAGTAGTTGTGGCACATGGGCTCAGTAGTTGTGGCTCGCGGGCTCTAGAGTGCAGGCTCAGTAGTTGGGGCACACGGGCTTAGTTGCTCCGCGGCAAGTGGGATCTTCCCCAACCAGGGCTCAAACCCGTGTCCCCTGCATTGGCAGGCAGATTCTTAACCACTGCGCCACCAGGGAAGCCCAACTTCTTGTGATTTTGATTTGCATTTCTCTGATGATTAGTGATGTTGAGCATCTTTTCATGTGCCTGTTGGCCATCTGTGTGTTTTATTTGGAAAAATGTCTACTCAGGTATTCTGTCCATTTTTTAATCAGGTTGTTTTTTTGATATTGAGCTGTATGAGCTGTTTATATATTTTGTATATTAACCCCTCATTGGACATACCGTTTGCAATATTTTTCCCATTCTGTAGGTTGTCTTTTCATTTTGTTGATGGTTTCTTTTTATCAAATATCTATTTATTTATTTATTTAGTTGCACTGGGTCTTAGTTGCAGCAGGTGGGCTCCTTAGTTGTGGCATGCGAACTCTTAGTTGCAGCATGCATGTGGGATCTAGTTCTCAGACCAGGGTTCAAACCCAAGCCTCTTGCACTGGGAGCATGGAGCCTTAACCACTGTGCCACCAGGGTTAACTCTTCTAAGAGTTTTCTGGTTTCTGGTCTTAAATTTAGGTCTTTGATCCATTTTGATTTTATTTTTCTGTATGGTCTTAAATAATGTTCTAAATTCATTCTTTTACATGTAACTGTCTAGTTTTCCCACCACCACTTATTGAAGAGACTTTTTTCCCATTGTGTATTCTTTGTTATAGATTAACTATCCATAAGTGCATGAGTTTATTTCTGGGTTCTCTATTCTGTTCCATTGACCTATGTGTCTGTTTCTGTGCCAGTACTATACTGTTTTGATTACTGTAGCTTTTGTTAATGTGGTGTATCACATTGGTTGACTTACAGGTATTGAACCATCCTTGCATCTCTGGAATAAATCCAGTTGATCATGGTGTATGAGCCTTTTTATATATTGTTGAATATGGTTTACTAATATTTTGTTGAGGATTTTTGTTCCTATATTCATCAGAGACATTGTCCTGTAGTTTTCTTTTTTTTGTAGTGTCTTTGTCTGGTTTGGTATAGGGTCATGCTGGCCTCATAGAATGAGTTTGGAAGTGTTCCCTCCTTTACAGTTTTTAAAAGTAGTTTGAAAAGGATAGGTATTAACTCTTCTCTAGGTGTTTGGTAGAATTCCCCTGTGAAACTATATGGTCCTGGTCTTTTATTTGTTGTATTTGATTACTGATTCAATTTCATTGCTAGTATTGATCTGTTCAGATTATCTATTTCTTTTACTTTCTCTGCCTCCCACAGCTACCATTCCAAATAAATGTCATGTGTGGCCATTGCCATCTCAGTGTCTGCTTCCCTGAGAACACAGAGAGTTAGATTAATTTGATATTACCACATATTTGGTTGAATTAAGTCAATCTATGTAAAGGAAGAGAGTAAGAGAATACAGGAATAAGCTATCAGAAACGGAGATAGCAGAAAACTTTACATACTGGAGGTTCAGAGGTAGACCCATAAATTGAATTTTAGAGCATTGATACAATAGAACTATAACATAGTGCCTTTCATCTGAGAGTAGAGTTCCTTAATTCATCATTTAAGAAATAGATCAATTTAGACTAAGGAGATGAGATCTTCTGGGCTCTTTCAGATAGTGAAGTGAGGGCTGCCACTGGTGGCAGGTAGCAAATCTAACTGTAGATTTCCATATGCAAATTCTTTGGGAGGAAATCAGAAATGTTTTAAAAGCTAATAGTAGATAACGAGAGCATTGATGGCTTATCTATGAAAACATTTTAGATCTAGAAGTTCACTTTCTAAAACTGCCAGCTTGCCACTGATGCTGTTCAGTTTCCAAGTGGAAGTGGACAGTACTTTAAAAATATGAAGAAAGGATTTTTCTTCAAATGCTATGGTGGTAGTAAAGTATGTATAAGCACCATAACTAGAAATAATATTTTGTCCAAAACCATCATATAACATGCTACATCAGTGCAAGTGTCCCCCAAGGAGAAGATACCACGACAGGATGAGACTTGCAAGAGATTTGTGGGGGCAACACATCTTCAAAGGATAAAGGGGAACAAGAGGAACACAGAGCTTTCAGAACTCAATGCATGTGGAACACATGAGAAAGGAGAGAGAGAAGGAAGGATTGGGTAGAAAATGCCTCACACCTCAGCACAGTTAGGAGAAATTCTTGACCAAGACAATAGGGGATCCTGGGGCCATATTTACCCTCTAGAAGATTATCCCACTGGGCAGGAAGGGCAAGGTTCTCATACCTCTGTGATGCATATCATTAGATGGGAACATCCCAGGTGAAGTGAGACCTAGAGCAAATTCTGGTGGATCTAAGAGCACAGCACCTGGAGGCTGTCAATCAGCTGTGCTCCAGCCCCAACAGGATCTCTTGAAGGGATATCTGAGCAGGGCACTTCCATGGCTACACTGGTGCTGCACAGATCCACTTGTCCATGTACATTCATGAGCAGTTCCTCCATTGTTCCTGAGGACCTCCATTCCTGAGTTGATGAAAAGAACCACAGACACCATTACTGTTATATGCCTGGGGGTCGCAAGTGGTACTCACTCTTCTAATATCCACTTTACATTTTGTTCACCCTCTGCTATCACCTCAGCAGGGCTTGGTGGCAAACAGTGGTGGGTGTGACCCAACCCTTTATTCTAAAGGGGAATGAGCCCTTAGTAATCATACGCTTCACAGGCTGAGGTTTCTTCACATGTCCATTCACAGTAACATTTGGGCAAGGTGTGTCAAGAGCTACCTAAGTGATCCCTGGAGTTACACACATTCTTTTCCCCCCTTCATTGTAAAAAGAAGTCCTACCTTCCTCTGCTCATCAAGATCAATTACCTCTGCTGAGTTAATCACTACTATTCCTGCTTCCTATTCCTTGGGCACAAGGAGTCCAAAGTTCCCTGGGTGCAGCCATAACTCATAGTTCAAAGGGATCCATGCTGTATCCCAGTCAATAGTGACCTCTTTTAGAATTAGGACAACTAACCAAAAAGATCCTAAACGTGTGGGTACTGTACGCAAAAAGCTCCCTAGTGGGTCATTGGGATTGATGATAGTAAGTAGGGTCACTTCTGCTTCTAGGCCTTGGTTCCCAGACCTATGTATTACTCCTCATAGGGACATGGATCCACATAGAAATATCACTGATTTAATGCGTATAATGTATGCCAAAGTATGGTACTCCATCCTTGTGGAGTGTGGCCTCTGAGCTGGTGCTTCAGCTGTGATTTCAGTAGGCCATTCCAGTAACTTAGGGACAGCTGCTTCTTAAAGGTATGGTATGTGAAATGACCAGTAAGTTCCACAGTACTGGGTCCACTTCCTCAACCCCTGTACTGTAAGAGGGCTTTGGTCAGATGTTATGTGGTGTAGGATTCCATACCTGTAGATGAGACATTCCACGTGCCACAGATAGTGGTGCCGGCAGACGGTCTGTGAGCAGGAAAACAAACCCATCCCTGGGATAGGTACATATTCTTTATTTTTGTTGTTAACATTTTTATTGGAGTATAATTGCTTTACAATGGTGTGTTAGTTTCTGCTTTATAACAAAGTGAATCAGCTGTACATGTATATATATCCCCATATCTCCTCCCTCTTGCGTCTCCCTCCACCCCTCTCCATCCCACCTCTCTAGGTGGTCACAAAGCACTGAGCTGATCTCCCTGTGCTATGTGGCTGCTTCCCACTAGCTAACTATTTTACATTTGGTAGTGTATATATGTCCATGCCACTCTCCCACTTCATCCCAGCTTACCCTTCCCCCTCCTTGTGTCCTCAAGTCCATTTTCTACGTCTGCGTCTTTATTCCTGCCCTGCCCCTAGTTTCTTCAGAACAGTTTTTTTTTAGATTCCATATATATCTGTTAGCATATGGTATTTGTTTTTCTCTTTCTGACTTACTTCACTCTGCATGACAGTCTCTAGGTCCATCCACCTCACTACAAATAACTCAATTTTGTTTCTTTTTATGGCTGAGTAATAGTCCATTGTACATATGTGCTACATCTTCTTTATCCATTTATCTGTCGATGGACACTTAGGTTGCTTCCATGTCCTGGCTATTGTAAATAGAGCTGCAACGAACATTGTGGTACATGACTCTTTTTGAATTATGGTTTTCTCAGGGTATATGTCCAGGAGTGGGATTGCTGGGTCGTATGGTAGTTCTATTTTTAGTTTTTTCAGGAACCTCCATACTGTTCTCCATAGTAGTTGTATCAATTTACATTCCCACCAACAGTGCAAGAGGGTTCCTTTTTCTCCACACCCTCTCCAGCATTTGTTGTTTGTAGATTTTTTGATGGTGACCATTCTGATTGGTGTGAGGTGATACCTCATTGTAGTTTTGATTGCATTTCTCTAATGATTAGTGATGTTGAGCATCTTTTCATGTGTTTGTTGGCCATCTGTATATCTTCTTTGGAGAAATGTCTATTTAGGTCTTCTGCCCATTTTTGGATTGGGTTGTTTGTTGTTTTGATATTGAGCTGTATAAGCTGCTTGTAAACTTTGGAGATTAATCCTTTGTCAGTTGCTTCATTTGCAAATATTTTCTCCCATTCTGAGGGTTGTCTTTTCGTCTTGTTTATGTTTTCCTTTGCTGTGCAAAAGCTTCTAAGTTTCATTAGGTCCCATTTGTTTATTTTTGTTTTTATTTCCATTTCTCTAGGAGGTGGGTCAAAAAGGATCTTGCTGTGATTTATGTCATAGAGTGTTCTGCCTAGGTACATATTCTTTTGAGGATGAAGTGGTCACTCTTCCAGAATGGAAGGGGTCACATATAGACAACTCCACAAAGTGGCCATTTTGCCTCCTCAAGGACTTGTCTTGAGTTGGCCATTAGCAGTAGTAGCTAACTTGATGCGTATATGTTGATGTTATTGGGCTGATGGGCTAGACTCCATCTCTACTGTGTTGGGCACTTCATTCATGTGCCCATTGTGCTAGTTACAGAGCTGCAGATGACGTAGATTACTGTCACTGGCTGAGTCGTTTTATCTGTTTGTTCATTGTCTGCTCCATAGTGGATGCTTTCAATGGATGTTAAACTGTGATACGAAAATCTTTACATTTCATACCCACTTCCATATTTCAGCTGTATGCCTCTATCCAAAACTTCCAGTCTCCAGTCATCCAGTTCTTTTCTTTCAAGGTTTCTGACCAGACATCCAGGCCATTAGCCACTGCCCAGGAATCTCTATACATCCTTACTTCAGGCCACTTCTTCCTCATAAAGTGGATGACCAAGTGCTCTGCTTACAGCTCAACTAAATGGGATTTTTTTCTCTTCACTGTCTTTCAGTGCTGTTTCAGAATATGGCTCTAATGCATCTACACATGGAAATGACCCATTCACTTTCTTCAGCTGGTCATTGAGGCCCATTCTAAGGCTATAGGAGTGAACTGGGTTAGGGAATCAACCACTGTGCCACCAGGGAAGCCCGTCTATATATTTTGTATACTATTTATAATGTTGCCTCTCCTTTGTATTGTCCAGATATTATATCCATTTCAATTCATCAAAGAAGCTTTCAAAGAAGCTTAGGAGGTTGGGGCAGCTCACCTGGACCCCAAAACAATGGCAGTGGCAGTGGCAGCAATAGGAACATTGGAATTTTGTTTACAGAGTCTACAACTGGAGATGTGGGTAGAGAATTCCTGACAGCATATCTAACACCTTTCTTCCCTGCCTCTTCTCTGTTTTCAGTGAGGTTGGAGAACTGGCCAATGGCCTTCATGAAGCTCTTCCTTTGCTGAACTTTCTGGCAGCCCACTGAGGCTGAGCCAGAAAGCACCTGGATCACTCCTCCAAAGCAGAAGGTGATGGAAGCAATTTTCACATATTGAGGTATGGGAAGTCATTCTAGCTTATATGAGATTTGGCTTGAACTTCATGCTAACTAGAACATCCTGTTTTGAGGTCTGTCCAACATGCATTGTAGATCTGCTTTCACCATTAAAGAAAATAATGTATTTAAAAATCAAAATGGAGTAACTGTGGTACATGCAGTCAAAATGGAGGGGGTTGGTCATTATTGATGTGGTTTCAGACATGTTCCTGCATTACAGAGAACTTGAGGTTTACTGAACTGTAACAGACTCAAGGACACCACCAACCATTCTCAAAACAATATCTGCTGTCTATAGGTCAAGATGGCAATGGGGGAGGACATGGAGTTTGCATCTCCCCACAACTAGGGCACCAACCAGACACTGGTGGGGGACCTCAATGCCCAAGGAGATGGGAGGAACCCCTGAGTGACTGGCCTACAAACAACCAGTAAGACAGGAACACAGTCCCACCCATCAAAAAAAAAACAAAAAAAAAAACCAGATGACAAAAAACTATGTCACAGATGAAGGAGCAAGGTAAAAACCTACAAGACCAAATAGATGAAGAGGAAATAGGCAGCCTACCTGAAAAAGAATTCAGAGTAGTGACAGTAAACATGATCCAGAATCTCAGAAATAGAATGGAGGCACAGTTTGAAAAAATATAATAAATGTTTGACAAAGATCTAGAAGAACTAAAGAACAAACAGAGATGAACAACACAATAACAGAAATGAAAGATACACTAGAAGGAACCAATAGAATAACTGAGGCAAAAGAACGAATAAGTGAGCTGGAAGACAGAATTGTGGAAATAACTGCCAAGGAGCAGAATAAAGAAAAAAGAATGAAAATAATTGAAGACAATCTCAGAGACCCCTAGGACAACACTAAACGCACCAACATTCAAATTATAGGGGTCCCAGAAGAAGAAGAGAAAAAGAAAGGGTCTGAGAAAATATTTGAAGAGATTAGAGTGGAAAACTTCCCTACCATGGGAAAGGAAATACTCAGCTAAGTCCAGGAAGCACAGAGAGTCCCGTACAGGATAAACCCTAGGAGAAACACACCAAGACACATTAATCAAGCTAACAAAAATTAAATTCAAAGAAAAAATATTAAAAGCATCAAGGGAAAAGCAAAAAATAACATACAAAGGAATCCCCATAAGGTTATCAGCTGATTTTTCAGCAGAAACACTGCAGGCCAGAAGGGAGTGGCAGGATATACTTAAAGTGATGAAAGAGAAAAACCTACAACCAAGATTATTCTACACAGCAAGATCTCATTCAGATTCAACAGAGAAATCAAAAGCTTTTCAGACAAGCAAAAGCTAAGAGAATTCAGCACCACCAAACCAGCTTTACAGCAAATGCTAAAGGAACTTCTCTAGGTGGGAAACACAAGAGAAGAAGAAGACTTACAAAAACAAACCCCCCAAAATTAAGAAAACGGTAATAGGAACACACATATTGATAATAACCTTGAATGTAAATGGATTAAATGCTCCAGCCAAAAGACACAGACTAGTTAAATGGATAAAAAACAAGACCCATATATATGCTGTCTACAAGAGACCCACTTCAGACATAGGGACACATACAGACTGAAAGTGAAGGGATGGAAAAAGATATTCCATGCAAATGGAAATCAAAAGAAAGCTGGAGTAGCAATGCTCATATCAGATAAAATAGACTTTAAAATAAAGACTGTTAGAAGAGATAAGGAAGGACACTACATAATGATCAAGGGATCAAAAGAAGAAGATATAACATTTATATAAATATTTATGCACCCAACATAGGAGCACCTCAATACATAAGGCAAAAACTAACAAACAAAAAAACAAACAACCCAATCCAAAAATGGGCAGAAGACCTAAATAGACATTTCTCCAAAGAAGGTATACAGACTGCCAACAAACACATGAAAGAATGCTCAACATCATTAATCATTAGAGAAATTCAAATCAAAACTACAATGAGATATCATCTCACACCGGTCAGAATGGCCATCATCAAAAAATCTAGAAACAATAAATGCTGGAGAGGGTGTGGAGAAAAGGGAACACTCCTGCACTGCTGGTGGAAATGTGAATCGGTACAGCCACTATGGAGGACAGTAAGGAGGTTCCTTAAAAAACTATAAATAGAACTACCATATGACCCAGCAATCCCACTACTGGGCATATACCCTGAGAAAACCATAATTCAGAAAGAGTCATGTACCAAAATGTTCATTGCAGCTCTATTTACAGTAGCCATGAGATGGAAACAACCTAAGTGTCCATCATCAGATGAATGGATAAAGAAGATGTGGCACATATATACAATGGACTATTACTCAGCCATAAAAAGAAATGAAATGGAGCTATTTGTAATGAGGTGGATGGACCTAGGGTCTGTCATAGAGTGAAGTAAGTCAGAAAGAGAAAGACAAATACCGTATGCTAACACATATATATGGAATTTAAGAAAAAACTGTCATGAAGAACCTAGGGGTAAGACAGGAATAAAGACACAGACCTACTAGAGAATGGACTTGAGGATATGGGGAGGGGGAAGGGTAAGCTGTGACAAAGCGAGAGAGTGGCATGGACATATATACACTACCAAACGTGAAATAGATAGCTAGTGGGAAGCAGCCGCATAGCACAGGGAGATCAGCTCAGTGGTTTGTGACCACCTAGAGGGGTGGGATAGGGAGGGTGGGAGGGAGGGAGATGCAAGAGGGAAGAGATATGGAAACATATGTATATGTATAAGTGATTCGCTTTGTTATAAAGCAGAAACTAACACACCATTGTAAAGCAATTATACTCCAATAAAGATGTAAAAAAATATATATATGTATATTTAAGAACTTTCTAGATACATTAGTTTTTGGTTTCTACTTTAATTCCATTGTATGTGTTTAATCTTTTGAAATTTGCTGAGACTTATTTTTTCACACAGTATATGCCTATCTTTGGGAATAGTCTATGTTCACTTGAAAAAGAATGTGTGTTCAAATAATTTTGGGTATATTATTTACAAATGCAATTAAGTCAAGATAAAATTTCTGTACTCATTTGGTTTTTGTCTACTTGTTCTAACTATTCATGAGAAAGAAATGTTAACATCTCCAATTATAATTGTAATTTGTATATTATCATTTATTTTGCCTTATATATTTTAAGTTCCTCTATTAAGTTCATAAATATTTAAGATATTTATATCTTCCCAATGAAGAGTCCTTAAGAAAAGTGTGTCTTCTGCTATAAAAGATGCGTTCTTTTATGTGCACCAGAATACACGGACAGAAACTTTCACAGCAGCAACCTTTTGATTACTGGTAACTGAAAGCAATACAAAGGTGCGTCAGCAGTAGCATGGATAGATAAATTGCTTGCTCAACAGCAATTTAAATGGATGATACACAGGTACATGGAATAACATGGGCAAATCTTTATTTATTTATTTATTTTGGCTGCGTTGGGTTTTCCTTGCTGCACAGGGGCTTTCCCTAGTTGCGGCGAGTGGGGGTCACTCCTCACTGCAGTGTGCAGGCCTCTAATCGTGGCAGCCTCTCCTGTTGCAGAGCACAGGTTCCAGGCGTGCAGCCCTCAGCAGTTGCAGCACGTGAGCTCAGCAGTTGTGGTATGCAGGCCCCAGAGCGCACGGGCTCCAGTAGTTGTGGCACTTGGGCTCCACAGCTGCGGCCCTCGGACTCCATGGCATGCGGGCTTCAGTAGTTGTGGCGCAGAGGCCCAGTAGTTGTGGCTCTCAGGCTCTAGGGCACAGGCTCAGTAGTTATGGCGCATGAGCTTAGTTGTGCCACTGCATGTGGGATCTTCTCGGACCAGGGATCGAACCCCTGTCCCCCGCACTGGCAGGGAGGTTCCCAGTCACTGTGCCATCAGGAAAGTCCCAACATGGGCAAATCTTAAAAGCATTTATTGTGAAGAAGATATAAGGGCAAACAGAACACATAATATATGATTCCATTCATATAAAGATCAATAACAGCCACAATCAAATTCTATTTTTAGGGCTCATAAGCCATAGTAAGAACTATTCAAAAGTCAGGTAATACCTACTTTTCAAATTAGGATATGGGATTCCTCTTGGTGTTGGGGGAAGACCCCATTGTGACTGGAATGGATCACTCAGGACTATGGGCACTGCTAATATTCTTTTGTATTGTCTTTAGTGGTAGTTAGTTACATAGGTATCAACTTTAGAAAGGTTCGTTAAAACCTACATAAATATTTTAAAATTTCCTATGTGTGTGCCCAATTCACAATGCTATGGGTGAAACTGTGTTTCCCCCAAATTCATATGTTGGAAGTCCTAACCCCTAGTACCTCAGAATGTGACTGTATTTGGGGATAGGGCTTTTAAAGCGATAATTAAGGTAAAATGAGGTCATAGGGGTGGGCCCTACTCCAATATGACTGGTGTCCCTATAAGAAGAGGAGATCGGGACGCAGACAACATGGACTGAAGGACAACCACGTGAGGACACAGAGAGCCAAGGAGAGGCCTCAAAAGGAACCGACCTTCCAATACCTTAATATTGGACTTCCAGGCTCCAGAAAGTGTGAAAAAATAAATTTCTGTTGGTTAAACCACCCAATATGTGGAACTTTGTTATGGCAGCCCTGGCAAACTAATGCACATACTAAGTTTTCTTTAAGGGAAACATCGGGATAAATGTAAGTGTGGTTCTTACATTAAGTGCAACCACCATATGAAAAGAGACAGAACGTGTGAATTTTAATGCAGCTAAAAAAAAAATACCTGACTTACTGTAATGAAAACATGAAGAAAAAGAATTGTGTAAATGGAACGTTGATTAAAAAGAAAAAAAGGCTGGGTATTAGGCTTAAGTCCCAGGTCTGTTCGTCATCATGGATAGGAGTAAGATGTCAACAGAAGTCAGTATTAATTCCTCACAGACCCAGCATATGAAGCCCCAGGGGAATATTAGGTAAAGTAGAAAGATAAATCCATAAAAGTGAGTGAAATAAAATTAAAACTTTCCCCAAAATGATTCATTTGTTTTCAAAACCAGGGATAATCAGAATTACTTGGAAGCAAACTATTATGATTAAGACCATTGTCTGAAAGTCCAACAAACCATAATTTGAGTCAGGTTGTGCTGTGCAGTGGTGGCTGGCATCCAGAGCCTGTAATAATAAGTTTTCTCATGTTCTAAATTGACATGAGGAAAGCTGAGTTGTGTGGATAAATTGTTACTAAATTCATATAAATAGTTCCAGACCTACTGTAAAGAAAATATAAAATCTGCTATAGAACCTATAGATAGATATGGATATATAGATACAGATAAGCTGACAGATAAAAGGGAACTGCGGTAGGCAGAATTTTGGAACCTGTTATCTTTTGCCTCCTGGTGTTACTCCCATGAATATATTAGGTTACATGGTAATGAGACTTTGCATATGTAAGTAAAATTACTAATCAACTGACCTTCAAATAAGGAGATTTTCCTAGATTGTCTGGGTGGGCCTATTTTAATCTCATGAACACTTAGAAGCAGATAACTTTGGCTGGTGGTAAAAGAGGAAAAAAAGAGAGAGTCAAAGCATGAGAGAAGCACTCAACCCACTGTTGCTAATTTGAACATCAAGGAGATCACATGGAAACCATGCGCAGGAAACGAATTCTACAAAACAAAAGCAATGATCCTGGAAGAGCACCCAGGGCCCCAGATGAAAACTGCCATCCTAGCCAATACCTTGATTTTTGGTCTTGTGAGACCCTATGCAGAAGACCTAGTTGAGCCCTCGAACTTGTGATCTACAGAGACTGTGAAAGATGTGTTGTTTTAAGCTGCTAAGTTCGTGGTAATTTTTTTTTACAGCAATGATAGAAAACAAATACAGGGACAGACACTCAAGAAGAAAGAACTGAGACAGAATTTAGAGCAGGTCAGCGAATGCTCACTGCTCTGTGAGGTAGTTCTGACTGTGAGATGGGGTGAGATCAATGTAGATAAGGAAACTGCTTCATTTTCTGTGGCTTCATTGATTAATTATATACATTAGGTATAATGAAGTTAAGGTATAATTCATATATCATGCTTCACCATAAAATTATTCAGGTGTGAACTGGGTCAGCTACAGCAACTACAGAAAACAGATCATCTATACCATATCTATTTGACATTAAAAACACTCTTACGGGGCTTCCCTGGTGGCGCAGTGGTTGGGGGTCTGCCTGCAGATGCAGGGGGCACGGGTTCGTGCCCCGGTCCGGGAAGATCCCACATGCCACGGAGTGGCTGGGCCCGTGAGCCATGGCCGCTGAGCCTGCGTGTCTGGAGCCTGTGCTCCGCAAAGGGAGAGGCCACAACAGTGAGAGGCCCGTGTACTGCAAAAAAAAACAATACCAAAAAAAAATAAAACTTTTGCTTTCAGCCCATATTTTTTGGCCACTGTATGAGTTTCGTACTTTGCTATAAACTCCTGTACCAATCACTGAACACTGAGACTTTTGTCATGGGAAGAGTGTTCCCAGTACCTGGGACTTTCAGTGCTAAAAGCAAGACAATCTGGTCAAATCAAAGCAATCGGTTACTCTTCCCACCCGGTTCCCCATTTTCCAAAACAACTATTCCTGGAAGTGCAGGCCAGAGAGGATAGGGTGGAATCAACAGAGATCAGAGCTTCCGGCTGCTCAGGCAATTGTGTGTAGGCCTCCCATAAAATGGGATATGCATAGAGAAGCAGCCACAGAAATCTGTATGGGTTCTCCTGGCTTTTTTTTTTTGGCCACTCTGCTTGTGGGGTCTTAATTCTATGACCAGGGATCAAACCCATGCCCCTACACTGGAAGCACAGAGTCCTAACCACTGGACCACCAGGGAATTCCCTGGACAAGATTCTATAAGGTCTGGTGAGAACAGTTGCTGGGGGCTGAACACTGAATGGGGGTTGCAGAGGTCTACAGTGTGAGATTCATTTGAATCCTGAGCAGCCAGAGGGGAGAGACCTCCTCCCTGAACACCCTGGGTGTTCAGTGGAGACTCCAGAGAGACCACACCTTAGAAGTAACCCTGTGCCCCAGCATGCATGCCCCTTCTCCAGAGGGCCGGTGGCTGCTGGTAGAGGGGTTCAGAGGAACTTGTCACAGGCACAGCTGACCCACAGCAGATGGAAACTTTCTCTTCAACTCGTTTTAAAGTTCTTTTTAACTTTCCCTGTCAGTTCTTGTAGCTAATCGGTCTCCTGCTAGTAGGGAGAACCGACAGGCCCCTGAGAGGATGCTTAGTCCTCTCAAGGGTGCTTTCCCAGGGTAGGAAACCAGCCTAAGTCCCTGGCTCCTCTCAGCACCTGGTCTCAGAAGCTGAGTCCCCATCACTCAGTTGGTCAGGAGCTGCGTCCCGCTTTCCGCCCAGGGGACTAAGTCTTGACCTTTGGCTCCAGAGGTTGCCTCCACTTCTCCCTCCACAGGCCGAGTGCTCCATGCTGGCTCCTAGGCCAAGTCCCAACCTTGACCAGCAGCCGCCAGGAGGCGCCCGAGGAGGGGCCAGCCTGCCAGCAGCAGCCGTCCTGACTTGTGACTTCTCCTTAACCCCAGAGTGTCTGATTCAGTAGTTCTGGGTTCACAAATGAGAAGTTTCACTTCTAAAGAGTTCCCATGTGATGCGGTTGCTTCTGGTTCAAAGATCAAACTCAGAGAAGCAGTGTTCCAGGAAAGGCAATGCTGCATGCTGTGCCAGGCCCCAGTCCACAGGGCTGGAGGTTTGCTCACTCCAAGGGGCAGACCCCAGCGTTCTCACCAACATTCCTGAAGGTCTCTGCAGTGTGTAAAACAGAAATGGCCACCTGGGGGTCCTAGTCCCTCCACTGATAAGGGACCCTGTGAGGAAGCCCCAGGATGCAGGTGATCACAAACCCTGGCCAAGCTACACCCACAGAAGGCCCCAAGCCACTTGTTTCTTCTGCCTGGAACTTAAAAAGAAAACAAAAAACCCTACATGGCTCATTCCTCATCTCCTTCTAGTGTTTACTCAATTATCCTCTTACTAAAGAGACCTCCCTTACTGCACTGTGTAATATTACAGCCTATCTCCCTACTTCTCAGCACACAATCACTCCTACCCATTCTACTTATTATATAATTTAGTATTTCTTCTTTCATGTTGCCTGTCTTCCTCGAAAATAATATAAGCCCCGTGAGGGCAGGAGGTTTTGTCTCAATTGTTTCATGATGTCTCCCATGTGCCTAGAACAGATGTTCACTGAACATTTGTTAGAGCAGTGAATGAACATGCCACCATAGATCCCTGTTCATTTTCACCATTTTGGTAACTCTACATGTCCTCTTCAGTTTTCCCTCTAAGCTGGAAGGGAATGCTCAGTATTTTCAAGAATGAAAAAGAATCACATTTGGAGATAACATCCTATCCTAGGTGTGGAACATCCTAGATAACAGCTAGGTGTGGAAGCACTTTGGGTCTCAGTGACACCATGGAATGATAATTCCATTTGGATTTGTAGCCTTTGGAGCATTGGAAATAATATGTTTAGCCTCTAGGAGCATGCTGAGCTTGATGGACTACGAAATAATATGTATCAACACTTTGGTGTTGGCTCGATTGCTGACAACACTGCCCAGAAATCCGGGTGCCTTCCCTTTGAGAAAAAGCAAAGCGCCTTTTCTGTGGCTTGCAGGGGATGAGGCACGCGCCCTTTACCGCATAAGGAGCTGCGACTATATTACCCAGAGCGCTCTGCGCAGAGCGGCAGCAGCGCTGATCCAATGAAGGCACAGGACAGGGGCAATCCGTGCTTGGCGTGAAAGATAGGGGCGGGACTTCCGGTCTCACTTCGTGGCGGTCATTTTGACTGGCTTCGGTCTGGTTTACTTGATCGGTAGCTCCCGATCGCTGGGTCAGGTTGGAGGCAACGGGAGGCTGAAAGGTCGAGAGAAAGTGTTGTCCTCACTGCAAAGAGGTGAATCTGAGGCTCCGAGGGGGACTGCACGTCGGGGCTGGGCTGGAAGTGGTGGTGTTGGAGTCCCCACCCTGGTCACCCGTCACTCCCGTCACTGTCCGCCCACAGGCTCAGTTCTCAGAAGCCTCACTGATGGACCTGACACAAGTTGGTGCTGAGACCTTCAGGCCTTCACCCGAACCACCCCCACTTTTGAATCCTAAAGCCCCAAATATTGGGAGCCTGTTCAGATCACTGAAGCCTAGGCCCGAGCATCCAGCACCTGCAGGGGTGTGAAAGGGGGCCCTTGTGGGTGATGTCCCCGTTTCTGAAAGTCAGTGGGATGAGGTGTGGGAGTGTTACAAGCAGAGGGGTCATGTGCAAAGGCTTGGAGGGGCTACTGGTCCAGGACTGTTGGGGAAACCTGGGCTTCATGTTGTGTCTGTACAGAACAGAGTGTGAAGGGGAGTCACGCCTGGAATGGCAGGTGGAGGAGGTGTGCCTAGGTTCTTACGGTGCTTAGAACCATGGAGGCTTGTGAACAAAGGAGGACCATGGTCTGAGTTAGGGTTTTTCAAGTTTCCCCCAAACTGGAAAAGGGGTGGTGAGGACAGTGAGTCACAGGAAGTGTGAGTCCTTCTCCAAAGTCACACAACTGGTAAGAGGCATTACTGAAGGCCAGGGTACAGTAAGCCCAAGGTCACTTGGTTCCAGGGCTATGCAAGGGTACAAGGGAGGCCTGAGCCCATGGAGCCCTTCCATGGTGGCTTGCTTCTCACACTTTCCCTCTTCCCACAGGTTCCATGGCCATAGAAGCACTTAAGGACCCTACACAGGTGAGTGGGCTCTCACCAGTCCCAACCTCCTCACACACACATGTTCTCTGGGACTGTGATGCTCTAGGACTCAGACTGCCACTCTCCTAGCCCTTTGGCCTGGGGACTCTTGAGAAACGCCAAACCCTAGGCCAGAGTTTATACGAAATAATTCCTATGTCTGGCAACCACGGGGATGAGGTGTGGTAGTTTATCCCAGGCACAGGTAGCAGCATGTCCAAGTGCTGGAAGGTGAGGCTGAGCTGGGAGTGTTCGGTGTTTCTCTTTCCTTTGTGGCAGTCAGGAGAGGAAGAGTCAGGGCTGGAACGGTAGCCTGAGAAGTTGGATGTTTTCCTGGAGGGATGGGAGCAATGGGATGAGAACAATGAGGTTATGTCACTCAGGTCTTAGCAGGCTCTCTCTGGCTGCAGAGTGGAGAACAGATTTGAGGGAGTGAGGGAAGAAGCGGGAAGACCAGGGATGAGGCTACTGCAATAGTCCAGATGAGTATTGGTGGTGACTAGACAGTGTGGTGGCCATGGAAGTGGGAGAAGTGTTTGGATTCTGGATCTGTTTTTGTGTATGGCTGACTGGATTTTCTAATGTTGAGGGTGAGAGAGAAAAAGGTAGGAGTCCGGGATTACCCTGAGGTTTTGGAAGGAAGAAAGGAAGGTTGGCGATAATTTTCAATGGGACTATTTGGAATTTGGGGTTTTATTAGCCATGTTAAGAATCTGAGATGTTTCAGAGAATACTGCTTGAAGGCATCAAGTTGGCAGCTGGACATAAATGTCTGAAACTCCAGGGAATGGTTCAGGGTGGAGACATCCAAATGGTGGTGGCTACTCTGTGTGTCCAAGAGGAGGTGGAGGGAATTCCCTGGTGGCGCAGTGGTTAAGAATCCGCCTGCCAGACATGGAAGCAACCTACGTGTCCATCAACAGATGAATGGATAAAGATGTGGCACATATATACAATGGAATATTACTCAGCTATAAAAAGAAATGAAACTGAGTTATTTGTAGTGAGGTGGATCGACCTAGCGACTGTCATACAGAGTGAAGTAACTCAGAAAGAGAAAAACAAATACCGTTTGCTGACACATATATATGGAATATTTTTTAAAATGGTTCTAAGGAACCTAGGGGTAGGACAAGAACAAAGACGCAGACGTAGAGA
The DNA here is from genome assembly GCF_963924675.1 of Phocoena phocoena. Lineage (NCBI taxonomy): Eukaryota > Metazoa > Chordata > Mammalia > Artiodactyla > Phocoenidae > Phocoena > Phocoena phocoena. The sequence goes on from NC_089238.1 coordinate 16,408,342, forward strand.
ATGGACTTGAGAACATGGGGAGGGGGAAGGGTAAGCTGGGACAAAGTGAGAGAGAGGCATGGACATATATACACTACCAAACGTAAGGTAGATAGCTAGTGGGAAGCAGCCGCATAGCACAGGGAGATCAGCTTGGTGCTTTGTGACCACCTAGAGGGGTGGGATAGGGAGGGTGGGAGGGAGATGCAAGAGGGAGGGGATATGGGGATATGGGGATATGTATAGCTGATTCACTTTGTTATACAGTAGAAACTAACACACCACTTAAAGCAATTATATTCCAATAAAGATGTTAAAAAAAAAAAAGAATCCACCTGCCAATGCAGGGGACACGGGTTTGAGCCCTGTTCCGGGAAGATCCCGTATGCTTCAGACTACCTAAGCCCATGCGCCACAACTACTGAGCCTGCGCTCTAGAGCTGTTGCTCCGCAACAAAGAGAAGCCACCGCAATGAGAAGCCTGCGCACTGCATCGAGGAGTAGCCCCAGCTCGCTGCAACTCAAAAAAGCCTGCACGCATCAACGAAGACCCAGCACAGCCAAAAATTAATTAATTAGTTAAAAAACGAGGAGGTGGAGCCGTGGATCACACTTGGGAGGAGGAATCTTCAGGTTATGGGGGTAATGCTATTAGCAGTCCAGGAAAGGGAAGGTGGCGCCCCAGGACTGGGTCTCTTGTTAGAGCACCTGGTTAGGGGTGGTATGCGTCACAAGCACAGTTGAGGGAGAGAACCGGCCATGAAAGGATTTGAGAAGAGGATGGTCTGGCAGGTGGTCAGGACTTCCAAAGGTAGGGTAGACACTGAGACGGATGCAGAGGCCTAGGTATAATTGAGGAAACATGAGGCTGAGGCTGATTCCTATTCACATATCTATGGACTTACCAGGATTTTTGGTGACACTGGAGTGTTTCCGTCAGGCTGGTGGATTAGCTCAGGGGAAAATGTGGTTGTCTGATAGAGTCACTAAGCTGGGAGAAGGGAGCCCTGAGGTTGGTCTCTGAATGAGGGTTAGAGGAGGGTTGTGACTAATAAGGGGATAGCAAGTGCAACGCAGAAGTGGAAGAGGGCCAGTGGGATCTGAAGTCTGCATATGGTTCTGAATGGCCGGGGCGTGACACAAGCAATAAACCAGGAATTGAGGCTTTCATAGCAGGATTCAAGGCTGCCCTGGCAGCAGGAGCCATTGAGGGTCTGGAGTAGTACTGAATCCTGTTTGCATTTGCATAATCTTGATGCCATGAGGGAAGTAACACACGGGGAAGCCAGGGAGAGATTTATGGTCTCCCCACATGCACGGGGCAGGGAGGTGGTGGTGGTGGCTGTGGGGTCTGGAGACACGGGAGAGGCACAGTTTAAAGAACGATGTGCATGTGGAGAAGAAGTATGAATTGATGTCGCCAGGGTCCTGGTATTGGGGACTGAAGGATGAAGGTGGACCCAAGTTTGGGCCCAGGTGGTGCTTGGGAGGCACCATCTGGGAGACTTCCTGCATGGCAGGTCCAGATATTGATGGCATCCATGTGCCCACTTGCCTAATGTTGCCAAGGGCCAGACACAGTGATTAACGGGGCCATGAGGAGAGAGTAGGCACAAATGGCACCAGGGTCCGATACCTCATCTGAGTTGTGGAGCTGGGGGGAAGTGTGAGTGTGGGCTGGATATGTGGAGGTATGGATTGGAGGTCCTTGAGAGAGAGGCTGTTCATGGTTTCCTTTCTCCTTATCATGGCAGGGCAGTATAACCTTTGAGGACGTGGCAGTTTACTTCTCCTGGGAGGAATGGGCTCTCCTTAATGAGGCTCAGAAACTCCTATACTGCGATGTGATGCTGGAGAACTTTGCACTTATGGCCTCTTTAGGTAAGGCCCTCATACCTGCCCCAATACCTTTTCCTTTTCCCCAGGAACAGATTAGTCTTTCTCACATCAGGACCATGGGCACTGCTTTCTTCCCCAGTTCCCCGGGTAGGTGCTCTGGTTGCTAGGGCTGAGCTGTTTGTACCGTCCTTTTCCCACTTAGCCCCAATACCTGCTGCCCCAAAGCCTTGCAGGGAAGGAGTCAGGAGTCTTAAAGTTAGCCTTTGGGACCTCACCTTGCTTTCCCTTTCTCTGGCCAGGTGATGCCTCTGCCCTAGGGTCTACTCCCTTCCCCTAGCTGATGTATCCTTATATCTGCCTATGCTAGTAATCGCAGTCACTGACATGGTCGCTACTTTTGTGGCCCATGGGCTATTCTCTTTTTTTAAATATTTTATTTATTTATTTGGTTGCACTGGGTCTTAGTTGCAGTAGGTGAGCTCCTTAGTTGCGGTTCGCTGGCTCCTTAGTTGTGGCATGCGAACTCATAGTTGCAGCATGCATGTGGGATCTAGTTCCCTGACCAGAGATCGAACCCGGGCCCGCTGCACTGGGAGCTCAGAGTCTTAACCACTGCGCCACAAGGGAAGTCCCCCACGGGCTATTCTTGCAAGATCCTCCTCTGAGGGTTTTTCGGTAATGTTGAGTTTTCTTTCCTATGAGTTGCTCTGACCAGTGCTGGCCACTCACCTGTCCAGTCTTCTCCTTAGAACTTGCATCATCCAGGTACTATGTTCACCTGGGGATAGGGGAAGAGCTATGGGTGCCTCTTAGGGTGGGCATGATTCCAGCTCCACAAAATGGGCTCAGAGGGTCCCTGGCCCTATTGAGTAGCAGGTAAGAGGATGTGACATCAGGGTTGTGTTCACTTCATACCATAACTCCATTCTGTTTCCATTACTGTTTTGGTGCCAGTGGCCACACCTCATTTCTACCTTTCCTTCTTCATTCTTGACACTTTGCCAACTTGTCATTTCTACACTGATTCTCAGCCCAGGGTGAATCCTCAGTTCTCACAGTGGATTCCACATCTCACCCATCCTTCTCCACTGCTCCATCTCACAGCGTTCTCTACCATTGCACCACACATACTATGTTGTGAGATGTGCACATATCTTTAAGTAGTCTTTGAACAAGAGCTACTCGGATGCAATTGTGTTTTCTTGGGCCCATATACATCCTTCTGCACAACACTCCTGTGTCATCAGCAGGCAAGTGCTGAAAACCATTCAGAGTGAGTTGTAGACCTGGCTCTCCTCTTCGTGCTGCACCCCATCCTTTCTCCTTCACTTGGTCCTTCGCTGTATCCTTCATTTCCCCCATGCTGTGACCTTTAGAGGACCATTACTGCACAGCAGCTACTTCTCAACCTGACTCTAATTCCCTCCTCCTGACAATAATCCTATGGACTCACGTACAGTCATTCATTAGTGTATCAGATGCACATTTGTGATTGGGGTTGCCCCTTCCCACCAGAGCCAACTTCACTTCACCTGTATTTCTTTGATTTCAGGTTATTGGCATGAAGAGGAAGATGAGGAGGCACCTTCTGAGCAGAGTGTTTCTGTAGAAAGAATATCACAGGTCAGGACTCCTGAAGCAGGTCCCTTTCCCCAGAAAGCCCACCCCTGTGAGACAGGTGTCTCTGTCTTGAAAGACATTTTGCACTTGGCTGAGGAAAGGGGCACACATCCCAGACAAAAACCATACACTTATGGAGCATGTGGGAAACAATTCTTTCAGTGTAAACCTTCACCAGAAGCAGCACTGTAGAGAAAAACTTTCAGAAGTGATGTGGCAGGGCCTCGTTTGTGAAGAGCTACACATTCCATGTGCCAAGGAATTCCTTCACCCGTAACAAAGTTGGGAAGTGCTTCCTGGTCAGTTTGGACCTCTTATAGCACCAGGCCACTTACAACAGAAGAAGCCACACAGCAGCACTGAGTGTGGGGAGGCTGTTCACAGTAGGAAAAATGATTAGAAGTGTGACAACTTCAGGAAAGCCTTCAACCACAAACACACGCCTGTTTAGCACCAGAGAGTCCACAATGAAAAAAGCACTTAGGCTTTCCACAAATGTGGGAAAGTCTTCAGCTTGCAAATACAGACCTGTTCTCACCAGTGAATTCACTGGAGAAAGGCCTTATTAATGAATATGGGAAATCCTTTAGCCAAAGCTCCAGCCTTATTGCACACCAGAGATTTCACACTGGAGAAAGACCTTCTGAATGCAATGAGTATGGGAGAGTCTCTAGGAAAGTTTCAGCCTCATTAAATATTGGATAGTTCACGTTAGAGGAAGGCCTTATGAATGTAAAGAATGTGGGGAATTCTTTAGCCAAAGCACTGGAGATTGCACACTAGAAAAAGGCCTCATGAAATAGAGCAAATGTGGAGAAGCTTTCAGTTCAAGATCTGCTCTGATTTATCACTGAAAGCTTGTCTGAAGAGAAGACTTTAGGCCAAAGGTCTGTCCTTGTTCAGCATGAGAAAATCCACAGAGGAGAAACGTTTTACAAGTGCCGTGAATGTGGGAAAGCCTTCAGTCAAAGGTCTTCTCTGATTCAGCACCAAGTATTCAATCAGATAGGCTTTATGAGTATGGTGAATTAAGAAAATCTTCATCTAAAGGTCTAACCTCGTTCAGCACCAGAAAAGTCCACACTACAGAAAGACCTTGTGAGTATAGTGAATGTAGGAAAGCCTTCAGCTGATAGTTTGACCTCATTAGGCAGCAGGAAATTCACAGAGAGGAGTCACCATACACATACAGGGAATATGCAATCTCCTTGTTCAGTATAGTGACACTGGAGGAGAGCCTTTGTGAGGAAGACATCTGCCTGATGTTGAACCTTTTATAAATGAACATCCACAGTGAGGAGATTCTCCATAAGTTCCAAGTTTGTGGCAAGCTTTCAGGAGCTGTCTTGCACTTGCTAGCCTGTCCAGGTCCCTTGCCAGATATGTCACTGCAAGTTTCTGTTGTAGAAGCCATCTCACCTTTACACCTGGCAGGTCCCCACAGTGGCCAATTTCAAGATTCCAACATGATGTCACTGAACATGGAAAGAGAAGAGAGGCACAGTAGCTCATCATTATATTTTTTTCCACCATACTGATAGAGTTGCCATAAATAAACCCAAGAACACAGATAACAGTAAAATGACTAGGAAGGACAAGTTTTGAGTATTTAGTACCTTTGGTTTTTTAACAGCTTTATTGGGTATGATTCAGTTAAACTGCACATAGAGTGTACAGTTTGATGTTTTTGATATATGCTTACACTCCTGAAACCAAAATATTTCCTTCTGTTCTTTTTAAGCCGTTCTTATTAACATAAAATTATTACTACAAGGATATAATCTCCCTTTCGCAATAGGTATTTTATATATATATATATATATATATGTATACAGCTGGACAGGACTGTTATGATGCCTCATGAACTATTCCCCAGTCTTCCATTATTTATCACTGTATGGCCATTCTTGATTCATCTATCTCCATGCTTATTACTGAGTTATTTATAATCATACACATCATGTCATTTAATTCATAACCTCTTCATGATGTGTTTCCAAAATGTAAGGGCTTTATCATACAAAATAAAAATACTTTAAAATCTTGTAAGATATGTTATCAGTACTCAGTTTTCTCAATTATTTCCAAAATATGTTTGTTTTTTAAGGTAATTCATTGTGATTAGCATCCAAAATGTATCCATATGACTTTTAATAGGTATGTTTCATAAGTCTGCTAACCAATAGCTGCCAGTTACCTCATTTTATTACTTATTTGTTGAAGTTGCTGGGTCACTTGTCCATTAGAATAGATCTCATTCGAGATTTGGTTTCTTGCACCTTTCTGATTTAGTGTACTTACCCTTCTCCCATCTTTCCTGTAAACTAAATATTGAAGAGATGGATAATTGGGGTCTGCTCCTGGCAGACAGGCATGTAATGGTAACACTTGGAGATACACAAATATGACAGATGTGTGATGGTGACACACCTGGAAATGTGGTGTGACAGTGTGTTTTGCTAGCACACTGAAGCACAGTCTAGAAACACACAAATATGTCAGGTACTAAATGTACCAGGTATGTAGTGATACTGCAGCACAATCTAGAGTCATACACATATATTTGGGGATTGTGTGTGATGGGTTTGTGATATACCTAAATACAACCTTGGAATCTTCCCACATACCCTTGGGACACTGTGTGACATGTTGGGATGTTAACACTCTTCAACACAGCCAGGACCCAGACACATATACCACATCCATAAAGAAAAGATGTGTGACAGACATGAGACACATTCAACTGACATGCAAAACACACCAATGATCTGTGAGACAGGATGGAGGTACTGACACACCACAGCAAGTATGGTGACACAAATACTCTATGGAGACTTGTGAGACAGGCATGTGATAGGGGTGCCCCAATGCCTGGTGTACAGGCCACATGCTGCCATCACACAGTTTTCATGGATTGAGTGTGATAAGACAGGAACCCCCTGGCTTGGAGAGAACAAAACTCCCTCCATCATGATGCACTGATGGGGGTCAGAACAGGGAGCCAGAGTGCACATCTCGGCACAACCTAGAGACTTGCCCATATTTGATGATTGGATGTGAGCACAATGGGACACATGGTGGGAAGAGAATAGCTTGAACCAAGTAGCAGAAGCCTTTGCTTTGAAATGCCCACTGGGAAGGCCTGGAAGTAGCAATCTGACCAGGGCAGTAGGGCAAGGACTTTACAGGTCTTACAGGAAGAGTCAGCCTGCATTCAGCCAGTTTGGGAATCATTGGTCAAAGGTGGTTCTAGGAGAGGTAGGGAATGTTCTTGCGGATTAGCAGTCATTGTTGGGCATTTTGCATTTTACCCAGAGGGGTAGGTATTAGCAATCAGGGCTAAGGTCACATGCAAGAAGGTACATGGAGGTACCCACACATATGAGGGCCACATTGAAAATTCTCAATCCTTCAGGGCCTCTCCTAACATCCACAATATTAACAGTGATAATGAAGTGACAGCTGAATATTGAGACATGGCAGGGGGTACCCTGAACTGGCATTTGAGGGATGACCAACAGAACCTTGGAGATGAATCATTGCATGTGGCAATGAGAGCAAGGGGTGCATCTGGGTGACACCAGTGGCCCTGTTAGGGATGCCCTGGAGGTGGTGATCCCATCCATGGAAACAGCTTTCAAGTGAGGGTAGAAAGTTTTTGGAAAGGGCCCCTCATAGAAGAGGGGCTAGGGAGTCCAAGGTAGAGATGTTGCACTGTGGTTAATTAATGGTCTGAGGCTCAGCAGATAATCTGCGCAGGAGAGGAATCTGGGAGTCCCAGCCTAAATGGGGGCATGAACAGGTCTTGGGGAAGAGAGGTAAAGGTATTTACAGCTCAGGAGCTGTAATAATGATATAAAATGTTCAATTAAAAGCAGAGAAGGCAGGAAAAAGAGGGAAATATTAAGAAAAGAACAAGTAGAAAACAGTTATAAATACGTTATTAATCCAACTATATCAATAATTACTTTAAATGTGAATGACCTAAATATACTAACTGTAGAGATGGAAATTTCAGAGTGGATTAAAAAAAAAAAGACCCAACTGTATATTATCTACAAGAAACCCACTTTAAATATAAAGACACTGACAGTTTAAAAGTTAAGGGATAGAGAAAGCCACACCATATTATCACTAATCAAAAGAAAGTAGGAGTGGCTATATTAATATCAGACTTCAAAGCAAGGGAATTTTTCAGGGAGGTATTACATAATGATAAAGAAGTCAATTCTCTAAGAAGATATAACAACCCTTAATGTGGATGTTCCTAACAACAGAGCTTCAAAATGTGTGAGGTAAAGAACACTTAAACTCAACAGTAAGAAAACAAACAACCCAGTTGAAAAATGGGGAAAAGATCTGAACAAATACCTTACCAAAGAAGATATAGATAGGGCAAACAAGCATATAAAAAGATGTACATCAGATGTCATTAGGGAATTGTAAATTAAGAAATTAATGAGATACCCACACACGTCTATTAGGCTGAATAAACTTTTAAAAACCTGATAATACCTAATTCTGGCAAGTATGTAGTGCAACAGGAACTCTCATTCATTGCCACTGGGAATGCAAAATGGTATAGCTACTGTTATGGGTCCCCTCCCCCCGCAAATCATGTATTAAAGCCCTAACCCCCAGTGTGACTGTATTGGGAGACAGGGTCTTTAAGGAGCTAATTAAAGTTAAATGAAGGCAGAAGGGTAGGGCACTAATCCAATAGGACTGGTGTCTATATTAAAAGAGGAAGAGATACCAGATCTGTCTCTCTCCCTCCCTATGTGTGCACACAGAGGAAGGCCATGTGAGCACAGAACAAGAAGGCAGCCATCTGCAAGCCAGGGAGAGAACTCTTATAGAAACTGAATTTTCTGATGTCTTGATCTTGGAATTCCAGCCCCCAGGGGTGTGACAAAATAAATTTTTGTTGTTTAAGCCACCCAGTCTGTGGTATTTTGTTATGGTAGCCCGAGCCGACTAATGCAGCCACTTTGCAAGACAGTTTGGCAATTTCTTAAAAAGTTAAACATAGTCTTGCCATATGATCCAGCAGTCACGCTGCTATGTATTTGCTCTATTGAGTTGAAAACTTATGTCCACACAAAAACTTGCACATGAATCCAGCCTTATTCATAATTTCCCAAAACCATCCATCTTTGGATGGAATTTAATAGGGGTTGTGTGTGTGTGTGTATATATATATATATATATATATAACTAGACCTCAAAGTACAACAGTATATGAATACATATTGATACAAATAGATTATTGAATAAGTTAATAAATGGGGAATAAAAGACAAATCTTCTGTGCTTAAGAATTCTAAAAAACTTAGTAGATATTCCACACTAAGGGAGAGGGAGTATAACTCCCCACTCCTCAAGTATGGGCAGTGCATAGTGACTTACTTTCTAAGAGTACAGTATGGACAGTGGTGAACCCTGATGAACACTACTTCAGCCAAGTAATCAAAGTAAACATCAATAGGCAGCCATAAATCATGTTGATAGTAGGTACTCTTCCTATGATGTGGTAAAAATGGCATTCTACATCTGTGATCTTCCTCCCCCACAACAATAGGCCCATTAGAAAAGTCCCACAATCATGAAAAAAAAACAACAGTTAAGTTCCAATAGAGGGGCATCCTACAATATACCTGACCAAGACTGTCAAGGTCATCAAAAACAAGCAAAGTCTGAGAAACCGTCACAGCCAAGAAGAGCCTAAGGAGGCATAGCTAATGCAGTGTGGTATCTTGGATGGGGTTCTAGAACAGAAAAATGACATTAGATAAATACTAAGGTAGTCAGAATGAACTATGGACTTCAGTTAATAATAATATAGCAATAATGGTTCATTAATTGTAACAAATATACCATACTAATGTAAGATGTTAATAATAGGAGAAACTGGGGAGGGAAGTGGTAAATATGGGAATTCTCTATTATCTGCTGACTTTTTCTGTAAATCTGATATGGTTCTAAGAAATATAATTACTAGTAATTACAAAAAAAGAAGAAAGAAACTTCCAAACTCTTACACACACACACACACACACACACACACACACACTCAGTCCTTACATAAGCCGTTCACTCCAGTGTTTACTTTTGCAACATTTTTTCTTTAATTCTCAGAACAACCTAGTGATGTGGTAACTATTACTATATCTATGGGGAAGTTGAGGCTCAAAGAAATGAAGTGCTTGAGGGTGGAATACTCCCAAACTCATTTTACGGGGTCATCATCACCCTGATACCAAAACCAGACAAAGATATCACACAAAAAAAGAAAGTTACAAGCCAATATCACTGATGAACATAGACATAAAATACTAGCAAACCAAATCCAACAGCACATTAAAAGGATCATACACCATGATCAAATGGGATTTATCCCAGGGATGTAAGGATTCTTCAGTACATGCAAATCAATCAATGTGACACACCATATTAACAAATTGAAGGAGAAAAACCATATGATCATCTCAATAGATGCAGAAAAAGCTTTCAACAAAATTCAACACCCATTTATGTTAAAAAAAAACTCTCCAGAAAGTGGGCATAGAGGGAACCTACCTCAACGTAATAAAGACCATATATGACAAACCCACAGTAAACATTATTCTCAATGGTGAAAAACTGAAAGCATTTCCTCTAAGATCAGGAATAAGACAAGGGTGTCCACTCTCGCCACTATTATTCAACATAGTTTTGGAAGTCCTAACCATGGCAATCAGAGAAGAAAAAGAAATAAAAGAGTCCAAATTGGAAAAGAAGTAAAACTGTCACTGTTTGCAGATGACATGACATTATACATAGAAAATTATAAAGATGCCACCAGAAAACTACTAGAGCTAATAAATGAATTTAGTAAAGTCATAGGATACAAAATTAATACATAGAAATCTCTTGCATTCCTATACATTAACAACGAGAGATCAGAAAGAGAAATTAAGGAAACAATCCTATTTACCACTGCAACAAAAAGAATAAGATACCTAGGAATAAACCTACCTAAGGAGGCAAAAGACCTGTACACAGAAAACTATAAGATACTGATGAAAGAAATCAAAGATGACACAAACAGATGGAGAGATATACCATGTCCCTGGATTGGAAGAATCAATATTGTGAAAATGACTATATTACCCAAAGCAATCTACAGATTCAGTGCAACCCCTATTAAATTACCAATGGCATTTTTCACAGAACTAAAACAAAAATTTTTACAATTTGTATGGAAACACAAAAGACACCGAATAGCCAAAGCAATCTTGAGAAAGGAAAACGGAGCTGGAGGAATCAGGCTCCCCAACTTCAGACTATACTACAAAGCTACAGTAATCAAGACACTATGATACTGGCACAAAAACAGAAATATAGATCAATGGAACAGGATAGAAAGCCCAGAGACAAACCCATGCACCTATGATCACCTAATCTATGACAAAGGAGGCAAAAATATACAGTGGAGAAAAGACAGCCTCCTCAATGAATGATGCTGGGAAAACTGGACAGCTACATGTAAAAGAATAAAATTAGAACACTTCCTAACACCATACACAAAAATAAACTCAAAATGGATTAAAGACCTAAATGTGAGCCCAGACACTATAAAACTCTTAGAGGAAAACATAGGCAGAACACTCTTTGACATAAATTGCAGCAAGATCTTTTTTGACCCACCTCCTAAAGTAATGAAAATAAAAACAAAAATAAACAATTGGGGCCTAATTAAACTTAAAACTTTTGCACAGCAAAGGAAACCATAAACAAGAGGAAAAGACAACCCTCAGAATGAGAGAAAATATTTGCAAATGAAGCAACTGACAAAGGATTAATCTCCAGAATATACAAGCAGCTCATGCAGCTCAGTATCAAAAAAACAAACAACCCAATCAAAAAATGGGTGGAAGACCTAAATAGGTATTTCTCCAAAGAAGACATACAGACAGCCAACAAACACATGAAAAGATGCTCTACATCACTAATTATTAGACTCAAATAAAGACTTCCCTGAGGTATCACCTCATACCAATCAGAATGGCCATCATCCAAAAATCTACAAATAGGAAATGCTGGAGAGGGTGTGGAGAAAAGGGAACACTCTTGCACTGTTGGTGGGAATGTAAATTGATACAGCCACTATGAAAAACAGTTTGGAGGTTCCTTAAAAAACTAAAAATAGAACTACCATATGACCCAACAATACCACTGCTGGGCATATACCCAGAGAAAACCATAATTCAAAAAGACACTTGCACCCCAATGTTCATAGCAGCACTATTTACAATATCCAGGACATGGAAGCAACCTAAATGTCCATCAACAGAGGAATGGATAAAGAATATGTGGTACCTATATACAATGGAATATTACTCAGCCATAAAAAGGAACAAAATTGGGTCATTTGTAGAGATGTGGATGGACCTAGAGAGTGTCATACAGAGTGAAGTAAGTCAGAAAGAGAAAAACAAATATATATTAACGCATATATGTGGAATTTAGAAAAATGGTATGGATGGGGGTTTCCCTGGTGGCGTAGTGGTTGAGAGTCCACCTGCCAATGCAGGGGACAAGGGTTCGTGCCCTGGTCCTGGAAGATCCCACATGCCGCGGAGCGGCTGGGCCCGTGAGCCATGGCCGCTGAGCCTGCATGTCCAGAGCCTATGCTCCGCAACGGGAGAGGCCACAATAGTGACAGGCCTGTGTACTGAAAAAAAAAAAAAGAAAATTGGTATGGATGATCTTATTTGCAAGGCAGAAATAGAGACACAGACATAGAGAACAAATGTATGGATACCAAGGTGGGAGGGAGGGTGGGAGGAGTTGGGAAATTGGGATTGACACATATACACTATTGATACTATGTATAAAATAGATAACTAATAAGAACCTACTGTAGAGCACAGGCAACTCTACTTAATGCACTGTGGTGACCTAAATGGGAAGGAAATCAAAAAAGAAAGGGATATATGTATATGTATAGCTGATTCATTTTGCTGTACAGTAGAAACTAACACAACATTGTAAAGCAACTACAATAAAAATTAATTTAAAATAATTTTTGTTAAGAGGGTTAAAAAAAAAATGAAGTGCTTTCCCCAAGGTCATGTACCTGGCAAATTTTTGTTTCTAAAGGATGGACTGAAACCTAGGAATCTGGGTCCAGACCTGGGACTTAGACACTTTAACAGACCATATGAAGCCCTTGGCATGGTGCTGATACACAGTGAGGCTCAGCTGCTGCCGCCATTATTATTGGAATTTTTATCTTATTTTCCCCTTCTCTGACACACCAGAGCACTTACTGTCTGCACCTTATAGTCCTATGGACTTGTCCTAACCTTGTGTCATTCTCCAATGGCTTCCCCCATTGATGGCATTTCTCTCTGGCACAACTGCATTATGTCAAAGGCAGCATCAGCCTCCACACTGAACACAGCAAAGAGCTTGGCTCACTAGATGTGCTTGGTGATTAAGGCCTTGAGTCTCTCTGTATCTTTAGCAGTGACCAAGCAACAGACTCTAATCTCATCTAACAGTCCCAAAGTCAAGGTGGCTGTCTCCGTTTGACTTTCCAGGTGTCGATGACCTTCAGGTACTTGGCCATGACCTTCACTTGGGAGGAGTGGGGGCAATTGGATCTGGCACAGAAGACCTTGTATCAGGAGGTAATGCTGGAGACCTTCAGTCTTCTGGTCTTACTGGGTAAGGATGACCTCCCTCCCGTGTGGGGAACCCACAGCCTCTTTCTTCATTTTACCCTCTCACTCCAGGCCTGACTAGTAGACAAGGCCCCTGGAGTCCACCCTCCCTCCCACCCATAACTCCTGCTGTGTTCCTGTCCCACCTCCTCTTTCCTGGTCTCCCTGTGTCCAGCCAAGCACGATGAAGGGCCAAAAAACAGGAAGTAAAATCAAGAACTAAACGAAGCCCACCTTCACTCCAATACCTAGTACAGGCTGGCCTTAGTCTCAGGCCCTTATTCCAGATTCTCACTGGAGCGAAACTGAATGGTCAAGCTTTGTTGGATTAGGTGTCCCCATAATCCAGTGAGCAGGGGCTAGAGATGAAAGACCATTTTCCAAAACGTCCATGGGTCAGGCAGGCCACCCAGCAACAGTGAAACTACACAATCTCGGTTTAAAGGCTATTTTCCCAGATGCCTGCATGATCGTGCCTTGCTTCCTAAGGCCTGGGCCACAGTCCTCTGCTGGTACAGAAGATGATGTTCGAGGCTGTGCAAACAATATCAGCTGGCATTGATGGATACCTGAGAAAGCCGTTCCTTTTCCCCTTCTCTTTCCTGCCTCTGATTCTTGTCAGGAGAGTCTTAGTTTAGTGAGAAATCATTGATGTCTCCCCTAACTTCGGCTAATTTTCCTTTTCAACGCAAGGAGCAGCCCCTGACTCATACTGCAGGGAAGACCACATAAGCTTGCTGGAACTTACAACATTATTCTGTTTTCATTGTTATATTTTGATGGTAACCTATTTGTGAAAAGGGAATCTAGTTTTACCATTTACAAGTGATACAAGATTCCACTTCTGAAGAAATCAATTTAAGTAAACAAAATATGGGTCAACTGTTTTTAAAAAAGCAGTTTATAATAGTGGACACAGCTAATGCTCCCTGGTCACTCACACCCTATGGCAGGCCCTGCTCCTGACATGACTGTTACTACTCTACTAATTCTCACAGTATCTTTTGCTCATTCTGAACCCAGTTCTCTCCCCTCCAGGAAGCTGCTGCCCAAAGACAACTATGACAGTTTTTAGCATGAGTTATTATTTGAATATGCTTATTTGAGGTATAACTTATATTCAATAAAATGTACAGTCTTCAGTGTCTAGCTCAATTGTACATATTTCCGTGTACCCACTCATATGACTTCCACCTGGATCAAGTTGTGGAGCATTTTTTTTGCCCCAAAGCAGGTTTTCCCCAGTCTCTCAGTCAGTTCTCCACCAAAGACACCACTCTGCTGACCTCCACACCCATATAATGTTCAGGATTGGCCCGTTCCTGAACATTATATGAATGGAATCACACAGTGTGCACTGCTGTATGTTCGGAGTCTTTCACTCAACATCCTTTTTTGCGAGATTCATAGTACAAGGATTAATTTCTGTCCTGAGACTGTTGATGCAGATGTCTTCTGGTTTATACAGATTCCCTTTGCCTCACTTTGCACCATCACAAATCATAGCTCCAGAATAGACACTCAACATTCCCCAGATGAAACAGAAAGAGGTCAGACAGTCAGGCATCAGTTGACTTATACTTTTCAGTCCTCCCTGGGTACGTGGATCACTTGGAGAGCCTTTTTTTTTTTAACAGCTTTATTCATTTTTTATTTTTACTTTTTTAAACATTTTTATCGGAGTATGATTGCTTCATAGTGGTGTGTTAGTTTCTGCTTTATAACAGAGTGAATCAGAGTGACTTGGAGAGCTTTTAAGGCATTCTTGTCCAGGCTTCTTCCCCAGAAATTTCGTTCCATTTGGCTCATGGTCAAAACCAGGCATTCCCAAGTGCTTCTGATGCCCAGGGAGGTTGGAACACTGAAAATAGCTTCCAAGATGAGGGTGTCACCTTCCTGGGGTCCCATGGCTGTGTATAAAGGAAAGGGTACCCTTGAATTTGACTCTGTGGGATGGAGATCGGGGGGAATGGGTGTTAGGTAGACAGCCATCACTACCCTCTACAGACCTTTGGTCCAAGGATGGTGTTTGTGCTCTGGGTTTCCAGGTCACTCACAGGTCAGCATTTTATTCGCAGGTGTGGGAGCAGCCTCATCCCAAGATCCCATCTTTGAATATCATACTGAATAAGAGAGGTTCATTTGTGCCTTTACTCAAACACTGCTGTCCTGTTTTTCCATGATCAGAGTATCCTATTCCAAAACCAGAACTGATCCACCTGCTGAAGAACGAGCAGAGTCTGTGCGTGCCGAAGAGAGACCGCTCCTAAAGCTCCTGTCCAGGTGGGTGACCAGTAGCCAGCAGGTGGTGGGCCAGTGCACCCTGCAGACCGGTAGGGGACCACTGGGAAGCCTCTTGTTGTGACCTCCGTGGGGGCCCAGCGGCCATGGAGCCCTTTGGCCTGTCCTCTCACCCAGTTACACTCTTCCCCATTACTTGGGGCGGAGTAGGTTGTCTCGGGTAAATGTCAGGCTGTAGGCTCCATATCTTTGAGATTAACACCTGGCTTTGTCTCTCTTCAGCTTTGTGACCATGGGGATGTTGAGTGATCTCATCATTGTTAGAAATAAGCTAAGTTAATGCCAGCTTATTTAAATTAATGCTAGAAACTATAATCTCAGCAGCTCAGCACAGGGAGTTTTGTTTTTGTCTTTTTCTTTTCCTCATTCATGTCAAGATCTGCGTAAGTCAGTGGGAAGCTGTGTACCACGCAGCTATTCAGGGAACAGGGTACCTTTTATTGTCAACATGTGGCCTAATTTAGGCTTTCCTGGCATTCTCTGTCCAGCAGAGGGGAAATGAGAGAGGAATGAAAGAAGTCATACCCACTTGTACACGTAACATTGCCATCACCACTGCACTGACATCCCACTAATGAAACCTGGGCATTTGGCCACACCTGTATTCTCAGAGCTAGGAAATGGCTTAGCTGTGTGCCCAAGGAGAAGAGAAAATGGGTTTGGTGAACCTCTACTTAGTCTGCTACACTCAGCCTACAGTTAGAAAATGATAGTAATAATACTGGGTTGGCCAAAAAAGTTCATTTGTGTTTTTCCAAATGAAACATCTTACAGAAAAGCCCGAACGAACATTTTGGCCAACCCAATATTATCTCATTTTATCCCATTGGATTGTTTGAGGATCTAACTAGAAAATATGTAAACTTAGTATAGTACCTGACACATAGTGCCTCACAAAAAGTTAGCTTTGATATTGATATTGATATCATGTATGTAATGACATTAATTGTAATGAATAAGAGTAATATCATACATTTCCTTCAGAGCTCAGATGAAAAGAGCCTTTCTTTCTCTACTATTAATACCTCCATTTATACTCTGCATCCCACCATTTCCTACCTTCTTTATCCATTTATCTCTCCATATATGCATACATTTTTTCTGTTTGTCAATCAGACACTCAGAAGCAGTCCTTTCCCCATGTCATCCCTTCTGTTCTGTAAAACGTTTAGGTGTCCTTGACCTTGCCTGTCCCACAGCTGGGCTGCTGAGAGCACCAGAAGCCATCGCTGTGTTGACTGGCACCATATGAGAGTGACGGTCTCTCTTTGGTAGTCCCTCTGGCTGCACAGCCAGCTACATGTTTCTGCCCAACCCCTCCTCAGCTCCTTGGAGTTTGCTCCAAAATTTCACCCCTCTCCTCAATCCCACATCTCCACATGAATGTCTCAAAGGCATTTCATATTCATCATGCCTGAGAGGGAACTCATGATCTTGACCACTCCTCCTACCTCCCTAGTTGTAGTGAATGACCCTGCCATCTAGAAAGTTGAGAAGGCAGGAAACACAGGCAACAGCCCAACACCTCTATCACCATCAAGCCCAACATCTAGCCATCCTGAGGTCTGTCCATTCTACATCATACACATCTCCTGAATCCATCAGCTCATCAGCTCCACCACTAACACCTTGTCCATGCTATCATCATCTCTCGCCTACATGATGCTGACAGATTCCCACCTGATCTCTGCACATCTGCTCTGTGCCTCAGGTCAGCTCCCTCTCCTGCATCAGCTTCCCCAGCCACTCAGACCTTATTACAAATTCGCAGTTGCTGATGTCTCAGTAAATAACCAAATCCATGTTAAAAATATAATTGCTTCCATCTTCAACATCAGTGGACTCAACCTGGAGTGAAGCCCTGTTAATGCGATTAATATGGGAAAACCCTTCTCAAGAGAGCAGGCCTCACTCAACACTACAGCATCCACACTAGGGAGAAGCCATATGAATGCATTGAGTGTGAGGAGGCCTTCAATCACAGGTCACACCTCACAGAGAACCAGCATATTCACACTGGACAGAAAGCCTATGGGTACAGTGAATGTGGAAATACCTTCATAGACCACTCTGATTTTATCCAGTGGGGAAAAAAAACTCCTGGAGGGCGAAGAATGTAGAAAAGCCTTTTGTGACAGCTCTTCCTTAACTTGACATACATGGATTCGTGCTGGAAAGAAGTTCTATGAATGCAGTGAATATGGAAAGACTTTCAGTTACCACTCTGATTTTATCTGCATCATAGGACCCACCCCAGAGGAAAGCCCTTTTTACTGTAAAGAATGTAGGAAAGCCTTTTGTGACAAGCTATCCTCAACTAGACATGTGAGGTCTTCTTCACTGGGGAGAAGCCCTATGAGTGCAGTGAATGTGGAAAAGTTGTAAGCCTTAGTTCATCCCTCACTAGCCACTGAGGGATTCATAGTGGAGAGAAACCCGATGAGTATGAGAAACGTGGGTAGATCTTTCACGTGTGGGTAAACCTTGGTCTACTTCAGAGGACTCATAGTACGAAAATGCCTTTTGAATACAACCACTGTGGCAAATTGCTCAGTCAGTGGAATAACCTTACTCAACATCTGAGAATTCATATTGAAGAGAAACCCTATCATCCCGCAGGTACACAGTCTCTGCTGTAGCTATGCAGGGGTTCAGCTGCCTCAGGTAGCTGAAGCCCTGCATCACAGAGGTTGAAGGTCCTCCTCTCCTAGATCACACCTTGGTTCCTCACCAGGAAGACCTGTGCTGTAACATGGCTCACACAAAAACACGAGCCTCCAGTTGTTCCAAAGCAGGAATGATGCACAGTCCAATGGAGGAAGGATACCCTGGGGTTCAGTTCTCTCATTCAGTCTTCACTTCTGTGTCCAAAGGGGTCTGGTATGTTCTTGCTGGTATAAGCAAGAGTCATGAGTCATCCTTCATCCATATTACCACACACTGTGCCCTTGACACATCATGGGTAGTAAAGACACGTGGGTGACCAAGACTTGGCTTTTGAGCAGGAAGAGAACTCGCCGTCTAGTGTGGGAAACACACATGAAAACAGGTGCAGTAAAACAACTCTGCTGCTACAGTAGAAACCTGTCCAGGGCCCCCAAAGGCATAAAGAAGAGTAGGTTCAAAACTTGGGTCTTGGAGGAAAGATGTACAGGGGCAAGAGTAGTCTAGTTGCTGGTTGCTAAGGGCTTGGATACTGAGTATAGATTGGAATTCCAGCACTTCTGAGCTACTCCCATCACCAGACTTTGACAAGTCTCTTTTCCCCAGGCTTTAGCATTCTTGTCAGTAGAAATGGGAAGATGATCAGTAAATTATAAAGCACAATAAGGAGAGCAGAATAGGTTTCATGCAGACTCCTTTGTAGGCGTGGAAGCCAGGTTCAAAGATAGGGCATAGTATTCCTGCAAAAGACAATAGCATGGGCCAAGATTTTGAGGCTGCCAAGAGCTGGGCCAGTGTGGAGAGGAGGAGAGTGGCAGGTGTGAAATAGAGTGGGATGCAGAGATGGATGCACAGGTTTTTGTAGGCCATGTGAGGAATGTAGATTTTATCCTAATTGCTCTGGGAGGCTGTGGGAGGGTTTCACTAGGACAAAGACATGATCTGATTTGTTTTTAAATCTCCCTCTAACTAGTGTGTGAGGAAGGTACTTAGCAGAGCCAAGAACGGATGCAGGGCCTGTGGCCAAGCCGCGGTATAATCCAGGAGTGTGTTGATGGTGGACTGGCCCAGGACTGCAGTGTTAAGCTTGGGGGAACAGGGACATGTTAGGAAGCAGAGCTAACAGGATTTGTGGATGTATGGGTGGCTGAGATAAGGGGGTGGACCCCAGGGAATGACTTTTCCCATCTCGTAAAAACCCACTGCATACATGGGACTGCAGGGCATGTCCTATTCTCATGTTTAGATTTCTCAATCAGTACACAGTAACAGGTTGAGTGAGTGAAGCCTAAGGCTGCCATTTCTGGGGCATAGAAAAAGCAAGACTCTTCCCTGTCCCCAGGAGGGTCACTTGGGCAGTTCATTTTTCTATGGCTTTGTTTCTCTCACATAGACGGGCCTTGGCCCTGCCCAGATTAGATGATACTGGGAAGGAGACCATGTGGGTGGTGGGCAGAGCTGCAACTCTGTGGGGCACCATTCCCAGCTACTTACCAAGCATCACTGAGGGCAACTCAGGGATCTCTAGGTCTTGATTTCCTTCTCTGTAAACTGGGCAGATCACCTCTCCAGGCTGCTGTGTAGATTAAAGGATACAGAGTCTGTACACATATGTATGCTTGATATATGAACATGTTTAATAAAGGGCAGCTATTTTTGTAATTACTATCACAGTTTTCCTCCTTTGTACTGTCCTTTCCCCACCCCCATCTCCCTCACCAGAGAATGCTGCTGACCTAGGGATTTTCTGAATAAAAGCACACGTACTACAGTTTCCCAATGACATCTCAGCTGGCTTTAGGCCTTAACGTACCTTGGTTGTGACCCTGATGACCTTCCACATAAGATCTTGGCACCTCTCCAGCCAAACGTAGGACATCCCTACCCACGCTCTGGCTCCTTTTCCACTGGTGGTGGCTGAGGATGCCATGGAATTAGTCGTACTTTGAATGAAAATTTAAATTCACTGAAAATTAAATCCCTCATACAGGGTATTTTGGGCCAATAAAGATCACTGACTGCTAATTTGAACATTTCTCTCATATTCACTTAATGTAACAGTTGATGTATTTGGTTTTAAATATATTCTTTTATTTTGTAGATTTCTTTGCCTCACTGTTATTTAGGTGGTCATTTTTTATAAAGTTTCCATTGATTACTTATTTACAATCCAAATTTTCTTTCTTCTAGTTTGGAAGTGTATACCCTGATTCTTAGTATTGTTTAATCTAAAAATTACATATTGCTTAATCTAAAAATTACAAACTTATTTAACATAATAGAACAAGGAATTTCAAACACTTTACCTTCCTCCTCCACCATATTAAGAGACTTAGAACATTAACCAATTTGTCCCATCTCAATATATACTTTTTTTTTTTTTTTGCGGTACGTGGGCCTCTCACTGTTGTGGCCTCTCACTTTGCAGAGCACAGGCTCCGGACACGCAGCCTTGGCGGCCATGGCTCACGGGCCTAGCTGCTCTGCGGCATGTGGGAATCTTCCCGGACAGGGGCACGAACCCATGTCCCCTGCATCGGCAGGCGGACTCTCAACCACTGTGCCACCAGGGAAGCCCTTATACATATTATTAAAATATAAAATATTGGTTTTCAATTTAAATATATATATATATATATATATATATACATGTTGTTGAGGCTATACATGGTAATGCTGTCATTCTAACTTCATAACAGAATATTATTCATGTTTTACACAGATAATGAGCACTTTTTAAATCCACAGATGCACCTCTCCTTGGATCCTCATTTCTTCTATCATCGCAGATCTTTCACCTGGGATCACTTTTCATCATTAAATAGAAAATCCTTAAAGAAGAATTTTGTTTTCTGCAGGTTAATTTTACATTAAATTTCTCATTTATTATGTGAAGTCGTTTATTTCATACTCTTGATTCAGAAGCACTATTCAGTTGTTTAGAAAGCTGGGTTAGTAGTTATTTCTTCAGCAGTTTGAATAGGTCCCTTCCACTGTGTCTCTGAACCACAACTATATGTTTGTAGTCTCCAGCTCCGAGGTTAGGTTAGGAACAGAAATCCTAACATTGATGGAGGCAGTGATTGAATGGGCTGTGGGGTTGTCACATAAAAAGGATGAGCGTGCTGAGGGTGTGAGAGAAATAATATAACAGGTATCTCGTGGCCAAATTGATTGATCGTGTAGAAACTGGCTAGGTGCTCAGCAATCCCTTTTTCTCTTCCTGGACACCCAGCTTCCCTTTCACTTAATTGGCGCTCGCTTGCAGATGGCAGGTTCAGGTGATGGACTGACAAAGTCTTGATGAGGGCAGTCCCTGGTGTCTCTGAGCCACTGGTCATCAGGCTGTGCCATCTCCTGGTCAAACATATGTATCTGGGTGTGGCTGCTTTGAGAGCCAGAGGGGAGGTAGGAGCCAGGTGAAGTTCCTGAGAATTAGAGACGAACGGTGACTTGTCAACTGCTGTCACACTCTTGAAATCACATCACTTCCACTTCAGCTTTGGCCTGAGAGGCAGTTAGACATGATGTTGTCAAGTGTTGACTCATACGGCCTTGTAAGAATTCATCTGTTAGGCAATAGGCCTGCCTATAGTTATGAAACCCTTCTTCGTGATCTATTTTTAAGAATAAAAAATTTTAAAGGAGCCAAATGCTGCAAATTAAGTTTTAGTCATGTTGAATCTGACGTTGCAGAGACCCCTGAGTGGAGGTTATGAATAGGCAGAACTGGACACACAATTATGGTGTGCTGGGGGGGCTTTCAGGTTATAAGCATCCAAAACATGGCATCTGGTGTATGGATGAGTATGGAATTGTGGGTTAGATTTAGGAGGTGGAATCTTCTGGTCATGGTGGCAAGAAAGATGCAAGGAAAGAAAGGAGAGGGGGGCGCCCAGGACCGGTTATCTTGCTCGGGCAAATGAGTGAGGATGGTGGGCATCACAAGGACAGGAGAGGGAATACAGTGGCCATGAGGGGTGCCTGCGGGAAGATCAGGGTCTAGCAGGTAGCCAAACATTCCAAGGGGGAATGGATTTTAGATGGATGCTGAGGTTTAGCAGGAATGGAAGTAAAATACAATAAGGCCTGGCCTAATGCTTATTCACCCCTCTGTGGACATACCAGGCTTTTGACCTGGTGACCATTGGTGATGAAGGGACAGAATGTGCAACACAGATGAGAAAATGATCGAGGGCATCAGACATCTGTGTGTAGTTATGACTGAGGCTGAAGCCAGGAGCAGAGTCCGGTGGGAGGCCGTCAGAGCAGGATTGGGTGCCGCCCTTGCCAGTGGGTTAAGTCATGTCTCCCCTAAAAGATATGTGGAAGTGCTAACATGCAGCACCTCAGGATGTGACCTCACTTGTAATTAGTCTTTATAGAGGTAATTAAGCTAAAATGAGGTCATTAAACTGGGCCTGAATCCAATATGCCTGGTGTCCTCAGAAAAAGGGGAAAATGGACACAGAGACAGATACAAAGGGAAGATGATGTGAAGACACACAGAAAATGGCCAGGTGACTGGAGCAGTACATCTACAAACCAAGGAACACCAGGGACTGCCAGCAAACACCAGAAGCTAGACAAGGCAAGGAAGCACTCTCCCCTAGAGCCGTTAGAGAGCATGTGCTGCCGACACCTTGATTTCAGACTTCTAGCTTCCAGAACTGGAGATAACAAATTTCTGTTGTTCAGTGTGTGGTACTCGGTTACAGCAGCACTAGAAAACTAATACAGGGACTTCCTTGGTGGCGCAGTGGTTAAGAATCCGCCTGCCAGTGCGGGGGACACGGGTTCGATCCCTGGTCCGGGAAGATCCCACATGCCGTGGAGCAACTAAGCCCATGCGCCACAACTACTGAGCCTGCGCTCTAGAGCCCACGAGCCACAACTACTGAGCCCACGTGCCACAACTACTGAAGCCCACGTGTCTAGAGCCTGTGCTCCGCAACAAGAGAAGCCATCGCAATTAGAAGCCTGCACACTGTAACAAAGAGTAGCCCCCGCTCGCTGCAACTAGAGAAAGCCTGCGCACAGCAACAAAGACCAAACACAGCCCCCAAAAAAGTAATTAATTAAAAAAAAAAGAAAACTAATACAGAAGGTCTTGGGCAGGATGAGATCCTGGTTGCATTTGCAAAACGCTCTCTGAATGCCAGGTGCAGAGTGATTTGTGGGGAGTCTATGGAGAAGGCTAGGGTGTGGGCCAGGAATTGGGTAGCAGTGGTGTTGGGGGTTCATGGGGAAGGGGGGTCTAGAGTTATGAGGGAAGTGCAGTCTAAAGAGTGATATGCATGTAGGGAGGAAGTGTTAACTGTTGGCTCCAGGGCCCTGGTTTTGGGGATTGAAGAAGACTGAGTTATGATCTTGGTGCCACCAGGAGATGGGGTTGGGCCTTGTGTATTCATCATGTCTTTTTATTTTCTGTATTCATGATGGGTTGACGTCTTGGGGACCTTGCTGATCCTGGAGAGACTGCGCCTCCCAGAGCTAGCTAGTTCCTAGAGGCAGTAAAAAAGTTACCTGTGAGCAAGTCTTTGATATGCAAACCAACCAATCTGGGTCCATACCCCCACCCACCTCCTTTTATCAGGCTCCTGCAGCCTAGGACACTATCCCCCTGCCCTAAAGTGCCCCAGGGCCGGGTGCTGGACAACTAGATGCCACCTCATAGCCCAGAACTTACCAAAATTATTCAAACTCTCCAATCCTAAACCTGCTCAGCTTGCCTACCCTGCTTTGCCCATTCCTTCCTGCAAAAACCACAATGGTCTCTGGCGCCTGTTTTCTTCTCACTCCTCTGCCTCCTGACCAATCCTGGTGCCTCCCCATGCGGCCCAGCATGGCTTGCTGTGCTCCTTCCTCTTGGGAGTTGTAAGTAATAAACTCTTCTTTCAAAGACAGTTTTCTCCATGTCTGTCATCTTACCGTACCTGATAAAAACAAACCCCAGGTACATCTTAAAATACCCTGCCTACAAAGCCCAGAGCTTAGTCGTTGTCTATCTGCCTGCCTGTCTGTTGTCACTGTGGGTTAACACAGCGATCAGTGGGGTATTAGTTGAGAGTGAGCACCAGTGTCTGGTATCTCCTCTGAATTGCGAAGTTGGGGAAGAAGTTGAGCACGGGATGGATTATGGGAGGATGGACTGGGGCCCTGCCGATCGTGGAATGAACTGCCCCCACACAAAGTGCCGTATGACCTTTGAGGATATTGCCATTTAGTTTTCCCTGGGGGCAGTGAGGACAGCTTGATGAGGCTCAGACAATCCTGTACTGGGAAGTGGTGCTGGACAGCTTTGCACTTGTAGCTTCACTGCATAAGGCCTTCACATCTACCCCAGTGGCCTGAGCTGGTTTCCACCGGTCCCCTTCTCCCCAGAGGCAGCTCTCATCCCCACAGCTGGAGCATGGGCACGTCCTCCTTCCCCCTTCCCTGGCCTACGTGCCAGGGTTCCAGGGCTGAGCTGTGTGCACTGCTCTAGGCAGTATAGTCCTCTATCAGCTGCAACAACCGCCACCCTGAAGCCCTGCAGCTGAGGGGCGAGAGTCATTCATCTTGAGGTCAGCCTGGTGGATCCCATCTGGCTTAGCCAGTTCCTCCTTAGATGGTTGTCCAGTTCTGGGACAGTTCCGTGATTTGGGTTCTGCCGCCCCTTTCAGCTGACATTTCCTGGGTTCTGGCTGTGCCAGGAATTATAGACACTGACATAGGCGCTATCTGTCTGGGACCACTGGATTATTCCTGCCAGACATTCCTCAGAGGGGTTTGTTTGTTTTATTTTGTTTCATTTAGGTTTTCTTTCCTGTAGTCTATGGTAGAGTAGTTCACCTGGGCAACTTTACCTACCATATCTTTCCCTTAGGACTCTCATGTTTGCTGAGCAGAGCAAACATTACTGCAACTGTGGCAAGAGGTGCTCAAGGTGCTCAAGGTGGTCCGGCCTTGCTGAGTGGGAGCTGGGGGACGGCATGACGTCAGGACTAGGTTCAGATCACACCAGCGACATGTCTCCTGTTCACTATTGTGTTCCAAAGCTAATGGCCATACCTCCTCTACATCATTCCTTCCCCATTCTTGCAACGTGACCACTTGTTATTTCTACTCTGACTGTGGGTCCCTGGCTGCACTCCCCATCCCCCTGCAGTCTCCACCTCTCACCCTCTCCACTACTCCTCAGGGCTCTCCAACTTGGCCTGTGATTAATGTGTTGTGACTCGTGCGCATTTCCGTTAATAGCCCCTGGACACCAGCGACTCAGCTGCAATCAGACTTTCCTGGGGCCTAGTTCTGCACAGGGTTCGTGTGTTACCGGCAGCCAAGGCCTTGCTAAAAAGTGTTTACAGAGAAGTAACCTGAGAACCCTGCCTCTCCATCCAGTTCCGTGTCCCACCCTTGTATTCTTGGCTTTGGTGAGTATGTGGCACTCTTAAGGCTGCCCCTAGATTCTGTAACCTTTAGAGGCTTACTAGTGCACAGCACGCCTTCCTTACCCTGACCTCAGCGCCTTCATCTTCCCAACAGTCCCATGCCCTCGTTCCTGGGTCATATGTTTGGGATGGGCTGTTTCTTCCCACAAAAGTTAACAATAATTTCTCCAGCATGTCTCAGCTTTCAGTGTTCTGGCACAGAGCGGAGGGTGAGGGGTCCCCTTCTGAGCATAGTAGAAGTGTCGCATGTTAGGAATCCCACTCAGTTAGGTCCTTCCACTCAGAAGACCTACCCCTGTGACATGCATGGTCTACTCTTGAAAAACATTTTGCACCTGGCTGGATACCAAGCCGTACACCCAGGGCAGAGACCACACACTCGTGTGGCAACAGATGCAGCAGAATGTCACGAAGTCCATCCGAATTTTGGGAGGAGGGAAGGGGCTCCTTTGTAAAGAGCTGTAGAGCTGACACATCAGAGAAACCTTTCAGATGCAGGGAGGTTGGGAAGGACTGCTTGGTCACATCAGGCTTTCTCCAGTGTCAGGTCACTCACCAGGGAATGACCAGGAAGGGGAGAAACCTCACAGGAGCATCAAGTGTGCAGTGGCCTTTCCCACTGTGCAAAGGCATTACAAGTGAAGTGAATTTGGAGAAACCTTCAGCTACAATTTCACACTTGGTCAGCACCAGAGAATCCATATTGGAGAAAGGCCTTATGAGTGGCGGCGTACTGTGGGGAATTCTTTAGACGGACCTCCACTCTCATTGCTCATCAAAGAGTTGACAATGAAGAGTTGAGCTATGAGTGCAGTGAAAGTGGAAAAGCAAACCTTACATTTCCGAAATAAACTCCTCTCTGTCTTGATGCACAATCCTTTTCATATATTGCTGGATTTGATTTGCTAAAATCTTATTGGGATTTCTGCATGGATGTTCACAAGGAATGTTGGTCTGCATTTTTCTTGTAATGCCTTAGTCTGGTTGTGGTATCAACAGAATGCTAAGTTCACAGAATATATTGGTTAAACATTCCCTACTCTTCCACATTTTAGAAGAGTTTGTGTAGAATTATTACTTCTTCCTTAAGTGTTTGGCAGAATTCACAGTGAAGCCATTTAAGCCTGCAATTTGCCTTGTGGGAATGTTTCTAAATAGAAATTTAATTTCTATAATAGATATAGGGCTAAATAAGTTAAATGAGCTTTCATGGTTTGTGTCTTTAAAGGTAATTGTCCATTTCATTTAAGTTTTTCAATTAATGCCATAAAAGAAGTTCACAATATTCCCGCATTAACATTTAATATCCATAGAATCTGTGGTGATGTCTGTTCACTCTCTCATTCTTGATTTCATAATTTGTGTATTCTCTATTTCTTGATAAAATTTGGCTAGAGGTTTATCAATTTTACGTATCTTAAGGCTTTTAGTTTCAATGATTTTCTCTAGTTTTGTTTCTTTGTTTCACTGGTTTCCATTTTGATCTTTATTATATCCTTTTCCTGGTTTCTCTTATTTTTCTAATTTCTTAATGTGGAAACTGAGTTCCATGATTTAAGACGTTTCCTTTTTAAAATGTGTTTAATGTGATACATTTCCCTTTAAATACTCTTTTAGCTGCCTCCCACAAATTTTGATATGTTGTGTCTTCATTTCCATTCAGTTCAAAATACTTTCACAGAACAAATATCTTTAAAATTGATAAAGTCTCATTTATCAGTTTTTTCCCTTCTGTCCTGTGCAATCATGTCTAAGAATTCTTTATCTAGCCTTCACCATTTTCTCTATTTTTCTATAAATCTTTCATAGTTTTCCAGGTTCATCCACATTGTATAATTCCTTGTGTCATTCCTTTTTATAGCTGAATAGCATTCTATTGTATGTTTATAGCACACATTGTTTATCCATCCATTGACAAAAATTTCAATTATTTCCACCTTTTGGCTATTGTGAATAGTGCTGCTATTAACACTGTGTGAGAGTATTTGTTGAAGTACTTGTTTTCAATTCTCTGAGGTGTATACCTAGCCATGGAATCATATGCTATGTGGTAGTTCTATGCTTAACTTTTTGAGGAACCACCAAACTCTTTTTCCACAGCAGCTGACCCATTTTACATTCCCACCAATAATGTACTGATTTTTGCATGTTGATATTGTACCCTGCAACCTTTCTGAATACATGTAGTTTTTCTTGTAGATTCTATGAGACTTTCTATATTTAGAATCATGTCACCTGTGCATAGAGGTAGTTTTACTTTTTCCTTTCCAAATTTAATGCTTTTTGTTTCTTTTTCTTGCCTAATTTCTGGCTAGAACTTCTAGTACATTGTTGAATAATAGTGGTAAAAGCAGGAATCCTTGTCTTGTTCCTAATCTTGGGGAGAAAGCTCTCAGTCTTTCACTATCGAGTATAATTTTAACAGTGGCTTTCTTGTAAATACCACTTATCACATTGAGAAATTTTTCCTCTATCTCTAGTTTTCTGAGTGTTTATTACTATTATTGTTATTATAAAAAGGTGTTGGACTTTATCAAATGCATTTTCTTTGTCAATTGAGATTATCATGTCTTTTTCTGTTTATTAATGTGGTCTATTGATTTTATTTTTTCTTTTTTTAACGTTATTTTATTTATTTTTGGCTGCATTGGGTCTTCATTGCTGCACGCGGACTTTCTCTAGTTGCAGCGAGCAGGGGCTACTCTTTGTTGCGGTGCACAGGCTTCTCATTGCCGTGGCTTCTCTTGTTGTGGATCACCGGCTCTAGGCATTCAGGCTTCAGTAGTTGCAGCGCATGGGCTCAGTAGTTGTGGCTCGCGGGCTTAGTTGCTCCACAGCATGTGGGATCTTCCCGGACCAGGGCTTGAACCCATATCCCCTGCATTGGCAGGCAGATTCTTAACCACTGCGCCACCAGGGAAGTCCCCACTTGATATTCTTATATTGAACCACTCTTGCATTCCTGGGATAAATCCACTTGGTTGTGGTGTATAACCCTTTATAAATTTTTAAATGATGTTGGATTTGGTTTTCTAATATTTTGTTGAAGATTTTTGTATCTATTGATATATTCGTAAGGGATATTGATCTGTCATTTCCTGCTAATATCACTTCTCAGTGTTCTCATTGGTAAAAGAGAGACAATGGACATTAAGGTACAAACTTCAGGATGGACAGCAGAGTAAACAGAAGCTGACATCCCCTGCAGTCCCCTGCAGGATGGAATAGTCTCACCAGGTTCAAAGGTGGGGAACAGCATTGCTGATAAAGGAACTAGCATGTGCCAAAACCCCTGGGCTGAAAAGAGCTCGGTCTAGTGAAGAAAGCAAGTGAAGCCAATGTGGCTGAAGGAAGAAAGTGCAAGGCAGTGAGATACAGGGCACAGGGGGCTGGGGCATAAGTCTTCATAGGTCATGATGAGAAATTTGGATCTTATGTTAAGTGCTCTGGGAGTCCATAGGAGGTTTTCAGTAGGATAGTGACATGATCTGTTTTTGAAATAATTATAGATTCAAAATAAGTCATAAAGATAGTAGAGAAGTCATGTTACCCTACACTCAGTTTCTCCCCAATTGTTACTTCTTAGGTAATTATTAGAACATCAAAACCAGGAATTTAACCCTCATACAATACGTGTACATGTAATACTACATAACTGCATCACGTGAAGAATTGTGTAACCACCACTGCAATCAAGATACAGAACCATTCTATCTCCATGAAAATCTCCCTCATGATATCCCTTTATCCCTTTATAGTCTCTCCTCCTCTCTCTCCCTCTCCTTTCTCTCTCTCAATGCCACTGAAAGGAGCCTATAATGTCACTCAGTTCCCCTGGAAACAAGAAGAATGGCATGCCATGCAGGGCCACAGGAGATTTTGGTCAGAAAACAGAAGCAAGAGCAAGAGATAAGTTTAGGCCACAGACTATTGGGGTTTCCATGAGAAAGGCAAGACAGAGCAGGGTAAACAATGTATATTCAGGAGGTATGGCTGCCCTTAAGAATTGGCTAGCCCTAGGGCTTCCCTGGTGGTGCAGTGGTTGAGAGTCCACCTGCTGTTGCAGGGGACACGGGTTCGTGCCCCGGTCTGGGAAGATCCCCCATGCCGCGGAGCGGCTAGGCCCGTGAGCCATGGCCGCTGAGCCTGCGCGTCCGGAGCCTGTGCTCCGCAACGGGAGAGGCCACAACAGTGAGAGGCCCGCATACCGAAAAAAAAAAAAAAAGAATTGGCTAGCCCTAGAAGGGGCAGCTCTGACTGGGGAGAGACTACCCCTCCCAGAGCTAGCCAGTTCTTGAGGATAGCAAAGGACTCAGCCCAGAACATGCAAACTAATCAATCCAGAGCTCTACCTCCTCTATCTGCCTGTGTGCCCCAGGAAGCAATATTCCTCTGCCTTAATCATTCCAGGGCCAGGTACCAGGCAACCAGCTACCACACCTATAACTTAGAGCCCATTGAAATTATTCAAACTAGTTGAATTATAAATTGTTTACCCTGCCCTGTCTGTTAGTTTGATAGGAATTATATTAAACCTATTTATCAGTCTGGGGAGATTTGACATCCTTACTGTGTTGTCTTCCAATTCGTTAACACAAAATATCTTTCCATCTATTTACATCTTTAACATATTAAAGTATAGATTTATAAATTACTTCCATTTGGACAATATAATGGATTTAGAACAATTTCCCCATATTAAATTATGTGTTATTGAGGATATATATGGTAAGTTCATCTTTCTAACTCAAAAAGGAAATATAATGATTTCATATAGCTAATGAGTGGTTGTATAAATGCACAAACACACCTTTCTTGTATACTTATTCCTTTTATCATTGCAGAATTTTCAACTGGAATCACTTTACTTTGACCTTAAACATGATCTTTAGACTGTCATTTTGTGAGCGTTATTTTTCCATTAATTTCACATTTTTGGCCTTAAATGGTCTTATTTCACACTGTTCTTGTAAGGTACTTTGCTGTGCATAGAAATTTCAGCTGGCAGGGGTATTTTTCCCAGTAGTTTATGTCCTTCCATCATGTCTTTGATTGGCAGTTGCACATCAGGTCTGGGTGGAAGCCACATTTAGCTTTGTTTTGAGCTTCCTGATCTTAGAGGAACAAAATCTGGACCAGATGCGTAATATGACACATCACTCTGAGATTCTAAAATTTAGATGAGGTCAGAGACAGGACAGGGTTTTGGCTTGTCACATTAAGGAGTAAGTGAGAGTGTGGAATGTAGAGGATAAATAATAAAAAGGATACCTGATGACCAAATTAAAGGATTGTGCTAGAAAATGGCTGGGTGGTCATCAATCCATTTGGGGACCATGTGAATGAGTTGTGGGTAATGGAATATGGGCAGAAGTGATTGTGAAGCTGTCATCATTATGTTTTCTCATTTCTGCTCCATCCTCGGAATGCCTCTTTGGACTTAATGCTTTCACTTCTCACAACCCCCAGGATTTACTGCCATCTTCTTGTGGACTCTAAATTTGGGGGATGGGTTGACAGTCCCTTGATGAGAACAAGACTTGGTGACCCTGAGACCCTGAGTGTTAGACTTGGCTGTCTCACGACCATTCATTTGTGCCTGGCTGCCCTGAGGGCTGGAAGGGTGAGGTCCTGGTTCCTATGAATTAAAGATGAAAAATAACATCATCTTAACCAACAAACTAGAAACCATGTCAACTTTACTCTTCACTTAGGCCTGCAGGCAATTACTCCTGGTGATGCTAAATTTTGAATCCTGTGGCCT
Organism: Phocoena phocoena; assembly: GCF_963924675.1. Classification (NCBI taxonomy): domain Eukaryota; kingdom Metazoa; phylum Chordata; class Mammalia; order Artiodactyla; family Phocoenidae; genus Phocoena; species Phocoena phocoena. The sequence goes on from NC_089238.1 coordinate 16,439,652, forward strand.
GTAAGGAAGTATCCCTTGGAAAATAGATTTACCTATATTATGAAACTCTGCTGCATGGACCATTAAAAAAAAAACAAAATGACGTGAGCCAAATGGTACAACACTGTATTATGTAAAAGTCTTAAACACTACTTAGGAGGCTTCTTGTTGAGCCAGAGAGTCAATATATTTCATGTTTTGACAAATATCACCAATGACTCTGCAAAGAAGTATATCAGACTTATTCTCACAGCAGTGTATGCCAGATCCTTGTGAAGACATTGCCAATAATACTAATATAAAATAATAATAAAATGACAGCAAAAGCTCTTAAGTACTTATCATTATGTTAGGCCTAGTACTAAGCACTTTTTAGTTATCTCCCAGAAAGTAGATAGTTTTGTCTCATTCATTGGAATTTAAAGGGTCCGGTTCTTAACTGTGTTGGACCATTAAAATCCCCTGGAGGGCTTAGGCACAAGTATGCGGGGGGGGGGGGGGGGGGGGCGGCCCACCCAAAGAATAATCTTCATTTTTCATTGTAAATCCTGGCTCAGAGAGGTGAAACGCTGGGGCAGGAGCACAGTGCGGAAGGTCAAGGCATGGGTCACGTGTTACAGACCTTTAAGGGCGGGGCATTGCCTGAAGGGACGAGGAAATCTGCGTGCCTTTAAGAAGAAACGAGGCCACGCCCCCTCTTTGGAACCTCAGGGTACAGTTTTCACAGAAAACAGGAAGTGAGCTCCCCAGTTCACCGGATGCAGTCAGAAATTACGTTACCCACAAGGCAGTGCCTCGAACGTCGGCGGCGGCAGGAGAGTCAATGACGGACGGCGGAGACCGGTATTCCCTGCTGCAGCTTGGGTGGAGCTTCTGGCGTCGGGTCTTAGGACGTCGTTGGGAAGTGGCCGGTATGTCCTTACTGGCCTTTCTGGCTGGAGCACTGGGCATTGGCGGCTTCTCAGAAAAAGGTCTTCAAGACCGAGCAAAGGACAGCGAGGAGAATGGGACCCACCTCTACGCTTTTGTATGAGCCGTGACCCGCCCCCCCTCGAGCGGGTTGTCAGCCGAGCACTCTCCGAGCTCGGCCCCAGCTTTCGGTCTCCGCAGGTCCCGGAGGCGGCTCCCGGGGCCTTGTGCGCATCCCACACCGCGGACACTCAGGTCCCAGGTGCTCCCGCCCAGGGCTGGCCTGAGGAGTCGGCTGAGCCCGCTGGACCGGCTTTTGTCGCCGCCTCTCGTCGTCCCGCTCTGCCCACAGGGCCCCATGGCGGCGCCGGAGCTGGTGAGTGGAGGGTTCCGCAGGCCCATGTGCGCTGGGGTCGCTGTCAGCACGGTTCCACTCGCTATGATATAGGGAATCTCGGGAACTTTTGCCTTTCCCTCTTAATACTCTCGGATCTGGAGGTCCAGTGAGAATGGGGTGTGGGAACGACAGTGCTAATCACTTCCAACCCAGGCTTCTGAATCCGGGCCAGGGGTTCAGGTGTGGAGAGGCACCCATTTCTGGCTCTAACCTTGAGCTTGTCGATTGGCCTCCATTCCCTCGGGTCTAAAATTGGACTATTAACTATTTTTCTCTTTCGGTTGAGGGAACTGGAGAGGATATGCGTGTGACGTGTGTCCTTCAGTGCTCAGCAGGACCCAGAGAGCATCACTCTCGATGTGGTTTCCAGAGAGGGACTCTCCTGGTCCTGCTATTATCTTAGTCTCACACCCAGATGGAGTCTGACCCCCAGGCCTCCCTGCCTCGGGCCTCAACCCAGCTGAAAGCTGGGAGACTGGGATGAGAGAGCCTCTAGAGCAGAGGTGAGGTGGGAGCAGCGTTTTTGGAATTGCTGCTCCGCTAATAGGAGTAGAAGTTCCCTGGACAGACCAGAAGACAAGCCAGTCACTGAATTTATCTTTGCAGATGCCATCTGGGTACCACAAGTGAAGTTGGCTTGCCACTTATGGCAGTGAACCCATTTTCCTAGCACATTTACTTATATTTGAAAAGTGAATCCATTACAGTATTCCTTAATGACAGTGCATAGGAATGTTGTGTCTCAAGGCATGTAAACACATGGACAGGCCTTAAGTTATTCTTCAGCGTGCCACCTTGTTTGCTCTCATCATAGCTCAGATCACCTTCAGAACTTCTCTTATTTACCCATATTTCCTCACCTGACTTGCTCCCTAACTTCATTCCAGCCTTGTTCCACATCCACTCAGAGAGGTCTTCCCCAGTTGCCCCATCTAGAGTCTCCCGTATCATAAAGTCTCCCATAATCTTTGTAGTCATCTCACTCACTTTTGGGGGTTTTTTCGGAGCCCTCAGGGCCATATGACTATCTTGATCATTTATTTAGTTTCTTGTCAAGGATCTTTCCTTGACAAGAGTGTGAGTCCTGTTCTCTGCTTTATTCCCAGGCTTAGAAGAGTGCTGGGCCTGTACCAGGTGTTCAGTAAGCAGTTGATGAATGAAAGATTCGACCGTCTGGGGCTCCCATCATACTTAAATCTAACTCCCCCACCGTGCCTGATCCAGAGGGACCTGGTTTCAAATCTTGCCCCTTCTCATTAGACATATGACTCTGGGCAGCTTGACTTTGAGTCCCCATTTGCTGAGTGTGAAATGGAGACAGTGATGGTGTTTACCCCATGGGCTGCAGGAGGATTAATGAAATTCACAAATACACACTGAGCACTGACATGTGCTGGGCACTGCAGTGTTTGCTTTATGAACATTTTCACTTAAATTCCCACAACATGGTGAAGTTGGTAATGTGGAAATTGAGGCTCAAAGAAATTAGCATCAAAAGGCTGGATTTAAGCCCCAGGAAGTCTAGCTCCAGACCTAGAGTCTTTTAGTTGCTTTAACACAGCACCTAAAGCCCTTAGGTGCAGGCAAACAGTGCAGACCAGTGAGGCTCAGCTGCTGCTGTGTTATCATTACTTGAATTACAGTAATGGACTCACAGTCCACACAAGATTACCACTGTTTTGTGTCACTCTCCAGTGGATTCCCATATAGGTGGCTTTCCTCTCCTGCACCTTTGTATTCTGTCAAAGGCACCATCTACCTCCCTCCTGAGCCCAGCACAGACCTTGGTTCTCAGGAGATACTCAGTGATTCAGGCCTTGGGTCTCTCTGGACTTTTGCCACTAACCAAGCAGTAGACTCATACAGGCACCCCACCACTTCTGTTTGACTTTCCAGGAATTGGTATCATTTGAAGATGTGGCTGTAACCTTCACTGGGGAGGAATGGAGACATCTGGACCTGGCCCAGAGGACCTTATACCAGGAGGTGATGCTGGAGACTTGTGGCCTCCTGGTCTCACTGGGTAAGGCCTCACCTGTGTGGTACCCACAGCCTCTTTCATTCCACTCTCTCTCTCTAAGCATGGCTGGTTGAGAAGACCTGAGGAACCTGCCTTCCCTTCTCCCTCCAGCCCCAGCATGTTCTTATCTAACCTCCTCTTGCTTGGTTTCCTTTTCTGCATCAAGGATTGTTGTACAACAAATGCAGTTCTTCTCAACACTTTTACCCAAGTGTCCAATATAAGCTGACCTCAATCTGACATTCTTATTCCAGATTCCCATGATCTGGAATTCAGCTTGATTGGGTCAAATGTCCTCAGAGCCCAGTTAACAGGACCTGTGGTTAATGGGACGTTCTCCAAGAACATGGTGAATTAGACAGACAGGAAGCTATTTGTCATCAGTGCTACTGGTATCTTTCCAAGCAACACAATCTCAGCTAAAAGAGTTCTTTGACCCCTGGTACCTGCACAGTCGTCCCTTATGTCCTAAGGCCTGTGCCTTGCTTCTCTGAGGCTATGGGAGTTAATTTTAGAGAGTACACAGACATATTTTCAAATGGCATTGATGGGCATCTGAGAAGGCTATTTCTTTTTCCCTTCTTTCCTGCCTCTTGACTGTTGTTGAGAGAGTCTGGGCTTAGTGCTGAGTCTTCAGCGTTCACATGGCTGTTGGCTGATTTCCCCTTCAGCAGAAAGAACAGTCGCAGGACTCACAGACTTGAGTCGGCAGCATGAGCTTGCTGGGACCACGATTATTTTTGTTTTATCATATTTTTATAGTAACCTTCCACTTAGCCCCAGTGAACTAGTATCTTTAAAGGGCTTAGAATAGAACTGGGAACATAGCAAGTGCCACACGTGCATTTGTTATATATAATAAATTAATACATCCCAAGTGTTCTCCCACCTAAACCTTAAATGTCCACTTTATCCAGAAATGGTTACCTCTGACAGGGCTCTCCCAGCCTTGTGTCCACATAGTCTCTCCCAGGAGGTCAGTCATCAGTGAAGTAAATCCAGTGTTATTTTATGACAATTGTGATTAGTTGTTGAAAGGAGACATCTGGGGAATAGTATTCCAGGTGGAGGGACCGACACGAGCCAAGTCCCTGAGGGGTCAGGGAGCTCAGGTCCAACAGAGGCGAAGGAATATCTGGTTCTCCTTTTCCACGGCCCCATCACTGAGCTTGGTGCCAGGCGTATGGCAGACATCAGTGAACATTTGCTCAGTGACAGCTGGGTGCACTCTGGCTTGCAGTACAGGATTTTCTAATCAGAGCTTCTGTGGTCCTGGTTTCTAAGTCATTGACTTCTCTCCAGAGTCCTCCTGTCCCTTAGCCTTCGAATTTGGCAAAATATATTTGGCTGCATGTACCAGAAAACCACCTCATACACGTTTCACCCTGAAAAAAGTTTATTACTTCACCTAATGAGAAGCCCTGAGGTGGTGCTGGCTCCTGGGTTGGTATCTACCAACCCAGTTGTCTCTGTTTGTCTGCTTTCTCTCCTTGGCCCAGATCATCAGGCCAGCATCCTTGAAGTGGCCACAGGATGGTGCAGCAGCAAGTAAGGCAGCAGGTCCCCACATTCAGCCCTGTCTTCCCAACCTGGATTGAAGGCTTTTTCTTAAGAATGGGTAGCAGTTTAGGTCATGGCCTACCTCAGATAACTGACTCTCAGTTTAGTTAGTCTAGTGTTTTTAGCCATCCTTGGGCACCATAATCACCTGGGGAGCTTTGAAAACAACCAGAGCTCAGTTTTTATGCCCAGAGATTTGGTTTAATTTGTTCTGTGTTTAGAACCAGGCATGTCTAAGTAGTTCTGATGCATGGGAAGGTTGAATCTTACTGATTTAATTAGGGAAAACCTTCTGGGAGGAGTCATCCCCTTTCTGGGGTTTCATGGTGGTGTGTTAAAGGTGTACACTCCGGTATACTTCAGAGTTTTCCTTTTGTCTTTACCTATATACCCATGCCCCATTTATTTCTCCATGCACAGGGCATCCTGTTCCCAAACCAGAGCTGATTCACCTACTGGAGCATGGGCAAGAACTAAGGACAGTGAAGAGAGGCCTCTCCAGAAGCACCTGTACAGGTGGGTGGCATGGCAGCTGGCAGACTACCAGGGAATGACTGTGTCTGAAATTCCATGGGCAGTTTCTTTTTTTGCAGCCTTCCTGGGGTCTTAGGTGGTCATGGAGCACTTTGAACTGTGTTTCCTCTGTCTTCCCAATCCCATCACACTCTTTGCCTTTACTAGGGTTGAAATGTGGTATACTGGGTAAGAGATGGGCTGTAAACTTGGCCACTTACTAGCCTCATGACCCTGGGGAAGTTGCATGATCTCCCTGTGCCTTTGATATCAACTCAAGGCTGAGTTGGTGCTGCCTGCTGTAAGAGATAACTCCAAAATCTTGGTGGGTCAACTGGTTAAGACTGTTTCTCATTTGTGCCATGGTATAATGTGGGTCAGCAGGGGAGCTCTGTACCACATATCTATTCAGGGACCCAGGTGTATTCTTTTGTCAGTATGTGGCTGTAAGGTGGCCCTGGCATCATCCAGCTGGCCAAGAGGAACAGGAGAGAAGGGGAGTAGTCATATCCACTTGCATACATAGTCACTTCCATTCACATTCCATTGACAAGAACTGGGCATTAGGCTACGTGTTTTGTCATAGAAATGTGGTTTAGCCTTGTGCCCAAGGACAAAATACCAGGGATATGATGAACATATACTCAGTTTGCTAAACTTAGCCTATATTAGAAAAAGATAGAGTAATAATAGTTTCTGTATCACTGTATTGTTTGGGAATGTAATTAGATAACTTGAAACTGCTTATTAGGACATTACCTGACCCAAAGTTAGTGGCTTAATAAATTTACCTACTAGTAATATTCATATATTATTACTCATAATGAATAGAGAACAATGATATCTCAAACTTCCTTCCAGATTCAGAAAAGACAGTCCTTTCTTTTTCTGCAGATTACTACCTCCAACTATATTTTGCATTCCCACTCTTTTCTACCTGCATCCAATCATTTATTTATCTATACATCCCTGCATGCATCCATCCTTCCATTTGTAAATGAGATGTTCAGAAGCAGTCCCTAGCCTTGTCATCTTCCTACCCTCCTGTCTTGTAAAACCTCAAGGGGACATTTGCCTTTGTCAGCTCCACTTCAAGTGTGTGGATAGCACTGACGCAGATTCATGATCTCTCCCCACTAGGGTTCCTTCAGGCTGCTCAGCCAGCCAGTGAGTATCTCTGGCCAGCGCCTCGTCAGCCCTGCTGAGTCTGTCTCAAGCCTTCACCCCTTCCCACAGTTCTCCATCTTCACTTGAATGTTTCAGAGGCACTTCACACCCATCATGCCTAAAAAGGACCTCATGATCTTGCCCATTCCTCTCGTCTCTCCATTTCAATTCATGGCCTTGCCATTCACTAAGTTGAGAAAGCCAAAAACAAACTTGAACAACCCCTCAACACCTCCATTTTCATCATTCCCAATATCCAGCCATCCCTGAATCTTGATCATATTTCATCATACGTTTCTCCTGAATCCATCGTCTCCATCAATTCCATCAGTTCCAGCACTATCACCCTAGTCCAGGCTGTAATCATCTTTTGCCTGCATGATGCTAACAGATTCCTAACTGGTCCCCCCCATATCTGCTCTGTGCCTCTGATCAGCTTTATGTCTTACATCCACTTCCCCGTCTACTCACACCTTATTCCAAATATCACCACCTCCCTAGCCACTGAGATCTCAGCATATGACCTAGTTCATTTTGAAAATAAAGGCCATTCACTTGTTTTTCTTGCCTTCTAACCCTTACTGATCTATCCCTGTGGGTTCCTTCTCACCTCTCAGAAGAGTTCTCATCCCCAGCCGTGGCTAATTCCCCAAGCAGCATCTAGGTCATACCTTCACTTACCTTCTCAGGTGTATTAGTTATCTGTTGCTATATAGCAATATTAAAAATCACTCATTATTTAATATTAAAATATCACTCATGTATTATCTCTCATCTGTGGATCAGAAATCCAGGCACAGCTTAGCTGGGTCCTCTGCAAAGCTGCAATCGTAGGCTGCTTGCAACATGTCAGCTTACTTCTTCAAATCAAGTAATGGTGTGAGAGACTCCAGCAAGAGAGATCTTACACATATACTTTATCTCTTACATCTTACATTCTGTCACCTTTGTTATATTCTATTCTTTAGAAGTAAATCAAGGTCCCACTAGGATTCAGGCAGAGGGCATCAAAACTGTGTGAACACCATGAGGCAGGGATTATGGGGAACCATACATGAGTCTGTCCACTGTATCAGGGAATGTGCATCTTCATTTATTTCCTACCTCTTGTATATCTCCATCTTCTCTCTACTCAACATAAAAAACGTGGTCAAGTTTCTGACACTTGAGGGAAACATTTAAAAAAAAAAATGCTCTTGGCTCTCCAGTGCCTTCCAAAAGTTGTTGACTTTATTTCAGCTGAACTACCAAGCTTCTTCGAGGACTTTTCTCATTCTCAGAAGAGACATCTACACAGACCTCCCCTTTACTATTTTCTGTAATTTTTGTACTGAGGGGTAATTTACACATAGTGAATGTACAAATCTTAAAGTTCATCATCATGAAATTTTACATATATATAAGCCAGAGTATCCACCACACAGGATAAGAAATATAGTATTTCCAGCACCTCTCAGGCTTTTTGTACTTCTCTCCTTATTAATATCCCCTTCCACAAAAGTAACCAGTGTTTAGACTCTGTCACCATAGATTAGTTTTGAAGGTTTATAAATGGAACTCCACAGTACACAATATTGCTATCTCTGTCTTCTTTTGATAATCATTATGACTCTGGAATTTACCCATGTGGTTGCATATATTTGGAGTTAGTTTCTCGCTGTGCAATATCTCAATGAATTAATAGATTATATATACCTGTTTTCCTGTTGATGGACATTTGGCTGTTCTCCATTTTTGGAATATTATGAAGAATGCTGCTATGAATATTCTTGATCATATTTTTTGTTGGCTATAAGCATGCATTTCTGTTGGGAGTATACATACGAGTGGACTGGCTGGATCATGGTGTAGTTACATGATTAGCTTTAAAAGAAGCCATCAATCAGTTTCAAAGTGACTGCACTGTTTCACATTCCCACCGGCCACGTGTAAGAGTCCTCATTGCTTCAGATACTAGTAAGCAGGTGGTATCTGCCCCTTTACTCTTTGAGTAGGTGTATTTCTCAGCACCACAGTACTAAAAATGTTCTTACAGGTTATTGTTGACATTCTGATGGACAAATGCAACAACTGTGATAATGATAGGAGACAGTGGTCTAAAATTTACAGAACACTTGCCATGCACTGTGATGATTGATTTACATTTTCTCATGTAACCTTGTTATGAACTGAATGTCTGTGTCCTCCCAAAATTTGTATGTTGAATCTCTAAGACCCCAATGTGATGAAATTAAGATGTGGGGCCTTTGGGAGGTGATTGGGTTTAGATGAGGTCATGAGGATGGAAGCACCCATGATGGGATTAGTGTTGTTATATGAAGACAAAGAGACCATGGCCTTTCCTAGGTGTGGTGTGTGGTGCTGGGGGTGGTGGGGAAGAGAAGGAGAGTTCTCTGGTGTCTCTTCTTTTTTTTTAATATTTATTTATTTGGCTGTGTTGGGTCTTAGTTGCAGCACGCGGGATCTTCGTTGCTGCGTGCAGGATCTTCGTTGCAGCATGCGGGATCTTTAGTTCCGGCACGTGGGAATCTTTTAGTTGTGGCATGCAGAATCTTTAGTTGTGGCGTGCGGGATCTTTAGTTACAGCATGAGGGATCTTTAGTTATGACACGAGGGATCTTTCGTTGTAACATGCGAGATCTAGTTCCCTGACTAGGGATCGAACCTGGGCCCCCTGCATTGGGAGTGAGGAGTCTTAATCGCTGGACCACCAGGGAAGTCCCTTGGTGTATCTTATAAGGATACTAATCCTCTCAGATCCCTACCCTTATGACCTCATTTAACCTTAATTACTTCTGTAAAGTCCCTATCTCCAAATACACATTGGAGGTTAGGGCTTCAACACATGAATTTTGGTGGAACACAAACATTCAGTCCATACCAAAATTTGTTTCTTGAGTAAATACAGGGCTATTCAGATATTCTGTTTTTTCTTGTATCAGTTTTGGTAATTTGAGTCTTTTAAGGAATTTGTCCACTTCATCTAATTATTCTATCCATTACTTTTTAAGATGGTTTCAAAATGGTAAATTTTAGGTTATGTGTATTTTACCACAATTTAAATTTTAGGTATGTATTGTACATATCATTTTTATAATGCCATTAAAAACTGACATTCTCGGGCTTCCCTGGTGGTGCAGTGGTTGAGAGTCTGCCTGCCGATGCAGGGGACACGGGTTCGTGCCCCGGTCTGGGAAGATCCCACATGCCGCGGAGCGGCTGGGCCCGTGAGCCACGGCCACTGAGCCTGCGCATCCAGAGCCTGTGCTCTGCAATGGGAGAGGCCACAACAGTGAGAGGCCCGAGTACCGCAAAAAAAAAAATTAAAAACTGACATTCTCAAAAAAATAAAGATTGTTCATCATACTTGTGTGTGTATGTTTTGCTTTCTTATTTGAATACTATAAAAAGTATCCATTTATGTTGGTGTATAGGATTTGTACTTTTCATTTAACAGTACATTACTAAGATTCATGATGCATGAAGCTATAGTTTACTCATTTTTTTCTTCTGTGGTCATTTATATGAGTATAACACAATGTATTCATGCATTTTCATGGGAATTTTCTTGTTTCTAATTTTCTGTACCCACAGACAATACAGCCATGAAAATTCACATGCATGTGTTCTCACAAACGTGTGGGAATTTCTCTTAGTAATATTCCTAGGACTAGAATTTGGGGATTATAAGTTAAGCAAAAGGAGAACTTTACTAGATGATGCCCTGTTGTTTTCTAAAATGGTTATTTGTACCCACTTACACTTCACCTGCCTTGTATGAACAATTCCATGGATCCATACCCTCTCTAACACTTGATAAGTTTTTTCAATCAGGTGAATATAAAATGGTCTCTCACTGTAGTCTTAATTTGCCCTTCCCTCATATCTAAGAAATTTGAGTTATCTCTTCATATGTTGATTGGCCAGTATACATCTGTGAAATACCAGTTCATAATACGTTCAGTTTTCATTTTGGGTGTGGAGTGTTGAAGTCCCCAGCTGTCATTGTAGTTTTGTCTATTTCTCCTTTCAGTGCAGTTTTTGGTTTGTATATTTTGAGGCTCTTATATTTGGTACATACAGATTTAGAATTGTTACGTCTTCCTGGTGGATTAATCTTTTTATCATTATATAATGTCCCTCATTGTCCCATTTTCTTTGCTCTGTAGTCTGTTAATATAGTCCTGATGTTAATATAGCCATCTTTCTTTGTTTACCTTTTTAAAAATTATATTTAGTTTAGTCAGATTGATTAGTCTTTTATAAAGAATGCTTCTGTATGTTTATGAAATCTTCCTTTTCCCCAAGATCTAAAAGATAGTCATTTTCACTATTTGTTAAAAGTTTTTAATCTTTAGCTTCTAACAGTTAAGTCTTAATCAGTCTGGAATTAATTTTTTGTTTTGTACCAGATAGAAATACAATTTCATTTTCTTCCATTGTGACAAATAATTTTTCTACATTCATTTATTGAATACAGTCAAGCCCCCTACATATGACCAAGTTCTGTTCCAAGAGCACGTTCATAAGTCCAATTTGTTTGTAAGTCTGACAAAGTTAGCCTAGGTACCCAAGTAACACAATTAGCTGTATTGCACTGTACTGTAATAGGTTTACAAGACTTCTAACACAAATAATACATAAAAAACAAACACAAACAAAAAATAAAGAAAACATTTTTAATCTTACAGTACAGTACCTTGAAAAGTACAGTAGTATAGTACAACAGCTGGTATACAGGAGCTGGCATAGAGTGAACTGGCAAGAAGAGTTACTGACTGGAGGAGGTGGGAGATGGTAGAGCTGAAGGATCATCAGCAATAGGAGAAGGGCAAGCTGCAATTTCACTTACACCTGACGTTGATGGCACAGGTTCTGGTTCCGTGCTGGATTCAATTCTGTCTACCCTCTTGAAAAAAATGATCCAATGATGTCTGGATAGTAGCTATTTTTTTCTTGTCATAGATGACACGGTAGCACTGGATTGCATTCTGAATGGCTGCTGCAACCTTTGTGTACTGTTTACGTTTGGGTCCTGTGCCTCAAAGACTAACAGTGCCTCCTCAAATAAAGAAAATTCCCTTGCCATTTCCTGCGTCATGAATCTCTTTGGTTCTTCAGTTACTTCTTCTTCCTGTTGTCTCTCTTCATTCTTTCTCTGAGCCTCCAATTCCATCCAGTCTTCATTAGTAAGCTCCTTGTTCGCATCTTTGAAAGTTCACAACTTGAAGGTTCATATGTAGGCGACTTCCTGTATTCCTTCCTTTTTCCACTGGCGTCTCTGCTGCTTTTGTCATATACCAAAGTTCCATATATACATTTCTGAGCTCCCAATTCTGTTTTGTCCTTTGACGATTTGACAGCTTATCTTATATCTATGCTACATCACACTGCCTTGGTGTATATGATTTCATCATAATCCTAATTCCTCAAAGGGCAAGTCCCCTTGCTTTATTCTTCTTCAGAGATATCCTGGTCTCTCTGTTATTTTATATAAATTCCACAATCAGCTTGCCAATAACCATGAAAAACCCTACTGGGATTTATCTGAAGTAGTATTAAATTTATAGATGAATTTGAGGGAAATTGGCAACTTTATATTATTAACCTCTTTTCATATAAATCTTCATTAATGTGATGTTTTCTGGTTTACTTCATCTAAATGTTATCTATTTTGAGTTTGTTCACCTAGTCTTTACTAGATATAATAGACTCAATATTTGCACCCAGTTGCTTATCACTGCCCCTGCCCCAACTTTCACACACTCCAGAATCCTAAGGTTTTGTTTCTCCTCTTTCCCTGCCTCCCTCTCCACCATCCTGTCATCCTCTTCTCTTTGCCTGGCATTCAACATTCTCTCAAAACCCTGAACCTTTGTACTTTCAGTCATCTGCTACAATTTTTCTCCTCATCCCTCTGTCAGGGAATTCCTACTCATCTTTCGAAATAAGCTCATGTAGCACCTTGTCCAGGTAGCCTCCACTGACCTCTTTCTGTCTTCCATCTGGGCCAAGTTAGGTCCACCTTCCCTGTGCTGTCATAGCATTATGAGACGTTGGAACACAGTCATTATCATTACTCTGTCCACCCTACCCCATTCTGGAGAGTGAGGAGGAGTCTCCACTCCAGATTTTCTATTCTGCACCAGATTTTCCTCCTGGGTTACCTTTTAAAGATGTCAAGAGTCCAAGGATCAGTAAAGAAAGAAATTTTAAACCTGGGTTTAAAAGATGTAAAAATGCCATAGACAGTAGAGGCTTTATTTTCACCTTCATTCTTCCACTAAAGTGGTAATTTATTTTGTTCTGTGTTGACATCACTAATAGGCACCTTTCTTATATTGGATTTCCTTCAGGTGAAAAAGCAAAACCTGAGATCACAGAGCTTACTGCTTCTCACCTGGTCCTCACTGAGGGAGCCCCTTTTGAGGAACGAGTGACACATGGAGCCTCAAGGCATTCCAGGCTGGAGCAAGCAAGGGATCAGGAAAAACTGTCAGAAATGCAGGAAGGGAACTTGAGGCCAGGAACAGACATCCACAAGGAGACATGCCCTAGGAAGTTGAGCCATAAACATGATGACTTTGAGACAGATGATAGTCTTTATTTAAGGGTTTTACAGGAGCGAGTCACTACACGAGATGCTCTGCATGAACGTGATTCCCGAGAACCAGGAGGAGACCCTGTTATTGATGCAAGGAATAATCTCTACAGATGCAAGGAATGTGGAAAAGGTTTTAGCAAGAATTGGGCCCTTGTTCGGCATCAACAGATTCACGCTGGAGTGAAGCCGTATGAATGCAGTGAATGTGGGAAAGCCTGTCGTTATATGGCAGACTTCATTCGACATATGAGGTTTCATACTGGGGAAAAGCCATACAAGTGTATTGAGTGTGGGAAGGCCTTCAAACGCAGGTCTCACCTCACAGAGCACCAGCGTATTCACACTGGAGACAAGCCCTATGAGTGCAAAGAATGTGGTAAAGCTTTCACCCACCGTTCCTCTTTCATCCAGCATAATATGACTCACACTAGAGAAAAGCCCTTTTTGTGCAAAGTATGTGGGAAAGCTTTTTACTACAGCTCTTCCTTTGCTCAACACATGAGGATTCACACTGGAAAGAAACTTTACAAGTGCAGTGAATGTGGAAAGGCCTTTACTCACCGCTCCACTTTTATCCAGCATAATATGACCCACACAGGAGAAAAACCCTTTTTGTGCAAAGAATGTGGAAAAGCTTTCTGCCTGAACTCATCCTTCACTCAACACATGAGGATTCACACTGGAGAGAAACCCTATGAGTGCAGCGAATGTGGAAGGGCCTTTACTCACCGCTCCACTTTCATTCGGCATAAGAGGACCCATACTGGAGAGAAGCCCTTTGAGTGCAAAGAATGTGGGAAAGCCTTTTGTGACAGCTCTTCCTTAATTCAACACATGAGGATTCACACTGGTGAGAGGCCCTACGAGTGCAGTGAATGTGGAAAGGCCTTTACACACCATTCTGTTTTTATCCGACATAATAGGACCCATAGTGGAGAAAAACCCTTGGAATGTAAAGAGTGTGCAAAAGCATTTTACTATAGCTCTTCCTTTACTCGCCACATGAGGATTCACACTGGAGAAAAGCCTTATGTATGCAGAGAATGTGGAAAGGCCTTTACCCAACCTGCAAATTTTGTTCGGCATAATAGGATCCACACTGGAGAAAAACCCTATGAGTGCAAAGAATGTGAAAAGGCCTTTTGTGACAACTTTGCCTTAACTCAACACATGAGAACTCACACTGGAGAGAAACCCTTTGAATGTGGTGAATGTGGGAAGGCCTTCAGCCATAGTTCATCCTTCATTCACCATCGAAAGATTCACACCAGAGTTTAAAAGATGTAACAAGGCCTTTTGCAAATGTGTTCACTTCAGTCAATTTTAGTGAACTCATACTGGTGAAATACCTTTCCTTTTGAGTATAACTATTCAGGGAAGTCTTTTGGCCAGAGAAATATCTTAGTATCTGAAGAGAAACATCATAATTTTCATCTCTGTGAAAGCTTTTTGTGGCAGGTCATCTAGAAATTGACGCAGCCTGCAGCTCTACACTACACCTGAGAATCATCCACGAGAGAGACTCCGTGGTTGTCATGCATTTGAGGAAAATGTCAGCAACAGTTCTTCCTATGTTTATACTATAAATCCATCTCAAGAGTATTTTAAAAGAACAAAGAGATGTAGAAGAAAGGAAGGAGAAATGCATGTGTGGCTGCGTTCTGATTTCCCTGCCAGGCTATGACAATTTGTCAATTGTGTGTGTGCACATGCAGAGGGGATGAAGAGGGAGAGATCAAAAGGCCTCATCACCTTTATGTGTTTTCTTATATATCCATAGTCAGGAGAATTGGACCATTGGGGCAGCTCTGCTAACATTTATTAAAAGTTCTTTGTTACAAAACACTGTCATGTCTACCCTTGAATATAAGGCCTGAGTGATGAAATACATATACATACACACCTACATATGCAGTCAATTCTTCTAATTCATGGTAGTTATATTCTATAAATTCACCACAGACACTGAACTAGTGAATACTGAACCATTGCTCCTAGTGGCAATACAGGTTTAAGTTCCTGAGAGCCTCTGTTCACATTTTCATCAACCAATCAGTACATAATCTTTTTATTTATTTAGTTTTTAATTTTTTGGCTGCATTGGGTCTTCGTTGTGGTGCATGGGCTTTCTCTAGTTGTGGCAAGCGGGGGCTACTCTTTGTTGCAGTGCATGAGCTTCTCATTGCGGTGGCTTCTATTGTTGCGGAGCACGGGCTCTAGGCATGCAGGCTTCAGTAGTTGTGGCATGTGGGCTCAGTAGTTGTGGCATACAGGCTTAGTTGCTCTGCGGCATGTGTGATCTTCCCGGAGCAGGGATTGAACCCATGTCCCCTGCATTGGCAGTGGATTCTTAACCACTGCGCCACCGGGGAAGTCCCAATACGTAATCTTCTATGGAATTTTTTTCTGTTTTTAAAGATACCTTATTTAATAAATGTTTCTTATGTTACATCCAATATTTCCTTATAATAAAAAATATTTTAATTATATCATTTTTGTGTATTGTTACTGTACTGCTTTAACTTTTTCACTCAGTCATACAAACAATACACATATGCAGTACTCATATAAAATAAACATGTAAACACTGTACAGTACACTGCTCTACAGTACAGTCATACAAAGAAAATCCTACAAACAATTAAAAATTAGCCAAAATTAAAAACATTAACTAAAACTCTGATTTTGATAGAACTGCAGGATGTGTGATGGGGCAGTGCCCTGAGTGGATTAATCTCCTGACCTTGGCTTGACCCAGGAAAACCAAAGGAGAGGTTGTTGCCTTGTTTTGCCATCTCTTCCAGGTCTTTGTTGGTGGGTTCCACTTCCTTCTCTGCCAGAATTTCTTCCATGTCTTCCGTCATGTCATTGAAGCCTTTTTTACTTATATACCATGTGATATGCATTATGTGTTTGACACTGTCCTTTATATTTTCTGTAACACCTTCAAAGCCTTTGAAAATTTTCAGGCAGTCTGGCGAAGCATTTTCCTAACAGTTAATGATAGTAGTCTGCTTGTTATTATCCCAGGCTGTGCCAACACACTAATAGTGCATATGGTGACAGACATCCAGTAGTCCATCATGGTGGTTTCTTTTATTTATTTATTTAGGCCACACCATGCACCACGTGGGATCTTAGTTCCCTGACCAGGGATTGAGCCCGCACCCCCTGCAGTGGAAACACAGTCTTAACCACTGGACTTCCAGGGAAGTCCCATGGTGGTTTCTTTGTTGGTGTTGAGAACTTTGCTAAAAAGCTCCCTCATGTTGTGCTTTTATGATGTCCTGATAGGTTGGATAACATGCAGTATTTAGGGGTATGAAAAGATGTTTAGGTTGGAGTGGGTATTTTCAATGCTGTCTTGTACAGTTTTGTTTTGTTTTTTTTTTTAGTCGGTCTTCATCTCATGAATCCACAGCTTTTGCCACTTTTCCATCTTTTTCTTAGATTCATTACACTACTATAGATGTTACTTTTGTTGCAGGAAGGGGGATCTCTTCCAGGGCCCGAGAGTGGGCTCTTGTCTAACACTTGGAAATGCGTTGTCTGAGGAGACACACATGCTGACAAAGCAAGAGACTTTATTGGGAAGGGGTTCCCCGTGTGGAGAGCAACAGGGTAAGGGAGACCAGGAGAACTGCTCTGCCACGTGGCTTGCAATCTCGGGTTTTATGGAAATGGGGTTAGTTTCTGGGTTGTCTCTGGCCAGTCATTCTGATTCAGGGTCCTTCCTGTTGGCACACGCATTGCTCAGCCAAGATGGATTCCAGTGAGAAGGATTCTGGGAGGTTGGAAGGACATATGGACTTGTGTCTCCTTTCTCCTTTTGACCTTTCCCGAATTCTTCCAGTTGGTGGTAGCTTGTTAGTTCCGCATTCCTTACCAGGATCTCCTGTTGTAACTCATACAAGTGGCTACTATCTTGCCTGGCCAGGGCAGTCAGTTTCAGTCAGAGTTTCCCCTGACACTTTTAACATTTCTGGAGTGGCCACATGTAGAGACTGGTGAATTTCCTCTTCCTAGTTTTGGATGTATTGTTGATTCATTAACATTGAACTCACAGCCAATAGCTGCATAAGTCATGACTGAATGAAGCTTATCTAACACGTGTATTTTCTCTATCATAGCCTTCTTGCACTACAAACCCTAGACAGCACTTCAACACTGTGCTTGGGGGCCATTTTCAACAGCAAAATCACCCAAAAAGCACAAAAATTCAAAAAAGTGTGGCACTAAAGAGATTGCGAAAAGGACACTTTATAATATGAAAGCTGACACCAGAAGGCAGAGTGACACTGTGTTTGACCTTAGCTGGTAACATGCATGATGGGCAACTTCAAATTTTTTATCACTCTGCACATGTCTGTAAATGACTGCAAAAATGCTATGAGTATTGATTTGGGAGTTACAAATAAAGTTCAGTGAATAGGTGAATTCGCAAATAATGAGGATTGCTTATTAAAGATCACTGATGAATTTTGTTATATTTGGTTTTTTTTTTTTTTCTCTTGGCTTCATTTGGAATAGTTTCTACTGCTACATCTTCCAGTTTCCTAATCTTTTCTTCTATGTGCACTCTCCCCTTCATCCCATCCAGTGTATTTCATATCATAATTTATAGTTTTTATCTCTTTTAGTTGGATTAGGGTCTTCCTTATGTCTTTCATGTCTCTACTTCACATGTTCATTCTTCTAGCTTCTTGGACATATGGAATAAATTTTTCTGTTTTAATGTCTTCTACTTTTACTATCTGTCATTCTGCACCTGTTTTTTTTTTATTGAAATATAGTTGATTTACAATGTTAATTTCTGCTATACAGCAAAGTGATTCAGTAGTACATATATATATATTCTTCATATTCTTTTCCATTATGTTTTATCACAGGATGTGAATATAGTTCCCTGTGCTATACAGTAGGACCTTGCTGTTTATCCATCCTATATATACTACTTTGCATCTGCTAATCCCAAACTCCCAATCCTTCCCTCCTCCACGCCCCCCTTTCCCTTGGCAACCACAAGTCTGTTCTCTATGTGACTCTGTTTCTGTTTTGTAGGTATGTTCATTTGTGTTGTATTTTAGATGCCACATATAAGTGGTATCATATGATATTTGTCTTTCTGACTTACTTCGCTTAGTATGATAATCTCTAGGTTCATCCGTGTTGCTGCAAATGGCATTATTTCATTCTTTTTTATGGCTAAGTAATATTCCATTGTGTGTGTGTGTGTATACCACATCTTTATCCATTCATCAGTTGATGGACATTTAGGTTGTTTCCATGTCTTGGCTATCGTAAATAGTGCTGCTATGAACATAGGGGTGCATGCATCTTTTCAAATTATAGTTTTGTCTGGGAATATGCCCAGGATTGGGATTGCTGTATCATATGGTAGCTCTATTTTTAGTTTTTTTAGTTATTTTTAGTTTTTTGAGGAACCTCCATACTGTTTTCCATAGTGGCTGCACCAATTTATATTCCCACCAACAGTGTAAGATTGTTCCCTTTTCTCCACACCCTCTCCAGCATTTATTATTTGTAGACTTTTTAATGATGGCCATTCTGACCAGTGTGCGGTGGTACCTCGTATTTTTGATTTGCATTTCTCTAATAGTGATGATGAGCATGTTTTCATGTTGTGCCTGTTTTAAGTGATTGATTTTTCTTCTCATTTTGGGTTATATTTTCCTGCTCCTGTGTATCACTGTTTATTTTTGATTGGATGTCAGACATTGTGATTTGGGAATATTTTTGTATTCCTGTAAATATTCTAGCAGGGAGACTGGCATTCTTGCAAAAAAAATTACATAAACAAATGTAAACTGACAACTCCGACAATGCTTGTGAAAGATGGAGTCCTCAGAAGGACCATCAAGACCTCTCTCAATTCTCTGCATTTAGGCATCTGTGGGTCTGCCCTCATATATGTCTCCTAGGGGTTCAAGTGATCACTGTGATCAACTTTTATGTTTTAATAAAATGAAACCTTATCAAGGCTACACTATTTGTACAGTTACAAATAGTAATCTATCCATGTTTCTTCTATTTGCATTGGTCTGATATATGGAAGCATAACTGGATTGCTTGTAGGACCAAGCCCCTCAGTTCTGTCTTTAACTAGGTACTTTAACCGGTCCGGGAAGATCCCACATGCCGCGGAGCGGCTGGGCCCATGAGCCATGGCCGCTGAGCCTGCGCGTCCGGAGCCTGTGCTCCGCAACGGGAGGGGCCACAGCAGTGAGAGGCCCGCGTACCGCAAAAAAAAAAAAAAAAAAAAAAAATAGTATTAAGTATTGATACATTCATAATGTTGTGCATCCACCAGCACTATCCATTTACAGAAACTTTTCATCGTCCCAAACAATAACTCGGTATCAATTAAAAAATGACTCCCCTTCCCACCCTGCCCCCAGTCTCTGGTAACCTATATTCTACTTTATGTCTGTATGAATTTGCCTATTCTAGGTATCTCATATAAATAGAATCATAAAACATTTGTCCTCTTGTGTATGGCTTATCTCACTTAGCATAATGTTTCCAAGGTTCATCTGTATTGTAGCCTGTATAGAATTCCATTCCTTTTAAGGTTGAAGAATATTCCCTTGTATGTATATGCCACATTTTGTTTATCCATTCATCTGTTGATGAAAATTTGGGTTGCTTTTTGCCTTTATGGATACTGTGAATAATGCTGCTATAAATATCCATGAGCAGTTATCTGAGTCCTAATCAATTGGGTCTGTGCTTTCAACTCTTTTTTAATTTTTGTTTTTTGTTTTTATTTTTGCTTTCAACTCTTTTGAATGTATATCTGGAATTGGAACTGCTTAAAAATATAATTCTATAAATATATTTAACTTCTTGAGGAACCACCATACTGTTTTCCACAATGGCTGTACCATTTTACATTCCCACAAGCAATGCACAAAGGGTCCCAATTTCTCCACAATGTCACCAACACTTACTTGCCTTTCTTTCTCTTTTCTTTTCTTTTTTTTTTCTACTATAGCCATCCTGGCAGTGTTAACTTGTATCTCGTGGTTTTGCATTTGATCTTAGCCAAAAGGCCAAGAAGCAATTCACTGAGGTTTTGATTTGCATTTCTCTAATGACTAATTATGCTAACCATTTTTTCATGTGCTTATTAGCCATTTATATATATTCTTTGGAGAAGTGTCTATTGCTAGTATTCTGAGTATGTTTGCATCCATATTCATAACGGATATTGGTCTATAGTTTTGGTTTTGGTTTTGTGTTCTTATGGTGTCTTTGTCTGATTTTGGTATCAAGGCAATTCTGGCATTATAGAATGAGGAAGTGTTTCCTCCTCTGCAGTTTTTTCAGAGATTGTCCTTTCCCCTTGAATGGTCCTATCATCCTTGTTGAAAATTAATTGACCATATATGTGAGAGTTTATTTGTGGGATCTCTAATCTATTTCATTGGTCTGTACGTCTGTCCCTATATTAGTGCCACACTGTTAAGTTTTGAAGTTGGATAATGAGTCCTCCAACTTTATTCTTTTAAAGAATTGTTTTGGCTATTTGGGGGCCTTTGCAATTTCATATGAATTTGGGGATTGGCTTTCCCATTTCTGCAATAAGGGCTGTTGGAATTTTGATAAGAATTGCATTAAATCTGTTATCCCTTTGGGTAATATTGATATCTTAACAATGCTGAGTCTTCCTATTTTATTTTGAACATGAGACATCTTTCCATTTATTTAGGTCTTTAATTTCATTCAGCAATGTATTTTTAGTTTCCAGCATCAAATCTTTCACCTTCTTGGTTAGATTTATTACTACATATTTTATCCTTGTAGGTACTGTTGTAAATAGAAGGAGCTTCCTAATTTCCTTTTTGGGTTGTTCACTACTATTCTATAGATACACAAATGATTTTGGGGTATTGATTTTCCCTGCAACTTTGCTGAATCCATTTATTAGCTTTATTATTTTTTGTGAGTTCTTGGGGATTTTTAATGTATAGGAGGATAATGTCATCTGCAAAAAAAAAAAAAGAGATCATTTTACAACTTCCTTTCCACTTTGGATGACGTTTTTTTTCTGGTCTTATAGCTCTGGGTAGAACTTCAAGTACAATGCTTAATAGCAACTGTGAAAGCAGGTCTCCTTCCTTGTCTTTTTCTGATTTTTCGGTCTTTCACCTTTGAGTATGATGTTAGCTGTAGGTTTTTCACAAATAACGTTATCATATTGAGGAATTTTCCCTCTATTCCTAGTTTTCTGAGCATTTTTATCCTGAAAGTTCGTTGAATCTTGTCAAATGCCTTTTCTGCATAAATTGAGATGATCATGTGGGGGTTTTTTCCTTCATTTTATTAGTGGGAAGGATTACATTGATTTTCTTATGTTGAACCACCCTTGTATTGCTGGGTCGTGGGGAGTAAACCTTTTAATATGCTGTTGGATTCAATCTGCTAATATTTTGTTGAGGATTTTTACATCTATATTCATAAAGGATATTGGTCTGTAATTTTCTTTCCCTGTGATGTCTTTATCTGGCTTTGGTATCAGAAAAATACTGGCCTCATAGAATAAGTTATGGAGTGTTTCCTCCTCTTCAATTTCTTGGAAGTTTGAGAAAGGCTGGTGTTAATTCTTCATTAAATGTTTGGTGGAATTCACTGGTGCAGCAGTCTGGTATAGAACTGTTCTCTGTCGGGAGGTTTTTGATTATTGATTCAATCTCTTTACTTCTTATAGGTCTTTTGAAATATTTTATTTCTTCTTGAGTCAGTATAGGTAATTTCTGTTCCAAGGAATTTTTCCATTTTTGCTTGGTTATCTAATTTGTTGGTGTATAGTTGTTCACAATATTGTACTATAATCCTCTTTATCTTTGTAAGGTTGGTGGTAACATCTCCAATTTCATTTCTGATTTTGGTTATTTGTGTTTTCTCTTTTCCTCTTTGTTAGTCTAGGTAAAGGTTTAATAATTTTGTTGATCTTTTCAAAGAGCCAACGTTTGGTTTCATTGATTTTCTCTGTTGTTTTTCTTTTGTCCATTTGGCTTATCTCTACCCTGTTTTTTGTTATTTCCTACTTTCTGTAGCTTTTGGTTTAGTTTGTCCTTTTTGTAGTTTGTGAAGGTGTGAAGTTAGGTTATTGATTTCAGATCTCTTTTATATAGGTGATTACTGCTATAAATTTCCCTCCTAGCACTGTTTTTGCTGTGTACCATAAATTTTGGTATGTTGTGTTTTCATTTTCATAAGTCTTTAAGTATTTTCTGGTTCAATTTGTGATTTCTTCTTTGACACATGGATTTTTGTCTTAGTCCACTCAGCCTGCTATGCAAAATACAAGAGAATGGGTAGCTTATAAGCAACAGAAATTTATTTTTCACAGTTCTTGAGGCTGAAAGTCTGAGATCAGTGTGCCAGAATTGTCAGGCTGTCTTTCTGGTTGCAGACTTCTCACTGAGTCCTCACATGGCAAAATGGGCTAGGAAGTTCTGTGGGCTCTCATTTATAAGAGCACTAATCCAATTCATGAGGACTCCACCCTCCTGACCTAAGCAACTCTCAAATGCCCCACCTCCTAATACCATCACATTGGGCAGTAGGATTTCAACATATGAATTTTCAGACCATAGCAGTTGTTTAAGAGTGTGCAGTTTAATTTCCACATATTTGTGAATTTTCCAGTTTTCCTATTAATTTCTAATTTCATTTGGCTGTAGTCAAGGAAGTTACTTTGTATGATGATATCAATCATTTAAAATCTATTGATACTTGTTTTGTGGCCTAATGTATAATCTATCCTGGGAGAATGTTTCACATGCACTTGAGAAGAATGTGTGTTTTGCACTTTGGGGGTGGAGTGTCATTTATCTGTTAGATGTAGTTCGTTTATTGACTTGAGTTCTCTGTCTCTTTACCTACCTTCCATGTGGTTGATCTATCCATTATTGAAGGTGGGGTATTGAAATCTCTCATTATTAATGTAGAACTGTTTCTCCATTCAATTCTTTCCATGTTTGCTTTATATATTTTGATGGATCTGTTATTAGATGTGTAAATGCTTATAATTGCTGTATCTTCTTGCTGTGTTGACATTTTATTAATATATAATGACCTTCTTTGTCACTTGTAATCTTGGATTTAAAGTCTGTTTTGTCTTGTATTAGTATAGGCACCACAGCTCTTTTTTTTGTTACTATTTGCATAAAATAGCTTTTTCCACTGTTTCACTTTCAACCTATTTGTGTCTTTGGATCTAATGTGAGTCACTCATAGACAGCATGTAGCTGGATAATGTTTGGCTTTTTAATCCATTCTGCCAGTCTCTGTCTTTTGATTGGAGAGTTTCATCCATTTACATTTAAAGTAATTACTGGAAAGGAGGAACTTCTGCCAACTTGCTCTTTGTTTTCCAAGTGCCTTACTTTTTTTTAATCTCTCATTTTCTCCATTTTTGCCTGAGGAATTATTGTCAGACACCTAAAGTGAACTTTGTAAGGTAGGCAGTCGTCCTTCTGGCAGGTGAACTTGATAGATATTGGAAACACTCTAGGCTGAACGAACCACATGGTCAAAGGGAATATTTTTTGTTCAAGGAGGCATGAGAGGACATGTGAGATTGCAAAGAGAACCTTGATCTTCTGAGAGACAGTATTGCCAGGAGGCAACTGTATGTCTTTCACTGGATGTTCAAATTCAGCCTGTGTTCCTGAGATGTGTGACTCTGGGAGATTTGCTAGTGCTGCCTGAGTCTCAGGTTGCTGACTGTGCCATAGAAAAGATTATAGCATTTGTGGGAGGATTAATAAAAGAAAAACACACCAAACAACTTACATGTGCCAATCACTCCGTTGTTTGCTTTATGAATAAATAAACTCTCACAACCACCTGGTGAAGTGGGAATTATTTTTGTTTTGATGCTGAAATCAAAGCTTGAGAAATGAAGTAACTTTTCTAAGATTAATGAAAAGCAAGTGTCAGTACCAATAGGCTGATTCAAACCTGGGAATTTGGGTCCAGAGCTGGGAATATTTAATTGCTTGAATGCTGCATACAAAGTTCTCAGCATACAGTGCAGGTACACAGTGCACTGTATATAGCCAGCCATGAGACTAAAATACTGCTGCTAGCGACACTGTTTGTTACCATTATAATTTTTTCCCTATTCATCTTTAATGCCAGAACTTACTTTCTGTGCCCCTCAAGCCACACAGCCTTGTCATTCTTTCATCAACGAAATCATAGGCATTTTTTTCTCTAACACAATTGCATCCTGTTTAAAAGGTAGTATCTGACTCCCCTTCGGTGCCCAACACAGAGCTATTCTCCCACAAAGTGCTCAGTGATGTGTGCCTTCGTTCTTTCAGGATTTTTACGAATGACTGCACAATTGTCTCCAGCAACATATGACTAGCCCAAGGCTACTGAAGCTACTCCAACTTTCCAGGCATCAGTGACCTTCAATAACATGGTTGTAAACTCTATTCAGGAACACTGAGGGCAGTTGCACTCATTTCAAAGGACCCTGTACTGAGAGGTGATGCTGAAGACCTTTAGGCTTCTGGTCTCACTGGGCAAAGCCTCACTTCTTCTCCACAGGGACCTGGAGCCTCCTTCATTCTGCTCTTTCTCCAAGACACATGTGTAGTACACCCTCCCATCTTCCGGCAGCCCTGCTGTGTTCTTGTCTCACTTTTTCCTATCCAGTGTCCTTTGTGTCTCCTCAGAGTATTTTGGATAATAAATATATTCCCCTGCAAGATGGTTCAAATACCAAAGGAAGATTTGTTGGAAGCAAATGGGAGTGTCTTGTAAGAGCCCCCCAAAAGGTGAAACAGTAAGTAGATGGGTGACAAGTGATTAGGAAGACCCACTAGAAGATGTGACATTTGAGACCAGAATGATGAAGCAGCCATGTGAAGATAATGATGATGAAATTAATAGCTAATATTTATTTTAGTGCTTTTGAGGTACCAGGCATTATAAGCATCTTACATCAATTAACCCACTTAATCTTCATAATAATCCTGAGATCTTATTATCATCATTTTACAGATGGAGAAACTTAGGCATGGTGCAGCAAAGTAATTTGTCCAAGGTCATACAAAGCCAGTATACACGTAACTTGGTTGTATACCCAGGTAACATGACTCCAGAGCCTGTGCTCTTCATACACATCAAGAAATGGTTAAGAGATAAGACTGAGCATGATTCTCCATTGGTGACATTATAACATCATTAGGATCTCAGGTATATACTCTTACTGCTTTCTTAAAACCGTCACTATCTCAAATATTTAAGTCTCTGGCTTTCTTTTCCTAGTTCAGTATTATTGTGAAGGCACTTTAAATCAAGAATTGTAAAACATTATCGTGTATGCTCATGCTTTTTAAATGACAAAGTATGAGTATTTGGATGAATCCTCATAACAAAATAACAAGATGGCATAAAACTATGTGTAGTGAAAGCGAATAAAATCTGGGGGATTAAAGGACTACTTCATCTTTGCTGTATCAGTGCTTAGGAGAGCAAGGACAGAGCACGGGAGAAACAAAAAGCTACCGCCATTATTGCACAACTAAATATACTTCTAGGGGCCAGTCTATCCATAATTATAAATGTTCTTATCCTTGTTTGATACCATCCCATACTCCTTTAATTATAAATCTCTCGAAGATCCTTCAACATGCCATAGAATGTCGAAATAAATCTTATAACTAAAACAAAATCAAAGGAAAGATAAATTTCTGCTTATTATTAAAACTTCACCATCCCATTCCAAACCCACTATACCTGGTGAGAATTGCTATGTGCCTTCACCTCTTAGCTTTCTGTTA
Source organism: Phocoena phocoena (assembly GCF_963924675.1). Lineage (NCBI taxonomy): Eukaryota > Metazoa > Chordata > Mammalia > Artiodactyla > Phocoenidae > Phocoena > Phocoena phocoena. The sequence continues at coordinate 16,465,628 of NC_089238.1, forward strand.
AAAGTAGCATAGGTACCAGAGTAGAATATTTTGTCTAAAGTTGGAAACCCTATTACTCATTCCATACCAGAATTATATCAGCAATATAATATTCTTCCTTAAAATAATGTATTACAACTATCAAATGCCATAGAGAACATAATCTGAAATATAAATTATATAACTGCCCTTTACTTGCAACTGTGTCCATACAATCCTAATCACTGATCTGTATCACCTTTCCAGTCACAAGAAAGGAATTGTGAAGCCAGTAAGGCTATTCCTTTTTTTATCTGAAACTTATATTTGAAGCCATCCCCCTTGTAATTATCTGTCAAGGTTCAGTGTAGAAAACAAAAACTATTTTAAGAAGGTATGTTGCAGGATACTAGTGCTCTCAAAATTGGTGAGCAGGCTGGAGAAGTAATGGGAACAGCTCTGGACTAGTAAATTCCAACCTCCCATAACAATGATCAAGGAATGGGGAAATGACTGCTGCTGTTACTAGTGTTGCTGCCAACAGTAGTACCTCAAAGCCACAAAACTTGAAACTAGACACTGAATAATGTATTCTGGATGCAGAAAACATGATAGAACTTACTTGTCTGCTTTGCCTAGAACGAACTCCAAGAGCGTGTGTGCCTTACATACAGTTGTCCTCAGCATCTGTGAGGGACTGGTTCCAGGACCAACATACTCCCTCACCCCCTATGGATACAAAAATCTGCAGGTGCTCCAAATCCCTTACATAAAATGGCATAGTATTTGCTATAACCTAGGCACATCCTCCTGTATACTTTAATTATCCCTAGGTTACTTATAATACCTAATACAATGTAAATGCCATGTAGTTGTAAACACAATGTACATACCATGTAAATAACTGCCTGCAGCAGGTAAGTTCAAGTTTTTCTTTTTAGAACTTTCTGGATAAAAACTTTTTTTTAACATTTTCCAACTGCGAGTGGTTGAATCTGCAGATGCAGAATCTGCAGTTATGGAGGATCACTGTAATTAGGACTCATTCCTTAGGATTTGGATTAAAAAGCACATCCTCTCTGCTCTAATCCCTCATAGTATGTATAGTTTCTTGGTTATGTTCTCACAGCACTTGTAAAAATTAAAATGTGTCAATTAAGCCAACTGGAAATGGACTGTGGATTATCCTTATCAAAATAGAGAAATTCTTAGCTCAGAGATCAGGCCATTTTTTTCTAGGTTTGTTAGTCTCCCACTGAAGGCTATATAGGAAAGCTGATCCTAATTCTTCAAGAGGAAAGTAGTGGAAAATTTTGTAAGAAGTATCAGTGTGTCAGTGAAAGAGTCCAATATATACAAAATGATTTTACTAGAGACCAAAAATTTTACTCACACCACTTTTTACTTCTGTTGCAACTTTAATTTTCAATTATAACATTTATTGGATCCACTGGGTGACTAAATATCTTCACATGCCCATTAGCTAATTTCTATGTAGGACTCTTGAGTAAAATGCATGCTGCTACTATAAGATATGCATATTCATTTATAATATGCTTGTTTGCTCTCCTGTAGAATTGTTTACAAATTAGCATCATTGCAAAGAAAGACTTACACATAATTCCTAAATCCTTCAGGTTTTTCTAACATTAATCTTCTGATGTCTAGCAAGCTAAGAATGCTTAGTGAACACTTTGCTACATTTCTTACATAAGCTTTCTTTCCAGTGTGAGTTCTTTGATGTAAAATGAGGGATGCATTTTAACTGGACTTCCCACAATTTTTATATTCATATTGCTTCTCTCCTGTAGGTGTTTAATGTTTTTTAAGAGATTCATATCACCTAATGTCTTTCCCATACTTGTAACATGTAAAGGGTTTTTCCCCAGTGTGGATTTACTTATGTCAATTAAGGGATTAATGCTGGCTAAAGTCTTTCCCACATTTACTGCCTTCATATAGTCTCTCTACAGTGTGAATTGTGATAGACAATAAGGCTTGTATCATTGCTAAAGAGTTTCCCATATTCATTACATTCATAAGAATTTTCTCCAGTATAGATTTTCTGATTTTCAATCAGGGAGGATCTATGGCTACAGTATATTATGACAAATTCTGCATTTATGCAGTTTCTCTCTTATATGATCTTTCACATGTATAGTGATTTATATGGCCTAAAGGCTTTTCCACACTTATTGTACTACTGGGTTTCTCTCCATTATGTACTCTTTGATGGGCAGTAAGATTTGAGCCTTTGCTAAATGCTTTCCCACACTCATTACATTTATATGGCTTTTCTCCAGTATGAATTCTCTGATGTACAGTAAGGTTTGAACTACAGCTGAAGGTCTTCCCACATTTAATACATTCATAGGGTTTCTCTCCAGTATGAATTCTGTGATGTTGAAACAGGGATGCCCTATGACTGAAGGCTTTCCCACATATACTACATTCATAAGGTTTCAACCTAGTGTGGTTTCTCAAATGCATATTCAGTGATTCAGGCTGGCTGAAGGATTTCCTGCATTTTTGACATTCGAAGGGTTTTTCTTCAGTATGAATACTCTGATGCTGAATAAGAAATGAGAGGCTGCTAAAGACTTTCAGACATTTGTTGCATTCAAATTGTTTCTCTATACTGTGAATTCTTTGATGTCGAGTAAGGTGTGAGCTACAGCAAAAGGCTTTTCCACATTCGCTGCATTCATAAGGTTTCTCTCCAGTGTGAATTTTCTGATGGTGAATGAGAGATGACCTGTGAATAAAGGCCTTCCCACATATTCGACATTCATAGAGTTTTTCTTGAGTATGAATTCTCAGATGTTCAATGAGATGTGAAACACGACTAAAAGCCTTTCCACAGTTCATACATTCATATGGTTTCTCTCCAGTGTGAGTGCTTTGATGATTAGTAAGTGATGAGACATGGCTAAAGGCCTTCCCACATTCAATACATTTGTAAGGTTTCTCTCCACTGTGGCTTATTTGATGTCGAGTAAGGGATGAGCCATGGCTAAAAGTCTTCCCACATTCATGACATTCATAGGGTTTCTCTCCTGTGTGAATTCTCCAATGGCGATTAAGGATTGATTGTTTCCCAAAGGCTTTCCCACATTCACTACATGTATAGATTTTCTCTCTATTAAAAGTCTGGTGAAGGGTAAGAGATTTGCTTTGGCTGAAGGCTGCCACACTTTCATCAGAATTCAAAAGTTTCTTTCCATCATTGATATTCTCATTTTTTATAACTGAATTTGCTGGTAGGCTCTTCTTAAATATATCACGTTTATGTGACTTCCCTTCAGCAGAAATTCTCTGTGGTTCAGAAAGAATAGACTTTAAAGGCAAGATGCTCCTAAACTTACTGCATTTGTAAACACTTTCCCCGGTGGGACTTTCTCTAAAGGTGAGGGTCACTGGTCTGAAATGTTCTACCTGATTTTCACACTTCCCCTCCAACTTCTCTATATAATCCAAGTCCTTGTTAAAATTTGAAAATTCATGACTTTGTTTTATAGTTTTTTCCATTATTACCATTTGGGGAAAATCTTCATCATAAATATCTTCCTTCGTTGATAATTCTTTGCTTTCCCATCTTGATTTCCAATCTGTAACATATCAAGACAGCAAAACACTGCTTTTTCTGAACTTCTTGAAAAGAAACTTCTATGGTAGAAATAGGAGAACTGGATAAAAAATAAAGTCATTCCCCTCTAACCCCCAAGACACATGGCTCTGACAACTCTCATATATTCAATGATTTCTGAACAAAGTTCAAATGCAGCACAGAGAATACAGACAGCTCACAGAGGCAGGAACAGAGTATAATAAGGGAAATGGGTTAATATAGGCAATCAGTTTTGGGGGAAAAAAGGAAACTATCAGAAAGAAAATGCAGAAGGCATTCTGGATCCCAAGCCAACATTTTGTGCCTATACTTATGTGAAAGACTACATTTTATCTCACACAGCCTTGGTTCTCCAACGTTCGATTAATCTAAATTTGCTGTCAGATTAGTATGCTTAATATGAAGAATATATAGCACTGTGCTAAACAGCTACAATGAAAACAAAATAATCTAAATACTCTTTATGGCTCAGAAAGATTTAAGCTTTGTGAGTTTATGTAGGATCTGTGTGAAATCATATTTATTGACATTAAAAAAATACTGTTCTGGACTTCCCTGGCACAGTGGTTAAGAATCCACCTGCCAATGCAGGGGACACAGGTTCGAGCCCTGGTCTGGGAAGATCCCACATGCCACAGAACAACTAACCCTTGCACCACAACTACTGAACCTGCGCTCTACAGCCTGTGCGCTACAACTACTGAAGCCCGCGTGCCCTAGAGCCCGTGCTCCCCAACAAGGGGAGCCACCGCAATGAGAAGCCCGTGCACCACAACAAAGAGTAGCCCCCGCTCACCGCAACTAGAAAAAGCCCACACGCAGCAATGAAGACCCAACGCAGCCAGAAGAAAAAATAAAGAAAATACTGTTCTCAGAAAACTTCTTATATATCCCTTACTTCCTCTAACACTTATGTTCATATTTGTTCTTTGAAGTTCTGCCTTAGGGGAAAAGTGATTTTCCATCTAATTGACAGCTTTTTCAGCCTAAAAGCATTTGTATATTTTTCCTTAAGTGGACTCGAAAAGAATAATTGCCTTATTTTCATTTCAAATAAATAACAATTTGAATTATTATGATGCCAAAACCCTCCACTTTTGATGAGATGACATGAGTAATACAGAAAAATAATAATTTAGGATAGAGGAATGGTTGTTTTGAAATCTAAGCTAAGGATCCCTCAATTTTGTTACATTTGGAATCTCTGATGACAGTATCCCTAAAATATACTAAAATGCCTCCATACTTTCTACAAGCATCTTTAAACAAAGATCTCCTTTGCCTGATTCACCATGACTTACCTGGAAACAAACTTTTTGACAGCTTTTTCTCCACCATCCAAGGTTCTTTGCCATCCTCCAATAAAGCAATCACGTATGGCTTAGGTATGGAAAGACCTGCTTACAGGAAAAATATAGAACAAACATTGTTTAAGCTGTGGCCTTCATGGAGGAGAGACTATCATCAAAAAAGGGACCGAAGAAAGGTCTGAAAGATGTTCACTGAGACGGGAAGGTAAGCTTCAGGCAGGACACAACAGAGCTATACATTTCCTCAGAACATTTACTAAGGAGGATCTCTAGCAATTTGGAGTGGCAGAAGAAAGATCTCCCTCATTGGGGTGGAGGCAGAGATATGCTTACCTAGAGATACCAGGTTTTCATAATTCTGTACCATCACATCCTTGTATAAATTCCTCTGAGTAGGATCTAGCCATCCCCACTCTTCATGGGAGAAGTCTATAGCCACATCACTAAATGTCACCTGAAATAGCAAACACATTTAAGCTCAACCATAGCCCTGGCCTCTTTTGTCACTGGTTAAGAGGTAAAATTACCCTGGGGTGGAAGAAAGGGAACAAGATTCAGCAGTTGTGACAATGATCAGGAATCTGATCTAAGTTAAGTAATAATTGGATAATTATGTGCTTGGCATTGTTATACAATAAGGATAAGAGATAAATATAAGAGCTCTGCTTCAGAAGAGTAGGGAATAGAATTATAAAATTTTTCAAAATCAGCATTCAACTTTTGGCATATGGTCAAGTGCTTAGCTCTGTTTTTTATAGTTTACGTGCCAGGTAAAAGAACATGAATTAAGGTTCAAAAAAAAAGAAGAATCCAATAGGTTCATAATAAAAAGACACCTTTATATTAAAGATAGACACATTCATAACCAATTTATAAACAAAAAGCAAAAATATTTATGGTACATAATTAAACATCATATTCATAATCTATAATTAAAATAATTTGAGACCCCTGGGCAAGAAGACTGGTTTCATGCCATAGGTAGTCCTTGAATAGAACCTTAAAGGAAGGGCAAAGAAAAAAAAAAAGACACATTTCAAGGAAAATATTCTAAGAAAATAGATTTCTTCCCAATAGTACTCATTCACAGTATTATTTAAAATAGCAAAATTTTAGAAAAATTTTTAATGTTTAATAATAGCTTACTGGTTAGTCAAATTAAAATATGTGCAAACAAAGTATGCATTTAAAATGTCATTATTATTACCTTTCACTGGTGAAATAGGCATTGTTTGGCTATTGTAAATTTTTCACTCCAAGTGTAGATTCAATATTCTGTTACTTTATTTGGATATTTTATTAATACACGTGTTCACCAGCGACACTGGTCTTTGGTTTTAAAGAGGGAATTTACCTTCATCAGGTGTTAGGGAAATAATTAAAAATCAAATCTACCAAGCAGAAAATCCTCTCTACAGTGTAAAAAAAAAAACAGTTTTATTACTGAATAAGCATTAAACCAGACTATAATGCACTTCACAGGTAATCACTAATGAGACTCCAAGGACAGAAAGAAATTTCACCCTTTTATAAACTCAAGCAGATACAATCCATTACACATATTTTCAAAGTAAATGATAACTTGTCCTTAAGTAAGAGGACTTGACAGCATCATTTGCTACACACAGTTCATCCTAAATTCACTTGGTAATTGGGGTAGTCATCTGTGTTAACTGCCTTTACCCCAAAGAAAAATTTTAAAACTCATATCTTTATGACAAGCAAGTAGTTAGAATCTGCAGCCAGGAGTCTAGGCTAAACTCCCATACAGATAGGGAGATAGGGGTGCATCTTCCTTCATGTTTCCATTTTGAAGAGATGGCTCCAAGGCCCTTAAGAAAGACTTTAATGCTTTGCAAAACCGGCAGAGGCTTATTTAGCTTTGAAAAAGCTGAACAAGCATCTCAAAGGGAGAGGGAGAGGATATACAATTACAGATTTTTCTCAAGGAAACACTAAGAAAAGGGAGGGGGAGAAGGTCTCTCTTTTGGCACCAGGGAAAATTCTTTTTTCCACTTGTATTTACTCTTAGCCAGGTATTAGGGTTACGCTAGCCTTATCATATGAACTGAGAAAATTTCCATCTTTTCCTATTTTCCACAGTGGTCTTTTTCTTTTTTAAGATTTTTTTTTTGATGTGGACCATTTTTAAAGTCTTTATTGAATTTGTTATAATATTGCTTCTATGTTTTGGTTTTTTGGCCGCAAGGCATGTGGGATCTTAGCTCGCTGACCAGGGATTGAACCCATACCCCCTGCACTGGAAGGTGAAGTTAACCACTGGACCGCCAGGGAAGCCCCCCACAGTAGTCTTTAAATGATTAGCTTTTAAAAATCCCAAATGATAAGCCAAATTAAAAAATCAACACTACATTAAATGAATAAAACACTATGTTTTACTCCACCAATGCAAAGATATTTTACATTTTAAGTTTTGATATTAATGAATATCATTGTATTAATAGTCTAGAGAAGAAACCTCACATAATCTAATAGATACTCTTTGATCTTTATTTAAATCAGTGTTTCTCAATCTTGGCACTACTGACATTTTAGGCTGGACAATTCTTTACTGTGCGAGCTGTCCTGTGCATTTTAGGATGTTTAGTAGGATCCCTAGCCTCCACCCTTTAGATGCCAGTAGCAACTCCCCTTAACCACCCCCACCCCCAGTTAGAACAACTGAAAATGTCTCTAGACATTATCAAATGTCCCTTATGAGTGGCACTAAGGGGGATAAAGTCACCCCCTTTTGAAAACCACTGCTGTACAAAATTTTTGCACTTCTTTGAAAGACTCTTGGGCCTCTCTACCTACACGCAAGGTGTTTTCTCAGTTTGGTATAACTTCACTTCTACCTCTGCCGCCCTGGTACTATGAGACACTGAAACAACTCCAGCCTTGCTTCCCCAGGGATGCTTCAACTCTTTCTTCCCCTTCAATTGCCTGAGCAGCCTGGGATGTTAATTCACCTTTGTCCCCAGAACTTAGGATATTAAATAAATACCTTAATTTCTTATGCTTTCTTACTTTTCTACCAGTCCTGTACTACTCAGTACAGTAGCCACCATATTTGGCTATATAAATTTAAATTAATTAAAATAAAATTTAAATAAAATTTAAAATTCAGTTCCTCAGTCACTGTAGCACTCAATAGTCATATGGCACTGGTGGCTACCACATTGAACAGTACACAAGTAGAACACTACCCCCACTGTAGAAAGTTCTCTTGGACAGTATTGCACGAGATCATGAAATCCTGCATGTCAGTGTACACCCAAACCTGTGTAAGAGTCTTCCTAACAGGTACTTCATTAAGTGTTTAGAAAATGAATCCATGAGTGATTTTGGCAATTAGTTCGCTTTAGCTTTTACTTAAAAAAAAAAGTTCTTTCAATTCTAATTATCTAATATACCCAAGAAACAGACTCTGCCCAACACGCACACCTGCCACTCATACCTTCTCCTGTGCAGGCTTCACTTCCATGCCATGATTCTGTCCCATCATTTTCTCATCACTCTTTCACTCAATAGCTATTTACTAAGCATCTGTTTTATGCCAGATACCACTCTGGACACTGAAGATAAAACAGTCAACAAAAAAGAAAAAAAAATCCCTTCCAGTGGGAGGAGACAACAATGAGTGTATGCATATACTAAACACATAGTGTATCAGCTAGTGAGTGATAGGTGCTATGAAAACACAGTGATGGAGGAGTGGAAGTGACAGTCGAGAGAAGGTGACTGCAATTTTAAATAGGTGTTCAGGGAGGCTTTACCGAGAAAGTAACCCCTGAGCAGAGATACAGAGGTAAGAATGCAAGCTTGTGTATATCCAGGGAAAGAATATTCCAAGTAGATGGTACAGCAGATTCCAAGGCCTGGAGGCAGTAGCCAGTGTGGCTGGAGCTCACAGGGAACAAAGAGACAGAGAAGGAAGATGAGATCAGGGAGGTAATAACAGAGCCTAACTGTACAAAGCTTTTTTTTTTTTTTTTTTTTGTACAAAGCTTTTTATGTCACGACCCAACTCTGATTTCGATTATGAGTTAAGGCCACCAAAGAGTTTTAAGCTGAGGAATGACAGGATATTATATAACAAGAGGATCTCTATGACAGCTGTATTGAGAAGAGACTGAAGAGGGTCAGGGGCAGAAGAAGGCAATCCAGCAAGGTGACTACTGCAAAATATAAGTGGCTTGTACCAGGGTGGCAGTGGTAGTGGCAGTGATGGGGTAACTAATGGTCAGATTGTGTAGATACACTGTGTATATTTTAGATCCAACTAGAGTGTCTGAATGTTAGTTATAAGAGAAAGGGAGATCTCAAGGATGACTCCAAACCTCTCGACTTGAACGACTGAAAGGACTGACATACACCATTAATTGAGACCACATGATACAGTTTGGACAACTACAAAGCAAATAATTCCAAACTTGAATTTTGAATTGTAATTTTTAAAAAAAGTTTTGCTCAAGACTCTTCAGAGACTTCTAGCAGGAAACTGGTAGAAAACAGAAGCACTGAGAGAAGACAGTACTTTGGAGTTCTGCAGTCTACATCCTGTGCTATAATGAAAGGAATCATAGATCCAGTCCCTAAAAGAACTCGTGAGGTGGGAACTGGTAGGAAAGGCAAAGCAAACACTCAAGAGTCCTGATAAGTAGGTGTTTCAGGAAGATTTGGGGACATACCAACTTACCTGAAACATGACTGCAATTTCCAAAAGTCAACACAGTCCTCTTTCCAGGCTCTCTTCTTATAGAAGGGCAGTGCCTGAAAAGGCAGATCAAGGACAGGAAAAAGCAGTCATGAAAAATCAGGCTTATCTTGCAGCTCTGGACACACCTGCATGGAGAATCACACTGGGAATCACTTTCTAGGGCTCTACCTTTCCCTAGGCAAGAGGTTACCTGGGAATCACTTTCTAGGGCTCTAACCTTTCCCTAGGCAAGAGGTAACCAGGTGCCATTTGCGTGTAAATCAACTATCATATACATAAGTGACAAACTCATAAAACAACAGTAATAACTGTTAAATAAGAGCTCTTTCGATCTTCACCACTATGCATAGTAGGCATTCACATTATTCCAGATTTCTTTTTTTAAACTCTGAGAAAACTGAAACTCGGCGATATTAAAGCAATTTGTTCAAGGTTTACACACTGGATTTTTTTTTTTAATGTAGATGGCGTTTTCTTTCAGTGCGTACAACGCACACTGGCTCTCCCTTTTCCTTTTCGCAACAGCTCTGAGGTAAGCGCCATCCTTACTCCCCTTTTACAAAGCATGACAGAGGCCCAGAGAAGCTAGGGGCCTATTTGGGCTCACACCGCGGGGCAGACCCTGGGACCAGCGACGTTGTGGCTGCCATGCCCAGCGCCCGGGTGCCATCAGCCCGAGGCCTGCGGCGGCCCTCCCGGGACCCACACTTGCCTTAAACCTCAGCGGAGCCCGCCGGCACCGAAGCCGTGCGCGGCCGTCCACAGTGGGCACCTCCTTGTACCTAACGCGCCGGATCGCTGCAGCGGACAATGGCCTCCCGCCTTGCGGGAACTGCGCTGCCCAGAGTCCTCCGCGATTCCAGGACCGAGAATTCCGCCGCAGGGCCGGAGAAGACCGCGGGGCGGGCCAAAAGCGGAGTCCACGGCCGGCTGCACTTCTCAGACTCCTACGCGTCACATACAAAAGTTGCCGGTGCGTCGCACGGTCGCCTCCCAAAAAACCACACTTCCCAGGAGGCACTGCGACCGCGCGATCTCGGCGCACCGCGAGACCACAGCCTGGGCTGTGTGAGAAATTACACAGGGCTGCTCCACCGGGCACACACGCTAAGTACCAGGAGGACAACAGTCGTTTCTGGCGGACTCTGCTTCCCGGAGCCAACGGCAGCCGTCTGCATGCACTGTGAAGACAATGGCGCCCGAACCGCGAAACTACACTTCCCAGAATATTATGCGGCCGCGAAACGTCTTTCGGGTCATTCCTCTGCTCGCACAGATGTTGTCCGGCCCGGAGAAGGGCAGCCTTGCTAGTGCGGGACACGAAGTGGCCTCTACCAGCCGAAGGTCTCCTCTCATCCGAAACTTTGCTGCCACGCTGTCCAGCTCGTATAGGTCTTGAGTATTTGGCGCCCGCTTGCCCAGGACTGTATTTTCCCAAATGCCCTGTGTCCGGGCTGTTACATTAGCTGTCTGCGGACCAATGACAAGTTCGAGGGGTCACGTCTTCGCTACGACAGTGACTGCCGCTGTGATGTGCATTACACGTCCTCGAAGGACTCAGGATTATCAGACTCGAGTGAGGGCACTGAGGACCGAGACCCTCAATCCTGGGAAAAAACACTCCTCTGACCCTCCTCCGGGCCCAGAAGCGCTTCTTAGTCTCTGACTACCCAGCCCACCCACACGGGCCCTGGACAAAGATGTATCTAGGCCAGAGCATTCTACTGTTGTGAGTTTGTGTTGTTGCCTTTACTTTTTTTCTTAAGTAAGTTAAATCTTACTTATTTTTTAAAAATTATAAATAGTATCACTATGAATTTTCTTGCATATATCAAGTACTTATATGCATAAGATTCACGAGGTAATGCTTCCACCTTGGTATATCTTGTGAGTGTGGTATTCAGTCCCTATAGCATAAGTGGTTTTTAAAAACATTGTGGCATCAGCTGGATTCCTCTCAAGGCTTAGAGTATGTAACAAGGAAAGGTTTGCCAGTGCGAAGTATATTCCCATTTATGTCTTTTTATGTCTTTATTAAACAGTGACATTTTTTTCAAAGTTGTACCAACTTGTACTCCTGCCATAGTTTATAGTTATTTTGGTTGGCAACTGTTAGTGCCAGCACTTGATTTTTGTGAAACTTTCAAATTTTACAAATCTGCTAGGTGTCAAATTATAACTCATTGTGGCTTAAATTTGCATTTCTTTTATTGTTAATAAGATTGAGAATCTTTTCACGTGTCTGTTGGCTTTAGTATTTCCTTCTCTGAGAATTGTACATCTCTTGGTCAATATTCTTTTAGAACAATGACCTTTTTAATATTAAAATACAAGTTACACAGAAAAATGCAAGATTTTAAAGGGAGAATGCAGAGACTAGGATACTAAAATTTTTCCCCTGAGAACCTTGGGCATTGAACTGGATTCAGTAACCAAATATGTTTTCTACAGTTTTTGCATAATGTTTCTGAGTGTGAAATTCTTTGATTTTTCTCCTGCTTGGGATTGTTGAGCAGTTTGAATCTGTGAAGTGGCATCTTCTTGTGCTCAGCAAATTTTTCTTCTCCATACATTGCCTCTACTCCCCTCCTCTTCTTGTGAACTCCAGTTAGCTGTTAGGTAGGTTTTTCCATTCTATCCTCTGTAATTTCCATCTTTCAGTCTCTGTATTGCAATCTGGGTGATTTATTCTTATTTATCTAACATTCATAATTCCCTTTCCAGGGGATTTTTTTTTTTAATTTTCAGTTTTTCAAAGATTTTTGTAACATGGTAGGCACAGCTGATTCATAATATGCATTTGATAATACCTATAATTGAGGATCTTATGAACCTTTGTAAATTTATTTTTTAATTTCTTTACTCAGTTTGCTTTGTTTCCTTTTTTGGTTGGTTATCTGTGTGCCACTCAGTCCTTGAAAAGAGATTTTACTGGGCTCCCCAATATCCTTGGATGAAAGTGCCTCTCTTTTCTAGAGATTATATAGTTTTATTTCAGACAAGATCTGGGATTACTACCACTCTGGAACCACTTTAAACTAAATCCAAGACATAAAGTCCCTGCTCAGTCCTTCCAGAAAATCTTATATAGGAATTCCTCATTGTTGCTGCTTTTCCTCATGAGCTTCTTGGAAGAATTATGAAGCCTTCCCATTATGGGTCCTCAGATGTCTGGGACATAAATTAAGTTCATGGGGAAGGGGGGTTAACATTAAAGGACTAGATGTGACTGGGGGCAGAGGTGAGAAGCTATTTCAATAGCTTCTATTTCAGTAGCTATTTATGACCAGTGCTTAAGGAACATTACTTCAAAGCTGAACCCCTAACATGTGAGTGCTCTATGATTTGCATTTTTAACAGAAAGGATAGAGGCACTCTGATGAATAGCAAGACTAAGAAAAAGAAATCCAGGGGCAGATGGACTGGGGACTCGGGCATAAGTAAACCAGTTTTAAACAAATACGCCAGTCACTTGAGAAAGAAAATAGGGCCAAGAGAGATCAATAAGGAGACAGGAAAATACTTTACATGCCATACTGAACCCTCCCCCTTCCACTAGCCCTGAGCTGCCTTCGTTCCCTTTTCTATTAGGCAATATTTACAATAAATGATTTTGCTATTGGAATTTATCTGTTCAAGGGCGCATTTTAGAATATGAACTGGAAGGGACTTCCCTGGTGGCACAGTGGTTAAGAATCCGCCTGCCAATGCAGGGGACAAGGGTTCCATCCCTGGTCCGGGAAGATCCCACATGCTGTGGAGCATCTAAGCCCATGCGCCACAACTACTAAGCCTGTGCTCTACAGCCCATGAGCCACAACTACTGAGCCCATGTGCCACAACTACTGAAGCCCTTGTGCCTAGAGCCCATGCTCCACAACAAGAGAAGCCACAGCAATGAGAAGCCTGCACACCACAGCGAAGAGTAGCCCCCACTCACTGCAACTAGAGAAAGCCCGCACGCAGCAACGAGGACCCAATGCTGCCAATAAATAAATAAAATTTATTTTTTTTAAAAAAGAATATGAACTGGGAGAAGAAAAGCCAGTTCATGTTGATGCTGAAACTGTTCCAAGACTCAGGGTGATAAGGAAGTTTGGAACTCTAAGCTTCCAGAGACATCAAAAAAAATTATATGTATTTGCCATAGGGAGAAACTCCTGCTGAGACCTCTGCTAGAAATCTTTGTCCTTGTTCCTGGCTTATTCTCCATCTATCACTTTGTAATAAGCCTACACATCCCACTATGGACCAAAGTTTTAAATCCAAGAGCCTAGTCCTAGTTCTCCTGTCACTGGTTTGAAGACCTATCCATTCCCAGTCTGGCCTAAGCCTGACCCTGGAATGCCCAATGTAGAACCTGTGCAGAGCCTCCAACAATACGTTTGTGTTCTCTCCTTCTGTCCAAGAGGACCTCTGATATCCCACATCTCTGATTATTTATGTGACTAGTATAAGGTAACACCAGACACTTCAGTATGAAGTGTCAGGTGTGCATATGTTTGACAATAGTAAAAAGACTTTGCTTGATAGGTTGGCTGGGTTCCCTGAGGAAAACTAAGGACGGGTATCAAGGGCACTGTCTGGGTATGATGGGGAGGAGGGTGCCCATCTCACTTCCTTTCCTCCCTCTTAGATTATGGAGGAATTGGAATAAGTCTTGCTTTAGCTCCATAAGAAGGGGTTTCATTTAGACTTTAAGGCTGAGAATACCCTTGGGGGCTTACTAGGTAGAGAGCTCAAGTTTTTCCTATTGATTTTGCATGATTTCTCAAAAAAAATGGCTCATGGGAGGTGAAGTCCAATATGTATGTTAGTCTGGGAAAGTATATGGATGGAAGTAAAATGTCACTGTTCTTTTTACAAAACTTCAATAAACACTATTGCAAAATTTAGAAAAAGAAAATTTTAACTCATTCTATTTACCCATAGAAAGTGACTTATCATGCTAATCTATCGAGAGAAAGGTATCATTTATTTTAAAATACAGATTTATTTTACGTGTACGCTCATATTCTTTTTCACTCAATCCATTGTGAATGTCTTACAATACTAACAACATACAACCTACATTATCATTAGAATGTCCACAGTTCCATATCAGGAATCATAACAGTAATAGATTTAAGTGCCCTCCCCTTGATGAACATTTGCTTTGTGCTCAAGTTTTTACTTAAATTTGTGAAGCATATCCTTGTACATACATCATTGCATATGTACTTGGTTTTTTTAAGTGGTAAATCCCTAGATTCTATGCTACTGGTCAAAGAATTTACCTGTCTCTAGGCTTCTTTAATACATACCAACAGAGTGCCTCTACGAAGGCTATTCTATTCCATGTTTTGGCCTTAGGAGGAAGTCTGGAGCTTTTTAGAATCTAGTTCCAAGATTTCAGGTAACTGGTGAAGGGACCTACCTGTTTCTGGAACCCCTTTTCAGTGTATTCTCTTCCATCCAAACTGTCGGAGGGAAAGAGCATGTGGGGCTCTGGGCTACCTGTACTGAGTGGGGATTTAGGGCCACAAACAGAAATAAGGGTGTTTCCTGTGAGCTGCCAGTGGGTCCCTGTCATTTAAGAAATGCTTCTGAAGGCAATACTAAAGGCATGAAAGATTCCTCTGGTGCATCTTTTGAGGCTGTAGTGATCTGTACCTACTAGGGGGGACCGAGGCATCTTTTGGTTCAGCGCATTCCCTAAGTGGGGAAAAGGACACAAGGACATTGTCAGAAAGAAGTTGAGCATAATGTTCTTCATCAGTGCCCTTGAGAAGCTGCCCGGGTCCAAGTTTTAGAGGACCCCCAGTTTGGTTCCACTGTCAGCGGATCCTGCCAATTTAAACTCAGTCCTATTTCCAGAACCCTCTCTGCCACAGCACCTTCGTCAGTGTTCAGTGAAGGAGGAATCCCAGTAACATTCTTTTATCCGTCTTATGTCCTCTGTGACAGACATAAAGTTGGTACTCAGTAAATGTTATATGTACCCTGCTCTGATGGTTAATTTTATGTGTCAACTTGGTTGGGCTATGGTGCCCAGATTTTCGGTCAAACACTAGTCTAGATGTTGCTGTGAAGATATTTTTTAGGTGAGATTAACATATAACATTAAATCTGTAGACTTTGAGTAAAGCAGATTACCCTCTATAATGTGGGTGGGCCTCATCCAACCAGTCAAAGATCTAAAGAGAAAAAGACTGAGATACCCTGAGGAAGAAGGAATTCTGCCTTCAGACTCAAACTGCAACATCAACTCTTCCCTGGGTCTCCAGCCTGCTGGCAAGAATTAAGGCTTGCCATCCCCCCCAGTTGTGTAACTCAGTCCATTAAAATAAGTATCTCTATCTCTGTCTATCTAAGTATCTACCTATCTGATCTACACACACACACACACACACACACACACACACACACACACACAAACACGCACACCCCTTATTGGTTCTGTTTTCACTGGAGAATCCTGACAAACACAGCTGCCATCTCACTGAGCTTATTCTATGGAGTGTCACCATGCTCTACTGATAATTCAAGCTTTACTACTCTGGGTCATCACTATTAGAAAATTCTTTCTTAAGAATAACCTTTATTGACCCCGAGATAATAATATCCATAGGAACACATGTGCTTCCTGCCATTATCCCTTCTCTCTCTTTAATCAACATTTTTTTCTGCCTTTACTAGATCTTTTCCATCATCTTTCAGATCTGCTTAGCTATCTAGAATAGTTCACCTTTTAAAAACCCTCTCGGGCTTCCCTGGTGGTGCAGTGGTTGCGAGTCTGCTTGCCAATGCAGGGGACACAGGTTCGTGCCCCGGTCCAGGAAGATCCCATGTGCCGCGGAGCGGCTATGCCCGTGAGCCATGGCCGCTGAGCCTGCGCGTCCGGAGCCTGCGCTCCGCAACGGGAGAGGCCACAACAGTGAGAGGCCCACGTACCGAAAAAAAAAAAAAAAAAAAAAAAAAAACGGCTAGAAAAACCCTCTCTTTTCCCAAAACCCCCTCCAGCAAGTACACCACTTCTATTCTCAGTAGAAAACCTTCTTGGAAATTTTTTCTATATTAATTTTCTTTAATTTTCACTCCACAATCTCTCCATAACTGTGTCCTATCAGAGAACATTCGTATTATTTTCCTGAGACTGCTGTTCTGTAGGTCAAAGTGATCTCCACATTGCTAAATCTGAGTCCCTCTTCTGTCACTATGTTTCTTGACCTGTTAGCATTTGACACAATTGACAACTTCCTCATTCTTCAGTCTCTTCTCTTGATTCTATGACACTACATTTTTCTTAATTTTTATTTTAATGGCTGCTGCTTCTTAGTTTCTTTTGCTTGTTCTTCTCTCCTTTGATCTCTAAATGTTAAAGGGACCCAAGACCATATTTGGCCTCCATTTCCACGTTTCCTACATGTTTTCTTTTGCATTTCCATGTGTTTATAACTCATCCTTTAAAAAAAGACTCCCAAGTCTGTCTATTACCCAGCCTTGCCTCTCCCTGCAACTCTCTATCCATACGTCCAGCTCTTTACCTCCCAGCTCATTTTGGTTGTTCATTGTCAACTCAAACTCCACATGCTTCATCGGGCCCACACAGACATCTTGATTTTCTCCTTATTCTCCTCCTCTTTCAAGCCCCCACACTTAGCAAATGGAATCGCCATCCACCCACCAGACAAAGCTGAACATCCAGACATTTTCCTGTATCCCTCTTTTGTCCTCACTTACCCTCCCTGCACATTCATTCCAGCAGACAGTGTTGTTTTCAATGCTGCCTCAAAGTGATGGGGCCTCAGCCTTCATTTATTTGCATCCAGTTCTCACCTGAAGCACTGCAAGGACTGCTTAACCAGTCCTGTGCTTTCACGCTTGCATCCATATAGTCCCTTCTCTATACAGAAATTAGATGATTTCTAAACTACATAAATAGAATTCCATTTTGTAACATCTTTTAACATCTTCTGATCTCTCAAAGAATATAATCCAAATTCTTTATGTTGGCTTATACAGGCCTACCTGACTTGGCTCTGCCTCCTTCCATGCTTCTCCTTGCTCACAAGGACACACATGTTAATTCAGTGACCTGCCTTCTCTACCTCTCATAAGCCCCATTTATGCATGTGTAAGCCTTTAAACAAGCCTTTTGCCTGGAGGCTCCTCCTCGTGACCTCACTGCTGTTCTATCTTGTCTTCTAGATCCTTGCTCTGTTGTCGCCTTCTCAAATGGGTCGTTCCTCACCACTCTCTCTGCAGGTGCCATCTAGTCCCTCTGTATACCATCCTATTTTAATTATTCACCCAACACTCATCAATTTTTGTTACTCCTATGGTAGTTCACTATGGTTTGTTTATTATTTGTCAGCAAGCACCTGATTGAAACTTCCTGAAAGAATACAGGTCTCTTTTCACCAATGCACCTCCAACATGAAGATCAGTACTAGGGTATTGAAGGTACTTTATAAGTAAGAAAGGGAGGGAGGGAGGGAGGGAGGGAGGGAGGGAGGGAGGGAGGGAGGAAGGAAGGAAGGAAGGAAGGAAAGGAAGAAAGAAAGGCATCTTATATGCTTCTTCATTTTCCAGTCTATCCAATCTTCCCATCCTCCCTACCCTAATCTACTTTAAGATTCTATAGATTTGTCTATTTTGGGAATTTCATATAAATGCAATCATTTATTTTCCCTTTGTCCCCATACTGTTGATCCCTTTTACCAATTTTGCCCTTCCTCCCCCTTGTGCCTTCTGGTAACCACTATTCTGTTCTCTAAGTATCTATGTATTTGTTTTTGTTTGATTTGATTTGTTCATTTATTATGTTTCTGTTTGTTTATTAGTTTTTTGTTTTTGTTTTTTTTTGCGGTACGTGGGCCTCCCACTGTTGCGGCCTCTCCCGTTGCGGAGCACAGGCTCCGGACGCGCAGGCTCAGCGGCCATGGCTCACAGGCCCAGCCGCTTCGTGGCACGTGGGATCCCCCCAGACCGGGGCACGAACCCGTGTCCCCTGCATCGGCAGGCGGACTCTCAACCACTGCGCCACCAGGGAAGCCCTGTTTATTAGTTTTTTTATTCCACATAGGAGTGAAGTCATACAGTATTTGTCTTTCTCTGTCTGACTTATTTCACTTAGCATAATACCCTCAAGGTTCATCCATGTTGTCCCAAATGGGAAGATCTCATCTTTTTATGGCTGAGTAGTATGAATATTCCATTGTGTGCGCGTATCTCACATCTTCATTATCCATTCATCCTTTGATGGGCACTTAGGTTGTTTCCATGTCTTGGCTATTGTAAATAATGCTGCAATGAACATGGGGGTTCGCATATCTTTTTTGATTAGTGTTCTCACATTCTTTGGATAAATACCCATAAGTGACATAGATGGTTCATATGGTAGTATTCTTAATTTTTTCTGAGGAATCTCCATACTGTTTTCTATAGTGGCTGCACCAATTTACATTTCTACAAACAGTGCAGAAGGGTTCCATTTTCTCCACATTCTCTCCAGTACTTGTCATTTCTTGTCTTTTTGGTAATAGCCATCCTGACAGATGTGAGGTGACATCTCATTGTGGTTTTGATTTGCATTTCCCTGGTGATTAGCGATGCTGAGCATCTTTTCATGTGCCTGTTGGCCATCTGTATGTCTTCTTTGGAAAAATGTCAAATCAACTCATCTGCCCATTTTTTGAGTTGTTTGTTTTTGTTATTGTTGTTGTTTTGAGTTATGTGAGTTATTTATATATTTTGGATATTAACCCCTTATTGGATATATCATTTGCAAGTATCTTCTCCCATTTGGTAGGTTGTCTTTTAGTTTTATTGATGGCTTCTTTGCTGTGAGAAAGCTTTTTAGTTTGATGTAGTCTCAACTGTTTGTTTGCTTTTATTTCCCTTGCCTGAGGAAACATATACAAAAAATATTGCTAATAACAATGTAAAAAAGGATATTGCCTATGTTTTCTTCTAGAAATTTTATGGTTTCAGGTCTTACATTCAAGTCTTTAATCCATGTTGAATTTATTTTTTATATGGTGTGAGAAAGTAGTCCAGTTTGATTCTTTTGCATGTAGCTGTCCAGTTTTCCTAACACTGCTCATTGAAGAGTCTATCTTTCCCCCATTTTATAATTCCTGCCTCCTTTGTCATTCATTAATTGCCCTTATAAGTGTGGGTTCATTTCTAGGCTCTCTATCTTGTTTCATTGATCTCTGTGTCTGTTTTTGTGCCAGTATCATACTGTTTAGATTACTGTAGTTCTGTGGTATAGTTTGATATCAGAAAGCTTGATACCTCTAGCTTTGTGAGTTCTTTTGTGTTTCCATACAAATTTCATTTTTTTTAATATTTACTTATTTGGTTGCATGGGGTCTTAGTTGCATCTCCAGGGCTCCTTAGTTGAGGCGCACCAGATCCTTAGTTGTGGCACATAGGCTCCTTAGTTGTGGCATGCGAACTCTTAGTTGTTAACGGCATGCACGTGGGATCTAGTTCCCTGACCAGGGATTGAACCCAGACCCCCTGCATTGGGAGCGCAGAGTCTTAACCGCTCTGCCACCAGCCAAGTCCCCATACAAATTTTAGACTATTTTGTTCTAGTTCTGTGAAAAATGCCATTGGTATTTTGATGGGGATTGCATTATATCTTATATTGCCTTGTGTAGTATGGAAATTTTAACAATATTAATTCTTCCAATCCATGAGCACAATATATCTTTCCATATGCATTGTCAACCTAAACTTCTTTCGCCGGTGTCATTGTTTTCTGAGTACATGTATTTTACCTCCTTAGCTAGATTTATTCCCAGGTATTTTATTCTTCTTGATGTGATTGTGAATGGGACTGTTTTTTTAAATTTCTTTTTCTGATAGTTCATTATCAGTATATTGAAACACAACAGATTTCTATATATTAATTTTGTGTCCTGCAACTTTACCAAATTAATTGAGTTCTAGTAGCTTTTTGGTGGCATATTTAGGATTTTCTATGTATTATTGTGTCATCTGCAGACAGTGACAATTTTACTTCTTCGTTTTCAATTTGGATGTCTTTTATTTATTTTTCTTGTCTGACTGTTATGGCTAGAAATTTCAATACTATGTTGAATAAAAGTGGTGAGAGTGGGCATCCTTGTCTTGTTCCAGGTCTTAGAGGAAATGCTTTCAGCTTTTCACCGTTAAGTATGATGTTAGCTGTGGACTTTTCATATATGGCCTTTATAATGTCAAGGTATGTTCCCTCTATGCCCACTTTGTTGAGAGTTTTTATCATAAATTGATGTTGAATTTTGTCAAAAGCTTTTTCTGCATCTACTGAGATGATCATATGGTTTTTATTCTTCAGTTTGCTAATGTGTTTTATCACATTGATTGATATGTGGATATTGAACCATCCTTGCATCCCTGGGATAAATTCCAGTGATCATGGTGTACGATCCTTTAATATACTGTTGGATTCCATTTGCTAATATTTTGTGGAGGATTTTTGCATATGTGTTTGTCAATGATATTGGCCTTTTATTTTCTTTTTTTGTGATATCTTTGTCTAGTTTGGGTATCAGGGTGATGCTGGTGTCATAGAAGGAGTTTGGGAGTGTTCCACCCTCTGAAATTTTCTGGAATAGTTTGAGAAGGATAGGTGTTAACTGTCTTCTAAATTTTTGGTAGAATTCAACTGTGAAGCCATCTGGACCTGAACTTTTGTTTGTTGGGAGTTGTTTTATTACTGATTCAATTTCATTAATGGTTATTGGTTCTATCATATTTTCTATTTCTTCCTGACCCAGTCTTGGGAGATTGTAGGTTTGTAGGAATTTGTCCATTTCTTCTAGGTTATCCATTTTACTGGCATATAATTTTAGTATCTAAATATATAAATATATATAAATGTAGTAATCTCTTATGATCCTTTGTATTTCTGTGGTATCATTTGTAACTTCTCCTCTTTCACATCAGATTTCATTTATTTGTGCCCGCTCTCATTTTTTCTTGATGATACTGGCTAAGGGTTTACCATTTTTGTTATCTTTTCAAAGAATCAGCTCTTAGTTACAATGATGTATTCTATTGTGGGTTTTTTAGTCCCTATTTCATTTATTTCTGCTCTAAGAGGTATGATTTCTTTCCTTCTTTAACTTTGTGTTTTGTCTGTTCTTCTTTTTCTAATTCCACTAGGTATAAGGTTAGGTGGTTTATTTGAGATTTTTCTTGTATCCTGATGTAAGTTTGTGTCATTATAAACTTCCCTCTTGGAACTCCTTTTGCTGTGTCTCATAGATTTTGTGTTGTGTTTTCATTTTCTTTGTGTCCAGGTATTTTTTTAGTTCCTTTTTGATTTCTTCAGTGACCCATAGGTTGTTAGTAGCATACTTTTTAGCCTCCATGTGTTTATGGTTTTTGCAGGGGGTTTTTAGTTATGGTTGATTTCTAGTCTCATAGCACTGTGGTCAGAAAAGATGCTTGATATGATTTCAGTTTTCTTAAATGTACCAATGCTTGTTTTGTGGCCTAGAATGTGATCTACCCTGGAGAATGTTCCATGGGCACTTGAAAAGAATTTATATTCTGTTGCTTTTGGATGGAATGTTCTCCATATAGCCATTTTCACCTGATCTAACATGTCATTTAAGGCCAGTGTTTCCTTACTGATTTTCTGTCTGGGTGGTCTGTCCATTGATATAAGTGGGGTGTTAAAGTCCCCTACTAGTATTGTGTTACTGTTGATTTCTCCCCTTATGTCTGTTAATATTTGCTTTATGTATTTGGATGCTCCTATGTTGTGTGAATATATATTTACAATTGTTATGGCTTCTTCTTGGATTGATCCCTTGATCATTATGGAATATCCTCTTTGTCTTTGTATAGTCTTTGTTTTAAAGTCTATTTTCTGATATAATTATTGATATAGTACTATCTGATATAAGTATTGCTACCCTGGCTTTCTTTTAATTTCCATTTGCATGGAATAACTTTTTCTATGCCCTTTCAGTCTGTGTGTGTCTTAGGTCTGAAGTGAGTCTCTTCTTGGCAGCTTATATACGGGTCATGCAGCCACTCTATGTCTTTTGATAGGGACATTTAGTCCATTTACATTTAAAGTAATTATTGATAGGTATGTACTTATAACCATTTCTAATTGTTCTTTGGGTTCTTTTTGCAGTTATTTTTGTTCCTTTCTTCTTCGTTCTCTTCCCTTGTGCTTTAATGACCATCTCTAGTGTTATGTTTGAATTCCTTTCTTTTTTTCTGTATGTATTATCGGTTATAGATTTTTGGCTTGTGGTTACTGTGATGTTTACATATAACAATTTATATCCGTATCTTTATCTATAACTAGATAGCAATATAGATATGTAATTATTTTAAGTTGCTGATGTCTTAAGTTCAAATGTACTTTAACAAACCTGCATTTTTACTCTCCCCACCACTTTTAAGTAATTAATTTATTTTTGGCTCTGTTGGGTCTTCATTTCTGTGTGAGGGCTTTCTCTAGTTGTGAAGAGCGGGGGCCACTCTTCATCACGGTGTGCAGGCCTCTCACTATCGCGGCCTCTCTTGTTGTGGAGCACAGGCTCCAGACGTGCAGGCTCAGTAGATGTGGCTCATGGGCCTAGTTGCTCCGCGGCATGTGGGATCTTCCCAGACCAGGGTTCAAACCCATGTGCCCTGCATTAGCAGGCAGATTCTCATCCACTGCGCCACCAGGGAAGCCCTCCCCACCACTTTTAATGTTTTGACATCATATTTTACATCTTTTTGTGTTTTTTTTGTATCCCTTAACTACTTACTGTGGATATAGATTATTTTACTACTTTTGTCTTTAACCTTCCTACTAGCTTTATAAGTGGTGGATTTACTACCTTTTCTATATATTTGTCTTTACAATGAGATTTTTCCTTTTATAATTTTCATGTTTCTAGTTGTGGCCATTTCTTTTTTAGTTAGAGAAGTCCCTTTAACATTTCTTGTAAAGCTGGTTTGGTGGTGCTGAACACTTTTAGCATTTGCTTCTCTGTAAAACTTTTGATCTTTCCATCAAATATGAATGAAGTCCTTGCTGGGCAGAGTATTCCTGGTTGTAGGTTTTCCCCTTTCATCATTTTAACTATATCACGCCATTCTCTTCTTGTCTGCAGAAAAGTCAGATGTTAGCATTATGGGAGTTCCCTGTATGTAACTTGTTGCTTTTCCCTTACTGCTTTTAATATTCTCTCTTTATCTTTAATTTTTGCCATTTTGGTTACAGTGTGTCTTGGTTTGGTCCTCTTTGGGTTGATCCTTTTTGGGACTCTCTATGCTACCTGGACCTGGATGTCTGTTTCCTTTTCCAGGTTAGGGAAGTTTTTGACTATGATATCTTCACATATGTTCTATGCCCCTTTCTCTCTCTCTTCTCCTTCTGGGACCCCTATAATGAGAACGTTAGTATGCTTGATGTTGTTCAAGAGGTCTCTTAAATTGTCCTCATTTCTTCTTATTCTCTTTTCTTTTTCTGTTCAGCTTCAGTGATTTCCACTACTCTGTCTTCCAGCTCACTGATCCATTCCTCTGTATCATTTAATCTAATGTTTCTTCCTTCTAGTGTATTTTTCATATCACTTATTGTATTCTTCATCTCTGCTTTGTTCTTATTTATATTTTCTAACTCATTAAAACCTTCTAACTTCTCACTCTGTTCACCCAATCTTTTCCCAAGTTCTTTAAACATATTTACCATCATTACCTTGAATTCTCTATGGGGTAGATTGCATATCTCCACTTCTTCTTCTAGGGTTTTATCTTGTTCCTTCTATCATTTTGCTTTTTGTTTTCTACATAACTTAAAGAAAACAAAGATGTAGCTCTTTTATTCCTAACTTCCTGCATTACTGTATTCTTTTGTGTTTGGTCTATTTTTTGGAGTGAAACATCTAAATTCTTTTCTCATTTTCTGTTGTATATATTTTATAGCTGTTTCTTTGTGGTTACCATAGGATTACATTTAACATACTAAAGTCATTACATTCTAATTTGAATTTATCCAGCTTAACCAATAACATACAAAAACTCTGCTGTTTTACAACTCCGTCCCCAACCCTGGTGTTTGATATCATAAAATTACATCTTTTAGATTGTGTGACTAAAAATATAAACTAATAATTCTTTAAAGTGCATTAGTATCTTAAGATATGTAGGATACAAAATGCAGAGCTATAAACCAAAGTTACAATCGTACTAGTTTTAGACTAATAATTTTAAAAAGTAATGTAGAAATCAAAAAGTGGAGTTAGAAACTGGTGTTACAATAATACTAGATTTTATAATTTCCCATGTATTTATTTACCTTTATTGAGATCTTTATTCCTTCATGTGTCTTCAAGTTACTGTGTAGTTTCCCTTTATTTCAGGACTGCAGGTCTCCCTTGAGCATTTCACACAGGACAGCTCTAGTGGTAACAAACTGCCACAGCTTTTATTTATGTAGGGATTTCTTGGCTCCAAGTTTTGCCAGATAGAGGATTCTTGGTTGATGGTGTGAGTGTTTGTTTTGTTGTTGTTGTTGGTTTGTTTTAGCATTTTAATGTGTTGGCCCACTGCCTCCTGGCCCTCAAAGTTTCTAATGAGAAATAGGCTGATGATATTAATGTTGATCCCTTGCATGTGATAAGTTGCTACTCTCGCTACTTTCAAAACTCTCTCTTTTGTCTTTGTCTTTCAAATTTTGATTATATTGTGTCTTGCAGTGGGTCTCCTTGCAGTCATCTTACTTGGAGTTTGTTGAACTTCTGAGATATTTATAATTATGCCTTTCATCAAATTAGGAAAGATTTCAGCCACGTTTCTTCAAATATTCTCTCTTCCCCTTTCTCTCTCTCCTTTTCTGGGAGTCCTGTAATGTGTGTTAGTCTTCTACATGGTATCTAGCAGTTCTCTTTGGCTCTGTTTTTTATTTCTTTCTCTTTTTTGTTTTATTTTGTTGTTGTTGTTGTTGAACACTGGACATTTAAATCTAATAATGTGGTAATTCTGGAAATCAGACTCTTCCCTTTTTCCAGGGCTTGCTATTTTTGCTTATTTTATTTTCATTTTGTAGGCTAACTCTGTGGGAAGGATCACCTGAGGTTTAAACTTTCAGTCTTCTCAGGTGTTTTCTGGGCCTGCACCTTTCCCTCATCACTTTCTAATTTTTCTCATATTTGCAAGTTGCTTTTCACTGTCCTAGTCCTTGATTTCTAGCTCCCAAAGTGGGAAAATGAGAAAACTGAAGGGAGGAAAAAAAGGGTTCTAGCCCTTTAAATCCTCCCAGAAGTCACATCAGCCAGAGTGGGAGGGGAGGTGCAAGAACAATGCACCTCACAGCCCTCAGTTGTCTGCTCCTCTCTAATCAAGAACAGAAATCAAAGAACAGATCCCTGATGTTTCGAGGACAGGGTTCTTTTTGCCCTGGTTCGCACAAGCTATACATAGCTTGCTCCAGGAACACGTGCACAGTGGTCTGTCACAGGGCTGGAGGTGGAGGACTGGTAGCTGCTACTGTGCTAAGGGCTGAAATTGACTAACATTAACCACAGTTTACTGCCCAAGTCTTCTTATGGAATTTGACTGCAGTAGACTACAGAGTTCCAAAATACTTACATTAGATGGATTCTGCTGAAATTGTTGTCTATGTGAGGAGAGAAAATCCTGGTGCTTCCTACTCTATCTACACCTACATAAGCTCTTTTTCAAAACGGCATCATTAATTCATATTTTCTACTTGAAAAACTATTTTCCTTTACTTCCTGACTCAACATTTGTTCCACCACCTTCTTGGCACCCTCACCTTCTCTCCTTTTCCCCATTTTGTCTACCATGTTTTACATACGATTTAATTTAGTTTTTCTTTTTCATTTTTCCTGCCTGTCGTTCTCAAATGGAATGTACGTATCATGAGGGCAGGTTTCTTTGTGTCTCTTCTTTCCTTTGTCTCCCATACACTGATGATAGTGCCCAAAAATCCATTATTTGCTCACTGAACATTGGTTAGAGCAGTGAATAAACATGACAACAACCCCCCTTCCTGTTCATTTTCACCGTTCTGGAAAATCCTTCCAAATGTTCTCTTTACCACTTTCTTCTGGTGGGTTTTGCCTCAGTGTGTTAAGAATAAAAAAGGCACACGTTTTAAAGAGAAATACTCAAGTGTGGTAAAACTTGTAGGATAGCACAGGCTCTTACTTCTCATACTATTACTCCTCAGACATCAGTTTCTTATGCTCAAAGTTCCTCAAGATATTAACTTTTTTCACTTCTCACAGTGTGCTTTCCCAGGGGTATTTCTGCCACTATCTTTGAATGAATTCTTAATTATTAGTAATGACTCTCAGGAATTTACATAATTTACAAGTGTGTTTCAGTGATACTCTCACTCTGCATGCAGTTACTACTGTTGTGAAATTACAGGTGAAGCGATAATCACTTCTTAGTAAGGAATTGAGACCCTGAAGTCACAAATATTTGTCTCAGGTTTCAGAGGCCCCTTTGGCACACTTGCAGGGGTCGTGACAGCTTCCTTCCCGGCAGGAAATGACATTGTGTAAGTGGCTTTCCTTTCCAGATTCCTAAAAGAAATTGAATGTGTTTTAGGATGAGTATCTGGATAAAATCATGTTGCTTGCTGGGTTGGACACATCACTGATAATACCAACAGGACAGATGTTTTCTGAGGCAACCAGAGGCAGAGTGCCACCCATGTTCACCAGCTTCAGAGCCTCTGAAAGTCCTCCCCTCCCCTCCATCTTTCCATCCCTGCTGGAGACTTTTCTCACTTATCCCTAACAAAACATACTGAAATTTACAAAACTGCCAAATAAAAATTGTCACTAGCCATCTGCCTCTACAAGGATTAGATTACTAGCCACTGCAGTTGCTGACTTTTGACACACCTTGAGAGGAGTTCAGAGCAGAGATCAGGAATGAGGCACTCTGTGCTCTAGGAAAAACTGGCAGAACAGGCCTTTAGATAGTTAGATATTTTCAGGAGAAGGTTTTATCAGCCCAATTTCTTACATCTTCTCATATCTAGAAAAGGACTAAAATCATTAATGGAGACATCTCCTCCTCAGGACTAGTGGCAACATTCTGCAAAAATGTGTGCTTGGTTGCATGTATCTCTCTTCACCAAAACCACATATATACTGACACACACACACACGCGCACGCGTGCACACACACCTCTTTGGAGCAGTTCCTCAGAGCTATCTGAGCCGCTGTGTCCCAGGCTAAAGTCCTCATTTTGCCCCGAATAAAACTTAACTCACAACTCTCTGTTGTGCATTTTTTTTTGGTCCACAGGACCAACTCTAAGGCTTCAATCTCCATGTATTTGAAGAGTAGCTAGATATCATATGTTTCCTCTTAGATACAGATACACACTTTCTAAGTCATAGTTTGGTGTGGTGTATCCAACTAGGTTTGTAACCTTTGGAGCATCTGAAATCTTTAAAGTTATCTGTGACAGGTGGCGGATAAATCGGTGTACTTCCCCTTTAAGAAGGTGCGAGTCCCGGCCCCTTCCTAAGAGCCTCAGGCCATCATTTCCTAGCACCCCACCCAGGGTTCCCTGAAGGCTTTCCGGTTCTTGGCCAGGCTGCCTGCAGGAGAGAAACTACACTACCCAGAAGTCTGTGCTGGGAGGAAGCAGTAAGAATTGGGCCAATAGGGACGGTAAAACGGGCGTTTCCTGTGTTGTTGCCTTGGACTTCCGGCGTCCTGGGGGCGTTAGTTCTTTTGAAACGTGTTTCTTTTGTGTTCACAGGCTTTCCTTGCCCGCGACCTTTCAGAACTTCCCAGAGAATCACCATAAAGAGGTGGGAACCACCTCTGCGCCTTGTAAGACCTTGTGGGGGGGGTTAGAGGGAGCCCACAGGACCCGTTTCGGTTGCCGCCCCTCTTGGTCCCGCTCACACAGGGAATTAGAGGCCATGGTGTAGGCACATGGTGAGGATCAGCTGATTAGTATTATCATCACTGTCATCTGTTCCCTCCCTTTCATTGCCAGAATGCTTGCATGTCTCTTAGGCCACACGGCCTTGGCATCGTTTTATGTCTCTTGTGAATGATTTCAGCATAGAAGACCTTTGGCTCTAATACAGTCACATTCTGCCCAAAAGCAGTGTCTGCCTCGCCTTGGAGCCTGACACAGAGCTGGGCTCCCAGGAAGTGCTGAGTGATATTGACTTTGGGGCCCTCTGGTCCTTTACCAACGACTGAATGTTGAGCTCTAATCACATCTGTCTGTCCCAGGGCCAGCAAAGCTACCTCTGTTTGACTTTCCAGGCATCCGTGACCTTCAAGGACGTGGCAGTGACCTTTACCGAGGACGAGTGGGGGCAGCTGGATGCTGCCCAGAGGAGCCTGTACTGGGAGGTGATGCTGGAGACCTGTGGGTAAGGCCTCACTGCTCTTTCTGTGGGGACCTACAACCTCTTTCATGCTGCCCTTTTCAGGAGGCTTCTGAGGACACTCTCCCTCCTCCCCACGGCCCTGACATGTATTGGTTTATCTTCAGGCTCCTGTGTCTGCCACAAGGAATTTGGAGCAAGAAACCTAGTTCCCCTCAAAACGGCTCAGATGGCAGAGGAGAAGGATTTGTTGGAGGAAATATGGGTGTCTTGTAATATTGAGGGGCAGGAGGTCCAGTCAGGCACCATGAGAGACTAAAGTCAGGAAATGGAAGAAATCCTGATTAGATACTGGCCTTGGTGTCTTCTGATCTATTTGTGGGTCTCCTTGTGCCATTCTCAGCAGATTGGCTTTTTCTGCTGCAGGGAGCTGATAGCCAGAAATGGTCACCCCTGCCCTTGATCTAAGAAACCCCTCAATTCCTTGTCTCTGCTTCTTGCTGTACTTTTTTTCCCCTCATATATCTGTCTTTCTCTACGTCTGGCTGTCTCTGCATGGGTGTTCTAGTGGCAGCAAACAGCCACCCGAGCCCACACTTCTTTTCACCTCTTACTCCGGTGCTCAGCACAGGCTGGCCCTAATTTGTTCCTTCTCCAAATTCCTACAAGATGGAGACTGAGCGGCCAAGCTTGATTGGTTTATAGCCCAGTCAGCAGAACCCCTGGGTAATGGCATGTCGTTCAGCAAGTGAGTGAAGCAGACAGGACATCAGGAGGCATCTGTGTGAGTCCTACTGGCAGTCATTCTAAAGAACAGAATCTCCTTTAAAAGGCTTCTTTGGCCCCTGACGCCTACATGCTCATCCCTCGTGTACTTAAGTCTGGGCCATGATCGTCTCTTGGTATGGGAGATCATTTTAGGGGGTGCGCAAACATGGCAAGTGGCAATGATGGACAATCAGAGAAGGCCATTCCTTTTTCTCTTGTTTTTCCTGTTGCTGTTTCATGCTGTCTTTTAATGCCCCTTTGACTGTTGGCAATTTCTCTCTTCAACGGAAGGGACAGCCTCAGACTCAGAGCCCTGGGCAGGCAGCATGAGTTCATTGAGACTTGATAGTTCTGTTGTGATTTTCTTGCAGTAACTTTGCCTTTGTGGCAAACGAAACTGGTTTTTCCGTTTCTTATATGGACACAAGATTCCCTATATGAAGACATGTATTAAAGTTAAATAAAAAGTGGGTCAGTGTCAAGGAAGGCAGTTGTTAGCAATGGTCATAATTAATGTTCCATGAACACTAGTGCATCTGGGTCCCATGACTGCATCTGGACAGTTTTGGGGGGTCCTCCAGGACTAGGGAGATGGGTCACCCTAGACAGCTAGCACTACCCTACTCAGCCTTTAGGGCCTAATGATAAATAACGTTCTTGGCTTTGGTTCCCAGGTCACACATCAGTTTGGACAAGAGCAGCCTCATTCCGAGGTCTCCTCTCCATCTCAGAGTCCCAGACAGGACTGAAACATTTCTTTTTGTCTTTGCTAAAATACGAATATCTTATTTCTTTCTCCACAAACAGGATATCCGGTTCCCAAACCAGATCTAATCCACCCACTGAAGCACAGGCAGGAGCTGTGGGTGGTGAAGAGAAGCCTCTCTCCCAAAGTGCCTGTCCAGGTGGGTGACCAAGCGTTGGGCAGGAGGGGTCATGGCAACCTTAACTGAGGGGACCACTGCCTCTGGAATTCCGTGGGAAGCTTCTTGTTGTGGCCTCCTTGGGTGCCTGGGTCAGGGTGGAGCTCTCCGTCTCGAAGTCCCTTTGTCCTCCCACCTCAACAGATTCTTTTCTCCCACAGGGTAAAGAACCTGTTTTATGTATAAGGGCAAGGCTCTGGGCTCCAAACCTGCCTTTGCCGGTCACCGGCCCACTGGCAATAGGGAAGTTGCGTGGTTTTGTCGGGCCTCCTTTAGTTAATTTAGGCTGTTAACGTTCACGGCAGTAACAGATAATCTCCAAAAGCTGAGTGGCTCAACACACGAAGGATTTTTCTCACTCATGGCAGGGCTCGTGTGGGTCAGCGTGTGAGATTGTATCACACGGTTATTCAGAGACCCAGGTGTCGCCTGTCTGGCTTTATGGTTACCTTGGCATCATTCTACTGGCATAGGGGAAATGAGAGGAAGTATGGAAGTCACACCTACATTATTTCCCCTCACACTCTGTTGACAAGAACTCGGCAGTTGGCCATCCTTTTTTTTTTTTCCAATTTACTTTATTGAAGTATAGTTGATTTACAATGTTGTGTTAGTTTCTGGTGTACAGAAAAGCAATTCAGTCATACAGATATATAATAGTTTACGTCTACTAATCCCAAATTCCCAATCCATCCCTCCCCCACCCCGCCCTCCCCCTTGGCAGCCACAAGCTTGTTCTCTATGTCTGTGAGTCTGTATCCCTCTTTCGATGCAGCTGGGAGCTGAGGTTTGGCTCTGCGTCCAAGGAGAAGAGCAGATGGGTTTCTGGGTTTTGTTTACATCAAACCAGTCTGCTGCACTCAGCCCACTCTTGAAAAATGAAAGTGATAATAATTTCTAACTCATTGGGCAGTTTGAAGATGTAATCATTTGATGCATGAAATTAGTTAGCACCATGCCTGAGTTATAGTTACAAGCTCAAAAAAAGTCAGCTGTTAGGATCTTTCATGTAATAACAATCACAATGCATAATCTCTCACATGTCCTCCTAGACTCAGAATAAAAGAGTTTATGTTACCATCTCTGCCTGTAGGCTGCATCCCACCCTTTTCCACCTGTTCATCTATCCTTCTGTTTGTCAGACAGAAGCAATCCCTAGCTGCGTTGTCTTCCTGGCCCTCCTTTACTGTAGAGCCTCAAGATGGTACTTGGCTTTGTTTGGCCCACATCTGGGCTGCTGAGAACAGCTGGAGTCACAAAGTGTGTTGATTGGTGCCACTGCAGTCATGGTCTTGCCCCTCTCCTGCTTCCTTGTACTCCCCAGCCAGTTCATGTGTGTCTCTAGCCCCCTTCACAGCCCGATGGAGTCTCTTCCAAATACTCACCTTTCAATTACATTCCACATGTTCCATCACATTCTTCATACCATAGAAGGAAATCATGATCTTGCCCACTCCTCCATCCTCCACAGTATCAGTGGATGGCCTTGTCATTTAGACAGTTGAGAAGGTGGGAAACGACCTTGTACAAACTCATAACACTCTGCCTCCATCTAACCCAACATTCAGCCATTATCATCCTGCTTCTTTTATGTTTTTCATATTGGGTAAATCCATCACCTCCACCGCCTCTGTGAGCTCCACTACAAACATCCTGGTCTAAGCTCTCATCACCTTTTGCCAAGACGATGCCAAGACACTTCTAACTAGTTGGCTCACATCTGCTCTGTTTCTTCTGATCAGCTCTCTCTCCTGCACCAGCTCTGCCATCCATGCAAGCATTGATCCATTCACTACTCACTCCCTGAGCCACTGATGTCTCAGCGTACAACCTACTTCATGGCCTTCTTTCTTGCTGCTCAACCTTACAGAGCATCTCTTATCTGTCTCATACCTGTAGCTTCCCTTCCCACCGTTGTGGAAGAGGTCTCTCCCCCTGCCGTAGCTACTTCCTGCACCAGAGACTAAATCACACCTTCTGCAACTTCGGAGGCTTCTCACGCTTCCTCCTAGAAAGGTAACCGGTATTTAGACTCTGTCACCATAGATTAGCTTTGACTGTCTTGACTTGATGTAAACGGAGTCCCACAGTTTATTCTGTCATGTCTGTCTTCTTTTGATCTTCGTTATGCCTGTGAGTCATTCTTGTGGTTCTGTGTAGTTCAGCTCTGTTCTCAGTGCTCAGCAGTATCTCATTGTAAGGATGTCCATTCTCCTGTGATTGCCGTTTTTTTTCCTATTTCTGATATTATGAACATTCTTGTTCATGTTACTTTTGGAGGTATATACTATGTATATATAATATAGTACTCATTTTTGCGGGGGATATACAGAGAGAGGAATGACTGGCTCTTAGGCTATGTGTATGTTTAGCTTGAACAGAAACTGCCAGACAGTTTTACAGAGTGGCTGCACCCTTTCACGCTCCCACGAGCCATGTGTGAGTGCCCATTGCTACATTCCCATCAGCACTTGGTGTCTTCCCCTTTCCTTTCTGAGGCCCAGTGGTGAGGTGGCTCAGAACCACAGCACTGAAACCATTCCTGATGAGGTCATAGCTTTTATCCTAATTACCAGATGTAAGAACAGCACTAACGACAGTGGATAATGGCCCACGATATGCTGAACGTGCAGCCTGTGCCGGGCACTGTGCTGAGTACTTCACAGGTGTGGTCTTGTTGACCCTCACGGCAGCCGGTGCATTAGGAACTGGGCATCTCCCAGTGTTTCAGGTTAGGAGATGGTGATTTACAGGTGGTTAGTAACTGTCAAGATGACTGCTTGGTAGAGGCAGGGTTTGAACTGAAGTGACATTCTTCACCACCACGCTGTACTGGTTTTCGATGCAGCAGAAACCTGCTCCACTTTTCTGCACCTGGGCTTTGGTAGCACTTAGTCCCAGTGGTCGCTCTTTTCCAATTCTGACTGGATTGTCCTCTGCCTCTTACTCTGATCGCCTCCTAAATATTGGCTTTGCCTGACATCTCATGGCCCTTTCTTTTTATTGTAATTAGTCTCCCAGAATGATCCGCCTCTACTCTTAGTTCATCTCATGCATGTTGTGTCCCATACCCATGCCGTAATATAGGCAGGATAGTTAACAGGTATTCATTGCTTTTTGGTGCTTGTAAACACTGTATATATACAGTTTCAATTCATCCTCACAGTGATTTTTGAGACTCTACTTGTACTGATTTGTAGGTGAGGAAGCAGAAGCTTGGTGGAAGTTGAACGGCTTGCTGAAGGGCAGAAAACTAGCAAGGGGGTGTTGCTGGGATTTGAGCCTGGGCTGATTCTCCCTAGGTACCATGATGTCAAACACAATACTCTGTTGGCTTCTAACATTTATATTTGACTACAGTTGTATACATTTATATTAATCATAAACCTTGGTTTATGACACACTCATCATCTGGCAATGTACTATCATGTTTAATTTATTTTTAAACTTTTCCCAGTCATTTATTTATTTCCCCTAAAAAGATTATAGTGGGAACTTCCCTGGTGGTCCAGTGGTTAAGACTCCATGCTTCCAATGCAAGGGATGTGGGTTCAATCCCTGGTCAGGGAACTAAGATCCCACATGCCGCGCAGCATGGCCAAAAGATTAGAAAAAAAAAAAATTACAGTGAACGCCATCAACCAATGCAAGAACAGGAGTATTACCAACCAATATCCTGCCTTGATCTATATATTTCTCCCTTTCCCGTCCTCTCCCTTCCTGACAAAGATAATCACTTGCCTTCATAATTTCATTACTTTATATGTGGGAGTGTTTTGAATTATAAATTGAATTTCTTTTGTAGATGTGATGGCTTTCAGATTTTCTGTTTCTTGTGCTGGATTTGTTATTTTGCATCTTTCAAGCAGTTTGTCTATTTCATCTAGTTGTCAATTCATTGGTTTAATTAAAATCGTATCATACCTGTTTGTAAGCATACTTAAACAGCGTATTATATGGTTTTCTGTTTTTTAATTTCTGATAAATGGTTATCATACTTGATTGCTATGGCTTGAATGTGTACCCCTCACATTCATTTGTTGAAATCTTCACCTCCAAAGATGATGGTATTAGGAGTTGGGGCCGTTGGGAGGTGCAGAAGTCATGAACGTTCAGTGTTTTATCCAACAGGCTCCAGAGAGATCCCTCATCCCTTCCACCATGTGGGGACACAGCAAGAAGGCACTGGCTATGAACCAGAAAGAATGCCCTCACCAAAATGTGACCATGCTGGCGCCTTGATCCTGGACTCCCCAGCCTCCAGAACTGTGAGAAACAAATTTCTGTTGTTTGTAAGCTACCCAGGCTTTGGTATGTTACAGCAGCCCAAATGGACCAAGACATTGATGTAGTTTTCTGATACATGCTTTTAAAGAATTCAGTGTTAAATTACTAAGAATCACTGTGTGTGAGCTGTAGTGTTTTTTTTTCCTTCTCAAAATATTCTGTTACGTCAGTATATCACAATGTATTTATCGATTTTTGTGAACATTCACCTATTTCCATAATTATATCCAAAAATTCTCACTGTACTACCTTGTTCAATGAAAGATACTTGTTTCCTTTTTCTTTCTTTTTTTATTTGGTAGTTATCCACCGTGCTGCCCACACACGTGCAGGAGTTTTAGTTGTAATTCTTCTTATGAGTGGAATGACTGATCGAAAACAACTTTACAAGATGTTGCCCAGTGTTTTC
The DNA here is from genome assembly GCF_963924675.1 of Phocoena phocoena. Lineage (NCBI taxonomy): Eukaryota > Metazoa > Chordata > Mammalia > Artiodactyla > Phocoenidae > Phocoena > Phocoena phocoena. Next base: position 16,500,983 of record NC_089238.1, read on the forward strand.
TAAAGTGACGTTATCAGTTTAAGTTCACCAGCAATGAATGTGAGATTTCATACACCACTTCCTGTCCCACATATGATATTTTGGGGCTCTATAATTTCTTCCAGTTGAATAGGTGCTAACTGGTTTCTTACTCTGGTCTTCACTGGCATTTACCTCATTACCATTGAGGTTGAACTCCTCATTAAAAGTTTTTTGGCCAGTGTGTATGTTCGTGTGGAATAGAATAGAGAGCCCAGAAATAGCCACTTTTTAATTGAAGTATAGGTGATTTACAACATTATATTAGTTTCATGTGTACAACATAGTGATTCCATATTTTTATAAATTATACTCTATTTAAAGTACTTACAAAACAATGGCTCTATTTCCCTGTGCTGTACAGTATATCCTTGTTGCTTATCTATTTCATACATAGTAGTTTATACCTCTTAATCCCATACAGCTATCTTGCCCCTCCTCCTTTACCTCTCCCTACTGGTAACCACTAGTTTGTTCTCTATGAGTCTTGTTCCTATTTTATATATATTGGGTTGGCCAAAAAGTGCCTTTGGTTTTTAAGTAAAAATAAAAGACACATTTTTCATTTTCACCAAGAACTTTATTTTTATTTATTTTTTTAAAAGGATTTTTTAAATGTTTTTATATTTTTATTTATTTTTGGGGGCGTTGGGTCTTCGCTGCTGCACGTGGGCTTTCATCTAGTTGCAGTGAGTGGGGGCTACTCTTCATTGTGGTGCGCAGGCTTCTCATTGCAGTGGCTTCTCTTGTTGTGGAGCACGGGCTCTAGGTGTGCAGGCTTCAGTAGTTTTGGCACGCAGGCTCAGTATTTGTGGCTTGAGGGCTCTAGAGTGCAGGCTCAGTATTTGTGGCACACGGGCTTAGTTGCTTCACGGCATGTGGGATCTTCCCGGACCAGGGCTCGAACCCATATCCCCTGCACTGGCAAGCAGATTAACCTCTGTGCCACCAGGGAAGTCCCACTACTTTTGTCTTTTAACCTCCATAGTTTGTGTGTAGATGACTTCCTACCTATACTTATGTTCGCCTTTACTGGTGAGCTTTCCCATTTCATAATTTTCTTCTTTCTAGTTGTGGCCTTTGCTTTTCTGCCTACAGAAGATCCTTTAGCATTTGTTGTAAAGCTGGTTCAGTGGTGCTGAATTCTTTTAGCTTTTGCTTGTCTATAAAGCTTTTGATTTCTCCATAAAATCTGAACGAGAGTCTTGCTGGGTAGAGTATTCTTGGTTGTAGGTTTCCCCCTTTCATCACTTTAAATATATCATGCCAGTCCCTTCTGGCCTGCAGAGTTTCTACTGAAAGTCAGCTGATAGCATTATGGGAATTCCCTTGTATGTTATTTGTCGCTTTTAATATTTTCTTTCTTACCATGTTTCTTGGCATGTTCCTCCTTGGATTAATCCCGTATGGGACTCTGCACTTCCTGTGAACTTGGAGTGACTGTTACCTTTCCTGTGTTAAGGAAGTTTTCAGCTATTATCTCTTCAAGTATTTTCTTGGCCCTTTCTCTCTTCTCCTTCTGGGACCCTATAATGTGAATGTTAGTGTGTTTGATGTTGTCGCAGATATCTCTAAACTGTCCTCATTTCTTTTCTTTCTTTCTTCTTTGTTCTGTGGCAGCGATTTCCACCACTCTCTTCCAGTTCACTGACCCATTCTTCTGCCTCATTTATTCTGCTGTTGATCCCTTTATAGTGTATTTTTCATTTCAGTTATTGTATTCTTCAACTCTGTTTGCTTGTTCTTTATATTTTCTAACTCTTTGCTAAAAACTGCTTGTAACTTAAACTTCTCTGCATCCTTTCTTTTCCCGAATTCTTGGGTCATCTTTACAGTCATTACTCTTAACTCTTCTTGGGTAGATTGCCCATCTCCACTTCATTTAGTTGTTCTTGTGGGTTTATTTCTTGTTGCTTCATCTGGAACATATTCCTTTGCTGTCTCATTTTGTCTGAATTTCCATTTGCATTTTTATGTGTGTTAAGTTCATTATGTTTTTCAACCTTGGAGAAGTGGCCCTCTGTAGGGGATGGACTATTTGTCCCAGCAGTACACTCCCCTCTCATCACTCAAGGGGCAGAGGACAGCTGGTCCTACAGTAGTTTCTGACCTGTGTTTGAGGACTTAGTTACACAAGCTTAGGGATCATAGTTTTCTTGCTTATGGACTGCCCCCTGGTGAGTGAGGCTGGTCAAGAGGCTTGTGCAGGCTTCCTGGTGGGAGGGGCTGATGCCTACCCACTGGAGGGTAGAGCAGGGTTTTGGCCTTCTGGTGAACAGGGCCACGTCAAGGGATGTCTCTAGAGGTGGCTGTGGACTGAGGAAGTCTTTAGGCAGCCTGTCTGCCGATGGGTGGGGCTGTGTTCCCACCAAGCTGGCTGTTTGGTCTAAAGCATCGCAGCATGGGAGCCTACAGGCTTTTGGGTAGGGTTAGGTCTTGGAGCTAATGACCCCAGAAAGACTTCTGCCTTCAGTGACAAGTTAACGTAGATGAATACTCACCAATATCTCCGCCTCCAGTGGGTACGTCCCCAGGGTGAGATACAGCTGCCCCCTGCCTCCCCAGGAGACCCTCCAAGACCAGCAGGTAGGTCTGGTCTACACTCCTATGAAGTCACTGCTTTTGCCCTAGGTTCCAGTGTACATGAGACTGTGTGTGCACTCCAAGAGTGGAGTTTCTGTTTTCCCCAGTCCTGTGGAGCTCCTGCATTCAAGCCCTGCTGGCCTTCAAAAGTCAAGTGCTCTGGGGCTCCTCCTCCTGATGCTGGGCAGCCTGACGTGGGGCTAAGAACTCTCCTGTGGCAGAACTTCTGTGATATAATTATCCTCCAGTATTCTCCAGTTTGGGAGGTATGGGATTTGATTATATTGTGAGTATGCCCCTCCTACCATCTCGCTCTGGTTTCCTCTTTATGTCTTTGGCTGTAGAATTTTTTTTTGGTAGGTTCCAGTCATCTTTATTGATGGTTGTTCAGCAGTTAGTTGTGATTTTGGTGTGCTCATGAGAAGAGTTGAACACAAGGTCCTTCTCTACCATCTTGTTTCCTCTCCCTGTCACTAGTTGTTTACTTTCCTGTTTTTGCCACATATTGTGTCTTTTTTCTATATTCAGTTCTGGAGTTAGGAAAGTCCAAGATCAAGATTCCTATGGGGTTCAGTTTCCTGGCTTGCAGAGAGCCACCTTCTCGCTATGTCCTCAAATGGAGAGAGAAGTCATCGTATTCATAAGTGAGGACACACAATATGTTAAATATGTAACTTCTTCAGAATAAAAGGAAAAAATAATTTATACAGAAAAGAAAAAAAACATTCCAACAAATGAAAGTCCAGGACCAGGTGGCTTCATAGGTGAATTCAATCAAACATTTAGAGAGAGAAGACCTAACACCCATCCTTCTCAAACTCTTCCAAAAAATTGCAGAGGATGGAACACTCCCAAACTCATTCTACAAGGCCACCATCACCCTGATACCAAAACCAGACAAAGATACTACAGAAAAAGAAAATTACAGACCGATATCACTGATGAACCTAGATGCAAAAATCCTCAACAAAATACTAGCAAACAGAATCCAACAGCACATTAAAAGGATCATACACCATGATCAAGTGGGATTTAGCCCAGGGATGCAAGGATTCTTCAATATACGTAAATCAATCAGTGTGATACACCATATTAACAAATTGAAGAATAAAAACCATGCTCTTCTCAATAGATGCAAAAAAAACTTTTGAGAAAATTCAACACCCATTTATGATAAAAACACTCCAGAAAGTGGGCATAGAGGGAACCTACTTCAACATAATAAGGCCATATGCCATAAACAACAAACCCACATCAAACATCATTCTCAGTGGTGAAAAACTGAAAACATTTCCTCTAAGATCAGGAACAAGACAAGGATGTCCACTGTTGCCACTATTACTCACACAGTTTTGGAAGTCCTAGCCATGGCAATCAGAGAAGAAAAAGAAAGAAAAGGAATCCAAATTGGAAAGGAAGAAGTAAAGCTGTCACTGTTTGCAGATGACATGATACTATACATAGAGAATCCTAAAGATGCTACCAGAAAACTACTAGAGCTAATCAATGAATTTGGTAAAGTAGCAGGATACAAAATTAATGCACAGAAATCTCTTGCATTCCTATACACTAACAATGAAAGATCAGAAAGAGAAGTTAAGGAAACACTCCCAGTCACCACTGCAACAAAAAGAATAAAATACCTAGGAATAAACCTACCTAAGGAGGTAAAAGACCTATACTCAGAAGACTATAAGACACTGATGAAAGAAAACAAAGATGACACAAACAGATGGAGAGATATACCATGTTCTTGGATTGGAAGAATCAGTATTGTGAAAATGACTATACTACCCAAAGCAATCTACAGATTCAATGCAATCCCTATCAAATTACCGATGGCATTTTTTACAAAACCAGAAGAAAAAATCTTTAAATTTGTATGGAGACGCAAAACACCCCGAATAGCCAAAGCAATCTTGAGGGAAAAAAACAGAGCTGGAGAAATCAAACTCCCTGACTTCAGACTATACTACAAAACTACAGTAATCAAGGCAGTATGGTCATTTCACAAAAACAGAAATATTGACCAATGGAACAAGATAGAAAGCCCAGAGATAAACCCATGCACCTATTGTCAACTAACCTATGACAAAGGAGACCAGGATATACAATGGAGAAAAGACAGTCTCTTCAATAAGTGGTGCTGGGAAAACTGGACAGCTACATGTAAAAGAATGAAATTAGAACACTCCCTAACACCATACACAAAAATAAAGTCAAAATGGATTAAAGACCTAAATGTAAGACTGGACACTATAAAACTCTTAGAGGAAAACATAGGAAGAACACTCTATGACATAAATCACAGCAAGATCCCTTTTGACCCACCTCCTAGAGAAATGGAAATAAAAAAATAAATGGGACCTAGTGAAACTTAAGAGCTTTTGCACAGCAAAGGAAACCATAAACAAGACGAAAAGACAACCCTCAGAATGGGAGAAAATATTTGCAAACGAAGCAGCTGACAAAGGATTAATCTCCAAAATATACAAGCAGCTCATGCAGCTCAATATCAAAAAACAAACAACCCAATCCAAAAATGGGCAGAAGAGCTAAATAGACATTTTCAAGAAGACATACAGATGGCCAAGAGGCATATGAAAAGCTTCTTAACATCATTAATTATTAGAGAAATGGAAATCAAAGCTGCAGTGAGGTGTTACCTCACACCGGTAGAACGGGCATCATCAGAAAATCTAGAAACAACAAATGCTGGAGAGGGTGTGGAGAGAAGGGAACCTTCTTGCATTGTTGGTGGGAATGTAAATCGATACTATGGAGAACAGTATGGAGGTTCCTTAAAAAACTAAAAATAGAATTACCATATGACCCAGCAATCCCACTACTAGGCATATACCCAGAGAAAACCATAATTCAAAAAGATGCATGCACCCCCATGTTCACTGCAGCACTGTTTACAATAGCCAGGTCATGGAAGCAACCTAAATGCCCATCAACAGACGAATGGATAAAGATGTGGTACATATATACAATGGAATATTACTCAGCCATAAGAAGGAACAAAATTTGGTCATTTGTAGAGATGTGGATGGACCTAGAGACTCATACAGAGTGAAGTCAGTCAGAACGAGAAAAGCGAATATCATATACTAACACATATATGTGGGATCTAGAGAAATGGTACAGATGAACTGGTTTGCAAGGCAGAAATAGAGACACAGATGTAGAGAACAAACATATGGACACCAAGGGGGGAAAGCAGGGGTTGGGGGGGCAGTGGTGGGATGAATTGGGAGATTGGGATTGACATATACACAGTAATGTGTGTAAAATAGATAACTAATAAGAACCCGCTGTATAAAAAATTAAATTTTTAAAAAAAGAATCTGCATGTAACAGCAAGGTGGGTAACCACAAAAAATAACTAAAAAAAAATAAAATAAATACATAAATAAATAAAAAGGAAACAAGTGAGTATCTTTAACTGAACAGTATAGTCAGAATTTATGGGTGTAATTATGGAAACAGGTGAATGTCCACAAAAATTGATAAATATACTGTGATATACTGGTGTAACAATATTTCAAGAAGAAAGAAAGCTATAATGCACACATTGTGATTCTTAGTTATTTAACACTGACTTTTTTAAAAGCATATATCAGAAGACTATAGTAATGTCTTAGTCATTCAGGCTGCTGTGACAACGTACCACAGCCTGGGTAGCTTACAAACAGAAATTTGTTTCTCAGAGTTTTGGAAGCTGGGAAGCCCAGGATCAAGGTGCCAGCATGGTCACATTCTGGTGAGGGCCTTATTCCTGGTTCATAGCTGGTGCCTTCTCGCTATCATGGTGGAAGGAGCGAAGGATCTCTCTGGAGCCTGTTTGATAAAACACTGATCCCATTCAGGAGGGTTCCACCCTCATGACTTAACACAGTGCCGCCTCTTAATACCATCATCTTTGGATGAGAGGATTTCAACATGTAGGGGACACATTCAAGCCATAGCAATCAACAATGATACTACTTATCAGAAATTAAAAAACAGAAAACTATATTTTCTTTAAATATACTTACAAGCAAGTATGATGTAATAAAGCGATGAACTGACAACTAGATGAAATAGACAAGTTGCTTGAAAGATGCAAAATAACACATCCAACACAAGAAACAGAATCTGAAATACACCACATCTACAAAAGAAATTCAATTTATAATACAAAACACTCCCAATATAAAGTAATGAAGTTATGAGAGCAAGTTCAAGACAGTGATTCAGGAAAAGAGAGGACTGGAAAAAGAAGAAATGTATAGATAGAGGTAGGATATTGGTTGGTAATACTCCTGTTCTTGCATTGGCTGATGGTGTTCACTATAATCTTTACAGAGAAAATAAATGATTGGAAAAAGTTTAAAAATACGACAGTGCACTGACAAATAAAAGTGTGTCATTACACTAAGGTTTATGATTAATATAAACCTATACACCTGTAGTCAATTATAAATTTTAGAAACCAACAGAATGTATTGTGTTTGATATCATGGTACTTGGGGAGAATCAGCCCAGAAACAAATCCTAGCAACACCCCCTTGCTAGTTTTCTGCCCTTCAGCAAGCCATTCAACTTCCACAAGCTTCTGCCCCCTCACCTACACATCAGTACAAATAGAGTCTCTCAAAAATCACTGTGAGGATGAACTGAAACACTGCACCTACAGTGCAAGGACCAAAAAGCAATGAATACTTGCTAACTATCCTGTCTGTATCACAGCACGGACGTGGAACACCACGTGCATGAGTTGAAGCTGAAGAACGAAGTAGAGGTGGATCATTCAGGGAAACTAATTACAGTTAAAAGAAGGCCACGAGATGCCAGGCAAAGCCTTTTTTTTTTGGCTGTACTGCACAGCATACAGGATCCCAGTTCCCCGACTAGGGATTGAACCCATGCCCCCTGCAGTGGAAGCACAGAGCCCTAACCAGTGGACTGCCAGGGAGTTTGCCAGGCAAAGCCAATATTTAGGAGGCGATCAGAGTAAGAGGCAGGGAACAATCCAGTCAGAATTGGAAAAGAGCGACCACTGGGACTAAGTGCTACCAAAGCCCAGGTGCAGAAAAGTGGAGCAGGTTTCTGCTGCATCGAAAACCAGTACAGCGTGGTGGTGAAGAATGTCACTTCAGTTCAAACCCTGCCTCTACCAAGCAGTCATCTTGACAGTTACTAACCACCTGTAAATCACCGTCTCCTAACCTGAAACACTGGGAGATGCCCAGTTCCTAATGCACCGGCTGCCGTGAGGGTCAACAAGACCACACCTGTGAAGTACTCAGCACAGTGCCCGGCACAGGCTGCACGTTCAGCATATCGTGGGCCATTATCCACTGTCGTTAGTGCTGTTCTTACATCTGGTAATTAGGATAAAAGCTATGACCTCATCAGGAATGGTTTCAGTGCTGTGGTTCTGAGCCACCTCACCACTGGGCCTCAGAAAGGAAAGGGGAAGACACCAAGTGCTGATGGGAATGTAGCAATGGGCACTCACACATGGCTCGTGGGAGCGTGAAAGGGTGCAGCCACTCTGTAAAACTGTCTGGCAGTTTCTGTTCAAGCTAAACATACACATAGCCTAAGAGCCAGTCATTCCTCTCTCTGTATATCCCCCGCAAAAATGAGTACTGTATTATATATACATAGTATATACCTCCAAAAGTAACATGAACAAGAATGTTCATAATATCAGAAATAGGAAAAAAAACCGGCAATCACAGGAGAATGGACATCCTTACAATGAGATACTGCTGAGCACTGAGAACAGAGCTGAACTACACAGAACCACAAGAATGACTCACAGGCATAACGAAGATCAAAAGAAGACAGACATGACAGAATAAACTGTGGGACTCCGTTTACATCAAGTCAAGACAGTCAAAGCTAATCTATGGTGACAGAGTCTAAATACCGGTTACCTTTCTAGGAGGAAGCGTGAGAAGCCTCCGAAGTTGCAGGAGGTGTGATTTAGTCTCTGGTGCAGGAAGTAGCTACGGCAGGGGGCGAGACCTCTTCCACAACGGTGGGAAGGGAAGCTACAGGTATGAGACAGATAAGAGATGCTCTGTAAGGTTGAGCAGCAAGAAAGAAGGCCATGAAGTAGGTTGTACGCTGAGACATCAGTGGCTCAGGGAGTGAGTAGTGAATGGATCAATGCTTGCATGGATGGCAGAGCTGGTGCAGGAGAGAGAGCTGATCAGAAGAAACAGAGCAGATGTGAGCCAACCAGTTAGAAGTGTCTTGGCATCGTCTTGGCAAAAGGTGATGAGAGCTTAGACCAGGATGTTTGTAGTGGAGCTCACAGAGGCGGTGGAGGTGATGGATTTACCCAATATGAAAAACATAAAAGAAGCAGGATGATAATGGCTGAATGTTGGGTTAGATGGAGGCAGAGTGTTACGAGTTTGTACAAGGTCGTTTCCCACCTTCTCAACTGTCTAAATGACAAGGCCATCCACTGATACTGTGGAGGATGGAGGAGTGGGCAAGATCATGATTTCCTTCTTATGCATGAAGAATTCGATGGAACATGTGGGATATAATGCAAAAGTAAGTAGTTGGAAGAGGCTATCGGGCTGAGGAGGGGGTTAGAGACACATCAACTGACTGAGCTGTGCAAGGAAGCAGGAGAGGGGCAAAGAGCATTACTCTGCAGTAGTGCCAATCCAGACACTTGATGACTCCAACTATTCTCAGCAGCCCAGACGTGGGCCAGACAAAGCCAAGTGTCATCTTGAGGTTTTACAGTAGAGAGCCAGGAAGATAATGCAGCTAGGGATTGCTTCTGTCTGACAAATGTGAAGACAGATGAATGAATGGATGGAAAAGGGTGGGATGCAGAGCATAGGCAGAGATAGTAAACTAGGAAAATGATACCCCCAAAGGAAGACAATAATTTGCCAGTTACGAGTCAAAAAGAAATTGAGATCTATGAATAGATGAACAAAGAACTGACAAATAATCATCTCAAAAAAACTATGAGCTAAAACAGACCACAAAATCAGAAAAACAATACGTGATCAAAATAAGTTAAGTGAAGAGACAGAAACTTTTACAACCAAACATATATTCTGGAGCTGAGAATACAATGATGAATCAAAAATTCCATGGAGAGCTTTAACAGAAGATTTGATCATGCAGTAGAACCAATGAATTCAAAGACAGATCATTTGAAATTATACAGTCGGGGGAGGGGAAGAAAGGAGAATGATAAAGAGTGAAGAAAGCCTATGAGACTTTTAAGAACCAATATATGCATTGTGGCGGGGAGGGTGGGGTGGGGTGTAAGACCCCTCATGATGGAATTAGTGTCCTTATAAGAAGAGCTCTCTCTCTCCTCCATGTGAAGACACAGCAAGAAGGTAGCCAGCTGCAATCCAAAGACAGAGTTCTCACCAGACACCCACCCTCCTAGCACCCTAACTTCAGACTTCCAGTTCCAAAACTGTGAGAAATAAATTCTTTTTGTTTAATCCAAAAAAAAAAAAACCAATATATGCATTATGGGAGTCCTTGTAGAAGAAGAGAAGTGGCAATAAACTTAAAGAAATAACGGGTGAAAACATCCCAAATATGTAGAGAGATATGGACCATCCAGATAAATGAATCTCAGAGTTCCCGAGTCAGTTTCAACAGAGAGAAAACTTCAACAGGACACTTTATAATCAAACTGTCAAAATCAAAGACAGAGATTTTTGAAAGCAGCAAAGAAAAAGCAGTTTGTTATACACGAGATTCTGGAGGAATGTCGTGGGTTTCTTCTCAGAAACGTTTGTACCCTTTCCATTATAAACTCTGAGGATCTAATGTACAGCACAGTGACTATAGTTAATAGTATTGTATCACATACATGAAATTTGCTAGGAGAGATTTTAAGCATTCTTACCAAAAAAAGTGATGTGGATATGTTAATTAACTTGATTGTAGTTATATTTTCACAGTGTGTACTTATATCAAATAATCACTTTGTATATTTTAAATATATTTATATTTAAAGTACATTATATAAATTTATTTTTTGTCAGTTATATGTCAGAAAATTTTTAATGAAGGCAAGATCAGATTTTTCCAGGAGGAAAAAACAAAACAAACAAAAAAACCCCTGAGTAGTTTATCACCTCTAGAACTGCTTCACAGGAAGTCCTAATGGAATTCTTCAAGAAAAATTTTAGGGATCTCCCTCGTGGTCCAGTGGTAAAGAATCCACCTTCCAATGCAGGGGACGCGGGTTCGATCCCTGGTCAGGGAACTAACATCCCACATGCAACTAAGCCTGCACGCCACAACTACTGAGCTCGTGCGCCTCAACTACAGAGAAGCCTGCACGCCACAATGAAAGATCCCACGTGCCACAATGAATATCCCACGTGTTGCAACTAAGACTCGACACAGCCAAAAATAAATAAATGTTAAATTTTTTAAAAATAATATAAAAACGTGGAAGTATAATTCGTACTGTAAAGGCACATATATAGTCAAATTCAGAATACTCTAATACAGAAAGCTACAAATTTCCAGTTAGGAGATAAGTGCTGGAAATGTAATGTACAACATGATGACTGTAGTTAACACTGCTGTATGGTATACTTGAGAGTTAGAGTAAATCCTGAGAGTCCTCATCACAAGGGAAAAAACTTTTTTTTGTTTCTATGTAAGATGATGGGTATTAACTAAGCTTATGTGGTAATCATTTCACAATATATGAAAGCCAAGTTATTATGCTGTACACCTTAAACTTATACAGTGCTGTATGTCGATTATATCTCAATAAAACTGGAAAAAAGAATATGCCAATACAGTAGTGGTATGCATAAATCACTTTTAAGCCTAGTATAAAAGGTAAAATATAAAATTGTTAAAATAACTGTGACTACTGTAATTTGATATGGATAAACAATATTAAAATGTAAATTGTGACATCAATAACATAATATGTGGGTTGGAGAAGTGAAATGTTACAAATTTTTGCATGCAACTGAAGTCGTCATCATTAGCTTAAAATAGATGTTATTTCTATGTTTTACGTATGCCTCATAGTAACCACAAAGAAAAAACCTCTAGTCAATTCAAAACATAAAGGGAAAGGAATCACAGCATACCACAATCAAGAAAAAAAAGTCACAAAGGAACACAGGAAGAGAGGAAGTAAAAAAGGACTTTTAAAAAGTCAGAAAACAACAAAATCACAATGGTAACTCCTTACTATCAATAATTACTCTCAGACATAGGCTGAAAATGAATGACTGGAAAAAGATATTCCATGCAAATGGTAACCAAAAATGGTAAGAAGGTAGCTACACTTATATAAGACAAAATAGGCTTTAAGTCAGAAACTGTCAGAGAGACAAAGATTGTCACTGCATAATGATGAAGGGGTCAGTCTATCAAGAAAAATATAAAAATTTAAAACTTATATATAGCCAACATTAGAGCTCCTAAAAATATATGCAATCTTTCACAGGTCTGAAGGAAAAAATAGACAGCCATACAATAATAGTTGGGGGACTTCAATACCTCACAATTATGGACAGATCATTCAGAGAGAAAATCAATTAGGAAACAGCAGATTTGAACTATCAGTCCAGTTGAACCTAAGAGACATATACAGAACATTCCATCCAACCACTAGAATACACAGTCTTCTTAAATACATACAGAACATTCTCCAGGATAGATCATATGTTAGGCCAAAATACAAGTCTTAAGAAATTTAATAAGATTAAAATCATATCAAGTATCTTTTCTGACCACAATTGTATGAAACTAGAAATTAGTAACAGAAAGAAAATGAAAAATGGAGAATTTAAACAATATACTCTTGAGAAAAATCACTCAAGTCAAAGAAGAAATCAAAAAGGCAATTTAAAAATACCTTGAAACAAATGAAAATGGAAATGTAACATACCAAGTCTTATGAGATGCAGCAAAAGCAGTTCTAAGAGGGATGTTTATACCAATAAATGCCTACATTAAGAAAAAAGATCTCAAAAGTCTAACTTCATACCTCAAGGAACTAATAAAAAAAAAAAAAAACGAACACAGGCCAAAGTTAGCAGAAGGAAGGAAACAATTATTAGAGAAGAAATATATTAAATAGAAACTAGAAAAACAACAAAACATCAACAAAACTAAGAGTTGACTTTTTGAAAGGATAAACAAAATTGACAAATCTTAAGCTAGACTAACCATGAACATAGGAGAGAAGACTCAAGGAAAGAAAATTGTACATGAAAGAGGAGACGTTACAACTGATGCCAACGAAATGAAAAGGATCAAAGGAGACTACTATGAACAACTGTATGCCAACTATTATGGATAAGCTACAAGAAATGGACAAATTTGGGAAAACATACAATGTACCATGACTAAATCATGGAGATGGAGACATAGTAAATCTGAACAGACCAATGAGTAAGGAGATTGAATCAGTAATCAAAATCCCAGGACCAGATGTCTTCACTAGTGAATTCTACCAAACATTTAAAGAATTAATACCAATCCTTCTCAACCTCTCCCAAAAAATTAAAAGAGGAGAAACACTTCCAAATGCATTGTATGAGGCAGTGTTTTAAACTGATACCAAAGCCAAATAAGGCTACTACAAGAAAACTACAGTACTTCCCTGGCAGTCCCTAGGATGCAATGATGTTCAACCTATGCAAATTAATAAATGTGATATACCACATTAAAATGAGTGATAAAAAGCATATGATCTGAATAGATGCAGAAAAAGCATTTGATGAAATTTAACATTCTTTCGTGATAAAGATTAAACAAATTAGGTATAGAAGGAACTTACTTCAACATAGTAAAGGCCCTATATGACAAGTCCACCATTAACAACATACTCAGTTAGAAAAGCTGTAAGTTTTTCCTCTAAGATTAGGAACAAGACAAGGGTGCTCACTATCACCACTTCTAGTCAACTATCACCACTTCTAGTCAACAAAGTAGTGGAAGTCCTTGCCAGAGCAATTAGGCAACAAAAAGAAATAAAAGGCATTCAAATTGGAAAAGAAGAAAAACTGTCTCTGCAGTTGACATGATATATAGAAATCCTAAAGACTCCACCAAAAAACTGTTAGAACTAATAAACAAATTCAGTAAAGTTGCAGGATACAAAATTAATATACAAAAATTAGTTCAATTTCTGTACACCAATGAACATTCTGAAAAAGAAAATCCTATTTACAATAGCATCAAAACCAAAAAATACCTAGAATAAATTTAACCAAGGAGGTGAAAGATCTGTGCACTGAAAACTATAGAGTGAAAGTAAAAACTAAGTGAAAGATTGAAGACACAAACAAATGGAAATTTATCCTGTGTTCATGGATTGGAAGAATTAATATTATTAAAATGCCTAGATTTAATGCAATCCCTATCAAAATTCCAATAGCATTTTTTATAGAAATAGAAGAAACAATTTTAAAATTAATATAGAATCATAAAGACCCTGAATAGCCAAAACAATCTTGTACAAGAACAAAGCTGACGGCATCATACTTCTTGATTTCAAAATACACTACAAAGCTATACTAATAAAAGCAGTATAGGGCTTCCCTGGTGGCGCAATGGTTGAAAGTCTGCCTGCCGATGCAGGGGACACGTGTTTGTGCCCTGGACCAGGAAGATCCCACATGCCGCGGAGTGGCTGGGCCTGTGAGCCAGAGCCTGTGCTCCACAACAGGAGAGGCCACAACAGTGAGAGGCCCGAGTACCGCAAAAAACAAAAAAACAAAAAAACCAGTATAGTTCTGGAATTAAAACAGACACATAGATTAAAGGAACAGAATAGAGGACCCAGAAATAAATGTATGCATTTACAGGCAACTGATCTTTGCCAGTGGTGCCAAGAACACAAAATGGCAAAAGGACAGACTCTTCAATAAATGGTGTTGGGAGAACGTGCAGGAAGAGGAAGTTTCACACAATATAAAAAATCAGTTCCAATATATAACCTGTATATAATGGAATATTATTCAGCCTTAAGGACTAAGGAAATCCTTCCATTTGCTACAACATGGATGAAACAGGAGGACATTTAGTTAAGTGAAATAAGCCAGAATGAGAAAGACAAACACTGTATATGTTGAATCTAAAAAAGTCAAACTTATAAAAGAAGGGGGTAGAATTGTGGTTGCCAGGTGCTGGAGTTTGAGGGTAATGAAGACATAATGGTCAAAGGTACAGTTTCAGTTATGCAGTATGAATAACTGCTAGAGATCTAATGTACACCATGGTGACTATAGTTAATAATATTGTGTACTTGAAAGTTGCTAAGAGTAAAGCTTAAGTGTTCTCACCACACACACTAAAATGGTAACTGTGAGATGAGGGAAATATTAGTTAGCTTGATTTTGTAAACATTTCACATGTATACATATATCAAAACATCACGTTGTACACCTTAAATATACAAAATTTTTATCAATTATACCTCAATAAACCTGGGGAAAAAAGATAAAATAGCCCAATGCAGAGAACAGAATGGTGGATTCCAGGGAAATGGGGTGATGTTGGTCAGAGGGTACAGAGTTTCAGATATACAAGATAAGTAAGTTCTGGAGATCTACTGTAGAAACAAACACAAACCCCTAAACATAAGACCTGAAACTGTAAAACTCCTAAAGAAAAAGGGGGATAGATTCACAACATTAGTCTAGACAATGATTTCATTGATATGACACCAAAAGCATGGGTGACAAAAGCAAAAATAGTCAAGTGGGACTACTTCAAACTAAAGTTCTGTACAGCAAAGGAAACAATCAATAGAATGAAAAGGCAACCTCCAGAATAGGAGAAAATATTTGCAAATCATACATCTGATAAGAGGTTAATATCCAAAATATGTACAGAGCAACAGTTTTAAAAAATTAATAACTTGATTTAAAAATTAGCTAAAGACTTGAATAGATATTTCTCCAAAGAAGACATACAAATGGCCAAAAGGTATATATGAAAAGGTACTCAACATAACTAATCGTCAGGGAAATACAAATAAAAACTACAAGGAGATATCACCTCACAAATGACAGGATGACTATTATCAAAAAACCACAAGACAAGAAGTGCTGGTGAGCTGGTGAGGATGTGGAGAAATTGAAACCCTTGTACACTGTTGGCGGGAATTCAAAGTGTTGGAGCAGCTATGGAAAACAATGTGGAGGTTCCTCAAAAAAGTAAAAATAGAACTACCATACAATCCAGCAATCCTGCTTCTGGGTATTTATCCCAAAGGGTCAAAATCAGGGTATTGAGGTATCTTCACTCCCATGTTCATTATAGCATTATTCACAATATTCAAGATGTGAAAACAACCTATTGACAGATGAATAGATAAAGAAAATATACATATATGCAATATAATTTTATAATATAACTATATGATATATAACATATATTAGATATTTAGCCTATCACATTTTTTAGGCTGGATAATACTACCTTAAATATATAAATGTATATATAAGTATATAAATATTTATTTTATGTATAAAATACAGAATATTATTCAGCCTCAGAAGATAAGCAAATTCTGCAGTCTGTGCCAACATGGATGAACCTTGAGAATATTATGCTAAGTGAAATAAGCCAATCACAGGAAAACAAGCTATATGACTCCACTATTGTATGAGGTATCTAAAATAGTCAAATTCATACAATCAAAGAGTGTAACCATGGTTGCCAAAGGCTGGGGGGAGGGGGAAATGAAGAGTTACTAATCAATGAGCATAAAGTTTCAGTTCATCAAGATGAATGAATTCTTGAGATCTACTATATACATCATTGTACCTAGAGCCAACAATACTGTATTATACAGTTAAAAATTTGTTAAGAGTTAAAAATTTGTTAAGGTGTATCTCATGTTAAATAGTCTTACCACAATATGCTTTTAAATTTTAAATAAGTAAATATATATTTCAACAGACATTGATAATGTCTCCTTGGGGCAACACAGTCACCTGTTGAGAACCACTTCATTTTTTAAGAACAATGTATCAAAAAATTTTTGATAAAATGCAATATTAAAAAAGACCTAAGTGAGGGGCTTCCCTGGTGGCGCAGTGGCTGGGAGCCCGCCTGCCGATGCAGGGGACATGGGTTCGTGCCCTGGTCCAGGAGGATCCCACATGCCGCGGAGCGGCTGGGCCCGTGAGCCATGGCCGCTGAGCCTGCGTGTCCGGAGCCTGTGCTCCGCAACGGGAGAGGCCACAATGGGGAGAGGCCCGCCTACCGGAAAAAAAAAAAAAAAAAGACCTAAGTCAATACTTTAAGAGGCAGAAAAAGGAATGTGGAAAGAATATATGTGACATGAACACAAGGCAAGGTAGCCTCAGAGAGTGGCAGCATTTGGATCAAAATATTTCCAGGATGACAACTTGTATTTTCACAGAGTGGGCACAGGGGTGCCCCTCAGCACGACCAGCCTCATGAGTGGCTCCCAGGGTATTAAGCTTTTCCCCAGTGAGTCAGGGAGGATGGAGCTCAGACTGGCTCCCAGAAGTGCATTGGCTTCCTCTATTTGCTGGATCTTTAATCTCTTGCTGATACCTTTGTTCCTATGAAAGTAGTACATTGAACAGCCAAAGCTTAAGTGTAATAATAAATTATGGGTACGTTCCTTACTCTTTCCAGACAGATTTCTAAGCCCTCTACTTACAGTTATAGTCTTTACAATTGACTATGTGTTTGGGCCCCATCGTCTGGGGTAGTGTCACCATGGTCTTCGTCCTACATAGGTTGAAGCCATGAGGCCCCCCCCCCTTTTTTTTTTTTTTGTGGTACACGGGCCTGTCACTGTGGTGGCCTCTCCCGTTGCGGAGCACAGGCTCCGGACGCGCAGGCTCAGTGGCCATGGCTCACGGGCCCAGCCGCCCCACGGCATGTGGGATCTTCCCGGACTGGGGCACGAACCCGTGTCCCCTGCATCGGCAGGCGGACTCCCAACCACTGCACCACCAGGGAAGCCCACATTTGGCCCTTTTATAGTCATTGTCAGTGATACCCATGTCTCTCAGTTTTGCTTTGCTTCCTGGACAGTGAAACTGTAACTGTGTGACTCTGTTCTCTAAAGGGCATTCAGTCATTCTTTCCATCATCTGTTAATATTTAGGAGTTTCAGATTCTCCCTAGGAATCTGTGATTCAATGAACAGTGGATGGAGAAATAATGTCCCAGAACTCATAAATCCTATAACAGATGTACACGCTAACATTATGCATATAATTAATTATATAAAGATTACTCTAATTAACTATGCTAGGTTCTTCAATGAAGAAATTCACGAAATTCTGAAATAGTGTGGTAGAGGAAAATTTTTTGTTTGGAGATCTGAAAGAAGCCTCTCACTATGAAAGTTTGATGGATTTTCTAAGCATAGTTCAGGTGCTTCTGACATTAGGACAACCAACTGGAAGAATCTCATGGAAGTCTTGTGCAGCCTCAGGGTAATGGTAGAAATCTGATGTTTTGAGAATAATAGAGACATGGGTAGGACAGCACGATATGAAAGTGGAAAGAAAATCGACAGATGCTTCTGGATAAGCACTTGGGACAGACCAAGAATTCTGAAGTTTGTCTTAAGAAAAATTATGGGCTAATGATGGGGTCCAATCAGGTAAGTAAAAATGAATTTTACTGCCATGCACATGTGCAGGGCTAGCCTTTCCTTCTGTGCACTTACACACTGCCTGCCTGAAACCTGTCAATAGCCTCCATTGCTTTGTGCACACCTGTAGCAAGATCCTGCAGCTACCGAAGGGCATGCCAACAGCCAAGGCCCCCGCAGTTGCTTGTAGGCCTGAATTAGGCCCTATCTCCTGTTACAGGCCTACACCACTGGGCTTACTTACAACTAGCCTCCTGAAGCTATGTACATGCACTGCCTGGCCCAAACCCCCATTACTGGCCTACAGTGCTGTGGCACATGGCTGGTGAGATCCTGCAGCCACAGTAGTGCATGTCAACAGCCAGGGCCTCCACAGCTCCTTGTGGCCTCAGATTTGACCCTATCTCATGTCACTGACCTCACTACTGGCTTCACCTTCAGCTAGCCCCTCTAGCTGTATGCCTGCATACCCCCAGCCTAACTCTTAACCCCAGGCCTCTGCTACATGCACCCATGGCAAGACACAACAGCCCTGGTTGTGCACACTGCCAGTGCACTCACAGTTGACCCTGGCCTTTACAGTTGACCCTGGCCCCCACTGCTACGCATGTGTCTGGAACTGGCCCCTGACAGTTTACATGCACCTGCAGCTGGCCCCCACAGGTGAGCATATACACACCACCAGCTCTGGCTACCACTGCTCCATGCCTTGTTCCCTAGCCACTGGACCTGGCGGTGCTGCTGAGGACCCCAAAAATCCTTGCAGCCTCTGTGGACCCCCTACATCACTCACCAATGACTATGAAGTTGCTGATGCCTTGTACCCCAGCAGCCTAAGCCAGAGTCACCACTCCCACCCAGACCCAGAGACAACACACATATTCACACTTCATGCCTTGCAGCACTAGAACCAGGGTCTCAACATGTTCCAGCATGCCTCCACCTGCAGGTGAAGTTCTGTCCTTTCCAAAGTCAGTCCATAAAGTCTGGAAGAAGTGACTTCTTCTTCGAATGGACAGATACCCATGCAAAGCTACAGAGATCATGAAGAATCAGGGAAACATACCACCAAAGGAACACAGTAAACATCCTGTAACTGACTCACACAAAAAAGGCACTACATGAATTGCCTGACAATTCAAAATAGTTGATTTAGAGATGCTCAGAGAACTAGCAGAGAACAGCTAAACAGTTTAACAAAATCAGGAAAACAATACAAGAACAAAATGAGAAGTTCAACAAAGATAGAGAGCTTTAAATAAAAAGACCAAACAGTTTTGGAGCTGAATAATACAATGATTGAACTGAAGAATTCAATAGAGAGCTTTAACATCAAAATAGCATAAGGAGAAGAACGAACTGGTGAGTTCAAAGGCAGATTATTTTAAATTATCCTATCAGAAGGAGAAAGAGAAAAAAAGAATAAAAAAGGATGAAGAAGAAGATTGAGAACTACAGAACGTATGGGACACCATTAAGAGAAGCAATCTATGCATCATTGGAATACCAGAAGAAGAGAGAGAGAGAGAAAGACTCTTTAAAAGAAATAATGTCTAGGGGCTTCCCTGGTGGCGCAGTGGTTGAGAGTCTGCCTGCCGATGCAGGGGACACAGGTTCGTGCCCTGGTCCAGGAAGATCCCACATGCCGCGGGGCGGCTGAGCCCGTAAGCCATGGCCGCTGAGCCTGTGCATCTGGAGCCTGTGCTCCGCAACGGGAGAGGCCACAACAGTGAGAGGCCTGCATACCGCAAAAAAAAAAAATGTCTTGAGAGCTTCCCAAACCTGGGGAGAGATACTGACATCCAAGTTCATGAAGCTAATAGGTAAACCAAAACATTTCACTCTAAAACAGTCATCTCCAAAATACCATAAAATTGTGTAAAATCAAAGACTAAGAATTTTCAAAGCATGAAGAGAAAAAAATTTTCTTTCATATTAAGGAACCCCCAGGGACTTCCCTGGTGGTCCAGTGTCTGCGACTCCACACTCCCAATGCAGGGGGCCTGGATTCTACCCCTGGTCGGGGAACTAGATCCCACATGCCGCAACTAAGAGTTCTCATACCACAACTGAAGATCCCACATGCCACCAGTAAAAGATCCCACATGCCACAACTTAGGATCCCACATGCTGCAAAGAAGACCCCACACACAGCAGCAAGGATTCCGTGTGCCTCGGCTAGGACCTGGTGCAGCCAAATATAGATAGATAGATAGATGGATAGATAGATAGATATTTTTAAAAGGATATAACACTTAAAAAAAAAAAGGAACCCCCCATAAGTCTATCAGTGATATCTAAGCAGAATTTTTCAGCCCAGGAGATAATGAGATGATATATTCAAAGTGCTGAAAGAAGAAAACTGTCAACCAAGAATACTTTACCCAGCAAAACTGTCCTGCAGAAATGAAGGTAAGATAGACTTTCCCAAAAAAAGAAAAGCTGAGGGAGTTCATGACCACTAGAACTGCCTTACAGGAACTGCTGAAATGAGTTCTTCAAGCTGAAAGAAAAAGTTGCTAAGTAGAAACAGAAAAACATATGAAAATAGTATTACACACTGGTAAAGGTAAGTATATAGTTAAGAGTCACACTACTCTAATATTGTATCATGGTGGTGTGTTAAACACTTAACTGTAGTATAAAGGTTACATGACAAAAGCATTAAAAATAGCTATAGCTACAAAAATTTGGTAATGGATACACAATATTAAAAGATACAAATTGTGACATCAAAAGCATAATGATGGTTGGGTGGAGTAAAAGGGTAGAGTTTTTTTATGCGATCAAAGTTAAGTTGTCATTGGCTTAAAACAGACTGTTACAGCAATAAGATATTTCACATAACACTCAAGGTAACAAAAAAAAGACTTATAGTAGATAAACACAAGATAAACAGACTCAAAGTATACCACTATAGAAAATCATAGGGCTTCCCTGGTGGCGCAGTGGTTGGGAGTCCGCCTGCTGATGCAGGGGACATGGGTTCGTGCCCCGGTCCGGGAAGATCCCACATGCCGCGGAGCGGCTGGGCCCGTGAGCCATGGCCGCTGAGCCTGCGCGTCCGGAGCCTGTGCTCCACAACGGGAGAGGCCACAACAGTGAGAGGCCCGTGTATTGCAAAAAAAAAAAAAAAAAAAAAAAAAAAAAAAAAAAAGAAAATCATAAATTCACAAAGGATGGCAACAGAGAGGAAAAAAGAAACAAAGGGACTACAATACAGCCAGAAAACAATTGCAAGCAAGATGGCAATTGCAAGTCCCTATCAATAATTACTTAAATATAAATGTATTAAATTCTGTAATCAAGAGGCACAGAATGGCTGAGTGGATAAAAAAAAAATCAAGATCCAACTAGGTGCTGCAGAGAGGAGATTCACTTCATCTTCAGGGACACACACAGGCTCAAAGTGAAGACATGGAAAAGGATATTCCATGCAAATGAAAACTAAAAGACAGCACAGGCAAATACGCTTGTATCAGACAAAAAAGACCTTAATTCAAAAAGTTTAACAGCAAAGAAGTTAATTATGTAATAGTAAACAGTTCAGTTCATTCATTAAGCAGATATAATAACTGTAAATATATATGCACCCAACATTGGAGAACCTAAATATATTAGGCAAATAGTAACAGACTGAAGAGAGTAATAGACAACAATACAATAATACAAGGGGACTTCAACCCTACTTTCAACAGTGAATAGAAAATCCAGAGAGAAAATCAGTAACAAAACATTGCACTTAAACTATACACATGGAATGTGTATACACAAGTGTACATGGAATGTTCTCCAGGATAGATAATACGTTAGGTCATAAAACAAGTTTCAACAAATTCAAAAAGATTGAAATCACACCAAGTACCTTTTCTAAACACAAAGGTATCGACTAGAAATCAATAACAGAAAACTGAAAAGTTCAAAAACATGTGGAAGTTAAACATATAATCTAAAATAACCAAAGATGAAAACAAAAGGGAAATTTGAAAAAATACCTTGAAACAGAGGAAAATAAAAACACAACATACCAAAACTAAGGGATGCAGCAAAAGCAGTGCTAAGAGGGAACTTTATAGTGAGTAATGCCTGCATCAGAAAAAAGATCTCAAATAAACAATCTAACTTTTCAACTCTAAGAACTAGAAAAAGAACAAACTAAACCCAAAGTTAGCAAAAGGAAGGAGATAAAGAACAGAGTGAATACGTAAAATAAAGAAACAATGGAGAATCAATGAAACCAAGAGTCGATTTTTTTGAAAGATAAAACTGACAAACTTTTATGCAGACTTAACAAGGAAAAAAGGAAGAGGACTCAAATTAATTAAAAATGATTGAGGAGGGCTTCCCTGGTGGCACAGTGGTTGAGAGTCCACCTGCCGATGCAGGGGACATGGGTTCATGCCCCAGTCCAGGGGGATCCCACATGCCGCGGAGCAGCTGGGCCCATGAGCCATGATCGCTGAGCCTGCGCGTCCAGAGCCTGTGCTCTGCAACGGGAGAGGCCACAACAGTGAGAGGCCCCCGTACCGCAAAAAAAAAAAAAAAGATTTACAGCAATTTGTAAATTATACCTAGGTAAGCAGAATTGAATCATTTATCTTTTTCTCCCTACTTGATCCATCCAGAATTCAGAAACTCTCAGGAACAAAAATCTCTACTCCCAGAGGAAGATATCAAGTAAGATGTCAGCCTCCACACACATACACAATTCTCAACGGTTTAGTGGAATTTCCTGGACTAGGAAAAGAAAGGGACTCCTTTTGCCCAAGTCAAGGAAACTTCTGTGGTGACAACTGAGGTGCCAGCTAGTTTTGCTATGCTCAAAGCTTAACTCCTCTATCTGCCTGTTTTTGAAAAAGGCCTGAGTCTGAGCTACGACAGATTCTCTGGATTTCCTGGCACATGGACTGACCTGCACCCTCCCATCCTGCCAGATCCCTTGTACAAAGACCTCAACCTTAACAGTTCTTTTACCTTATCCAGAAAATAAACAAACAATATCCCCTTCCCCTAATACAAAATAAACAAACAGAAAAATTAAAATAAAAAATAAAATAAAACTCAGGGCCTCCCTGGTGGCGCAGTGGTTGAGAGTCCACCTGCCAATGCAGGGGACGCGGGTTCATGCCCCAGTCTGGGAAGATCCCACATGCTGCGGAGTGCCTGGGCCCATGAGCGATGGCTGCTGAGCCTGTGCATCCAGAGCCTGTGCTCCACAACGGGAGAGGCCACAACAGTGAGAGGCCCCCGTACCGCAAAAAAATAATAATAAAAATAAATAAATAAAACTCATATGGAAATGCAAAGGATTCAGAATAGCAAGAAGAAATTTGAAAAGGAAGTACAAAGTTGAAGGACTGCATTACATGATTTCAAGACATATTATAAAATTATATTAAGACTAAGATATTTGCAAAAATATAGATGAAAAAAGTACAGAAAAAGAGTAGCACATATAAGAGCAACTGATTTTTGAGAAATGTGTAAAGGCAATTTAGTGGAGAAAAGATAGTTCTTTCAACAAATGTTGTGGAGCAACTGAATATCATTTTTTTTTTAAAGAACTCTGACTCCAAACCTTACACAGTGCATTATAATTGACTCAAAATGGATTATAAACCTAAAACTGAAAACCTCCATTAGGGAGCATAAGAGAGAATCTTCTTACCATGGGTTAGACAAAGACTTTTTACATACAATCCAAACACATGTTCAATAAAACGAAAAAAACAATATATTGGACTTTATCTTATCAACATTACAATTTTCTGCCATAGGAAAAACTGTTAAGAGAATGAAAAACCAAGCCACAGGCTAGAAAACTGTACTGGCAAATCTCATACTTAATTAAGGACTTGAATCTAGAATTTAAGAAATCTGAAAAATCAGTAATGTATCAGAAAAAGATTTTAATAGGCAAAAGATCTGAACAAACACTTAACCAAAGAAAACAGAGGGATGGTAGTAAGCACGTGTAAAAATTCTAAACACTGGCCATTAGGGAAATACAAAATAAAGTCACAGAGAAATACCACTACACACCTAAGGAAAATGGTTACAATCAAAAACACTGACCACACCAAGTGCTGGTAAGAATATAGAGCAAATAAAACTCTCATACACTGCGGGTGGGAATGTAAAATGGTATAACCACCTTGGAACAGTTTGTCAGTTTATAAAAAGATATACATTCACTTACCCTTTGACTCAGTGTATTTATCATGTTCTTTATTTTCTATATTTTTTGATGTTTTGACATCTTAAAAAGCTTGCTGGAGAGACCACCCCTCCCAGGACTATCCCATTCTTGAGACAGCAAAGGGTTTAGCCAGAAGTACATCTCTAATGTACAAACCAACCGATCCAAATCTACAGCCCCAACCACCAAGTCACACACAAAGCCAATATTTCCCCTGCCCTAAATCAACACAAGGCCAGGTACCAGACAATCTGAGACCAGTTCTCTAGTCCAAAACCTGCTGTCATTATTCAAACTAGCCAATCCTAAGCTGTTTACTCTGCTTTGCTCCTCCCACGAAAACCCCAATAAAGGCTGTGGCCTCTGCCTTCCCCTCCTGACCAACTCTTTTCTGCCTCCTGACCAACAGTGGTGATCTCCATGTAGCCCTATGCGTCCTTTCCCTTGGGAAATGTAATAAAATCTTTCAATGGTATTAACATCTCTGTGTTAGCACTCAGTCACTGCACAAATTAAAATGCTCTGGGCACAAATGAGACATTCAAGCCTTTTACTCCTAAGTATTGGAACATGAACAAAAAAAAGAACAAAGAGCATCACTCATCATCCAGTTACACAGGGGTTAAGCCACAACCCACTGCAGTCACCACCAGCAGTGTACCTTGAGGGAAATTCAGGATGAAAAAACAGGATGAGTCACTCTGTGCTTTGGATAAATGGTCCCCTAGATAATTAGATGCATATCTCAGGAAGAACTTTAGTGACCCCAGATTCTTGCATCTTCTCATACATAGAAAAGCACTAAAATCATTAACTTGAGATACCTGTTCTTTGTGATTAGCAGTAATCTTTTACCAAGATGTATGCTTGACTACATGTATTTCCTAGCCAAAAAATTCGTATATATACTGGCTCCTCCCCTACGTTTTTGGAGCAGTTCCTCAGAGCTGTCTCCTGGGCTACAGTCCTCAGTAAGACCCTGAATAAAACTTAAACTCACAACTCTTATGTTGTGTTTTTCTTTAAGTTGACAAACCCAAGAGAAAGCCTAGTACATGAATGTCCATAGCAGCTTTATTTGCAGTAACTCCAAACTAGTATCAATCCAAATGTCCATTAAAAGATTAATAGAAAAACAAATTGTGATATATCCATCAAGTAAATACTACTCTCTAATGAAGCAAATAAAGTACCCATACATGCAACATGGAGAAACCTGAAAATAATTATGGTATGTGGAGGAAAAAAAAGGCGAAGAGTAAACATCTTGTTATTCCATTTATACAAAATTCTAGAATTGGAAGTTTTTAGTGAAAGACATGAGAATGGGGAGCTAGGGCAGGAGGACAGGAGGGATTCTAAAGGAGGATAAGGTAACTTGGAGGGTGATGAATTTGTTAAATATCATTAAATCATATATGTATAATGCCCATACATGACAAAACATCACATTTTACACTTTAAATGTACACAGTTTACTGCCCATCAATTATATCTCAATCCAGCTTTCAAAAAATCTGAATCTCCTGCTTCTCTTGAAGAACTGGAATATTTGACAAACATATTAACTTGACCATAACTATTCTCAGCCCTCTGGTGGGACACCCCTACTTCAATGGAAGGAAAGAATAGCAAGCAATAAAGACTGTGAGTCACAAAAGTCACATTCTTGGACTACAATATCCCTCTTCTCTCAGTCTCCATTTTCTTGCCTGTCTAACAGTGGCTTTGAGGTAAACAGCCCAAGTAGCCCCAGGAATCCAGAAAGCTTTAAGATTATTTGGTCTGCCGGTGACCTTGTCCATAGAAGAAATGTAAATCTGGAAGTCCTGAGAACCTATACATGCTCATCCCTCACAGCTTTAGTGAGCAGAATATTTCTGGAAGCACTTCAGATGGGGTACATCCTCTTTAGCTCGCTCCCCCCAACTCTAATCACACCCAGTGTGTGAATGTAATTATGCCTCCAATGACCTTAGACCACTCATGATTTCCTCCAGAGAAGGGGGGAGTACAGAGGTCTGCCTTCCCTGGGCACACTGGGTAACCTGATGCACATTAGCCAGAAGGCAGGGGCGAGATGGCTTCTGCCACAGGTACTGGCAGTGATTTAACTCAGGCAAGGGCCTTGAGCAGGTCAAACTGCAATACAGGTCCTGAGAGCTTCCCACATAACTGGCACTCATAGGAAATCTCCCCACTGTGGATGTTCAGATGTGTGAGATACAACTTTTGGTTGATGGCTACTTTATAAAGACTACTGTCAGAACTTCTCCCTGGTGTCATTCCCGTTGACCAAGCAAACACCCTGCACTGCAGAGGCCTTTCTCCAGTTTGAACTTTCTGGTAACAAATGAGGAAAGGCCACTGGCTTAAGGTTTTTTTTACAATGTGACTTCTCTGATGTTTAATGAGGCTGGACTTGTGGCTAAAGAATGTCCCACATTCACTGCATTCATAAGGCCATTCTCCAGTGTGTAGTCTCTGGTGTTGAACAAGTGTGGGTTTAAGGCAGAAGGGTTGCCCACATTCGTTGCACTCATAAGGCTTTTTGCCAGTGTTAACTCTCTGGTGTAAAATGAGGCTGGATCTTTGGCTAAAACAATTCCCATTTTATGCACTCGTATGGCTTTTCACCAGTGTGAACTCTCTGGTGTACAATAAGGCCAGAACTTTGGCTAAAGGATTTCCTACATTCAGTGCACTTACAAGGCCCTTCTCCAGTGTGGATTCTTTGGTGCCAAACAAGTGTGATTTTGTGGCTAAAGAATTTTCCACATTCACTACACTTATGAAGTCTTGCCCCAGTGTGAATTCTCTGATGTTCAATAAGGCCAGAGCTTCGCCTAAAGCATTTCCCACATTCACTACATGCATAAGGTCTTTCTCTAGTGTGGATTTTCTGGTGCTGGACAAGTCTGTATTCCTGGCTAAAGGCTTTACCACATTCGCTACACTCATGAGATCTTTCTCCACTGTGAATTTTCTGATGTTGAACAAGTCTGTGTGTATAGCTGAAGGCTTTCCCACATTTGCTGCATTCATAAGGCCTTGCTCCACTGTGAACTCTCTGATGTACAATAAGCCTGGAGTTACGGCTAAACAGTTTCCCATATTTGCTGCACTCATAAGGCCTTTCTCCAGTGGAGACTCTCTGGTGTTGAACAAGTGTTTGCTGCTATAGGCTTTCCCACATTTGCTGCATTCATAAGGCCTTTTTCCAGTGTGAACTTTCTTATGCCAAACAAGGTGGGAACTTCTGCTGTAGCCTTTCCCACATTCACTGTGCCCATAAGGCCTTACACCCATGTGAACTCTCTGCTGTACCATAAGTCTAGAGTTGTGCCTAAAGAATTTTCCACATTCAACGCACTGATAAGGTCTTTCTCCAGTGTTAACTCTTTGGTGTTCAACGAACTTATTTTTGTGGCTAAAGGCTTTCCCACATTCACCTATAATGCCCTTCTCCATTGCGAAAAGTCTCCCTGCATTCAGTGCTTCTAGGTGAATTCCCCTTGCTGTGAGTGGTCTGGTGCTGGAGAAGGCCCAAGCTGGGCAGGAGGTCCTTCCTACAATCCCCACACATAAAGGGATTCTCTGACATGTGGACTCTGCAATTCTTAACGAACAAAAGCCAGTCCTCAACCCTTCTGAAGTGTTTCCACTGTGCTGCTTCTGTTGCTGGTGAATGCTTACACTGAACCAGAGTTGTTTCACACATGCTGCACACATGTGCAGTTTCTGCCTGGGGTATATTCCCTGCTGCTGAGACAGGTACAAAATGTCTTTCAAGACTGGGCCACACAACCCACAAGGGTAGGCCTTCTGGGTGGTTGGACCTGCCTTGGGAGTCCTGAGTTGTAACACACCTTGAGAAAGTGCCTCCTCATCCTTCATTCAAAACCAACAATCTGAAAGCATGCAGCCTCTGGTGGGAGGGGGCAGCCCTATCACAAATGTACTTCTTACAAACCCAGGAATTAGTACATAGGACTGTTGGAAGGACAAAGGGGCTGAAGTGAGGTAAGAAAGGGTCTGCTGTGCAGTTCTGAGCCTGGCAAGATCATACAATGGGGAGGTCTACTATGGGCAAGGAAACAGGTGGGATGCAGTACAGGAAGAAGAGACTGGGTCTCCCAACTCACTTCTCTGCAAATGGCTTTCAGCAGGGGCTTGTCTGCTAGTGACATGAACACTGAACAAAAGGGGAAATCAACTGCAACCAAGTAGCTGGTGTTCATGTACTGCTTAGAATATGTCTACATCTCACCAATACATTATGTGTAGCTCAATGTTAGAGAGCCCTTCTGAGGGAGCCGTGGAGAGGAACAGGGGAGACCTGAAGGCCAGACAGGCATGGATTAGCCCTGGCCAGAAGTCAGATTAGAAATGATAAAGGGGCAAATTGTCAAGAATGGAGATTAAAAGATAGAAGTAAATTATGGCCCCTGACCTTGGCATGAAAACAACAATGGGCACCAGAGAGGTTCCTGGTGTGATGTGAACCCAGCCCTGACATGAAGCCATCCCTCAGGTCCCACCTCCCAAGGCCAGTCCCCCTCCAGGGCCCTCCTGCTATGGCTGGAGTCAGGCCTGCCCTGTCAGGCACCCACATCTCTCCCTGCAACTCCAGTTGGGCAACTACATGGAACCTGGAAGACACAAGTCCTAAGTGAAAGACAAGGCAGGTGTGTAGACAAAACTGGTGCAGAGCAACCCACCCCATGAACACAGGGAAAAAAACTAATGTTACAAAAAGAAACCTGGAGGAGTATCTTATAGGAACAGCCCAGTGGTCCCCACAAGTAGTGACCATGTTGGTGCCTGCAATTCCTGGCACAGTCAGGCATGAGGAAATGCCAGCTGGAGGGAAGGGGGCAGACCTGGGGCAGAGAGTTGCAATATATCTGGACAGTCACTCTGCCAGGGTGACCAAGTCTTTGGGATCCACTGGTTTCATTGCAGACTTCCTACTCCCATATCCTTCCCTGAAAGGCTTCAGGGATGCTGAAGGATGATTGGGAGAGGATGGGAAAGTACACTCAGCCAAGCCTGGCACCCACAGCACCTATGAAAGAAAACACAGGAAGGGAGCAATGTCCACAGCATGGCTGTGTGAAGGAAAGAGTGGCCCCTGGAGAAACAAGGAAGGAAAGAACCCAGTCAAAGACACTTGGCTGAGTGTGAGGGACTTACCCAGTGAGGCTACAAGTGCAAAATTCTCCAACATCACATCATGGTACAGGAGTCTCTGAATCCCATCAAGAAGCTCCCATTCCTCCTGAGACAAGTCCACAGCCACATCCTCAAAGGTTACAGTGTCCTACCATGATGGGGAAGGCAACGTCCCTGAGCAGCCTCTCACCAGGACCCTCAGTTAGTCCCCCAGACATCCACTCCCTGCCCCCACTCTCCAGCTCCAAAACTCAGGATATACGAGGCCCAGATGCCACTGGTGCCAGCATTCTCTTTCCTATTGATCAATGTGCCATCCCACATCCACAATAGGCATGTGGGCAAATAAATGCCATCCAAGCACTGGGTATGGCATGAAAGTCTCCACCTCCACTCTTGCCAGCAAGTTCTGCAAGGGTTCCCAGATCATGCCTCCCAGACACACCAAACATGGGCTCAGTATTCTTCCTTTAAGCTGCTGGGACCAAGTCCCTGGGACCTTCAGTTCTCACTCTCCCCACTGAGCACACCACTCCATTGACAACACCTCCCCCACATTTCCAACCCCCCACCAACACTGCTACCTCCTCCACCTCAGCCCACACTAAAGGCATCTCCCTGGCCTCCCCACATGCCACTCTGCACAAGGCATCTGAGAGTGCTTGCCAAACGCAGTTACGATCCACCCTGCCCCAGAGCCCTGATGGCCCACGCTGGCAGGGGAAGCCCCAGCCCTGCTTTAAAGTCCTCTCCACCATGCCCTTTCCTTGCTTCAGCTTCAGCCACCTAGAGCCACATGCAGGTGCCACATACTTTAAATTCTCTTTACTGCTGTTACACATGCTATCCCTTCACCAGTCTCAGCCTTCCTCTTTCCAGTCAAGCCTCATTCAAAACCCAGAACCTCCCATCCCCCAGCCCAGGCCTAGCTACTCTCCCAGCTGACCCATTTGCCCCTGAGCTTATCTGCCAGCCTAAGTGAAACCCTGCAGGCCTCACCAAAGGTCACAAAACTCTAGCGTGCTTTTAGAGGGGGGAGTAGGCCTCGGCCTCACTGCCATCTCACCTCCATTACTGCTATGCTCCCACATCCAC
Organism: Phocoena phocoena; assembly: GCF_963924675.1. Taxonomy (NCBI): domain Eukaryota; kingdom Metazoa; phylum Chordata; class Mammalia; order Artiodactyla; family Phocoenidae; genus Phocoena; species Phocoena phocoena. The sequence goes on from NC_089238.1 coordinate 16,531,675, forward strand.
ATCATGTGCACTCCCCCTTGGAAGCCTTGGTCCCCTACCAGACCCACCTCTCCTCCACACCTACCTCCTCCCGCACGGCCGCTACTCTCCCTCATCTGCCTTTGTGATGTGCACCAGCCCATTCAGGTGCTCAAGAGAGAGGCCCAGTCCTCCAATCTGGCCCTCCTCTTCCTTGTCCCCTAACAACACTGTCACCATGGTCTGAAGACTCCACCTACTAAATGACTCACAGCTCCACCCCAGTCCACACATAGGCCACCAGCTTGTGGTGTCTCCAACCTGATTTCTTCCCCTGAAATCCAGACCTGTGTCCAGCTTTCCACTCAATGCCTCCACTTGGTGGGGGGGGGGGGGGGGGGGTCTCTGCTTCTCAGACTCAACATGGCCAAAATCTAACTCCTAATATTCCCTCTTGAAAATTACGCCTACAAGTGATTTCCCCATTCCAGTTAATGGCATCTCCTTCCTTCCAGCTGCAAAGGCCAAAACTTAGACAACTGCCCTCTCCAGTCAGCAAGTTTTGTTGGACCTGCTTTAAAAACAAATCCACAAACCCCCATCCACAGCCACTACCCTGATCCAGCCACCAACCTGGTCCAGCTGTCACCACACTCATCTAGAGTACTGCAGAAGCCTCCCTCACTCCTACTGTCTGCTCTCTACTCTGCGATCAGAGAAAGTCTGTTTACACCTGATTCAGACCCTCTTCTACTCCAAAACTTACATGGCTCCCAGTGTCCCCAGAATAGAGGCAGAGTTCCTCAGCCTGCCATTTCAGGCCTGACTCCTGCACCCTGGCTCTCTGATCCCATAAGACGTAATGGAGAACTGCGGTTACCACTCAGTCTCACCTCTAAGCATTTGCCCATGGTGATTCCCGTACATTTAATACCTTCTACAGGACAGACTATTAGTGGCCAGAAACCAGGGACCCCTCCATATAACCTGTGGCCTGGATTCAGGGTCTTGAGTCTGAGGAGAGGCCTCAGAACCAATGACAACAGTAGAGTGGCAGGCAGGGGGTCCCAGGACACATCCCAGAGACCATGAGTGGGAGATGGGGAGAGTGAGGGCCTGGGCCAATCTTTACTTACCTATGCATTGCTCATTAAGTGTTTCTGAAGCCATGGAAACCTGTAGGAAGAGTGAGACTATGAGTGAAGGGCATCCATGGTGGGGTCTCAAGGGCTGATCCAACCTCCTATGCCTACCCTGAAGCAAGATGACCTGACTTTAACTTCTGGGCTTCAGTCCTTGGTGCTGCCTCTTACTAGCTGTGTAACCTTAAACTAGGACTCAATCTTCCTGTGCCTCAGTGTTTTTATCTCTAAAATGGGCATAAAAATGGCACCAACCTTATAGGGCTAATGTTGGTATCATATGCCTTAGTGTATGTCAAGTGTTAAATATGAGCTATAACTACCATCCACAGAATTGAGGCTTTTGTCAATGTTTTCAGTGCAAATGACTTAATGGATTTTGAAATTTTAGATGTGTGTTATATTTACCTTTTGAGTATTTGAGAAAATGTAATATTTAAGATTTTTTAGTGTCTTAATATACTGATTTATGGTATATTAAGGTGTGAACCAAATATTAAGTGTTTGCATAAACTTGTTAAATTCACACATTTCAGTGTTGAATTGAAATGCCTACCTATACCTACACATTTAGAATACTGATCTCTCGGTGTTGAAATGAGTGGTTGTTTCATAAACTCCTAGTTAAAAATGGGGAAAGAGGGCTGAGTGGATGCTAGTTTTCCTATCCTTTAAAATCTTCTCATAGGGACTTCCCTGGTGGCCCAGTGGTTAAGACTCCGCACTCCCAATGCAGGGGGCCTGGGTTCAATCCCTGGTCGGGGAACTAGATCCTGCAAACATGCCGCAACTAAGAGTTCTCATGCCACAACTAAGAGCCCACATGCTACAACAAAGATCCCACATGCCGTAACTAAGACCTAGAGCAGCCAAAATAAATTATTTAAAAAAAAAAGTCTCATAATTGGATCACTTCTCCCCACTCTACAGCCACCTCTCCGGTCCAGCCTCCATGGTAATTCTGGTCTGTTTGCAGTAGCCTCCACAAGGTCACCCCATATCCACTATCCTTAACTGCCCACCCCTACCCTCTACCCCGCACGCAGTTTGATCTCTCAGCATCCTTTAGGAAACTTTTAGAATTATAGCTCAAATCTAGTCTATCTGCTCACAACTCTCCGTGGCTACCAGCGTATTCAGAATGCAGGCCCAGCTGCTCGGGCAACTACCATTCCACATAGCGCTCATCCGCTCACAATGTTTCCATAAGGAGACTCGCCCCAGGTTTCCCGAATGCTCCTCTATCGCACCTCCATGACTCTGCACATGTTGGTCCCTCTGCATGTAACAGTCCTCTACTCATTACACTGGGTGTCAGAAATGGGGACTCCACCCAGGAACGCTCCACTGTCTTAAAGGGGACAACCTAAAGTGACCTGAGCAAGCGCCCCTCATTCGAAGCTTTAGGGTTCGGAGGTGGGGGTCTGGGCAGGTGAAGGCCTGCGGCACAGAGCATCAACCTCTGCTGGGTCCCTCAGCACAGCCGCCAGAGAGCCTGTAGCGTAGCGAAGCCGGGAGAGTCGGGCGACCAAGCCCGGGCGCCGCGGGCTCAGCCAAACCCCTACCCCAGCCCCCGGGCGGAGTCACACCAGGCGGCGCCCTTCCCGAGCCACAGACCCGCCTCTATGAGCTGCAGACACCGTCTTCTCTCGCCCCTTCCCGCTCACTTTACCTCGGGCCGGACCAAGAGCTGCATAACCGGATCAAGCCGACCGACCCACGGTCACCAAAATGACCGCCGCCGGGGGAACGCCGGAAGTCCCTCCTTGACAGGTTTCGCAAAGTATGAGAGCGTCCTTCTCCTCGGCCTTCATTGGCCCAGCGCCGTAGACGCGCAGCGCAGAGACATCTGGGTAATGTAGTTTTCACCCAGACGCAGACGCTGGCTAGGGGCGCCGTTTCCAGACCTCTCGCCAAAGGCCAAGATGCCCAGCAAGAGGTTCTCGGAAGTGGTGACCCGAAGTTTCCGTAAAGAGATGGGGTCTCGCTCTCGCTGCTTTCAAAGGGGCGCACGAAGATTTCCGTGGTGTGTACTCTGCAACCGATCACAGAAATAGAGACATTGTAAGCCGCATAGCACAGGGAGATCAGCTTGGTGCTTTGTGACCGCCTGGAGGGGTGGGATACGGAGGGTGGGAGGGAGGGAGACGCAAGAAGGAAGAGATATGGGAACAAATGTATATGTATAACTGATTCACTTTGTTATAAAGCAGAAACTAACACACCATTGTAAAGCAATTATACTCCAATAAAGATGTAAAAAATAATAATAATAAAAAAAGAAAGAAAAAAAGAAATAGACATTGTATTATGCTTCACAAAGCTACAAAATCAAAAGACACACGAAAGCTTGTCATTTCCATAAGCAGTGAATCCACTTATTATCTGGAAGCTAATAAATATTATCTTATTTCTCTTCAAATACATGTGGGCTGAAGTCGATTTTATGGGCTACAGTATATTTGGGCAGTGACAAGAGAGAAAAAGTCTAGACAGGGTCATACTGGGGAAAATGGGGGAGGGATGTTGGGTGACTGAGCAGGTGGTCAGGTATGGAACTCTGCTGCCGTTCCCACAGTAAACATCCCTGTCTATGTAGTCAGTGACTGTGTTCAACCCAGGAGCGTAACTGGAGGAGGCTGGTATCCTATCCAAATTCAGCTGCTCACTGTTGGAAAGGTGGATACTGGAGAGACAAGGGTCGCTGGAAAAGGAAAAATTGCTTTATTCAGGAGGCGGCAACCTGGGAAAATTGCACTAATGTCCTAAGACCATCTCCAAGCATCTGATTAGGAGACAAAGGTTTTGTTTTCTGGTTTGTTTTTAATTTATTCTTATTGAAGTATAGTTGATTTACAATATTGTGTTAGTGTCTGGTGTACAGCAAAGTGATTCAGTTTATATATATATATATGTGTGTATATATGTGTATATATATATATATATTCTTTTTCATATTCTTTTCCATTATGGCTATTACAGGATACTGAATATAGTTCCCTGTGCTATATAGTAGGACCTTGTTGTTTATCCAGTCTATACATAATAGTTTGCATCTGCTAATCCCAAACTCCGAATCGATTCCTCTCTCACCCCTGTCCCTTGGCAACCAAAGGTCTGTTCTCTATGTTTGTGAGTCTATTTCTATTTTGTGAATAAGTTCATTTGTGTCATATTTTAGATTCCATATATAAATAGGACTTCCCTGGTTGCACAGTGGTTAAGAATCCGCCTGCCAATGCAGGAGACATGGATTCAATCCCTGGTCTGGGAAGATCCCACATGCCGTGGAGCAACTAAGCCCATGTGCCACAGCTACTGAGCCTGCGCTCTAGAGAGGCCGTGAGCCACAACTACTGAGCCCATGTGCCACAACTACTGAAGCCCATGCACTTAGAGACCATGCTCCACAACAGGAGAAGCCACCACAATAAGAAGCCTGTGCACCACAACGAAGAGTAGCCCCCACTCACTGCAACTAGAGAAAGTCCACGGGCAGCAACAGAGACCCAATGCAGCCATAAATAAATAAATAAATAAATATTTAAAATTAATAAATAAAATAAAATAAATGGTATCATTTTGTCTTTCTGACTTACTTCACTTAGTATGATAATCTCTAGTTCCATCCATGTTGCTACAAATGGCATTATTTCATTATTTTTAATGGCTGAGTGGTATTCCATTTTGTGTGTGTGTGTGTGTGTGTGTGTGTGTATATATATATATATATATATATATATATATATATATATATATATACTACTTCTACTTTATCCATTCATCTGTCGATGACACTTAGGTTGCTTCCAAGTCTTGGCTATTGTAAATGGTGCTGCTATGAACACTTTCGAATTATAGTTTTGTCCAGATATATGCCCAGGAGTGGAATTGCTGGATCATATGGTAATTCTATTTTTAGTTTTTTGAGGAACCTCCATAATATTTTCCATAGTGGCTGCACCAATTTACATTTCCACCAACAGTGTAGGAGGGTTCCCTTTTCTCCACACCCTTTCCAGCATTTATCATTTGTAGACATTTTAATGATGGCCATTTTGACCAGTGTGAGGTGGTACCTCATTGTAGTTTTGACTTGCATTTCTTTAATAATTAGCAATGTTGAGCATCTTTTCATGTGCCTATTGGCCATCTGTATGTCTTCTTTGGAGAGATGTCTATTAAGTCTTCTGTCCATTTTTTGATTGGGTTGTTTGGTTTTTTTGTTATTGCATTGTAAGAGCTGTTTGTATATTTTGGAAATTAAGCCATTGTTGGTCGCATTGTTTGCAAGTATTTTCTCCCAGCCTATGGATTGTCTTTATTTTTTTAACATCCTTATTGGAGTATAATTGCTTTACAATGGTATATTAGTTTCTGCTTTATAACAAAGTGAATCAGCTATACATACACATATATCCCCATATCTCCTCCCTCTTGCATCTCCCTCCCACCCTCCCTATCCCACCCCTCTAGGTGGTCACAAAGCACCGAGCTGATCTCCCTGTGCTATGCGGCTGCTTCCCACTAGCTATCTATTTTACATTTGGTAGTGTATATATGTCAATGCTGTGGGTTGTCTTTACATTTTGTTTATGGTTTCCTTTGCTGTGGAAAAGCTTATAAGTTTGATTAGGTCCCATTTGTTTATTTTTGCTTTGATTTCTATTGCCTAGTGAGACTGACCTAAGAAAACATTGGTACGATTTATGTCAGAGGATGTTTTGCCTATGTTCTCTTCTAGGAGTTTTATGGTGTCATGTCTTATGTTTAAGTCTTTAAGCCATTTTAAGTTTCTTTTTGGGTATGATGTGAGCATGTGTTCTAAATTCACTGATTTACATGTGGCCGTGCAGCATTCCCAACACCACTTGCTGAAGAGTTTGTCTTTTCTCCATTGTATATTCTGCCCTAGGAGACAAAGTATTTATGATATCATGAATGTCATACTGAAAGAGAGAGAAACAGAGAGACAGAGAAACCAGTTGTGACTGATGAATAATTAACCATTGGAGCAATGTTAATTAAAACGTTAATCCACATAAATCCACAGGAAAAGGCTTGGTAGATCCATCTCGATTGTTTTAATCTTTGGCCATTTTTCTCAATGCCATTTTTTTTTTTTTTGCGGTACGCGGGCCTCTCACTGTTGTGGCCTCTCCCGTTACGGAGCACAGGCTCCAGACGTGCAGGCTCAGCGGCCATGGCTCACAGGCCCAGCCGCTCCGCGGCATGTGGGATCTTCCCGGACTGGGGCACGAACCCGTGTCCCCTGCATCGGCAGGCGGACTGTCAAGCACTGCGCCACCAGGGAAGCCCTCAATGCCATTTTTTAAAAATCCATTCTTTCTACATGATTCAATAAATTGTTATTATTATATCTTACACTATCTTTGACTCTATCCATGTGTTTTCTCTTCTGTCACAATGACCACCTAAATATTCCTCCACTAAAGCTAGACTATTTATTAGTTGGAGACATACTTCAGTTGCAATACTTGGTGAGAACAATCCTCTTTACAGTCCCTGTTTTTCAAAATTTCCTTGGTTGACTTCAAGCCTTTATTTTGGGCGGCAAATATTAAGTCAATCTTCATTCCAACAAAGATGAATTTAGATGGGTTTGGGAACAGATGACATTTCTACAATGTCAATTCATCTCATACAAGGATATGATTTAGCTCTTTATCTGTTCAAATTTTATTTCGCACTTTTCAACAAAATTTTACATCTTTTTAGGATGACCTGAACGCTTAATACTAAGCCTAGCAGAGCATCCAGCACTTGGCAGATGTAAAAATCAAGGTGTAGAATGAACAAACGGGTGAATTGAAATACTTAAGTTCAGCCATCAGGTCAAAGAAAAGCCAGGCTCAAGGCCCTGGCCTCTTAGCCCCAGGTCCCAAGTTCAGCTCCTGGTATGTGACCTTATTTTGCCCACCTGGCCAGACAGTAGAGAGATTTTACCAGTTATGCCACTCTTTTTGCGGGCCATGCTCACTGTAGCTGACATTGCCCTAGACCCTAGGAGACAGAGGTAAAGCCTAGTCCCTTCCTTGTAGCTTCACAAGTCTCCTACTGGTAACGCAATTACCCATTTCGTGCTTTTAGACGTAGGCTCGGAGGGTTCGGGACACGTGCCCCATGTGGCGCATCCTGCAATTAAGACTCCAGAGCCTGAGCTCTTTCCATGGCAACAACACTGCCTCTGGGTCAGCTTCTTCCATCCACTCCCTCCCCCCTGGCCCAAGACTTCATGGGCGTCCTGGTCCCAGTGGCAGAACCCAAGGACAGCAGTGGTACTAAGTGTCCTTGAAGAAAGGTCAGGATCCTCAGGAGACATCCACCTAAGAAGTAGAAAATGGTGAATGCCAGTGGGGAAAAGAGGGGACTTGCGATGAGCTTACTCAGGTGATCTCCGGAGTAACCCTCCAATAACTGGAGGGACATTTAAAGGACTAGAGGCTCTGCAGCTGTGATAAAGGCCAGAGTGGGAGATATACTACGCTATCTGTGGCCCCGGACAACACTTTTATCTTTCCAGGCTGGTGAAGTCGGGGTTTAGATATGTGTTATTTTCCTTAATCTTCACACACAATCCCCACTTCGCAGATGAGGGAATGGCCTGAGAAAGTTACAGCAAACTTGCCCATGGTGCCACAGCTTGCCAAGGACAGAGCCTAGGCTTACCCTGGTTCTGACTCCAGTCCCCATGCTCTCAATGACCACATGTGTCACTTCTCACCATCTCCCAAGATCTCCTGCGGGGCCTCACATCCTCCCCGCACAGCACACAGACAGTGGGCACGCTGAGCGAAGCGGCAGTCATTTTATTAGAGTCAGGTTGGGACAGGTGTTTGGATTCTAGCTTCAGCTGATAAGGAGAACGGGGCAGGAAGACCAAGTGTAGACCAGGCATCACTCGCAAAGATTATCTCCTCAAGGGGAGCAGTTTGCAAATGTCTCCTAGAACATCATCCATCGCCGTGGACACTGTATAGTTAACACATTCATCACTGAGGAGGATGGAACCCTAGGAGAGAGTAGGATGAGGAGGGACAGGACCTGAGCCCACAGCAGGGTGACCCTGTCTCCCCAGGATCACCTCACACCTCACCCTCAGTGATTGAGCTGCATCCCCAGCAAGAACCTCTGGCCCACAGACCCACCAGTGGAGAGGAGGCTGCCATCAGGCCGGCCAGGAGGAGAACGGCTCCCTAATCGCCTGTGCACAGGTGTCAGGATGGAGACAGAGCAACAAGCCGTGCCAGGGAGGGGAAGAGATGACAAGGGTTCTGCAGGGCGTAGCAGGGGCTGGTCCTGAGGGAGGAGCAAGGTAGCGGAGGCTGGGTTTGTGTCACGTCTCCTGCACCTGAGCCCCTTCTGTCAGGTGTATTGGGTGTACGGAATGTGCACGCATGTGTTGTAAACAGCCCCATGTGCCCTGTGTGCTTATTATTAGTGCAAGAAACTCTGCTTTATGGGAAAACATCTCGCTATGCAGTATCAACACTTTGAGGAAAATAGGGTAAAAGACAGACTACCTATCTGGTAGTATGAGGTATGACAAGTACAACAACGAAAGAAAGATACTTCCTCAGGAGATACGTTACTAGCGCAGCTGAGCAGCTGCTTGTAGCTAGAAGCTGCCTCAGGGGCCTCAGGCCCCAAAACACCTGAGTGGAATTCTGGCCTGTAGGCACTGAGACAATGTCGGTGGAAGTGGGGCTCTGAGCCAGAGGAACAGCCATCAAAGTGGGCACAAGAGGAAGTGAAGTGGCCACAAGCCAGAAACCTTACAAAGCCAAGGGAGTCCCTTCCTGGGAAAAGAGTCTAAAGGCAGGGGCTCATTTTCAATATTCCTAAAATAGCTCTGACAGGACTCCTAGTGCGTGTGAGCTGAATTCTTCCTTTCCTGACAGAGATGAAAATTCTACTCCTCCAGTGCTAACTCCCCTCACCAAGAAAAAAATCACGAGTCAACGCACTTGGTGTGTTGCATTGATATTAGCCCGCTGTTGTGTGGGAGCTAATTGGCATGCTGTAGACATACTCGGTAGCAGAAGAGGCTGGCTGTGCAGGTGGACTGTGGTTGCATAACATACGTGCCGTAGGGTGGAGCAAAGGTTTATGTTTCACTGTTTATAGCTCTTGTCTCTCACATATCCCGTGACTGCACGGTCTATTACCACGTGGCATATTGCAATATTGCTGCATGTGTGTCGTCAGGGTGGCGGATGGGGAGAGTAAACTACCATGAGTTTCAAAGGCTTGAGCTTGTCCAGAAATCCCAACTCATTGTAGCAATCCTGGAACTTTTTCTACGGCTGCTTTTTCCCATTCAATAGCGCCAACTGTTTCAAGGGCTAGGTCCAACAGTGTCCTGCTTTCCGAGGACCACAGTGCTAACCACTCCGTAAAATATAGGGCAAGCTTCCACTGAAAGCACAGACAGAAAACACCTCATCAAAGGAATCACCGGGGTAGGAGGTTCGCGTTTCCCCACCTCTTGGTAGTAACTCACATATCCAGTGCTTCCAGACTCACCTCCCACTGAGATCCACCCTCTCCCAGGACTGTTATATCCCAGACAGAAAACATTCTCTATGAGGCACTCCCAGCAGAAGGGAGCAGCTAGAGGGGCCAGGACTGGAGACCCCTCTGCCCTTGACCACTGCCCCCAGGCACACCAGGCTGCCTGCTTCTTCCCTTCCAATAAGCACCGCTACCCCCAACTAGGTATCCCTCACAGTGTGCACAGCTAATGACCTCCCTGCATTCAAAGCCTGAAAGCCTCAGGGGGTTTCTGCAGGACTCCTGGGCACTGATCTGCCAGCTGCCCTCTAAACCTGTCCCTAGAAGCTGCCTGGAGATGACTATGGAAGGATGCAGTGAGACGGCATGGGGCAAGGGTCAGGAAGACCATCTGTACCCTCCTTCCTACCCTCACCCGTCTCACAGGTCAGCTCTCTGGTCACCAGCAAGGGCAGCACAAGCAGTGTTCCCTTCATCGTGTCAGCGCTGGGATGCTCTGCTCAGGGCAGGGTTTCTGCTGCTTTATAAACCACTAGCTCCCTGAGCCCAGCCCAGCCCACACCCCTCCCGGGAGCTCCACAGGCCTGTGGGCAGGCACCTGGCTTAGGTGGCTCCCTCAGCTCTCGCGGGTGTTTAGTGTGGGAATCCCTTCTTACTCTGAGAGCAGAGCTCCGGGAGGAGACGTGGTGGTATCTTTCCCAAAGAACAGCTGGAGCTGACATTTCTAAGGGATTCCATTCTGAGCGAAAGGCTCTGTTGTCCCAACCCCAGCCATCATCTGTTTTCCTGGTCATCCTTCCCCCCAGCCTATCCGGGCTCCAAAGGCAGTACTCTCCCCAACTGCGGAGAGGAAAGCACAGGAGAGTCAAGGGCAGGTCTACACCACTACAGGGAGACAAAAGGTCATCCAGAATCCTTACCTTTTCCCCAAGGTTAAGTCCTGGAGATAAGAATGAGGAGCTGGGGGCTTCCCTGGTGGCGCAGTGGTTGAGAGTCCGCCTGCCGATGCAGGGGACACGGGTTCGTGCCCTGGCCCGGGAAGATCCCACATGCCGCGGAGCGGCTGGGCCCGTGAGCCATGGCCGCTGAGCCTGCGCGTCCGGAGCCTGTGCTCCGCAATGGGAGAGGCCACAACAGTGAGAGGCCCGCGTACCGCAAAAAAAAAAAAGAATGAGGAGCTGGACCTTACCGAAGCCCCCTAAACATCTTAACTGCTGCAGTGTCTGGACTGGGCCCCGAGGACTGGTGGACACCAGCCTTGGGCTCTGAATCACTCCCTACCAGGGAATTCACAGGACTTGCGGCCATGTGGGTTTTCCCAGGGGCCGGTAGTTCTATAATTTTTTATCGTGCCGCCAGCTTTGCTCAGACCCTTAAGGGAGCAAGTTCCTGGGCACGTTCTTGACTCCCAGTGGCTCCAGGCTTGCCCCCTCTCCTGGCTGTCTCGCCCTCCTCCGTCAGTGCACCTGGTCCCAAGAGGTGCTTGGGCTGCGTAGCCTATCCAGAAGCATCAGTAAACAGCTGTGGGTATGTGGGGTTCGACTCCTGCATCAGAGACTCTGAGGCCCACAGCCTTACAGGCCACTGTGGATGGGAGTCCTAAGGCCCAGAGTGCTGGGTCCACCAGAGGCGCCACCCCATGCGCTGAAAACTCTCTCAAGAGTCAAGTTCAACCTTCCACTCTAGGAAAGCAGTTTGTTGGTGCAAACAAGATGAGATGGTCCTTGAAAACTCTAGCAGAAGGAAGCCTGAGAAAGCTTCCAATGTCCAAATTGGAAACAGTCTGGCCAACAAAATAAATAACAGAATATTAGATGATAACCCAAAGTATAAAGTAATATGTGGGGACTTCCCTGGTGGTGCAGTGGATAGGGCTACGCGTTCCCAATGCAGGGGGCCCGGGTTCGATCCCTGGTCAGGGAACTAGATCCCACATGCATTCCGCAACTAAGACCCAGTACAAATAGATAAATAAATAAATAAAATTAAAAAAAAAAAAAGTAATATGTGTGAGTCCATACTGATATAAATAAATGATTAAATAAATAAGTAAATGGGGGAGAAGAGACAAGCATTCCCTACAGAAACATTCCAAATCATATATGTAGATTATCCTCTCCAGGAGGGGGAACTTAACTGCCCTGACGTCCCTGAGAGTGGGCTAGACTTGGTAACTCATTTCCAAAGAAAACAGGAGGGGAAGGGGAAAACAGTGCAGAAACATGGCAAACACAACATTAATCAAATAATCAAGGCTGACACACCCAGTGGTAAGACATACTGCTGTCATATATACCCTGATGTAAGGTGACGGGAAGGCACTTCACCTCCGTGGTGTTCTCCTCAAAACCCAAAGTCTGTACCCCAGTCTACATTATGAGAAAAACAGCAGACAGACTCAGCTTGGGGATCATTCTACAATACCTGGCCAGTCCTCCTCAAGACTGCCAAGGCCATGACAGACAAGGAAAGAATGAGTCACTCCACAGAGCAGAGGAGACTGGGGAGACAAGACAATGAATGCAGTGTGCGTAGGTTGTATATTGGATCCTGGAACCCAAAGAGGACATTAGTGGACAACCTGGTGACATCTAAATAAAGTGTAGGGTTTAGTTGCCAGGAATGTTCCAATGTTGTCTCTCAGTTTTAACAAATCTTTGCAACTCTTCTATAAATCTAAAATTATCCCAAATTAAAATTTTATTTGAAAAAAACTTGCATTAGGAAAGGACAACATCTGCTGCAACTCCTCTCTTGACCTTGTTCAGCATTTTGCTCTGACCTCACCAAATGTCCCCACCATCCGGGGACATCTCAGATGGTCTTGTGGCATCCTCGGAAGGGCACTGGGCTGGATCCATAGCAGCGACCTGTGTTACTTCGGCGCTCCAAGCTACTGGCTTCCTCATCTCACAGAGCTGGGGAGGGGATGGAGAGCAGTGTCTTCTGAAGGACAGGAGGCATGTGACCCGTGCCCAGGTGTCCCACCACACTGAAGTCCTGTCCCACATACACATAGGGCAAGCACGTGCGGCCTGGGCCATATGGTGTTCACGTTCCTGCCCAGGAACTCTGAGGCACATCTGCAGCCACCTGAGCCCCTCATGGGGTGACCTTCAGAGGTATGGCCCCCAGGCATCAGTAGCCATGGCAAGGGAGGGCTCCACGGAGACCAGCTGACAGCTGGAGCTCAATACTTGGTGCGTCCTTGCCAAGAGCAATTACCAGATGTGAATCCTATCTGGCATAAGGTTCTGATTGTAGTCACACAACTTGTGTCCCAACTTCAACTCTGGGCTTCAGCAAACCTTATTCTGCCAAAGGTGACTCAGAGAAAAGGCCAGCCAGGGGCCTCCAACAAAAAGTTACTTAATTCTGACTTATCAAAATATTTTAAACCTTCACCTTACTTAATTAATCCCAGACAATATTCATAAGCACATCTACAGCAAATAGAAGTAAAAATATTCTTGTTTATCAACTCCAGAGAAATGGAATATTCCTTCCACTATTCTAACAAACATTGTGAAACACCCACTGAGTGTTGGGCCCTGTCCTAGTCCTGGGGATACAGCAGCACACACAGCAAAGCTCTCGCTCTCCTGCAGCTCTTTATACATCTAAGAGGGAGTGAAAGACAATCAACCAATGGCAAGAAGTGCTATGGAGGAAGATTAAGCAGGGGGAAAAAAGAGAGTGCCATGGAGGGAAGGAGGGGGCCAGCGCCTTTGATGTAAGGGGTCAAGAGTATGGGGAGTACTTCCCTGGTGGCGCAGTGGTTAAGAATCCACCTGCCGATGCAGGGGACGTGGGTTTGAGCCCTGGTCTGGGAAGATCTTACATGCCGCAGAGCAACTAAGCCTGTGCGCCACAACTACTGAGCCTGTGCTCTAGAGCCTGCGAGCCACAACTACTGAGCCTGCGTGCCTAGAGCCCGTGCTCCGCAACAAGAGAAGCCACTGCAATGAGAAGACTGCACGCCGCAACGAAGAGTAGCCCCTGCTCACCTCAACTACAGAAAGCCCGCGCACAGCAACAAAGACCCAATGCCACCAAAAATAAATAAATAAACGTATTAAAAGAAAAAAAACAGTATGGAGAAATTTCTCTGACGTGTGATATTTTTTTTTTTTTTTTTTTTTTTTCGGTACGCGGGCCTCTCACTGTTGTGGCTTCTCCCGCTGCGGAGCACAAGCTCCGGACGCGCAAGCTCAGCGGCCATGGCTCACGGGCCCAGCCGCTCCGCGGCACGTGGGATCTTCCCAGACCAGGACACGAACCCATGTCCCCTGCATCGGCAGGCGGACTCTCAACCACTGCGCCACCAGGGAAGCCCAGACGTGTGATATTTGAACAGACCTGAGAAATGAGGCAACGAAGCATGCAGCCACTTGGAGGAAGAGCATTCCGGGCAGGGAGTGCAGCACATGCAAAAGCCCTGCTACAGAAGCATACTCGGTCTGGTCAAGAAGCAGAAAGGAGGTCTATGAGGGAGGAAAGAAAGGCAGGGATAAGCTCACAGAGGCAGCAGGGGTGCGGGACTGGTTGTGCGAATGGTCCAGGACGGTGGGCCTAGAAGGGGCTTGGCTTTTCCTGAAGTCGGAGCTCTGGAGAGGTGATGGGGGGAACAGTACAGAGACACTCAAGAGAAGCAGGTTGGGGAAAATATTCCTGTGTAGATTGAGGTGCTGTTGCAAACACCCCCATGGCCTTAGAACTTAGTTATACTTTAAACTCTAAGCCTCTACCAAAAACCAAAAGACAAAGTAACCCAGTGACACAATCCGAAAAAGGCCATATCCTGGGGTACAGAGCAGGTTGGGGAAAGGGGGAAACTAGATCTCTTGGAACAAATGGAAAACATCACTAAATACCCCAATTAATGTAATGAGGCTAATGTCATGACATCAAAATCCAACTACTCAAGGTCATAGACAAAAAAATCTAAACCAAATATTAACAAGTATATGAAACTGCATATCAAAAAGATACTATATGTTGGGACTTCCCTGGTGGCACAGTGGATAAGACTTCACGCTCTCAATGCAGGGGGCCTAGGTTCGATCCCTGGTCAGGGAACTAGATCCCACATGCATGCCGCAACTAAGAGTTCACATGCCACAACTTAGAAGACTGCCTGCCGCAACTAAGACTAGGTGCAACCAAATAAATAAATAAATCTTTTTTTTAAACATTAAGACTAAAAAAAAGGATACTATATGTTGATTAACGAGGATTTATACAAGAAATTCAAGGTAAGTTTAATATTAGAAAAACATTTGATGTAACTTATCACATCAACAGAACTAAGGGGAAAAAGTATGTTTATTTCAATAAATGCAGAAAAGATGTGTTATAAAATTCATCATCTTTTCTTGAATTAAAAAAACTCTTAGAGAGACTTCCCTGACGGTCCAGTGGTTAGACTCCATGCTTCCAATGCAGGGGGCATGGGTTCGATCCCTGGTCGGGGAACTGAGATCCTACATGCCACATGGTACCGCCAAAAATATAAATAAATAAAATAATTAAAAATTAAAAACGCAGTTAAAAAAAAAAAATTAAAAACGCTTATAAAGTAGAAACAAAAGAATATATCCTTAATCTAATAACAAGTGTCTACCAAAAAAAATTCCCACAGTAAACTTCCTATTTAATGGTGAAATACCAAACGCTATCCTTTTGAATCTGGATAAAGGGTAGCCAGAAATACTTCATAATATTTTTGTAACTTTCTTGTAAGCCTGAAATTATGCCAAAACAAACAATAATAATATAAGATAAAAAGTTGTCAAAAACAAAATAAAACAAAGCAAAAACCTTCCCTTGGGTCTAGATAGAGGATAAGGATGCCTACTTTTACCACTGCTATTCAACATTGTACTAGAGATCCTACAAATGCAATAAAGCAAGAGAAGAATAATCTATGTAGATTGAAAAGGAAGAAATGAACAGGTATTAGATACAGTTATATAAGTCCAAAAGCACCTACAGATAAAACATTAGAGAGTCTTTTAAGTGCTGCATGTAAGTCAGTATAGAATAATAAAAAGGTTCTATATGGCAGCACAAACATCTAGAAAATTATATTTTAAAGGGAGATAACATTCACAACAGCATTAAAAATAACAGATGCCTAGGATAAGTGAACTGATAAATGAATAAGAGATCTAGATATAGAGAGAGATATAGAGAGAAATAGATATATAAATCTTTACTGAGAGAAAATAATGAAGACAGATAAATGGAGACATGTACCATCTTCATAGAGAGGAATACTAAATATCTTAATTTTTAAAATTATCTCCAAATCGATCTACAGATTTAATGTGTGGTTAGGTCAAACTCAATAAGCTGGTTCTAAATTTACATGGAAATGCAGAGGACCCAAAACAGCAGACACTCTGGAACAAGGCCAAAACGGAAGGACTCTCTCTACCAGAGTCAAGAACTAAAGCTTTGGGCTTCCCTGGTGGTGCAGTGGTTGAGAGTCCGCCGGCCGATGCAGGGAACAAGGGTTTGTGTCCCGGTCCGGGAGGATCCCGCATGCCGCGGAGCGGCTGGGCCCGTGAGCCATGGCCGCTGAGCCTGCGCGTCCGGAGCCTGTGCTCCGCAGCGGGAGAGGCCACAACAGTGAGAGGCCCACGTACCAAAAAACTAAAGCTTTAGTTTGTACTTAACACTGTATGGTATTGGCGTTGAGACAGACAAATACAACAGTGGAATAAAATTTAAAACACGTAAGTAAACCTATATTCCTACACGAGGCACTTTCCTTTTTGACAAAGGTGGCACTGAAAAGCAGTGGGAAAGGGATGAAATTTTCCTATGGGTACCAGGACAATAAGGTGTCTACATGAAAAAGTAACTGGACTCCTACCTCACAACCACACACAAAATTCAATACAATATGGATTATAGACCTCAATGGGAAAGGCAAAACAAAGCCTTTAGAAAGGATACAAGAGAATATATTTATGACCTTAGGAACAGCAAGATTTTTAAAACAAAACACACACACACGCACACACACATACACAAACCCCGACCTTAAAGAATAGCCATGATAAATTCAATTATATTAAATTTTAAACTCCCGTTTATTAAAATACCATTAAAAGAGTAAAAAGGTAATTCACTGTGTTGGGGAAGATATTTTCAACAAATAATCAACGAAAGGCTCTTATCCAGAATATAGAAAGAAGTCCTACAAGTCAATTAGAGTGGGGAAAAGAAAAAGAAAGGAAAATGCAATATATAAATGGGGAAAATACTTCCACTGGCATTTCATAAAATTATCAATAAATGTACGAAGAAGTGCTCAACACACCAGTAAAAGCAAACTGAAAGCACAATGAGATACCAATGCATACCTCGCTACCAGTGGCTAATATTAGAATGTCCCATAATGCGAGCTACTGGTACTGCAGAGCAGCAGCAATGAATACACTGCCAGTAGGGATGTACCCCGATGCAACCACTTTTTTGTTTTAATGTTAAAAATATCTTTTTTCTAGGGCTTCCCTGGTGGCGCAGTGGTTGAGAGTCTGCCTGCTGATGCAGGGGCCACGGGTTCATGCCTGGGTCCGGGAAGATCCCGCATGCCGCGGAGCTGCTGGGCCCGTGAGCCATGGCCGCTGAGCCTGTGCGTCCGGAGCCTGTGCCCCGCAACGGGAGAGGCCACAACAGTGAGAGGCCTGCATACCGCAAAAAAATATATATATATGTATTTTTTTTTTTCTAGAAGATCACACAAAAGTTGGGAAGGGAAAGAAGGAAGTCAACTGGGCTACTACAAAATCTAGACTGAGGCGGGTCAAAGAGCTGCTTATGGAAACTGGCAGCTGGAGCAAACGGCAGAGGTCAAGATGGCACCTGGCCAGTGGACCAGCAGCCCCGGTCAGCCACCTTTATGAGCACCAGCGGGGTGCAGCAGGGACAACAGAGGTGCTGGCTCCGGTCAGCACTCCTTTTCTGGAAGGGAGAAGCAGAAGCTCACTCTTTAACAGGTTCCTGGTGCTCTCACGCTCCTTCATGGCCTTCTCTCAATCACTGCCACTGAATTCCTCAGTGCCCACACTCAGCCTGGTGCCCTCATCCAGGCAGGGTTAGAGCCGGGCGTGTAAAAGCTCTGGACACCACATCTCTTACAGAAGGCGTGCTTTGTGCGTGTTGAACGTGTATGTGTATGCGATTACCCTCTCGGCTCCCTTCAGGAGCTTAAAGCAAGAAGCTGGAACAGCAAAGTGCCTATTCCGCTTCTTCTTACAAATGCTCCAGGTGCGGTCAGATTGTCAAGTCTGCTGAGGCCCAAACTTCCAAACGACCTGCTCCCAGTGGCAGCCTCCTCGGGGTCTCACCAGGGTGCCCACCCATCCCGCCCCCTCCGGGGGGCCCCTGTGCTCTTGTGCTCACTCCCTGGTCAGCAGGCTCCAATGTCAGACTGAGGTCTCTGCCTGACAGTCCCTATCCGACTCCTGCCCCAGAATCCTTAGGTCAGCCCCTCGATGTCCACAGGCTCCCCACCTCCCCACCCGCCGGGCCACAGAAAGGCAAAGGAAGTAAGCTGTGTGAAGAATGCATTGTTTGGAGCCGGGTCTCTTCTCCACAGCCCAGCCTGGCCACAGGGGCCAACAGTCCCCGGCTGAAAAATCACACAGCTCCGTAAATGGAGGGCATTCAGTCCCACGACCATATTCATGCAGAAGCCAGTCTGGCCGGGCAGGCAGGAAGCCTGGCCGAGGGTGCCCAGAAATAGCCATCAGCACTGTTGGCTCAGCTGGAAGACCATCCAGCTCCCAAAATGACCTGGGCTCAGAGGCCGGGAAGTCAATGCCAGACCTCACCCTGGACTCCAGCGCCAGCTCCCGCTCTCAGCCCCCGCTCTCAGCCCCGAGGAGATCGGGGCTCTGAGTCATCACAATGACTGTTACCTAGCTGCAGAGAGCCACATCCCAAGAAGTGTTGGTATGCCTCTCCTAGCCCATACTCATCACCACATTCCTGGCTGTCCCCCCTCATCCTAGAGACTTTCGGGGCTGACCCATTGTGGTTCTGTCTCCTGACCTCAGTCTCCGCCTGAGTTCTCATTGCCAGTCTGACCCCACCCTTTCCAAACCCCTCAAAGCCCATTTTCTGTTTCTTTGGAACTCCGATTGCCATCAGCAAACTGTCCTCTAGCCTCTTCTCAGAATGTTCCCCTCACGCACTTTTTATAACTGAACTTGCCCTATTGAGACAGGTATGTTCACACCAAGATGTGCAAAATCAAAACAAGGAACACTAATAACTGTTACAGTCTTTATTTCTGCAACTGCTCATATGATCATAGCTAATATTTATATTTCTAACTACATTTCCACTGTCCCACTCCATGTGCCTTTTGTTCTCAGCAAACACCTCAGCTGGTCATCCTTTCTTCCCTAGTGGAGTGGCACAGACTTTCATTCCTGAAGGGTCTGGGCCATTAGCAGTTCTGTCTGTAGTGGGGAGTTGTAGTTTTCCATTAATTTTACCATATACACAAGGTATACTAATACAATAATACACTTATACAATAGAAGGGAGCACTGAGAGGTCTCCATAGGAGATCTCCTGTATTCCAGACATGCTTCTCCGCACGCTCATTAGGTAATAGGAACCTACTTTTCCCTCTGTAATCAAGACCAATCACCCCAGTAAGCACAAAAACTTCTTTGCCTGGTCGCTAGGATAGACCAAAGTGGCCAAGACGTAGTCTCAACTTAGAACCAGTTCTGTGTCCGCTAGTGAAAGTATTCCTCTCTTGAGAACTAAAACTTCTTTTTTTTTTAAGATTTTTTTTTTTATGTGGACCATTGTTTTTTAAATCTCTATTGAATTTGTTACAATATTGCTTTGGTTTTTTGACCCCAAGGCATGTGGGACCTTAGCTCCCCAACCAAGGATCGAACCCACAACCCCTGCAGTGGAAGGCAAAGTCTTAACCACTGGACTGTCACGGAAGTCCCCGAGAACTAAAACTTCTAAATCCCAAAGTTGCAGGGACAGAAAGACATAAAAAAAAAAAGTTGCTATTGGATCACTTGGGGTAATAGTGAGAGCAGCCAATCCTTAATTGTCAGACTCTTGAATCCAGGCTATGTGGAAAAGGAACCTGCAAGAAGACCCCAGGTAGTGTTGATGTTCCTCCCCCGGTCAGTAGATTGGTTATTCATGTATTGATTGCTGACTTAGAGCATTCACTGCATCCTGGCAGGCACTGTGCCAGCCCCACAGGTGTTACTACTGCACTAACATCATGTATATCTGACTCTTCAAAAGGCCATGCAATCTGCTATCGAACCAACTGCTTCTGGTTGAGGGGAAACATGGTAAGACCAGTAACTTCAATAAGCCTGAGACAACTGGCACACTACATTTGTTGTAAAACGAGTCCTTGGTCAGAAGGGATGCTGGCTGGAATACTATTGATGCCACGCAAAGCATTACCTAATCTGGAGATGGTCTAAACTTTCATGAAACTGGTAGTCTCAGCAGCGGCCAGAGTAACAGGTGAGGTTGACATGATTCAAAGTGGTGCACAAAAAAAAAAAAAAAAAAGTGGTGCACAAGAAATGTTTGGTACCTACCCTCTTCTCTTTCCTCTTTCTCTCCCCATTTCATCTCACGGATATTATTAAGTTAAAACACCGTCTTTACGGTATTAACTCTCAAGTTTGTATCTTCAGTCCATATCTATGAGTTCCAAACTCATAACTAACAGCCTATTTGAAATCTCCTATTGGATGCTCTCAGATACTTCTGATCTAGCTTGTCCAAAGCCCAAAATGTAATTCCTAATTTCCCCACAAATAACCTGCATCCTTCTAACCATGAGGAAGTCTTTCCCATCTCAATAAATGGTACCCCAGAACCTAGATTTCCCCCCTTCCCTCATCATTCATATCAAATCTACCAGATTTCCTATAAAATCTATATCTAAAACATATCTTGTCTCTATTGTCTTCTCTCAGTGGAGTCACCATGACCTTGGTGGAGAAATCTCTCTCCAGAGGCGGACAAGGCAATGCCCATCTGGTAACTCAAGGCCAGCAGTGACCTCCCTGAGAACCACTTCAGTGCAGATGTGGGAATGAAAGTCAAGTGGTGAAGCTTGAGGACTGAGGGGGAGATGTGGAAGTGGAGACAGCGAGACTAGTCAAGTCTCACAGGGAGTTTTGCTGTGAAGGGAAACAGGGTCAGTGCAACTGCCACCCATTCCGGGGGAGGCGGGGGCGGTGTCAGCGTCCCACTCTGCTCTCAGGGTCACTGAAACTGTTCCCAGTGAGAGTTAGCCCTTGGCCCCATTGTCCCCACGTAAGATGCCCCGACACCCTCAATCACACCATCTCCCCCCAGCTGAGGCAACCCTTCTCCCCAGGGTCAGTGTGACTCTTTCACCCCAGGACCAGAGAGCAGGCAAAGAAGTGGACGGTGTGAGGGCGGAGCTGAACAGAGCAGGGTCACAGAGAGCAAGCTGTGAGCGGAGGGTTGAGGGTATTGTTTCTGAATCGGCGATTTCCACGCCCTGGTCTGGCCTCAGGGATAACGGTCTCTGGCTGAGACCCAGACAGCTTGGGAATAAGGCCAACACTCTCAGGCCCCACATCCAGGCTCAGACTGAGGATGGGACCGGGTCGAGTGAGGCATAGGAAGGCTGACTAGGTGTGAGAAGTCTCAGTCACTCCCTTGGCTTAACTCAGAGGTCACCAAGTTCAGGGGATAAAAGGCAGGTAAGGCAAATGTCTCAAGCAGGGTGACGTCCCTGGCCTCCAGCCACCGCCACCCCTGCAGTGCCCTCAGGGCTGAAGGTACAAACCTTCCCCGGGCCCAGGCACTGTCATAGAAAAGTGTGTTCCCTGGCTGCGTCATGCAAGTGAAGCTACCTGTGTGGCAGTGAACTTCAGGCGAGCACGGCGGGGTTCGTGAGGCCGTCACGGAACCAGTCGCATGGCAGGTGTGTGATGGATGCGTGAGACACGGGAGGTACGGCCCCTGCATGGCACTTGTGGACAAGCATGTGTATTGGGTGATGGAGTGACAGGTGAGTGGCTGGACACACACAGGTGAGTGTGGGACAGCTACACAAACACCACTGCTGAGCACTTCCCTCCAAGCTGCCAAAGTACGTCAGGACCACAGTCCCCCCAGCTGGGCAGCCCGGAGGGGCCTCATGTCCTCGGGGAGCACCCCCGCCAGCCCTCTGTGCCCTGCAGAGTGACCCTCCTGTCTCTAGAGGGCCCTCCAGATGTCACCACCCTCTCAGCTTAGGGACGGCAGTGCAGCAGAAGTCTCAGGGCCAGAGAAGGAAGGAGGGCGGAAGGGGAAGAGCAGAGGTCCAGCTCCCTGGGCCCCATCCCAGTCCTCCCTGGTCCCACATCTATCAGCTGCCATCATCCTTGTGTCTCTGTCTCTAGGATGAAACTCTCTAAATGAGCGCTCTGCGCTCAGATCTCCCCTCAGACCTTGGTCTGTGACCCCAGCAATGTGTTTGCGGTGCATTTCCATCCCACGCCCTCATACCAGGTCTCTCTCTCAGACACACACAGAGCACAGTCAGCCCGACACACCCCATCGCAACCCCGCAATCATATTCATATAATCACATGCACCCCATTGTACACATACAGTCTCGCACGCACTTCTAGACACACACAAACACATATTCTGAGACAGAAAGGCTGTTGCAATCACACGGTCACACACACTGCAAGTCTCATGCGCCCCCCCAAACACACTCACACACTCCCAACAGAGCATTCAACTCACACACACAAAATTAAATTTTCACACACCACACACACCAAGCTTTATGCCCATCATACAAAACGAGACCCACGCACTCTCCTAGCCAGAAGCCCTACTGCAGACAGAACACACACACACACACACACACACACACACACACACACACTAACACGTGCAGAGACACACACTCCAACCTAACGTCGCTTCATTCACTAGTTCTCCCCCAGATGCTCAGGGCATCCGTCTGCAATGCCCTCCCTCCTCCCATTCTTAGTGGCCTGAATTCCTGCCCCACGGGAGAGGTTGGAGGCGTGGGGAGAGGAATTCCTGAGGGTGGCCATCAGGAGCCCCTGAACCCACACGTCAGGCCCAGTGCCCCGGGCGGGTAGCTCAAGTCGTGTTCCCAACCAGGCCCCAAAGACCGGGAGTTTAAGGAACACACCACCCACAGGCAAGAGGTGTCCGCAGGTCTTCAGCTGGACCCCGCCGCCTGCAGCCCTGTGGGGAGGGGGCGCACCCAGCTGCCATGCCCCTCCCTCCCCTCAGGGTCCATCTAAAACTCTCACCAACTCCTGGATGACAGGAACAAGTTTCTCACCGAGGGCAAGGACACCTACATGTAGCCTGCTGGTGAACACAGCCCACGGAGCTGGAAGTCAGCACAGCCTCACGACTCCAGGACTGTGTGGCCAGCACCACAAAGACCCACGAGGCACAGGCCACGGTGCAGCCAGGGCTGACGACAGCAGGGTCTGGGGCCACACACACACTCTCTTGTTCATTGCCCTTGACCTCCTTCAAAAGCACAAACCATTTTCCCTGAAAACCTCTGTTTAACACAAACGACCACCCATCTCTCATCAAGAAATCTCAGGGCAGATGGGCATCTGCCCAGGATGGTGACCTTGGGGTGCTGGGCCTCAGCCCTCTGATGTTTAGCCTTCCCTCTCTGGTACTCCCACATTCCTTGCTTTCTTTCCCAGAAGATCCCTCCTTTCAGCTTCCTCCCCACAGGAACACATCAATGACATGGGCTCTGCGACACAGAGCTCTGACTAGAGCCACGGTCGCTGCCCAGGCTGCTTATCCAGACTGGCAAGTGCCTGCATTGACCCTTGGGCAGCCCCAGTCCTTCTCCGGCAGCTGCTCTGCTGCCCCCTCCATCCTGTCGGCTGTGCCGACTCAGAGCCAGACCCAGTGAATCACTGCCCCCACCCCAAGACCTGTACCTCTGCAGGGCAAGGCTGTCCGACATTACATGCCATTCACCAAGCTGTGGCTTGTGTTTTTAGCTAAAGGGGGAAGTGGTGGGTACTGACCTCAGAAGTTGGGAGGAGCCAGACTACTGTCAAGACAGCCTAATCCGCTGCCCCTGACCCCACCACCCTCCTTCCCTGCCTCGACCTTCTCTACCCATCTTCTACATTGCCCCGACATCTGGAACGGACAGAAGCCCACAGCAGGACTTCCCTGGTGGTCCAGCGGTTAAGACTGCATGCTTCCACTGCAGGGGGCAAGGGTTCGATTCCTCGTCAGGGAACTAAGAGCCCACATGCCGCATGGCATGGCCAAAAAAAAGCCACAGCAGTGCAACTACAGGAAGTTAGGGAGAAGCAGCAAGGCACTAACCCTTGAGTCCTGTCCCTATAAGAGCAAGGGTCATGACCCAGGTCCCGAGCCACCCAAAACCAAGGATGCCCTTTCCTCTCTGTAAGTCGCTATACAATTTTTGCAACAATCAACATTTCAGAAAAAGCGTATTTAAATTAACTGTAATGTTTTCCCATAATTTTTGTAAGTTGTCCTGAAATCATATGCATACCAGGACTCTACCTTCACACATTTATGCAGTTCTGTTCAAATACAGGTAAAGGCCAAACACAATGCGTAAAACATTCTTGAATTTGGAGTAGATTTCTTCTTATCTTATTTGCCTTATCAAAGTGCAATTCCTGGGTTCATCATGAAATCGACAGCCAAAACCAGACTGACAGTGAAGACGGAACTTGACCTGTCTCCATGGCCTTTCCACGAAAGTCAGGAGAAAAGAAAACACACCATCGCCCCACAATTGTTTAGCGTCAGTCTGGAATTCTGACCAATGAAGCAGTGCCAGAGAAAGAAGTGAGGCACAGGGACTTCCCTGGCGGTCCAGTGGTTAGGGTTCCACGCTTCCACTGCAGGGGCACGGGTTTGACCCCTGGTGAGGGAACTAAGATCCGGCATGCCACGCGGTACGGCCGAAAAAAATAAATAAAAGAAAGAAAGAAATGAAGCACAGTAGGATCCTAATCCATAAAGCATTACTGATATCAAATAGCTTTCATAAATGGAAAACATGAACTGCATTCTAGAAGGGATTACTCAGTATTAAAAGGGTATCAACTATGCCCAAAGTAATCTAAAATTGGAAAGCATTTCAAATCAATATTCTAACACATATTTTTTCTCTTCTGTAATGTGATGAACTGATTCTGAAAGTTCTTCAAGAGTAAAGGTTTAAGAACATTCAAACTTGAAACTAGAAAACCTGAAAAGGGCCGTTAATAGGAAAATCACAAAAAATAAAGGCATATGACCATCACGTAGAAAAGATGTTCATTCTCACAAATAATCAAAAAATGCACACACGATAAAACATTTTCACCAAAATAGAACAGACTGGGCTTCCCTGGTGGCGCAGTGGTTGAGAGTCCGCCTGCCGATGCAGGGGACACGGGTTCGTGCCGCGGTCTGGGGAGATCCCACATGCCGTGGAGCGCAGCCATGGCCGCTGAGCCCGCGCTCCGCAATGGGAGAGGCCACGACAGTGAGAGGCCCGCGTAACGCAAAAAAAAAAAAAAAAAAAAAGAACAGTGAGGAGTGAGGACATAAGTGAGGACATAAGGAAGAAAAAGGTATTTTCATATTGTTGAAGGGAATGACAGTAGGCACAAATGATCTGGTGGGTAAGGTGGCAGTGTGTATCCAAATCATTACAAATCTGAAAACCATTCATACTACCATTTCCACCTTTAGGACTTTATCCTAGGTATACAGTTAAGAGCAGAGATAAAACTTGGCTACTGTATTATTTATCACTACTGATTTACAAAACAATGTCTGAAATATCCAGTAGGAAAGCAGACAATGTTTTACAAGAAGTAAACTGTTTAAATTGTCCTAATGGGCTAGCGTATAGACACATTGCTTTGTAGAAAGACAATTTTAAAGTGAGACTTCTATTTAATTGTTTTAAAAAGAATGCCAAAGTCCTGACTTGGAAAACGTTGGGGAACCACTGCCAGAGTGTTGATTTTGTAGAAGCATCTCTCTAGATAATACCCCACTGTAGACATGGAGTACAAGGGTATGTCCTGGGGCAGTAAATACCCCCTATTCCATCCAGACCTCCAGGACCCCCAGGAACTGCTAGTCCTGGGAGGGATGGGGTGGAGGCAGACATCACTTACTTCTTCCCAGGCTGAGTTTCTTGTCTCCACTGTGCCAGGCAATAACTTC
This sequence comes from Phocoena phocoena, assembly GCF_963924675.1. Taxonomy (NCBI): domain Eukaryota; kingdom Metazoa; phylum Chordata; class Mammalia; order Artiodactyla; family Phocoenidae; genus Phocoena; species Phocoena phocoena. Next base: position 16,557,579 of record NC_089238.1, read on the forward strand.
TCAGAGTCAGCCATCCTGGATGCATCTGCGGGGTCCTGGCCACACCAGGCCAACAGGAAGGCAGCCCAAAATGGGAACATGTCCACGCAAGGAAACCCACGGCAGCATGTCAACACACCACTAAAAGTAAAATCATATAGACTTCCAGTTACAGATGATGGGCTGAACCCCTTCACTCGTGTTCTCTCCCACCAGTGACCAAACCGGAGGATAAAGAAATGTGAAAATTGGGACTTCCCTGATGGCGCAGTGGTTAAGAATCCCCTGCCAATGCAGGAGACACGGGTTCGAGCCCTGGTCTGGGAAAATCCCACATGCCGCGGAGCAACTAAGCCCGTGCATCACAACTACTGAGCCTGAGCTCTAGAGCCCGCGAGCCACAACTACTGAGCCCGCTCACCACAACTACTGAAGCCCACGTGCCTAGAGCCCGTGCTCTGCAACAAGAGAAGCCACTGCAATGAGAAGCCCATGAACCCCAATGAAGAGTAGCCCCTGCTTGCCACAACCAGAGAAAGCCCACGTGCAGCAACGAAGACCCAACACAGTCAAAAATAAATTAATTAATTAAAAAAAAAAAGAAATGTGAAAATTGATCACCTCACAATACAAAGACAGTGGGAAGGGGTTCGTTACAGGATCTGACATTTCAACAAAACGGCGAAGAACAGTGGGAGAGCTTAGCAGGACTCAGAAAAGAGAAAGTGCTCCAAAGGTGGGTAAGGACAGGGCCATGGCTGGGTGTGCCCCCACAGATGGCCAAGGGGGCTGGGGTGCTGTAAATGGGAAGTAAGTCCCCCTTGTGGGGTCTTTAAGGGTCATTCCAACATGGCCGCGAAAATGACGCTCAAAGAGGCATACGAAATTAAAGGGTTCATTATACTCTTAGGTCCCAGAGAAAGAGACACGGCACACCTCACAGGGGGCCATGTGGGAGAAGCATCAAGGGAACAGGCTCCACCAACACGGCTGAGGACCCATGGGCAAGCGCCATAACAGGGGGTCAGGGAAGAGTACACAAGCAAAAGGTTTGAGCAGATTTCACTGGTGCATTTGAATGTCACTAGGTTACGGTCATGGAACGGCAAGAAGGGGAACTTGCGCAGTGGACCAGCCATATATCATACGTTAGTCTGTTTGTGACGATGTTGAGGCATCAGGAAAATATGAAATTTTAAAATATTATAACACAATAAACCCTGTCATGCCTCAGCATCAACCCCATTAATTGGATGGATCAAAGTTGTCACCTGGGTTGTAGAGATGTTAGAGGTGAGTGGGACACGTTGACTTAATCACCAAAGGAAGGGTAGCCCTCCCTCTCCACAACTAGAGAAAGCCTGCATGCAGCAACAAAGACTCAATGCAGTCATAAATAAATAAATTTATAAAAATTTAAAATAAAATTATAAAAATTTTTAAAAAAAGAGTTAACACTAACCCTTCTCAAATTCTTCCCAAGAACTGTAGAGTAGGGAACGCTTCAAAAATCATTTTACAAGGCCAGCATTATCTAAGCCAGATCAGGACACTACAAGAAAACTACAGGCCAAATCCCTGATAAATATAGATGCAAAATTCTCAATAAAATATACACAAATGAAATTCAACAGCACATTAAGTGAATCATATGCCATGATCAAGTGGTATTTATCCCTGGGATGAAAATGGTAAAATATATGCAAATAAATAAATGTGATTCCCCATATTAATAGAATGAAAGATTAAAAATCATATGATCATCTCAACAGATGCAGAAAAAGCATTTGATGAAATTCAACATCCTTTCATGATAAAAACTCTCAACAAATTAAGTACAGAGAAAAGGTACCTCACCAAAATGAAAGCCATATGTGACAAGCCCACAGCTAACATCAACTCAATGGTGAAAAAAATGAAAGCTTTTCCACTAAGATCAGGAACAAGACAAGGTGCTCACTCTTCCCACTTCTATTCAACACAGTACTGGAAGTTAAAAAGGAAGAAGTAAAATTGATGATATGATCTTACATACAGAAAATCCTAAAGACTCCACCAAAAAACTAATCCATTCAGTAAAGTTGCAGGGTACAAAATCAACATACAAAAATCAGTTGCATTTCTAAATACTAACAATGAACTACCTGAAAAGGATAGCACACAATCCCATTTATAATAGCAACAAAAACAAAATAATTAGGAATAAAATCTAACCAGTGAGGTGAAATACCTGCACACTGGAAACTATGACATCGATGAAATAAATTGAAGAAGATACAAATAAACGGATACAAATGTCTGTGTTCATGGATCGGAAGAATTAATATTGTGAAAATGTCCATAATACCCAAAGCTACCTACAAATTCAATCCCAATCCCTATCAATATTCCAATGGCATTTTTCACAAAAATAGAAAAAGCAATCCTAAAATTCATATGGAGCCACAAAAGACCCTGAAGAGCCAAAGCAATCTTGAGAAAGAAGAACAAAGTTGGAGGCATCGCAGTTCCTGATTTCAAACTATACTACAAAGCTGTGGCCGTCAAAAAACTATGGTACTGGCATTGGGACTTCCCTGGCGGTCCAGTGGTTAAGACTTTGCCTTCCAATGCAGAGGGTGCAGGTTCAATCCCTGGTCAGGGAGCTAAGATCCCGCATACCTTGGGGCCAAAAAACCAAAACATAAAGCAGAAGCAATATTGTAACAAATTCTTATTGAATTTAAAAATGGTCCACATCAAAAAAAAATCTTAAAAAAAAAATTATGGTACTGGCATAGAAGCTGACACATAGACCAATGGGACAGAATCAAGAGCCCAGAAATAAACTTATGCATATAAGAGCAATTAATATTTGGCAAAGAAGTCAACAATACTCAATGGGGAAAGGATAGTTACTTCAATAATAGATGGTCTTGGAAAAACTGCATAGTTATGTACAAAAGAATGAAACTAGACGCCTATCTTACACTGCTCACAAAACTTAACTCAAAATGGGTTAAAGACTTAAATGTAAGACCTGAAATCGTAAAACTTCTAGAAGAAAACATAGATATTACAGAACACTTGATTTGTAGCAAAGAAGAGTGAAGAGGTTAAGTAAAAATGCTGTAGTCCTGAATTTGAAGGATCAGTATAAACTCCTTAAAAATACGTGATACAGGGGCTTCCCTGGTGGCGCAGTGGTTGAGAGTCCGCCTGCCGATGCAGGGGACACGAGTTCGTGCCCTGGTCTGGGAGGATCCCACATGCCGCAGAGCGGCTGGGCCCGTGGGCCAGGGCCGCTGAGCCTGCGCGTCCGGAGCCTGTGCTCCGCAACGGGAGAGGCCACAGCAGTGAGAGGCCCGCGTACCGCAAAAAAAAAAAAAAAAAATACGTGATACAGGGGAAAAAAGAAAAAAGAAAAATATATGATATAGGTGAATGCATATATAATATGGATTAGATGTAATAGAGGTAAAGTAGAAGAAAATAAGTAAAAATTCTGTAATCTTGAATTTGAATTGGATGTAAATGATTACAACCACTTTGAAAAATGATTTTACACTATCTAGAAAAGTGAAATATATATACCCTATGATTCATTGGTATATATCCTAGAGAAACTCTTGAATATGTGAGCCAAGACAAGAACGTACAAGAACATGCATAGATATGTTCTCTAAAAGCTATAAAATAGAAACAACTCCAAATAGCTATCAACGGTACGATGGCGAAATCATTTATGGTGTCTTCATCAATGAACTATTACCCAGTAATCAAAATGAATGACTATACCAACACATAAACATGGATGAATCGCTAAAATGTAAGGGTGAGCAGAGGAAGTAAACACAGAAGAAAACATTTAGGATGATTCAATCAATATAAAACCCCAAAGCACTCAATAGTAAACAACAAATTGTTTAAGCATACATGAATAGGTGGCCAAACAACAGGGAGAAGTAAAGGAGTGATTGACACATGACTCGGCATGACAGCTCCACCTGAGAGGGTAACTAAGGGAGAGGTGCTCAGAGCAGGGTACGTGGAGGGTGCTGGTTATGCTCTACTTCTCCAGCTAGGAAGTTATCAATAGATCCACTGGCATGTGTTCTTCTTTCCTTCAAACTGAACCTGTGTTTTCTAGCCTCACTGGCCATAATATATTTCTCAATATAAACTTTTAAAAAGGAGGGCAAGAGAGGAAGAGGAAAGGGCTCTGGGTCTAGGGAGCATCTTTAGGGTGGGAACAGCTTGGAAATGCTTTCGAGTCACTCTCCCTGTGATCATGGCAAGGAGGAGGCCAGGGCTGCTGCAGGCCAATGAGTTTCTGTTGGAGAAGGAGAAAGAGGAACTGAGCCCACACTTCCTCTTGATGGAGGATGAGGAAGGGTCGTGGCCCAGCCCTGAGCAGAGCTGGAAGGGAGACAAGCGGGACCAGGCAAAGAAGGTTCGGAGCAGCACCAAGGGGTGAGATGAGGCTCCGGAAGCAGACAAAGGAGGGGAAGAGACGCAGAACGGCCATGTGACCCAGGGTGGGACTTGCAGAGAGGGCTGGTCAGAGGACCCTGGTCCTGAACGTCCACCTCCAACGTGGACATGGCCCTGGGGCAATGTGCAGAGGGTCTACAGTTGGCTCAGTGGCCCCTTCTCAGGAGGGAGCCGACCTGAGTCAGGGATGCTGCTGTGACCTCAAAACCAGACTAGCTGGGGCCACAAAAGCAGAAGCCTGGCGGTCCTCACACACCATGCCTGGTCTCTGAGTCACATGTCCCCCTAGCCTTACAGTGGCAGGTCTCACGGACATAGGATGTTACGTGCAGAGTCATACACACCATTGCTGAAGTGACACAGACACTGTCCCACACAGGGAGTCATGTACAAACTGTAGAAATGCCTTATTCTATACTGACTCATCTTAGTGATAACAGTAACTCACTTTTGTTTTTCAGACCACAGCAAATCTTTTATTACACATAATAGTATGTATCCAAACAGTACCCAACACCGTTTCATATCTCTAACACAGGGCAGAGTGGACATTCAGGACTAGAACCGAGAGACGCGTGTTAAATTTCAAGCTTTCTGACCACATCATTTGGTGGCCAGGCAAAGCTTATATGTCATTGTCTCATGATATCCAACATGTGGCTCATACATTTCATCATCTCGATGGAGACAAAAATTTCCATTTCATATTTTGAGTGCAGGAAGTTGAGAGAGAGAAAATCCAGTGAAAACACATTGGTTTCAATTCAACTGAGGTTTAAAAAAAAAGCAAACTTAAGTTAGTCATTTTGAAGGGAAGGAGGAAAAGGAAATCATGGGGTTAAGAGTCAAAACTATGAAAAGGGCTGGTCCCTATACAGGGGCTGCTGTAGCTCTGGAAACTATTTATCAAAGGATATTTTAAAATAAAGTGGCTTCTCTGCATTTTGTCTTTTTTCGGATTGTAAACACGTGCTGTTTGATATCACCTGAATCTAATTTAAAACTTTTTTTTTTTTGCAAACAAAACAAAAAATGTAAGTCTTTTAGGCAAGTATCTTCCTAAGGAAAAAAAGGAGTTCATTTATTATAAAACTGTGAGGATACCCAAGCACGGCCCCACTTAAGATTCAACAGCATGAACTTGAGAGCTTTTATCCGCTGTTCCGCAGAGCTGAACTGGGTTTCAGTAGAATAGGAGCCACCGCTGCCTCCTGCGTCTTCCTTCTTGCCTTTCTCCACATCCACCCTGTAAGGAAGACATAAATGGATGTCTCATCTTTTTCAGCCCCTTCTCTGAACGGCTGCACACAGCCCAGGAAAGCCCCACTGCACAGTCAAAGCTGCTGTTCCACACAAAAGGAGCCCCCAGACCAGTACAACGGCATCTCCTTAGATATGTCTGAGACTCCAGACTCCGCTGGGAATACGCCGAAACCTCTAAAGCTTCAAACCCGTCCTACCGGCCAGGGCACGGATGGCAACGCCGTCCAGCCCCCAGCAGCATTCACCTTGTTCCACTCCCCAGGAATATAACGCACCTGGTTTGCTACATCCTTCCAGCTGTTGTCGTTTAAATTCACTGTATTCCCTCTGATACTGAGCTGCCTCTGGATCCAGTCTCAGCCTCAACCTGGACATCCTTAAGATTTTCTGTCACCGTCTCACGGTTCTTTTCTTCCACCTCGTGGTCAGCCTCTCCTCCCCCAGTGCCAGCTCCTTTAGTCCCTCTGTAGCTGTTCGCCGTCACCCTCCTTCATTCGCTCTGAGATCTCCAAACATCGTTTGCAGCTCTGACACTCATCTTCAATGACGCTGAGCTGCGTGTCCAGGTGGCCTAAAAGAGTCTGTGCCTCCCTCACCCAGCGGTGAGCCACGCCTGTCTGGCCCGACAGGATGTCAGAAAGGCCTCCAGTGACTTTCACGCTTCAGCTATTGTTCTCCCCGGTGCTGCGTCGGGAGGCAGAGTGAAGCTGTTGGCACTTTCTGCAGACATCATCCAGGCTGGGGGGATGAATGTGTGAGAGACACCGTCCTGATGGGGTTGGATAAGGCTCCTTTCCTGAGTTAGCCCCTTCCTCCTGCATCGCTCCTGGTTTCACCTGGGCTCGGGGTAGTAATGGAGCTGTGGGCTCCTGGATGGTGACACGGTCCAGTTTCGGGGGCTAGCTGCAGCGTTGGCAACACGAAGCTGACTTGCATGGTGCCGCTGGGCATCTCCAACCCCTCCATCCCTCGGCACCTGGAGCCGCCACCCTGGTCCAGTCTACAGCCGGGCACTGTGGCTTCCCGTCGGCCCCAGAGCAAGGCCTCCTGAACTGCCGTCACCCCGTCTTCAGCTACTTCCTAGTCTGCAGCTAACAGTAACTCATTTTTACTGAGCATTTATTATGCACCTGTTAGTGTTCTAAGCGCTTTACAATATTGACCCCTTCACTCAACCACTTAACCAACATTCCCCAGCACCGGAGGAGCCGGACGCTGGGCTCCAAGTGGACACAGCTGTGACCACTGCAGTCACAGTCACCCCCGTCCCCATGCGGACCAGGGTCCGGTGGGGAAGACAACCCTGGGAATGCCCACGTGGAGTGTACATGCTCTTACAGACATGGGCAGGGAGCCTCAGACAGGCCTCAGCGTCCTAAAAGAACTCACCCTGACCCCAGCCCCTGCAGCTGCTGCACCTCTGCCCGATATGCTTGAAAGAGCTGGCCGCTCTGATGCCACCTTAACCCACCCCTCCCCCTGCCCGCCCGCCTCCCCGGTGCCCCTGCTCCATCCCCCTTGCTGAGGGATACACGCGGGCACATCCCAGGGCTCAGGCCTGGGCCTCTTCTCTTTCCTGATCTCATCCTCCTTCCACATGATCTCATCCACGGCTTCAAATACCTCTATAAACACATGGCTCCAAAACGTGTATCTCCTGCCCTGACTTCTCCCCTGAGCTCCAAACTCACATGCTCCACACGGCAGGCGTCTCCAAAGGGCAAAACAGAATTTTCTATTTATGCACCCACGTGAACCTGCCCTACCCTCCAGGACAATGGAAAGCATCCACCCAGATGCTCAGGCCCAAAGCCAATGAGATATTCTTGTTTTCCAATCAGACCAAGTATAACAAAGTCTTTAAATATAGATACATATTTTTTAAAGAAGAGAGGGTGGGAGGGAGAGTCAGTCCATATCAGAGATAAAGGCAGTCTTCCCCACTGACCCCTCGCAGTGAGACACCCCCAGGCTGGGCTCCTGTGACCTTCCCTTAGACTCTGTGGCCCCTCACCCACACGCGTGGCTCCCACACAACACACGGTGAGCAGCCTCTCTGCCTCCCGGGCTGCAGGGTACGGGGCTGCTCAGTTTGACCTCCTCCATCATGGATACAGCCCTCTGCCTCTCTGAAGACACACCTCTCTGGCAGTGGGACTCCCTCCACCCCCATGAGAACTTGTTCCCACGCTGGCGGGAGCCCCTCTCCCCAGAGTCAGTGATCCCCCCCATCCCCGGGGTCACAGTTGACCCAGGTATCGTGGGAGACCGGAGCGGGCTGTGTGAAAGGAGAGATCTAAACCAGGCTGAGCAGGGCAACGGGAAGGGCTGGCTCGGGACAGGCTGAGACTCCAAAGGCCCCATCTGGCTGGCAGGACAGCAGCTCCTGGCTGAGACCCACACAGCTCAGGAATGTGGCCACACCAGGCCACGGGCCAGGCAGAGGGCCCAGCTGAAGACGCCTGGAAATCCTCACTAGCACTGCTGCTCAGGTGGAAGAGGGAGTTCCCAAAGCAATCTGGGGTTGAAGGAGGCTGAGTAAACGTAGGGCCGGTGAAATGCCTCTCCCTGAGCTTGAGCTCCACCCTCAGTGTCTGCAACTCCACCGTGGACAGGGCGCTGATGGCCAAGGCACTGTCACAGAGAAGGAAGTTAGCCAGCTGGGTCACACAGGTGCCTGTGACTGATGTGTGGCAGGTAACTTCAGGAAGGTAAGGTGGATTCTGTGGGACAGTCACATAACCAGTGGCAGGTGTATGTGACACAGGCAGGCACACCTGCACAGCACAGGTAGAGAGTGTGCACTGGTATGGGATGATGGGAGTGACAGGTGAGCAGTTAGGGACAGACAGGTGAATATGTGACAGGCACACAAACACCACTGCTGACTGCTTCCCACCCAAGTGCCAGATGTTTCAGGGCCATAGTCCCCCCAGCCCAGGGAGACCTGAGGGCCCTGATGTCCTTGGAGAGCCTCCCAGGCCCCCTCTGCCCTCCAGGGTGAGCCTCCCTGCAGGACAGGAAAGGGCCCACCTGTGACACAAACGCCCGGACTTAGGGAGGGCAGCCCAGCAGTGTCCTCAGGGCCAGAGCAGGAAGATAGGAGCGGGGAGGCACCCTCCACTCGAGCTGTGTTGCCCCGGTTCTCCAGGCTCCTAGACACTTCCTGGGCTCTCTGTCTCCAGGAACCAGGGGCCTGGTGAGTGCTCGTAGCCTCAGACTAGTCTGCTACCCCAGGAGACAGTGCCACACAGCATTCCTCCCGGGATGGAAGGAGAGCCTCCCTGTCTCTTGGGAGAGACAGGTCTGGGTTGGGAAGACCCCCCAAGCCAGGCCTGCCCCCAGCAGTCACTGAGTCCCCAGAGCACGTGCACACACACCCCTCTCCCAGCCAGGTACCCACCACACCCACTCCGGGTACATGCAGATCCCATATGCCCACACACCATGCGGGGGCAGGGCCTCCAGAACTGCTGGGTGGAAGGTCACCAGCGACCTGGGCGCCGCCCCCATCCCCAGACCTGTCCTCAGACCCCAACCCAAGGCCCTCCTGGAGCCCCCGCAGGCTGAGCCTACGCTTAGCCCTTCACCCTCCTCCCGGGGGGCATCTGCTAACTAGAAGACCAGCCTCAGGGATGGGAGTGAAGCTGGGAGGAGATGGTGGTGAGCACGCCCCACACATCACCAAACTCAACCGCTGACGGCTCCCAGGACTGGCCCGCCTTGCTCTCCAGGCATCTGTGGTGTGGATTCCTATGCCCAGCACCTCCCACAAACCACGGCCCCAACTGCCCATCCCCTTCTAGCCCCTCCACAGCAAGCTCACAGAGGCACTCAAGGGTTATCTTCAGTTCAGCAAGCTCCCATCTGTGTGTCCTGGCCAAAGAGGGGTAGGAAGCACGGACCAGGAGGGGTCAGTACCATCTCCTCCTACCCTATGACTATGCAGGCACCCCATGTTCAAGACCCACCTCCAAGAGCCCACTGTCCCAGCCTAACATCATATACGTGCACAGACACCACAGCCTTTATCCCAACAAGAGGTGAACCTTTCCTGTTTGTGGGCCAGGCCATCCAAATATTTCCAAATCACCTGGCCCTGGGGGCCCCCTGCCTTACGGGAGAAGGACCCTAGGTTCTGTTGGCCTCACTCAGTTAACCTTTCTCTCTCTCCCTCTTGTTCATTCCACCTCTCAATTTCTTTCTCAATCTTTCTCTCCACCATTCTCTCAGTCTCTCAGCCTCCCTCTCAATCTCTCTCTTACAATGTCTCTCTCACCATCTCTCCCTCTCCCAGTCTCTCCTGATCAATCCTCCACCATCTCTGTCAAACATTCATTCTCTTTCACACGCGATGTCTTTCTCAAAATCTCTCGTTACCCCTCACAATATCTAGCTCTCTCAATGTCTCACAATCTCATGCCCCTTCTCATCTCCCTCCCAATCTCCATCTCTCCTCTCCCTCCCTTTCTCCCTCTTTCTCACCCATCTCAAACAACCTCCCTCTCTCTCTCTCATACACACACACGAGCACGCGTGGCAGGGAACCCAATACTCAAGGGTATCCACAAAGGCACACCTGTGTGTGTACTACCTGGGGCACACACTTGATGTGCAGCATGTATAGTATTTGTGTAAACCCATCCTTGGGCCTCTATCCCACCTGTGGCTCCTTCATTGGGCAACTGAGGCTGTACTTGGACTTGCAGACCAGTGAAGGAGAGGGGTCCTAAGTTGAGACTCTAAAGGCCAGGGCAGGGTCTGCCTCAGGTTACAGTACCAACCATAGGCCAGGCACTGTGGAGACAAGAGTGAACAACCCAGACAGACCCTGGCCTGGAGTGCCCATCCTCTAGTGAGGAGATGGACATGAAGAGAACTCTTCTTCTCTCAGTACATGAAAGTACAGCAGTTAACAAAAGCACAGTTAGAGGTGTCACCAGGTGTCAACATCAGGGGAGACATCCTAGGGTCAGGTGGGTTTGGCACCCAGCAGCGGAGGCTCATGGGTAATCTACCTGGCTTGAGGTCTGGCTCTCACACTGCTTCCTCAGTCTCAACAACCATCATGTCAGCGTAATTCCTGACAATGAACTGGAAGATGCTGCTTTCGGAAAAGAGCTTAGAGATCGGGGCCCCAAATTCTGGGTGTTCAGTGAAGTGTAGTAGCTAGGAGCCTGGCTTATTCGTGTAGCTGAGATCAGAAGGATGTGACCAGGAATTAGAGCATCGGGCAGGGGGTGGGTCCAGGCAGAGCGAACTGCATGTGCAAAGGCTCTGGGGTTACAGGGATGGTGGCAGTCACCCGCCCTGGGAGAAGGCAAAGGAGGGTCATGGAGCCCAAAGAGAAAGGGCAAAGTGTGGCCAGAGATAAAGCCACTGCCCCCCAGGGTCATGCATTCCCTTGGCTCTGACTTTTGATAAAGTTTGGCACATGAATTCAAAGGAGGCTCCATTGCTGTGATGACTCAGTCCGGCTGGATGGGGGAGCATGGTAACCAGGATGGAGCAGGTGTGGAGAGAGATGGTGGTCCCCATGGCAGGAAGATCAGGGACCACCTCCACAGCAGACACAAAGAAAGAGAAAAGAGCAGAGCTGAATTTGCAACAAGGAGAAACGGAGGCCAAAGCAGGCTTCGACACTGGAAGCAATCAGAAGAAAGCTTTGCAATAATTGGCTAGAAAGCAAAGCAGCCCAGCTCAAGAGGAAGAGAAAGCCAGAAAGAACCTCCCATTCCTGGAATATACTGTCTCCTGCCCCACTGGGGTCACCTCCTCCAAGAAGCCACCTTGATCCTGTTAAGTCCCTTCCTCAGGAGACACACGCTTCCCGTATCTCAGGGCACCCTCTGCGTTAAAATATTCGGTCAACGATCGCCAAACTCACCATGTACTTCCTTCCTCAGCCCACTAGAGGGCGCCCCGGCTCCAGGCCTTAGCCCAGGTGGAACCCGCCGGCTGCCACTTCCCCTCCTACGCATCCCAATGCGCAGTCCTGACAACGTTCTGGTTCCTACGGCCTGGCTCCCCCAGATGAAGGATCTTACGTTTAACAGTGGGGGGAACGGAGAGCAAGAGCAGTAGCCGAGGTGATTCAATTCTCATAGGAACAAACGGACTTAAAATATTCCGTAAAAACCACCGTGATGGTGATTGTGATTAGGAGGTCTCTCGCCGCAGGGGCCACCCACAAGTGCAAATCCAACGTAAGCCATCAGTGAGAAGCTTCGCAATGCTGATGTGTCTTTCAGAGGAAGAGAAAAAAATCTACATTTCCACATACCACATTTCATTAGGTAACCGCTCTCAAGACACTGACATAAACAAACCCCACGCTAGCCTACAGTCTTTAAGGCAAACACACATTTTGGGATTTTAGAGGAATTTATACAAAAGTAGTTAAACTACACTGTTTTACCACTTGAACGCTAGCTGTATATGATATACAAATTGCACATTTGTGAGTTTCTTGTAACTTCCCTAAGAAATAACAACCGTGGGCCAAGTTTTTAGAAGAAAACTATATTCTTTTAAAGAAAATGAAAATATTCTCAAAGGAAAAACTTAATTTAAGTCAAATCATATGCTTTTGTTGTGGAGCCTGATACACAGTGCTTTCCTGTAACAGATGGGCAGGGCGCCCCCTCGCGGCCTCTCTCGACCGAGACCTGTGGCTGGAATTCTGCACGAGGCGTTCTTTTCCCGAGGCCGAGGACGAGAGGGGTTGGGAACAAGGAGCCAGGGATGGGAAGACCGGGGCGGGATGAAGGCTGAAAACGCCCATCGGAGTCTCGGTGGCCAAAACCCGCCGTGACCACAATGGCCGAAGGGAGGGCTCCTTCGCAGGCCCCACTCCCTAAGGGTGTCATTCCTCACCCCCTTCTACGACCCCTCCCAAACAACGAACCCTTCCCACCCACCAGCGGGCCAGGCGCTTATGAGACCAACACGCGTGCCCTCCGCCAACCCCCGCCTTCCCGCAGCTTTCTTGAAGGGGGTCCCAGACCCCTTCTACACAGGGTAACTGGCTCCCGCCCCGAGGCCAGTCGGAGGACGGCGGCCGTGTACCCCGCGCCCCTGCACGTGGTAACGGCCACCTTCAGCCCCGTGACCCAGAGCCGGTCTGGGAGCCTGCCCCCCGAGGCCACGGGGCACAGGGGGTCCCGAAACAGAAGGCGAGTGATGGGGTGGGGGCGGGAGGCGGCCAGGGCCCGAAAGAAAGGAAGCCGTTTGAGGAGGCACAGACGGTGAATAAATATTAGTAGCTTCGCCGCGGGGCCGGCCCCTCGGACAGCAGCTCGGTGGCCGGTGGGAGTAGGGGTGGGGTGGGAGCCGGCGGCCGCGCCCACCCTGACACAGAGCCCCGACACTGACCTGGGTCACCCATCGCCGGCGCGCGCGCAAAAATATACTCGCGCAAAAACACGTGCGTGCGCAGGAAAACGCGCTCCTGAGCGAAAAAACGCGCGCGCGTGCACGCAGACACAAACACACGCCCCTAGGGTCGGGCTACCCGCCCCCAGCTCAGAGCTCGGTGACGTGCACAGCAGATGAGGCGCCCCCAGGGTCGGGCTACCCGCCCCCAGCTCAGAGCTCGGTGACGTGCACAGCAGGTGAGGGAAGTGGGCCTGGCCGGAGGCGCCGCAGGTGGCAGCGGCGGCACAGCAGGTGGCCCTCCAGGGGGTAGCAGCGGCGTCCATCCTCCCCGCTCAGCTGCAGCCCGCAGTCCTAGGGAAGAACACAGCCCCGGCGCCAGGGTAAGCAAGGGAGGAGTGCATCAGAGATCTGTAGGACCCTGCCCACCTTCCGGAGGACTTCGGCCTTTACTCTTTGGGGGAAGGGGGTCAGGAACCCAGTGCTGGACACCCCGAACTGGAGAGCATCTTACACATCCAAAGGAGCCAACCAGGAGGGAGGTAGGCGGACACTAGGCTGGAGTCTTGGAGAGAGGGTTGGGCAGTAAATGGGGGGCATCAGCATAAAAATGTGATAGTTTTTAACAACAAAACAGGAGTTTCTCCCAGGGAGTGCAGATAACCAGGAAAGAGAAGAGAAAAAACCGCTGAGCTGTGGAAGCTCCAACTTTAAGAGAGGAAAGAAGAGCAGAGCCAAGATTTTAGGGGAAGATGAAAGAGGAAAACCAAAAACTGCCTGTCCTAAGGGCACAGTGAAGAGGGCGGGGCGTCTAGGAGGGAGAGTCTAGGAAAGTTGCTGCGGGCTTAGGACAGTGACAACTGAGAATCATCTCCTGGATCCCCACATGGGGGTCACTGGTGACCTTGGGAAGGTCAAATGGCTGACCCCAGTGGCCTTAAGAGACAGTGGAACAGAAGACCTGAAGCCGTCAATTCAACAAGGAGTTTTGCTTTATGTCCCTTATCCTACCATGTTTACCACTGCACGATATTTTATAGGCGAATTTTCTGTTTAACAAGTTATGTGATTCGTGTTTGACCTCTAACAGGCAGGAAATGTGAAGGGCAGCCATGGAGGATGGTGTGCTGCAAGCGACAGTGGGGCACCAGGCAAGACCTACCGGACAACTTTTTCCTTCCTTTCCCCCCCACCTCCACCCCAAGGAGGTCCCTTTGGTCACACTCTCACTGCACCCAGGGCTGAACTCCAACCTGGAAGCTGTGACACTTGTTACCCAAAGGTCCTGAGACCAACATCTACCCCCCCGCCCCACACAGGTGATGGAGCTGGGCTGTTGTGATGGAGCTTCATGTCCCAAGCAACTCAGGTCCCAGGTGTCCTCCGTGTCCTGTCTGGCCACAGCCCCCTGTTCCCATCCAAGGGTCTCCCCTGGGGGCAGCAGCACGTCTCAGAGCCCCGAGGCGCTGGTTGTACTCTGCTTACATCTTGACCTGCTCCTGGACTCCGCATCAGCCTTTCCTTAAGGACTGAGCTTGGCGACCCCAAGGGGACACTGCAGTCCCCAGGACTGCAGAGCAGGAGGCCCTCCTACGGTTGCTGGAGGAACTGTGGCCATGCCTGCTCCTGACCCCCCTTCCCTGGTCCTCCAGCAGGATTCCTATTCCCTTTGGGCCACTTGCCCCCATCAAGGCAACCTGGTTCCAGATGGACCCTAGATTCCTACCGAAGGTTTCTCACTGACACACCTGCTCTTCCCTGGGGGCTCTGAAACCCAACACTCAGTTTTTCTCCTACTTCTCGGTCACTCATTCTAGGCCTCCTGTGTGGCTGCTCTGTCTGAATGCATCCCCGGAATGTTGGAGCTCCCTGGGCTATCCTGAGCCCCCGCTCCCTCCTCTACAGCTCTTCCTGGAAGACCTCATTTACTCCCCTGGCTTCAGTGGCCATGTACATGCCCACGATGGGACTCCTGCTTCCGGCCATGACAGTAACAAGGACTGGATTTCCCGCTCTACCTTTAACAATGGCAAACTGGGCAAAATATATGAAACGATGATCCTCAGACTCTGAACAACAGGCAAGGCAGGCCAGTGATCTCTGAGAGAAGGGAAACTAATAAGGAGAGCCCTACAATTGCCCAGGTTACTACCTGGAGAGATTTTCAGGCTGCCCATTGGTCTCCCTGAATTGAGAATTTGGGGAGGCAAAGGCAACTAGAAACCACAGGGCAGAGTATCAGAGAGGAAAGAGCTATGTATGCCAATGACTCCCAAACTCCTACACCTGTGCCAGAGTCTTTATACTCCAGCACATCCGGCTACTGCCTAGATAGTTCCGTTCAGGTGTCTCCAGCTACCAAAAGTGAGATAATCTAATGCCTTCCTCCTCTCACCCTCACTCTCTCCTGGGGTCGTAATGGACACCTTCCAACCCCTCAACTCCCACGTCCAATCACTGACCAAATCCAGTCCCTTGTACCATCTAACCAACACTAAACTCAGTCTACTTGCTGGAACCCAGGGCCACAACCTTGACTCTACCTGCCTCCTCAGGGAACCTCAGCCCCTACTCCCTCTTCCTCCATTCATTCTCTGCATGAGTGCCCTTTCTAAAATCTCAGTGACATCGCGTCATCCTTTTTCGATCCTTCTCCACTGCCCTCAGGATAAGTCCACGCTCCTCAGCTCAAGTGGCCTTTCGTCCGCAGCTCCTGCCAACTTCTCCAGTGAAACAAAACAACACACTCACCTTCACACCTTAGCACATTCTGCTTCCATTGCCTGAAAATGCCCTTTTCCCTGCTCCTTGGCTAACTCTTATTCATCTTTCAAATCTTAGCTTGGGTGTCACCTCCCCCAGAAAGCCTTCCTTGATTTTCCAAGGCCTGCTATGTGCTCTGAGAACTCCCCTTGATAGCAATGACGACCCTGTATAAATACTGCCTGAGTACTTGTCTCTCTGGAGGATAGAGACTGCCTTTATTCTCTGTACATCAACAACACCCCAACACTGTACATCCTCGGGAAATATTTGACTGAATGAGAAACGGGCTGAGAGAAACCATATCCTGGAGGGGAGGGAGAGAGCTCACTGGGGGAGGACAGGCAGAATGGGACAGAACCATAAAAGAGGAGGTGAGCCCACAGAGCACCTAGGGAGAAGGAGGCCTGTGTGAGAGGGGGACTACCCTGGCCGCCAGCCTTCTGGGGGGACCCAGGCTCACCTCACAGTGATAGCATTCCACGTGGTAGTCTCTGTCCATAGACACCACACGGATGGTTGTCTCACAGCCCTGGAGGAAGAGACAGGGCTTGAGGCGAACTGTGTGGTGGGCACGTAACTACACAACGCGCTCCTGTCATGGGGGCTGTGCATTCACACCCGTGTGAGCTCTGACGTGGGTGCTCCCACGGGGCCAGAACAGGCATCAGTGGGTGCACACAAATGGATGTGCGTGTGCCGTAGGCCTCCTCCCACGGCTGCAGCCGAGAGCACGCACACTTGCTCGTGAGAGCCATCACGTGGGTGTCAGCGTGTGCGTACGTGTTCTTTTCAGTTCTCTGCAGTCAGGAAAGACCACTGCCAGGCCTGCTTCCCCAGGGCCAGCACGTGTGGAAGACCCAGTGCCGGAGAGAGGTGCACCACCCGAGAATGTCTCCTGCACAAACCGCATCCTTCTCTCGTCTGCTCCCCCACCGTCTCAGCTGCGAGCTCACAGAGCCCCGGGCCAGTCCTGCCATCGACGGGCAACGGAGCTGAGGGGCCAGTGGGGCAGCCAAGCAGCAGGGGCCACCAATTCCCTCTAACTCATGCGGGGACACCTGCACCGTACGTGCACTGGGCACAACAACACATGTCCCTCAGCCCAGAGGGACGGGGGGCAGGAGCGCCTGCTCATCCCTCCCACTGGGGCCCAAGACCTGGGGCCAACCCAGGCAGGACCAGCAGGGCCGGGCGGGGCCAGGCGCCTGACCATCTCCAGGTGAGTGGTTCCTACCTGTGCAGGGAGGATAGGACGGGCACAGGAGGCACATTTTGGTGCAAAAACCCTGGAGGAATAAAGGAAACCAGAAGTGACCAGCTGAGTGACCAGAGGCCAAGGGCACGAGGACAGGTCCACCCGTAGTAGCCCCATGACGCGGCCCGAGCATCAGGCCCCCTCTCCTTGTGCGGATATGTCGGGGTAGGAGCGTCCTATGCCACGCCTTCTTGGCACTGGCCTTCCATGTGGTGCCCCAATTCACCTCCACCCCATCACCTCCTCCAGGATGGCTTCTTCAGGTTCTGCCCTGGCCTCTCCCTCATGCTTCCTGCCAGTCATTGCCCCCCCGTGTCCAGGCTTGGGCCTCCTCTGGCTGAGACCCCTGCAAAGCCTGGCTCCACACTGAGTACCAGGAACCGATGCCCAGCACCAACCCCATGCAAGGCAGCAGCACAGGACCAGAGGTCCGAGGGCTGAGCCTGGAGCCACAGCAAGGGAGAACGGATCACCTGGTCACATGGGTACGGACAGGCAGAAAGAGACTCTGCAGAGACCCCAAGCCCCCATTCCAGGCAGAAGAGTCCTGGCCTGGCCACTAGAGCAGCGGGACAGAAGCTAGATGGGGCAGCCCAGAGTCCCCACCACTAGGACGAGGGGGTGCAGGCAAAGGCAGGGGGAGGAGAGGACTGAGACAGAAGGTTCCAGCGGAGATCTGCGCCTCGCCCCAACCACTGAGCACACAGCGGAGGCCGGAAGTGAGCAGGCCAAGAATGGAGGGCACAGACAGGCAGGCCAGAAAAATACTCCTGGAGAGAGGCGGGGGAACCATGGGAGTCACACTGCTGCATAGCGCCAGCTACTCACGTGTGATAATCTCGGACACAGTAGATGTTGTTCTCCACGTCCACAGTGAAGGGCACCCCGTCCAGGCACTCGTTGCACACCGAGCACCGGAAGCAGCCCGGGTGGTAGGACTTCCCAAGGGCCTGCAGGATCTGGGGGCGGGAGGCACTGAAGGGTCAGTGTAGGTGGAAGGCTCAGCACAGCCCCCAGAAGACACTCTGGCTCTGAGCCCCTGGCAGGTCTCCAACAGGTGAAAGGGTGGGGTCCTTGACTCTGCGCATGTCAGAGGGGCTCCAGGAGCCTGGGGGAGGTTCTCACCATCTCCATGATGAGGTGTCCACACACGCTACACTTGTCAGCCGTTTGCTGGAACCCGGAGTACTGGGAGGGGACACAGGATCCAGGATGTTATGTGACAAAGGGGCACTCGCTGCCCAGCCAGCATCTGCTTCCTGGCCTCAGGTCACCACATGAATCAGAAGGAGGGTCCCCGCCCCTGCTCCCACCATGGCACCAGCCAGGGCACAGCTTTGACTCACCAGGAAGTCCTCCTGGCAGTACACTTTCTCACCCACATTGTAGAACGCCTTCCCGCGAAGTCGTCTCCCTGCAAGGATGAGGGTTGAGAAGGGCGTCCCTGGACTGCTGGAACCAGGGACGACGCTCCTGGTGCCATTTCTCAGCACCCTCCTCCAACAGATGAGAAGCGGATTGCAGACAAATTTTTAAATTTCCCTCTAATGTTATGTTATTATCATTACGCTAATTAATACTTTTAAAAAATTAAATAGGATATGTTGTTGACAAGACTGTGGTAAGAGGTTGTCAAAGCAAACATATGAAGACCTGTTTCTCAAATGTAAACTGAAGTTTTGATAATTAAAAAAAAAAACATTTGCTTTAAGTTCAGTGGAATTCAGAGCAGACTCCGCAGAATGAATTTCTTTTTCTTCCTTTTATTTTTGGCTGCGTTGGGTCTTCGTTGCTGCGCGCAGGCTTTCTCTAGTGGTGGAGAGCGGGCGCTACTCTTCGTTGTGGTGCATGGGCCTCTCTCATTGCAGTGGCTTCTCTTGTTGCGGAGCACAGGCTCTAGGAGCATGGGCCTCAGTAGTCATGGCTCACGGGCTTAGTTGCTCCGCGGCATGTGGGATCTTCCCGGACCAGGGCTCGAACCCGTGTCCCCTGCATTAGCAGGCAGGTTCTTAACCACTGCGCCACCAGGGAAGCCCAAGAATGAACTTCTTTTTTTTATTTAATTTATTTATTTATTTATTTATTTATTTATTTTTGGCTGCATTGGGTCTTCGTTGCTGCGCGTGGGCTTTCTCTAGCTGGCTCACGGGCCCAGCCACTCTGCGGTATGTGGGATCTTCCCGGACCGGGGCACGAACCCGTGTCCCCTGCATTGGCAGGCGGACTCTCAACCGCTGTGCCACCAGGGAAGCCCCAAGAATGAACTTCTTAATCTAGAAACATTAAAGTACAACTCTCACCAGGTGAAGGAGCCCAATATAAAAAAAAGGTATCCTTTATTCCAAGGATGCCAGGATAGTTCAACGTTGGCAAATCAGTCAGTGTGATACATCACATTAACAAAATGAAGGATAAAAATCCTATGATCATCTCAATAGACATAGAAAGAAAAAGCATTTAATGAAATTCAACATACTTTCATAATAAAAACTCTCAACAAAGCGGGTATAGAGAGAACGTACCTCAACATAATAAAGGCCATATATGACAAGCCCACAGCTGATATCATAAACAATGGTGAAAAGCTAAAAGCTTTTCCTCTAGGATCAGGAAAAAGACAAGGATGTCCACTCTCACCACTTTCATTCAACATAGTATTGGAAGTCCTAGCCAGAGCAATTAGGCAAGAAAAGGAAATAAAAGGCATCCAAATTAGAAAGGAAGAAGTAAAACTGTCACTATTTGCAGATGACATAATATATAGAGAAGAAAAAAAAAAATATATATATATAGAGAGAGAGAGAAAACCCTAAAGACTATCAAAAACTGTTAGAACAAATGAATTCAGTAAAGTTGCAGAATACAAAATCAATACACAAAAATCTGCTGCTTCTTTAACTAAAAATGAACTATCAGAAAGAGAAAATAAGAAAAGTCTATTTACAATTGCATCAAAAAGAATAAAATACCTAGGAATAAATTTAACCAAGGAGGTAAAAGACTTGTATATTGAAAACTACAAGACATTAAAGAAAGAAACTGAAGACGACACAAATAAGTGCAAAGATATTCTATGCTGATGGACTGCAAGAATCAGTATTGTTAGAATGTCCACACTACCCAAAGCAATCTACAGATTCAACACAATCCCTATCAAAATTCCAATGGTTTTACTGTTGGTGGGAATGTAAATTGATACAGCCACTACGGAGAACAGTATGGAGGTTCCTTAACAAACTAAAAACAGGGGACTTCCCTGGTGGCGCAGTGGTTAAGAATCCGCCTGCCAATGCAGGGAACATGGGTTCGAGCCCTGGTCTGGGAAGATCCCACATGCCGCAGGGCACCTAAGTCCATGTGCCACAACTACTGAAGCCCATGCACCTAGAGCCTGTGAGCCACAACTACTGAAGCCCGGGCACCTAAAGCCCGTGCTCCACAACAAGAAAAGCCATGGCAATGAGAGGTCCTCACACCACAACAAAGAGTAGTCCCCACTCACTGCAACTAGAGAGAGCCTGCGGGCAGCAACAAGACCCGACGTGGCCAAAAATAAATAAATAAATATTTTTAAAAAAAGGAAAACTAAACTAAAACAGAACTACCATATGACCCATCAATCCCACTACTGGGCATACACCCTGAGAAAACCATAACTCAAAATAAGTCATGTACCACAAGGTTCATTGCAGCACCATTTACAATAGCCAGGACATTGAAGCACCCTAAGTGTCCATCATCGGATGAATGGATAAAGAAGATGTGGCACATATATACAATGGAATATTACTCAGCCATAAAAAGAAATGAAATTGAGTTATTTGCAGTGAGATGGATGCACCTAGAGTCTGTCATACAGAGTGAAGTAAGTCAGAAAGAGAAAAACAAATACCATATGCTAACAACTATATATGGAATCTAAAAAAAAAAAGTTCTCATGAACCTAGGGGCAGGACAGGAATAGACACAGACGTAGAGAATGGACTTGAGGACACAGGGAGGAGGAAGAGTAAGCTGGGATGAAGTGAGAGAGGAGCACTGACATATATACACTACCCAATGTAAAACAGCTAGTGGGAAGCAGCCTCATAGCACAGGGAGATCAGCTCGGTGCTTTGTGACCACCTAGAGGGGTGGGATAAGGAGGGTGGGAGGGAGACGCAAGAGGGAGGGGATATGGGGATATACATATGCATATAGTTGATTCACTTTCTTATACAGCAGAAACTAACACAACATTGTAAAGCAATTATACTCCAATAAAGATGTGAAAAAAAAATTCCAATGGTATTTTTAGAACAAATAATCCTAAAACTTACATGGAACCACAAAAGACCCTAAAAAGCCAAAGCAATCTTGAGAAAGAAGAGCAGAACTGGAGGCATCACGCTTCATGATTTCAAACTGTATTACAAAGCTACAGTAATTAAAAAGTATGCTGTTGGCATAAAAATAGACACATTCATCAATGGATCAGAAGAGCAAGCCCAGAAATAAACCCACACATATATGGTCGATTAATTAACAACAAAGGACCTCACATCTGTTAGAATGGCTATTATCAGTAAGACAAGACATAACAAGTGTTGGTTAGGATTTAGAGAAAAGGGAACCCTCGTTCACTGTTGGTGGGAATGTAAATTGGTGCAACCTCTGTGGAAAACAGTATGGAGGTTCCTCAAAAAATTAAAAATAGAACTAACATATGACCCAGCAATTCCCTTTCTGGGTATTTATCTAAAGAAAACAAAAATACTAATTCACAAAGATATCTGCACCTCTATGCTCATTGCATCATTATTTACAATAACGAAGAGATGGAAACAATCTAAGCGTCCATTGATGGATGAATGGATAAAAAAATTACACACACACACACACACACACACACGAATATGATTCAGCCATAAAAAGAATGAAAATTAAATCTTGGCATTTGCAACAACATTGATGGACCTTGAAGGCATTATGCTAAGTGAAATAAGTCAGACAAAGAAACACAAATGCCATATGATCTCTCCTATATGTGGAATCTTTAAAAAAAAAAAAAAGCTCATAGATACAGAGAATTTGGTGGCTGCAAGACACAGGGGGTTGGGGATGGGAGAAATGAGTGATGTGGGGTTTTTTTAAACAAATTGAACAAAGACTTTCAAAGAAAAAGGCATCCTTGTCAACACCACAGCCCCAGCAGACCTATGAGAGGCATTCCCATTAGAGTCAGGAGATGACAACACCTAACCAGGGGCAAGAGGGAACCTCCCCCACCTGATGAAGGGCACCTATGAAAGCCCCACAGCTCACATCAGACATAATAGTGAAATAGTAAATGCTTTTCCCCTTAGGATTCAACAGTATACTAGATGTGCTACACAGTGCAATAAGACAGGTGAGAAAGGAAAAACTATAAACACAAATGATGTGATTGTGTTATACAGAAAATCACAAGAAATCTATGAAAAAACTGCTAGAACTAATAAGTAGGTTTAGCAAAGCTGTAGAGTAGGTGGTCAATATATGAAAACCAAAAATATTTTTATATTCTAGCAACAAGTAACTGGAAAATAAACTTACAATTCTTATTTTTATTATTTTGAATACATTTTACTAGCACCTTCAGCATTCCTTTTTTTTTTTTTAGTATCTATTTATTTATTTAGTTGTGCCAGGTCTTAGCTGCAGGAGGTGGGCTCCTTTAGTTGCAGCTCGCAGGCTGCTTAGTTGCGGCTCACCAGCTCCTTACTTGCAGCATGCGGTCTCCTTAGTTGTGGCATGTGAACTCTTAGTTGCAGCATGCACGTGGGATCTAGTTCCCTGGGCAGGGATCAAACCGAGCCCCCTGCATTGGGAGCGCGGAGTCTTAACCACCGCGCCACCAGGGAAGTCTCCTCAACTTACAATTTTTAAAATGCATTTATAACAGCATCCCAAAAAACCCATAAAATACTAAGGGATAAATTTAATGAAAGATGTGTCTGACTTTACTCAGCAAAACCAAACTTTGCTGAGAGAAATTTTAAAAGAGCTACATAAATAGAGAGATATACCACTGCTGGAAGACAGTTCTCCATTGGATCCCTTCCATTTCTGCACATCTTTCAAATGGCTTGCAGCTTTCATTCTGAATTATCTTTCCAAGGACGCCTGTGGAGCAAACTGCTTAGAAGACAGAGATAGCATCTCCCTCTGAAGCAGAACGCAGGTTGGTTTGCTGTTCAGTATAAATAGAGAT
Source organism: Phocoena phocoena (assembly GCF_963924675.1). NCBI lineage: Eukaryota > Metazoa > Chordata > Mammalia > Artiodactyla > Phocoenidae > Phocoena > Phocoena phocoena. The sequence continues at coordinate 16,580,921 of NC_089238.1, forward strand.
AATGTGCTTCTCTGGGATAAGAGTCACACAGCTTTGCTGGCAGCCCATTATAAAATCCTGGGGTTCCCTAAGCTCTGGGTTCCTCAGCCATAGCATAGAGACCCACCGCGTATGCAGCACACAGCTGGCATCCACGTCACCACTGTGGGACCAAGGAGGGCACACAGAACCGATGTGAACATGAAGCTCACGCTGCCTGCAGTGCTGTATCTGTCCCAGGAAGGTCATGTCTTCAGCCAGCACCCGTGAAACACGGGCAGGCTAACTAGTCAGCTTGCACGTAGGGAAAAATCTTGGACCCTGCACAGTTCCGACAACCATCTTCATGGCTTCAGACGTTCTCATATCAATTCTCCCCAAATTGATCTACATATTCAATGCCACCCAATCAAGTTCTCAGCACTCTATTTTTTTTGTGTGGAAACTGATGTGCCAATTTTTAAATTTATATAGAAATACAAAGAACCTAGAATAGCCAAAATAATCTTGGAAAAGATCAACAAAACTAGAAAACTTACACTATTTTAAGACTTACAGAAATCAAGACAATGTAACATTGTGGTCAGGAAAGACAAAAAGATCAGTGGAACAGAATGGAGGGCAAAAATAGACCCATAAATATTTCAACAAACATACAAGTGGGAAAGCAAAGTCTTTTCAGCACATGGTGCTGGAACAACTATATATTCATATGGAAAAAAGAATAAGATTCAATTCCTTACCTCTTACCACACATAAAAATTAACATGAAATGGTTATCAGCCTAAACATGAGAAACCTAAAGCTTCTAGAAAAAAACAAAGGAGACTATCTTCACGACCTAACGGGGACAAAACATTTTAAGTCACAAAAATAATAACCGTAAAACAAAAAAAAAAAAACGGAAGAAAATATTCACAAAACATCTGAAAAGAACTTTTACCATATATATTCCTATAACTAAATAATAAAAGACAACTCCCAATTTAAAAACTGGGCAAAAGAGGGACTTCCCAGGCAGTCCAGTGGTTGAGACTCCGCACTTCCAGTGCCAGGGCCTGCAGGTTCAATCCCTGGTCAGGGAACTAAGATCCCACGTGCTGCATGGCAAGGACAAAAATTTTTTTAAATAAAAATTTTTAAAAAAGGGAGTAAGAAATAAATTAAAGATTATTTTTTTAAAAATGGGCAGAAGACTTGAACAGACTTCACAAAAAGAAGATATAAATGGCCAAGAAACAGAAGAAAAGATGCTCAAACCTCATTAGTTATCAGGGAAATACAAATTAAAACCACAGTGAGATACTACTTCAAACCCATTAGAACGGCTAAAATTAAAAAGACTAAAACACCAGTTGTTGGCAAATATGTAGAATAAACCAACTCTCTTACATTTCTAGTGGGAGTATAAAATGATACAGCCCCTTTGGAAAATAGTTTGGCAGTCTCTTATGAAGTTAAACGTACACTTAGCCTATGACCCAGAAATTCCATTCCTTGGAATTTACCCAAGAGAAATGAAAACATTTGTCCACAAATGACCTGTACAAGAATGTTCATAGCACAACCTAGTATCTATCAACAGATAAATGGATAAACAAACTGTGGTATATTCATACAATAAAAATGCTATTCAGCAATAAAAAGGAGTGAGCTACTGATACATAGGTCAAAAAAAAAAAAAAAAAAGGCGGGGCTTCCCCTGTGGCGCAGTGGTTGAGAATCCGCCGCAAATGCACGGGACACGGGTTCAAGCGCTGGTCCGGGAAGATCCCACATGCCGCAGAGCAACTCAGAGCAACTAAGCCCGTGCGCCACAACTACTGAAGTCTGCGTGCCTAAAGCCCCTGCTCCGCAACAAGAGAAGCCACCGCAATGAGAAGCTCGCATCGCAACGAAGAGTAGCCCCTGCTCGCTGCAACTAGAGAAAGCCCACGCGCAGCAACGAAGACCCAACACAGCCAAAATAAATAAATAAATTAATTAATTAATTATTTTTTAAAAAGAGAAAGAAAATAGTACATACTATTATGGCTGCATTTATACTAAGTTCTAGAACAGACAAAACTAATCTATGATGGTAGAAATCAGAACACTGGTCGAGTGGATGTGATGGGAGAACATATGGGGATTAACTGAAAAAAAGGGAAGATGGAAGTTTCTCGGGTGTTTAAAATTTTCTATAACCTTGTTAGGGGTGTGAGTAATATAAATGTACACATTTATCCAAAATCTTTGAACTATAAACTTAAGATCTGTTTCCTGTACTATATGTAAATTGTACTAAATTAAAAACAAAAACAAAGGTAAACCGAATATATCTTGTGCCAGAGTAAAGAAGTACTCAAAGAACAATGGGGACATGTCAAAAGGGCACAGGAGTCAACTGGAAGGGACTTCCTCTGGCAATCTGAGCATCAAAAAGAATAATGATGGTATTGGAATACATTACATGAATACAAGTCCATAAGTAATAAGAATACTCATAAAAGAAAAAATATATTTGCCCCTGTTCGACTTTTTCCTTAATAAAAAGTTTTCAGGGACTTCCCTGGTGATCCAGTGGTTAAGACTCCGTACTCCCACTGCAGGGGGCACAGGTGCGATCCCTGGCTGGGGAACTAAGATCCCACATGCCGCACAGAGCGGCCAAATAAATAAATAAAATAAACTTTTCAAACATCCCCTAGGGTGGGCTTCCCTGGTGGCGCAGTGGTTGAGAGTCCGCCTGCCGATGCAGGCGACACGGGTTCGTGCCCCGGTCCGGGAAGATCCCACATGCCGCGGAGCGGCTGGGCCCGTGAGCCATGGCCGCTGAGCCTGCGCGTCCGGAGCCTGTGCTCCGCAACGGGAGAGGCCACAACAGTGAGAGGCCCGCGTACTGCAAAAAAAAAAAAAAGAAAAAGCTCCGAAAGCTATCCCAGGAAAATGAGAATGGACATTTCCCTAGTAGGGCATAACTTGCAGAGATATTTCCCAACCCATCCCCTATAGCCCAATAAAAACAAAAATTAAAACAATAAAATAAAAAAAAGGAATGCTGTAAACAAACAAAAATGATCGTTGGCAGTTATGTTTGTGACAGTATAAGGTTTGTTTTCCCATGTGCTTCACAGTGTCTTTTAACGAATAGAGGTTTTTAATTCAAATGTAGCCAAATGTGTCAATCCCCTCTTTTAAGTTTGGCAGTTTTTGTGTGAAAAAAAATTTTTTCTTAACCAGAAGATTGGTAAAGATATGTTTCTATACTTATTTCTAAAATTGTCAAGTTTTTCTTTACCCATTTAGGTCTTTGATACACCTGGATTTAATTTCATTATTTTGTATGGATAACCACTTTTTCCAGAACCATCTGCAACGCTGTCTCTATCACCCATCAAGTTTTCACACAGACATGGGTCTGTTTCTAAACTCTCCACTCTGGTCCATTGGTCTATTTGTCTATCCTTGCCCCAGTACCACATGAAATTAATTAATGTAACTATACAATATGTATTGACACCTGGTAGTGGAAGTTTGCCCGACCTACTCTTCTTCAAGATCATCTCGATTATTCTTAGCCTTTTGCTCTTCCATTTAAATTTTAGAATTAGCTTGTCAAATTCACAAAAACCTGCTTAACTGGAATTGCAATGCATTATAGATCAATTTGGAAAAAACTGACATCTCAACACTATTTTATATACCCATGTTCAACAGTATATGAATATTTCCATGATTATGCTATATTTATTTTTCTTGTCTTACTGCAATGACTAGGACCTCCAGTACAATGCTGAATAGAACACATGATTGCAGGCGTCATTGTCCTTTCCTCTTTTAAAGGTCCATTTTTCTTATATTTCACCACTGAGTATGATGTTTGCATAGATGTTTAGTAACCAACTTTTATCGGGTTGAGAAAGTTCCTTTTTATTTCCAGTCTGCTAAAATCTGAATGTCAGATTTTACTGACTGCTTGTTCTACTCCTATTGAGATGATTATAGAGTTTTTCTTCTTTAGTTTGTTAATGAGGTGAGTTACAGTAACGAATTTTCTATCGTGACTCCACTAGTACTCTTCAGGTAAGCTCAACTCGGTCGTAATATATCATCCTGATTCATACTCTGCTGAACTCAGTACCAGTGGAAAGAGGAAGGGAATAAATAAGAATACAAGAAAAATTCCCAGAACTGAAGGGCAAGTCTCCAGTCTAATGGGGCTCTGTGTGTGTTTGCAGTATAACCAATGGCACAGGGCTCTCTGTGTGTTTGCAGTATAACCAATGGCACAGGGCTCTCTGTGTGTATGAGCATAACCAATGGCACAAAGCCTACACCAAACATAAAGTATGCAATGCACAATTTCAGGAGCACCATTCCCGTTGCATCTATGTTCAGTGGCGACCCCTGCAACTGTGCGGTTCACAGCCCTTTCCAGAGGCTATTACAGGATTTGCTCCATGATAGCCCTCTTCCTGAGATCTCCCAAAAGGAAAAAAACAGATCACACACACAAAAATGAGAATCAGAATGGCATCAGAATTGAGCAGTGACCACGGCTTCTGGAAGATAAATCTATGACTTCAAAACGCTTAGTGAACATTATTTCCAATTTGAAAATCTATTCCCAGTCCAACTACAAATTGTGAGAGTTGAATAAAGGCATTTTAGACACAAAAGAATTCAGAAAACTTACCTCCCACATTGCCCTGCTGAGACAACTACAGCAAAACGCTGGACAGTTTAGGTTGTTTCACAGCTTCCATTCCTCCCTACTTCTCCAAGTTCTGTTCAGTAACCAACCTTACCTCAGAGAGCCTGGTGTGTTTAAGGGAAACCTGAATCCACTCCCCTATCCACGGATGGGCTTGGTTAGTATAAATAAATAAACCAAGCCCATCTTCTTCCCTTATAATGGTTCAGAGACTCAGGCAAGTAAGTCAATCAAATCACAGCACTCCCCCCAGCCACAGGGGGCTTGGTTCAGGAATGGATGTGTGAGATGATCTGGCCAATGATATACAGGAAGATGTTGGCTAGATGTTTTCTGGAAAAGAAGTTTCCCCACCCCAAAAACATGACCAGAAGAAATGGCCCCTCTTCCTCCAGACCAGTGGTGTCCCAATGGAAGTCTCAAGCTGCCTCAGACATTTCACTGCCATAAGAGAAGTCGCCCTAAGGATAAAACCAAACCCAAGGGAAACACAGCCAAGATATTCATAGGGCCTAAGCCACTAGATCAATCCCAGTCTGAAGCCAGCCCTATCTCCGGGCTCCCAGTTCAATGAGTCACGAAATATTCTTAGAGTTTAAGCCTCCTCGGCAGCTTTTCTGTGATCTGCAGCTGAAAGCTTCTAGGCGACGGTGGATTCAATCCAACCAGCATACATGGGAAGGCACAGAATGAACACTCCACAGGGGTCCAGAGAGCAACTGGCTCAGACTAAGGAGAGGCCAGGGGCTCCAAGGGGGAACTCAAAAGAATGCCTACTAAAATGGGGCAACTGGAGTGGGGAGAGGAAACTGAAGGATATGGTAAGTCAAAACAATGCAAGGAGAAAAAAAGGTTAAAGAAGAAAACTCCAGGCAAAGTAAATGACTACAGAAAAAAGGAGATATAACCCCAGTATAATTCTTGGTTTTGCAGTGAATAATATTTACATAGTCATATTATAGTAATATAAACCTGGTTTATTGACTTCATCACAACTTATGATGACTACACTGAGAAGACGGAAGGAGAGAGGGGGGAACAGTCAGCCTAAGAACCTACTCCTCACCTACCACAGCAAACATTAAGTAAATCATTTCCAAAACTGATAATCAAGAAACAGCAGTGTATGCTATTAGAACATGGAGGTGCCTACTAGACGAAGTTGCTAAAAAATACTAAGCGGCTGCCACTGGGCAACAAGACCCGGGTAGAAAGACAAGCGGCTTTTTGCTATTGCAAAAATAGCTCCTGAGGATTATCTGACTTAACACTGTGTACATATCAGACGTTTTTTTCTTTTAACATCTTTTTTTTTTTTTTTTTTGGCGGTATGTGGGCCTCTCACTGTTGTGGCCTCTCCCGTTGTGGAGCACAGGCTCCAGACACGCAGGCTCAGCAGCCATGGCTCACCGGCCCAGCCACTCCGCGGCATGTGGGATCTTCCCAGACCGGGGCACGAACCCGTGTCCCCTGCATCGGCAGGCGGACTCTCAACCACTGCGCCACCAGGGAAGCCCTTTCAACATCTTTATTGGAGTATAATTACTTTACACTGGTGTGTTAGTTTCTGCTTTATAACAAAGTCATATTACACTTTTATAAAATAAAATGTTTTATATTAAAATGTTTTGTGTATATAAATAAAAGATGTCTTCTCAGGGCAGAGCATGAAAGAACAGTAAGAAGGTAAAGAAGAGTGCAGACTTATTAGGTTGGTTGGATGATAGTTACTTTTTTCTTTTTATAACTTTGTCTAGGTTAAATTATAACATTTATATTTTATACAGTGTGTAAATTAGGACAAAAAATATATTGCAGGGAAAAAAATATTAGCCTCATATCCAGGCAGGCAGAAGGCACATCTCTGGCTCCACAAGCCCCACCCAGGCAACCGAGAGACATCAGTACCCTACCCAGGACAGAGGTTCCAAAGCCAAGGGCTAGAAGGGCAGCCTTTCCCTGTGGCCAGCAAAAGCCTCCTCCCTGGTCTCACGCCTCCCTCCCCAGGGCCCAGCAGATCTCCCCAGGAGCCTGGGCCTCTCAAGCAGACTAGGCCAGGTGAAAAGGGGCCGCAACTCAGCCTCCTCCACACTCCAGCCTGGGCCAGAGCTGGGTGGTCCATCCGCCTGGGACTTAGGTGCAAGGGGATCCACAGTGCAAGAGGGACAGGGGAGAGGTTACCTACCACAGGAGTTGCAGGTGAAGCAATCGGTGTGATACAAGCTCCCCATTGCCTGGCACGCCTGCCTCGCTCCATAGATGCCAAGCCCACACTTGATGCAAATCCCTGTGGAAGAGGAGGCAGGAAAGAGCAGCGATCAGCACCAGGTCTGTGGACTTGAATGGACACGCATCTGACTCCCAGTCCTAATGCTGCCCAGCCACGTGATCTTGCGCAAGGAAAGTCCATAGGCCTCCTTCGCTCCATTACTAATGGCTAACATGAGGATAGGAAGGGTACCACTACTTAGGGTTTGCTGCTGTTGTCTGAGGACTCAAAGAGTTTAGCAGAGCACGTGGTAAGTCAGAGCTAACTGACACTGTCCACACCATCAAAATTACAATGACATGTTTATACCTGGAAAGTTGGTCTAAGCCCCTTCACCTTGATCTGCTCGTGGACAGAGGGAAAATCCTTTCTGCTGTCTATGAACCAAAAAGAATGAAGACCACATAGACACAACCAGGGCAGAGTCCCTGACCCTCCCAGCCACACCTCCTTCATCTGTACAATGAGGTCAAGTTATTCTCTTGTTTAGTCAACACACGGACACTGACACCCCGCATAGTTTAGGTGCCAGAGATTCTGCAACGCACCAAACAAATCCCCCCCGCCCGCCCTCAAGGAGCATGTATTCCAGTGGAGAGAGATGGACAACAGGTAAATCACATCTCAGGTAGAAACAAGTGCTATGGAGGAAAAGAAGGCTGATTAAGAAAAGGCCTGAGCGTGTGATTTTTAAAGAGGATGGTCAGAGAAGGCCCCAGTGACAAGGTAATATCTGAGCAAAGGTCTAAAGGAAATAAGACAGCGAAGTTGCTCTGCAGGGAACAGCTGAGTGGACTTGGGGACCACCCCAGGGTGGGGTGCTTGGCAGGCAGGGGAGGGGTGGTAAGGAGAGGGGTAACCAGCAATGCCAGGGCAAAGGCCAGCACTAGCCTTAGGGAACTCTCTAGCCAGCCCTCCTGGAGACCGTGGAGATTGCAGGTGTCCAGCCCAGACATCAGAGGTCCTCCCACAGACTCACCAAAGCTCTCCCATGCCACAAAGGGCATGGAGACAGGCCCCACCTGCCCCGTGGACCCTAAGTCTTCTGGCCGCTTCAGGACATGCTGCCCTCAACCCTCTCCTTCCTGCTTCCCACCAGATCAGATCTTCCTCCTTAACATTTACCATAGCTGAGCGTCTTCCACTTTAAAAAAAGACCTCCCTCCCCCATCAGCCACCCCATTTTCCCCCTCCCCTCAGTCAAGAAAGAAAGCTTAGTCCACATCCTGTCATCTCCTAACGGTGCAGATTTATGGACTTTCTCTTCTGATCTTGCTAAAGGGGGCCCTCTCCTCCTCTCGGGTCTCCAGAATATGACCCGCACCTGGCTTTCTAGTTCTTCTCTCTTCCCAGTTCTACTGAGTATTCCCCTGCTCAGTCCTGGGTCTCCCATGCCTCAGTCTCCCCAGGGGAGGCAGAGACAGTTCAGATGCCCTCAAACCAGGCAGGAATGTAAAAGTGATTGGTGGGCACCCAGGTGAATGCAGAAGAGAGCCATGGCTGCCGGAGGTCACAGCCACGCCTCAGCTCCACTGATGGCTACCGGGGAGGAATGCAGGGCCAGCACTTCTAAAGATTCTGATTTTTCAAGAAAAGCTAGAAATCTAGATTTGTGCATGAAATCTTTCCATACTGAAATAAATTGTTACCTTAAATGTTTTGAGAATTTGAATGCCAAACACACCACGTCTACAGGTCTCCACACGTGGCTTTGGCCCAGTGCCATCTGCTCCCAAATGCTCACCCCTGCTGAGGCTCCTGGCACTCTGCCCAGCCTGGATCCCTCTCCTGAGCCACTAATCCACCTCCCAGATGGCCCCAGACCACCTCAGGTCCAGAAGAGAGCTCTGGGTTCCTGCTCAAAAAACGGCACTTTCGCATAGCCAGGTTTCAGGAAGCATCCAGGTCTACCCTATCTTTCTCACCTCCGGCTCTGAATCAGGTTCCTCTGTTCCCTACTCTGGACTTCATTCCCTCCCCTCACACCCACTGGCCCGATTCAATGTCATCAATTCTCATCCCACTTGCTGTTTCAACAGCTTCCTCACAGCATCCTACCCTGGCCCCCGATAATCCATCCCCCAAACTGCAGCCAGACTTATCTTTCTAAAGTGAAAAATGACCCACCCTCACACCTTCACTCTTGTCCATTAACTTTGAAAACCTGACCTTGTCATTTGACTAAGTTATCAGAAAACACGATGCCAAGGAGCAAAAGTCAGCTGCCTATTGGAAGCAGAACAGAAGGATGGGCCAGAGGGGAAGTTATGACCTTGTATTATTTTAGTTCTGCTTGATTTTTTGCTAAATATGAGCTTGCACCACTTTAATGAAAATACGCTGAAGAAGGACAACCAGGGGCTTCCCTGGTGGCGCAGTGGTTGAGAGTCCGCCTGCCGATGCAGGGGACACGGGTTCATGCCCCGGTCCGGGAGGATCCCACATGCCGCGGAGCGGCTGGGCCCGTGAGCCGTGGCCGCTGAGCCTGCGCGTCCCGAGCCTCTGCTCCGCAACGGGAGAGGCCACAACAGTGAGAGGCCCACGTACCGCAAAAAAAAAAAAAAAAAAAAAAAAAAAAAGGACAAGCAGGACCATGAGGTACCTCCAAAATCCAAGGAGTAGACTGCTTCGGAGGAGAGCTGACTCCACCTTTGCGATGCAGTAAGATCCAGACCAACAAGACCTGGCAAGTGCCCTCTGATGTTTGGGGCTGAGGCTGGGGCATCGCCAGGGTGCTGAGCAAGGGCTGGGTCAGTCCAGTGGGAGGAGACAGAGACGGCTGAGGGGAGATCGAAAGCGGATAAGCAAAGACGATGTCAACCAGACACTAGGATGAGAAGACGGGATGAAAGGGCGGATAAGACCTTGGGGCCATATAGGTTTGGGTTTGTTGTTTTTTCTTATTTTTGTTGTTGTTGCTTAATGAAAGACCCTTATACATATTTATAAACAAAAGAAAAGGGCCAGTGGAAAGAGGAAAGCTGAAGATGGAGGAGGTAGAGGTTGGAGATGGAAGGACCTTCATCCTCAGACCTGGACATGGACTTGAGAGCCTTCAGGGAAGGGACAGGAAGCCAAGACTGCGACTGCTGACCCCATTATTCTCAGCAAAGTAGAAAGCACGGGCAGGGCCAAAGAGAGAGGCAGGCTGTTGAGGGACTGAAAGAGGGAACTGACCAAGGCTAAGAGTGATGGGTGGTGCCCAGAAGAGCACAAAGTTTGTTAAAGACCATCACTCTGCGGCCTAATATAGCGACAGAAAAGGGGGCCGCAGCACTGACTTAGAGCCAGGGTTCTGCAGGGCAAACAGCAATGAGAGCAATCAGAGGTAGCGGTGAGACGCAAGCTGCAACCAGGACTGAAGACAGCTGAAGAGAGGCAAGTCCAGGGTGTGGCCTTGGGGGTGGGCAGCTGAAGAGAAGGCAGAGAGGTCACCAAAGTCAATGAGGTTCTGGAGGCCTGAGGCTGTTGGCTGGCTCCTGGCAGCAGAACTTGGTCAGGAGAGATGCCCATGAGAGACAGAGCGCAGCCAGGAGGTGAGCGGGTGCCAGCGCCAAGAAGAAGGGATGGACAGAGAGGAAAAAACACTCCAAGGGTGAGGTTTACCAGAGATCTCTTGAGCTCATGCTCCCTGCAGACTTCCTTTTGTAAAATGTTGTATTATTCAGGTTGATCTGTATGAAACTGCCAATTTCATAGCTCCAAAATGTGGAACATCGGCAGTAAGGTAACAGCAGTTCAAGCAAACAGCTGCTCATGTTTCTAAAAAATCAGGAAAATGTTACCTAGATCTGGCTTCTCTTAAAAAAAAAAAAAACCAAAGATCTATCATCACTCACCTCCCACTCCCACGTGGCTTCAATGGGAGCAGCAGGTCCCATTAGAAAGGATCACTCACCAGCCCCTTCACTTCTCCCACTACCTGTCCCGGTCTTCACACAAAGATTCAGGAGTAGCTACAGAGGCCCAGAGAACACACCCCCGCCCAGGCCCTGCAGCGAGTGGGGACAGGAAAAGGGGCGGTCTCCCCGGGAGAGAGCGCTGGAATCTCATTCTCTTCAGAAGGCAGCCCAGCTTCGGCTCCTGGTACCTGCCTGGCATGAGAGGCAATGGCTTCCTACTGCCTCCCTGCTCCCAGGCGGTCTGACAGCAGCCACAGGACCTACCAGACCACAAATTCTCACCGTGATGCTCCTAGATGAGCAGGTCCCCTCCCAAAGGCAGGACAACCCTTTGGCCTACACACTCCCTTGACCACCTGACCCCTCCTGGGCTGCAACCCCAGGGAGTATAACGGAAGCGTACATATCCTTACTTGTCTCCTTTTGCCCACATTCTTCCCTCGGCCTGCAGTGCCCCCATTGCCCGTCCCATACAACCTCCTTCCCTCTCAAGATCCAGTTCAGGGCAGTCCTGAGCTGCTAACTGGAATGAACCATGAAATACAAACTCCAGGACAGCCTCAGTCTCAGACATGATAACCACCACCCCCTCCAAAGCCAGGTGCCTTCTTATCAGTAAAGGAGGGAGCGAAGCCCCTCCCCAGGCCTCCTCTCAGAACCTCAAGCCTCAAGTTGTCCAAAAGACTTGGGATCAAAGGGCCAAGGTCAGACTGAGAAAGGGAGGCTGTCAGAGACTGGTGGTCTTTGCAAATGATGTGAAAGGATTCCCTTCGGAAACATCCCATAAACACAGCACAGCGGAGTGAGGACAGCCCAGTATGACCAGCTTAGTCTCCCCACCCTCCCCCAGAGCGTGGGCTTCTCCTCCCTCAAAGACTCTACTTCCAGCCACTACCATTATCAAAGCCTCAGATCAGGCGGGCTCCGGTGGTCTCCAGGCCACGCCACCTCCCTGCCCCTGTTCACAGCCCTTACTGCTGGGAGAAGGGAAACACACAGCTTCGCCTGACCGGCTGATCACAAAGCATGGAGTACGATGAGCTGAGGCAAGTGCCAAGGGTTAAGAAGAAATTATTCAAAAATAGCTTTTTCTGCCTATTAACGTGACTTTTTCTCTAAATTAGGGGCACCGCATCCACTGACTTTGCCAGAACTCCCGGCCCAGAGACCCAGAGGCTAAGCCACTGTCCTAAACAAGCCCCAGACCTGGAGGTTCACACACACACTCCGTCTGCGGGAACAAACGTCGCCAGCTCCCCAGCCCCACGGGAGGGACACAGGCTTTTTGCAGCCCGGTCCCTCGTCCGAAGCCCAGCCCTGGGCCCAACCAGCGCTCTCCTCGGCCGAGCCGGCCGCCTACCCGGAGGTCGTCCCCGACCCCCGACGAGGACAGCGGAGGCCCGGGGCCGGGGCGCGCGGGCCGCGCGGCCGAGGTCGCTCACCGAAGTAGTCCCGCGCAGTGCGCGCCTCCAGCGCCCGCTCCAGCTCTCGGGTCAGCGCCTCCAGTCGCCGCTCCGCCGAGCTCGGGGCGCCCTCCCGGCCCGGGGGCAGCTGGAGCGAAGGCAGAGCGAAAGGGGCAGGCCCGGCGGGCTCCGGGGAGCGAGCCGGCGCGGAGCAGGCGCCGGGCAGAAGCAGGTCGGGGTAGGCGCCGGCCGAGCCGCGGGAGCCGAGGCTGGACACGCTGGAGCGCGCGCTGCCCACCGACGGCGGCCCGGGGCCCGGGCGCGGGTCCGAGCGGCCCGAGCGCGGGCTGCCGTGGCGCTGGTCGTAGCCCAGGCTGATTCCGCTGGAACGGGCGCTGCCGCTGCCGCCGCCGCCGCCGCCGCCTCCGTCGGAGCCCGCCAGGCTAGCCCGCGGGCTGCCCGCCGGCTGCGCGCTGAGCTCGGGGGCCGCCGCGCGCCGCGGGCCTCGCTCCCCGCGGCTCAGTCCGTCCACCCCGGCCTCGGGGCCGCCGCCGCCGCTGCCCTGCCCTCTGCGGCCCAACGCCTGCGCCGCCTCGTCTCCCGGCCCGGGCCGCGGCGCCCGCCGACCCCGGCCCGGAGAGTCGCCGCCCGGCTCCAGCTCCCGCAGGGCCAGCCCGGCCAGGAGCAGAGCCGCCTCGTCCGCGGCCGCCCGGGAGCGCTGCATGGCCCGGCCCGCCGGCCCCGGCGCGTCACCTCCGCCTCCGCTTCCCGCCGCCGCTCCGGCCGCGCCGCCGCATCGTCCGCCCGAAGCCCGGAGCCCGCCCCGGGACCCCTGGGCGCGGGGCGGGGCCGGCGCCGGGCCGGGGTCGCTCTGCGGGCCACGCGCGGTCCGGGGGCCGCGGCGCTCCGCTCGGTGGCGCGCGCGGCGGAGGAATGTGCGCTCGGAGGCGCCGGGCCGCGTCCCCTCCTCCCTGCGGCTGTGCGGGGGGCGGAGGGACTCCTTTGTGGGGGCAGGAATGCGAGGAAGGAGACGGCGCTGCGGCCTCTGGAATGTGGGGGGAGTGGCGGCGGCGGAGCCGCGGTGTCCGCGCTTCGCCGCGAGCTCGGAGGGGCGCGGAGCCTGCGCTGGGCCGCCGGGGCGTGCGGCTTGGAGCTGGCGCTCGAGTGGCGGAGCGGCCGGCTGTGGCGCCGCGGGGCGGGGTGGGGGGGCCCGTGGGCCCGGGCTTCGTTGTGCGCCCCGACCGTCGGGCCTCTGGAAAGATCCCGTATCCCCGCGGGCTGAGCTGGAGGCGGCTCCCCCAGTCCCGGCCAGAGAAATATGAGCAGTTGACAAACGTTTCCCACATCCTCTCCCATCTTACTTCCCAGCGTCGCCACGGTTTCAGGCGCTGGGCCGGACAAGTTCGGCCTTGGGCAGAAGCGCTGCACCCATCCGCCCCAGGACACTGGAGACCACTGCGCGTCTCCAGCAGATGCGACCCCAGGATCTAGCGTGACCCCAGAGATCCTAGCGCGTCCCAGGGCCATGTGGCTGCGCACTGGTTTCGGGTGCCCCCACCTGCCTGGTGGGGAAGGCGCCTTGTACTAGGAGCTGGGGCTGGATGGAGACTGGTACCCAAGGCTGGTCGCCGTTCACAAGCGCCCAAGGCCAGGCGAGGCCGGAAACAGGCCTCGGACTAAGCCAGGGGGCGGGGAAGCCTCAGTTGTGACCCACGGGCAGTCACCAAGAGATGTGAGGACTCCTCCTTTTTCCAGCACCTGCCCACAGGGGCTTGGGTGAGGCGCCAGTCCTGCGACCGGATAGGGCCTTGGGGCCACATGGTGGGGGAGGGGAACGAGAGGTGACTAGGGCTTTGTCCCCCAAAATACAAGCTACAAAGCCCTTGTCATACATTTCAAACAGCTTGTAGGAAAGAAAAGCAAACCATCATCTGTCAGGGCCTGTGGATCCAGGAAAACAACCTTGAGTGGAAGAGTTCTCATTTCCAGGCACCTCCCTCCTCAGAGAATTCCAGGAAGGCACCCACAGTGTCTCAGGGAACAGGAAGCCTGGATGGGGAATGGTCCCGGTGAAGACTGACCAGGGCTCTGGCCTCAACATTGCTGAGGAGCTCAGTGTGGAACATTCTCAGCTGTCAGGGGAGTGTCCGACCCAACTACTCCTCCCTAATTCCACCTCTCAGAGCTGGAAGAATTCCAACCCCTACAACGCAGGCTGGGGGGTGGGGAGGCACAGGTAGGGGCAAGTGGTTTGGAGGGCGCAAATATCCGGAGGAGCCATCTGGTGAGAAATGGTCTTCCACGCTGAGAAAGGAAAATAAATCAACAGCAAGGTATTCTATTTCTCTGATCACATTATCTACCATTTGTAAATGGAAATATTGGCAAGACTGTGGTGTATATTTGTGTATATTTTACTGGTTATGAGTGTAAGTTGGTACATCCTGTCAGAAAGAGCAGTTTGGTGTTATTAACATCCTCACAAACAAAAACACTCTTGAAAGCAGTCATGTTCCAAGTATCTATTCTAGGCAGGTAATCCCAGTGCAGACAACAGTGTACCCACAAAAGTGTTTATCACCTTACTTATGTAATCTAAACAGTCCTACCTAGGATCTCCAGCCTTCTGAAAAGGAGCTCAGAGGGAGCTCTCTGCCCTCAAAGGTACTTCTTAAATAACTGTTCCATCCTTTCCTGACCACTTGAGCTTTCAAGACTTAAATAATATACTGGAGTCCAGGGTCAGCTAAAGGACATTACTTACTCTAACAGTAGATAGATAGACAGATAGATAGATAGATAGATAGATAGATAGATAGATAGATAAGATAACAACCACCCACAAACAGGAAGAGAAACAGCCTAAAATATGTTTGCTTTCTCTCTGGCAATCTTGGCAGCTGGTCTTGGCTGGGGGTCGTCCCACACCTAAGACAGGAAAATGGTGGCAGCAAAGATGAAAAAGTTGCCTGAGTCCATCAACTCTAGGCTCCTAATCACTATGAAAAGTGGAAAGTACGGCTGAGGTACAAGCCACCTCAGAAAATGATCAGACAAGGCAGAGCAAAACCAGTCATCCTCCACTGAAATGGAAAACTGGTGTCCATCTCTACAGTGGCAATAATATTGAATTGGGCAAAACGCATAGAAAATACTAGAGAGTTCGCACACTGGCTATCATTGATCTAGGTGATTCTGATACAGTTAGAAGCATGCCAAAACAGACTGGTGAAAAGCATGCAAAATTATTCTTTAATAAAATTGGCCAGAACTCGTTTAAATAAACAAATAAATAAAATATTCGCTGTTCGGGACTTCCCTGGTGGTGCAGTGGTTAAGAATCCGCCTGCCAATGCAGGGGACACAGGTTCGAGCCCTGGTCCGGGAAGATCCCACATACCGCGGAGCAACTAAGCCCGTGCACCACAACTACTGAGCCTGTGCTCTAAAGCCCACGAGCCACAACTACTGAAGTCCGCGTGCCTAGAGCCTGTGCTCCACGAGAGAAGCCACCGCAATGAGAAGCCCGCACACCGCAACAAAGAGCAGCCCCCGCTCACCACAACTAGAGAAAGCCCGCGAAGCAAAGACCCAACGCAGCCAAAAACAAATAAATAAAATAAAAAAATATTCGCTGTTCAACATTAGAATAAAGTACTTCCATGAAGTGGGAAATTCATTAAGCAGTTATTTATAAATACCTTTAAAATATTTAATGATGTGGGGAATCCTACCATCATGCCATTAAGTGGATACAAAGTAGGATTCAAAAGCACATGTTCTTATCTATATGTTACCTGAATGTGTCCCAGACCCCATCTCCTTTTGTATCCTCAATAAAGGGTAGGTTTTGATCTCAGTTCGCTGGCTTTCTGCCTGAGAAGCACAATGGGGTGCTCCCTGGCCTTTTTCTTCCTGAGTCCAGGGGTGTGCGTAAAAGATGAACAACCAGCACTCTGGGGGAGATTTGTACAAATCAGGAGCCCTGATTTGTACAAATGGTCAATTCTAAACTACCAACATGATGTCACTGCACAGAGTTGGGAAGAAATGGGTATAATCAGCTCTCGAAAGCTAGTATGAGCTGGCTCCAATGACCACTGCCTGGGTCCCACTGTTGGAGAAAGAAGTTTCACAACTGGGTCTCTAGTTCTATCATTCTTTCAACCAGAATCTTCTTTGTCTAGACAAACGGACCAACACTCAGGAGGCTAGAACAGGACATGTTCAGTCTAGTCTCACACCAAACCCTGAACCACCATCTTTTCCTTCTAAGGCCCCAGATGCTGATCCTACCCAGACTCTGTCTACACTAATGGTGATTTTTTTTTTTTTTTTTAAGAGAGCCCATTGTCTCACCTTGTAATGAGACCCCCTTATCTGTCTGTAGTGTCCATATTTTCTGGACCCCAATTATGGACAAAATTCAGTGGTTTTCCCACAGTCTTGGGACACACTCAAATGTCAATCAAATATGGACTAAGTAACTTGGGTTATGAGGGAAGGGGGATGGCATGCAGTCAAACACCATATGGAAGAATCGCTGGGATCCACATTTCTTTCCCTCCCCTCAGCTTACAGCAGTATTTACCTTTATAAAATAATTTTTCCTGGGGAGAGCAGAAGTAATCTTTCAGCTAAAGCACACTCGTACCTCTCCCAGCTCAGCACCTAGGGGCCAGTCCTCCCATTAACACACAGCACCAGACCCAAGGTGCATGTTCTGCCTAATCCACTGGGAGTTGTGCCCAAAGGGATTTTTTTCATCCCCTTTTCTGAGGCCCAGCTCTTTCTACCAGATTGAGTCCACCAGCTTCCCCTGGTCCTAGTTCATCCCTTAGGCTTCTCTGGGGGCACAGAAGTTTCAGAGCGTTGACCACTAAAGCCATAGATGGTTGGTTCCCCAATCTAAGAATTAGGGTTAGGATCTGACAATTACAGCTTGCTTCCTCCATCAGGGAGCAAGTGGCCATGTTGGGAGGACCTTCACTTTCCTGCCCTGAAACCTTATCCTGCACTCAGGAATGGGAATTTATGCACAAACTTTACGTGGCAAAGACCACAGCCAGTCTGCATCTCCATGGGGAGGAGCTATTTGGGGAGGACCAAATTCCTACAGCCTTTGGAATCACATTTTTGAGCATGAGGGTGGTGTTCATGACTTTCAGTGCTGCTGGAAGCTGCCACTGGGACCAACTGGGAAGCTTGGCAACAAACACACAGGCTGCAGGTCCTCAGACTCTCATTGCTACCTTATTGCTGCCTTAAGATGAGAAGTTTTGTGCACACCAGCCTTTCGTTTCTTACCACTTTCAAAGATTTCTACCAGGCTGGTAAATTTGGCAAGATTTCCAAGAGCAGCATAGTGCAGAGTAGGGATGCAATATGTTTATAGAATGAGTGAATGATGGTATGTACAATGCTTACGTTCTCAGAAAGTAAATTTCAGATTTATAAAGTAAATCTTGAGGACCTTCTTGGAGCACTATACATTCTAGTAAAATTTTTGCTCAGCCTTTCCCTGTGTAGTAAGTCATCATTTGCTGCAAGATTTAAAATTCCTGGAGACTTCCCTGGTGGCGCAGTGGTTAAGAATCCACCTGCCAATGCAAGGGACACGGGTTCGATCCTGCTCCGGGAAGATCCCACATGCCACAGAGCAACTAAGCCCGTGCTCCCCAACTACTGAACCTGTGCTCTAGAGCCTTCGAGCCACAACTACTGAGCCCACATGCCGCCACTACTGAAGCCCGCACGCCTAGAGCCCGTGCTCCGCAACGAGAAGCCACCGCAATGAGAAGCCCACGCACTGCAACGAAGAGTAGCCCCCACTCGCCGCAACTAGAGAAAGCCCGCACACAGCAACAAAGACCCAACGCAGCCAAAAATAATAAATAGATTTATTAAAAAATAAAATAAACTCCTTAAAACTGTTATAGGGAATTCCCTGGCGGCCCAGTGGTTAGGACTCTGTGCTTTCACTGCCGGGGCCGGGTTCCATCCCTGTTCGGGGAACAAAGACCCCTCATGCTGCTTGGCCAAAAAAAATTAAATAAATAAATAAAATGAATATATAAGAGATATATATATATGCAAGCACAAAGCAGCATCAGAGCCCTATAGTTCAACGCAGTTTATTTAGTGAGAGCAGTTCAAAAGGAGTTCCCTGTGTGCAGAATGCAAATAATGTATTCCCAGTATGAAAGTGTCTATAGAAATACTTCACTAAATATATCTTGCAAAACAATCCAATGGATCCTAGTCCTCAGGAACACTACTTTAAGATGAAAAGAAATGAGAGATCTTCACGACACCTACAAGCCACGATGACTGGAAACATGTGCCAACGGTTTTTCTTCCCTAATTTCTTTGGGTTTGTAATAGTTTTTGCTTTCTGTACTACAAGAGGCTTAAATTTGCCCATCGTCCTTGGCCATAGGGCATGTCCCCTTCAGACATATGTGCCATCAATGGGCCATTTTCAGGAACAGGAACATGCACTATGAACCAAACGTTTTCTGGCCGCTTCTAAGTGGACCTTTAATCTCCTGGGAACAATTTGGTCCTCTTCTTAGTTCTCTGGAGGCTCAAATGAAAGACTTCCTCCTAAGTCTCAGCCTAGCAATACGGACGAGCAAAGCTGATTTCATCAATGCCAACCCAGGAATCGCTGTAACACTTTCTCATTCCATCAGATATTTTTAATAATCATTATTACCTTTCTGATTTCAATCATAGGATATACTCAATACAAAACCTGAAAAAGAGACAGCCACTAAAGAAAAATACAGAATATATATCTCCACTTTTACTATGAAAGTTTTCAGAGAAAAGTTAGATGGCAGAGTGAACAACGTATATAGGCTCCATCTATATTCAATGTTAATTTTGCTTTTTTTTCTTCCGGTATTATTTGCTGAGCCATTTAAAAGTTGTAGGTATTTTGAGCTTCATCTCTAATGTCACAAGAATAAGGACAATGGCCTATATAAGAACATTACCATAGCTACAAAAATAATTCCATTATCACCTAACTTATTCCACTTTCAAATTTCCAACTGTCACAAGAATTTAGTCATTTATTTTGCACTTGAGTTCTAGAATATCACACATTCTATACTTGTCCAGTTATTTCCTCTAAATGTTTAATTTGTTCCTGTACCCCTTCTACTTCCTGTCAGTTGGAGGTCTAGATGCTATACAGAAGTTCCTTTTTTGGGGGGGTGCCTAGGTGGTGTTGTGTTCTTCAAATCAACATCTCATCAGTAAGCACATACCAGGTTGTCCCATTAGTGATGCTAGGTCTGATCACTTGATTACAGTGATGACAGATCAGTCCATTGTCAAGACTGAGCGTTTTCCTTTCGCGAGTTTTTTATACAGCAACATTTGAGCACTCTGCAAAGGTTCTGTTCTCAGGAGCCTTTTACTAAAGGTTTTGATATCCACTGATGATCTTTGCCTGATCAGTTATTTCGTTAATGGTTCAGGCTCTATATTAAAACACTGAATCCTTTCATGGTACATGCCAAGTATGTGGAATGATCTTTGGGACAATGAACTCTCTAGGTAAACTTGAGTCGCCAGACTGCTCCCAATGAGGCTGGAAGATGGTTTGTCAGACTGTATTTCAGGCTGGAGCTGCCAGGGATACACTATTGTCGAGCCTTGCTTCCAGCCCGCCCACTAAGAAGACCCATGTGGGAAAACCATGAATACAAGGCCAGATATAAAGTATCTCCACTCTCCAGGGACATGGGAGCAGCTTGAATCTTAGTATAGTTGAACAAGACACTGTAGTTAGACCTGCTTTGCTGGTAAACCCAGATTTTATAAAAACAAGTAGAAAACGGACAGAAACTGCTGGAAAAGTGGTCACAGAGTTGTTGCAAAGATGAACACCACTGCTCTGCCAAGATAGAAACGCACCTCTACAGATCAAACAGGCCTTTAATGCCACATACATTCAAACAGGAAAGAAAAAACGAAAGAACGTACACAACCTGCCAGAAATACACTGTTGACAATTGTGTCTAAAAAGGCAGGGTGAAGGGTGAGGTTTTAAGGAATGGAGAGACTTTCAGATTTTCTCCAGAAAGTACACATTTTCTGGAGAGCTCTTCGGAATGCAAAATTTCAAAATGGGAGATGACCGTCAGGGACCAACCAGTTAACCAAAACTTGCTTCTGAGAGGTGGTATTCCAGAATATCTCATTTTTATCTGCTACACAGCTCTGTAATTTTGACATTTATTTTTCTGGAGGAAAATGAAACCTCCAAAAAAATCTAGAGGCCAAGTGAACCTCACAGGGTCATAGAGTTGTGGGTGGGAACCTAGCCTGCTTGTAGCTGTCGTATCTGAAGAACGGAAGTCGGTTCATCCTGGAGGCGTCAAGCAGCATGCTCCTGCGGGCTGTCTTATTCGCCACGAATTTTCCGAAGGCTTTGATTACATGATGAATTTACAAATGACACAGACGAGGAGTAAGCTGGATGGCAGAGTAAGAATTACACAAAGTGGAGCAATACAGAGAATTATCGACTTGAAATTTGGCTGACTGTGGCCAAAAACACCAAAGGCAGAGGTACAGAACTGGGCAAACAGCTTCATGGGTTTCTGTTACCCAAAAACTCCAGGCACATCTGTGTGACAGCAACCTAAAGGCCAAGGCCTTCCGAGGTCCGAGACAGAGATGTGAGTGCTGCCCCTTCAGCACTGGTGTGGTCACATCTGCTGGCCAGAGTTGGGTCCTGAATGGTACAATGCAAGAAGGGATTTGGATGACCTGGGGACAACCCCGAGTGGAGGAAAGGCTTTCCCCATGGAGTCTCAAATCGAAGGCTCCAAGTTACTGGGGCCGAGCAAAGATCACTTAAATGTTCTCAACAGAAGGCCAACTGGTTACAATCCGAATGCCATTAAAAGCTTTCTTTCAGAACGTACTCACCTATGGTAAACGGCAGAGGTCTTATAACCTCCACATCCGTTTCTGAGTTAATTTTCTAAAAGCAAAGAATATAGCATGCCTGCAGCAAATACAACGTATAAACCCAGCAGAAACGTGAACTGTGCAGGCATGTATAACAAGTATGCAGATGCCATTTATTTGGTCCATAAGTACAGTATAGTCGTATTTGAGTTTTACAAAACATCAAATATAAATAACCTGAAACTGGAACAATACACAAAATTGGCTTCTTACACAGACATACCAGGCAGTACAAGCTGAAAACTTGAGTAAATTAACAACTGTTTTACATTAATATACATAGTGCCAGTTAACATTTAAAAACAAGTTTCAATGCATAGCACTCGATACTTCTTTGAATCTGTTTCAGTCAATTAAGAGTATGAAAATGGTTAGATCTAGGCTAAAAATAATTCTTCTTCTAACCAAAAATAAAGGCATAATATTTATAACCAGGTATCAACTTTACTAAACCACAATATTGTAAAACTGTTAAATGATACCTAAGGGTATTTACATTAAAAAGGCAACATGCATTGTGTTGTTCCATCTCATGACTGGTTATGCACACACTTTGTTCAAAGGGTTTTAAAACTATATTCCTACTTTCAATACAGCATACTGCAATGTTTCTAATAGTTCTAGCAAAATGAATGCTTTCAAAGGGAGCAGAATCATCTTCAAGTCACTGGTACCAATTTTTTCCCTTTGGAACAAAGGACATAACAAATAACCTGGTTCTGCCCAGAAGGCCTACTGCAGTGAAAGGGTTCTGTTCAGAGGCATTTCCGTTCAATCTAATGCTATAACATCATCAAGCTCCTCTGTCTGCTCTGTGCGTGACTTTTTCGCACTGACATTCTCTTTCTCATCTAATTTCCTCTTGCGACTTCTTTCTTCTTCACTGATGTCGGCATTATTTGAGGGACCTTCTTCATCCGAATCAACTATGAGCACATCGTCTTGCTCTTGTGCTTATTTCAGAAAAAAAGGGAAAAAATGGTTAAAAGTGGGGGGTTACTAGCAGCTCACTAAAATTTTGCGTATGTGAAAAACTCTTCTAATATACACCAAACTTTAGAATGGCTACCCTTAGGATCTTGGCTTTATACATTACATATTTCCGTAGTGTTTTAATGTTTTCTGTTACAAGCACCTCTCTCTTTTTTAATCAAAACAAAAATTTTTAACAAGCATTATATAATTCAAGGGAATTGTTACAGTTCCTTGTTTCTACTTCTCCAACAGAAAAGAGGAGGGTGAATATCCTAATATTCGCAGCAGTGGTAGTAATAAACGACAACATATACATAGCACTTACAACGTGCCAGGAACTGTTCTGAGCACTTCACACATACAACTCATTTAATCATCACAACCACCGTATAAAGAAGATAACATTATTATCCATTTTCCAGAAAAGGAAACTGAGGCAGAGGCTTGCCCACAGTCACACAGTAGCAGAGGATGAGGTCAGGATTCAAACCTGCAGAGTGGGGCTCTACAGTGTATGCTCTTAACCCTACACTACGGTTGGTTTTGTGTCACCCATCTCCCACCACTGCACTAAATCAAAGGCAGAACACCTACCTTACTCATTGCTAGAGCCTCCAAAACCTATCCACAGCAGTGCATCAATAAATGCACATTTCGAATTATGATTTTTGAAAAACTACCAGTCCTTTCCTTAAAGGAGGATGATGAACCTTTCTATTTTCAGAGGGGGGAAAAGGTCATGAACCCATGGCCAACACACTCTGGACTACCTTAAAGTCCATCTTTACAACTCTCAGAGAACATGAAAACCAAGGAACCACCATATTCCAAAGAACACCAAAGACACAGGGTCAAAGAAATGAAAACAAACAAGTGAAAAAGTAGTAACGAGAGAGAGTGAGAGTGAGAGTGACAGAGAGAGAGAGAGAGAGAGAGAGAGAGAGAGAGACAGAGAGAGAGAGAGAGAGAGAGAGAGAGAGAGAGAGATTGAGAGAGAGAGATTGAGAGAGAGAGAGTTGGGGTGGGGTGAGGCAGGTAGTAAACATTTACATTAGAGCACAGTAAAGCACCAACACTGAACACCCAGGAAAAGAAAGCTTCTGGTGCACTTTACCGAAGTCACACTGGTTCTGAGAAAACTGTGAAATGCTAAAATGTTATACTTACCAAGCATCTGTTCACTCAAAATAGTTAGATGCACTGATTTACTGCCCCTACAAACAGGCATACAAAATCCAAAACTACTACTACTAAGAATGAACCATCTTTATACACCAGTAAACTGACATTTCCAGTCGTAAAAACAAACGAACAAAAAAATAAACTGTCTGTTTTCCATAAAAATTTTACCCAGTCTTAAATATCTTCATGGTTCATACATTCAAAGCTTCATTAAAACAATGCCAAACCAACACACACCTCTAGTAGTCCTACGGAGTTCTACTTTATGGTCAACATTCATAAAATAATCAGTTTGTTCTAAATAGTCGTGCTTGGTGGGTAAATTAACAACCTGCTGGCCGGGGGGCCATGACTCACCTGTGGATGTGGAAGGCTGAGCTCCATCGTCACTGCCATTGGTTATGCTTTTGGCAGCATCTTCAGCTTGCTTGGGCCCCACTTTTTCTGGGGCATCACCAACAACTTCAAATTCAACATCCTTTCCTAGGTCTTCACTGTAAGAGAACCATGAACTATAACACTGGACCACTGCTATACTACTTACAAAAGCAAAGGCACACCAGACAGGAACTGTCCTCAAAGCTCAAAAAGTGTATGCTATGTACACACCAAATATTTGGATTCTGATTTTCAAAGAGTTTTAAAAAAGACTATAACAGATTTTTATGATAATTCAAAACTCTAATTCAAATGGTCAATAACATCGCACTTTCAATTCAGGGAAAGGGTTTTTTAAAAAAATGTTAAGTAACTTTTATTGCTAAAGCAGAAAATGAGTTGAAAACTGTGAGGCCTGATGTAATTCTTAGGCATTATTTCTTCAGCTACTAGGTGAAAAGATTCTATACACTCTACTCTGATCTTGACCAGAGTAATTTAGTGTTTGGGGGTAGAGTTACATGGATTCTCGGTTTTCTCCCCATCTTTACAGGCAGCACCCTGCTTTTGTAATGAGTTCCCAAAAACATGTATAAAAGTTTAATGCATGAAAGTCAAACAAAAGACTTACATGTTATAAGGGGGGTTCTGTTCCCAGAGAGCTAAAAAATATGATAAAAAAAACCCTAATTATGCCTCCTTTTTTAGACACCATGTGATATATTTCCATTTTATTGTACATGTCCTTTCACAACTGAACACAAGCACACCACTAACATCCAACTGGTGTCTAATCGAGGCCAGATATCACTCCCTAGCGATATCTACCTTTCACTCAATTGTCTCATTTTATACTAATAACCCACATTCAGTTTTTCCTGTCATTTTATGCTTTTTATAAACTAAGTATATATATAATACTCTCCAAACAACTACACAAGTTCTAAATGTTTGGATATATAGATAGCAACATTGGCAAAAAACATGTGGATGCAGGTGGCAGCCTTTGCATTTTGTTAGATGCTGCCTAAAGTAATGAGTCAGGGTGCAGTTTAAGGGTATCAACGAGCATGTTACCTCATTCAGCAGATAAACACACCAAAGTGGAGGACCATCTGTATTTAAATTGTGTTACATATGTGCAAATACCCTGTAATGCAAGCACTTTGGATGCTTTTTTATAAAGCGGGCAGGATATAAAATCAAATGAAAAGAAAAAAATACATGACTCAGGAATCTATATAGGATAAATTTTAATGCTCTCTTGTTACTGTTCCAGATCACAATGAAATACTTGTCTTGTGGGAGAAATATTTCTTTCTTTCAAATCATCTTTAGAACTAATTAAAATTCTTTATTCTAGTTCAATTATCAAAATGAACGCACCCTTGATTATAACTATTCAAACACCTGAATTTCTACCCTCTCTAGGTCTTTCTGATCAGCCACCACTGATGAATTAGTTAACCCTTAAACATTTCTTGCTTATCCCTTTTCTTTCTGGATTCTCAGATTTTTCTGTAGGTCAAACCTCAGGGAACTTAGCGGCCAACTTGAGCATATACATGGTGCAGCTTCAAATGAACAGTAAGGTTTAAAGGTAAGAAAACATTTTCTCTCCACTTTATCTTAAGTTTGTATATTCAAATAACTTCTTACACTTAAAATATTAATAGTTCCTACCTATGAAGGATGTTGATCAATAAAGTGTAGTCCTGAAGGAAGTCGTCTGCTTGAAGCCGGCTCCCATTTCTAATTCCAAATTCTGATAACTTCTTGTGATTATTAGCTAGAAAATTTGAAAGAAATTTAGATGCTTTAGTTATATGTCCGTGGAGCAGTCACTTTAATTTTTAAAAGGTAAACCCCCTGCTATAAGCTGAACTCTATCTCCCGAAAATTCGTACACTGAAGCTCTAACACCAGTGCCTCAGAATGTGGCTATACTTCGAGACAGTGCTTTTAAAAGAGGTGATTAAGTTAAAATGAGGCTGTTGGAGTGGACCCTAATCCAATCTAATTGGTATCCTTAGAAGAAGCCAAGGAGGGAGGCCTCAGGAGAAACCAAACCCATCGACTCCCCCCACCCTCCCAACACTTTGATCTTAAGAGTTCTAGCCTACAGAAATGGGAGAAAATAAATGTTATTTAAGTCCTTGTCTGTGTATTTTGATATGGCAGCCCTAGTAAACCAGTCCACTAACGTATTACTCACTTAGGTACTCAGCCCTGAAAACTTAACTACCAAAATTACTTCAAGGGAACCAAACTGTGAGAAGTTCTGAGAACCTTCTCCCCTTGAAACCAAATTAATCTGGAATCCTACAGGAGTCAGTGACAACTTTTAGAACTGTTCAAAATATACTCTATTTCTAAAGAGGTTATCCACAGAAATGCCAACAAACTACTTTTAGCAAATTTTACAATTCAGAAGTATGAGGAAACTTTATTTCAATGAATTTTTCAACATAAATTTTCAACATTTCTCAATGGACAGACAGCAGGGTCTCCAAAAACTAATAATTCCAACTTAGTTCTCTCTTCCACATGTCATTTCTGCTTCATCTGAAAATCCCCAGCATGTAGCACACCATGCTTAGCATCTACTAGCACTCAATAAGCCTTTGCTACATGGATTAGAAATACTCCAATGAAGAACAATCTCTCCAACCAAACTTTTGGTGTCACCACCTCCTCCTACCTATTCTAGGGCCATCCTGCCTTAACTATCCTTTCTCTCCTGCATGTTCAAATGCTCCTCTCTCCTGACCTGTAAAAGCACTCAAGTTTCATTTACAAACTGCTTCCTCATTTAGCTGCCAATTTACACTCTCCCCTCACAACACTCAGTCAGCTTTACTGAGTATCTGCTCTGTGTCTACAGACTGTGTATAACCTATTGACCTACAGCCACCACGCCTGGCACATACTAAGTAAACTGTATTTTAAATTCTACTTACGTTTAAATTTACATAATTTTTTACATAATCTAACAATCTTTTGCTTTCTTAGTTTTTATTTCTTATTTTACCTTTTTAGAAAATCTCCCTGGAATGTCTCTGGAAAATAGTTTCTATCCAGACTTCCATCCCCAAGCCCTTTCACACTCACTAAAACTCCTCAGCCCAACATGTTCAAAAGGGAACCCAGTCACTGAGCATTCTATCCTGGTGAATTAGCATCACCTCTGAAGCCAGAGTCTTGGCAACAGTTCTGTCCAAGCCTAACAATGTTACTCTTCTTCACCTGTGCTCTAAATTCTGCCCCTGAAAATCTCAAATCTGCCATTTGCTTCTGCCTTAGTAAAAATCCCTCACTTCCCTCCATTTTTTTCTGACTCCCTGCCTCTACTCTTACATCCTTATCTCACCCCCCTGCAGATTATACCACAAGGTAACTATTACTTCCCTGCTTAAACCCTGGTGGGAGCAGGATACTGGGGGAGGAGGAAGACAGACATTACACATATGACACAGCGAATCCTCCAGCTGCACAGTCACTGCCAACCCCACAGCACCCCACCTTCCAGTGAAACAAAATACCTGGCCATTCCTAAAGCTTTTACATTGCTTCATACGTTTATGCCTTTGTAGATGCTGTTCATTCTGCCCAAATGCAGACTCTCCCCTCTCAGCTCTTCTTCAAGAACTGGCCCATGAGTCCTCTTTCTCCTGTGACACCCCACCCTCCCCGACCCTCCTTTTACAAAGCTTCAATTCAAACTTTGTACACTTTCTCTCTATAGTATTTCTTAGACGGCACTAAATCTATTGTTGATAATCCCTCCTCTCCTTCTAGGCTGTAAGCACTTCAAGCCAGGGACAATTATCTTATTCATCTTTGAATTACGAATATCTATGACTATGCCTGCAATACAGAAGGACTCCAAACATATTTGAATAAATGCTCTCTCACCCTCAGTAGCACCAGTATTTTGTGGAAAAGGACCACATTTAAGCCACTGAGATTCTTGACCAGCTTCCATTTTTAAGGTCCTAGCCTTTAAAAGAGACAGATGGCTAGAATGGGGCTTAAATATTTAACTAGACTCTTAAAACAGATTATGACCCAGCCAAAACGCAACCTCCAATTACTCATGACCTAATATCCCCAAATTTCTTAACAAGGAGCTATAGCCGAAAAGAATCCTGACACTCCCCGTCAGGACAAATGAGGTGTGGGAACTTCTAAGTCCAATCAGATTGACCAGTGTGGTCTGAAGGAGGCATAACCACAACACAATTCTCACTTAGAAAGCTTAAACAGAAACTAATGCATTACACCTTATATAACAAATACATTAACAAAAGGGATGAACTGCTTAAACTTCCGAAAAGGAAAGCCAAGAAAACCAAAACTGGGCACTGATTTCAGCAATACTCTCTGCTCTATATCACGAGCAGGCTATCAAGGCTTCCCCACTCTTGGACAAACATCACCCCTGTCAGCTGAGGTACTGAGTACCGTATGTAGTGAATGGATAAACTAACATGCACTCCTTCACACAGGCAGTCTGCATCCAAATGAGGGGGAGTGAACACAGGCAATGTGTAATAAATACCTTCTGTCTCTCCCTCTTCTGAAGATATTAGGATTGTTCCTTTTCCATCTTCAATTTGGACATCTGGTGCTACCATAGCAAATTTTTCTTTCACTATCTATAAGAAAAAAAGGGATTCAAAATATTAACATATGGAATTAAAGACCATAAAAAGCCTAGACCTTTTTTTTCATAAAGGCTCTTAACTTTCCCCTTCCATTGGAAATGAGCCAAGTTGCTCTTCAAGGTACCTTAGGGCACCAGGAAAACAATGGCAATGTACCCAATTATCTCATGCCCATGTTCCATCCCCATGTTTGACCACTGATAAAGATCAGGTAAAACTTCCTCCAGGTGGGGACTGAGAACTCCTTGGCTGGCTCTTGGTATTTTGTCGTTCCCAGCAGATTAGGTACTAAGCTAGACACTTGACATATTTTATCTCAGTCTCTATTCCAAACCCGTACTGACAGATGTTTTATAGATGAAATATTTCTCATCAATCTGATTCTCAGATAAACAGTCTTCCCCTTCCCAAGTTCCATCTCTAAATTCCAAGACGGATCAGGAGTGATAATACTGTTAAATCCTACCTGATCCTATAAAACAAACAAATAAACAGAAAAACCAAACAATGGAGGAACTCTCTAAAGGTCCAATAGTGGAATTACCTTTAGCTCAAGAATGAGTAGATAGCAACTATAATCGTTTCTTTCCTAAGAAAGAAGATGGGGCAACCACCCTCCAGTATATCAAGTCCTGCTGCTTCCCCATCCAAAACATAAGCTCAAATCAACCCGCCCTGTGTAACCATTTCTGGGAGAAAGGCCATTCATTCTCAAGCAGCCATTAGGGCCACGAAGGTCTACTCCCCCATGTCAGGAGATATATAAATATGTAACACTATGATGGACATAATCAGAGGAACTATCTGAAATGATCCCCAAAGTGGGAAGTGGAACCCATTCAGGCCATTTTTAAAATCTTTCCTAATTTAAAAAAAACTAGGAGGAACTGAAGGACCAAGCTATAGAACCAGACCATATCCTAACCCTCCATTTCTCACTCCAGAGCTCTACAGGTGAATCCAAGTGTACAAACGATGCACCTTCTCAGGGACTAACTTAACATACCAGAATCAGGACCGTCACTAGATCACATAAGGATACCTCCTATCTGCCAAAAAAATACAGAATTTACACACTGCCTGAGAAACAAAGAACTTGCTTACTAAGATACTGTGCCACCAATGTACCACCTGTGCTCCATATTCTAGCCAAAAACACCTATTCCCTTCTGGAATGTGAAGCACATATTCTGGAACCACAGACAGGAAAGACAACAGGACCCAGATGGTAAAACAACCCAGGATACCAGAGCAACACACCTCAGTAATTAGGGTAATTACCTGGCTTTTAGTTTGTTATCACAGTAACACTGTAAAAGGCAAAAGGGGACTTGTTTTTTCTCGTAAAAAGAAAAATGAACAACCTTTCTTATAAAAAGAAAAATGAACAACCAGGAAGAGAACTAGGTCCTGCACTTACCTTATCTTGTAAGGTGAGAACAGTCACTTTATGGACGTTCAGCCGCACAGTCACCTCTGGCTTGCTGGCACATACATAACAATTAGGGTTGGGAGGATCCAGTGCACAAGGCACAAGGAGCTTCTTTCTTGGGTTTGGTTGTTTATTCAAAAAAATCTTTGGGAAAAAAAAACACAAGCAAAAATCAGAAATTTGAGTCATAATTTATATACCATACAGTGTTCACTTAAATACTCCCTTCCAGAAGGAAAATCAAGACATTTTTAAAAAAAAAAAAAAAAAAAAGTTTGAGTATGTACTTATTTATTTATTTGTTTATTTATTTATTTATTTATGGCTGTGTTGGGTCTTCATTGCTGCGTGCGGGTTTCCTCTAGTTGTGGCGAGCGGGGGCTACTCTTCATTGTGGTGGCTTCTCTTGTTGCGGAGCATGGGCTCTAGGCATGTGGGCTTCAGCAGTGGTGGAACATGGGCTCAGTAGTTGTGGCTTGCGAGTTCTAGAGCATAGGCTCAGCAGTTGTAGCACATGGGCTTAGCTGCTCCATGGCATGTGGGATCTTCCCAGACCAGGGCTTGAACCCGCGTTCCCTGCATTGGCAGGCAGATTCTTAACTCATGCGCCACCAGGGAAGTCCCAAAACCTTCTTAAGAGACTGATTTTTCCAACCTTCTTTTTAAATTAGCTACCTTGTAAATAAGGTTGGGCTTACTGAAAAGAAATCTCCGTGTACTGAAGACTCTATATAGACTATTCTGCAAACTAATTTAGCATGAATAAGGGCCTAACCATACTTGTCTCTGGTACCATCATTAAATCAGTTTTGGGGTTCCTTCCTAGTGGTTATTCTTATCAACTTTAAGCCAACTTCTAACAAGACCAATACACTAATTTCTCTAATTAATGATAATGCTTTCGTAGATATATGGAACAAATGTGCTGCCTTCTTTTCAAATTTTCAGATGACTATGATATTAACATTTACATAATTAAAGGACAAATAATGTATGTCTGGCCCTATTACTATTTCCCTAATACGCAAACAAAAAAATAATAAGAACCAAGGGAAGAAAAAAAACAAAACTGCACTGAAGTTACAAATGTCAGAACATTGGAAACTGATACACAAATTCTCATCGTGGAATTATCATGTAGTATGGTATCTGCTAAGATGAATTAACTCTAAAGAAGAACCCCATCAATTCCCCAAAGCTTAAAGAAGTAAATCCCTTGACAGGCATTAAGTGCTAGGAAAAGCCCTACTGTAGCCTCTCCCCACAATAAATACTAGGCATATACATTTGTACTGTCAGGGCTGGAAGCAGGGTACAATGAGAGAACAGACTTATTTGATCTTGATCTTCACTGGGAAGGTAGAAATGAACAGTAATAAAAACAACTGCTAACACTACTAATACTCAGGCTAACACTATTATTAATCTATCCTGGCATTCATTTATAAATGTGAACAAATGAAGCCCGGACATACAGGTATTATTAGCCCAAGAGAAGAAGAGAGATAAGAAAGCAAAGAAATGGAAAGGATGTTACAGAACAAAGTAGACACTTGTTCAGGCTGCTATAAAAAGGTAGAAATCAAAAAATATATAGTTCTTATAAATTAAAAACATGACAACCAAAATAAAAATTTAAATAGAAAACTGAACCTAGATGGCAGGTTCACTGATCATATGAGTCTACATTCCCTCACCCTGAAATTTCATGGAAACAATAAAAGGTATTTTAATTAAGAGTGCATTAATAATGGCACTGGGTGGCTTCCCTGGTGGCGCAGTGGTTAAGAATCTGCCTGTCAATGCAGGGGACATGGGTTCAAGCCCTGATCCTAGAGCCCATGCTCCGCAACAAGAGAGAAACCACCGCAATGAGAGGCCCGTGCACTGCAATGAGGAGTGAGCCCCCCGCTCGCCGCAACTAGAGAAAGCCCGTGCACACAGCAACGAAGACCCAATGCAGCCATAAATAAATGAATAAATAAAATTTTAGACTAAATAAATAAAATTAAACACAAAATCCTCTCTGAAGAAACACACCTTCAATAGGTCCTTAAAGAATTATCACAGATATAGTTTTAACAAATACTAATTGTTTTTTTTAAAAAATCATGTATCACATAAGCAAACAAAACACTATGAGAGATCTAGCAGATGACTGTAAACTCATCCATAAAGATTTCAGACATAAACATGATCAAATATAAGTTTAAAATAAAAAAGTGACAAAAAATGACTGAAGAACAGGGGACTATAAAATAACCAAATAGAATTTTAAACCAGAGAACTCTTAGAACTGAAAAACAATTGAGAAAAGTTAATATAAGGACTCACACAATGAGTTCTTCCAAGGAATTAATAAAACTAGAAATGTTAGAAGCAAACTAGCTTCTGCAAATGTGACAAAAATAAGAGAAGCAAATGTGTTTTCCTTTTTGTTATAATTTCCAGGAAGCTTACTTAAACATGCAACTCACAAGGTAACTTGAATAATTACTTTTCCATTGCTTTAAACCAATTTTATTGTTTTAATTTAAAAATTGCAAATAGAAACACTCACTGTTCTACACTGGTCTATTTTTCCTGATAAAATCTTCAATCCTTCCAATACTATCAACCCAGCAATCACTGCATTAGTAGTAGCGATAGCAGGAATAATGTTCCCTGCCATTGCTGGAAAAAAAAAAAAAAGTTTAGCTGTTAAAAAAAAAAACCTTAGAATTTTAGATGATACAACTGAAGTACAAAAAAACTTACATTTGATATCAAATCTGCTCTTCATATTCATACTGAAAATATGCATCCTGAGGTTTGCAGCAGAGGTGACGAAATCCATTGCAGATGGGTCATCCTGCCAATAATTTAAACAATTTAACAAGTCTCCCCACAAATTTACTCATTTGGCTAGTATTTCTTTCAGAACAGCAGTTTCACACATTTATAACAAGTCAACTAGAACAAGAGATGGCCTCTCTGGATGAGAAGGGGGCAGGGGCTCATCATCAGCTCCTGTGATCCAGGAATGTGGTCTTACCAAGAGCCAGCAGGTTCTAGGAATTCACTCCTGCTTAAACAAATGCACTGGAGACTAAGGGTATAGACCAGAATACCAATTCCATTTATTGATTGTGGCAATCCTTCCCTGGGTCCATCAGTCAACAATAAGGTTGTTTGAAAGTACAGACCCCAGGGAACACAAGCTGTTTTGAGAAAGCTATTTCATTGAAGGCTCAGAAACAGCTGAACTACTCCTTTTGGCTTTCCTTCTCCAAACTCCCTTCATGTACTCCACAGACCTATACTGTTTCTTTTCAGATGTGGCAGGACAATAATTTTCCCTTTACAACTTCTGTTCTTCCTGAGCCTATATCCTAGTCTCTCTAATTAGATTTCAGCAAGGTTTCCGGCTTTGAACTGAGAAGAAACTATCGTAGCCCATAATTCAGAAACATCAAAGTATAAAAGAAAAAGCATTGATAGGATGTGGGTTCTTTACATACTTATTTGGCTGGCTATGTAACCACAGGCAAATAAACCTCCCTGACCCAATATTCATTAATCTGTTAAATAGGGAAAATTATATAAACATCTTGTAAGGTTGTGGTGAGGATTAAATATGATTATTTAAGAGTACCCAACACAGTGTCCATCAGGTACTTCCCCAGGCAATTGGCTTATCACACCCATTAGTTTCAGAGTTTACTCACAGAGGCTAACAATTCACAGTTCCAAGTTTTGTTATGTAGCCCCTGTGTATAGATGAAAACCTCCCAAACCACTAGTGTAACAGTAACAATGAAAAAAAAATTTTTTAAGTTACTCCTTATAGCACACAAACCCTAAAGACTAATGTTTACAAGACTCACCCAATCTAAATTTACCAGCTTTATTTCAGATGACTGATTCAACCCATCTCAAAATTTGCACATAAAGTTACCTTAGTTTTCTTAAACTGATCAAACTTTTCTCCTTACTTTAAAACTCACAGCAAATCTTTACCAATATATGAACATATAAACTTTATCAGATAAATCATTTACAGCCACAGAAAATATTAACTACAATTAAAAATAAGTAAACTCACCAAATTTCAAAATGTAACATTTAACTGCAAAATACTTTTAAATATTGTTTTAACTTGTAAGAAAAACTACATCTCATTTTTCAATTGAGAAGTTTCTCAGACTTTTAAGAGTTAAAAGGCAATTTTATTACTTTCAAGGCCAAATTAGGCCTATGAGCTGTTGTCTCCAAAAAGATATTATGACTTCTATTAACAAATCTCTATTACGTAAGAAGTTCTCTTAAGCCTATCTGCTTAAGTCAGATAAACATTTTACTCCATTAAAGTCACATTTATAAACCATGAACACGTGAGAATCTAAAATGAGGTTTTATGATATTGCTTAAATTCACATATAGAAAATTCATAGTTCAATGTAGTAATTAGAGATGAAAACATCCAAACAAAAATCAACATGTCCTCAAAATCTGGTAGAATAAACAATACCCCCAAATTACTAGGTTCTGGTACAGCTCAAGAACTAAAATATACATTTGATATACAAGTAATTGCCCCACATTTTCAAAACAAACCTTGTCCCATATAAGCTCAGCTCCATCTCCCTTTTCTGCTAAATGAACTCTCAAAGTCTCAATGCTCTTTGAAAAAAGACGTGCATAGCTCTTCACATCTAGAACTTGCTGGTCTCTCAGACCTAACTGTGGTTCATTTTGTTGATCTGATGCATTGGTTTCTTCTCCTAAAGAAAAAAATATTAGAAATTTCACTATTAACATCATTCCTCTACTCTGTTTAACAATTCAATACCCGACGATAAGAAAATCAAATAATATGAAACAAATTCCATTAAAGTAATTATCACTATGATACACTTACGTGTACAAGAAAATCGCTAATATTGATATGGGAAAGGTGCAAGACTGTCTCAGAACTTCATAAGGAGATTACTAGAGGACTCAAGAATATAATGTAGATAAGATAATAATCACTATGCCCAGAACATAGTTAGCATTCAGTAAGCGGAAGCTATTAGAGCAATAATTGAATTGGGCCATAAAGTGACGTATCCGTTACTGTAGATAACTGGAGAAGACTGCTCCAAACTGACATCCTAAGTCTCCTGGTACCTTTTAAGTTCCACTATGCTGAACACTGCTGTGCAAAACAAGCTGAGACACAATGTGTTGAAGGAGAGTGGGTAAGGAAGCAGTCACTACTACAATAGTTTTTCTTGCACTTAAAGTTATAAATAAGTTAAAGGAACAACACTTTATGTCAGGGAAAATATGAAACAACTAAATGTTAACTGATAAGGGACTAGTTAAATAATACTGACTGAAAAGAGCAAGTCAGAGTATATAAATAGTATGATTCCATTTACGGAAAGTGCATATACAACTGCCTGCGTCTACGTGCACGGAGTTATCACCAAGACATTCCCTAAAACATTAATAGTCACTATTTCCCTAGGTGATGAGATTTCCAGTGATTTTCCTTCTTCATACTTTGCTGAACTGTCTGAATTTCTTACCATGGGTGTATACCACTGTATATCAAGAAATGACAGGGCTATTTAAAGACTTTAGGTTAGAGAATTTCCAATTTAGGTATCCCCAAAACAAAAATGTATCCTTTACCTTGACTTTGCACTTCGGCCCAATCCAATGGAACTGGAGGTTTCCTTTTCCGCCACAGTTTGTCCATTGTCAACAGATACCTGATATCATCTTTAAAAAGCTAAGATAGAAAGAAGGGAAGAAGGAAAGAAGGAAAGGAAGAAAGGTAAATTCCATGAACCCTACAGTCCCTATGCTGATAAAATATAACAAAATTCCCCTGCTGATTTACTTTAAACATTACACTATAAAATCTGATTTAAAGAACACATGTTATATACCGGTAGGTTAACAATTCTCAAAGGGGCAGGGGGAGCTTAAACCTTTGTGTAAAAGGGAATTTTACACAAAACCCCTGTATGTGAAAACAGTTAAAATCAGAGACGCTGGTGAAAGCAGAGTAAGGGAGCTCTGAACTGTGCTGACTGACCCTGACCTCCCAAGTCACCTCCCCTAAATTAGCTCCTCAGATCAGTCGAAAGCACAATCATACCATTCAAGCAGACTAAGTGAATACACACCAACTCCATAAGAACTGAGCCTAAAGGTACCAGGTAGCAGTATCTCCAAGTTTGTGGGTACATACCAGTAAAGCACACACATTTAAAAAGGGCTCAAAAACAGAATTTCTTAACCATCTGCAACATCCTTGAAATGTGCTCCCGCCCCGGCAAATAACCTCAAACACACAAAACAATTCCTATTTCGAAAATAAAAACATAAACATTACCACATGTAGACTGAGAGACCATCACATGAATCACACTTCCTATGTGGCAGAATATCAGATGATTTTAATAGTTTTACCTTTTCCTTAGCTATATTTTCTATTGTTGACTGATTTATTCCACAGGTTTGTTGCATGTACCGGGTATGAATTTAGATGTGGCTAAGTTAAAAGAACTATTTCTATCAAAATATACTCAATTCAATAAATATTTATTAAGCATCCTTAATCTTTGAAAACCAGCCAAATATACAACTAATTAGAGTACAACTCAGTGTGAAAACCACACAGTTCTGAGTACTGTAAGTTTTTAAAAATATTTATTTATTTATTTTTGGCAGTGTTGGGTCTTCATTGCTGTGTGCAGGCTTTCTCTAGTTGCGGTGAGCGGGAGCTACTCTTCGTTGTGGTGTGCAGGGTTCTCACTGCGGTGGCTTCTCTTGTTGCGGAGCACAGGCTCTAGGCATGTGGGCTTCAGTAGTTGTAACATGTGAGCTCAGCAGTTGTGGCTGATGGGCTCTAGAGCGCAGGCTCAGCGGTTGTGGCGCATGGGCTTAGTTGCTCCGCAGCATGTGGGATCTTCCCAGACCAGGGCTCGAACCCGTGTCCCCGGCATTGGCAGGTGGATTCTAACCACTGAACCACCTGGGAAGTCCCTATCTTCACACTCCTGGCTCCTTCTATAAACCTATGAATCTCAACCAAATCCCTAGTCTAAACTGCTCTATTTACATATAGAACCACCTGTCATCTCGCTAATATCCGAGAAGAATCTCAAAATTAATTCTATCACCTTCCCCTCTTCCCCAACCCCCACGCACACATCTGTTTCCCACCCTACCTATCTCAGAGAACGGCACCTCTGTTCACCTGCTGCCCAGCAGGAAACCAGTTAGTATTATTCTTCGTTCCTGACTTTATACATACAAAGTCCTGTTGAGTCTAACTTTTCCTCCACACTCCACTGGGAATGCAGATGGGCTGTACTTCAGATTACTCTGGCATTGCACAACTCCAGAAGGCACTGTCCCATATTGGTTACAAGAGGAACATCAGGTCCTACAGTAGTGCACTGCATACTTTCTATACCTTACACACTACCCTTTAATGGATTCCCACTGTCTTGGTATAACATCCTTATCGTGACCTAGAAAGTCCTGCCAGATCGAACCTCAGCTCACCTTTCCAGTCCTCTTTCCACTCTCCCGTTTAATGGGAATTATTTCAGTTCTTCAACCTAAAACTTTCTTTCTATATACTGCACACTCATCTCCACCCTTATTCTTTGAAGTCTTGAGTTGAAATGTCGAGACTTTAAAGAAGTCTTGACAGCCTCTGGACAGCCTCTTCTGAACCCTCATACTAGGTTTAATAATAATGTTTAATAATAAGTGGGGTTAAGTTTACTTATTATTAGAGGGTTCCAATGCATCAGAACTTAACGTCTTAACACCCTGAACTTGAAATTCCTTGTTCGATGTTTGACTTCCCTTCTAGATGCTGAGTTCCCTCCCTAAAAAGAGCTGGGACCCTATTTTCTGTCTTTCACCACTAAATCCTCTGTACTTAAAGTGGCCCCTGGCACACAGCAGATGCTTAAAGTTACCTGCTGAACAATGGATTGGAGAGGTACTTCAGATTATTCTGGCATTCAACTGC
Organism: Phocoena phocoena; assembly: GCF_963924675.1. Taxonomy (NCBI): domain Eukaryota; kingdom Metazoa; phylum Chordata; class Mammalia; order Artiodactyla; family Phocoenidae; genus Phocoena; species Phocoena phocoena. The sequence goes on from NC_089238.1 coordinate 16,618,821, forward strand.
TGCTCAGGTTGGAATGGAAATAGGTATATGGATACTAGTTTGGAAAACACTGTCGATATCCGTATCAGAGTTAAGTGCATTTGATTTTAAGTATAATCAAAATAAAAACCATTTTCTAAGGTAAAGGCTGTAGTGAGGAAATAAATGCAGTAGGTTTAAGAAAGTCAACCTGTGACATGTATTGTCACTGAGGAAAGATGAAATAGAAGCTGGAGGGAACAGTAGGCCATTTGCTTAGGACAACAGGACGTGTGCATGTCAGAAAGCAGACAGGCGGAACCAGGAGACTCAAGATGCAGGGGAGAGAGAAAATACTATTTGAAGAAAAAGGTACAAGATGGAAAAATAGCAGGTGGAAGCGCTAGCCTTTACTCAAAGGGATTTCTCTCAAACAGGAAAGAGCTAGTAAGAACCTACTGTATAGCACAGGGAATTCAGTACTCTGTAATGACTTATATGGGAAAAGAATCTTAAAAAAGTGAGTACACGTACATGTATAACTGACTCGCTTTGCTGTACACCTGAAACTAACACAACACTGTGAATCAATGATATTCCAATTAAAAACAATTTTTTTTTTTTTTGCGGTATGCGGGCCTCTCACTGTTGTGGCCTCTCCCATTGCGGAGCACAGGCTCCGGACGCGCAGGCTCAGCGGCCATGGCTCACGGGCCCAGCCGCTCCACGGCATGTGGGATCTTCCCGGACCGGGGCACGAGCCCGTGTCCCCTGCATCGGCAGGCGGACTCTCAACCACTGCGCCACCAGGGAAGCACCCACGCCCCGCCAAAAAAAATTTTTTTAATTAAAAAAAAAACAAGAAGCAGGGAAAAGAGAAAAGACTTTTAAAAACACAGATCTGAGGGCCTAGCTGAGCCATAATTAGGTAGACCTAATTAAAGCAATCGTACAGATTTCTCTAAAAATACTGAGCAAACAATATATAAAATGAAGAGGAATTCACCCAAGAACACAGGCTTAGGGATTCAAGAGCAATTTAGAACATGTTACCCAAACTCTCAATAGAAGATCTGAGCAGCAAAGGGATATAAGACGAGAAACAGCAGGAACCAAATGTCAGTTATATAAAGAAAATCAAGAAGTTCAGTGAAATTGAGGGAAGGAAAGACAACCAAGAGTGAATAAGCAAGCCTCTGTATTTTACCTTCTATAAAGATGCTATACTGATTTAGTATTGATGTTAAAATTTCAAACCTGTTTATCCCACCTGCATCAATGAATTCACTAAGACAGCAGTAGGCATAAAAAGAAGTGTAATTCAATCATGTACTAGTTTAAAACAGAGTAACAAAAATCTATCTACAATTATAAAAAAAAGTAAACCTAACCTTGGTAAAAAGTTTAACTGGATCATATCCAGTTGATTTAGCCCATTCCTTGGTGGAAATGCGTTTAATGTCACCATCTTCATTAGATGCTCTGGCTCTGGCTTCAGCTTCCATTGGTTCCCCTACAAAACAAACACCATTTTATATTCAACTGTAGTTAGTATAGTACTAAGCTCTCATCTACCCTTAGGGGAAAAGAGAGTCACTCATGGAGGTCTCCAGCATCTGACACATTCTGAGTTCAAGGAGACAGAATTATAATATGCTCATCACCATCTTTTTCTGCCTCAGTTTCTGAAGGCCATATGTAGAGCAGTTCCAAGTACAGACCTATAATCAGATCTGGGAACAACTCCTGGCTCTATTTACTAGATTTGTAAAACCTCCTTGCACAGTGTTTCCTCACAAGTAAAATGGCAGTACCCATTTTTAAAAACACATCTTAAATACATATTATCTAGCACATAACAGCAATTATTTCCCCCTGCATTAAGCTATCAATATTAAATTAGCAAAATAAAGATAGTGCTCACTAATAAGAAAATATACTCCAACTAGTTTACTCACAGGAAGCTTCAGGGTCAGCTCTGTCAGGAGACACTTCTTGATCAGCATCTTCTTCCCCAAACAACTGGCTATAATTTAAGAATAGTAAATATTTATGTACAACAAAATACTCTGAACAAAGGTTAACTTTTCCTACTTTTCTCAAAAACAACTAATTTAGTTATCTCAAATCTTTAGTAGGGATGAAAAATAAACAACTGACAAATTATGTTCCATAAACGTATTAAAACAATCTGTTTAAAACAGCTTGCAGGGACTTCCCTGGTGGCACAGTGGTTAAGAATCTGCCTGCCAATGCAGGGGACACGGGTTTGAGCCTTGGTCTGGGAAGATCCCACATGCCGCAGAGCAACTAAGCTCATGCGCCCATACTGAGCCTGTGCTCTAGAGCCCACGAGCCACAAGTACTGAGCCCATGTGCCACAACTACTGAAGCCCACACGCCTAGAGCCCATGCTCCGCCAGAAGAGAAGCTACCGCAATGAGAAGCCCACGCACCACAACAAAGAGTAGCCCCGCTCGCCACAACTAGAGAAAGCCTGCACGCAGCAACGAAGACCCAACGTAGCCAAAACTAACTAAATAAAAAAAACAAAACAAAACTGCTTCCATTCTCATTTCAACCACAACACAGGCAAGGCTAAATTTTAGTTTATTTCTAATTTTATTCTATTTATTCTATAAAATTCTAATTTTATTTCTAATGAATTATTAGTTCATTTCTGCCAGCTAGGCTCTGCAAATTCCTATGTTAAAAATCTTTGATCAAGAGACACGTGAGCAGCTTTTACATTCCAACATGGATAATATTCCACTGCCAGAATAATAATTGTGAAGTATACCTGCAGCTAGCTGTTAAACAAATACTGACCCACCTATTATGTGCGAGGCACTGGTCTAGGTGCAAGAAACTCAGCAGTGAATAAGATGGTTTTCTTTTATAAGAAATAACAGAAAAGTATTAAGCTGAAATTCTCTTTCGTTAAGCAAGTTATCCTAAGAACTGTTTAATAACTTTCCAACCATTCTTCAAGCACATAACTTATAACTTATAATAAAGCTATCTTAAAAAGCTATGTTGTTTTTTTTTTTTTGGCTGCAACACGCGGAACTTCCCCGACCAAGGATCGAACCTGTGCCCCCTGCATGGGAAGTACGGAGTCTTAACCACTGGACCACCAGGGAAGTCTGATAATAAAGCTATCTTAAAGAAATCCTTTGCACAGTAAAAATCTCAAAGATCCTGATACACTTCACAAGAAAATGGCCATTTGTTTCCCACACTGGTTGTGCCCCAAAATACAGCCCCACAACAGCATATGAGAGTTTCTATCGACTTACTTCCTCTCCGGACCTAATGTTCTGCGCCAAACTAGCAAGTATAAAATAGTATGTTACTGTGGGTTTATTCATGATTTTGCAAGTCAATCATAAAGTTAAACACTATCTTCATTTGCTTATTGCCTATTTGGGTTTCCCTTTAAGTGAAAAAATGTCTGTTAGTATTATTTTGTCAGTTTGTCTTTTTCCTATTGATTACAGGAATATATTCCAGATCACAGTTTTAGTTGCTTATATGTTACAGCTATTTCATCCCATATAACAGCTTATAATCTATACATCATTTAATGTCTCTTGATGATGAAACACTAAATGAATTTGAATGTATCAATCCTTTATTTTATAATTAACACTTTTGTATCTTGAGAAATTGTTCCTTAACCCCAAAGATAAAGATTTTCTTCTATATTAGAAAAATTTAAAGTTTTGTCTTTCACATCTGAATAATTAATCCACTTGGACTTAATTTCTATATATTGTTAATTTACATATATCGTTTGAAGTAGAGAATACAATTTTTTTCCACATTGGTAGTGAACTGCCTTCCCTTCTATTTAGTCCCTTCTTTCATCTGGGATCTACTGTGCAACCTCAGTTACAGTCTGTTTTTCTATCCCTGCACCAGCAACTCACTAAATTATTTTTACCTTATATTAAATCTTGAAATCTGTTAGAGCAAGTCCCCTCAACTTACTCTTTTCTAAGAGTGTTTTGGTTCCGCTTAGGCTTTATTCTTCCATATAAATTTTAGAATCAGCTGAACAAGTTCCAATAAAATCCCTGATGAGATTTTAATTAGAATTGCATTGAATCATATCAATATTTTATATATACAAATTAGTATAAACATATTTTTTGCTCTGTCAGCTAAGAGGGCCTAAAAGAAATGGCACCCCAGAACTATGCCTAAGCACTTGCATCTTGGTTGCTAGTATCATTCTTCAATTAAAGGAACCAGGGCTCCTTGAAGAAATGTCTAATTCTAGAGCTGAAGCAGGAAACATAAAAGATGAGCGTGGAGCATCTTGTAGTACCAGAAAGTAAGGAATTGCTCCAAAAAACCCCGACACATTGATGGCAGTATATCAAAGAGCACAAGGCCAACTGAAGAGCTCCCAGTGGCCAAAGCTGGAACAATTTGAGCAACAAAATAAAACAGTATTAGATTATAACCGAAACCATATTCAATATCAATGAGTCCACACTGATATCAATAAATGGGTGAGAAGAGACAGGACAATATAGAAAGGGGAGGGAGTAACTTTACAGTGGAGAAAACAAACACTACCTTAAAGTAATCAAGGCCTACACTAATAGTCATAAAACATGTTGACAGCATGTACCCTTCATATGATATGATGAAAATGGCACTTTACCTCTGTGATCTTTCTCCCAAAAATCCATAACCATAGTATTATCAAGAGAAAAACATCAGACAAATTCCGACAGTGGGGCATCCTAAAAAATACCTGACCAGGGACTTCCCTGGTGGTGCAGTGGTTAAGAATCCGCCTGCCAATGCAGGGGGACACGGGTTCAATCCCTGGTCCGGGAAGATCCCACGTGCTGTGGAGCAACTAAGCCCGTGCGTCACAACTACTGAGCCTGCACCCTAGAGCCTGCGCACCGCAACTACTGAGCCTGCGTGCCTAGAGCCCATGCTCCGCAACAAGAAGCCACCGCAATGAGAAGCCTGTGCACCACAATGAAGAGCAGCACCCACTCGCTGCAACTAGAGAAAGCCTGCATGCAGCAACGAAGACCCAATGCAGCGAAAAAAAAAACCTGACCAGTACTCTTCAAAACTAACAAGGTCATCAAAAACAAGCAAAGTCTTAAGAAACTGGCACAGCCCCCTTAAGGTGGGCCTAAAGACATAACTAACTATAATGGGGTATCCTGGAACAGAAAAAAAGACACTGGGCAAAAACTAAGGAGAGTTAAATAAACTATGGACTTTGGTTAATAAATAATGTATCAATATTGGCTCATTGTTATGTACGTATCAGGTTAATAAATAATGTATCAATATTGGCTCATTGTTATGTATGTATCACACTAAGATGTTAATAACAGGAAACTGGGTTTGGGAACTCTGTGCTATCTTCTCAACCGTTCTGTAAATCTGAAACTGTTCTAAAAAGTCTATTAAAAAAGAAAAAAAATGTTTGCCAAGTAAATAAAGCTTGCAAGTGTATTTCTTGTGAAAATTTGTTGTTATACCATTATATGTGTACTTTTCTGAGTGATTATACCTTAATCAAAAAATAAAGAAAACTAATGTTTGCTGTAGATTTCTAGAAAATATTTTTTATCAGGTTGATAAAGTTCTCTTCCTAGTTTACTAAGAATTTTTGTCATGAAAAGGTGTTTGCTAAATTTTACCAAATGCTTTTTCGACATCTATGAAGATTATATAGTTTCTCTTTAAATTCTTAATGAAGTAAATGCCACTTATAGATTTTTCTAGTGTTAAACCATGCTTGCATTCCTGGAATAAATACAGCTTGGTTATGGTATACTTTTGTTTTACACCATTCTAGATTTGTATGCTAATGTTTTGTATAGGATTTTTTCATCTACATTTATGAATGAGAATGTCTCACAATGTTCCTCTTATAACAGCCTTAACTGTTTTGTTTTGTTCTTTAAATAATGTATGTAGGACATCCCCGGTGGCACAGTGGTTAAGAACCCGCCTGCCAATGCAGGGGTCACGGGTTCGAGCCCTGGTCTGGGAAGATGCCGCAGATCCAGGAAGCCTGTGCACCACAACTACTGAGCCTGCGCTGTAGAGCCCACGAGTCACAACTACTGAGCCTGCAAGCCACAACTACTAAAGCCCACGCACCTAGAGCCCATGCTCCGCAACAAGAGAAGCCACTACAATGAGAAGACCGCACACCACAACAAACAGCAGCCCCTGCTCGCCGCAACTAGAGAAAGCCTGCGTGCGGCAACGAAGACCCAATGCAGCCAAAAGTAAATAAATACATAAGTAAATAAATAACAAAATGGCCTCTCTTAAAAAATAAAAAAGGTTATTTATTTATTCATGCATGCATGCACGCAGTGCCTGGTCTTAACTGGACTCTTAGTTGCAGCATGCATGCAGGATCTAGTTCCCTGACCCAGGATCGAACCTGGGCCCCCTGCATTAGGAGCACGTAGTCTTACCCAGTGGACCACCAGAGAAGTCCCCAGCCTTAACTGGTTTTGCTATCAAAGATATGATAGCCCCTGGGGGCTTCCCTGGTGGCCCAGTGGTTGAGAGTCGGCCTGCCGATGCAGGGGACACAGGTTCGTGCGGTCCGGGAAGAGCCCACATGACGCGGAGTGGCTAGGCCCATGAGCCATGGCCGCTGAGCCTGCGCATCCGGAGCCTGTGCTCTGCCAACGGGAGAGGCCACAACAGTGAGAGGCCTGCGTACCACACACACAAAAAAAGATATGATAGCCCCAAAACATGAAGTATTCCATTTTTTAAAAAAGTTTCTCTGAGACTTTATATAAGATTAGAATGATATATTCCTTGCAAATTTAGTGGAAATCACCTATAAATTCACATAGGTTTGGTGCATCAGAGAAATTTAAACCACTGATTAAATTTCCCTTTTATTTCTTTTTGAGTCAGTTTTCTAAGTTTTTAAAATGAATTTATCCAATCATTAAGTTTTTTAAATGTACTGACATAGGGACTTCCCTGGTGGTCTAGTGCTTAAGAATCCACCTTCCAATGCAGGGGATGCGGGTTCCACCCTTGGTCAGGGAACTAAGCCCACACGCAGCCTGAGTATGAGGGCCACAACTAGAGAGCCTGCATGCCACAGCAGAGGATCCTGCATGCCGCAACAAAGACCTACCGCAGCTGGGGGTGGGGGTGGGGGGAATATGTAGTGGCATAATCTTTTATTATCATCCCTTTTTTCCCCCTTATTATTCTAATCTGTGTTGAGATTATATTCCCCACTTAGTTATCTATCCCCCTCTCCTTTTTATGATCAAACTTGCCAACTTATTTTTTGCTCTTACCTCAATTATATCGTTCCTTCTAATTTTTTTGACTTTATGTTGTTCTTTTTCTAACATAAGTTGGATGCTTTGCTCATTAATGTTCACCTCTCTTCATGTGTGTAAGCCTGTATCTTTTCTTCCAACTACCACATTCAATGTATCCTACAAGTTCCACATGTAGTATTTTCAGTATTATTACGAAGTATTTTCAACTTCCATTATTTCTTTTTTAACCAATGAGTTACTTCTAAGTATGTTTTAGTATTTCCAAATACATAGATTTGTATTCATTTAGTTACATGCCTGTCTCCAGTCAGACTAAGCTTCATCATCATAAGTACAATTTCTCCAAGGTATTTAAATAAGAATGACCCCACTGTCCATTATCAGTACTAAAAATATGCCCAGAAATATATATACTCTTACTTGAACAAATATTTTGCCCAAACGATGCAATGAATAGGTTCTGAAGGTGTGTTACGAATTGTACAGCCAGGAAAAGTTCTCTGGGTTGGTTTGGGATGACATTCGTAACACTCAGTCACACCCTGCAAAGTCAGGACATGAGAAAAACATTTATCCCATCATGGTGGCTTCTCAATATTGTAATATAATCATAAACATTTCATTCATCTATATTCCAACTGTCAAGAAAATTTTAAAATATTAGTGACTCCAAAATCCTTACTTTACAGATAAGGAACTACAACATAAAAGTTAATTGAATCTACCATAGTCACAGCTAAGACTAAGCCAGGACTTCTCTGATTCCTGGCCTGGTGAGGAGAAAATACAAGTTTACCTTGATCACACTAAACAGACAGGGAAAGACAAATAACTTTCCAACCAATTATCTCTCAAAGTTGTGAAACTCAGTTATTTAAATATTATTTATAGATTTACCTTATAAGCTCCTGAAGATTAAGTGAATTTAAAGCATTAATTTCCAGATCTATCCAGATACATGGAAAAATCCTAAGCATTACCAAACCAAATACTCTTCATTTCGTTGCTAAAGGGTTATGTTTAAAGTTATACTGTAAGGAATCCTTGAAAGAAGTCCACGGCACCTGAGATAATTTTCTAAAATTTAGAATGAATATTCTTTATCTTGGCAATTCTCAATCTCAGTCTTAACACATACTAGTGTCTCAGGATCACGGTAAAGACCCCAAACCTGCAAATAATATTTTAATATAAACTGCAGCAGATGAAGTGTTTTCTCCTTAATGCCATTTCTGGTGTCCTTCCAATATGCTTTCTTGGGGGCAGTGATATGGCAAGCAGTCACCCCTCATAAACTGATATTTATAAGTCTTTGTAGAATGATATAAATTAAGCTTTCGAAGAGTAATATTAAACAGTAAAAACAACTGAAGCACAGCCACAATTTTCAATATGGAAAAACTGCCAAAGAGCAGAGAAAAATACCAAATTTCAAGTAGAGTTTAATTCCTTTTATTTTCAAAACCTGCAAAATGATTCTTCAAATGTATCTATGTTTAATTTCTTAAAAGAATTCAAAGAAAAAAGATTTGAGCAGCAAATGAATAACAATGCTGAGATTGTATAAAACTGGGTTTATGAACACACGTTTGTTCTTATTCTCTAGTTTTATCTAAATATTTGAAATATCAGTACTCACAAATACTCCAAAAATTTTTTTCAAAGTACTCTTCAGATCTATAAATCCAGACTTTAGACAAGTAACTTTTCAGAAGGCTGGTTTACCACATATCAACTACAACATGACATGTAGTCTCACGGCTACAAAGAATTTAAAAAGGCAAGTTTATTATGCTTGCCAGCCTAAGGATTTTAATATATAAGCTACATGAAACAAAATAGCACAGAGCTAAAAGATCTTTGCCCATATATCCAAAGTTTACTTCTTCCCTCCTTAAGGTCCCAAATAAATGTTTGGGAAGCAAAAAACAAACCAAACCAAACCAAACCAAAAAAAGTACTTTACCTTTTTGATAGTGGTTACTTGCCCAAGATAACCAGCAGTTCCACTCTCAATAAGAGGGACATCAGCTGCTAGACACATTCTATTAACATGGTTTCGGGCAGCTGGAAGAAAAATACTAGTTAACAGGAGTTTACCAAAAAAAAAGAAAAAAAGAAAAAAGAAATTATGTAGTTACCTTTAATTAGGATGAAATTTACCCAAACCATTTTTTATTGTTTTAATTTCATGTACAACTTTCTTATAGCTATGACCAGAGCAATACAAGTGTTATAGACATTTAAGAGACATTCAACAAAATTTCAAAGGTAAGAAATTTATATCACAAATTTACTGTAGGAGAAGCACCCCTATATATTACTTTTTAATACCAAAGTGCCATCTTCCTCTTCTATTGCTGTACCTACTTCTATTACATATGGCTAAAACATTGTTTCAACATTTTCCAACCCCTTAACTTGCTCTTATTCCAATAAAATTATCAGGTAATACATGGAAGTAAATGGAGAATGTGGAATATCAACTTTGGAACTATTTATCTTTTTTTTTTTTTTTTTTGCCTCACGGCATGCAGGGTATTAGTTCCCCGACACCTGCAGTAGAAACTCAGAGTCTCAACCACTGGACCACCAGGGAAGTCCCAACTTGGAACTATTAAGGCAGTTTAAGGTGAGGGGGAAAAAGATGAGTCTGGTTAAGAGTTATCCTCTTTCTAATGCTACTTTGTATGTTTTTTCTTTTGATATTTCTGGCCCCAAATTGTTACAAACTCATTTGACAGATGTACTTTTACATGTGGAAGTAGTTACAGAAAGAGTATTTTAAGTTATTTTCACCCCACATTCCAGACACAAAGATTTGTAAACAATAACTGGCTATATGATACTTGATTATATGAAATATCACCAACTTGTGTAAAGTTTAAATGGTCCAAAATGTGTACACGTAATAGGATCCAGTCTGATATATTTCAGCACCAGATATACCCAAAATAATTCAAGAGCCATGACTTCTATGCTAACTTTGACATCCTATTGCCTTACTCTCAAAACAGTGGTTTTCAGTCTTCATTGCCCTTTAGATCATCTGGGGAACTGTGAAAAAATATGATCTTTAGGTCCCATTTACAGAGTTTGACTCAATTGGTTTTGGGTGAAATTTGGGCACTGATATTTCTTAGATCTCCACATTCGCGAAGGAAGTCACACTGTGCTTAAGTGCTGGGATAATCTGAAACAAATATACATGCACGCAACCTATGCATCATCCTCTTTAATGATTTTAACTTCCCCTATATTCACATTAGTTCTAGTTAAAATTACAATCAATTGGCAAGCTTTAAACCTGATCTTACTTCCCTTTAGGTCTTTTAAGTTCTAACTCATAAGGACATATTTTAATTAACACTAATTTTGTAAACAACCTTGTTATGGAGGAAGGGAAATACTTAGAATTAAAAGTATTAAAATAATCTCACCTCTGTTATCTAAAGCATTCATAACCAATATAAATTGTCGAAAAAATTCCACATTATAGTCAGGGCTACAAAGTAAAACAACAACAAAAAAAAAAGGTCACCAAAACAACCGGCCTTACACATGAGCTTCACAGTATAATACAGGGTCCTAAAAAGCACATTAAAGTAATAAAAGTACAAAAATAACTGATATTAGGGGTCTCTACAATATAGATAGGTTTGATTTTTCCCCAAACACCAGAAACAGATTTAAACCACACATCTGTTTTGGCCAGCTACCTCGGGCACAGAGCAGAATCTCAAACTGGCATGACTTCGAGTCCCACCAGGCCTTCTTGGGGCAGCAAATGCCTGGGAACATACAAAGAATACATTCCCAGGATCTGCCTGGCCTGCAGCTTCACCTCACATGGTCAGGATCAGGCAGGGTTCAGGCCCCTAGGGTCCCTGCTTTTAGCAGCACTGGGAAAGCAACACAGGGTAAGGAGGTTGTAGGGCTACAGGCAAGCTTGTAGAGCAAACATCCAGAGAATGAAAAGGAAGCTGGAAACACAAATTCCCTGAGAAAGCGTAAGACTTTCTCTAATCCAGGCCTCAAACAAGAACTCATTATTTTTAAAACCACTTACTTGTGGACAACAACTATAGATAAAGGACATTTTAGACGCAGGGTTCCTTTGCCCCAACGCCTCCAAAATTATATTTTTACTCTATCTTTACCGAGATCAGAGTATATTTATGTACCATCAAAACTACTGCCCCATCACAATTCCCAGTGTTAATATTACAGAAGTCACAGTCCTAACAAACAAATTATTTTGAGAGGGAACCTTTTAAACTGAAAAAGGCCACAGCTGAAATCGATCAGAATGAGAGCAATATATTTAGAAAAGTCTGAATCATCATGTATATTGATTTCTTATAGTTTAGAATATCTCTTTATTTAAAACAAGAATATAAGGTCCTTTTAGGTTTCCAAGTAACTTATTTATTGAAAGTATTAGAGTAAATGACCTCTTATCTAAATCATTCAAATTATATATATATACACATACATATATATACACACACATATATATATGAACTGTTAAAAGAATGTCACTTATGTGGACACAACCTACTACATTTTAATTATTCTAGAAAAATTTTTAAATAAGCAGAATGACTCTGAGTTCATATATTTAGCTAATAAAAGTATTATACTTTAAAGGTTTAATTAAAAATTCACAGCAAGCACAATTTTGCAACATAATAATTAGAGCATACTTCATGATGCTGTCATGGTAGGCTATGATACTAGCTTTCGGGTAAAACTGCAGTACACTTTCTTTGGCAACCTGGAAAAACAAACAACACTAAATTACTAATTTACTAAATTACTACAACGTTTCTATCTGAATATGAAATCTATCTATGGCAGACAATAGTTATTTCACCTACTTATATACACTTGTACATGAATGGCAAGCTTCAGCAAAAATATCAAATGCAGTAACCAAGTGTCATTCATCCATTCAACAAATATTTACTAAGCATCTTCCATATATCAGAAACTGTATAAGGCACTTGGTGTGCAAAAGTGACATTAATCAAATAACCATCCAGATAAATTTAACTACAAACTATGATAAATGACACATAGAAAAACTAGAGGCTGTAATGAGTGGAAGATATGATTTAGTCTAAGAGATTTAGGAAAGCACGCCTAGAGAAAATCTGAAAAATGAAAAGGAGAAAAGAGTGAAAGTTTGCCCCAAAAGCTGGGAGAAAAGCAAAGAGAAAGATGTTTTAAAACCCTGAATCAAGATGGAACATTCAAGGAACTAAAGAAAGATCAGGATGGCTAGAACCTCAGGGGAGGCGGTTTTCTTCTAAAGGGGACAATGACAAGCTGTAGCTTCTCTTGCCCACAAACACAGGAGCAGCCAAGCTCTAGGCAATGTAGGAACACAAGGCTCATTCTAAGTAAACAATCAGAAATTTAAGAAGGGGACACCATTTACAGGATTGGGTAGAGCACTTTTATTTCCTCTGTAGATAAGAAAGGATGGCACAGTCTTCTGTCCTTTTCTAGACATCTTCTTATTCTTCATAATCCCTCAGCTAAAAAGAGACGGCTTCCCCCATATTCTCCCTCCTACTAGAGAGTCCAAATTAACCTAATACCATAAATAGAAGATCCACCAAAGGGCAGAAATATAAGTGAATAAATAGAAATGATATGAGAAATACAAAGTTACCTGAGCCTTTGATCTTCCAACATGTTTCTTTTGAAACAAAAACTGCCTGTTGAGGTTGCTGACATCAATAGTATCCAGATCAATCTACAAATGCATAAACCCCAGATAAATCACAAATTTCCTGGTATGTCTGAGCAATACGTATCACTATCCTCAGCACCCATAACCCAGAAGTTTTGATATCTGCTACATTAGGGGAGAAAATGCTTTTTGACCAATATACTAAAGTTGTTAAATTGATAAAAATAATTTAATGCGTATTAAAACAAAATTTAATTTCAGATACAACTTTCTCAAAAATATTTTAGAAAGGATGCTTTTTTTGTTCATTTGTTTAATCATACTGGCAAATATGTTAGGAAATTCCTTAGATGACAAAATGATGCTAAAAATGCATTATATTTCCATCATTTCTCTATCAATCTGATTACTTTCAAATCCAACATAATAGATCTAACTGTGCCCTGTTCTTTTTCTTAAATGATACTTGGCAAATAGATTTACTGAATTTTTGCTGCTTTCTTTAATTCAAAAGTCTTTACCCACACACAATTTCATTTACAATCATTACTTGAGGGCTGTGGAGGGAAACTTCTACACAAGGTTAGAAGTCTCACGTTTTAAGTCTTATCTAATTACTGCTTCAAAGTAAATATAAGAGAAGAAATAATTATAACTAAAACCATTTTCACTCCATTTCAATAAAGTTACATGAAGAGTAATCAAATGTTCTAACTGTGAAACACCCTAATGGTTTTGGTGAAAATCACCAAAACATATAATCACCTAACATTTTTTATCTGTGCTTTCTAAATTTACTACAAAAATTAAACCAAATAAAAAAGGATCAGCATTTATTTTTCAGGTGCCCCAATGATCATTTTGAAGAAGTATTAGTAGGTATTAGCTATGCCACATTCATATTTGGGATACAGAACTGAATGGAAAGACTAACCCTATAAAAACCAATGGAAAATGCGTAAATGCTTTTCCCCCCCAGTCACTCATTTATTAGTTCAGTCGGCCACCTCTACTTTTTTTTTTTTTTAATTCCCTGTTTCCACTACACCTTAAGATTCTATAAACTCACATCCAAATTTCAGGCTACAACTCCAATCTCTAAAAAGTTTTACATTAACAGAAATGACTTGACTCAGAATTACAGTAGCTTCCCGTCACTGTTCAACAATGCAAAAGTTAAAATCCTAACCAATACCTTTAACGAAATAATCTACGGTGATAACAATGTCACGCAGATTGCACCCAGAAGAGAGGAGCGCGAACCACAAACGAGTCCTAGGTAAGTCACTAAACCCCACAGTACCTCACTTTTCCTCTTATCTGTTAAAAATAAAATGGGGTGAAGACAGCGTTTACAAGCCTATGATGGTAGTGAAGATTAAGTGCGTTAAGGCGAGTAAACCGCGCAGGACAGCGCCGGGCTCGGGACAAGCGCTCAGTAGGTCCTGGTTGTTACCACCGCCATCCTCTGCTCTGCATATTATTTGAGTTAAGGGGGACTTCGAATTGAACACTCACAACATCCCCAAGGGACTCGAGACAATCCTCTCCTGCCTCCGGTTAAAGCTGGGGAACTGCTCTGAAGCGAAGACACGAGGACTCTTCCACACCCCAGAGCCGCCACAAATTGGCGCTGCCTGGGAGGCGGGGGACGGCTCTTCGCGGGACGCCCGGAAGACCCGGGCCCTTGGCCTCCTCAGCGTGCGGAGCGGGCCCGGCGTGCAGCGGCGCCCGCCCCGCAGCCTCCGAAGAGCTCCCCCTAGGTGGGCAGCGACGACCCCAGGGCCTCTTGGTCCGCCCCCGCACCCACAGCTCAGGTCCGGACCTCCGGGCCCCGATCCCCCGGCCCCGGCTCCACGGCCCGCCATTCAGCCCGCGCGCACGCCTGGCCCTCACCAGGTCGATGTGGGAGAAGCCGGTGAGCACGAGGTTTTTGAGGAGCTCGCAGCCGATGCCGCCCGCGCCCACCACCAGGACCCGGCCCCCGGCCACGGCCTCGGCCAGCTCCCGCGGAAGCCCCCGCGACAGTGCCATGGCGGGACAACCACGAGCCTCGGCGCAGGCGGAGGCGGGAGAACTGAGCCGCGGCCGGAAGTGAGTGGGGGAGGGGCGGCCTAGCTTCCGTTCCTGCGCACTGCGGCCGCCTGTCGGCGCTGAATGGGCGGGGCCTGGGGACCTGGCCAGTCCGCGAGCGGCCCGGACTGGGCTGGACTGTGAGCGGAAGACTCTTCACACCTCCGGCTGTACTCCAGGCTGGTAGTGCTTCGCACGGAGGCCCGTAGTTCTGCTATCCGGCTTAAGATTTATTAGATTTTTGATGTGTATTTAAAAAAAATACTTTGCAGCATATATGTAACCGAGCAAAGGCCTCTTATGCCCCAAGTGAAAAAAGCCAAACTTTGACAAGGGGAGTTTGCAGCAAAGTAAGGACTTACTGCAGGGTGCCAAGCAAGGGAGTGTGAAGCAAGCCTCAGATCCACTTCACCTTGGTCTCTGAGTTAGAGGGTTTTTTTTCTTTTTTGTTTTTCAGTACGCGGGCCTCTCACTGTTGTGGCCTCTCCCGTTGCAGAGCACAGGCTCCGGACGCGCAGGCCCAGCGGCCATGGCTCACGGGCCCAGCTGCTCCGCGGCATGTGGGATCTTCCCGCACCGGGGCAGGAACCCCGTGTCCCCTGCATCGGCAGGCGGACTCTCAACCACTGCGCCACCAGGGAAGCCCTAGGGGTTTTTTTTAAGGGTGAGGAATGGAATATTTCCTGCCACATCAGTAAACAAAGGATGTCAGTCATCAGCAATTGCAGCCCTCCATCCGTGAGCTGGTGAGCCCCAAGGAAACTCAGGAAGGAAAGAATACCTGCCATCTAGCAGCCATCAGACTGCAGCCACTCCCTACCGTGAGCCCTGAGGGAACTGAGGATGTGAAAACACAGGATACTGGCCCCAGATAGCTGAGGTGCATATCAAAGGAATGATTTCAGTGAGCCCAGACTCTTGCATCTTCCCATATATAGAAAAGCGCTAAATTCCTTAATTTGGGGTATCTGGTTTTCTTTAATTTAGAATAACCCTTTGATGCTCCAACTACCTGCCCTTTGTTGCAAAACTTCTATATAACCTGGCTCTCCCCACCCCACCACCTCCTCAGAGCAGTTTTCTCAGGGTTACTTGAGATGCTGCCTCCCGGGCTTGAAGTCCTAAAAATTCCCGCCAAATAAAACATAACTCTCAACTTTTAGGTTGTGAATTTTTTAAGTCCACAAGGGGAAGAACAAAGAGGCTGGGATTAATCATCATCTTGTGACATTTCTGTGACATTTCTTAATTGTAGTTTTGGGAGTTAGGATGTCTCTGGTTTACAGTTTTCTGGCCACGTGGCCCATGGTTCAGGAGTCTGTTAGCTCATCTTCCTCTGGAGAAACAACGTGAGTTTATACCTTAATGATGACATCTGTAATAGCAAGGTTAGTACATTAACGATGTTATCAACAACAGTAATTTTAGCCATCTGACTCTGGGTGATTAGTGTTCAGTTAGCACAGGATTGAGATCAGAGGGGATAAGAAAGGGAATAAAGTTTTGGAGAGAGATTTATCATAAACTCAGTAAAGGAACTCGATTTCCAAGGGACTCAGTTTCAGTTACAAAGTACGTCCTGGGAAAATATTGATGGTGGAAACACTCATAATATTGAATGAAAAAGATACAAGGACTTCCCTGTTGGTCCAGTGGTTAAGAATCTGCCTGCAAATGCAGGGGACGCGGGTTCCATCACTGATCAGGGAACTAAGATCCCACATGCCACGGGGAAACTAAGCCAGCACCTGCAACTACTGAGCACATGCACTCTGGAGCCTACGAGCCACAATGAAGGGCCCGGCAGGCAAAAAAAAAAAAGAAAAAGAAAAGACAAAGATACAAAACCACACATATGATTAAATTTTGTTAAAAAAAACTTTTTTTAAACAGGAAGAAAATAACCATGGTTAATATTTTTGTGTATCTGTGTGTGATGAAATTACGGATAATTTTTATTTCTCCTCTAAACTTTACTGTATTTCCCAGATGCTCATTCTCCTCAAAGAAAATGTGAATTTTAAAATCAGAAAAAATTATTAGAAGAAAAAAGGAAAAGATGGTGTGAAAGGAAAATCAAAATAGAGTACTGCCAAGAGAGCTCTCCAAAATAGAGCTGGAAGGCCACTGACAAAGTAATTTATGCATGGCTCAGCCTGGATGAAATCTGATGTTTTGACCACTTACTGTCCTAAGGAAGGCATCCAGAACATCTGCCAGAAACTTGATACTTACCCTTACCCTAATATAACTCATGACAGCCTATCTATTTATCAGATCCTTAACCTAAAACAACTCGTGACCGCCATCCCTAAGGACGAGTATTTCTTTTCTTGTGTCAGAGTACAGTCTCGTGGCTTTTGCCTTTATAAGCCCCTGACTTTTTCTCTTCCCTGGAACACTCCTTCCCTTTTAATCAAATCTGTGTCTTCCGAATTGCAATTCTTAAGACGCCAAATATACTCTTTTCTTATCTTCTTTCTTCGTTTTGTTGGTTGACAGTGGAAAACAGAGGAAAATGCTTTTGACTTCTGTGGTCTTCCTCATCAGTTGCTTGGTTCACGAACCACACACCAAGCCTGATCTGTGAGGAGTACTCAGTCTGTTGCCCTGATCCATGAGACGAAGGAAGGGCCAGGGCACCCAACCATGGTTGGGGTGGGAGGCACCCTTGCACATGCTGATGTTCCTTCCCTACTACTGGCTCTCATAAAGGCCCCCTGTGGCAGCTAAAGCTAACAGAGGTCTTCAACAAAAGGCTGACCTTCCTTCTCCCACTAGACTCACAGTGGATAGAGCCACCTTCCTTTGCTTCTTTCCTGCCTCCCTCTTCCCTTTGCCTGGGCTGGACACCTAACCCTGAGGCTTTGCTTTTCTTCGTGGGTTGGTGTGTTGTTAAAAACAAGATACAAGCTCAGAACGGAGTCGCTTATGCTAAGCCCCATGTCACCAAACTGAGACTTAATTACAGTTTCGGCTCTCCCAGAAATAGAATCTTAAACCATCAATCAGGAATCACCGGATCAGCACTGGTTAGGTAATCTACCTGAGAGACCCCTGCCGTCCCCTAAAGGAAAGTAACTTGGCAGTAACCAACCCCCTTTTTTGCTGATAAAACTTTCTTGTTCCTGTCCCTTTCTGCCTGTAAAAGTCATTTTGTTTAGCTCCTTGAAGCTCCTTCCTTTCTGCTAGATTGGGTGCTGCATGGTTCCAATTGAGTTTTGCTCAAATAAATTCTTATGCCTCAGTTTATCTTTGAACAGTGTGTATAAAGTGTAAAATGCTTGCCCACCTTAACAAATTCAAACAGGATGCAAGTGCAGGAAGTCAACACTGAAAAGCACCACTCACAAAACTGCACACCTAATCCTACTCCTCAGGGCCTTGCTGGTGTTTGTATTTCCAGATCTAGATCTTTTACACAGCACTATGAAGAGTTTTACATTTAAGTGGGTCCACACTAAGCTTGTTTTCTCATATCTTGCTTCCTTAACAATATGTCACAAACATTATTTCTATGGGATCATGGGAAACGCCCCTGCTAATCTGTACTCTATTTTGGTAAGACCTCATACAAACATGTATAACTAGATTCAAGAACATGTTTGGTTGGAAGCACAAGTTGTCTCCACCTAAAAGTCAGCCACATTACACCTAGCTCAGATATCTGCAAATGTCTGTATCAACAGTTTAAAGCAACAATCCTACCCCATCCTCTCATCAAAAGAGGGTACTCTCTGGCCATTTAAATAAATCCAAAGTGATATACCTGCAAATATAAGCAGTATGTTTTCTGCTCCAGTTGGAGTGAGTGGTCTGACAGTCTGAGGGATTCTCCACCCACAACAGAAGTGCCACAGGGGAACCGGTAGTAACGTCTCCAGCATGACAGAGGAGGAATCAAAACCTCTCTCTGCAGGTCCACACTCAGCCTCAGCCCTGCAAACCCAGTGATCCTGAAATATCACTGACCAACACCTTCGCTTTCTTCTACACAGCCAGCCACTTTCCCCGAGGTGCCTCCCACCCTCCCAGGAAAGGGGGAGAGGGCAGGGCAGCATCAGGTAGGGTTCTCACCAGTCACACACTGCCCAAGAGAACCACATCTCATGATAATATGGGCCTAATGTGTTATTTACCAAAGTTTATTAACATAAATCAACCAAATTGTTTATGTTAATACCCAGTTTCCTCATCTATGCAGGCAAACAGTAGGTCTGTACACAGCTGGTGGAGGTGTTTTCATGCTGCTGTCAAGGGGTAGCAGAATGGAAGCAGCTGAAAACATAAAAACTAAATGGAGAAAGGGGAGATTGGAGAGGTAGACAGCTTGATGGAAGGACAATGTCTGGAAGAGAGAAAGGGCCCCCTTCCTGTGATGCTTTAGGGGCAGGAGGTGAGGGCGGAGAGCCTGGGGTGGGGG
Source organism: Phocoena phocoena (assembly GCF_963924675.1). NCBI lineage: Eukaryota > Metazoa > Chordata > Mammalia > Artiodactyla > Phocoenidae > Phocoena > Phocoena phocoena. The sequence continues at coordinate 16,638,295 of NC_089238.1, forward strand.
AATACCAGGCGGGTATAAACAGCTCATGTCACAGGACAGGAGCCTCAAGCAGCCGGAGCAGTTCCAGTAGTTTGCTCTGTCAGCACCCAGGGACAGCAAAAGTGCCAAGGCTGCAGGGGTAGTACGTGGCTGGCTGCGCTCATGGCTCTCCAGCTGCTCTCCCTCCTAGAACCCACCAGTCTGCTTACATAGGATCACCTGCCCTCTGGGCTACAGAGGAGCCACATTCTGAGCTGCCACTGTGGACACAGGCCACTGACCCTGGAAGGGTTAACCAGCCCACAGCTGCGAGGTTCTAGTCCTGGCTCCAGACCCATCAGGGGTGTCAAAAAGCAAAAAGAGCTTTTTCGTCTCGGTCGCTGACATGCCATCCAGACTAAGGAAGACCCGGAAACTTAGGGGGCACGTGAGCCACGGCCACGGCCGCATCGGCAAACACCGGAAGCACCCGGGAGGCCGCGGTAATGCTGGTGGCATGCATCACCACAGGATCAACTTCGACAAATATCACCCAGGATACTTTGGGAAAGTTGGTATGAGGCATTACCACTTAAAGAGGAACCAGAGCTTCTGCCCAACTGTCAACCTTGATAAATTGTGGACCTTGGTCAGTGAGCAGACACGGGTAAATGCTGCCAAGAACAAGACTGGAGCTGCTCCTATCATTGATGTGGTGCGATCGGGTTACTACAGAGTTCTGGGGAAGGGAAAGCTCCCAAAGCAGCCTGTCATCGTGAAGGCCAAATTCTTCAGCAGAAGAGCTGAGGAGAAGATTAAGGGTGTCGGTGGGGCTTGTGTCCTGGTAGCTTGAAGCCACGTGGTGGGAGATTCATTAAATGATAACAAGTGCTTTTCAAAAAAAAAAAAAAAAAAAAAAGCAAAAAGAAACAAGAGCTAATAAATTGTGAGTCAAAATGAGGTAAAAACACAATTTAAACATTAAAATTTGCTTTAATTTATATAAACAAAAGGAAAGGGCTTCCCAGGTGGCACAGTGATTAAGAATACGCCCTGGTCCAGGAAGATCCCACATGCCACAGAGCAACTAAGCCCATGGGCCACAACTACTGAGCCTGTGCTCTAGAGCCCGTGCTCCACAACAAGAGAAGCCACCACAATGAGAAGCCCATGCACTGCAATGAAGAGTAGCCCCCACTCTCCGCAACTAGAGAAAGCCCACATGCAGCAACAAAGACCTAACGCAGCCAAAAATGAAAACAAACAAACAAACAAAAAAAACACAAAAGGAAATGCACTACTTAAATAATAATTCATCTGGGTCCTCTTGGATAATACAAAATTCTTCCACGGGAGTCTGATGATTTTGAGGCCAGCAACTCTTCTCACATGTGTATATTAGAATGGTTCCGAATTCCACAGAAAGACCTGAAAAATACAACATATTCAGGATTCCAACAAGGAGAAGACTTGTGAGATACACTCAATATTCAAAGTTTGCCCTGTTTGGGGAAAGCATCTTAGGAACTTGTGTAGAAATCAGCGATTTTTAGAACATGGCTGCTGTCATCTGCCGATGCCGGCCTTCAGCTGCAACATTTCCAGCCTCCAGCCAACCCTGCTCACTTCAGACTGGTCCCCACAATCTGAATTGGTTCTGGCAAGTCCATCCTGTTACTAAAGGCAGTGGTTTTTGTATACTGACAGACTCCCTCGGTTTGTCTCATGTCTGAAGTCAAGGGGAGATTCTGTCAGCAACCAAAGACCTCTGTTCAGTCCTGAATGGCAGGTTCTTCTTCCAGTTCCAGGGCTTGTTCCTGTACTTGGTGCTCCTAAGTGTATAGTCATACCACCCCTTCGATTGTCTAGTTGGTGAATATGTTGTGCAGTGTTAAATACATCGCACCCTCAAAGCCGTTTGCCCATTTTGTCTTTATTTCAAAAATCTGAACAAATGGCTAGCATATACTTGAACTCTTGGTGAAATTTAAATGTTAATAGAATAGTATACCCATCAAAAAAAATTTTTTTTCAAAGTTTGCTTAGTGGATAGAGCCCAGACTCTGGAACAAGATTGCTGGAGCTTAAACCCCAGCTCTACCACCCTGAGCAAGTGATTTCATCTCTATGTTATAATGACTATATTTATCATGATGACAAGATTGCTGTAAGGAGGAGTAAACAAGCCAATACATGTAAGATACTTAGAACAGAGCCTGGCACATCTTAAGTGTTAACTGTTAGCAATTAGAAGAAAATACAAAGGAAGGGAAAAGATGGCTCAATATGAGGATAATTGGCGTTGCCACAGGCAGTGAGTCCACCTTACACACTGAAAAAATAATTACTTAAAGCAAAAACAGTGCTCACTAGTTTTCAGTCACAATACAGTTGCAGTATTCCTACAAAAAGTGACTGTTGATTGCAAAAAAAACCCACAGATTTATCAGTAAAATATATTTTTTTTAAAAAATGTTTATTTATTTATTTGGCTGCATTGGGTCTTAGTTACGGCATGTGAGATCTTTAGTTGTGGCATGCGAACTCTTAGGTGTGGCATGTGGGATCTACTTCCCTGACCAGGGACCGAACCCAGGCCCCCTGCACTGGGAGCACAGAGTCCCAGCCACTAGACCACCAGGGAAGTCCCAGTAAAATATACTTTGAAAATAAACAAAAAATCTCAATTAGTCTTCATTGCAAATGTCTAGACTATCTGACATTGAAGATCATTTTAAAATACGTCACACTGACAGAACACTACCTCCAAGAAAGGATACAGGCAAAAAGGAGAAAATAAATCGTAAGAATTTATAGAAGTTTATTGATGGATGGAGCCACGAAGAATGTCATCAAGAGAACATGAGCAACAAGAACTCCTGCTGAAATCAGAATAGGAAATCAGGAGTGAAAAGGAGCAGCTGGGCAACTGGTTTGCAGCAGCAAAAGAAAAATACTTTTTAAAAATGTAGACAGCAATAATGGAAAGAAAATCAAAGACAGTACAAAGAAAGGCCAAACTAGAGCTGATTTTGAAAAACTACCGTGGTGAATTTGAGATAATTCCCAACTAGAAAGAGCAACAGGCAGTTTTCAGAGGGCATTAGAAGGCTGACACTCAGTACTAGTAACCACCAGGAGATCAAAGAGGGAGGTGTAAGGAATCAGAAAGAATAAAATACCAAGGAGCTGAGTATTATACATGAGCCCAGAGACCTGCCACATTTGGGGGATGAGGGAGCGGGAGGAGAAAGACACGGCATATGGAGATCAAAACAGTCCCATTACACATCCAGTGAAAAACATCAGAAATCACAAGAAACAGAAAAGACAGGTGAAACTTAATTACAGGTAGAAAAAAAGGCTTGAGAGAATCTCAATGAATGTAGAGGGAAAGGGAAAAGCATGCATTTGAGAGGAGAAAGGTGACCAAAGCAACTGGTGTTGCTTCCGTAGAAAAGCTACAAATTCAACAGAAAAGATACTCAGAAATAAAAAGGAAGAAAAACTAAATATATAGGTCGGAAGACCTATCCTGTCCCACAATAAAAGGATTATAGAACAATGGGATGGCAAGACATATGTTAGTTCAGTGCCTGGACTTCATAAATAAATAAAATTCTACAGGCATCCTAGCATAAAGTTAGTTACAAAGGTGGCGGCGGTGGGGCGGGGTGGAAATCAGTCCACCCTCAGACTTCTACAAAGCAACAATCAATGCCAAAACATACTTCTCAGTGAGACGCAGCCATGGGAGATGACAGGAGGTACCAGATGAAGGGACTGGCGGGGCTCTCACTGTTGACAGCATGGGCGATTACAAAGTTTTGAAGAAAGAAAGTGGGGCTTAAGAACTTTATACATAAGCTGTCCTTCAAATATAAAGGCAGACCAGCACACACATTCTAAAGTAAGAACAACACCTACGAGCCCTCTTTGAGGCTATTACTTGATAGATTCCAGCTAGGAGAGAACAGTCAAAATAAAGAATTCATGGGCTAAACAGCTATGAGAATTATGGCTATAGAATACAGACTTGAAGACCTTGATAAAGCAAAAATGATACTCAAATATTTGGAGATGGAGTAGGGTATACATTTCCTTATCTATTATAGTAAAGATAATGCATACTATTCAAAATTGAAATACAGAATGAATATAATTCTCTTAATTTCAGAGGATCTTTTAGAAACTAGGGCCTCTTGAATAAAGAACCCATTACCTAGGAACTTCCCTGGTGGCGCAGTGGTTAAGAATCTGCCTGCCAATGCAGGGGACACAGGTTCAAGCCCTGCTCTGGGAAGATCCCACAGGCCACAGAGCAACTAAGCCTGTGCACCACAACTACTGAGCCTACGCTCTGGAGCCCGCGAGCCACAACTACTGAAGCCCACGTGCCTAGAGCCCGTGCTCCGCAACAAGAGAAGCCACCGCAACGAGAAGCCCGGGCACCGTAACGAAGAGTAGCCCCGGCTTGCCACAACTAGAAAAAGCCCGCACGCAGCAACAAAGACCCAACGCAGCCATTACATAAATAAATAAATTAAAACGAAGTACATGGTAAGGATTTCCTGGGTATGACAGCAAAACACAGGCAACAAAAGAAAAAACAGAGAAATTGGACTATATCAAAATTAAAAACTTACGTGCATCAAAGGACACAATCAGTGGAATGGGAGAAAATATTTGCAAATCATATCTGATAAGGAGTTAACATCTAGAATATATAAGCAGCTCCTACAACTCAACAACAAAAAATAAATATGCCGATTAAAAAATGGACAAAGGGGGCTTCCCTGGTGGCGCAGTGGTTGAGAGTCCGCCTGCCGATGCAGGGGACATGGGTTCGTGCCCCAGTCCGGGAAGATGCCACATGCCGCAGAGCGGCTGGGCGCGTGAGCCATGGCCGCTGAGCCTGCGCGTCTGGAGCCTGTGCTCCGCAACGGGAGAGGCCACAACAGTAAGAGGCCCGCGTACCGCAAAAAAAAATGGACAAAGGACTTGCATAGGCATTTACATAAAGTGATATGAAAATGACTAATAAGTCATTAATATGAAAAGATGCTCAACATCACTAATCATTAGGGAAATGGAAATCAAAACCATCAGGTAGCACCTCACACCTATTAGGATGGCTACTATGAAAAACACAGAAAATACGTGTTGGTGAGGATATGGAGGAACTGGAACTCTTGTGCACTGTTGACTGGGAATATAAAATGGTGCAGCCACTATGGAAAACAGTATGGTGGTTCTTCGAAAAAATAAAATGAAATACAATTACCATACGATCCAGCAATTCCACTTCTGGGTATATAACCAAAAGAAATGAAAGCAGGATCTCAAAGAGATATTTGTATACCCATGTTTATTGCAGCATTATTCATAATAGCCAAGAGGTAGAAGCAAGTGTCCATCAACGAACGAACAGATAAACAAAATCGGTATATACATATGATAGAATATTTATTCAGCCTTAAGAAGGAAGGAAATTCTGACACATGCTAGCTACCATGGATGAACCTTAAGGACATTATGCTAAGTGAAGTAAGGCAATAACAAAAGGGCAAATACTATAATTCTACTTATATGAAGTACCTACAGTAGTCAAATTCATAGAAATAGAAAGTAGAGTGGTGGTTACCAGGGGTTGTGGGGAGTTGTTTGATGGGTACAGAGCTTCAGATTTGAAAGATGAAAAAGTTATGGAGATCCGTGTCACAACAATGTAAGTAAACTTAACATTGCATGGAGTAATGATTTAAATATTTTACAAAGCCATCTCCTAGAAAAACAACTAGGAGATAGACTTTTTGACTTAGAATTTTAAAAAGAAAAGAAAAAAAACAACAATAAAGACTGAGAGAAACCCATACATTTTTGAACTGTGAAAACCTAACACAAAAGTAGTTAAAAAAACAAAAAAGAGGAAGATGTGTAACAAACAAGGAAGAGGTAGAATAAATACCTCAGCAAGAAAAATATGAAGATCTCAAAAAGTTAAGGGCTCACAGGATTGGTGTCAATAACATTAATTTGTAGAAATACTGGTTAAAAAAACACATGCAACAGGAAAAATTTCAACTACATATTATCAATACATAAAAGGGCAAAATAAAACTAACGTGGGCTTCCCTGGTAGCGCAGTGGCTGAGAGTCTGCCTGCCGATGCACGGGACACGGGTTCGTGCCCTGGTCCGGGAAGATCCCACATGCCGCGGAGCGGCTGGGCCTGTGAGCCATGGCCGCTGAGCCTGTGCATCCAGAGCCTGTGCTCTGCAACGGGAGAGGCCACAACAGTGAGAGGCCTGCGTACCACAAAAATAAATAAATAGATAAATAAAACTAACGTTTTTTCCTAAAGAATGAATGTTCATTATTTAAGTTGGCTTAATTACCTCCATTGGGACTTCCCTGATGGTCCAGTGGTTAAGAAACCACCTTCCAATGCAGGGGATGCCAGTTCGATCCCTGGTCAGAGAACTAAGATCCCACATGCTGCGGGGCAACTAAACCCGTGCACCACAACTACTGAGCCCACGTGCCACAAGAGGGAAGCCCACGCACCGCAACAAAGATCCCGAGTGCCGCAACTAACACCCGACACAGCCAAAAAATAAATATTTTTTAAAAATTGGTTTTCCTCCATTAAACCTAACTGTTATAATTGTCACTTTGCTGTCATAACTGTTGTCCCTGTCATCCTTACAAGGATCACCAAAGGCATTATGAGTTTGTGCAGCTGCTTACACGGTGTTTTTCTTAATTAAAACATGATTCACATGCCATAAAATTTACCATTCTAAAGCTACAGTTCATTGGGTTTTAGCATATTCACATAGTTATACAAACATCTCCACTATCAGATTCCAGAACATTTTCATCACCCCAGAAAGACACCCCAGGCCCATACCTGTTAGCAGTCACTCCCCATTCTCTCCTGCCTCCAGGTACAAGCAACCACTAATCTTCTCTTTCAATGGATTTGCCTATTATGGACATTTCATATAAAAGGAATCATATAATTTGTAGCCTTTTGTGTCTGGCTTCTTTCACTTAGCATAATGTTTTCAAGGCACAACTATTTGTAGCACGTTTATCATGTAGTACTTCCTTTCTTTTCATGGCAGATAATACTCACTGGAGATACCACATTTTGTTTGTATACTGATTTGTTGATGAACATTTCAGTTACTTCCACTTTTTGGGTATTTCCAATAATGCTGATACGGGCATTTGTGTACAGGTTTTGGTGTACGTATGTTTTCAATTCTTTTGGGTGGAATTGCTAGGTTATGACGTTTTAACAATAATATTTGCAAAACTTTTCCAAAATTTTGTACCAGATGCTGCAAAAGATGCTGGGACATCAACAACCTCCTATGTGGCTGATGGCAACAGAAACTGGTAGATACCTACCAAGCAACAATGTGCTAAACATGACTTAAATAATACTTGTATACACAGCTATTAAAAAGAACTCAAAGGGACTTCCCTGATGACACAGTGGTTAAGAATCTGCCTGCCAATGCAGGGTTCACGGGTTCAAGCCCTACTCTGGGAAGGCCCCACATGCCACGGAGCAACTAAGCCCATGCGCCACAACTACTGAGCCTGCACTCTAGAGCCCGTGAGCCATAACTTCTGAGCCCACATGCCACAGCTACCGAGGCCTGTGTGCCTAGAGCCCATGCTCCACAACAAAACAAGCCACCACAATGAGAAGCCCGCACACCGCAACGAAGAGTAGCCCCTGCTAGCCACAACTAGAGAAAGTCCACACACAGCAACAAAGACCCAACGTGGCCAAAAATAAATAATTAAATAAATTTGTTAAGAAAAAAAAAAAGAATGCAAAAAAATAGGATTAGACAGGCACTTCTTCAACCTGATGAGAGCATTTACAAAAATCCTACAGTTAACAAGTTACTAAGTTACCTAACGATTAAAGACTGACTGCTTTACTCCTATGATCAGAAATATGACAAGGATGTCTGCTCTCATATTTACATTCAACACTGTACTGAGGTTCTAGTCAGTGCAGTAGGCAAAAAATAAATAAATCAAATAAAGAAGAAAAGAGAAAGAAAAAGAAAAAAAAAGACAGCCAGCTAAGGAAAGGAAGAAGTAACTATCTTCATCCCCAAACGACATGACTGTCTATGTTCAAAACCTGACATAATCAACAAAATAATCAACAGAACAGTTGCAGGGCACAAGATCAGAATACAAAAATCAATTGTGGAAATAATGTCAAGGAACATGGCAGAGTAGGAAGCTCTAGGAATCTGACCTCGCACTAAGGCAGCTACTGAGCTGGAAGAACTGTCTGAAACTATCTATTTTGGAACTCTGGAGTCTAGTGAAATACTTCATCATCCAGTTAGAGCTCGATTAAGACACTGGTAAGTTTTAGAGATTTTCCTTCTTTCATTTAGCAACTAGCTCCAACACCATATCCAAGAAGCTCAACAAACTTCAAGCAGTAAAAACTCAGAGATCCACACCAGACACACGGTAGTCAAATGTTAAATTGACAAACTGTTAAAACTCAAAGACAAAAGGGTAACTTTGAAAGCAGCAAGACAGAAGTGACTAGCTGCATACAAGATAGCCTCAATAAGATTTAACAGTTGATTTCTCAGAAACCATGAAAGCCAGGAGGCAATAGGATGACACATTTCATCCTGAAAGACTGTAAATAAAGAATTATGTATCTGTCAAAACTATCTTTCAAAATTGAAGGAGAATTAAGATATTACCAGATTTTCTTTCTTTTTTTTTTTTTTAAAGCTGAGGGAGTTCATAACAGTAGATTTTCCCTGTAAGAAATGCTAGGGGCTTCCCTGGTGGCGCAGTGGTTAAGAATCCACCTGCCAATGCAAGGTACACGGGTTCTATCCCTGGCCTGGGAAGATCTTACATGCCGCGGAGCAACTAAGCCCACGCGCCACAACTACTGAGCCTATGCTCTAGAACCCATGAACCACAACTACTGAGCCCGCGTGCCACAGCTACTGAAGCCCGCACACGTAGAGTGCATGCTCTGCAACAAGAGAAGCCACCGCAATGAGAAGCCTGCGCACCACAACGAAGGGTAGTCCCTGCTTGCTGCAACTAGAGAAGGCCCATGCGCAGCAACGAAGACCCAACATAGCCAAAAATAAAAACAAACAAATAAATAAATAAATTTATATATATAAAAAAAAAGAAATGCTAAAAGGAGTTCTCCAGGTTGAAATTAAAGGATACTAGACAGTAACTCAAAAACAGGAAAAATAAAGAACTTCATAAAGGACAGCTTTATTATACATCTGGTTTAGTCTGTAACTTCTTTCTCCTATACAATTTAACAAGCAAATGCATAAAATAGCAATTATGAATCTATGTTAAGAGACATACAAGGTATAAAGATATAATCTGTGATGTTAAAAATATAAAGGGAAAAGAATAGATGTATATAGAAGTAGAAGTGTTTGCATACTACTGAAAGAAAGCTGGTATTATTCAAACTAGGTTGCTAAAATTTTAAGACGTTAATTGCAAAGTAGTCACTAAGTAAAATACTAAAAAATACAGTAAGTCCCCTACCTATGAACCTTCAAGTTGCGAACTTTCAAAGATGCAAACGTGTGTTCCATCAACATCAGGCGTGAGTGAAATTGCCATTGCCCTCCATTTCCTATTGCTGACGATCCTTCAGCTCTACTATCTCCCACCTCCTCTCCCTCCTCCAGTCAGTAACTCCTCTTGCCTGTTCACTCGATGCCAGCCCCTGTACGCCAGCTGTTGTACTGGACTACTGTACTTTTCAAGGTACTGTACTGTAAGATTTTAAATGTTTTCTTTATTTTTTGTGTTTCTTTTTTGTGTATTATTTTTGTGAAAAGTATTACAAACCTATTACAGTATAGTACTATATAGCAGATTGTGTTAGTTGGGTATCTAGGCTAACTTTGTTGGACTTACGAACAAATTGGACTTACAAACACGCTCTCAGAAAGGAGCTCATTCATATGTAGGAGACTTACTGTATACAGACAATGAAAGAAGGGAATCTAAATGGTATACTACAATAAAGTCACCTAAATACCAAAAAAGGGCAATAATGGAAGAACTGAGGAACAAAAATATTATAAGACATACAGAAAATAGCTAAATGGCTGAAGTAAATCCTTTATCAGTAATGACATTAAATGTACATGGATTAAACTCTCCTATTTAAAAAAAAGCATTGACAGATGGGATATAAAAAAATAATAAAATAACACTAATCTATATACTATTAGAAATACTCTCTTTAGATAATAGGGACACAAAGAGGATGAAAGCAAAAGGATAGAAAAAGATATTCTAGGCAAACAGTAACTAAAAGAGAGCTAGGTTGGCTATCTTTTTCTTTCTTTTTTTTTTTTTTTTTTGCGGTACACGGGCCTCTCACTGTTGTGGCCTCTCCCGTTGCAGAGCACAGGCTCCGGACGTGCAGGCTCAGCGGCCATGGCTCACAGGCCCAGCCGCTCCACGGCATGTGGGATCTTCCCGGACCGGGGCATGAACCCGTGTTCCCTGCATCGGCAGGCGGACTCTCAACCACTGCGCCACCAGGGAAGCCCTGGCTATCTTATTGTTAGACAAAACTTCAAATAAAAAGTGGTTACAAGAGACAAACAGGGACATTATGTGTTGATAAAAGGTTCAATAGGGCAAGAAAATATAATAATTATAAACATATAAGCTTCTATGTGCAGAGACCCTAAATATATGAAGCAAAAATTGAAAGATTTAAAGAGAGAAATAGACAGTGCTACAATAATACTTGACATCAATAACTCACTTATATGGGCTTCCCTGGTGGCGCAGTGATTGAGCGTTCGCCTGCCGATGCAGGGGACATGGGTTTGTGCCCCAGTCCAGGAGGATCCCACATGCCGTGGAGCGGCTGGGTCCATGAGCCATGGCCACTAAGTCTGCGCGTCCAGAGCCTGTGCTCCGCAACGGGAGAGGCCACAACAGTGAGAGGCCCACGTACGGCAAAAAAAGCAACAACAACAACAACAAAAAACTAACTCACTTATAATAATAAATAAAACAACCAGAGAGAAGATCAATAAGGAAACAGTAGGTCTGACAATGCAATAGTTTGACAACTGGAACTAACAGACACATAAAGAACACACCATTCAACACTACGTTCTTTTCAAGTGCACAAAGAACATCTCTAGGATATACCATAAGTCTCAATTAATTGAAGAAGACTTACCTCATACTAAGTATCTTTACTGATCACAATGAAATGAAACTAGAAATCAATAACAGGACAAAAACTGGAAAATTCACAAATACGTGAAAAATAAACAGAACATTTTTAAACAACCAACAGGTCAAAAAAGAAATCAAAAAGGAAATTAGACAATACCTTGAGACAAACGAAAATGAAAGCACAACATACCAAACTGCAGTGAAAGCAGTGCTAAGAGGAAATTTTCAGATATAAGCACACACAATAAAAACAAAGAAAGATCTCAAGTCAATGACCTAAATGGTCTATACCTTAAGGAACTAGAAAAAGACCACACTATCAAAACCAGCAGAAGAAAGGAAAAAATAAAGACTAGAGCAGAATTCTTTTTTAAATGGAGAATATAAAAACAATAGAGAAAACCCCACAGAACCAAAAGTTTGCTCTTTGTAAAGATCAACAAAATTGACAAATCTTTAGCTAGAATGACTAAGAAAAAGAGAAGACTCAAATTACTAAAACCAGAAATGAAAGTAGAAACATTGGGACTTCCCTGGTGGCGCAGTGGTTAAGAATCCACCTGCCAATGCAAGGGACATGGGTTTGAGTCCTGGTCTGGGAAGATCCCACATGCCGTGGAGCAACTAAGCCCATGTGCCACAACTACTGAGCCTGCACTCTAGAGCCCTCAAGCCACAACTACTGAGCCCACATGCCACAACTACTGAAGCCCGTGCTCTGCAAGAGAAGCCACCTCAATGAGAAGCCCGCACACCGCAATGAAGAGTAGCCCCCACTTGCTGCAACTAGAGAAAGCCCGTGTGCAGCAACGAAGACCCAACACAGCCAAAAATAAAAAAAAATTAGGGCTCCCCTGGTGGCACAGTGGTTGAGAGTCTGCCTGCCAACGCACAGGACACGGGTTCAAGCCCTGGTCTGGGAAGATCCCACGTGCCATGGAGCAACTAGGCCCGTGAGCCACAACTACTGAGCCTGGGCATCTGGAGCCTGTGCTCCGCAACAAGAGAGGCCGCGATAGTGAGAGGCCTGCGCACCGCGATGAAGAGGGGCCCCCGCTTGCCGCAACTAAAGAAAGCCCTCGCACAGAAACGAAGACCCAACACAGCCAAAAATAAATAAATAAAATACTGAATACATAACTACTTTAAAAAAAAAAAGTAGAAACATTAAGACAAATTTCATAGAAATAAAAGATTATAAGAGAATAATATGAACAGTTGTATACCAACAAATTGAATAACCTAAACGAAATGATAAACTCCTAGAAACATGCAATCTACCAAAACTGACTCAAGAAGAAACAGAAAATTTGAATAGACCTATAGCAAGGAAATTGAATGAGTAATCAAAACCCTTCCAGTAAAGAAAAGCCAAGGGGCTTCCCTGGTAGCACAGTGGTTAAGAATCCACCTGCCAATGCAGGGGACACAGGTTCAAGCCCTGGTCCAGGAAGATCCCACGCCCGCGCACCACAATGAAGAGTAGTCCCCACTCACCACAACTAGAGAAAGCCCGTGCACAGCAACAAAGACCCAACGCAGCCAAAGATAAATAAATAAAATAAAGAAATTTATAAAGAAAAGCCAAGGACTAGAGGATATAACTAGTAAATGTTACAAAACATTTGAAGAAGAATAAACACCAATCCTTATTTAAGTCTCCCAAAAAATTGAATAGAAGGGACTACTTACTCATTCTCTGAGGCTAGTATTATCCTAATACCAAAGCCAGACAGAGATATTAAAAGAAAAGTACAAACCAATGTCCCTTATATGGATGCAAAAATCCTCAACAAAATACTAGCAAACCAAATCCAGGAGCTTATAAAAAGGTTTATATGCTATGATCCAATGGGATTTATCCCAAGAATGGAAAGATGTTTAAACATACCAAAATCAATATAATATACCACATTAACAGAATCCACAGAATTACCATGATCATCTCAACTGATGCAGAAAAAAAGCATTTGACAAAATTCAATACTCTGTAGTGATAAAAATCACTCAATAAACTAGAAATAGAAGGTAAATTCCTCAATCTGAAAAAGGCCATACACATGAAAAACTCACAGCTAACTTAATACTAATGGTGAAAAACTAAAAGCTATTCCCCTAAGACCAGGAACAAGTAAAGGATGCCTACTTTTACTTTTGTAACTTCTATTCGATACAGAAGTTCTATATAGAGCGATTGAACAAGAAAAATAAAAGGCATACAAGTCAGAAAGAAGGAAGTAAAATTATCTCTGTTGGGGACTTCCCAGGTGGTCCAGTGGGTAAGACTCCATGCTCCCAATGCAGGAGGCCTGGGTTCAATCCCTGGTCAGGGAACTAGATCCCACATGCATGCCACAACTAAGAGTTCACATGCCGCAACTAAGAAGCCCACATGCTGCAACTAAAGATCCCGCATGTCGCAACAAAGATCCTGTGTGCTACAGCTAAGACCCAGCACAGCCAAAATAAATAAATATTTTAAAAATAAAAAAATAAAATTATCTCTCTTGCAGATGACGTGATCTTTTTTTCCCAAGAATACTTGTTTTTTTAAGTTTATTTCTTTTTAATTTATTTAATTAATTTATTATTTTAGTTTTGGCTACATTGGGTCTTTGTTGCTGTGCATGGGCTTTCTCTAGTTGCAGCGAGTAGGGGCTACTCTTTTTCTTTTCTTTTTTTTTAATTTTCTTTTTTATTTTTTTGGCTGCATTGGGTCTTCATCGTTACACGTGGGCTTTCTCTAGTTGCGGCAAGCGGGGGCTACTCTTCATTGCAGTGCGCGGGCTTCTCATTGCGGTGGCTTCTCCTGTTGCAGAGCACAGGCTCTAGGCACACGGGCTTCAGTAGTTGAAGCACGCAGGCTTCAGTAGTTGTGGCACACAGGCTCTAGAGTGCAGGCTCAGTAGTTGTGGCACACGGGCTCAGCAGTTGTGGCTCGCGGGCTCCAGAACGCAGGCTCAGTAGTTGTGGTGCATGGGCTTAGTTACTCCGCAGCATGTGGGATCTTCCCAGACCATAGACTGAACCCGTGTCCTCTGTGTTGACAGGCGGATTCTTAACCACTGCACCACCAGGGAAATCTGACAGGGGGCTACTCTTCATTGCAGTGTATGGGCTTCTCATTGAGGTGGCTTTTCTTGTTGTGGAGCATGGGCTCTGGGCACGCAGGCTTCAGTAGTTGTGGCACGTGGGCTCTAGAGTGCAGGCTCAGTAGTTGTGGCACACAGGCTTAGTTACTCCACAGCATGTGGGATCTTCCCGGACCAGGGCTCGAACCCGTGTCCCCTGCATTGGCAGGGGGATTCTTAACCACTGCGCCACCAGGGAAATCCCAAGAATGCTTGTTTTTATTTTGTCTTTGTCTCCATACTTACATTTCCACACTAACAGATCAAAATCAAATTATCTTCAACTCAAATATTCATATTAGAATAATGGTAACAGAATTTCTGACCACAAAGATTCAGTGTTTCATCTTGATGTTTTCTAATCAGAATTGTTTAAAAAATACCTAGAACTCAACAGTTCCTAGGATAGTTACCAGAAAGTGACAAAAATTTTTTTTTTTTTTTGGCTGCACTCCACAGCTTGCAGAACTTCCCTAATGAGGGATCAAACCCGTGTCCTTAAGCACCGGAGTCTTAACCACTGGACCACCAGGGAAGCCCCCAAAACTGACAAATTTAAAGAAACAAAAATAGTAGACAATCCTGCAAGTGATTTTAGTTGTTGCTATATTTTGTCCCGGGAACAAGTCACCTCTTAGAAAAACTACTCCAAGATCAAAGCCTGAAATGACTTTCAGTGTAGTAAAAAAAAAATTACATGTTATTATAATGTCCATACACCTAATGATGTAGGTAAAGATAAAAAGTGATCTCTTCTTATCTGTTTAAAGCGATTCAAAAGAAATATATAAAGGTCCTAAGAAATCAGGTTAGATCTGAAATACAGTAGGGAATACAAAAAGCAAACAACTTTCCTCGTTTCTGATTGTAAAAGAGAAGTAGGCCATGGTCAACGAATACGTCACATGACAACGTATGTTCATGTTAAGAAAACTTCCATAACCACAGAAGAAAGGTTTACTGATTGCTGAAATAGAAGAGGAAATGGATATGATGTACCTCAGGTAATTACTGGTAAACCAGAAGAAGATAATGCTGACATAAAAATGCCCTCATTGCAGATATTATACATGAGTGATTATGGCAGTTGTGCAAAGAGATAGAAGCCATTATTCCTCAACTGTATATGATTATGTCAAACGTGTGCCTTGGTCAACTCATCATCTTAAGAGACAGAATTTCTGCTTCTAAAATTAAACCACGCTAACCTTTTAAAATATTGTACAATGAATAAACATGTTTTGTGGATTCGATGAGTAGATGGAATATTTTCATGTCTGTTCTAAAAGTACTTTAGATACACATAAGAATACTCAATGGTCATAAAGATCAAATGTAATCTGCCACCATCCCATGTAAAATCATTACATTTAGCAAACACTAATATGTGTGTGTGTATATATATAAAATATATATTAGTAAATAGAGATGATCTGATCTTATATGTAGAAAATCTTAAAGAATCCACACCAAAAAATTTGGTTTAGAACACTTGTCTCTGTTGTTTTTATATTATCCTTTAAGATCTCTGCTCTAGCCTTTATTCCTTCCTTTCTTCTGTGAGCTTTGGTTGGTTGGTCTTCTTTTTCAAGTTCCTTAAAAGGTAAACAGTTAGGTCATTGATTTGAGATTTTTCTTTGCTTTCAATGTATGTGTTTACAGCTCTAAAATTGACCCAGCAATGCCATTCCTAGGATATACCCAAAAGAACTAAAAACAGGGAGTCAAACAGATATTTGTATACCACTGTTCACAGCAGCATTACTCATAATAGCTAAAGGATGGAAACCTCATCAAGTTAAAGAATTTTAAAAATTTGTATATACATACAATGAACTATAAAAAGGAAGGTAATTTTGATACATGCTACAACATGGACAAACCCTGAAAACATTATGCTAAGTGAAATAAGCCAGACACAAAAGGACAAATGTTGTATGATTCCACTTATATGAGGTATCTGGAATAGGTAAATTCACAGAGACAGAAAGAGATAGAATAGAGGTTACCAGCAACTAGGGAAGAGAAAATGGGGGAGTTAATTCCTTTCTGGGAGTGGGCGAGTAGTTAATTCTTAATGGGTACAGATTTTCTGTTTGGGATAACGAAGTTTTGGAAATAGATAGTGGTGATGGTTACATAACATTGTGAATATACTTAATGCCACTGAACTATACACTTAAAGAAATGGCTAAAATGGTAAATTTTTTTTAACATCTTTAGTGGAGTATAATTGCTTTACAATGGTGTGTTAGTTTCTGCTTTATAACAAAGTGAATCAGGTATACATATACATATATCCCCATAACTCTTCCCTCTTGCGTCTCCCTCCCTCCCACCCTTCCTATCCCACCCCTCAAGGTGGTCACAAAGCACCGAGCTGATCTCCCTGTGCTATGCGGCTGCTTCCCACGAGCTATCGATTTTACATTTGGTAGTGTATATATGTCCATGCCACTCTCTCACTCTGTCCCAGCTTAGCCTTCCCCCTCCCCATGTCCTCAAGTCCGTTCTCTAGTAGGTCTGCATCTTTACTGCCGTCTTGTCCCTAGATTCTTCATGACCACAAAATGGTAAATTTTAAGTATGTATATTTTACAACACATCTTTTAAAAAATCAATTATATTTAAATATACTAGCAGCAAACATCAGAAATTGGAATTTTTTAAATGCCATTTACAATAGCATAAAAAAGCAGTTAATACTTAGAGACAAAACTGAAAAAAGATGTGCAAGACTACACATTGAAAAGTATAAGACCCTGCTGCAAGAAATTAAAGAGAAGCTAAATAGATGGAAAGATATACTATGTACATGAGTTGGAAGACTCAACATTAAGATATCAATTCTCCCCACACTGATCCAGAGAATCAATGCAATCCCAATCAAAACCCCAGAATGCCTTTTACTTTTTAAAGAAACTGACAAGCTGATTCTTAAAAACATAGAAATGCAAAGGACTTGGAAGAGTCAAAATATCTTTGAAAAGGAAGAATAAAGCTGCAAGACTGACACTACCAGATTAGAAATCCTACAAAGCTACAGTAGTCAAGACAGTGTGGCAGCGGTGTCAAAACAGAAAAACAGATTAATGGAACAGAATGCAGAATAGAGAGTACACAAATAAATTAATACATATATGGACAACCAATTTTCAACAAAGGTAAAAGATAATTCAGCAGAGAAAGAATATCCTTATCAATAAACGGTGCTGAAACAACTGGATATTCACATGGAAAAGAATGAACTTGATCCATACCTCACACCATATATAAAAGTTAACTCAAAATGGACATAAATCTAAATGTAAAACATAAAACTAGGAAAAAACTAGTGTCCTTGGGCTAGGCAATTATTTCTTAGAGAAGACATCAAAAACATGATCCATATAAGAAAAAATTAATCAATTGTCCTTCAAAATTAAAAACTGTTTTTTGAAAGGACACTGTTTAGAGAATAAAGACAAGTCGTTTTATTCTGACTGGGGGGAGAAAAAGGAATTGCTTTCAAGTGGAGAAACCTGAAACACCAGGTGATCAAGGCTAACATCAACAGTCAATGTATAAAGATGCACCCTTGATATCATGTGTGACATGAAGAAAATGGCATTTCACCCCTGTGATTTTCCTCTCAATAACCCATAATCTCATTCTGATTATAAGAAAAAAATCAGACAAATTCCAATATAGGGGCATCTTACAAAGTAAGTGACCAGTACTCCCCAAAATTGTCGAGGTCTTCAAAAATGAGGAAGTCTGAAAACCCATCACAGGCAAGAGATACAACAACTAAATGCACTGTGGTATCCAGGACAGGCTCTTGGATATCAGGTAAAAATTAAGGAAATCTAAATAAACTATGGATTTTAGTTAATAATGTATTAATACTGGTTCATTAATTGTAACAAAAGTACCATATTAATGTAAAATGTTAATAAAGGGGAAACTGGGTGTGAGGTATATGGGAACTCTATGTACTATTCCTTAATTTTTCTGTAAATTGAAAGCTTCTAAAGAATAAAGTCCATACCAAAAAAACAGAAATAAAAAAAGGCAAGTCACAGACTTGGAGAAAATATTTATAAATTATATACTAAAGGGCTTGTATCCAGAATAGATACAAAACTCTCAAAATTCAATAATAAGAAGACAAACTATCCAATTTTTAAAAAGAGAAAATGATTAGAACAGATACTTCACCAAAGAAAACATATAGTGGTAAATAAACACATGAAAAGATGCTCAAAATCATTAGTTGTTAGAGAAATGCAAATTAAAACCATATGATATCACTACACACCTGTGAGACTGGCTAAAATGAAAAAGACAGACCATATGAAGTGTTGCCAAGGATGTACAACTCTCATGTATTGCTGGTTGGGATACAAGTGGCACAACCTCTTTGGAAAACAGTTTGGCAATGTCTTAAAAAGTTAAACACACACCTACCACATACTTCAACCATTTTTCTCTTACTTACTGAAAAGCCTATGTCCATATAAAGACTTGTACACAAATGTTGATAGTAACTTTATTTATAATAGCCCCAAATGGAAGCAACACAAGTTTCCTTAAAATAATTCTAATTTCGCTGTGGGGCAACTAAGCCCGCACGCCTCAACAAGAGAGCCCACGTGCCGCGAACTACAGAGCCCACATGCTCTGGACCCCATGTTCCACAACTAGAGAGAGAAAACCCGCATGCCAAACTAGAGAGAAGCCCGCACGCCTCAACGAAGATCCCGCGTGCTGCAACTTAGACCCAATGCAGCCAAAAAAAATAAAGAAAATTTAAAAATAAATATTTAAAAAATAATAATAATTCTAATTTCCCAAATTTTATGCAATATGCTTATATTTTATAAGGAAACAAAAATGAAACAATAGTCCTTCATTTTTAAAATAATTCCAAATTAGTGCTAGAAACCCACAAACTCAAATAAATGAACGGCTTATTACCTAAATTAGCACTTCTGAGCATGCTGACCAGCGCTGGCATAAGCTGAAACTCAAATATCCTTCGGATTCCACAGTGACTGCAGGCTGGCAGCTCAGTGACTTCTGATGTAGGGCAGGTCAAGAAAAGTGGTTCTCCATTCCAGGAATACCTAGAGCAAGGAAATAAAGAACCATGAATCAAGGCCACGTACAAGTCACATTCCAACATCTAAGACCACGCTTTGCAAATTTTGTTTCTTTCTTGGAGAGTATCCGGAGCAAAACCAGAGAGCAAAGAAAATCCAAAGGCCCAGAAAACTAGCTGCAAGGTTGTATATTAGAGCAAGATATCTGAATTCTTATCAATGGTTACCAAGTCTAGATGAAGGCACTAAAGCTAATGTTGAACTGAATCTAACTAAAACTGCAACAAAGCCCAGACTCAGCTCAACTGCAGATTCAAAAGACTCAGCCCCCCACAGTACTGGCCTTACAGAAGAAGGGGCATACACCCCTAAGGAATAAATACTAACTTCGGTATCTACTGTTCTTCAACATACAATTTCCAGTAAACAATTTTTTTAAGTTAGTAGATATTGAAAGAAGCAGAAAAAATTGACCCATAAAGAAAGAATACCAGGAGATCCACAGCCAAAATGATGGAATTATCAGACAGACTTTATGTTTTTTAATTTTACCAAAGTATAGTTGATTTACAAAGTTGTGTTTAACTGCTGCTGTACAGCACAGTGACTCAGTTATACATATATTCTTTTTCATATTCTTTTCCATTATGGTTTATCACAGGATACAGAATATAGTTCCCTGTGCTATACAGTAAGACCTTAATCGAAAATACTTTTAGGGCTTCCCTGGTGGCGCAGTGGTTGAGAGTCCGCCTGCCGATGCAGGGGACACGGGTTCGTGCCCTAGTCCGGGAAGATCCCACATGCCGCAGAGCGGCTGGGCCCGTGAGCCATGGCCGCTGAGCCTGCACGTCCGGAGCCTGTGCTCCGCAATGGAAGAGGCCACAACAGTGAGAGGCCCGCGTACCACAAAAATAAATAAATAAAAGTAATGTATATTAGTTTGGGAAACACAGGAAAGTATAACAAGAAAACCAAAATCTACAGTATTCCTCAAACCATGAAGCTAAGATTTTTATTAAGTTCACTTATTTTTTATGCATTTGGATGCACACATGTAAGTAGGTTTTGCTTTTTTTTTTTTTTTTTTTGCGGTACGCGGGCCTCTCACTGTTGTGGCCTCTCCCAGAGCACAGGCTCCGGACGCGCAGGCTCAGCGGCCATGGCTCACGGGTCCAGCCGCTCCATGGCATGTGGGATCCTCCCAGACCGGGGCACGAACCCGTGTCCCCTGCATCGGCAGGCGGACTCTCAACCACTGCGCCACCAGGGAAGCCCGGTTTTGTGTATTTTTAAAAAAAAATAATTGGGGTCATAGAATATTTATAATTTTTCTCTTTTCTTTAAAAAAAAATTTATTTATTTAGGCTGCGCTGGGTCTTAGTTTCAGCATGTTAAGTTGCAGCATGTGGGCTCTTAGTTGCAGCTTGCAGCCTTCTTAGTTGTGGCATGCAGACTCTTAGTTGCAGCATGCATGTGGGATCTTAGTTCCCTGAGTAGGGATGGAACCCGGGCCCCCTGCATTGGGAGTGCGGAATCTTCCCCACTGGACCACCAGGGAAGTTCCTGTGGGATATTTTTATAATGGCAATTCTTGGTGACCCTTGGATATGAGAGTAAAAGGCGGCAACAGAAGTGGTTTTGAGTTTCTGGCTTGTGAAATTGGGTGAGTGTTGATGCTATTCTTGAGATGGGGGTTTAGGAGGCTGTTATCTGGGGTGTGGGGTCTTGATTCTTCTTGAACTACAGAGTGTGTCCTTAACAGTTTGACTTCCATCTTTGTAATTAAATCTCTGTTAGTTATAATAGTTTTGATTTTATTTCCCCTGTGCGTTCTACTTTATAAGTTTCATATATTGAAGACATAACACTTTGTAGTAAGTAACAAGTGCTCATAGGATATTGAATCATACGTCTTGGAAGTTCATTGCCCAGGTCTTCCATTTCTACCTGTGGGTCCGTGGGCAAGTCACTTAACCTTTCTTATCCTCAGTGCCTCATCTCTAACGTGAGGATGATGATACAACTACCTATTTCATAGGATTCCTATGAGAATCAAATGAGGTGATGAGGCAAATACTCTGTAAAATATACGTAAATACTGGCTGTTGTTTGAAATCCACTATGCTATGTTTTGGGGAAGCAGAGATCTGTTAGGATCTTTTTGTTTTGTTTTGTTTTTAATTGGCCGTGCTGCGTGGCTTGTGGGATCTTAATTCCCCAACCAGGGATCGAACCCCGGCCCTCGGCAGTGAAAGTGCAGAGTCCTAACCACTGGACCGCCAGGGAATTCCCTAGGATCTTTTTTTTTTTGGTGGTACACGGGCCTCTCACTGTGTGGCCTCTCCCGTTGCAGAGCACAGGCTCCGGACGCGCAGGCTCAGCGGCCATGGCTCACGGGCCTAGCCGCTCTGTGGCATGTGGGATCTTCCCAGACTGGGGCACGAACCCGTGTCCCCTGCATCGGCAGGCAGACTCTCAACCACTGTGCCACCAGGGAAGCCCTAGGATCTCTTAATAGCACTGGCATATTTATCTATTCTTCATCATCTTAGGACAAGGGTCTACTGAATCACCTAATTTCTGTAAATTCTTTGGTGGTAAGGACAATATATAACTCTCACGCAAAACATATAGTAGGTATTTGGTGGAGCCAACACCTTTTCAAATGTGGTATGGTTGAAAAGAACCTTGGTTTAGGTCTTAGAAGACTTGGCCTTGGGCAGATGACTTTACCTTTACTTTCTCTTCTGTAAAATGGGCCTAATACCTACTTTACAGCATGTCTGGAAGGATTCAGTGAACGTGTTCATTCATCCAGCAAATATTTATTGGGTCTATTTTAGATGCTGCAGGTGCAGCAGGAAATGACACAAAGTCCGTGTTTTTATAGCTTTAGCTTTCTAGTGAGGGAGGTTAAAAATAAATAGACATGTTGTATGATTTCCACAAGTGATAAATGAGGAAAATAAAACATAGCTATTATAAGTAGGATGTCAGAGAGGCCTCAGAGGAAATGACATACCCAGCAGGTTATAGTATATAAAAATAATGACACAGGGAAAGCTTGGAAAAATGGGTCCAGATAAAGTGGACAGAGTAAAATCAAATGGTCTTTCTCCCCTAATACCTGATATGATGAATGTAAAAGGTAAAAGTCAGCCAAAAATAAAATAGAAAAAAAACAAGTATTAAAAGGAAAATCCCTTCCATCAGCATTGAAATAAGGAAAGGAACTTAATACCATAAAACTCAAGAGTGGCAGCTCAGGACATAATATCACTAAATGTCTAATACAGGTCTGAGTACCTCACATGTATTTAAATATTTATTTTTGTAATTAATTTACTTTTCACAGAGGAAGGTAGAGAAATTTCTGGAATGGTTTAGTGTGAGTTCTAACCATACAGCCTTCTTCTTTCACCTCTTCAAAATATACCGATTAGCCCACAAAATCCTGAGAATTGCAGTAATAATCTTGAATCTGGAAAGAAGCAAATAGGAAAAGAGTCTGTATCTTCTGCTGTAGGGCTGTTGGCCAGAGAACTGGGTGTGGTGGGGTGACGATGCAGGGAATTAGGAGTTGCCTCTCAGAAGCAAAAGTTGTTGACTAGTTACAGTAATGATAAAGAGGTCAAGGGCAATTTCTTCCCCATTAAAATGGGATCCCCCAACATGTAAAACATTTTACACTATCTGAGAAGTCAAAGTGAAACCCAGGTGTTCTAGTAGATTGCATCTAGTCTTACAGAACCATATCCCCACCCCACTTCACTACAGAAAAGTAGAAGAAATGAAAAATATGCTTGGAGAAAGGGAAAAGAGCAGACCTCTGATATGAGATAGACAGAAAATCAGTAAGAAAGCCCACACACCGTTTTGGAGAAAACTGGTGGTCTAAACAGAGTTGCCCCCTTCAGGCATGAGCTAGATGAAAAGTGGCATTCCACTCCTGTAATCAGTAAAATTAAAGAAATGAATAGTACAAACAAAAATGAGCCAGGAACCATATCTGGAAGAAAATATAAACTGAGAACACATAATTCCCAGCAGAGTTTTCAAGATATAGCAGAACTTTGTAAGAAAATACATTCAGTGAAACCCAAGAGCTCAAAGTTGAGAAAATGAAGTAACTATGAGAAGCCAAGGGAAACTGAATTGCTAAAGAAACCAAGCCACACATTACATATTGAATAAATTTAGAAACAACAGACTTGGCTGAAAATTGAAGTACTGACGTGGTGAAAAGAGTTGTGAAAATCTAGTGAATGCAAAAGAAAAAGACAAAGCAATTAGAGAGAAGGTGATATCTATGGAAGGTTGATAAATACAACTACTGTAAGGATAATTGGTGTCCAAAATAGAGAACTCAACAAATGGATGAAAAACAATACTCAATGATGAAATAGGAAATTTTCCCCAAAGTGAAATAAGAACTGAAATTAAAGCACAAGAGTGATTGAAGTGAGAGACCTAGCCTGGTGGTGGTTTTAAAAGTATTTTCTTTTCTTTTCTTTTTTTTTTGCGGTACGCGGGCCTCTCACTGTTGTGGCCTCTCCCGTTGCGGAGCACAGGCTCCGGACGCACAGGCTCAGCGGCCATGGCTCACGGGCCCAGCCGCTCCGCGGCATGCGGGACCATCCCATACCGGGGCACGAACCCGTGTCCCCTGCATCGGCAGGCGGACTCTCACCCACTGCGCCACCGGGGGAGCCCTATATACATTACTTTTACAATCAAGAAAAACAATTTTAAAAAATGTGCCTTTACCTCAAAATCTGCTCTTGACAAGCAGCAATTCTCTTCATGAATTTGTAAAACATCTTATCTCCACTTTTAATTATGGTCTTCTCATATTTTTCATCACCATCACTAGAAAGACTAAAAAGAGAAGCAAAAAACACTTTTGCCTGTATATATCCAGAGAATTACAGTATTTAGAATTATACTGAATAGCAGTAACCCCCCTGCTACCCTTCTCTCAAGCCCTGCTTCCTAGCCATTTTCAACTCTGGATAATTATTTGCAATTTAAAAAGTCATTATGTCCACTCACTCTCTCCATTTCTTTCTCCATTATGGATTATTTTCAAACACCAACACTTCTTCACACACTCTAACAGTATTCTGCAAAAGCTTACAGATGATACAGCTCTGGTAAAGAACCAGGTCAACTCTCCATATATCCTATTGTAATTCTATTATAATAGCAGAGTGATTATTCTTACTTCAAACTTTAGAGGGTTTTGGTTTATAAAGCCTTTCAAGACCTATTCTCGCACTTAACTTCAAAAACCATGTGAAGAGATACACCACCCAGATATCAGTATCATCCCCATTTTACAGGGGAGAATTGAGGCTCTGGGAGGGTCTCTGAGGTCCTAGGCCAGTTCTTGAGCCACAGGCAAGAGTCAATAAACAAATGGCATTTTTCTAACTTACCTGTCTCTGTTATACATTTAAAAACAGAAAAGTTAAAGAGCTAGTAAACCCATCTTGTGTAAATACTTGGTATCCCTAACTTCTGTTTGTTCACTTTCCTGAGGGTCCCTATAAACAGAACAAAGTGTTTTCAAGCTAACTCAAGGGTGGCTGGTTAAGATCCCCTTGTCTGTCTGCCTTTCTCATCCGAGAGGCATGAAGCAGAAAGGTCCTACACACACAAGTGCTGCCTGAAAAAGTTTCCCCAGATACGAGGGTAAAACCGAAGGGTACCTACTGTGGCAGCTTCCTGATCAAATCACCTCTCACGCTCAGCAGTACACACTCTCACCTTTGGGAAAGCAAGTGTTCCATGTCAATTCCCTCTCTCTGTTGATACTCCCTCAGAAGGCTCCGAGCATGATCTAGACTGACAAAGTCTCTGTAGTCATCCTCATCAACAACACAGATGTAGTAGGGCAGGAACTGTGGCAGCACGGAAGGCAAGGCCATCCCTTCCCCAGGAGGCAGAGGAGGAGCAGCGCCCGGGACAGTATCCTGCAGGCGGAGGTCTTGGAGCTGGGCAGTCCAGTCTCTGTCTTTGGCACGGCTGGAATCATTTCCAAAATCTGAGATAACCTGTGGTGGAGGCGCCTCCTCCCTGTCACTTCCCCAGTCATCTGCACCTTCACACCAGTCCTCAGCTGTGAGGCCATTTTCCTGTTTCTGGAAAAATATCCAGTGAATGTGGTTCAAGCACACTTGGGTGATCTCACCTACTCCCTTGGCTTCCTGAGCCACCCATCCCTTCACCTTCCTGAGGGAGCCTTAAGACCAGCACCCCCCGCCCTCCACTCTGGCACACTCTGATTCAACTTCCTGGACCCCGTTTACTCAAAAGCATGTTGGAGGTGACAAATATTGTGTTTCCTTTTCAGGGGCCCCATGGCAAATGCAGTACAGTGGTTTCTTCAACATCTCTTTCAGTTGTGCTTCATGTATTGCACATGGTAAGAAAGAACTACATTTCCCAGACTCCTAAACACCTGGGGTCCTAGGTGTGATCAGGGGGTCTGTCTGTGTCTAGAGGGAGACACAAACTTGAGACAGAGTGAAGTAGAAAGAAGAGCCATGAGAAAAAAGGTAGCTGATCTGTAGATGGAGACAGCAAGGCTCTGGAGTCAACAGTTCTGAACGGGGCAGCTTCCATTCACCGGAACACATCTCAGTTTCCTGACTGCAAGAGAGGTTAGCAGCTCCTTGACAGGCCAGTTCTGAGGTGTGGTTCCGGAGGTCACTCCTGGAGTCATCTCCTCCAGGCTATCCAAATAAGTTAGTAAAAACCTAATTTTAAGTCTGTCTCAGCTTTAAAAAGTCAAAGTGCTTTTCTATTATCTGCATTTGAACCCGGACAAATATAGGCAGACACCACCTTTTTATTCCCAGTATTGCTAGTACTGTGCTTGGCACACATTAAGAATTCAGTGTATATATAAAGCAGCATTCACAGGCAAAGGGAAGCTGAATTTTGTCCTGCAGCTACCAACTTGCCTGATTTTTTTAATGTAATACATTCGAGTTTTGTCATATTAAATATGTTTGTTATATACACGTATACTTATCACAGTAAGTATATTTACTATAAACACACACATATATAATGATATGTATGTACACACCCATAGTTTTTCTCAAACAGAAAAGTCAGTAAGCTATATGCTTCCATACCTTCAGTGCATAATTAAAACAACTAACAAGACATGAAGGAAGTACCATTTTGTGGTTCAAAACAAAAGCAAATTGTGGTGTGATGAATTGGGAAATTGGGATTGACATGTATACACTGATGTGTATAAAATGGATGACTAATAAGAAAAAGTAATAAAAACTAAACATAAAAAAAAGCAGAAGCCATTCCAAAGTACTTCAAAGAACATGGCTTAAAGTTTGTCTTAAACGAAATTCTGGAAAATACCCTCAAATTACAGCAGATCATATAATATGATAGTCACAAGCGCTTTACCTGAGCGTCCTGCGTCTCTTTCTCTCGCATTTGCAGGCACTGGGAGCGGAACACCTTCCAACTTCATAGTAAAGAAAAACTGCGGTGAGGAGTCCATCGCCGACTGCCAGCCGACTGACCAGTCCCCTCCGGGTGCGCCGGGGGCTGGCCCCCCACCCCCGCTCCCGCCCACTCGGTATTAAGTCCAGTGGGCGGATCCGGGACTTCGCCGCCTACCTGCGCGCCCTGCCGCTAGCGCACCCCGGGCGGGGGCAAGCGAACACGTGCAGGAGCCGATGAAAGGGGCAGCCTTCCAGCGGGCAGTACACCTGCACGACCAGGACAAGCGGCTGCCTGCAAAGTTCACACACTGGCCTCGGCGCTGCCACGGCGGGCAGGGCGTCCTGAGGGCAAGGGAGGCACTCAGACCCTGACTCTTACCCGAGACCTCGCCCACTCCCTCACCCCGTAGCCCTCACCAGCACCCGTCGACCCCGGCTCCGTCGCCCCACCTCACCGGAATGCCGCCCAGCTTGCTCGCGGTCCAGGCGCCCAGCCCCGTGGGGCAGCCGTGCACTGCAGTATCGCGAAGCCCGAGCAGCACCGGCTTGCGAACGGCCGCCATGACGACGAGGCGCCCAAGCGAAGAGGCGAACTACGGCAGCCGAGAGGGTGCGCCGCTCTGTGCACGCGCACTGCCTACGCCTGAGAGACGGCCCCGCCCCCTTCAGACCGCTTCCGGGGATACAGTTTGTAGCCGGGTGAAGATCCCGGAGCGGCAAGGCATTTTGGCTCGTAGTGCGCGCTGCTAAAGGAAGTTGGCACCCTCTACCGTGAACGAGTCTTGCCAAAAAGTTTTATCTAAAATAAGTGGGATATGGGACATCTCTGGCGGTCCAACGGTTAGGGCTACGCGCGTCCACTGCAGGGGGCGTGGATTGGATCCCGGATGGGGGAACTAAGATCCCGCATGCCATTCGGTGCGTGAAAAATAAATAAATAAAATAAAATAAGTTGGATAATAGTACTGTCGTTAACAAGCCCCTCCCCCAAAAAACAAAAACACAAAGTTCTAAATTTTTATTTATTTTCTAAATTATTTTTAAAATTTTTATTGGAGTATAGGTGACTTACCATGTTGTTAGTTTCAAGTGTACAGCAAAGTGAGTCAGTTATACATATACATATATCCACTCTTTTTTTTTTTTTAAGATGCTTTTCCCATATAGGCCACTATTGAGTAGGATTCCCTGTGCTGTACAGTAGGTTCTTATTAGTTATCTATTTTATATATAGCAGTGTGTATATGTCAATCCCAGTCTCCCAGTTTATCCCTTCCCCCCCAGGAAAGCCCTAAATTTTTAGAGAAGACACATCGAAATGCCTATAGATGAAATGATATATCTGGGATTTGCTACATGATGGGCGGGACTGTAGATGAAATTAAATGGGCCCTGGGTTGATAATTGTTCAAATTTGGTGTCAGGCACAGGGTGGTCTCTTATGCTATTTGACTTTTATATGTTCGAAATTTTCGGTAATAAAGTTTTTTAAATGCCTGTGGCACACATAGGTGAATTTCAAAAACATCGTGCTAAGTGAAAGAAGCCAGACACAAAAGGCCACATTCTGGAAAAGGTGAACTTTTAGTAATCAAATGGATGGTTGCCAGGGTTTGGGTTTAGGGGTTTAGGGGGCAGAGGTTGACCACAAAAGGTGCCAGGAACTTGTTGGAGTGATGAAAATGCTGTATATCTCACTTGTGCTTGTTACATGACTGTATACATTTGTCAAAACTCAGAACTGTACACCAAAGGAAGATGAATTTTACTATATGTAAATTATACCTCAATAAACCGGACTTAAAAAAGCATGTTGCAGAAGCACTATTTCAGGCTTCATACCATGGTATGTAAAAAAAAAAGAGAAAAAAAAGAAAAAGAAAGTGACTTCCCCTGTGTTCCAGTGGGTAAGACTCTGTGCTTCCAGTGCAGGAGGCCTGGGTTCAATCCCTGGTTGGGGAACAAGATCCCACATGCATGCTGCAACTAAAGAGTTCGCATGCCACAACTAAGAAGTCTGAATGCCGCAGCTAAGAAGCCCACATGCCACAATGAAGATCCCGCATGCAGCAACTAAGACCTGGCACAGCCAAAATAAATAAATAAATAGTTAAAAAGGAAAAAAGAAAGAGGACACAGGTGCCTCCTGATGTTTGGCTCCAGCCCCAGCGAGGACCTGGAGGTGAAACCAGTTTACTTCTGGTTTATCACTGCCAATCTGATGGCTTTAAAGGTGCTGTGAAGTCCAGTCTTGCTGTTCACTTCAGGTCTAGCCAAAGAGGCTGGATGACTTGGTAGATACTTGTTATTTTAGCTAATGTTTCCCAGGATACATTTCTAAATTATTGCAAGAAGAAACAAACTTCAAAATTCTTCTTGGGGACTTCCCTGGCAGTCCAGTGGTTAAGACGCCACGCTTCCACTGTAGGGGGCACCGGTGTGATCCCTGGTTAGGGAACTAATAAAATCCTGTACGCCCCGTGGTGCAGCCAAAAATTAAAAAAAACAAATCTTATTCTTGCTAACACAGCAAGATTTCCTCCAACAGTTACTGAGCTCTCTCCACCGTGTCATCTGTTTACATCCTAATATAACCTATTACAGGCTCTTGATCAAAGTGTGATTGCAGCATGAAGCCTTATTACTTAAGAGGAATGTTCAAGATGTTAACTGCTGCCCCATTCTGGAATTTCAGAAGCAATTTAGCAACAAATTTGACACTGACATTATCGTGGAGTCCTTGGAACAACGTAAGGAGTGCTTGCATGTGTGAGACTTGAAGTGTCTGACTTAATTCATGATTTCGTTGGGTTTGGACCTCCTGACAAACTCACACGAATCATCAAATTGTGAAACAGTTTGTATTTGAGGAAGTACAGAATGAGGATGTTGAAAGCTGCTTCAGTCTCACCTGAAGGGCTGCTTGTGATGGTTAATTTTACGTGTCAACTTAACCGGGCTAAGGGATGCCCAGACAGCTGGTAAAACATTTTTTCTAGGATTATCTGTGAGGGTGCTTCAGAAGAGAATAGCATTTGAATCAGTAAACTGAGTAAAGATCTGCCCTCAACAATGTGGGTGGGTATCATCCAATCTGATGAGAGCTTGAAGAGAACAAAAAGGTGGAGAAAGGGTGAATTTTTTCTCTTCTTGAGCTGGGACATCCATCTTCTCCTGCCCTTGGACATCAGAGCTCCTGGCTCTCAAGCCTTTAGACTCTGGGCCTCCCACCAGTGGCCTCTTAGTTTTCAGGCCTTCAGACTCAAACTGAATTATAGCCCTGGCTTTCCTGAGTCTCCAGCTTGCAGACAGCATATCGTGGGATTTCTCAGCCTCCATAATGATGTGTGCCAGCTCCCATAATAAATCTCCTCATATATCTGTATAGAGATACATAGACATATCCTATTGGTTCTGTTCCTCTGCAGAACTCTAATGTACTGCTCAAGACTTGCAACAACTGGCAGCCACAGGATAAGTGGAAGCTGTAAGTGATGACAGTGGCAGTGATGAGCAGAGCAAGTCAGGGCCAAGGGACACATGGCCAACTGACATATGTCAGGTGCTCCCGCCTAAGGGAAGACATGAGACTTGGCAGCTGGCCAAGAGGAACTCAGTGGGCCCACTGCTAAAAGATCATTCACGTGAAGACAAGCTAGCCTGAGAGGGTCTGCCACCTAGAATTTTCCTCTCTACAGACTAGTGTGCTTGCTCTTTTGTAATAGAGGAAGTGCCTCTGATGGGAATATAGCTCACTTTCCGTCAGCTATATTAAGAAAGGAGGTGGGGGAATTCCCTGGCAGTCCAGTGGTTAGGACTCCATGCTTCCACTGAAGCGGGTACAGGTTTGATTCCTGGTCGGGGAACTGAGATCCCATATGCCGTGAGGCGCCCCCCCGCAAAAAAAATAAGAAAGGAGGTGAGGCAGCAGGGGCTTCAACAGAGCTTGACTGTTGAAGAGCATCTTTCTATCACCTCTACAAAAGTGGGAGAGAAGTGGGCATTCACTTTTGGAATTAAAAAATAAACAATTTCCACTTCACCAATAGGAAGATGAGAAGTGCTGACAATTTCTATTATTTATTTTAAGTGGACGTTTGCACCTGTATGGTCACTTTCTACAGTCAGGGTATTCCTTTCTTTGAGCATTCATGGGTGCAGTTTGTCTTCTCTTTATAGGAATAAAAAATACAAGTCCTGGGCTTCCCTGGTGGCGCAGTGGTTGAGAGTCCGCCTGCCGATGCAGGGGACACGGGTTCGTGCCCCGGTCCAGGAAGATCCCACATGCCGCGGAGCGGCTGGGCCCGTGAGCCATGGCCGCTGAGCCTGCGCGTCCGGAGCCTGTGCTCCGCAATGGGAGAGGCCACAACAGTGAGAGGCCCACGTACCGCAAAAACAACAACAACAACAAAAATACAAGTCCTGACTTTTCCCTGTTTTGAGGAAGGCATGTGACCAAGCTAGAGGACAACTCAAATGCAGGCAGCCCAGGAGAAGATGGGGTGAAGGCCGCCTGATGACAGACAGGGTTGAGGGCAGCAGGGCTTTGTGAAAGGGGCAGCAGTTTCCCAGTCCAGATCATTCTGTCACGGTCTAGGGTGTAGGTCTGGAAAGCTCAGCCTGTAGTCTGCCCATCAACTCTTTAAATAAAATTCCTTTTCTGCTAAATTGGCCAGAAATATTATTTAGTATCTTGAATGGAAGTACCTTAATAGAAGATAAAAGGACAGTTTCTTCAAAAATCCTTTTTTTCAACTGTCTGTCTTATAAAAGGAAAGAATTACCCAAGCATTTGGCCAGGAGTTAGTGGTCACCCTTGATCTGGGCCAGGAATTCACCCAAAACAGACAAAATCTCAATATGGTTTAAAAAACTATCCAGTGGGGCTTCCCAGGTGGCACAGTGGTAGAGAGTCCGCCTGCCGATGCAGGGGACACGGGTTCGTGCCCCGGTCCGGGAGGATCCCACATGCCGCGGAGCGGCTGGGCCCGTGAGCCATGGCCGCTGAGCCTCCGCGTCCGGAGCCTGTGCTCCGCAACGGGAGAGGCCACAACAGTGAGAGGCCCGCATACCACAAACACACACACACAAAAAAAACAACAAAAAAACTATCCAGTGAACAGAAGTATACAATCCTTCCAAAGCCACAGGGGTGAGGAGTGTAAGAAGATGTAGAAAAGATTTGACTACAGAGGCCAAGTTGCCCTCGCGACTTGGATTATGCCCCACTCCACCCACTCTTTTCTCAAGGGACCGTCCTCCATTCTGGATCTGCTCACCAATTACAGCAAAGCCTCACACAAGGCAAACACTCCTCCTACTGGGCACCCTAACTCCTGCAGAGAGCTCCATCTCAGGACAGAGAAGAGTCTCAGCCTACAATCTCCTTTGTGGCATCTTTATTTTCTACCTGGTATATGAACAATGAACACAGGTCAGAAAAATCAGCTGCACTGAAACACTTCAGCCGACTGTAAGACAGAGGGGGCCTGGACATGGAGAGGGTGAGGCTGGCAATTCCAGACCAGCTTCCGCCAAAGGGCTTGTGGTCCAAGCCCGAAACCAGAGGGTGCTCTGGGCAGGACCATGCGGTGCAGACTCTGGGCAGGAGGGACAAGAAGGACCAGTCACAACGGGGACTACTGCCAGGCACGAGTTTATTGGCTTCTGGCCTCACGCTCCTGCTTGATGAAGTTGATCAGCCCATTGGTGGAAGAATCGTGAGAAGTCACTGGGCTGCTGCCATCAAGCTCAGGTTCAATTTTCTTAGCCAGCTGCTTTCCCAGCTCCACTCTGCCAGGGCGAGGAGAAAGAATGGTATGAGGAAGCTTCCAACGTTGCTAGTGAAATCCACCAGCCGGCTCACAGGCATTCCCCACCCTCCCCTTTAGCCAGCAACTCACCCCCACTGGTCAAAGCTGTTGATGTCCCAGATGATGCCCTGAACGAAGATCTTGTGCTCGTACATGGCTGTGGAGGGAGCACGTTAGGGCTCTACCAGCCCAGTCCGACCTACCCGAAGCTGGGACTTCCCCACTCACTTACCAATCAAGGCTCCAAGAATGAATGGCGTGAGTTTAGTGAACACAATAGAGTTGGTTGGGCGATTTCCTTCAAAGACCTTCAGAAAACACCCAGAAATGTCCCCCAGTTAGTCGTGATTCCTAACTCCTCATAAGGGAAGCACATGCTGCGCCAGCGGCTGGGATGGGCAGCTCTGCGAGGACAGCCCCTCCTACCGTGCAAGGCAGGCAAGGCACTCCACGAGCCCCTGCCCTGGCCACACAACTTTATCCTTCCAATTCCAGGATGCCACCCAAAGCCCACTTCAGGAGAAGTGCTGACCTTGTGGGGCAACAGCTTCTCAGAGTCCTCTGGACTCTTCCCTGCAGCCTGTAGCTCCTTCCGGGCCTCCTCTGTCGACTTCCCCCGCATCAGGGCCTCAGTCTGGGCCAAGAAGTTGGCCAGGAGGATCTGACGAGAGAGACATCGAGTACCATTTTGAAGCACTGTCTGAGCTTCAGGCAGATGGACAAGGCTGCCTGGCACTGCCCAGTCAGGGTTTAGTCTCAGCAGTCGGGGTCAGGCTGCTTGCCCCAACTCTGGAGCTTACTTGGAGCAAGGGGGGGACACCAGAGCACATCTGTTGACACTGGAAAGTAGGCAACGATGATAACTACCCTTCAAGGACTATGTACTACTTGCCGAGGGCCCTGTTAAGAACTTTACCAAGACCTATTTTGTAAGGTCCTGAGGGGGTAGAGGCATCATCTCTTTTCTAGTTGAGCCTCAGTTTCCTCAAGTCAGCAGCACTGAATCCCAGAAGGACAGAAGGAAAGAATTAGAATCCAAACCCAGGACCCCCGAGTCCAAAGCTTGCGCCCACAGTAACCCATGCTACTCTGCACACCCAAGAAAAGGCAGGATCGGTCCCCTTCAAGGACTCTGCCAGGTCAGGAGTTGGGTGGTTTTCCCCTTTGCTGCTGTGGTAGGCAAGATCTTGGCTCCCTGACCTTTGCCCCCCTGCTGTTAACGCCTGTGTATATTATACCGCATGGCACAGAGGGATTTTGCAGACAGAGCTAAGGTTACAGACCTTAAGATAGGGAGATTATCCAGGTGGGCCCACTGTAATCACATAGCCCTTAAAAATCACAGAAGAGGGCGGCAAGTGAGTCAGCCACAGAGATGCAACAGAAGAAGATGCAGGAGAGAATCGAAGCTTCAGATGGACTCAACCCAGCCTTGCTGGTTCTGAGACCGAGTCAAGGGGGTTTCTAGAAGCTGAGAACGACCCCCAGCTGCCAGCAAAGAAGCCAGGTCTTGGTCCTACAACCATATAGAAATGGATTCTGCCAACAATCTGAATGAATGATGAAAAGGATTTCCCCCCAGAGTCTCCGGAAGGGAACACGGTCCTGCCGACACCTTGACTTCAGCCTGTGAGAACCTGAGCAGAGACCCAGCAGACCATGATGGGCTTGGGACCCACAGAAACCACGTTAATAAATGGGTGTTGTCTTTAAGCCACTAAGTTTGTGGTAGCAGGAACAGAAAACTAGTACTGCTGACTAATGCATCAGTCTTAAGAGGTCTAGGTGTAACGTGAGCCTAAGACAGCATGAAGAGGGTCGGGACGAGGGCTTTTACCTTGTGATGCAAACCCTTCCTTATCGGGTGCTGCGTCTGAACAGGGATGAGGAAGTCACAGGGTATCATCTTGGTACCTGCGAAGGGCACTGTGGTCACCCAGGCGCCTATCCCCACCCACGGGAACCACCCATGTGGCCTACAGGAGAACGCTGACCTCACGGAGGAGTCTTTGCTGGCGTGCCCTCCCCGTCCCCAGCTGCACTCCTGCCCAGGCCAGATGGGCCCTACCTTGGTGGATGAGCTGGTAGAAGGCATGCTGGCCATTGGTCCCTGGCTCCCCCCACACAATGGGGCCCGTCTGGTGGTCCACACGGGTGCCGGACTTGGTGATGTACTTCCCATTGGACTCCATGTCACCCTGGAATGGGGCCAGAAACCCAGTCGTCGATCTGCAAGTCTTGCTCCTTCATGCACGTGCCCAAAACCAGCCTGGGATGCACCAGGCACGCCTGCCCTGCCCTGGCTCTGTGAGATATGGGCAGGCATGATTCTTTTATGTCCCCTCACCTGGGAGGGCACAGCTCACAAGCTTTTTGGCTTCGACCGCTCTGAAGGACCCAGGACCAGGTCCAGGGAGGACCTCCCTAAGAGCAGAAACGGGTCACAAAATCTTCAGTTGATTTCTTAATGGAGAGGCAGGCTGGAATCCAGACTGTATAGCCTTTGAGGGCCGTCACCCCAACTAGACTCTGGGCCTTGGGGAGCCTCAGCCCCTCCTCCAGTCACAGGATCCACTGGGAGAGGGGCTCCTCTAGGGGGGCTGTGGAGATTCCAGGGGCAGAGGGCTGTGAGTAGCCCAAAGAGGCACCACAGACTGGGTGTAAACTTGCTTTTCTGGAGGGACAAAGGCAGTGCAAACCATGGGGGTCCCAGGCTGTGGCCCACCCTGTCAGGTGATGTCCAAGAAAGAAGTGACCTGGCTGAGGCACATGCCTTGAGCCAAGCCAGAGCCTGGCTGGCCAGGGCACCATGATGGCCACTCATGCCCCTCCCACGGTAGCCAAACTCAACTGACACAGATCCTGGTTACGAAGATTCTCCATGAGATGGGGAGCACAGGTGGGCCTTGGACATGCCCAAGGGTAATGGAGGAAAAGGCCGCTGGAGGAGCAGGAACCTGGGCACCCAGGCTCACAGGCCCCCCAACCCAAGGCGTGGCCTGGCAGCTGGTACCTGCTGGAAGTAGGCAGCAAAGCGGTGCAGGTACTGGTCGTAGGGCAGCATGGCATGCGTCTCACACCCAAAGCAGTTGATGTACCAGACGCCCAGCAGAGCCAGCAGGACGGGGGCATTCTTCTCCAGGGGCGTCGTGCGGAAGTGCTGGTCCTGAAATGAGAGCAGGGTGCGTGGGGGCTGAGCAGCTTCCCAGGAGGGAAGGAGAGAGGGCGAGGGGGAGGGAGCTGGACCAACCACAAGCTTCTGGCCAGCGTCTGGCAGAGAACACAAGCCTCAGCACTTACCATCCAGTGAGCCCCTGAGAGCAGCTGCTCGAAGTTGTCAAATCCTGCAACACAAAAGCAGCGTCAACAGAAATGGTCATGCCCTATGCCTCCTGGACGTGGACACAGCTTCTTCTGGAAGCGGGGAAAGGCTGGAGGGGGAGCCAGAAGAAACAGGATCTGGGAGGACTTGGGCCTGTAGAAAGCCCCTCTAATCAGAGTCAGCCCTGAGCACAGAGGCAGCTCTAGCGCCACCTGGCATGGAGGAGCGAGCAGGACCGCAGTTGTGAGGGGCGGGGAGAAAGGCCAACCTGCAAACCCGCAAGGAAACTCGGCCCTTCCCACCTGACCTGAAAGAAATGTTCCAGCCAAGGGCAGAGAGGCCCGCGGCCTGTGGGAACGGGAAGGTATTCAGGGACATGAGCCCCCAGCCCGATTTCAGACGGCAACACGGTCTCCCGAGACAGAAACACAAACATGCACACTCACCCACGTGCAGGGCAATGGAGAGTCCGATGGCTGACCACAGCGAGTAGCGGCCTCCCACCCACTAGGAGAGACAGGAAAAGGCGCTGAGGAAGGGCTGGCACACCCCACCCCCCTCCCTCCTGCCACGGAACTTGCCCCCTGAGAACCATGCTCTGCTACAGGTGAGGCTCTGCGGCCCTGGGGCCAACCCACCTCTGGGAAGCAAGACAGCAGGCCAGGCGCCGGCAACTGCTGGGCCGACCAACAGGGCAGAGACTACACGAGGGACTGACCAGAGCCACGAGACTCAACCGAAGACCTTACCGTGGCTGACCCCACCTCCTCAGACACCGACAGACCCGGCGCCTCATACCTGTGCCAGGTCCGGCCTCCCCAGGCACCAACAGACCCAGCGCCTAGACCACCTCCTTGGACACTGACAAGTCAGAATCCCATACCTGTGTCTGGTTGTGCCTCCAAGGACACCGACAGACCCAATGACTCGTATCTGTGTCCAGCCTCTTTAAACACTAAGAGACCCAGCACCTCATACCTGTGCCCACGCATACTTCCTTGAACAATGAAAGACCCAGCACCTCCTACCTGGCCTTGGCCCCTGCTCCTCAGATACTGATAAACCCAGGGTCTCATACCTGGGCCTCGCCTTGCCACTTCTGACAATGAGAGATCCAGTGCCTCATACCTGTGCCCATTCCCGATTCCTCAGGCTGTACTGACAGACCCAGCACCTCCTAGCTGTGCCTAGCCCTGCCTCCTGGGACACTGACAGGCCCAGTGGCTCATACCTAGGCTTGAGCCTGGATATGAGCCAGGATCTTCTCATGCCACACTGCAGACTCCGTTTTACCTTCAGAATCCTCAGATCTCCAGTCACGTCTTCCTGACAACTACTTATGGAACACCTACCATGTTCCTAGCATAAGCAATACAAACAATCCACGGGGGAGAAAGATATAAATGAAACAATCATGCCGATAAATGTGAAAATGAGATAAAGTGCTTGGGAGAAAGGAAACCAAGAGTAAAAGGACTCTGAGGGTGCTTGAGCCTGGATATGAAGAATGAGTAAGTGTTACCCAGGGAAGCACAGAGGGAGGAGAAGGATTCCAGCAGCCAGAATAGCATATGCAAAGGTCCTGCAGCCAGAGCAGGCTTTCTCAACAGTGAGAGAATTAAGCCCCACGGAAGATGCTTTGAGTGACTCAATTTCTCAGTACTACCACAGTTGGTCCAAGGCTGGCACCCTTCTAGAGGCAAAAGAGAGATGCTAATTCATTACATCCAATGGATGCCTTGGGGCATTAAGGCTTAATTCTATCCTGAAAGCCTGACGAGACAGGCTGGGCAGGAAGAAGTGTAGCACAATCTAGAAGATGAAGGAAGGAGTGAGAACTGGAGGGTAGAAGCGGAGAGGCAAGGCTGGAGAACCAAGAAGTCTGTGGGTGAGGAGCGAATGGAAGCAGGAAACCACCTAGGAGCCCCAGTGGTCGTCCACAGAATGACGCTACCCTGAATGGGGGCGGCAGGGATGCAGACCACTGATTCAGGAGGTTCCATTAAAAAGGATGAATTGGAAGAATGACAGAGTTAAATGTGGTCCAGATGTTTCTGGCTTGGATAATAAGATGAATGATGGGGCTCTTTACCTAGAAAGGGTCTGGGTTTGGGGAAACCTTACCTGACTGTCACAGTCCCACAGACCACACCATGCCTGGCACTGGCTCTCAGATCTCACCCAATAGACTCAAACCCAGAAACTGGCCTGAGCAGACAGCCAGCACTCAGACCAACAGATTCCAGGCTGCTGACTTTGACTGAGGTCAGGTTCTCAGACTTCACTTTTGTTTTGGGAGAGCCCAGCAAAGCTAGTGTCTGATTTGAGCCTCTGAGACCTCAAGCTGTGGACACAGGTCCTTAGACCTCACCTTCACCTGCAGTGGGTCTTTCACACCACACCTTAGAGATGTAGCTCTGCCGTCAGTTCTACATTCTGTGCTTCACCTGCCCCAGAGCCTCAGACCTCACCTTCTCCAACCAGGTGTAATCCAATCTCTTTCCCCACTTGATTAATTCAGAACCTGCCCGCTAGATGCCAATGTGACACACCACACCTTGGACTGGTTACAGATCCTCAAGCCTCTACAACACCCTGAGCTCTGCCCATCACACTTGACCAGCGTGCTAAGAACAGCTGGCTGACATGGCTCAGCTCGTTCTACCTCTCCTACCTGAACCCAAGGGCTCCGCACACCTCCCCAGGTAGACCCAGGTACACACACCTACGATGACACTGCCTTTCCCTCGATGAGAGTCCACTCTACCCACCTGACCGTGCCTGATCCTACCACTGAGGGTCCCACCTGTGTCTGACCCACCTTCTCAGGCCTTACCAATCATACCAATTACGTATTTCTAGGCTAGATCCTGCCCCCATTCATTGCATCTAACAAGCCCGGGGATGCCAATTTGTACCTGAACCGGGGGACAAAAACCCACCTAAGATCGTGTTTATACCTCTGCCCGTGTGACCCTGATCCACGGACTCACTGACAAAGCCAGGTCCACGTAGCAGCCCTGGGTATGGATGCAATGGCTTCACCTGGGAGGTTAACTCTACCTACTTGTGTTCAACTCCAGTACCTCAGACCACAGGGTTATACACCTGTCAGAGGCAGGCTCCAGACAGCTCAGCTAATGACCCGGGCTTCACACATCTGTCTGTGCCTAACCTTGACCCCTCACATCTCAACTGACAGACCCAGGCCCACCTCCCAGAGCCCAACACTCAGACGCCTCACACCTTCCCAAGGGATCCAGCTCTCTCTCCATGGGCCTGATCTCGGCTCCCAGGCCTAACATGAGAGAGCCAGGTCTACCGTCTGTGTCTGACTCGGCTTTCCACATCTCACAAACAGATCCAACACTATCAACCCCTGCTTAGTCTGGGCACCAACACCTCAGTAAGGAGCCTCAGACCTCATCAGATGCAAACATCTCTGCGTATCTGTGCTCAGCAGACCCCACCGAGAGATGTGGTTACCTACTTGGGATTAACCCCAGATCTAACTTCTAGGACCTGGGTCAATGTACCTGAGCCGGAATCGTGCTCCAAGGATTTCACCTGCAAGACCCAAGCATACATACAGCTGGCCCCAAAGTCCTTGCTTGAGAGGAGCCACATCCACCTACTCATGTCTAACTTAGAGGCTGCATATCTGCTATGAGCCCCGCAGAGTCCCGCCTACCTGCAGAAGACCCCAGTGCTGTGGGCCTGAATTGAGGTTGCTCTACCAACCCAGGCTTAACCCTGGTCTTTCAGGCATCACCAAAAGACCAAGGGTACATACCTTTGCCTGAATCCAACACCTGAAAGAGCCAAGTCTACCTACCTGTGTTCAACCGTAACTCCTTAGGTCTCCTCAAGACTATACCTGGCAGACAGGCTTTGCCTACCTGCCTCTGACCCAGGCTGCTCAGACCACATTTGCTGGGCCAGCTCTGCCTACTTGGACATGACCCTGGTTCCTCCGACCATACCTAGTGGACAGCTCTGCCTACGCGTACATGACCCTGGACCCTCAGTCCATACCTGGCAGACCAGCTCTGCCTACCTGTACATGACCCTGGCTCTTCAGACCATACTTAGTGGACCAACTCTGCCTACCTGTACATGACCCTGGGCCCTCAGTCCACACCTGCCAGAGCAGCTCTGCCTACCTGTACATGACCCTGGATCCTCAGACCATACTTAGTGGACCCACTCTGCCTACCTGTACTTAACCCTGGATCCTCGGACCACACCTAGTGGACCAACTCTGCCTACCAGTGCTTGAGCCTGGATCCTTGGACCATACCTAGCCAAACAGCTCTGCCTACCTGTACTTGACCCTGGATCCTCAGACCATACCTCATCAGACAGCTCTGCCTACCTGTACATGACCCTGGATCCTTGGACCATACCTAGCGGACCAGCTCTGCCTACCTGTGCTTGACCCTGGGTCCTCGGACTACACCTAGTGGACCAGCTCTGCCTACCTGTGCTTGAACCTGGATCCTTGGACCATACCTAGTCAGACAGCTCTGCCTACCTGTATTTGACTCCAGATCCCAGACCATACCTTATGGACCAGCTCTGCCTACCTGTACTTGACCCTGGGTCCTGAGACTGTACCTGGTGGACCAGCTCTGCTTACCTGTGCATGACTCTGTCTCCTCTGACTGTAACTAGTGGACGAGCTCTGCCTCCCTGTGCTTGACTCTGGGTCCTCAGACCATACCTAGCAGACCAGCTCTGCCTACCTGTACATGACCCTGGCTTCTTATGCTGTACCTAACAGACCAGCTCTATCTACCTTTATGTGACCCTGTGTCCTCGGACCATACCTACCCAGCCAGCTCTGCTTACCTGTACATGACCCTGGATCCTTAGAACCTAACTAGCAGAATAGCTCTGCCTACCTGTGCTTGACCCTGGGTCCTCAGTCCATACCCAGTGGACCAGCTCTGCCTACCTGTACATGACCCTGGATCCTCGGATCATACCTAGTGGACCAGCTCTGCCTACCTGTGCTTGACCCTGGATCCTCAGTCCATACCCAGTGAACCAGCTCTGCCTACCTGTACATGACCCTGGATCCTCGGATCATACCTAGTGGACCAGCTCTGCCTACCTGTGCTTGACCCTGGATCCTCAGACCATACCTAGCCAAACAGCTCTGACTACCTGTACATGACCCTGCATCCTTAAAACATACTTAGTGGACCCACTCTGCCTACCTGTGCTTGACCCTGGATCCTCAGACCATAGCTAGTAGACCAGCTCTTCCTACCTGTACACGACTCTGGACCCTCAGACCATACCTGAAAGACCAGTTTTGCCTACCTGTACATGACCCTGGATCCTCAGACCATAGCTAGCGGACCAGCTCTGCCTACCTGTACACAACTCTGGACCCTCAGACCATACCTGACAGACCAGCTCTGCCTACCTGTGCACGACCCTGGATCCTCAGACCATACCTAGCGGACCAGCTCTACCCACCTGTACATGACCCTGGCTCCTCAGACCATACCTAGCAGACCAGCTCTGCCTACCTGTACATGACCCTGGGTCCTGAGACTGCACCTAGTGGGCCAGCTCTACCTACGTGTACTTGACTCTGGGTCCTTAGACCATACCTAGCCAAACAGCTCTACCTACCTGTACTTGACCCTGGGTCCTCAGACCATACCTAGCGGACCAGCTCTACCCGCCTGTACATGACCCTGACTCCTCAGACCATATCTAGCAGACCAGCTCTGCTTACCTGTGCTTGACCCTGGCTCCTCAGACGATACCCAGAAGACCAGTTCTACCAACCTGGCACCTTACACTGTACCTAGTGGACCAGCTCTGCTTACCTAAGACCACATGTGGCAAGTCAGTCCTACCTACTTGTGACTGAGCCTGGCTTCTGAGATTGCAGCTGGACGGCCAGCTCTGCCTACCTGTGCACGACCTTGGATCCTCAAACTGCACATGGTGAGCCACCTCTGCCTACCTGTGCTTGTTCCTGGCTCCTGAGACTGCCCCGGCAGGCTAGCTCTGTTTACATGTACCTCACCTCAGCTCGCCAAACGTCATCTAAGACATTTGGTTCTTCTTACCTGGACTTGGCTGTGACTTCCGAGATTTCACTGGACAGACCCAGTTTCCTGAACTTGCTCCACAGACTTTACCTGACAGACCGTGCTCTACCCACCTGTGCTTAACTCACCCTGACAGACCCAAGGATAAAACCTGTACCAGATGCAGACTCCACAGACCTTACATGAGAAACTCAAGTGCACATACCTGTGCCTGGCCACAACTCTTCAACTTCATAAGACATCTCTACAAGACAGGCAGAGATGCAGTTCTACCTACCTATCCTGACCTTACCTGGGAGATGCAGGTCTACTCACCTGTGCCCAGTCCCAGCTCCCAAGATCTCACCTGAGACACCTACCTCTATCCACCTGTCTTCACTTCATATTCTCAGAGATCATCTAAGAGATCCAGGTCCTTCTAGATGAACCCAACCCTGGCTCCTCAGGGCTCACCTGACAGATCTGTTCTACCTACCTGTGCCTGACCTCAACTGTGGGACAGAGTTTAATGAACCTAAACATGGCTTTTCAACCTACTTCTGGCTTACCTTTGGCTTTACAGATTTTACCTGAAAAACTCAGTTCTATCTACCAGTGCTGAACCTCAGCTCCTCAAATCTGGAATACAAACCAGGGACTGGCCTCAGCAGCTCAGACCTTACCTGTTCAAGAACCAAAAGTACAAACCTGTATCTCACCTCAACTCCTCAAGCCTTACCTGACAGACCTGCTCTGTGTACCTGAGACAGACCCAGAATTCATGAACCTTCCAGATGGATGGAAGCAGCGCTCCATCTCTTTGCCCGACTCCAGCTTTTCAGTCCTTTCCCAGGGGACGCAGGACCATCTCCAGGACCATCACCCTGAGCATCACCAGAACTGCTTGGACAACACCTGAGGACACAGTTCTGACCTGGACCCGATCCTGGATTTCTAGTCCCACCTGTCAGACTCAGCTCTGTCTCTGCCTACCTTTGGTTTTAGTGTCCTTACCCGACCAACACACTTCTGTCCAGATGTGCCTGATCTTGGCTCCTCAGGCCTCCCCTGAAACACCTAGTTATACACACCTTGTCTGATTCCAGCTTCTGAGACCTCAAGCAGACGTGGCTTTACAGACCATGCCGGCAGACCCCACTATACAAACCTAACCTGAACAGACTCTTCCCAGAGACCTGACAGATCCCTGGCTGCTCATCTCAGCCTGAGGGAAGCCTGGCGAGAGTCCACTGGTGCCAAACAGTGTCTGAGTGACTTGGGCCTCTGACACTTCTAGAGACCTGTCTCTAGACCTTTGTCTACCATAAGCCTCTCACAATGCACCTTAGCGATGTGGCTCCTGGGTTGGTTCACCTGTCTGTTCTTCACCTGTCCCAACTCCCCAGTCCTTACCTTTTATAACCAGGTACATTCCTAACTCTTCCTCATCTGGGCACCTCATACCCCAACCCAGCCAGACCCCAATGCCACCGACCACGTCTTGGGCTGATTATGGAACCTCAGGGGCCTCTACAACACCCTGAGCTCTGGCCGTCACACCTGGTCAGGATGCTGAGACCTACACAGGGGACTTACCTACGTTTGCCTAATCCTCACTTCTAAACGCCCACTCACTACCTGATGCTCACTATTCAGAGCCAGTCAGAGATCCCAATGTATACACCTATCCTGAACCCACAGATCCAGGTTTAAGAACATGTACCTGGGCTTCCCTGGTGGCGCAGTGGTTAAGAATCCGCCTGCCAATGCAGGGGACACGGGTTCGAGCCCTGGTCTGGGAAGATCCCACGTGCTGCAGAGCAACTAAGCCCGTGCGCCACAACTACTAAGCCTGCGATCTAAAGCCCGCGAGATG
This sequence comes from Phocoena phocoena, assembly GCF_963924675.1. NCBI lineage: Eukaryota > Metazoa > Chordata > Mammalia > Artiodactyla > Phocoenidae > Phocoena > Phocoena phocoena. The sequence goes on from NC_089238.1 coordinate 16,682,275, forward strand.
CAACTACTGAGCCCGCGTGCCACAACTACCGAAGTCCACGCGCCTAGAAACCGTGCTCCACAAGAGAAGCCACCGCAATGAGAAGCCCGCGCACCGCAACGAAGAGTAGCCCCCGCTCGCCACAACTAGAGAAAGCCCGTGTGCAGCACCGAAGACCCAACGCAGCCAAAAATAAATTAAAAAAAAAAAGAACATGTACCTAATTTTGGCTCCTCAGACTCCACTTGATAGAATATTTGAATTCTTCCAGAATTCACAGACCTCACCTGTACCTTTACCTGTCCTGGTGCCTCCTCTTCAGATACCACCTGTACCTGTCCTGGCTCCTCTTCAGACATCACCGGCCAAAATTAGCTCTCCGGTAATGCGTGCTGACTGCCTGATCCCGACACACAAGGCTGCCCCGTGGCTGGCCACAGCTGACCAGGCCTCACCGCTTACACATACCTACGCCAGACTGGACTCTTCAGATCTTACCTCAGAGCCAGAGCAACATCCCTGTATCTACTGTGACTCCTCTCTCTCACCTGAGAGACCCTGGGTCCAGAAATTTCACCTGTTCCTGTCCCTGGCTCCTCAGATGTCACCTTCTCAACTCACCAATATACATCCTTAGCGACCCAGGCAGGTCCTTCCAGGTATGTCTGGACTGGCCGCAGAGGCCTCCACTGTGCCCACCCTGGCCGCTTGGGCCTCACTAGCCAGCCCCAGCCCCATGTTTTTGTGCCCAACTGTCATTCCTAGGCCTTACCTGGGAGACCCAGGTCTGTCTCTAGGCCACACCCCAGCTCATCTCTGCAGGCCGGGTGGTTACAGGCAATGACGAGCCAGGCTGCGACACAGCCCCGCTGTGCTGGGCTCCTTGGCTAGCAGGAGCCCCCACGTGTCCCTGACCACCACCTACTCAGGCTCCAGATCCCGGAGAGGAGGAGGGTGGTGCCTCCCCTCGTTTAACAGGCACGCAACATTTGTTAGAAGCTGCACAGTCTCTCTCGACCAGGGATCCTCATCTGAGCCACAGGACGCAGAAAGGATTTGAGTGACTCTTCTCAATTCTTCCAAGGATGGTACATAACTAGTCCCATTCTAGAAAGAGGTTAACTCATTACGCACAAAAGATGCCTTAGGGCGTGAGGGCGTAATTCTCTCCCAGACTCCAGGCCTTTAGAGCTTTCAAAGGAAGTTACATCTTCAGATGCTGCCCCCAAGCAGAGAGCTTCCAGTATAAAGGCCTGGAAGCAGCCCCACTGGGAAAATTCCCAACCGGACGATGCCCTCTTAGGTACGCCTGCCGAAGTCACGTGTTAGAGCCACACCCACTGCATTCAAGGCACCCACGCCACTCCCTGCACCGCATCTCTGCCCCGCGAGCCTTCCCTGCATTCTGCGACCCGAGCCCTTCTCACACCACGGCTGCACTCAGGCAAGCTGCAAGGAGAGCTCCTGCTCACGCCTTGGCACCAGCTGTGGCTCTAGCAGAGATGAGTCTGCGTGACCGCCTGTCACTAGAGTGGCCCGCAGCTCTGCCACTCAGCAACGCTGGCTTCGCGAGCTGCCCAGCGGGGCCCCACCCAGGCACCTCCTCTCTGCCACCCTCCAGCTGCCCCTGCGGCTCCTTTCCAGGCCTGCCCAGTCACACCTCCCGCCTCACCCTGCCCTTTGGTCTTTACAGGTTGCGGCTGTAGTTCAGAGAAAGGTCATCACTGAGAATAACTCACAACCTCAGCTTAGCGAGGGGGACAGGGGTGGCTCCGGTTACCCCACCCAGGGGACTGTCACCCTGGCCTTGCAAGCCCGCCCTCGGTGGGAGTGGAGCCCTCATCCTGACTGAGCAAAGCTGTTCCTGCCCCACACGCCTCTCTGAGGGCCTCCTGCCTGCTGCAGGCATGCAGCAGGTGCTCAATAAATATTGACCTGACCTTATGGGCCCCTCATCTGCGGCTTGACTTGGCAAAGGACACATGATTCACCCACCACGGGGAAGTGCCTTTACTTACGTCCCAGAACTCGAACATGTTTTGAGGGTCAATTCCAAACTCCTTCACTTTGGCCTAAAAAGGGCAAAGGGAAAGAGAAGGAAGGAAGCCTGGGTTAGCGGTACAGGAACAGGAGCTCCAGGGCATGAAGAGTCGTGCCACCACTGGGGCTGCGCTGGAGCCACCTGCGAGTCCAGAGCCAGATGCCAGGCCAGCTCACGGCCAGCACACCCGTGGCCCAGTGCTTACAAACCCCTCCTGCTGAGAGGGGCTGCACACCCACCCTGAGGACCTGGCCCACACACTGTTCTGCAAGACCACCTCCTGGACCAGACCCCCTGGGACCTCTGGGAAACAACTGAGCACGGGCAGGGGCAACCTCCCAGGCCAGGAAACATACAGCCCGGACACCTGCCCAGCCCTTCCAATACTGGGATGGTGACCGCACCCCAGGAAGCCTTCAGGGAATGAGCGATCCTAGTCTATCCCCCGGGCAGACAGGGTCAGCAACCCTTGCCTAGACCCCACAGGAGACGCCCCACTGACCAGGCTGAGCTCTACCCCCAGAAGGTGGACAGTGGCACTGTGGTTGGCCAGCCTTAAGATGTCCTTCTGTCTCCCCCCACAGGCAAGTCAGCACTGCAGGCATGGGTGGGGGTGGGGGTGACATGGAAGGAGTGGAGTCAGGAGGACCCGGGTGTGGTTCCGGCTCAGACTGCCCAGCACAAAGCCCACCACACGGCAAGTGCTCAGCCAGGTCTGCCTTCCTGGCCACCCCTGCAGCACAGCCCCGCCCTGCCCGCTGACACGCCCCTGACCCTACCTTGCACAACCCGGGGCCAGGAGGAACTGGCAGGTGGGTAACCATGTTCTAATCCCGGCATCACTGACTCATGCAATCACTGGGTGACAAGTCACATCCCTTCATTGGGGCTTAACGTCCTTATGTGAGAAATGGGATGCATCCCCCGTACCCAGCATATCCCATCTGGGGAGAGGCCAGTGGCAGAGGCCAGGGGAGGTCACATGTGTGGAATGTTGTGGCCATCAGCCAGGCCCGGGAGATGGGTGGGGTTAATGTGATCCCACTGACTGCAAACCCCTTGCTGGAGCAGCAGAGGTTTGTCTGCCTTGCAGAAAAGGTAAGGACGGTTTGCAACTCACATCCCTCACAGGCAACCAACCCTTCTACCCAACCAGCTGAGCCAAGACCCCTGAACCTGTGAAACACACCTCAGCTGATGTATTCGGAAAGGCCATGACCCTGACCTGGCCTGGGCCCTCTCAGGGAGGTAGTATGGGAACCCTCGTGGGCACTTACAGTGTTGGTAGACAGGGCAACAAAGTGCTTCGAGACTGCGGAAGGCTGCAAGAGATGAGTCAAGTTATACCACACCCATCCAGGGGCCCCCCAGGGGCAGTAACCCTGCCATCTCTGGAGAAACCAAGGCCCCGGCGGGGACCCACTGCTCCCAGTCCTCGGTTCGGAGGCTGTCGGAGGAGCCCCATGTCAAGATGGAGAGGACAGAGGGGTCAGAGGCCAGGCAGCCCAGCCTACCTCACAGGCACACAAGGCCCAGGGTGTCTCCCCTGTAAAGCTGGAGGGGCCAGGGGTAGAGAGGATTCCATAGGGCCAGTGGCCTTAAGGAAACGGCCCTCAGCAGTTAGAGCAGGGTCTGCCACATTTGGCTTGTCTGGGCTGGCAAAGCCAAATATCTTTATTTTTTTTTTTCTTTTCTAAATATTTATTTATTTTGGCTGCACGGGGTCTTAGTTGCAACATGCAGGATCTTCGTTGCGGCATGCATGCGGGATCTAGTTCCCTGACCAGGGATCGAACTGGGGCCCCACGCATTGGGAGCACAGAGCCTTACCCACTGGACCATCAGGGAAGTCCCAAAGCCAAATATCTTAACCAGAGAGGATGCCTCCTGCTGCCAACTTCAGGGGAAATAGGGCTACAGGGCTAAGCGTGGCCACGCAGGCTGACGGGCAGGCCCACCCTGTCCTTCCCAGCCTGCACACTGCCCACTGCCCACCCAGCACTCACATCCTTGGCCGACAGGAGAAACCACTCCTTTGCTGTCTCTGCGTTGGTGATGGTCTCCTGGGTGGTGAAGGTCTGCAAGCAGAGAGTAAAGGAGTCGGTCCCCAGCCAAGGTCGGTACGGCCCAGAGCCAGAACTCAGCAGCGGAGGCCGTGTGGGTGCCCAGTTACCACACGGAGCAGCGCATGCAGGTGTGAGTCACTCCCCATCACCCCCACCCACGTGTCCACAAAGCCACGATCAGTGACTGCGTCTGGGGCAGGGGCCTGGAAGTAGCAACATCATCCTGTAATTCCAGGACTTCACAGACAGAGAAAGGGGAAACGCTAGTAAGAGCTACACCTCCACCTGCCCAGAGCCCACCCTCCGCCCCCGCCACCCCACCACAGGTCAAAGGCCAGAGCATCCTCCAGGAGAGCAGCTGTGGACACACCTGGGGCTCCCTTCAGCCCAGACTAGGCTGTATCTCAGAACTCAGATGAAATTCTTAATATTTAATGTGCATGGATACGAGTAAACAGGGCATGGATGGCAAAAAACAAAATGCTTACATTATCTGGGCATGGCTCTGGGATCAGAAAGGAGCAGACGTTAGAGACAGATCTCTGAGAAAGATGGGAACGGTCCCAGGCTGAGTGCACATTCAGTGAAGTGAGTGGGTGGGCCTAAGATGAAGGCTCATACGGACCAGTTCAGGCTTTCATCAGGTAAACTGTTTTTGCCACCAGATAAGGAACAGTCTGAGGGCAGCTGTGCCCACCTGATCCACAAAGCACGGCTCATTCAGAGCAGCTGGGAGGGTCCAGAGTCCAGGGCAGTGGCAAAGCATCCACCCCCCCTCACACCCCAACACACACAGGGTTGGGAGTCAGGCCGGGTCTGAGGGCCGTACCTTGGAGGCGATGATGAACAGGGAGGACTCAGGCTTCAGAGCGGCCAGTGTTTTGGCAATGTGGGTCCCATCGATGTTGGAGACAAACCAGACCCGGGGACCTTCTGAAGAGTATGGCTTGAGGGCTTCAGTCACCATGAGGGGTCCCTGTGGGGAGACGCAGCATCAGAAATCCCACGAGAGGTGAGAACAGCCAGGTCCCATCTCTGGAGAAACCAAGGCCCTGGATGGAACCCCTCCTCCCCCATCCCAAGGCAGCCCCCTCCTTACCAGGTCAGAGCCGCCGATGCCGATGTTGATGACATCCGTGATGGACTTGCCTGAGTACCCCTTCCATTCACCACTCCGGACACGCTGGCACAGAGCAGGGAGATGTAATCAGCCCAGACCCCTGAGTATAAACTGCTGCTCAAATGCGTCATTACTGCTGTATCCTTACACCTCAGTCCCGACTTCCAGGCCCTATCAGAGGCCTACTGAGACACAGTGTCACATCCTTGCCACACTCAGCCCCAACTAGACCCTTTTTCTCATATTAGTAAACGGGGTGACATCCCCACCTCACAGCAACATTGTCAGAATCTGCAAAACAAGAGCGAACTTCCAGCAGAACCTAACGTGACAGAGGCCAAGAGATGTGGAGTGTCAACTACTGTGACTGGTCCGTGCCAGGGACAGAAATGACATACATGCAGCCAAGCTCCACATGGACCCCAGGGATTCTTGCCTCCCAGTATTCACATCCCTACAGGGTCCCCCACGCCATACAGGGCTCACTATGCACCCATTAGGACACTGCAAAGATGATGGAGTGTGACTTCAGAAGCTGGGTCAGGAAAGACCATGCAGCTTCTGCCTTGCTCTCTTGGATAGCTCCACTCTTGGGGAAGCCATCTGCTATGTTATGAGAAGACTCAGTTGTATGAAGAAGCCAGTGTGGTGAGGAACAGAGGCCTTCTTCCAAGAGCCAATGCCAACTCACCAACCATGAATAGGAACTGCCTTGGAAGAGAATCCTCGAGAACCCAGCAAACCTTCAGGTAACTACAGCCCTGGCCAACATCTTGAGTACAACCTCAAGAGAGACCCCCAAACCAAGACCAACCAGTCAAGCCTCAATTTCTGATCCACAGAAACCATGTGAGATAGTAAATGTTTACTGCTATTTTAAGCCAAGTTTGGGTGGAATTTGTTATATAATGATAAATAACTAATGCAGACTTTGGTGCCACAAGTAGAATACTACCATAACAAAAATCTAAAAATATGGGTAGGGACTTCCCTGGTCCAATGGGTAAGACTCCGTGCTCCCAGTGCAGGGGGCCCGGATTCAATCCCTGGTTGGTGAACTAGATCCCACATGCATGCTGCAACTAAGAGTCCGCATGTCACAACTAAGAAGTCCACATGCCACAACTAAGATCCCGCAAGCCGCAACTAAAAAGATCCCATGTGCCGCAACTAAGATCCGGCAGAGCCAAAATAAATAAATAAATATTTTTTTTAAATAAAAAAATAAAAATATAGGTAAAAGCTAAAAGAGCCTTGAGGAGAGTTAGTGAAAGCCTAAAAAACATTGGAAGAGACTGTTAGCAGAGGTTTAATGGTCCTCGAGGGGGCTGCTGGTATAGATTTCAAGAAGTGGGACGAAAACACTACTGAAAATGGTAGGAAAAAGAATCCTTGTTATGTAGTGAAAGAAAATTTAATAACACTGTTGCCTGCATTAATGGGGAAAGTAAAAGATGTATCTATTATGATCTGGATGATCTAGCTATAGAGATTTTCAGGCTGTGTTATAGGAACTACCTGGCTTCTTACTGCTTACAATAAAATACAAGAGGAGAGAAATAAGCTTAATGAAGAACTTTTAAACAAAAAGAAGCCAGGAATCGTTGGATTTGAAAATTCCCAGCCTCTCCAGAAAATAACTGATGCTGAAATTAGGAGATGGATCCTTGGCAAAGTTCAAATCCAAGGCACTGTAAGAAAAGCTTCAAGAGGTAAAGCAGAGAATATAGCTGTAAAATCCTTTGTTAAGACCTCAGAAAGAACTAAGGTGCTAACACAGAGAATATTTTGGCTGAAGGTAAGGTTTCCAAAAAGCTTAAAAGTACTATCTCTGTGGTCTTAGAAGCAATTGTAGGAAAGGACTTACCTTGAAAATATTTGTGGGTATAGCTTTTGTCTAATGGAGTGAACCCCCCACCCCCAGTAAGCTTCACAGGAGACCCACAAAGTTTTTAAGATAACTGAATTGTCAGAAACACTACCAGCTTGGATTGAAAGTGACAGAGATATTACAAAAGGAAAAGAGATCTCTGGGACTTCCCTGGTGGTCCAGTGGTTAAGATTTGCACTTCCAATGCAGGAGGGCGCAGGTTTGAGCCCTGGTCTGGGAACTAAGATTCCACATGACACGCAGCATGGCCAAAAAAATAATAATAATAAAAATAAAAAAGGAAAAGAGATCTTTAATATTTTTTATGTTTTAGGCCGTGGCGTGTATATGTGTGATCTTAGTTCCCCAACCAGGGATCGAACCTGCCTGCGCACTCCTGCGTTGGAAGTGCAGAGTCTTAACCGCTGAACCGCCAGGGAAGTCCCAGAAAAGAGATCTTTAAAAACCTACATTTCTATAGGCAGTAAGCAGGCTGAAAACACTAGGCAATTACAAACACAGACTACCTTTCATGTAAAAAGGATGACTAAGGGCAAAGCCAAAAGCCTTGAGGAACAATCCCCAGGCCTTGAGTCCTAACCAAGCAATTGCCAACACGTGTCCTGCTCAATTTCAGAACTGCTTTGGACCAATGTTTCCTGTGTGCCTTCCACTTTCCTTCCTTTTTGAAAAGGAATTATCCTATGCCTATCTCACCATTGTATGTTGGGTGTGTAGGGGATAAATAACTTGTCTACTTAATTCACGTATCTTCAGATCAAAAGGAACTGTATTTAAGCTGTATTAAAGAAAATACAGATATATCTGTATCTAATTTAGATTATGAGGTTCTTCACTTCTAGCTGATATGGTAATGGCATATGGCCTTAAGAGAAAGAGAACAGGGTATTTTGCATGTGGAAGGAACATGATGAATCACTGGGAGCTAGTAGGCAGACTATGATAACCAAATTCTAAGATGGTTCCCAGCTATCCTCACCTCCTGGCACTGCATTCATGTTCTTGTGTAGTCCCTTCCCACTTTGATCAGAATTGACCTGTACAACCAACAGGCTATTACAGAAATGAAAGAGTAACTTCTGATGCTACTTCAAGGTATTAAGAGATGTTGAGGCACTCTGCCTTCCTCTCTCTTGGATCAGTCACTCTGGGAAAAATCAGAGTGCATGCCCTTGTCATGAGGGCATTCAACCTGTAGAGAGGTCCACAGGTAAGGAACTAAAGCCTCCCAAATGTCAGCACTAATTGGTAGTGAGCCATCTTGAGTGCAGATCCTCCATCCCCCATCAAGCCTTCAGATGAATGTAACCTTGGGCCAACATCTTGACTACAACCTTATGAGACCTGAGCCAGAACCAGTCAACAGAAACGCTGACTGCTGTTTCCAGCTGCTCAATTCTGGAGTTATTTGTTACGCACCGATAGGAAACTAGTATACGTGGCTTTCCCCAAACCAGTAAGACCCAGCAACTTTATTTCTTTTAGATAATAATCACCTGCCATGAGCAATTTTCCATCAATACAGAAAGAAAGTAAGTTGCTCAGCTTTTCAACAATCAATCTCACCATGAGTTTTGTTATAATAAAGCATCCTAGAGGGGAAACTTTGTGTATCTTTACTATTACTACATATACCCTTTATTTAACCAGATAGGGAGTCTTACAAAACACACCCGTTCTGCAACTTCCTTTTTCAACTTCACAGTATGTCCTGAACAGCATAGCAGGTCAATGCAACTGTAGCTCCCTAATTCCTAATGGCGCCCAGGACTACGGTTTATGAACATACACTGACTTTACTGGTCAATCCTCTGATAAATGAGGTGAGGCTGTTTTCGGTTTTTGCCGTGACAATCAAGGTCATGGTGACATCCTCACCCAATCTTGGCGAACTCCTGAGAGCACAGCCATGGGGAGTGTTCCTTACCATGGAATTGCTGCTATTCAGCAGCTATTCTGAACTATAAATAGCCCATCAGTCTGAGTCAGGTATCCAGCAGCCAGCTATAAGGGAGGGCTTTCCTGGAAACAGCTTCCCAGACGACCAGTGCCACACACTCTCCACATGGCATGCCCGAGCACACAAGGGCTGACCAAACAGAGCACCATGCTTCCGAGACACATCAGTTCTGCCACTCACAGCAGATGTCTGGAAATGCCCAACCCTACATCCCACCCAAAGCCCATCACAAACACCAACCACTCTTAAGGGACATTCTGGAATCCAGATTCTCATCAGGATCCCAAGCCTTCCTCACCCTGCAAAGTCCCACTCACTTGCCTGCCTAGCCTCTAGGATGGATGCCCAGATCACCTCCTGCCGTTTCGGGTCTGAAGATGACCAGCCACACGTGGGGGACACTGCTCTCAGGGACCAGCTGACTAGAGCCTAGATTATCACTCTCAGAGTACGCGTACAGACATGCGTAACCCACACGTACAGACATGCACACGGCCACACAAACCGTCCAGCCCACAGACATCACCCTTGTACTCCAGGCTTGAGGACATCCACCAACTCTTGCAGAATCACCGTGCGGTAGACACTGAGGCAATGGCAGGTGATGTGGGGACATCTCTAGCTGGTCTCTGGGGCAACCCCTACACCCCCACACAGGAGAAGGAAGCACAGTTGTGTGCATTAATGCTGACACAGGGACAAGCTGCATGTGTGTGTACGTGTGTGCCCGTGTTTCAAAGAAGAGACGACAGACATGCTAGCACAAGCATAGGAAACTTTTGGAAGATTTACAGTAAACATTATAAAAGCTGCCTCTGGAGAGTTGGCTGGGGTGTGGTCAAGAAAATTTTCCATTTTAAATCTCATCTAGTTCTAGACTAGGCAATAAGGGCACATGACTAAAGAGGTTTGAAAAAGCAAGTCTCTCCCCGACTATCCCATCCCTCAGGGGCCTCACTTTTCTTTTCAGAACTCTGTCCTGGCCAGATTGTCACCGTGAGCCCACAGGCGTTAGAGCTCAGGAAGGAGGCTGCTCTACTGCTGTCAGTGGTGGGTTCCCTGAGAACAGGGTCAGGGAAATTCCTGCCTTAGCAGAGGCTCCATGGCTAGCTGTCACAGAGACCACCGCCACCTCAGGCTGCATTGAGGGCTGGGGTCCTCTCCAAGGAGCGTGGAAGGGTGGCCCATCAGGATCCCCAGATTCCCAAATACAAGCACACACACACACGGCCAAGGGGAAGTCCAGCCCAGCAGCTGCTTACGTGGCAGAAAGACTTTATCTTCTCCAGGACCCTGTTGACCTCTGGCATCACATCCTTGCCATCCACCAAAATGGGTGTGTTTGACCGGTTCCGAAGGGCCACATGCAGCACTGCCCGATCCTGGGGACGAGAGTCAGCGCGTGAAGGCCTCCACCCCAGGGCAGCCACACTCCCAGCTGGGCACGATGCAGTGTGGCCCCAAGAGTCAGCTCAGCCCTTTATCCACTGGACACGCAGGCCCTAAGGTCTGCTAGTACCATGGCCTCATACTCAAAACCTACTGTGTGCTCATGCAAATAGGGGCCACTCCAGGTCCTAGAGGGAAGGCAAGGCGTGTGCCGCTCCCTTACGTGCTGCAGACAGTCGCAAGGGGAGGGAGACCAGAACAGGCCTGGGACAGGCCCCAATGACCCACAGATGTTCAGGGCGTGAAAAGTCAAGGAAAGCTGAACAGCATGAGAAAAGGCACACTGGTGACAACACAGGTCAGAGACAAGCAATGACTGGCTACAGAGGACCAAGGCTCATGAAGCCCAGTCTCATCTTTCTGGTGAAAGTACACGGTGTTTGTTGGCACCTTTTGAAAAGTGTCCTTGGCCCTTTGGAAGTGGAGCAAATCAGGCAACTCAAGCTTCCCTCACCAAGCATCCCATCACACCCACTACTGGAAACCAAACCGGACCCTAAGTCTGTGATAGGTTCCAGGCGGCTGGCCTTATCAAGTGAGAGCAACAGTCCCATCAAGCTGGAGGCAGCAGATGAGTCCTTGAAAGAAACAGGTCTGAGACTCCAGGGGGACAGGAAGGGATGATCTCAGGACTCCAACGCAGGGAGAGGCTCACTAAGGTGGAGGGCTTCATGCCACACTGCCTTCACCCCGCCCAACCTCACTCCTGTGCCACATTCTGTAGACAAATGCACCACTCCAGGAAGCCCTCCTTGATTGCCGTCTCTCAGCCTAGCCCAGCAGTGAAAGACAGGGGTGTTTGAATAGTGGCTCTGCCACTTACAGAATGACACTGGATAAGTGACTTGACCTCTGAGTTACAGGTTCCTCATGTGTAAAACAAGGATAACATCATGAGGATGACACTCTGAGTGCTCAGTGATTCTTATGCCTACAGGGTTCCACGGCAATGCAGGCACAGGGTGGCCAAGGCCTGGCCTTGCCACAGCTTCCTGTTGACTCCTCCCACCGAGGAGGTTGATTTTGACACGAGTCTTCTTTTCACTGACAAAACCTGTAGCAAGGATCAGAGTTAACTTCTCTGAGCATGCCTTGAGAAGCCCTCTCCCTGCAGCCTTGAGAGATGCTGTCCCCAGGCAGACACCGGGAGCCATTCCATGCTCACCAGACCTAGACTGCAGTCTTGGGGAAGACACACCCCAAGGCTGTGCAACTTGCTTGAGGAAATAGGCCTTCAGGCCCCTGGTTAAGCAAAAGCATTGCCTAAGAGGAGGGGTACGGACACAGGGTGATGCTGCTAACAGTCAGACGAACCCCAAAGGGAAGGAAGAGGCTGTGGAGGGTATACGGAGTCTGTCTGCTCACCTCGGTGAAGTTGATCTTCTCACCATTGAACATGCGTTCCCGAGCAGCCTCCACACCCCTGGACTTGGCCTGAGAAGAGAATACACTGAGGCCTGGTCCCACCCACGCTGGCCACCAGGAGTCCAAGGCCCCAAGCACAAGGCTTGGTGCAGCCCCCGGTGGGGCTGACAAATGGCTGCAGACTGGTGCCCTCCCCCACTGCCTGGGAAGGGTCTGCTCAGACATCAGGCACTGAGTCCCCTGGGATGCCGGCCAGAACCTGAGCCAGGGGCAGGGGCACAGGGGCAACTACTGAGATCCACTAAGAGGGGGAAGTAAAGATGCTCAAGGACCTGAGGACGCCGGTAGCCCAGCTCGTCCACAACACCATGGGTCACGGGTCAAGCCTCCCCGTGCAGAACATTACCAGGTCTACCAGCATCTGCATCACGGCCTCAGTCACAAGGTTCTTGGAGTAATCCAACAGAATACGCCCGTGGCTGGTGCTGAGGTTCAAGCTGCAGAAAGATGGCAGAAGCGGCTGACCACACCCCAGCCTGATCCCCGATCAGAGATGCTTCCAAAAAAAAATCCTCCCTGTGCCAAATCCAAACAAGCCTCAGCTGGCCAGCACAGTGGTGTCGTCTGTCACCTGTCCGCCCCCCCAAGCCGACCTGCAGCAGCAGCACAGGGCAAGATGCAGACCCCTGGTGAGGAGCCTTTCCTCTGCTAAAACTGAGCTGGGGGATGAGAAGACAGAGCTGGGTGCGCTGCCCCTGCCTAGGCCAGAGAGTGACAATTCCCCCCCAGAGCTTCCACTCTGCGACTCAACTTACTCAGGGAAGGACCCAAATGACAAGGGCTGACCATCAGGGACTTCCAGTCTGGAGCCACAGACCTCCCCTCCCAAACCCCTGTGCCAGTGACCATTCCCGACCCCCAAGATTTTCTCCTTTCCTGGTCGTTCATGGGTCTCCGGACCTAGCCTCCTGGGCAGGAATCACGGCCCCATCTCTCCACCCCTCCCATCGCGGCTCCCCGCAAATCCCCCGGGCCGGTCCCACCCTGACCGCACCCTGCAGAAGGTCCCGAGCACACTCTCGGCCAGGACCGAGTGCAAGGGGGCAGCCCTTCTGAGCCTGCTGCGTCGGCGAGGGCCCTTGCTCACAACCGCGGAGGGATGGCCTGCTTCAAGCGGCAGGGGCTGGTGGAGGTGGAGGGGGAGGGGAGAGAAATGTCCCCGTGGAGGGGAAGCGGCAGAGAGGCCCAATCCATGACGAAGCTGCCGGGGCGCCGAGACCTCCGGCGAGCACCCGGAAACCTGCTTCAAGGAGGCGTCAAGGACGAAGCGCGGCCTGGGCCTGCGTCCAGATCCGTAGCCAGGGGCCCCCGGGGACCGCCGCCCAGCCCTCCCGGCCCAGGCCCTGCACAGCCGGACCCCGCGCGCCGCCTCCGGGTCCGGCACGTCCGCGCCCCGCCCCTGGTCCCGCGCACGCACCTGAAGTGGTTAAAGCGGTCCTTGTCTCCTTCGAAAAGGCGGCGCAAGTTGAGGTCAGAGCCGTGCTCGTGGTACCATGCCTGCAGCTTCTTGAACTGCGGGTTCTGGGTGAGCGCGGCCATGGCGAGAGCGGCAGAACACACGGACTGGGACAAGCACAGAGGAGGAAGCTGGGCGGGTGGCGCGCGGCAGGCGGAGGACCGGCGAGCGCAGCGAGCTTTAAGGCGCAGGCCCCCGGTTCCGCTCCGCCCCGTCCCCGCCCCCGCCCTCGCCCTCCTCTCTGAGGCCCGCGCCCGAGAGGCAACCTGGTCCGCAGCCGAGGCTCGGGGGCCTCAGCTCTTCTCGCCCTGCCACCAGCGGCCTCTTGGGCTGCTGCTCTGCCGACCTCTGCCTGGAAGTGACTGAGGAACAGAGGCAGAGCCCCGGCCTGCTTCATTAGTTCGTTCATTCACCCACTTAACCCAACTCCTTCCAACACTTCAGTGTTACAGGTGCTGCGGCTATGTAGGTGACAAGTGAAATATATGGCATATCAAATGCTGGTAGGTGCTAGTGAGATAAGGAACGCTGGAAAGGGTGCTGGGAATAGGGGTTGCAATTCTGAATAGAATGGTCAAGGCAAAACTCACTCAGGTGACATTTGAGCAAAAGCCTGAAGAAGGTGAGGAAGCAAGCCAGTTGGCTATCTGGGGGAGAAGTGTTCAGGCAAAGGGAAGAGCAACTGCAAAACTCCCGAGGAGAGCATGCTTAGATGTTTCGGCAACAGCAAGAGGCAAGTGTGGCCGGAGGGGAGTGAATGAGGGGAGAGTGATAGAAGATGAGGTCACAGAGGGAAGGAAGGCAGTAAGTCATCGTGAGGGCTTTGGTTTTTATTCCGAGAGAGATGGGAAGCCATTGAAAGGCTTAAGCAAAGGAGGGACATCATCGGACGTGTTTTACAAAGGATCAGACCAACAGTTCAGTAGGCATGAAAGTGAGGACAACAGACAGGACGCTACAGCAGTAATGCAGGCCAGGAGTGAAGGTGTCAAGGTAGGAGGAGTGGGCTGTGGTGATCTAGATATATTGAGTGAAGAGTTAAGAGAAAGAAAAATAACAGTCAATGATGACATCCAGTTTTTTACCCGAGTTCCTGGAAAAATGGAATTGCCATTGTATCTCGGAGAAATACACGTTGTAGGGGGAAGATCATGATCTTGTTTTTTGACATGTTAAGCTTTCCAAGCCTATTAGACATCTAAGTGGAAGTGTTAAGTTCGGTGTTCGCGTCTGGAGTATGAAGAGAGACGGTTCAAGCAAGAGGAAAAACTTGGGAGTCATGAGTGAATAGGTAGCACTTGAAGTCATGAGCCTAGATGAGAGTTTGGGTAAGACAGAGTAAATATAGTCAGAGAGAAGAGGTCCAAGAACTGGGCACTCAAATTGAGCTTCTCCATCGCCCAGTTCCCCCAGAAATGCCAGCCGTCCAGGAGTGTGCCCTGTCCTGCTGCAGACCCAGGCCTAGGTCTTCCTCTGGCCCACCTCCCAGTTCCATGCAGCCGCTGCCACCTCTGGCCTCTGCAAATGGCTTTTCTGTCTCAGCCCAGAATTATTTGAGACGAAGGAAAAAAGAGAGCGGCCAAAGATGGAAGAAATGAATGGTCACAGGACTTTGCAGGGAACAGCCCTGTCCACAAAGCCCTTATTTAGCCAGAGTTTTGGGTCAACTGTCAACTCTGAGATTTAACTCGGCTTCCCGTACCCAGCACAACCCTGACAGTTGCTGAACAACATCTGGTCTACTAGAGTTTCTGAGAAACACTCCAGAGTTTCCCAGCCAAGCAGTTGACTGCACAGAACAGCACTCCCACCCCTCGATCCTGTGTTTCAGAACAGAACTTCATCCAATAGGAAGGCCAGTCTCAGTAGCCATTACCCCATCATCCACTTGCCCTATGGCTCCTCAGGTGACTCTAACCCAGCAGTAGCCACTGACTCCCTTTTTCTAGTAGGCTCTTTTTGGCGATCACAGTGGACATCTGTTCATCTGTTGTCTTTGTCTGAAACCACTACCTCTCACCCTTAGGTTTCTTCCTCTGCCTCCCCGATTGCATCAGAGATGAACACATGACCTAAGCCCGCCAAACAGGGTTCTTTCCTGGGGCCCAAAGCCAGCAGGAGAAACTCAGTTTTCTGTAGTGTTAAGCTGCCTTTCAGAAAGGACAGACCCGAGGTTCAGTCCCTGGTCTCATGGAAAACAATGGAGAGTGTGACCTCCAGAGAGATGTCAGGGTGAACCTCATAGGGCCCAAGTTCCTGGGGCCAGGTCACCTCTGTCTGCAGCTGGAACACAAATCGAATCAGTTATTTCCCTTAGTGTTGTTCTGAGCTGAGCTGTCATTTACAACTCCAAGTGTTTCCAAAAATGTTATGGGTGTTCACCTGCCCACTGCCACACTGTCCTCCCCAATGTCCTCTCTCATCCACCCAAAACCCATAGGAGCAGCTGGGGTACTGAAGAGGCAGGAGGCGAGTCCTCCGATGATTACCTTTTTGAAGGTTTCATCTTCTTTTTAACATTCTATAATGTACACCTCCAGCAGTTTGGCCTCTCTTATTCCCAGTAGCTTCAACTATTCCAGATTTCCCAGATATTCTCAGATTTCCCCATAATATATATATATATATTTTTGCGGATGCGCAGGCTCAGCGGCCATGGCTCACGGTCCCAGCCGCTCCGCGCCATGTGGGATCTTCCCAGACCGGGGCACGAACCCACGTCCCCTGCATCGGCAGGCGGACTTTCAACCACTGCGCCACCAGGGAAGCCCTCCCCATAATATTTTAAGTTTAACGTTGTACTCTGAAATTCCAGGGACTTGGGCTTCCCTGGTGGCGCAGTGGTTAAGAATCCGCCTGCCAATGCAAGGGACACGGGTTCGATCCCTGGTCCGGGAAGATACCACATGCCACAGAGCAACTAAACCCGTACACCACAACTACTGAGCCTGCACTCTAGAGCCCGCAAGCCACAACTACTGAGCCCACGTGCCACAACTACTGAAGCTCACGCGCCTAGAGCCTGTGCTCCGCAACAAGAGAAGCCACTGCAATGAGAAGCCCGTGCACCGCAACAAAGAGTAGCCCCCGCTCACCACAACTAGAGAAGGCCTGCCTGCAGCAACGAAGATCCAATGCAGCCAAAAATAAATAAGTAGATAAATTAATTTAAAAAAAAACTATAGAGTTTTCCAATTCAAAAAAAAAGAAATTCCAGTTATGTGGATTTTCTGTTAGCAGAAAACTAGGTTCCTATCTGGAGGACCATAACTCACAGTAGCTAAGGAGAGAAAATGCAAAAAAGGAGTAGCTCAAAGGCAAGCCGTTACTAATTGAAAGCCATTCATCATCCAACTACTAACATGGATACTTTACTGCTCCCACCAGTTTACTGTGTGCAGAGCTCTGTGCTAAATTGTCTCCCACATAACCTTCATAGCAGCCCCATGAGGGATATCCCGTTGTCCTCCCCACTGAAGACAGGTTAAGAAATCTGAAAATAGCCGTTCTGCTACTAAGTAGAGAATTAACTCAAGGTTGCCCCATTCCTGAGCCCAGTTCTTAATCACAACCCTGTCCTGCCTGCCACTTCCTGACTCTTCAGCCTTGGGAAGAAGGTACAGGGAAAGTGGAGGAGCAGGCAATCCCCTCCTGCCCTCCCCATTATCCCAGTTCTAACATCAAGTAGGCCTTTGTGGTATTAAATCTGATTGACAGGGTAGAATTTTACAAGTGGAAATGGCCAAGAATGACATCTCCAACGGAAAGGACAGCAGCATGGGCAAAGACAGAGGTAGGAGAATACAACCACTGGATTAACACTGGTCCCCTCGGAGGGTATCTAAGGATCTGTGTAGGGCAGTAGAGAGAAACTCACCAGGAAAGGTGCAGTGTGTGGAAGGGATCAGACATTGGAGTGTGGGGTGGCCTCTCTAACCAAATCTTGGGGGAGTGGAGTGGGGCCTGTAATTTGGAAAAACAGTAACTTAGGGTAATTTTATGTTGACAAACGTTAAACGTGTTTTCTACCACCGTCACCACAACCGGCACCACATGCTGTGCTAAGCCCCGTCTGCAAACCGCACGGTATAGGGTTCAGAATCCAGGGGAACTGAAGCTCTCGGAGGGTTATCTGCACCCAGGCCAAGGGCTGACAATCACAACCGAAAGAAAACCTGGCTCAGAAAGTTCAACAGACTGCTCCAGTCAGTCAGGCACCTTCAAGTGCCCTCAGCAAAATAGTATGAGCCGGCAGAGGAGTGGGTTGAAGGGTAGACTTAAGTCAGGCCTCAATTCAGGGCCGCTGGACAAGGGGTCAGGCAGGACCTGGAGACCAGGGGATCACCAGGACAAGGGCAAAGGGAGGTTCGGGGACAGGGCGACGGCCGGAGTCTGAAGGAGGTCGGGTGTGGGGCGATACACGCCGATGGATTTTCGCGAGCTGCTCCGGGGAGGCGCACCTACCGAGGGTGCTGAATCACGCTGACCAGGAAAGGGCAAGAAATCGCGGTTCGCCGGAGATACGGGGATCTCCTGGCACTGGGCCCACTCTCCGGAGGTGCGGCGCGCATGCGTCTACGCGCAGGGAAAGCGGGATCAGGTCAGGTAGTGAGGGGGTACGCACACGTCTGCGTGTGGGCTCGCACGTCCGGGGGTGCAAGTGTGCGCATGTCCCCGCGCCGAGACGGGAGAGGGGGGCAGACCGCGGAAGTCGCAGACGCCTCTGCCCGCACGTCTGAGATGGACGTGTGCGCACAAGTGCGCATACTCCGGGTTGGGGCGGACTGCGCGTGCGCAGACTAGGAGACCCGAGGACAGGGGAGCCAGCGCCCCCAGGAGGCTCGGAGCTCGTGCTGCGTGCTTCGTGCCGTTCGCCTATTCGGCCGAGTATTATCGCTTCGGGATGTCGCCACAGACTTTTCCCTTTGAATCCACTGTTAGGTTTTTAAAAAGAATTTCCCCACCGCACATGGGCATGAGTTTCCAGCAGAAGAGAAAACTCTGTACCTAGTTGAGCTACAGAGCCCTACCCGCAGCTCCTAGCGTCGGTCCCTCCTTGCAGCTCTAGTACAAACACTGATCATGGTGTATTCTTTCAGCCCGACGTGAGAACCGGTTTATTTTAAGGCTAGTTCTATTTTTTGCCCTGTATTAGAATTTGCCTCTGGCCTTAGCAACACCTCGTTTCGTCTGGCTTGTCTTGAGTTGCTTCGAGCTGTTCTGCACCGTGCACATGTGGCCATGAAGGAGACTCGCTCCTTGCTCTACTGAGGCCTTGGCTCAGGTGAGAGAGAAACATACAAACACACATTCCAGCGGAGTGCTAAGTGCTGTCGTGAAAAGCAAAGCTGGGGGGAGGCTGGGCTCTGGCCCAACAGAACTGGAGAGGCCCAGGCAGGTGGGCACTGGGTAGGGGGTGGGGGTGGGAGGCCTCTTTGAGGTAGCAGGGGTGTATGGGACATCCTGGGGCCTGAGAAGGAAAGGCAGCAGCTAGGGGAGGACCAGGTTGACGGCAGTGGAGATGTAAGAACATGGTGGAAATTAAATGTGCTTGCAGATGCACTTGTAGGACTTGCTGCTTAAGTGAATGAGGAGAGTAAAGACGATCAAGAATGTCTTCTAGGATTTCTGCCTGTGCACTGGGTGGATGAATAGTGGCATCTCTTACCAAGATTGGGAAAGAAGGGGTTGTCTTCCCTCAAAGACTGAGTTTTATGGTCACAGACTGCATCTTCTGTGCAGCCCTGGCTCCCATCCTAGCAAGGGCCTCGCCCCTAGGTGACAATAGTAAGTGTTGAAATGAATGACACTCCTGAAGCAATCCTTCCTCCTCACCTAGGTCCACATCCCCAACTCAGTCCCAATATAAGCCACATCCAGTCCGCCTCACAAGACAAGCAGAGGCCTGTGCCCAGCCAGCAGACCCCTGTGGAATCAAAAGGCCAGCTGTTTGTGTTACTTCCAGGAGCCTGTCCCTGGAGGTTCCTCAGACTCCCATGCACATATGGTTGGCAGCCTGACAGTCATGTTGTCCACATACATGGCTTTTTGGTAATTGAAGAGCTGTCTCCAGATCAGGAAGCAGATCACAAGAGGGGTCACACAGAGCACGGAGGAACGTCCTTTCACAGCACCATGGTTGGAATGCAGTGTTTCAGCTACGCTCCTAGAGCTGGATGCCCCAGTCTCCCAGCATCCCCTGGTGGAAAAAGAGGGGCACCGTCCTCATAAGGACCTCACCTACCTGTGTGTCGTCCTCCATTTCTCAGCTGAGCCAAAGCCTCCAAGGACCTTCTTGGGGCTCCGGTGAACATCTGTCCTGCTTCCATCCCCACCCACCTGGCATGGAGCTGGGGCTACGGGACTCCTGTCTCCACCACTGTTGTGAATCAGAAGTCAGGGAACGGCACCAGGTACTAGTGTTAAATAGGAACACGTTTGAATAAAATGTTTTTCTGTCTAGCATTTTAATGGGAACTTCCAGTGTCTTCCTTAGCATACCCACGCAACATGGCTGTTCCTAAGCAGCCTTGTCCTGAGGTGCACTTAGAAGGCTCTAGGACTAAGTCCTCATGCTCAGCTTTTAGGCATCTCAGCAGAAAGAAGCCTGAGTGGTACTTGTACGGGTAGGTTATATATTAATGCTCACTTACTCCATTACCCTAAGTTCATGAAAAAAGTTTCAATCAAATGCTGTCTTGCTGTAAATGAAAATGAGCTGAAATGCCCCTGTAACCCACCCACCTTTTGTGGTTCCCATTTTGCAATCTTTCCTTCTCCATTAGCAGGATGGCATCATCCAGTGACACTAGTCCTTCTTGCCCCTGTGAGGTAGGGTCTGTCTGCCACACAGTGGGTCCCTGGCAGAACTGGGGGAGATCATCCCTGCATCTGCTCCTTGGAAAGGCTGGCTGGGCAGCTCACAAGCGCCCATGTTTGGTGGAATGTGTGTGTTGGCAGATCACAACCCAAGGAGAGAGTCTGCATCTTTCCAGGTGACCTCCTTCACCACGACATTGGCTCTGCCCACACAGAGGCCTCTTCCAGCTTTGGCCTTCAGGAGGCTAACAGGAGAGGTGTGGTAGGTTGTCCTGCTTTCTGCCCACCCACCCCAGCTCATCCTAATACCCCCAGTGGTATTACCCTTGCAAGGGCTCAGAATCAGAGGACAGGCCGACCTAAACCTACTCGGGTGCAGCTTTTCAAAGTAATGAACCAGACAGGGCTGCTGACATGGTATCTGCTGCAGTTCATTTTCAACAGAGATACAAAAATTATTAAATGTATATTTTAATAAAGCCAATAGTTATTTTACTTATAGGAGCTTTAAAAGTAAGATACAAAATGTAGAGTTCCAGTTTGGAAGCACTGTTAACTAGTCACACGAGCAACGCAGCCACGCCCGGCCACACAAAGGACACACACACACACACACACATACGCACACACATGCGCTTTGGCGAGACCCCTCTGCCGAGCGCAGCACCTGGAATTACCAGTATTCAGAGCAAGGCAGTGCTGAGAACACAGCACCTACAAGGAGACCACACAGACAGCTTCACACAGTCTCATAGCCCATGGAGATGCAATCGCAAAATGTCTTCCTTACTTGAGAAAAACACACTGGAAAGTGACAACTGGCAATGTTGATGTCACCTGCGCTGGAGCATCAAGGACTGACCTCTGTCCAGGATGAGGTCTTTGGGGAGGCACTATTAAAACAAGAGTACTTCAGTATAACAGAACTTGAAACACAGGGTACTGTAGACACATTCCTGAAGGAAATAGAAAACTATCTAACAAGTAAAACAGCCACGGACAACTTCAACAGAGATTAGTGCACACACTGTGACAGCTAACACAGACAAGAGCCACGCAGGGTTGGCGCAAAGCACGTGCCTGAAAAGTCTATGTACAAAATAGTTCTCTGTAAACATGGTGAGGTGACTGTTCAGAACCCACGGTGAAAGGATCATGAGTACAGGCAGCAATGGCATCCGCACACAGCACAAAGGACAACACCCGAGGCCTGGAAACAGCCTGGCAACTCAGTACTAAAAATCCAGATGGCTGGGCTCAGACACCCTCAGGGTCCTCTATAATTAGTGTGTATACGACATATATATATATTCTTTTTGGTATTTTTAAATATAAATTTACTTATATCCATAGAAAAATGAGAACATAACTGTGTTATTACAATCTTTGCTGGAAAAGCTTATATGGAGTTAGAAAGAATAAACCATTTATTAGTAGTTAACATATATTAAAATGGTTTAATGATTTAAGAAAATATAAAAAAAATATTAATACTGTCAAACTTTCATACCAGAAAATATTATGGATTTTTCTCAATTAGACTTTTTCAAAGATGAAATATGAAAATTTTAAATAAGTTTTATATAAAGAACTTCTGTAACCTCAATTAATGTACAGTGGGGTATGCCTAGTCTATATAGATATATTTATTATTTCTCAATTTAAGCACCATTCAATTCTTCTGGATCCATTCTGGCTGGAAAAATATCCCTAAATCCACAGGATGGTATCTATTTAATAGCACGTTAACTGAAAATGAGGTTTTTTTTTTTTTTTTTTTAAAAGAAAAAGCTTTTAAATTAATTCCTATCAACATCCTAACTGGTTTGTCTTGAGCCAGCTCACAATGTTACTGCAATTTCAAGTGTCTCTCTGCAGCCCCTGACCACACCTCCACGTTTGAGACTGTGTCGAAGCCTCTGGCCACGTGTGGAAGGACCTGAGGGCCGAAGGTGTAGCTTCATCCTGCACGCGGACAGCACCCAGCTGGCTCATCTCCACGCACCATAAGGGCTATGTCTCCGACATGTTTTATGATCCTGCTTTTGTAAGTCCGGTAGAGGCTGCACCCCCTGGGTGCTGCTGTGGGGTGGCAAGGGGCTGTCCACCTACAGAAAACCCAGGTGATTGCTTCTGATCACAAATATTCTATACTTTGCCCAGTTCGTATAAGCTTAAATAAAGATAGTGTTGAACAAACCTCCAGCCACTCTATTTGTTATCTTAAAATATTCAATGCATTTTAGGCAGGAGATGTTTTAACTAAAAACCTATATGAAAAATAGCTATAAAATACAGTGATTGGTGTGTGGTCAGTCATCACTCAGTGTGTTAAGGAGGGGGAAGGGGAGGGTTTCAGAAGAATGGTCAGTTTTGCTCTCAGCCTTCAGGCCTGAGGCCTCCCCAACACACACAGTGGGACTACAAACTTAAGAGAGCTGTGTTTCTCAAAGTGTGGCCTGTGGCCCACCTGCATCAGAATCACCAGAGGTGCTTATTAAACTCGAAGATCCCCCAGCATCTCCCTGAGGAGGGTCAGAAAACTCCATCTTCAGCTGGCCCTCCAGGCGTCTGATGCCTCCAAAGTTTTGAGAAGCCAGGCCTTAAAGGCTTGGAGTTGCCAACCACCCCCATCCCCAAGGATCCCTGCCTGGGACAGGGGTGCACTGGTCCTCTGAAGGGCTGGTGCCAGCTAGTTAGCCCTGGGGTGGGGACACTGGCCCCAACAGCTCTGAGCAGGCAGGCAGGCTGGTCCTGGGTCAGTACTGGGGCAAGTAGGCTGGCCTGCGCTCAGCCTTCCCGGGGAAGGCCTTGAAGCCCTTGGGCGCTGCCTTGTGTGCTGGTGGGGGTGCGGGCTGCGGCGGGGTCTGCACGTAGGTGAAGGCGGCGGCGCTGCAGTCGCTGGTGGCGGCCCACACTGGGGACTGCAGCATCTGCATGGTGTCACTCCACTGGCTGCCAGGGCTGGCAACTGCATAAACTGGTGCACTCGGGCCAGGCAGGGTGCTGGGCAGCGGGGAAGGGTGTTGCCAGGGGGCTTTGGGTGGCCACGTTTTGGTTTTGTTATCCTGAGAGACAGAAGAGGGTTCTTAGTGGCATTTCTGGCAACTGATCATCTTTTCCCACCTCCCCAGATCTCTGGTCCTTATACCCACTGAGAAAACAGGGCGAGAGCCCCAGCCCTCCCCACAGTTCTGGAGCAGCACATCTAACACAACTCGCAACATTTCAGACAGAAATGTTCTATGTCTGCGCCATCTAGTACAGTAGCTGCTCACCGCACATGGCCAGTGCAGCTGAAGAACTCGATCTTTCTTTATATTTAAGTAATTTCCATTTAAGTAGCTACATGTGGCTAATGGCTGTCATATTAGACAGCACAGCCCCAGAACTTCCTCTACATGTGGCTCTGAGTCAGCTGAGATGGCTCATCATTTAGACAAAAATCACAGGAAGAAAGTTGTTCACCACAAAGAACCCCTCGTTTCTTTGAGGCCCTCTTAAAAGTTAAGCTTTGGAACCTTACTCATGGTCTGCACCCATAAAGCCAGCCCTCTGTGGAGAAAGCAGGGCCCACAATACCTGGTTCACGTCCTCCACTGTGGTAAGAAGAGGCGGTGAGGGCAGCGTGCTGGTCTCCTGCTCTCCACTGCTGTGCTTCCTGAAAGAACCAAGAGCTCAGTGCAGTGGTCACCTGGCTTCCCGCCCAGCTTCTCTCTAGAGGACACCCTAGCCACTTGGCTCAGGTGTCTTCAGGCACTGGTTCTAGGTGGGGAGGCCTTGGGTCCACCGCATGCAGGGGACTAAGGTGGGCCACCATGGAGTGGTGCACTCGGCAGGCCGTCACAGGGTGGGCTGGGGCAGAGGTGGCGGGCATGAAGACTGGCACTGGCTGTTCCAGCTGCTGAGTCCACCAGCTCCAGCCTTCTGTTAATTTATTCAACACATACAGACTGACTGTTTACCATGCACTGGGGATAGGTGACAAAAACAAAACAAAAGGCTGTTAATTTTACTACTAACATGAAAAAATTTCTGTTATTATGTTGAATGAAAAAGGCAGGCATAGCAGGCAGAGAGCCAAGTAAACCAGTCTATCAGTGCAGCTACGTGCAGACAGCAGCCTCTGCAGAGGTGGTGCTACAAGTGCCTTTCTAAACGTCTAGTCAGCCTCTCTAATTTCCTGTGCCTAAAACAGAAGTCTTCAGATCTTTCCAAGGCTCAGTCCTGCTCTTCCTACAGTCCTCCACGTCTCAGTCCACGGCACCCTCTTTCACACAGATGCTCAGGCCAAAAACTTGCATCTCACCCTTGATTCTTCTCTCTCTCACATACCCCACTGACAATTTCTCACCAGTTGCTCTATCATTTTGTTCAGCTTTCTGCTCATCAGAGGCCTCCCTGACTGCCATTCAGAACACAGAAAATCCACCTTTCCCCTCATTCTCTGCCCTCATACCCTACTTTATTTTTCTTCATAGCACCTAATCCAAACTGACATATTTGGGATTTTTTTATCTGCCTTCCTTCAATAGAATATCAGTTTCATCAGGAAGGGGACTTTGATTTGTTTGCTGCTGTATCACCAGTGCCTGGTACGTGATGGGTGCTACTGAATAAATGAAGGTGTCCCTCCCCCGCCCAAATTCAAATGCTAAAGCCCTAACTTCCAGTACCCCAGAATGTGACTGTATTTAGAGATAAGCTGTTTAAACAACTAATTAAGTTTAAATGAAGTCATTAGGGTGAGCTCCAACCCAGTATGACTAGTGTCCTTATAATAAGAGAAGATTAGGACACAGACACACAGAGAGAAGACCATGTGAGGATACAGGGAAAAGACGGCCACCTGCAAGCAAAGGAGAGAGGCCTCAGAAGAAATCAACCCTGCTGACACCTTGATCTCAAGACTTCTAGCCTCCAGAACTACGAGAAAATAAATTCTTGTCGTTAAGTCCCCAGTCTGTGTTTCTTTGATACGGTTGCCCTAGCAAACAAATACAGTGTTTGTGAGAATTAAGTGAGAAAATGTACATGAATGCTTAACCCAGGGCCTGGCACAAAGAATGCACCCTAGCTTGTATCAGCAATCACTGTCATCACCACCGTAACTGCTCTGTGCATCCTACTCTGTGTGACTCAGGTACCCTTCCATCTTTATCTACCTGCTCCCCACTGCTTATCCAATGAAGCCTGACCCTGTGACACGAGGGCCATGCTACGTGGCCTCCCTGTCCCCTCCACAGCATGACTTCTGATGCCCTGGCGACCGTGCATGCTCTCTATTCCTGCCCATGTCCTTTAGAACGCCACCTCTGGGCCTCTGCTTCATCACACCCACAACAGTCTCTGCATTTCTTTCTAAACAAATTCTTCTCTTATTTCAGGGCCCATTTAAAGTTTTGTGACTACTTGTGAAAACTTCAGATCTGAATATACTATGTAACTATTTTTTTTCAACTTTGAAATACCATTCGGGGGTCATTTTATCCAGTTCCACCTTTGAGAAAGAAATAGAGGGTCAGAGAGGGCCAGGCCCATGTTCGGAGGTGCAAAGCCTGTTGGAGAGCCCAGTTAGAACTTGGTTGTCCTGGTCCTGCTCCTCCCACGGAAAGGGCTGCCTCCGGTAAGGCACAGACCAGCATCAGCAGACCTGGTTCTCCACAATACTCCCTGCCTGTCATACTGGTATTGTGGGCTACCACTTGCATGAGGCTGTTCTACCAGCAAAAACTCAACCCAACTTAAGTCACCACACAAGCTTCGGCAAGACAGTACTGGAAGAGGCCCTCTGCCTCTTTCACGCACGGCTGACTGGGAGTGATGGGGCTACTGAACTTTGTAAGAGGAATAGCTGTGGTTCACATTTACAGACCCCTCTGTTCTTTGGTTTAAAGTTTCTTCATACCTTCTCTGCTTGACAGCAGCAACGAGGTCAGGCCCTGAAAACATGGAGAACAAGCTGTCCCCATTGGCGGAGGACGTCTCGTCACTCGAGCTGGCCGAGTCTCCCTGAGCACCCGACCAGCCGCTGTGCAGGCCATCCCTGAAAGCCAAAGAGAGAAGCTGGTTCTGGGCCTCCTGAAGCCAGCCTGGACACTGGCTGGACAGCCCGAGGCCAGCCCTCACCCCCGCCCCGGCCCTAAAACAACAGTCTTTTCCCTGTACTCATCTCACAACCCAAGAGTGGTCTCTTGTCTCTCTCCTTCTTCTAAAAACTCCTCAGAAGCCTGTGGTTTATAGATGAAATTCATTTTAGACCAAACAAAAAGCTGAGATGGTCTTTAGTTGTGCAGTTATTAACCAGGTAGCAATAAGAGATGTAAAAAAAAATCAGTCCTCAGATGTCTTTATGATGAAAATCCACAGTTCTCTCAATACACTGAACTGAAAACCTTTGGTTTTTACAGGCTACAAGGATCACATTCCATAAATGATACAGGTTTCATAGCCATGCTCGTTTCAGCTAAAGACCGTGTTAAACATGCAATTACTTCACAAACACCACCAAATAAGATCCTTGTCTAGAGCAGAAGAGCCTGTCTCAAAAATCACCAATTTATACCAATGGTGTGTTCACAGGGACACAACATGCCACTTGGCATCCTACAGTCAGTCATAAAACTCTGACCCCCTGAGAATTTGACCATGTGCCACTCTCTCACGTGGGGGCCTAGAAATGAACTGCCTGATAAGGGTGCACAAAGGCCCCATGGGGAACACCCAGGTCCCAAACTCAGCTTCCCTCCCACATCCAGCACTCACCCTTCTGCAAAGAACTCTGGGAAAGGCCAGGTCCGATGGGCATCATCCATGGGTGGCCAATGGCCCCGAGGGTTGCCGGGGCGGCGACCGTGTTGGACTTGCCGCTTCTGCTGCATTGCTTGGCTCACTCCTGCCACATAGCGTGCAAACTCGGGGTCTGAACCCACTGTGTTAAGACAAAGGGATAAACAAGATTTGGGGCCAAACTGGCCTCTTGTTTTCTTCCCTACCTTCTGAGGATGTCTTGGTGACACACACAGTGAAAAGTGGTGACGGGCTACCAGGCTTGTGGCCCAGAGAGGGCTGCAGGATTTGCCCTGCAGTCTGCTGCGGTGAGATGGGGATTTCAGTACATGGGTCTGAAGATGGGGTATGGTGTGTGCATAGGGACTGTCAGGAAGGGGTATGCCTAGGACTGGGGCAGGCTGAACGTGCACAAAGACAAAACAAAGAGAGAACAAAAAGGTCTGCTTTAGCCATGACTAAATTTTAAAGACAAATGCTAGTTACTTTAAAACTTCCCAAGGACTTCCCTGGCAGTCCAGTGGTTAAGACTTCGCCTTCCAATGCAGGGGGTGAGGGTTCAATCCCTGGTCAGGGAGTTAAAATCCCACATGCCTTGGGGCCAAAAAAACCAAAACATAAAACAGAAGCAATATTGTAACAAATTCAATAAAGACTTTAAAAATGGTCCACATCAAAAAAAAAACCCAAAACAAAACAAAAAAACTTTCCAGTGTGTGGTGCTACATACTTAAAAACTAAGAAAATCAGATGATGACTTCAGCCAAGAAATAAGCTGAAGGTTATAAAAGCATCAGGGTCAGATGGAGAATATCTGCCCTTCCCCCTTGGGCTCAACTCTGATCCAGTATTTTCCTGGCTATTGAAGGCAGACCTGCTAATTCAGTTTGAAGATAATAAGAGTGGTAACGAAGAAGATAAAATTTAAAAATGCATTAAGAGGTAGATGGAAACGTACTGGACAGAACTGAGTAAGGAAGTGCAGGGCAGTACAAGTAGGAGGAAAAACAGCATAGGAGAAATTCAGAGAAAGTCAAACAAAAAGATATGGTAGGAAAACATCTATAGGTCACAAACTGAATAGGACTCAGCAGTGTATACTTTTTAGCTTCAAGTTGGGAAAGACACTAGGGCTCAATCCCACTCTTAGCTTTTTCTCTCAAGGAGCTGCCATGTGTGCACTGCAAAGATGCCCACACTGGGTAGAGCAGGGGCTGTGTGTGCCTGTCCAGAGGGGGCACTCTGTTCTAGCTGCCCCTGCCTGAGAGGGTGCCTTCTGTAATTCATCCATCCAGAATGCCCTTTCTTAATTTGAAAAAAGGGCTATGTAGACCTTATGCCCTTGGAGTGGAAGCTACATTAAGAACTTGAAGATCAGAAAGGCACATCCAGAAGGAAAAGCTAGTAGGATTCCTAGGCTAAAGACATAAAGGCTGTTCAGGCCTCAATAGAGATCAAAGATGATAAAATTCTGCCAAACACCATTTATACTCTGGATTTAATTACAGGACTATCAAAAAATGTACACACTGTTTATCAGCAATTGAGAAAATGTGCCACACCCACCCAGCTGGTGGCAGGCAGGTGGGCTTGCTCTTCCATAGCAGGGTGGAACTGTCTGCCCTTCCCCACATCCCCAGGGGTTCCCCACACCCACTCACCCAAGGAGAGCATGAGCAGCAGTAGGAGGAATTCTGAGAAGACATACGAAAACATTTCTTTCCTTTAATAGTTAATGCTGGGTTCATTTAGGAGGGATTCTCCTCTTCTGGTGGTTATTTATATAAATATGTGCCATATTTACTTACACTATTTCACAGCCCTTGTGAATGAAATATATTTTCCACTTCCATGTACCATTTGCTAAATTAGAGAAAAAAAGTAATCGATTTCTATATATTTACCTTGCATCTACCCACCTTACCAGATTCACTTACTAATTCTGGAAATTTTTTATTAAGGAGTCTTGTTTTTTTAAATTCTATTTCCAGCAAAGAGATGTGCTCTTTAATCTACTCTTTTCTAAAGCTTATACCACTTATCTCCTTAGTTTTTGTCTTGCTACATTTGTCAGAAAGTTCAAGACAAAGTTACACGCTATTGGTAGGAGCAATTGCCACCCTGCCTGGGTCTTGATTTTAACTGGAACGCTTTTGTCTCACTATACAAAGTACTGCTTGCTACTGGTTTTTGGTAGATAAGTCTTTCATATTCAAGACATTTTCTTCTATTTATGTTTTACTTTGAGGGGTCTACTTAAGAATTGCTGCTTAAGGATTGTCTTTTACCAAATGTCTTTACGGCGTCTGTTGCTGTATGAGTTTTTCTCATAGTGGTTGAAATGACAGATTACTGTGCAGGAGCAGATCCTTACACTGACCTACCTTACACTGCTGAAGTAAACCAGATATAACTCCTTTGATACACTGCTAGATTTTCTTGCATCTATCTACACTCATAAAAAGTTTTTATGGTAAAATCATGTTGGCTTCATAACTCCCTTTCCAATCTCTTCTCCTGGAATAGAACCGGGCAGGTTTTCCACTTCTTGGTGCAATTTTGGTAATGTATGTTTTATTAGGAAAAAATCCATTTTCCATTCAGTTTTTATGTATGTTGTCATCACGTCATATGTGATAATGTCTTAAAGTTCTTTTAATCTCTCCTATACCTGTAGTTATGTGTCCTTTCTCTTTCCTAATCTTGTTTCTCGTTGCTCTCTCTTAATCAGCATTATAATAAATTGGTTTCTCTATTTTATTGGTCTTCTAAAGACCCTTTAGATTTATTTACAATGTCTATTATATTTTTCTTTTAAATTTAATTAGCTTTGGCTTTTACCCTTTTTTTTAAATTGAAGTATAGTTGATTTACAATATTATGTTAGTTTCAGGTGTACAACAACTTTTATCCTTAACTAATTCCTCCTCCTAGTTTATCTTTGTTTTGTTTCTAAATTCTTTTTCTAATTTCCTAAGATAACTCTGGTGAATCTTCACACTGTCTAGGCCAGGAAAAGCTATATTCTATGAAGGGAGGAGGGTGCCTTACTACCTTTCACTGGTTCTAGAGTTTAGGCAAAAACGAATCACAGAACAGGTTACGTAATCAGGAAAAAAGCAGCCCACGAAGGGCCAGCCATTTTAGCTCCCATGAATGGGAGCCCTCTTGAACTATGGGACTTTGAGCCATTCAACTTCTCTTAGCCTCAATTCTGCCCTCTATAAAGTGAGAAAATTAGTTCCACTTACCTTATCAGACTCATTCCAACCACTGCTTCCTACCTTTGCTGGAACTGTCCAATACTTGCCATCAGACAGTGAGAAAGGGTCTTTAAAGGGGGATTAAGTCACTGCCTCATATAAGTAAGGATGTGGTAGATGGGCCCTATGAAGTCTTTGGTGATAATATTTAAGTTAAAACCGCAAGGTGGAGAGGTGGGGGCTCACATACCTGCAGGATCAAAAGGCAGAATCTCTCCCAACATCCCAAAGACTCCATCGCTTTGGTCACGGTTTGGCCAGGTGTTATTTCTAGGTCCCTGTGGCTTCTGTCCCAAAACCTCCGACATCATATTATCCATATAACTGCTCACCAGACCCAAGCTGTACAAGTCAGAACTGAGATCAGATATGCCAGGCCACTGGCCAAGGGGAGACAGACCGGCTCCAATGGGTTGTGTTGGCTGCTGGGATGAGCCGTGTACCCATTTCCCAGGAGCCCGATGCTGGGGCAGGGGCTGCTGCGGTCCAACGGGTTGGAGCAGGTGTTGGTAGTACTGGACCTGGGGTTGTTGTTGCTTTGGGGACTGCTGCTGAGGTGCCAGGCCTGGCTGGGGTGTCAGAGGTGTGTGTGCCCTAGCCTGGGGAGGCCGCGGCGGAGGGGGCACTGGCAGTGACGGCTGCTGTGGCTGCATAGCTCCTGCCTTCTGCTCAGTCACCATGGCTATGGCAGCAGAATTACGCCTTGTCACCAGTGGGGAGCCCTGATGTGACTGGCCCATGTTAAAGCCCGAGAGAAAATCTATCACCTCCTGCATTTCCTGATCGGTTGGTAAGTTCATACCCTTCTCGTCCTTGCCATCATCCCCTTGCACGAAGCTGTCAGGCCTCTCCATGAGAAAACCATTGGCCATTTGATTACTGGAATTCTGAGCTGACTGTGAAGGGTCTGCAGTCCTAGGGAAACTACCAATGTTCAAAATGCTTTGTAATCTTGAATCAGTATTACTGGGCATTTTGGCCTTCTCTTCTGAACACCCAGCTATGAAGATATTTTTGGAAGGGGTATTTGGAATGGAATAATTTGTGCTGCTGCTAGAGCTGGTACATGAAGCTTTCTTGGTGAACCGGGATGTCAGTTTGGAGAAGGTCTTCTGTAGGCCACCTGAAGATTTGTTTCCATTCCCAGAAGGCAAGTCAGCCTGATTTCCAAAATCACAGATCTCCCTTTGAAGCTGGATTTGTATGCAGGGTAAAGCTTGTTCCCTATTTAAAGAGAAATGCATTTTACAAAAGGACAAATATACAAATTGGACAATGAAATGGATCTCTTTGGTATTTAAGAAAGACTTTAAGAATAAAAAGACCTCTTTGTTTGCTATCAGGTTCATTTATTTAAAACACTCAAGAGTTTTAAAAGTACATAATTTAAGCACTTACTATCTATATTTACTATAAAAAATCTACCATGTCTAACGCAGGGCTGTGAAAACTACACTACATTTCTGGCCTGAGGATTTTGAGTGAAACTCTCTGACCACAACACAGGAGAGCAAAACATGGCTAGAGTGGGATACGCAACTGGCAGAGGCCGGCTCTGTGCCTGGATGATGGGGACTGGGAGCCCGGCAGATCCAGCAGAGGGTCAACGGACAAATGCACACAGCAGAGAGGGGTGAGTGGGCGGGACCCAGGGACACCATGCAGCACTGTTGTCCTTGGAAGTAATTCACAGACAGTGCCAAGAACAGATGGCTGTTACTTCCGAAGTCTTCCAAGTACTTTTTTCCAGTACTGAAAGAAAGCCCTAGAGATAGAAAGGGCATGGGTAGGAGCTGGGCAGGTCATGGCTGGTGTGACCCTGCATTAGTCACCTCACTGTTCTGGGCTCATGAATGAAGACATGGGGAGGGCCCACAGCTAGATGTTTAAGGTCTCTACTGGTTCTAAATTTAATTCACAAAGAGATAATCTTGCAACTGTCAGCTACTTTCAGATATAAATAAATGTCATGCAAGATATAAGTAAATTTTCTAAATATTTTTCTGCTCTTAGTTCATAAGGAGAATGTGAGTTGGGTTAAAATCCTCTTGAGGTACTTAACTCTGAAATCATAAAACAAATGAAGGCAAAAATGTTAACAC
Source organism: Phocoena phocoena (assembly GCF_963924675.1). Taxonomy (NCBI): domain Eukaryota; kingdom Metazoa; phylum Chordata; class Mammalia; order Artiodactyla; family Phocoenidae; genus Phocoena; species Phocoena phocoena. The sequence goes on from NC_089238.1 coordinate 16,714,635, forward strand.
TGGGGAATCTGGGTAAAGGGCAATTCTTTGTACTATTCCTGCAACTTTTCTGTAAGTTTGAAATTATTCCAAAAAAAAGTTGCCGAATAGTTCCCTTTCTTGCCTTATTTACTAACATACTATCAGTGACGTACTCTCACATGACCCTGTAAGTGGTCACACTGTCCCTAGGTGTGGACCTGAACGTGAACCAATTCAAGTGCTGGGTGGGGACACCAACCTTCCTGCCCTCCAGCGGGTGAGGTCCAGCACAGCCGTGTAGAGCACATCCACCAGACCCAGGGTCTTCTCGGGATCGAGGCTTCTCTGCAGCAGGGACATGGTAGCGGGGTCTTCTTTCAGGCACCTAGGCATGAACCGGGCTGCGTGAGTCTGGGCTGCACTTGTCCGCAAAGGGGTTTCAAGCAGGCCTTATACAAAAGGCCACACCTTTTGGTACCAAATAAAAATTTGGTAATTGTAAGAACACTGAGAGGATGACAGGGCTAACACTTGTACTTGTTGCTCCACAAAAGGAGGAGGAAGCAATAGGGCTTGGGGTCTCCACAGATTTCTAACTATCTAGAGTCTGTTTAGTAGGAAGAGAAGAGTTCAGTGGAGGGTTTGCCTTCCAAGGGCCCTAATGCCCTCTCACTGTCCAACATTGGCTTTGGCCCTTATTTTCCTCTCTGCCCTGCTGAGATTCTGTGCTCTGGCACAGTATGTACTCCTTTACAAACTTTTTATATAACGTCCCACCCCTCCCTCCTGTTACAGCACTTCACACCTGTACCTAAGAAACCAAGGGTCAGTGGAGGGAAAAAAATCTGTCTGCCAGCCTGGCAAACTTCAGATAAACAATAAACACGGTTTTCCCATAAATTAATTTTTTCCCTTTCCAAGATGACTGTTTTACCTTCCCCCTCCTCAAAGCTCTGCTATCCCTACCATCTCCCATTCTTTGCTATCTCAACTCTCACTTAATTGAGAAAACACATAAGCAGATGAGATCTATTTCAAACACCCTCACCACTAATCCCTCCAGTTCACCAGTGTCTGTGCCCACACACCCTGCCTGCCCTGCTGTCAGAGCACAAGACCTGCTCTTGCCACAGGCTGACCCTCCACCTGAGCACCACATGCGCCATACAGCCTTGCTTTTTTCCCCCAAGGACCTCACTCGAGTAATCACCCCGTTTCTCCCCTGTGATATTCCCTTTGGCAAACAAACCAGCATTGCCAACCACCTGCTCTTAGCCCCACAACCACTCCAGATACTGCCCCACTTCTCTGCTCCCCATTTTAACAAAATCACAGTCTCCTCCTCTTCCTTACCTCCTATTCTCCTTTCATCACACTCTGACCAGGTGTTCATCCCTATAACTCCACTAAAACAGCTTTTATCAGACAACTCAGATCTTGCCACAGTCAAGGGTCAGTTACCTGTCTCCACTTTACTCGGTCTCTCGGCAACATCATGCAACGTCTCCTTCCTCCTGGATCACTGTCTCCTGCAGCCCTGGCGACCCCAACCTTGCTCCATTTTCCTCCTACCTGGCTGGCAGTTCCTTCTTGGTCTCGTCCTCCTCCTCCTTCCCCTCCCTCTGCATCGTGGCACGTTCCAGGCTTCGTCCCTTCTTCTAAGAGGACTGCACGTGGTCCTGTGGTTTTACAGACCATCCCTACAATAAAGACTCTCAAGTTGTCTTTGCCAGTCTAGACCTTACTCCTGATTGCTACCCTCACATATCTAAATGCACCTTTGACAGCTCTCCCTGCACACCTACCAGGCAGCTCAAAGGGAGCCTGGTCAGTACAACTCTTGATCCCTCTCCTCCCGCCAAAACCACTCTGAATCCTATGACCTCCTCAGTAAGTACGCAGCACAGCTGTCTACCTAAGAGTCATTGCTAGTTTTCCCCACTTCCTACATCCAGTCTATCAGCAAATCCTGCCGGCTCTCCCATAACACGATCCGAATCTAGGCACTGCCACCACCTCTCTCGTTACTGCTCTACTCCAAGACACCACCAGCACCTGCGTCTTAGGACCAGCCTCCCACGTGGTCTCCTTTTCTCCAGTCCTGTCCCTCCAAGGCCCACCCTCCACATAGCAACAGAGCCTCCTGTAGCACAAATCAGAACACACCACTCCCCTGTGCAAAACCCTCCAGTGGCATCCTATCATGACTGAAATAAAATCCAAACCCCTCACCACAGCTCTTTGTGACCTGGCCCTCCTGCCTCTCTGGCCACACCTCTCTTTGCTGTCACCTCTCCTCACCCTGTCTCAGCTATGAGGCCTTCTCACACGCCCTGAGTAAGTTGGGTGTTCCCACATCTCAGGACCTTTGCCTGGACTATTCCCCGCTGAGAGCTGCCTCCCACCATTCAGGTCCCCACTGCCCACCCAGGGCACCTCCACCAAAAGGCCTTTTCTGAGAGGGAGAACCAGGAAGATGCTATCTGTCTGTTCCTAGGCTCTCTGGGAGTTAAATGGTGAAATCAACACTTGCAAAGCCATCCTAAGGAGGCAGCAGCACACCCCAACATGTCTTTGGCTTGAGAAGAAATATATCTGTGAGGATGTAAGCCGGCCAGCCTCAGAAACACTGGAAAAAGTGAGCAATAAGGCAAGCTCTGCCAGTGTCCAGTCAGACTCTGGGCTCCTGGGAGAGAATCTTGGCCAGTGGACCTGGCCGAGGTTCATGCACCTGATTCTCTCAGCCTGGAATCGCTGATTACCAGGACACACTTGTTCTATGTTCCCCAGCCAACTTCTACTTGTGATCTGGCTGGTCGCATGTCTGCCCACTAGATGAACATTTTTTGGTCATGCAGAAAGGAGTTCCTGGTGATAACAATAATTTCTCTTTCTAAAAATCAACAAATTGGCATTTTTATTTTATTCATCAGTCTTGAGAGTTGATCAATAAAACCCCCTGAAGAGACTAAATCCATTCTTTTGACAAATCACCCAGACTGGCTTATAACCTTCTACCTGTTTTTAGATAAAATCCAAGTCCCTCAGGGACCCTGCAAGTCCTGGCTTCTATGAATCCCCATCGTCAACACCACCTAGCATAATTCCAGCCATGCCAGCTCATTCCTCAGGCCTTTGCATTTGCTGTTCCTTCTGCCTGGGATGCTTTCTCCATCTGCTCTCTGCATGGCAGGCTCCTCTCAAATGTCACATCCTTAAAGAGACCCTTCATGACTGACCTCCTCATCCAAAATAGCCTCCTCCTGCCATCTCTACCTGTTATTCTCTATCAGATGATGTCACTCTACTCTTATTCCCCTCATACGCTTGCCAGTGCTTGAAGTTAACTCCTATGCTTATTAGCTGTCCCCTCCCCAACCCCATGCCATAACAAAGCCAGCTCTATTAGGGGCAGGGACCCTGTCTGTCTTGCTCATGATTAAATTCCCAGAGCCTAGAACAGTGTCTGTCACATATTAGGTACTCAGAAAATATTTGTTGAAAGAAAGAATGGGTGAATAGCTTAAATATGACAAGTTAAAAAAATCTAAGTAAGGTTTTACTTTCTTTGGGGAAAAAAATGTATCTGGCACCTAGACACTTCGTTTTATTAAAATCAAAGCATATAATAAATTCTTGACTAGTTTTGCTAATAATTTCATTTTTTCCAAAGGTGGAATAAAGCAATCACTTCTTTTTTTTTGGTTCTTGGGCCTCTCACTGCTGTGGCCTCTCCCGCTGAGGAGCACAGGCTCCAGACACGCAGGCCCAGCGGCCATGGCTCACAGGCCCAGCCGCTCCGCAGCACGTGGGATTCTCCCGGACCGGGGCACGAACCCATGTCCCCTGCATCGGCAGGCGGACCCTCAACCACTGCGCCACTAGGGAAGCCCAATCACTTCTTTTTGTATTCTTCTCAACAAGCACATATTCTGTAACTTGAAACAAAAACATAAAACTTTGCATTTTTACCAAAAGTAGCCAGCAGAGGGAGCCTCTCCAAGTAACTGCAGTCTATGAGGTCTTTCAAGGAGGTGCAATGAATTACAAAGGAAATCAATCATACAGGGAGAGTTGTGGAAGTAAACTGCAGGGTTAACCATTTTAGTACTAACTGTTTATATTCATCCAATTATCCAAGAGTTGAAAATGTTTTCTTTTTTTTTTTTTTAAGAGGATGTTGGGGGTAGGAGTTTATTAATTAATTTATTTATTTTTGGCTGTGTTGGGTCTTCGTTTCTGTGCGAGGGCTTTCTCTAGTTGTGGCGAGCAGGGGCCACTCTTCACTGCGGTGCGCAGGCCTCCCACTATCACGGCCTCTCTTGTTGCGGAGCACAGGCTCCAGACGTGCAGGCTCAGCAGTTGTGGCTCACGGGCCCAGCTGCTCTGTGGCATGTGGGATCTTCCCAGACCAGGGCTCGAACCCATGTCCCCTGCATTAGCAGGCAGATTCTCAACCACTGCGCCACCAGGGAAGCCCGAAAATGTTTTCTTTAAAATGAGAATCCTGGTTAAGTTTAATATTTTTCAATAAGAACGTGAATTAGAAAATAAATTAAGAATTCAGGAACACAAAAACCTTACAAAAAAGTGAGCTTTTAATCTACTGCTTGGGGAATTCCCTGGCAGTCAGTGGTTAGGACTCCACGCTCTCACTACCGAGGGCCTGGCCTGGGAACTAAGATCTTACAAGGTACACAGCACAGCCAAAACAAAAAAAAACCAAACAAAAAAACACAACTACTGTTTGACAGGAATGAAGATATGTATATAAATTAACATTATGCCATATTAATAATCAAATTTAGAAATTTGGGGAAGAAATTCATAAAAGGGAGATTTTGAGACATGAAGTAAACTGCCAACCCTTACTTGATATATATCAACAAATTCTAAAACTTTCGGCAGAATCTCCACTGGACCCCCCCCTCACATTTCAAGAAGAAATGAGTTAAATACAATTCGAATGTATTACCCAGCTACCACTTTAGTCCACATGGGCACCAATAGTGCCACTGTTCCTTACTAACTCTATCTCTTCCTACCTAAATGCTTTATACATTTTCTATATAGTTAAATATTCATTCTAATCATAATTTTAATTGCAAAAGTCTTGCAATATAGGCTTAATTTTTCTTGTTTACTAGTAAAGCTGTGATGCCGATCCTTCATCTGAATCTGTGTGCACATCACATGGCTAAATCCCTAGAGGTGGAACTGCTGAGGTCAGAGCCCTTATTTTAGGCGTCTGACAAATGAAACTGCCCTCCAGAAAGGCTGTGTGATTTATTCAACAACATCTGTGCCTGTTTTTGTACAGCCTGGCCCAAATCTAGTACTGTTATTCTAAAACAATTCAACAACATGATGGGCAAAATGACATTGTATTATTTTTCTACTTTGCCTTCCTTTCTTTGTTAGGTGAAGTTACACATGTTCTTCATCTCTTTGTTGACTATGTCTCTTCTGATTTACCTGTCCATGTGCCTTGCCCATTTCTTACTGATCTATAGTTTTTTTTTTTTTTTTGTGGTATGCGGGACTCTCACTGTTGTGGCCTCTCCCATTGAGGAGCACAGGCTCCGGACCCGCAGGCCCAGCGGCCACGGCTCACGGGCCTAGCCACTCCGTGGCATGTGGGATCTTCCCGGACCGGGACATGAACCCGTGTCTCCTGCATCGGCAGGCGGACTCTCAACCACTGCGCCACCAGGGAAGCCCTCTGTAGGAGCTTTTGTTTGAATAGATTAAGAAGAATACTTTAAGTTTACAAATATAATCAAATAATTAAAAATAAGGACAGCTCAGTCTGCCTCCAGATTTGCAGTGACACTGGGTGTGGAATGACATGAGCTCCAGATCAGCAGGGTTGTCGCTGGAAGGAGAAGAAATGGAAGAAGAGAAGAAGTTCCATGTTCTGCACTCAGCTTTAAAGAAATGCTGGGTGACTTAGAGAAAATGATATACTCTGTTCAAAAGCTGTGGACTCAGTAACGCAAAAAGATAATATTGCTCATTATGACCCATGAGTATATAACATTTTAGATGCATTACTGGTCAATGAGACTATTTTTCAGACATCTTGGCTTCCTTATCGTGTACCGATGATCATGACACATGGCGTTAACATACCTCCACTGACCACAAACCCGCACAAGTAGTAAGACCTGTTGTGTGAGCTAGCGTAAGGTCTGTCCAAAACAATGCAATCTTTTCAAAGATGTGCAAACATCAATCAGAGCTTAGGCTTGTGTTAATGTAAGAGTCACGTTACCATGTGGATGGGACTTGAACCACAATTCTGGAGCCTTCTAAACTGATTTGTGGGGCATAGGCTTCTTTATTTTCAATCTGCGCCGTATCAACCACCACCTAACAGAGAAACAGAAACAAAAATCAGCTTTCAGAGAGGAAAACGGATCATAAACAAATCAAATGCATGAGCCTATCAATGCTGAGTGACTCTGGTCTCTGGTAAGAACTATTCCCCAGCAAGACAGATACTCAGAGGCCAGTCAGGAGCCCCACGGAGACAAAAACAAGTAATAAAGATGACTGAAAACAGTAATACTTCAATAAACAGAAACACATTCGAGGTGCAGGAGGTAGCGAACTCTGCAATCATTTTCAGTACTTCTTCCAAATTGTAAATATGTTAATTAGGAATTACTTTGTTTCTTTTGTCTCATTCCTAAGTATTTTTTCACTTTATGCACTTGAAAGAAGTAAAAATGTCATTAAAAATAAAACCAATGCTTTAGAAAAGCCCATCTGTAATGACTGAATCCAAGCCAGAAGTCGATGAAGCTTTTTGTAAAGACCATTTTATCCTCAACCATCAATAAAAACAAAATTACTTCAGGAAAATGAAGAACCAACCCTTTTCTCAATGATTTCCTCTTATTTGGAGGAGAGTTTTTATTTTTCATATTTTTTGGTCACGCCGTGCAGCTTGCGGGGCCTCAGTTCCCCGACTAGGGACTGAATCCAGGCCACAGCAGTGAAAGCATGGAGTCCTAACCACTAGACAACCAGGGAACTCCCTGGAGGAGTCTTTAATACTACACAGATGATACAGTATGCTTTGTAATTTAAAGCGTCTGACAAAGTGATGAATATATTTTCAAATAACTAAAAGAATTTTAAGAAAATAGTCATAAAACCAAATCTGTAACAGTTCAGAAAAGGCAAAGCCATGCAGAGTTGCTTATTAGGATTCCAAATTCAGCCTCTAATGGAGTTGATTTCCATGGCTGTAAAGAGAGTTCTCACAGCTGGTCTGCAATGTCCTTTGGAAAAGACTTCCTGTCCAAGTAATAGCCATTGTTGCAACAGGCAGGTGTTTCCTCTCTCCTCCCATCCCCAGAACAATAATCTAAAGGTTCTTTATCAGTCACAAACAACGGTGCCCTGGGATCAAGGCGGAGGGAATTAGGAAGAAGTTTTTGCTCTCTGAATAACATGGGACTTTTTTTTAAACGATGTTTTCTCCAAATAGCCTTTTGGGGACTTCCCTGGTGGCCCAGTGGTTAAGACTCTGTGCTCCCAATGCAGGGGGCCTGGGTTCAATCTCTGGTCAGGGAACTAGGATCCCACATGCATGCTGCAACTAAGAGTCTGAATGTCTCAACTAAGGATCCCGCATGTGGCAACTAAGACCTGGCACAGCCAAATAAATAAATATTTTAAAAACTAAGCTAAAATCTTAAAAACAAAAACAAAAACAAAAGCCTTTGGGTCCTCCTGCCTTATTTTACACACTCCTTTCTGGAGAGCTTATCGCCATGGTTCTCCTAGTTTCAGCTAAAATGATCTTTGGGAACCTCCATACTTCAGCAGGGGGTCTCCAGTTTACTCTTTTTCTTAGGGGTTCCTATACTAAGGAACAGATCTTAAGTGAAACGTAACTCACCACTGTGGACAGGCCCCCCACCTGGCCCTCTACAAGGCAGTACCACCCTGAGCTGGGCCACCTGAGCACACACTCACACCAAACAAAAGCACTGCATCCTCCCAACAGCTTCTTTTATGAATAAAGTAGGAATTAGAGTAAGAAACAGTTCTTTAATTTTCTAAATCTCTAATTAGCTTCCTTTAATCTCTGAAATGCTGTAACTCTTCAAAAAGCAGTCATTTAATTCTAGAAAGTGGGATAAGAACATAAGGTATACGGGTCAAAGGTACCTAACAAAAACCTAGATGTTGATTTCCTGACCCCACCCAACTTTGGCAAAAGTTATTCTTCTCACCAGAGGTGAAAAGACCAAACTTACCTGAGTTGATGTTGTTATTTTATTGCATAAACAGAGAACTGGGATACAAAGTGACTGCATGGGGGCACTACTTATACCACTGGAGGAGGTGATACTTGAGCTGACATCAGGAAAATGAGAATGAGTGAGTCACATGAAGATCTGAGAGGAGTATTCTCAGGAAGAAGGAGCATCAGGGGCAAAGGCCTGAGACAGGAAGAAGCTTCATGTGCTTGAGCAACAGAAAGACACCCACTGTGGCTCCAGAGTAATCAGGCCAGGTGAAGGGTCCTATCAAATCGTTACTAATGTAATGGTTTCCTTAAAATCAGGAAAGCCTGAGACATCATTTTGCAACTAGGTACCCTGCTAATACTATTATCAATCTATTAAAGAAGAAAAAAGACTTTTTAATGCTGTTCTTCCTTTACCTTTTCTATCTGGTCTAAAACCTGCAGCAAGCAAAGTGCTTTTTAAATTCTCCAATGTTTCGCACATGTGCCCACACCACATCCTCACATGCCTGAAACGTCCTTCTCTATCCTCTCCCCCATCCATCACATGTGCTCACTCACCAGTCCAGCTTGGCCAAACAGCAGCTGCACGGCGGTCTTGCAGGCACCCCGCCACGTGGATGGGCACACCTGGTTCAGGACTTCAGTCACAGGAAAATCGTCCCTGGGTGTGATTCCATTATAGCAGCCTGCCTCCTTGATCAGCTGTAACATTGTATGCTACAGATTGATAAAAAGAGAGTTCGCACCTCAAAATAAAGCCATACCAGGTTCTAAGACTTGTAGAAATGCATTTACAGGTACACAATAGTCCTCAAGAAAAGAGCATTTTACCTACTCCGATATCATGTCATTTTAATTTCTTAAGTAATTATCGTTAATTACCTTCAAAGATTTTTCTCAACCCTGTAGCGTGACTGGCTAGATATGAATACATGTGCGTTAATACACATATGTGATTTCTATTCTAGCACAAAATATAGCATTATTTAGCAATGTGCTAATGCAAACTGGTTGAGGAATTTTGAAATTCTGAATAAGGAAACAAAATCATCTAGCAAAAGTAAATACCAATGAAAACCTCATCTCTATTTTGGATGAACAAGTGGTCAGGTATGCAGACTCTGGAAACAGACTGTATAAGCTCCAATTCCAGCCTACAACTTTCTAGCTGTGTGGCCTTGGACCTCAGTTCCTCTATCTGTCAAATGGGGAAAAGGGCAGTACCCACTTCATGGGTGAGCATTAACCAGACAATGCATGGGAAGCATTTGACACAATGCCTGGCACACATGATGCTCTGCAAATAGTCCTAATTACTTCAGTATTAGGACAATATTTCTCCTCTTATTTAATTTATGAAAGTCCACTGAAACATTAATCATAAACAGCATTTTATAGTGTACTTTCAAAACCCTGTATTTTATACATTTTAAACAAAATTATGAATAAAACTAACTTGGCAAATGTCTCATTAAAAAAGTCACCCTAGGGGCTTCCCTGGTGGTGCAGTGGTTGAGGGTCCGTCTGCCGATGCAGGGGACACGGGTTCGTGCCCCGGTCTGGGAAGATCCCACGTGCCGCGGCGCGGCTTGGCCCGTGAGCCATGGCCGCTGAGCCTGCGCATCCGGAGCCTGTGCTCCGCAACGGGAGAGGCCTCAACAGAGAGAGGCCCGCGTACCACAAAAAAAAAAAAAGTCACCCTAGGAGCTTCTGATTTGGTGAACACATGGAGGTGCTGGGACAGCAGTGACTGGAGAGAACATGGAACCTCCAAGCCCCTTCCCCGTCTGGCTGTTCCGGAGTTACGTCCTCTCATAATAAACTGGTGATCCGGAACGCTCCCAACAAGTTGGGATTCACAGCATCAATGTACTCAGATCAAGATACTGTAAGGAGAGTATGCTGAGGCAGACATAGCACATTATTGAAGAAGTTCAGTTATGGCCGTATAACTATAAAATGGTCACAGCCACTGCCTTAAATGCCAAAGTTTCCTTGGACCCTCTCCACACACTTCCTGGATCCCCCGGCCTCTCTTCTGGCTCCAGCGACCATCTGCCTCTGAGGACCCTGGCCCTGATCCCCCTTCGGGGCTCCAGACCCATACATCCAATTGCCTGCTGAACAGCTCCACTTGGACATTTCAAAAGCAACCTTAAAATCACGTCCAAAAATATATTTTATGACGACTATCCCCGAGCCTCAATAAACAGCACCAAAGCAGCTGTCCAAGCCAGAAACCTGGGCCTCATCTCCTTTCCCCTCCCTCTCACAGCCAGTTAATCACTGAGTCCTGCTTATTGTAACCTCTAGACTGCTCGTGAACGCTTCCACTCGCCTCCCATTATCACTTGATGGGGCCATGGCCAAAACCCTTCAGTGCTGCTCCCCTCCCAGCCACAGTCCATCCTGAAGTCAGGGGGATCTTTCCGAAATGCAAACCTCATTACACGACCTGTCTTGGCGGGATGCCAGCCACCTGGGGATGGAGCCCAGCCCTCACACTGAGGGTTTTCTGGCCTCTCTGGGCTGCTTTTCCAGCCCTGGCTCCTACCATGTCTCCCCTTGTTCTAGACGGTGGCCCTCAGGTCTGACTACATATTAGAATCCCCTGGACAACTTTTACAAAATACCAGAGCCCAAGCCTTACTTCAGGACAATTAAATCTGAGTCTCATTAGTGACTGTCCTGGATGGCCAGGGGGGCCCCAGCTACAGCTCTAAGGAAGATCTTCAGCTCTTGGGATGGGCTCTCACTTCCTGGCCATCTCACAGCCTCAGCCCCACCCCCATACTTATTATTCAGGTCATTCTCTGCTTAAAGTCCTCTTCTCAAGAGTCACATCTCTTAATCCTCCAGGTGAGGCCCCCTCGTTCTGTGTTCCTATCACAACCTAGTGGGCTGTCAAATCTCCTAGCCTGGCACCAATGGATGCTCAATAAAGACCTACCAAATGGAGAAAAAAACAACAACAAAAGTCACCCCAGTCTGCTTTTAGACACCAGTTTACTGAGGAAGGTCAATGCCTCCCGTCTTCACTTAAGTTTTGCTTTTTAGTCTTGATTCTTTACAAGCCCTCAGGTTTCCTTAAGAACTCTGTTTTCAAGTTCACACCCGGTTGTTGGAACGCCAAGGAAAGCTACCGTCTTAAGTTTCAGATTGTCGGCGGCCGACTCGTTGAAGGAGACACCCTTCAGGAAGTTCGATCCTATCTGCACGGGGACGGTGGGAAGCTCACACTGCATGGGCTGCGGCGGGGTCTGCCTCCGCCCTGTCTGCTGTGCTTCTGCCTCGCTGCAGCAGCCCTGGAAAAGGGTTGGATAGGAGAAGAGAGGTGACCCACAGCTCACCTCTCAAGACATTTGCCTCATGTGGATGGCATGAATGCCACACCACAGCTCCCAGGAGCTACCAGAAAGAAAAGTGTACCTGCAAACTCGCTTCAATTGCCTTTGGATTCAGGTGGAAACCGGCTTTCATTGCATATTCACAGTGACCTAAGCTTTCCAGAGCTATTTTATATGCCTGCAAAGAAATTGTTTTCAAGAATGAAGATTACATAGCAGATTATAAACTGACTAGGTTCAATGAAAACAGAAATTTTAAATTTCTATAGTTATTAAAAGACATGAGGCGAACTACCATCTTATTACTCTTTCCAACTGGTTCAGCATCATGACTTTAACTCCCTCCCTTGTTTTCATCCCTTAGATATTAATGTGCCAGTTCTGAAAAACGTACTTGCAGAGCACTGTCAATCTTTATGTTCAGTTCTTTTAGCTGGTGCTCAGGAATTGCTGCACTTTGAGAACAGAAGAGCTGTTGAACTTCAATTCCTGCCAGGCGGCCATCACAGCCTCTTTCTCTTAGTCTAGATGTTGCCTGCAACAGAAATGGTGACTGGTAGGTAAAAGAGGATTTTACAGATACTAGCAAAATTAAAAAACCAGAAAACAACTATAGTAAAGCTAGAAACTATCTAAGAATTAGATATAAACCAGACATTCCGGATCGTCTGTATTACGAAGTGAGCAAGCAGCCAGAAGTTCTGAAAGACTGAATCAAGCATTGAAGAGAAAGCAAACCTGACAATAGAACTGCCTTATTTAAGAAACCCCTGGGAATTCCCTGGCGGTCCAGTGGTTAGGACTCCGCACTCTCACTGCTGAGGGCCTGGATTCAATCCCTGGTCAGGGAACTAAGATCCCACAAACCATGCGGTATGACCAAAAAAAAGAAACCCTGGAAAAAAGACTTACCTACCTGTTATTCATTTTATATCTACATTACATATAAATTACATACACATTAAAAACATTCACATTTTAAATTTCCCTGCTTTAAAAAGACAGATACCCTAGTATATTGGCCCTTGGAGTTTCCAGAATTAAACAATATATATATGGTTGGGTGGTCCTATACACCAAAGTAAAAAACCTCACCAATAGGAAAAGAATAGGAAAAAAACATACACTGCAACATTAAAGGAAAAACAGAACTTTTGAAATCTGCACAGAAAAATGAAATAATTATTGTTTAGTCACTAAATATGTTTATGAAGAGTACATAAGAAAAACAAGAAGAAATTAATCTGTGTCTTGTGATGAAATGTTATCTATACATATGGGTCAGGACTAGAGAATACAGAAAAATATATATTTGATTTACTAGATGGAAGGAAGGATTCAGGATGAACTGTCTTTCAATTTTTCAATGTCTGTTTTTATTGCAATAACATTTGTGCAACAAATAACGTTTTTTAACAGTTAATTTTTGTTCTTCTAGGCCAAGGTAGGAGTTGTCATATTTACCAAAATTGTAGGACTAAAGGAAGTTAACTAGCAGCTATAATGCCATACATTTCCAAAGCTCCACAAATTCTGTATGAATACCAACCATTCCCTGAACCCTAACAGTCACACAGTTTAAAACCACTTGACTCTCTTTCTAGAACTCTTCCATTTAGTCAAATATGTAGCCCACAAGGTCTTATGTTAGGTGTCTCTGGATAGACAGTGGAGCACAAAACCTGGTCCCTACCATCTTGGAGCTGACAGCTTCATGGGTCGAAAAGGCAAACAAATAAAACATTTAAAAAATATAAAATGGAGAAAAACATCCCAAGGGAAATAGAAAACTGTAACAGGGAGCGCCCAAGAAACTGAGAAATCACCATTTAGGCTGAGTTTAAGGCAGAGGAGGCAGTAAACAGAAGTGTGGGGTGGGGGTAGGACAGGCAGAGATGTCAGCAAAGGAACTAGAACCCAGTGAGCAGGGGAGAGTGGCCACAGATGAGGCTGGTGAGGAGGCAGGGGCCAGACTATGTGGGACTAGGCAGGTCATGGGGATGGGTACACACTTTACCTTAAGGAAATGGAGAGACATGAAGGACGGCAAGACAGAAAGGGGAGAAGCAAGTCCAGCCACTGAAGCTGTCAGGGGAGAGTAATGATTCCCTGAACTACGTTAGTGATAGTGGACACAGAAAGAAAGGGACAGATTTGCAGTCATATTTTGGATGTAGGATATGCAGGGCTTTCTTATGGATTGGATGTAGATGTGACAGAAAAGCTGGAGGATAAATCTCAGGTTTCTTGCACAAAGGACCCAGTGTGGGATGGTACTACATGCTAGCACATGGAAGATTTGAGGAGGAACAGTGTGTGCAGAAAGGCTAAGGGCTGAGCCACCTGAAGACCTGAGGAGGGCAGCAGCTGAATATAGGGGCCTGAGCCCACGGGGGATGTGAACCGGGCACACACATTTGTGTGCTTGTGGCCCCAGCCCACAAGCAGTTTTTAAAGTTCCAAGACTAGACGGAGACCCTCTAGCGGAGAGGGCATGTAGAACTGAGCCTTGAGAAACTCATATTCATAAGTTATGTTGAAGAGAAGCTGGCAAAGTGGATGGAGAGGCTAGCCCAAGAGCTAAGAGGGTACCTAAGAAGACCTGGTTCTCCACAAGGAGAGAGGATTTCCAGGGCTCATGTCGCTGTGAGCTGCTGAATGGAGTCATCGGGATCCTTGGATTTCTGCCAATTATTTTTGGCAACATGGAAGGCACCAATGACCTTGACAAGACAAGGTATGTTCTTGTGTAGGTGTGGAAGCCAGATTTTAGTGAACTGAATGACACCATTTATATAAAGTTTCATATTGTGCAAAACAATATATTTATGGATACATACATATAAAATAAAAATATAAAAATATGCATAGGAATCACAAACTCCAAAATCAAAAGAGGTTATCTCTAGAGAGAAAGGAATATGAATAAGATAGTGGAGAAGTACAAAGGGAATTCAAGTGCATTTGTAATAATATTTTCCTGTTAAAAATAAAAGGTATGAGGGCTTCCCTGGTGGCACAGTGGTTAAGAATCCGCCTGCCAATGCAGGGGACACAGGTTCGAGCCCTGGTCCAGGAAGATCCCACATGCTGCGGAGCAACTAAGCCCATGCGCCAGAACTACTGCGCCTGCGCTCTAGAGCCCGCGAGCCACAACTACCGAAGCCCACAAGCCACAATTACTGAAGCCCGCGCGCCTAGAGCCCGTGCTCCGCAACAAGAGAAGCCCCCGCACCGCAAGGAAGAGTAGAGCCAGCTCGCCGCTACTGGAGAAAGCCCACGCGCCGCAACTAGAGAAAGCCCACGCGCAGCAACGAAGACCCAATGCAGCCAAAAATAATAAATAAAATAAATAAATTTATTAAAAAAAAAAAAATGCCAACAAGAAATGTGTCATCGCCTGCTACATCCCCACCTAGCTACCTGGCTGACCACTTACCCTCCATATACCCTACAGCTTCTTCTCCCTGGTCCCTCTTCCTAGAAGCTTTGTTGCACTTCTTGTTGGAGGCCAGGCCCTTCCCCTGGGCTCCTGCACACCTCCATCACGGCCCCTCAAACCTGTTTTTGAAAGACTTTTCTCCTAGGAGGCTGTGAGTGGAGGCTACTACCTCAGTGCCTGCACATGCCTGGCATGAAGTGGGCATTTACAAAGATATTCACTGTTAAATGAATGAACAAGCTAATGACAGCAGGTGAAAACTCACACTTCTACATAAAATGGCTCTTTTAAGAACCAACAGGTAAAGGCCCTCTGGAGCCTCTGCTATCTGAACAAAGGGCATCAATCTCCCCAAAGTCAGGGTTACCTCAGCAGCCCCCCGCCAGGACCGCACAGCATCCTCCAGTTCTGGTGTGTGGCCCATGCCAGATAAGCTGCTGCCACTGCTGCTGTTCTTTTTTTCTGGCACAACAACCTCGGCAAAGCAAGAGTGAGCCACTGGCTGGACCTTCTGTAACGCCTGGGTCAAAAACTGGAAATGGACCTGCACCACTGTCAAGAAGCATCGCCCCAACACCTGTGAAAAGAAGAGAGCCAAGGATTTTAAGGCTGTGGGTTGCTACTGCATGACCGCAATCAATTCTCAACTATCAATTTGAGTAGAGGTAACAATTAACTGGAAATGTGAAATCATATGAAGTTAAAAAGTCACCATGCTTTAGAAGGATCAGCCTTTGTTCTCACGTTTGGACCTGGGTGGCCTGAAACCTAGAAATCAAGATGTTTGAACCAAGGTTCGAATGGGCCTTCCCCTTCCCATCTAGCCTCCCTCCACTCCTGTTCTCCACTCCCCTCATCTGGACTCTGGCTCACACCAACCCTGGCTGTCTCTGAGCTCCTGCTGAACCAGAGCAACCCACAATTCCAATTCTGTCCACACAGTATTCAGAGGGCAGAGTAAAAGCCAGGTGATTAAAAATCCAAAAGGTCAGTTTGACTGTAAGAAGACATTCCACTGGAAATGGAATCCAAAGATACAGGTTATTTTGGTAACAGTGTTATTAACATAGTTATTACATAGTTATTAACATAGCTGTATGTCATATTTCCATTCTTACAAAACAAAGCTCACAGATCTGTCTTCTAGGAGCCAACAAAACATACTGGTAAGTCCATTTGTCAGAACAGTAGAAACCCACTCACCTGATACGTATTAGTAGTTGGTTGGTTGATGCAGTAGTCCATTAAAGTAGAAAATTCATTTTAAAAACTACCATATACATGCTATGTTAATATATACTATTAATATGTAATTATAATATATGTACTAAAAATATACTACATACCATAAACATTTTAAGATACAAATATGCCTTTATCTGCCAACCTCTGGCATTGGCTAAAGCTGTTCTCTGACATTGTCGTTCCCCGTTTGCTTTCTTGTGTTAACTCCAGCTACAAGGTGTTCTCTATGATTTCCTACTTCATTTTCTTTAAAAGACAGCAAGAATTTGCTGCTTGCAAAGCAACCTGAGCAGACACTTTCCAGATTATTGACATGTCCCCCTAATCTTTTACAGTTGTTTTAGCCATACCAAATTCAACAACAACAAAACCTTTTTGTAACTCCTTTATCATGTTCCATAACATTCAAAACTTTTTTTTTTTTTTTTGTGGTACGCGGGCCTCTCACTGTTGTGGCCTCTCCCGTTGCGGAGCACAGCCTCTGGACGCGCAGGCTTAGCAGCCATGGCTCACGGGCCCAGCCGCTCCGCGGCATGTGGGATCTTCCTGGACCGGGGCATGAACCCGTGTCCCCTGCATCGGCAGGTGGACTCTCAACCACTGCGCCACCAGGGAAGCCCCTCAAAACATTTTTAATGGAAGGTATTTCATATTTCATTGGCCTATACAGTGGATTACTTACTAACAAAAAATTACTTATTTTATTGAGTTTGTAATCCAACTGGAGCATAGCTGAGAGGGCCCACTAGCTGCCAGCTCTTAGGGTGCTGCCTTGGGGAGGTGGTGAAGGTTTCCACTGCCTTTTACAAGGAACTAAAATCCAACCCCACTGCCCATACTTTGGCCCAGTCCTGTCCCTTGGAGAAGCCAAAAATAAGACTCAACCTTGGACCTATCACCTCCCAGCACACATTTCAGATGCTGCCCTTTTCCACCCCCACTGGGCAGAGCTCTTCTTCCTGGAGAAAGAGTCAGGCAAGCTCCCAGTGGTGACACTTACTCCCTCTTGAATTATTTTCCCCTGTGGAAATCACCAGGACAAAACTAAAGCAAACACACAAAACTCACACCAAAGCACCCTCCTTCTATAGGGAACCATCAGAAATACAGGCTGAATTCCCACTCAAACAAACCTCCTGGATCTCCACTCACATCTCCCTCAAAGCTCCTCCCCATCAAAGATGGGGCAGAGTGAGCCACACAGAATAAGCAGACCTAGCAACCTAGGGACTTGTGCCACAAACAGAAAAAAGAGTATTTAATTAGCACTGTACATAATATCAGCCAGCCTGAATGAAACACTCAGCATGTATTTCACCTATGCTAAAGATTTCACACTGATTATCTCATTTAATCCTAGGAACAACCATATGAGGTCATTTCCATTTCACAAACAATAAGACTAAGGCACAGAAAGGTTATGAAACTTTGTCAAGGGGACACAACTGGATGTGGCAGAGGGGTCACTTGACTCAAGTGTCTATGCCCTTAGCCACTGTGCTCCCCTGCCTTCAACAGGCTCTACACACCTGGAGACAGCTGTGGGCTGGCAGCACTGAGACCAGACACAAGACAGCAGCTCAACCTTAATTGGCTTAGGCCAGAATGATATGGTGTCCTGATGCTCCACACAGAGCAAACCCAGGAGGAGGAGCGGAGCTGGGTCCTCAGGCACACAAACTCTCCCTCCTCCTCCTTCCTTAGCCTCTTGGCAGGCTGTGGCTGAGGGAGCAGGAGGGAGAAGTGGAGATGCCATGTGCCATTTGCTCTAGGCTCATGTTCTTCCAGCTTCTGACATACAACTGAGTCATTCATTCTTTCAACAGATGTGTAATTTGTGAATGCCTGATATGTACAAAGCACAAAAAACCAGAAGTTACTACAAGAAAGCAAACAAGTCACTGTCCTTGTGAGGGTTACCTTCTAATGGTGGGGAACAGTTAAGTAGATATGCAAAGTCAGGGGCTACTGGAGAATGAACAATAAGGAGTGAGGTGGGAAGGAAAAGGCTCTCTGAGGAAAAGACCAAGGGAACATATGGAGTAACCCCTCTCCCTTCGAAAGGAAAATTCTGAGAAAGGCCTCTGAAGGCCTGATGCAGTGTCCTGGGCCCAGAACAGGACATTCTCTGATAATGCTGGTCGATGCTAGGCTGGGGGTTGGGGAGGGTCCTCTTGTTGTTAGGGGTAGAATGCTGGAAGGAGGATGCTTCTGTTGCAGGAGTAAATGGGGGGAGAGATGGTGGACAGTTTTAAAAGGCAGACATTCAGAATATTGTCTCCACCACTTATTACATGCTTGACCTTGGATGAGTCATTCAATCTACATTTCTTCCGTGTATAGAAGAAATGATGTGAACAAGAGCTCAGCATTTCCCTCCCCCACCCATGAGGTATGTAGCACACATTTGGGTTGTGACAAAATATTTGTGTTTTAAACAATTCATTAAAAGCCAATCAAACCAATGGTTACACCCTGGACCTTGGAAAAGTTTTTTTATTTATTTTTTGGCTGTGCCATGCGCGGCATACATGATCTTAGTTCCCCAACTAGGGATCGAACCCGTGCCCCCTGCAGTGGATGCATGGAGTCTTAACCACTGGACCAACAGGGAAGTCCCTGGAAAAGCTATATAAAAAATATCTATTCTACAAGTTTACCTAAACTAACAGGTGTATAAACACCACCTTTTCCAGATAGAGGACAAAGCTCAATCTCCAGCCTGCCTCTGCCCCCCTTTTCTCTACAATATCTCCTGTCTTAGCCCAGCTTCCCTCCTGTAACAGACTCCATCCTCTCCATCACAGGGATGAGCCAGTCCTTGGGGTCTTCCTGAGAAACCTGGAAAGAAATAGAGACTCTAAAGTTATGAATTTGGAAGCATGTGACCCAAGGGCTGAGGACAGCTACTTTCTCTTTCACAGGGAGAACGTTTCCTGGACTGCAGGATCCAGTGAAGCTGCAGAACAGATGTGGCAAGCTAGTGGACAAATGAGTGGAGTGGTCAAAGAGAGAGACATTTTAAATGTCAGTGAGTTTAAACTGTCAGTGGAGCTATAGAGTTCCACGTCTATCAACCTGGAACTTCCAGCTATTATTTACTGAGTGCTTAACCCATACCAAGCACTTGACGTGCAGTGAAGTGACTCGGGGGGGTGATAGCAATTGATCCATTTTATAGATGACAACACCGAGGCTTAGAGAAAGAAAGAAACTTGCTCCAGTGTCAAGCAGGTAATAAGTGGTGCAGTACAGATCTGATGTCAAGTCTGTCTGACTCCAAAAACTGTGTTCTAACCATCAGGCTATGCTATCTTCATATGACAAGATCCAGGATGTAGTCACGACAGTGACTAAGGATACCAAGAAGGGGAGAGGAACCCTGTGCAGGAACCCTGATGTCTCCCATACAGTGTCAGGCCCTAGTGTCAGCTCAGTTCCCTGGGCTGGAAACGGAGACTGAGAGGCATGGCTCAGTCTTCTCTAACTGTGGGAAAGGTACTGCGACAAGAGTAAAAAGTGGGGTAGCCTGTGGCACTTCAGTGTGGTATGAGTCTCAAAGCTCATGATCTGCACAGCAGACTGCTAAGACTGGCTGCAAACAGCAATGATAAACTGGGAGAGGACACACAGGGCTTGGGAAAAGAAGCAGCTTCTCTTACCTCTAGAGGAATCGCAAACCCCAAAACATCTGTTCAGGCCTTCAGCACATCAGTCCCATTCAATAATTATGAAGAAAGCAATCAGATTTAATCTTACCCTTGACGTTTGCATTAGTAAAAAAAAATATCCATTCATCCCAAGGCATCCCAAGTTGATGGAATCTGGGGCAATAAGAGGCTGTTATCAGACTTGCATTAAGAGAAACATTTTGGTGTGACTTAAATTCCTCATAAAGGCCCAATTTCTGAATATAGACAATAAGCGACCTTGCCACTTCTGCCTCCAAATATCCATGGAGCATTCTGGATTACTATAAACAGCCATTGAGGATCTACTGAAATGAAACCTTGTTTTCTGGGAATCCCTGATGGCAGAGGAAAAGGGTACTCGTTCACTTTCTCATTGCCCTATAAACGTACCACGTGTGCTGCTAAGGGGGTTATGTTCATGAATATAACCAGGAAACCTTTTCTTTTTGGTGATTTTTATATTTTATTAATTAAAACCAACTTTAGTTTAAGGTCATCCTATTTTGAAGCCTAAAAGACCACTCTTTCTACACCAGCATAGTCAACTCTACCTTCCTAGAATATTTTCACAATTTTTTTTTCACAATTTTAGTTACTCCTCTTCTAGGGCCAGGGCCTGACTTAGCCCCTACTATATCTGCACGTGCTGAAATCACGAAGTGCCCAACTCCACCCCACCTGCCACACACCTTGTGATTTTCATATCAATATACACAATGTCTAAGTTCATTTTTTGCTCAATCTCACTGAACAATTCGTCTTTCTCACATCCCTGCAGAGTGAAGAACAAGTAAAAGTGTCACATATACCACATACTGTCAAACATTTCCAGGGGTTCTAGCATTTACTTCTGATCAGTTTAAAAGTCAAGAATGAATGAAATGAAGTTGATCCGGACTGGCTGCTTTTACTAGAAATTCCAAACTCATTCAGTCATTTCTCTCTCTTCAAAACTTACTTGTACCTTAAACATTACCGTTGGTTCCACGTGTTCCCAGTCTTTTATTCTTATGATAATTCCAGAGTTATTACATAATGACCTAACTAACAGACCAGAATGTGATACAAAGACCTAAATGTGCCTCCAGAGAAATACAGAATGCAGTAGACCATGCCTGGACTATGGAAAGTACCTTATGGAGATTAAATTATGGCATAAAAATGTAAAAAACAAGCTTACTGAAACTAACATGTACAGTCTGACCTAAAAACTGATGAACAGTGAGCGCTTAAATATTAAAAAAAAAAAAAAAAGCAAGTAACAAAACAATAATCTCTTTGCAGTCAGTATTAACCTAGAGCACAAAGAAGCTGCCATGCTATGTACAGAAGAAAGAACTAGTGAGGAGAGAAAGCTAACACATCCCCAAGGGTAGATGAGCCATCACCAAATGTTAATCATTCAGACAAGATTACATTCTGCCCCTGGACATGCTGCTTTAATGCTGGTAAAAATATCAACAGACACAGTTTCTGAACTCCTACTTCATGGGCCAAACACTGTGGTGCACAAAACCTTTTACACCAGTAATACATATTCATTGCAAATAAATTACGGGGAAAAGATCAGCTAAATAAAGAAATAAACAGTATCAAATATTACTAAATAGACATAACCACTGATTACATGTTTCTGATACAGCCTACATTTGCACCTATAGATTTTTTTTGTAAAACTAGATCATGTTGTATGTTATTTTATAGCCTGCTTTCCAAAATAAAATATATCAAAAATTTATTACATGCAACACACATAGGAAGTTATTTATTTATTTATTTATTTATTTATTTATTTATTTATTTATTTATTTATCACTGCACTGCTCAGCTTGCAAGATCTTAGTTCCCCGTACAGGGATCTAAACCTGTGCCCCTTCAGTGGAAGCACAGAGTCCTAACAACTGGACTGCCAGGGAATTCCCAGGAAGTTGTATATTTCAGCTACATTGCTATCAATCTTAGTAACTAACAGGATAATTATAAACTATCATCCAGGACATGAAAAAGTGAAAGGCCAGTGAGGGGAACTAAGTCTATGGTAGACACAAGAGGAATGGTTGTTATTGTTCAATAGGTACAGAGTTTCAGTTTGGGAAGATAAAAAAGTTCTGTAGATGGCTAGTGGTTGATGGTTGCAAAAAATAAGAATGTACTTAATGCCACTGAACTGTACACTTAAAAATAGTTAAGGTAAAAAAAAAATAAATAGTTAAGGTGGCAAAATTTATGTTATGTATAATTTACCACACACACAAAAAAGTACAAGTGCTTCTAGTCACCCCCTCTGCTACCATTCTATTCCAAGCTACAATCATCTCTTGCTTGGATTACTATAACACCCTCTTAACTGACCTTCCTGCTTCCTTTCAATTAGGATTAGTTTTATCTACACATAACAACGAAGACAACAACAAATGCAGTGTTTTAAATAAGAGCAACGTTTACTTCTTTCTAAGGTAAAAATAAATCTAGGGTTAGGCAGTCCAGAGCTGGGATGGAGGCTCCTGGGTATCACAAGGAGCCCAGTTCCCATCTTTCTGCTCTTCATCCTCACACAAGGCTTACATACTGGAACTACCTCATAGTTCTAAATGGTTAAATGACCTTCAGCCATTCTGCCTGCATTCTAGATAGTAAAAAATGGGGGTGGGGGTGGGGAAGAAGGTAGCAGCCTTTTTCCCTCTAAGGAAACTTCCCAGCAGTCTCATCCAAGACCTCTAGTTACATCTTCATGAACCAAAACTTAATTCAAGTGACCACTCCTAGCTGTAAGGGAAGCTGGGAAGTATAGTCCCTTTTCCATGCATAATATTCCTGAAAAAACAAAAACAAACAAACAAAAAACCCTCCAGAGTTTTTGTTGTTTTTGTTTTCTGGCTGCGCCATGGCAGCTTGTGCGATCTTAGTTCCTCGACCAGGGACTGAACCCAGGGCCCCGGCAGTGAAAGCACCGAGTCCTAACCACTGGACAGCCAGGGAATTCCCCAGAGTTTTGTTATTAAGGAAGAAGGTGACACTAGATGTTGGGAGGCAACTAGCAGTGTCCTCTCTCCCCTAGAGGCTACTTTCCACACAAGAAGTCTTATAAAACAAAACTCAGATTATTTCACTCCCCTGCTCAAAGTCTTCCAATGGCTTTCCATTACAATCAGAAGAAAATCCAAACTCCTCATCTGTCCTACAATACCTTACATGATCTGGCCCCTGACTAGTCTCTGAACTTATTATTTCCTATCCCACCTCTCTCTACTCTTGCCACACCGACCTTCTTGCTATTCCTCAAAAACTGTGAGCACAGCTCCGGTCTCAAGTTTTTGCACCAGCCAGTTCCCACTACCTCAGGGTTTCTCAACATCATGACTACTGACATTGGGGGCCAGAGAATTCTCTGCTGTGGAGGGCTGTCCTTTGCAGCGTAGGATGTTGTTAGCAGCATCCCTGCTCTCTACTCACTAGATTCCAGCAGCACTGGTTGGGAGATGCAGCCACGACAACCCCTCAGATCATACTGTTTTGAATAAAATGTCAAATCCTTACTGGTAAACAAACAGACAAAAAATTAAAGTTAAAAAACAGTAGAGAAATCTCTTCCTCCTAGGGTGACTTTTGAGCTGCAAAAGAGCTGCAACAGAGCTCAAACGTGGCAGTCGACAGGAACTTTTGAGTATCCAGGCATCTGTTTTGCTGCAGGACTAAAACATAACCTGAAGGGCTACAAGGAAGAGATACATCAAGACTCTACCTTCTCCAAATCAATTTGAAGTAAAAATCAGAAATCTAAGAGCTTTGTGCTCCTGCAAACTTCTGCCTTTCATGATCTGGGGTCTGAGTCTGGTCACCTAATGTTCTATACTTCATGCAGAAACACCATCTGGCCATGGGTGTTTATGTGCGGGGTAGGGGAGATGGGACATTGGTCAGAGGCAGAAAGAGAAACTGAGATCCTAAAAGATGACAAAAATTGTCCCCTAAATACATAGTCACGGAATTTCTGATTCCCTAACATCCAAGTCCAGTATCTTTTACTCCAGCGTACCTCCTCCTTCAAACCACTGCGGGTCCTCTGGTGTAACACTCGAGTTCTTCTAAATGAGTAAGATTCCTCTCACTCTAGCCCTAGCATGAAAAAAAAAAATGCCATTTTTCTGACAATCAAAGATACTTCCAGACATTGCCAAGTGCCCTCTGAGGGAGAGCCCACCCTGACCCCATTTGCAAATGAACCACTACCCTACCTGGAGCATCCTTCCCCCTGGAATTGTACAACTATCGCTCTGACAGGCATTGCTCAAATGTCCCATCCTCAGAGAGGCCTTTCTTCTACCTCTCTTTCTTCATCATTCTTTTATTTCTCTTCATAGCACCTCTCACTACCTGACATTATGTTTGTATGTGCCATTTATTTTTTCTCTGTTTCCCTACCTAGGAGTTGAGTTGGATGTGGATAGGGTCTTTGTTTTGCTCTCTGTTGCATTCTCATTGCCTGGCACACAGTAGACAATCCTTCTACACATATTTGTTGAAAGAAGAAAAGAAAGCAGTTGCTACTCTCCACATGAAAGCACCAAACTAGGCCAAGAGCAGCATGGTGACTGCAGAGCTGAGGGCAGGACATCATGATGCCAGCATTTATGCGCAAATGACAACTCATTCTCCACCCCCCCCCAAACACTTCCTGATTTCTTTCCCTGGACAGCTCTTCTGCAGCCTGCCCACAGACACCAGCTGCAACCTTGAGCTTACTTTGAGGGTGATATCACCAACAGGTATGGGGGAGATCACGACTCTTCTGGAGAGAGAAAGTCCATAAACCACGCAAGGCTTTCCTGCAAGTGACACACTCATCCATTGAATGAAGAATCAGGTATAACATTTGTTATGCCTTGGAACTGTATGCTTATTCTGTCAAAGCGAGAACCAATATAATAATTAACGGGTATGCTGTTGAGGCAATAAAGGGTATATATAATGGAGTAAAAAGATGTATTTTCTGGATATGTTTGCATATGCATGTCTGCTGCTATCTGCACAGATACATAAAACAATTAATAGTGGTTCTGTCTGGAACTGGGATGGAGTTGGAAGAGAGAAGCATTACCTTTGGAGAAGGGACTTATGCCATTCAGAAGTGTTTGAATTTTTTACCTAAGCATTCATCAAACATAAGAAAAACTAATTTGTTAAAATTAATAATCAACAGTAATACATCCAAAGTGTTCCCATTAAAATGGGGACCAAAACAAAGATGCTCATTCTTTTTTTTTTTGCGGTACGCGGGCCTCTTACTGTTGTGGCCTCTCCCGTTACGGAGCACAGGCTCCGGACGCGCAGGCTCAGCAGCCATGGCTCACGGGCCCAGCCGCCCCGCGGCATGTGGGATCTTCCCGGACCGGGGCACGAACCTGTGTCCCCTGAATCGGCAGGCGGACTCCCAACCACTGCGCCACCAGGGAAGCCCAAGATGCTCATTCTTAACACTGATTGTTTTATACATTAAAATCTATGATCAGGGAGTTCCCTGGTGGCCTAGTGGTTAGGATTCTGATCTTTCACTGCCATGGCCCAGGTTCAATCCCTGGTTGGGGAAGGTCCTGCAAGGTGCAGCCAAAAAATTTTTTAAAAATTAAAATTAAAAATAAAACCTATGGTCAACACAATAAGATATATAACTACTGGAAGGGAGGAGATACATGTAGATGACATGACCACATATACAAAAATAAACCACTGAAACATTAGAATTATTGAATCCAGTCGCATAGCAGGAGACAAGACAAAAATATAAAAATCAGTGGTGCGTCTATGTTATAGAAAAAACTTTTAAATATAATTTCATTCATGATAGCAACTAAAATAAAGATTACGTAAGAATGGTAAGAATATACATAGCCACTAGAAAGGAAATTATGCAACTTTACTAAGAGACATAACAAAAGGCCTCATAGAAGACATAATAAACTGCTAAGATCCTAAAAACAATTTAACAGGTGTATCCAGGATCATAAATATGTTCCCCATCACATCCTTTGACACGCACCAGCTGGCATCTGCAGTGTGGCCTCCCCAACATCTAGTCCCGTGGCTTTGGAAGCAGCCCTCAGGGAACCACTCCCCCTGCACTCTCAGTCTGGTGGTACCCCAGCCCCAGGAGTGGGCACGCAAGTCAGGCCTGACCAGTCGGTGCGTTAGTTTAACCTTTCTGGCCACAAGATCCAAGGACAGGCAAGTGACCCAAGCCAAGCCAACCAGACTCAGTTCTAGAACTTTTGTCAGAACCTGGGGGAAAGCAGAGGTGCTCTTTCTGCTGAGCTGTTGGCAACTCTGGCATGGACACAGTCTGAGTCTGTTCAGCACTGTGTGAGCCCCTGGATCCAGCCATGCCCAAAGAGCTAACTTTCTTCGGTTTCATGGAGTCAATACATTGTTTTGTTGAGAGGCAGTACAGCCAAGAACTGGTACTCCATTATAGAGTCAGACTGCCTCGGTCTAAAGTCTGGATCTGCCATGAGGCTTCTTGATAAGCTGTTTAACCTCTCCACACCTGTTTCTTCGTCAATAAAATGGGAATATGAATAGTACCTAACTTACAAGGTTATTAACAGAATTCAGTGAGTTAATGTGTACACTCTCAGAAGAGCGCATAGCATAAGTACTATGTAACTACCAGCTTCTTTTTGCTTTTATTGCTGTCTAAGCTGTTTTGAGTTTGGTTTCTGTCACTTGTAGCCATTGTATTTTTTTAAAAAATACATAACAAATCATATCAGTCAAAATCCCCCTTTAGGACTTCCCTGGTAGCGCAGTGGTTAAGAATCCGCCTGCCAATGCAGGGGACACGGGTTTGAGCCATGGTCTGGGAAGACCCCACAGGCCGTGAAGCAACTAAGCCTATCTGCCACAACTACGAAGCCTGCGCTCTAGAGCCTGCGTGCCACAACTACTGAGCCCACACACCGCAACTACTGAAGCCCGCGCATCTAGAGCCCGTGCTCCACAACAACAGAAGCCACTGCAATGACAAGCCCGCGCACCACAACCAAGAGTAGCCCCCGCTCGCCGTAAGTAGAGGAAGCCCACGTGCAGCAACAAAGACTCAATGCAGACAAAAATAAATTTAAAAAAGATCCCCCCGAAAAAAATCCTATCTCACTCACTCCGTATAAAATTTAAACTCTTACCAGGGCCTACCAGGTTCTCTCACAGGTTAGGCAGGTGGTTCTAGTGTGGGGGCTAGGTCCCCTCACGGTGAGCTGGGTGGGGGGGACACTGAGCCCACAGGCAAGGCTTTAGGCTATTTTCCATCTGCGTCACAGCACTGCTCACACCTATGGTCACAATCTACTTATCAGTCTTGCCCACCAGGCCTAGAGCACTTTTTCTTTTTTTTTAAATTAATTTTTATTGGAGTATAGTTGATTTACAATGTTGTGTTAGTTTCTGCTGTACAGCAAAGTGAATCAGTTATACATATACACATATCTGCTCTTTTTTAGATTCTATTCCCATATAGGTCATTACAGAGTACTGAGTAGATAGAGTTCCCTGAACTATATAGAAGGTTCTTTTTTTTTTTCATTTGTTTTATTATTTTTGGCTGTGTTGGGTCTTTGTTGCTGCGCACAGGCTTTCTCTAGTTGCAGCGAGCGGGTGCTACTCTTTGTTGTGGTGCGTGGGCTTCTCATTGCTGTGGCTTCTCTTGTCGTGGAGCACGGGCTCTAGGCACGCGGGCTTCAGTAGTTGTGGCATGTGGGCTCAGTAGTCGTGGCTCATGGGGTCTAGAGCACAGGCTCAGTAGTTGGGGCGCACGGGCTTAGCTGCTCTGCGGCATGTGGGATCTTCCCAGACCAGGGCTCAAACCTGTGTCCCCTGCATTGGCAGGTGGATTCTTAACCACTGTGCCACCAGGGAAGTCCTCTTTTTCTAATTAATTATTTTTTATACAGCAGGTTCTTATTATCTATTTTATACATATTAGTGTATATATGTCAATCCCAATCTCCCAGTTCATCCCCCCACCATCCCCCCACCCCCACCCCCTGCTTTCCCCCTCTGGTGTCCATGTTTGTTTTCTACATCTGTCTCTATTTCCGCCTTGCAAACCGGTTCATCTGTACCATTTTTCTAGGTTCCACATACATGCGTTAATATACGATATTTGTTTTTCTCTTTCTGACTTACTTTACTCTGTATGACAGACTCTAGGTCATCCACGTCTCTGCAAATGCTTTTGATGGTCCTCACTCATCTTTGCCAGCTTGCAGCCTGCTCATCTGTATTTTACCTTGGAGGGTGGGTGGTAGCAGCTAGGTGAAGAAGAAAGCAGGCCAGGTGACTGGGGCCTCCTCCAGGAGCTAGTGGGGCCTCAGAAGGGATTGGGAGTGAGCAAGGACTCACAGCGGTTCCTTTACTTTCCCATGTCTGGACACCTCGGCATTAGCTAGGTCAGAAAGGCAAGTCTCTTGGAGGGATGGACACTGCAAACAAATCCCTTGGCACAAAGACTGCACTGGCCTGGAACAGTGGAGAGGTAAAGGACACAACCCCTGTATATGTTGGGCCCAGAAAGATCTCAGGCAAATGTCATCTTTACAGACACTCAGATTCCTGATCTGTAAAGATGAGGAGGCTGCCAAAACAGGCTATTATCCAATTCTGTGAAATCTCAGAAGCTGACTAGTAACCATAAAAATTTAGAATAGGAAGTAGTTCAGGAAGGGTAGTCCTATGTTAAATTACATTCCATGAACTGTTTTATTTCTGTTTCATTCTAATTTGCCCATCAAACCTCATTTTTCCTTACATTCACTCAAGACTTTTTAGTAACTATGAAATGTTAAATCACATTCTCCTAAAAGAAAGCAACATTGCCATTTCAGTCACCAAAATTACAAGGACAGCATTCTTTCCCTGGCTCCTACCTGCTGCTGGAGTCCTGCCTTCAGAGGTTTCTTTTCTCTATTCTCATTTTCTTCCTTGATTCACTTTTATTTTCATTTTTCTGAAAAGCACCTGCCTTTCTTCTCATCACTATACCTTACTCAATGACACTCTCTGTGATATTGTGATTTATAACAAATATATATTTTGGTCTTCTTCCAAGGTTCCTGGCACACAGCTCCTAAAAACCCTTGGAATTTTCTAAGTGATAAGAGAGAGAAAGTATCTTTTATTCATGACAAGCCTCTTTCAACCATACCTGAGTTTATGTCACTTTTGGAAAGCCCCTAAGGATGCGGGCTGGTTGCCAGGGGAACCAAGTTTGAAACTTTCAGACCAACCCCTCTGGAGAGGGGAAGAGGCTGGAGACAGAATCTACCACCAATGGCCAAAGATTTAATCAACCACACCTGTTTAATGAAGGCTCGGAAAAAACCCAAAGGACGGGGTTCAGAGAGCTTCTGGGTTAAAGAACAGGTGGAGGTGCTGGGAGGGTGGCACGCCTGGAGAGGGCATGGAAGCCCACACCACTTCCCACATACCTTGCTTTATGTATATCTTTCATCTGGCTGTTGCTGAGTTACATCCTTTTATAATCTAGTAAGTAGAATGTTTTTCTGAGTTCTGTGAGCTGCTCTAATAAAGTAATCAAACCTGTGGGGTGGTCATGGGGACCTCTGATTTGTAGCCAGTTGGTAAGAAACATAGGTAACACCCTGGACTTGTAACTGCTGTCTAAGGGGGCAGGGTTGGGGGGCAGTCTAGTGGGACTGAGCCCTTAACTGTGTAATCCGATGCTAACTCCAGGTAAAAAATGTCAGAACTGATGCAGAATTGCTTGGTATGGGAAAAACCCCCACCAACAAACTTATGACCACAGCGCCAGAGGTGCAGTATTTTGTGAGTAGACAGAAAACAGAGGAGTTTTCCTAAATACTTCCCTTTCTGTTAGAAGACCACTTCACATGCATAAAACACTTATGAAATGGAATCATTTATTGTGTGTTCCTGATACATTACTTCTATCATGTGGTCGAAAGTTTCTCTCTCCCTTTTTTTAAACTTGGAAAATGTCCAAATATACACAAAAACAGAATATAACAACCCCCTGTGAACCCATCAAAAAACTTCAGTAACTATCAACATTTTGCCATGTTTTTTCATCCTTTTCCCCTACTCCACCTTTTTCTGCTGGAATGTTTTGAAGCAAATCCCAATCGACCAGGACCCAGTACATGTTCAAAGTTCCCAATTTATCATTTTTTAAATTAATTTTTATTGGAGTATAGTTGCTTTATAATGTTATGTTAGTTTCTACTATACAGCAAAGTGAATCAGCTATACAACTCTTGGGAACCCTGTACCAACACTGAGGGCTCGAGGTGAAACTGGAGCCCCAGAGCTGCCACGGGGTGAAGAAAGCAAGGGGAGAAGTGTCATCACTTCATCTTGTTGCCCTCCCTTTACCTTCCCGTCAGAGGATGACCTCTTTACCTGTCTGACCTCACCCCTAGTGTCTTTGTTTTGCTGTTTCAGCCACAATAGGCCCTCACTGCTCTTCAAACACTCAAGTTTGCTCCTGCCTCAGGAACTTTGCACTAGCTGTCCCCTCTGCCTGGAATCCTCTTTTCCTGGTTATTATTGGGGCCTACTCCTTCATCTCCTTCAGTTCTTTACTCACATATCATGTTCTCAGTGATGCCTTTTCTAACTATCTTATCTAAGATCACAGCCCTCATCTATCTACATGAAGGGAGGCATTTCTGTCTTGCTCACCGCTGTATCCTCTGTGCCTGGAACAGTCCCTGGCACAAAGTGTGCAATAAATATCTGTGGAATAAACGCATGAACCACAAGTCAATTTGATTCTTTTATTTACATTTGCACTGAAAAGTAATTTTATTTAAGACACGTGATAGATGTTTATAAAAAGAAGTTGACATCTTTGACTTTCTAATAAATAGAAAACCAAATTATGGGGTTGTCTATACTTCTTTAATATGAACTACATGTTTTACTTGCAAATGATCCTTAGTTAGGATACCAGATTTCTAGGACAAATAAAATTGAAGTAGATAAAATCAAAGAGAACTCATAGCCACTCAATTCATGTAGCCCGGCATTTTACAGGAACATTAGAAGTAACACACCAGCGGAGAAGCCCCTAGACTTGAAAAGAAAAGATAGAAACAGCAGGTTCCATATGGTCTACCTCTAAAAAATGTTGTGGGGTGTCAAAGCTTTGTATAATGAACAAATTCAATATGGGAAACCATATTTTTCCTGAGTTCACATTTTGGCTGGACCGGCAGTTCAAGACTTACATAAAGGAATCCCCCATGAAGCACCTGATTAAGATCATATTTCTCATTTTAGACAACATCCCAGTTCATATATACAATGTAAACTATACATTTTCTATAAATCCAAAGCGGGGAAAATCCTACCTAAACTATCAATTGGCTTGCTCAAAGATACCAAGCTACAGCAAGTGGACTCCAAGACATTCCCCACTCCACTTCCTTCCCTATGTACCCCCATTCTAGGTGCAAGGGAAATAGAGCAGTGACTATTAGAAGAGGTCTCCTAGGGCTTTTATGCTGGAAACGTTCTGGCAGTTTCTACATCAGGCAAGGTAATACTGCTGCCACCTTACAACACCAAAAGAGAAAGTAACACAGAAGAGAAAGGGAGGTGCTCACCTCAAGAACCAGGAAAGAAATGAGTAGAGCAAATGTTCTAGGAGTGGCAACTTTTTCCACCTAAAAGGGTTCCAGTGAGACTTATCTGCTGTATATTTCTCTCTTTTGTTGGCTCTGTACATAATTGTGTTCTGTACTGCAGAGAAGGACTAATAACACTTTTCAAGCCATGTTGGAAGCAATAATAAGTGATGATGATGACAACTAGCTGGGTACAGTGTTTCACACACGCTAATCGCTTCTGATCGTCACAAGAGCTCTGGAAGGTGGGTGGTAATTCCATTTTATAGATGGACAGACTGAGGCTTAGAGATGTTAGAAGATTTGCTCAAGGCCATACAGACAATAAGAAGCAGAGTTGGGGCTTTGCTGGTGGTCCAGTGGTAAAGAATCTGCCTTCCAATGCAGGGGACACGGGTTCGATCCCTGCTTGGGGAACTAAGATCCCACATGCTGCGGGGCAACTAAGCCTGTGTGTCACAACTACTGAGCTCGCGCGCCTCAACAAGAGAGCCACATGCTGCAAACTAGAGCCCACGTTCCCTGGAGCCCGCACGCCACAACTAGAAAGAGAAAACCTGCACGCCACAACTAGAGAGAAACCCACACGCCGCAAAGAAAGATCCCGCATGCTGCAGCTAAGACCCGTCGCAGCCAAAATAAATAAATAAAATAAATATTTAAAAATGTAGATAATTAAAAAATAAATACAACACCTTTATAAAATAAAAAGCAGAGTCACTTTCTACTCAAAACTTATTTCTCTAACAGAGAGATTATGAGGTTGAATCACCTGGGGTAAGGGGCAAAGTCACTGATGAGTACAGACAGGACAGGACTCATGTACACCCTGCCTGCCCCAGAGCACACAGTTGGCAACTGCAGTTCCTAGACACAGGCACCAGGATCTGTCAATCAACGAGCATATCCGAAACCTGGCTGCAAGTAAGGGAGCATTAGAAGCATGTTTTGGCTACCTTCAGGGGTGGGACAGTGGAACTGGTACTTTGTCTTAGGTTTCAAATGGTCAAGCGTTTGAATATTGAATTCAGGGCTTTTCTCAACCGCAGTCCTGGGCTAAGCTCTTGAGCAGAGGTCCTTGTCTAGCCAGTCAAGTTCATCAAGGTTAGGCCAGACTTCTTTCCCTAAGGATGAATGCTAAAGAGCTTCTCTGGCCCTTGCTGATAAAATCTTTAAAAAACCAACAGGAAAAAAAAAAAAAAACAAATGCCCAGCTATGTCATCTGAGTTGGTGAATATCCTGAGAGAGAGACCACGTCAGTACATAAATTCCAGAAACAACAAATACTATTCTGTGGAAAGAGCAAAATGTTAAGTTTGCAGGCCTACATTTCACAATCACATTTTAGGATTTAATTATAAGTCAGCAGTTTGAAACCTAGAATACACGCATATATTCTAAAACACATCAACAGTACTTAGTTTCCAGTTTAGCCTCTGAGAGCCTGTTTAGCCCATTATATACAAAAACATGGTAGTATTCCAGCTATCCTAATCGCATTTCAATGGGGGAAGTCAAGCCAAAATTCCAAAACACAGCAATAAGAAATATTTCCCCTTCTCAGCTCAAATGGTCCATGCTGGTCCCAGGAAAGCAGAAGGGACAAGGTAGGTGCTATTGCACCCAGTGGCTTTACTAAACCCAACTCCTCAGGGTTGGTTCATCCTTCTCTAGCTGTCCTGACCTGGGGAACAAGGGCACTTGCCCCACAGGGTTGGAGGGCAAACAGCCCTGGAGGCCTAGCTCTGTCTCCTCCAGCACCTGGAGGCATGGACTGAAGAAGAGCCCAATAATGTTCAGGTTAAAATAATAGGCTCTGGCCTCATTTTCAAACCATTCTTGCCTGAAATTCTAAATAAAGCTAAAGGTGTTTGTGTCATTGCAGGATGGGAACTGAAACAGTCTGGGTCTAATACTGTTCAGCACATTCTGAGAGGGCAGAGGCCCTAACTGCTCTCCTGCCACATCTCTGCACAGCAGTGACCAGGCATCCTGAGGGCTAAACATGGTTCTTCACATAAAACAAAGAGAAGTCAAAGCTGTACATCTGTGCCTATACACATAGGAATCTGGAATGGCACAAACCAACCAGTTAACAGTGGTCTCCTCTGGGAAAAGGAATGGGATGGGAGAGTAGAGTAGTAGTTTTAAGTTTCACTGCTTGAATTTCTTTTGAGAAGTACGTTTCTGAAAAATACGCTTTATATATGATTTACATGTGTAATTTAAAAACTAAACTATGACAAGCCATTTTAAAAATACTTCAAAATCATAATTTCTCTGAATATATGATGTGATCACAGAAAAAAAATCAGAAAATAAAAATAAACTTGGATAGGTTCAAAACAGAATGAGCCAAGAAGGAAATTATACATTTATACCAGCAGATTCAGCAAACTATAACTCATGGGTCAAATCCAGTCCAACAGACAGGTCTACAAGGTAAAACTGGTTTTCTCATTCTTAAAGGGTTATTTAAAAAAAAACAAAGAAGAATGTGAAAGAGACGCATGTGGTCCACGAAGCTTAAAATTTACTTACTATTTGCCCTCTACAGAAAAAGTCTGATGATGCCTAATGCCTGATTTACATCAAGACTATTGTGTCTTTTCAAAAATAGTTTCTGGGCTTCCCTGGTGGCACAGTGGTTAAGAATCCGCCTGCCAATTCAGGCGACACAGGTTCGAGCACTGGTCGAGGAAGATCCCCCATGCCGCGGAGCAACTAAGCCCATGTGCCACAACTACCGAGCCTGCACTCTAGAGCCTGCGAGCCACAACTACTGAGCCCGCGCGCCTAGAGCCCGTGCTCCACAACAAGAGAAGCCACCACAACGAGAAGCCTGAGCACCGCAACGAAGAGTAGCTCCCGCTCACCGCAACCAGAGAAAGCCCGCGCGCAGCAATGAAGACCCAATGCAGCCAAAAATAAATAAATAAAAACAAACATAGTTTTAAATTCCTCTTGGAAATGCCTTCAAAATCACGATATGCCTTTTAAACACAATAAAAAATGAGTCATAATACTTAATAGCCTAACTTTTTTTTCCCCTAAAACCACAACAGTATAAGTTAGCTTATTCAGCTACCACAATCACCAGATTTAGTTCAGAAGACTAGTGATTTCCTAAAATCAAACACAACCCCAGGATGGGGAAAGGAACATTCTCCCTCCTAGCATCCAGAAACCTAACCTCTAATGTGCTGCTAAAACGTACAAGGACACATGGAAAAATCAAACTCAGAAGAACTCTCTGAGCAGGTAAAAATAATTTTAAACATCTAGCAGTGAAGCTAATTTAACAGATGACAGTTTAATAAATTATTTCCTAAACGAAGGAAGGAAAAACGTCATGTTTATTCTGAATGAAATTTGTATTCCAATCTTACACTCTACTGTAGAGCCCTGAAAAAGGGAGAATATTTCATTTTGACTACCAAAGACCCTAAGAAACATACTGAATAAGAATCAAATGCATCCAAATGTAAATAGATGTAAATTTAGAACTGAAAAAATAACTTATCCTGTAAACATGTGTAGAACTTTCTACATTAAACCAATGGTTCTATATAATGACAATTCACAAAGAAATCTTCATAATCGTATTTAGAATTCTCAGTCCCTACTATGTACTTTAACAGTATGTTATTTGGAAATTAAGTTCCAACTTGAAAATTTAAAGAACATAAAACATAGGCTGATTTGTTTAATAATCTTCTATCCTACTTAATTTGAAATGAAAGCAATTCAGAACCTGGCATGCAAAAATTTTTTACAAGGACAGGGTATCAATGGAAAGAGGACGAAGACCATCATTTCAGCGATTTGAGAAAAAACTAAGACAAACATTCTCACTTACCTCTGGAATACATTTTCCTACCCAAGTATGACACAGAAGATACTCTACCTCAATGTCCTGGAGACTGAATTCCTTCTGATCTGTAAAGTTTGCAGCCCCGGCACTAAGTTCCATCAGCATCTTGGCGATCTCAGGCTTTATGGCTGAAGTCAGCCGACTGGCTGCTTCCATGACGTGCTCCTGCACATCTTTGAGTTGCATGGCTGCCTTGGAATAGTGAGAGTTCCTGAACACAGTGCTGAAGAGATCTGTGAGGAAAGTACTGGCACGGCAGAAGACGTTGAGGGCGTCCAGGTATTTGGAGATGCCCTGCTGGATGTCAGCAATGGGAGTGGAGTGGGGCATGGCATGGTGGCAGCTGCCTGCGGCAGTCAGACTGCCCAGGGGGGCGGTGGTGGCCGTAGATGCCAGGGGAGCACTCAGTGCTCGGCCGAGCTCAGGCATTGGGTACTGCTGGTGCTGCTGCACCTTCTGCTTGGACCCGCCAAGCAGGAAGCGCCGCTTGTAGTCCATTTTACTGTCCTGGGCACTGCAGCAATACATGCGGGAAGGGGAACTGTCCCAGTGACCGTGAGAGGGTCAGGGTCCTGATTCCTTTTTCTCCCCCCTAAAACTGTAGCTAGGTATAAAAATAGTGGAGTTCTGCAAATCTAAGTTTTAAAAAAGGCATTTCCATGAGGCAGGTGACCATGTGATCCAATGTAGTTGTGAAAAGGACAACAGGTTTATATAATTAATATTTTCAGTGCAGGCAGGACCTCTGACAAAAAATAAAAGTGTGCCCAAAATGCTATATAAGAAATGTTAGCATTCTACTCTCTTAATAAAAAGATATGCTTGCTGAGAAAAATGTTTACCTAGAATTGCTTTGCAAGAATATTTTGATACTTGTATTTACAATGGCAGAAAAATAACTTAACTTAAAAAAATGTAATATAATGTAATATAATGTATCTTCAATATACCAGAGAAGTTAGAACCCAAAAACCCACAAGCTGATCAACAGCAATTTAAAAAGCAGTACAGAATTACTTCACACTAAGTCCTCAGTAAGGAAGATCAGACCTCTGCAGAATCTTGACAGAGCCTGCCTGCCAAAGCGATCTACCTGTAAAAGGTCTTCTCAACGCGGAAAATTTCCTTTAATATTTTCTGAAAGCAAGTTTTTTTTTTTTTAAAAAATGGCATTTATTAGAAGTCCTCTCCTTCTTTTCTTTTGTTTGCTGAGGTAGCAGTTTCCGTATAACATTAATAAGAGGTGCTTCCAGACTGGGTTGGCCCTCAATTGTAAAGTCTGAAGCAAGAATGCACAGATGTATTTGTAAGGCTTCTAAGTCATTTCCTGTAAGGGGGAAAAATAAGATAGAGTTAGGAAAGTTACAAGACAGTGAGTAATTCTGGAACATTAACTCCTGAAATGCTATTATCCACAAAGGTGGGCTCCAAATGATTAAGAAACTATATAAAAACCTTATAAAAGCAGGTACAACAGTGAGAGTGCAACAAGAGATGATGACTGTTAGAAAATTCCTCAAGTTGTAGTACAAAAATAATGTAACAAAAAGTTTGATTCCCCACTAACCACTCCAAAACTCAGGCTGACAACTGACACATAAAGCAGAGCCTGGACTCATGTTTGTGTTTCCTCCTCAAAGAGCTCACAAATCCATAAGAGGATTAGAAGAGTACACAGATTAGGTGAGGGCTGTTGACAAGTAGAGCACTCACAAAACCTTAAGGGGGATTTGGAAATGGAGTGATGAGCAAAGACTGAGAGAAATCAGGAAGGCTGTTATGAAGAAAATGTTACTCGGAGGTAGGCCTTGATTGTAGGATAGGTTTTGATAAGCACAAAAGGGATGGCTGGGGCTCACCAGATGAAAGGACCACCACAGCAAAGGCCCTGAAGCAGGATGGCTTAAAGTCTGTTCAGGATACCCAGCTGGGCTGAAGTGCAGCATACAGAAAGACAGAGCCTGGAGAGGTAAGTGGCTGGCAGGTTTGTAGACAGGATGCTACTCATCCTCACCCAGGTACCAATTTCCCCTCCAGATGTTCGAAAGGAAGCCTCGGAGGGTGTGCAGGTTCTTACACCCTGGGGAAGCTTCTATAGAACCCCTGGCTCTGGATAGGTGCAAAGAGCAAGGTCTGAACACCTCTGGTTGCAGTTTCTGAACTACGCTACAATAGTAATGTGATTCTTCCTACACAGCTACAACTAGGTTTACACTTGCCTGAAACTATCTATTCTTCCAAACATAACAACAGTTCAAATATGTTTTACTGAATGATACATGTAGTCTATACTAAACTTCAATGTATATGATGTCTGTATATAGTTTGGTCTACTTATTGATAACTAGGCTTTCTTTCCATTTTCCTTTTTTTTTTTTTTTTTGCGGTACGCGGGCCTCTCACTGTTGTGGCCTCTCCCGTTGCGGAGCACAGGCTCCGGACGCGCAGGCTCAGCGGCCATGGCTCATGGGCCCAGATGCTCCGCGGCATGTGGGATCTTCCCGGACCGGGGCACGAACCCGTGTCCCCTGTATCAGCAGGCGGACTCTCAACCACTGCACCACCAGGGAAGCCCTCCATTTTCCTTTTTTGATAGATAAAAATAAATATAAATCATACCTTATCACTCATCATGGCCAAATACCATGCCTCCTTTACAGTTCTACAACTGCATTAGGAACACAGGAAGGCAGGCAGGTTATAAGAGCAAGAGATGAGGAAAGTGCTATGGATACAAACACATACTCTAAAAGTATATAGCAATCCTAACCCAGCTAGCATATAAATCCAACTAAACCAGCCACCATTTGTAGCTCTGTGTTCAAGAGAATCTTGACTCTCTAAAAACTCTCATAACCTTTTCAAGAAACAAGATATCAAACAGCTATATGTAAGAAATCTGTTCCCAAATGTTCATTTTTCAGATTCATTACAATAAGGCAATCATATCTATTCCTAGCCAAGTGCTCCATTGTTATCAATGTGGCTGTACAAATTCCGATGTACAAAAGAAGCACTCAGCAGGAGTGCTGAAGGATGGAAGGCTGCTCACACAGAAACTGTGTGGTCTGTGAAGGAAAACCATCACCTTGAATTGGCCACAGTGAGTGTCTTGAGCAACCCTGAGGAGAACCTTTCTTTGTTCTGTGTTGTACACTGGTGCCCCTGGCTCTGAGAGTTCACCCTCATTCCTCTGCCAGATGATCCTAGAAGGTCAAGTAAGACCCATATACTTACTAATTTTTTTTTTTTTTTTTGCGGTACGCGGGCCTCTCACTGTTGTGGCCTCTCCCGTTGTGGAGCATAGGCTCCGGACGCACAGGCTCAGTGGCCATGGCTCACGGGCCCAGCCGCTCCGCAGCATGTGCGATCTTCCTGGACCAGGGCACGAACCCGTGTCCCCTGCAACAGCAGGCGGACTCTCAGCCACTGCGCCACCAGGGAAGCCCCCTACTCACTAATTTTTTAAAAGTCACCATAAACATTAAACTTTTTTCTGCTTTACATGCTTCCAAAGTTTATGTAAATGAAACTTGTAATACTTAAAAATATACTACTTCACCAAATTCATCTACAAATTTAATGCAATCTCTAGCAAAACTTGAACTACCTTTTTTACAGAAATAGGCAAGCTGATCCTAAAATGCATATGGAAATGCAAGGGACCCAAGACGACCAAATGAATATTGAAAAAAATATGGAGGACTCACACTTCCTAACTTGAAAACGTACTGTAAAGCTATAGTAATAAAGACAGCAGAGCACTGGCACAAGAAATGACATATATGTATCAGTGGAATGCAGGTGAGAGTTTAGAATAAACCCATACCTCTATGGTCAACTGATTTTAGACAAGGGTGCCAAAACCATTCAGTTGGGAAAGAATAGTCTTTTCAATAAATGGTGATGGGACAACTAGATACGTACATGCAAAAAAAAAAAAAAGAATATGAACCCCTATCTTATATCATAAACAAAAATTAACTCAAAATGGATCAAAGACCTCAATAAGAGCTAAAACTATAAAGCTTTTATAAGAAAATACAGGGACTTCCCTGGTGGCGCAGTAGTTAAGAATCCGCCTGCCAGTGCAGGGGACACAGGTTCGAGCCCTGGTCCGGGAAGATCCCACATGCCATGGAGCAACTAAGCCCATGTGCCACAACTACTGAGCCTGCGTTCTAGACTCGTGAGCCACAACTATTGAGACCTTGTGCCACAAGTACTGAAGCCCGTGCAACTAGAGCCTGTGCTCCACAACAAGAGAAGCCACTGCAATGAGAAGCACGCGCACGGCAACGAAGAGCAGCCCCCGCTCGCTGCAACTAGAGAAACCCAGCGCACAGCAACAAAGACCCAACACAGCCAAAAATAAATAAATAAAATAAATAAACTTTTTAAAAAAAGAAAGAAAATATAGGTGTAAATCTTTGTGATCTTAGATTAGGCAATGGTTTCTTGGACATATCTTTTTTTTTTGTTTTTGTTGGAACAGACACATATTTTTTAATGTTTCAATAATTATCTCTTCTCGCCTAGTGTTTTCAAAATTGGTTGGCCAGTCAAATTTTGACGAAGCTGAAAGGTTGTCTCAGGGTCTCTATACAATTTAAGCTCTTCTGTAACTTACAGGATTTATATTTCCAGTGATACTACTTTGTTTCTAGCTACCTGAAATGAGTCTTTACTTACATTTGAGAACCATGAAAACTTAAGAACAATAAAAAGGCTGTCACCTTACACAAACACAATCTGATTAGGTAAATCCCAGTCCAGTTCTGAGGTCAGCTATAGGGTTAGGTGGGTGTGGACAGTATCTGGGCCCCACAGTTTGACCAGTATCCCTAGGGAGTTGTCACCATAGTAAATTGTTTTAAATGAGTTTCTTTTTTTTTGTTTTAAACCAAGTCCATCAGGTGACACAAACTCAAGTTGATAGAAGTCTTGGCCCTCAGATCCAATCTCTGTCTCCGATGGTGCAGACATCGGGGAATTGCACCCTGTGTCCTCAGGCTGACTCCAGACCCTCACGCCATCCTGCTCCTGAGATGGCTTCCTTTGCTGCCACTACGATCATTGCTGCTACTTCAAGGACACAGCTCCAGCAGCTTCATCACTAGGCACAATGAGATCTTCTTCACCTTTTAGTGTCCTGGACAGGGGTGTTATCCTCTGTCTTGGGGACCTCACTGCTAGTGTCCGGCTGGGCATGGCCAGTGCCAGGGTCACAGCCTGGCTCGAGGACGGCCCCCTCCATCTTGCTTTTCCTTGCCGGTCCCCTGCTCAGGACTGTGGTCGCCCTCCCCTCCTCCAGGATGGGCTTTGGGGGGTCTCCTCCCCGACAGCTCCCTCCTTTAGCCCCTCTGTGTCTTGGCTCCTCTGTCTGGGCTCCTCTTCTTCACTGGCCACCCTCTCCTTCACCTCTGTAGGCTCTTCCATCTACTCTTCAGCCGGTTTCTCCTCCATGGGGCTCCCACACCCGTCCTCTGCCTCTGGGCTGGAGGCTCGGGCTGGACGCTGGCTGGCCCCCTCCTCGGTGTTCCCCATGGCCGTTTCGTGCTGCTGGGCTACCCCCGAGGCCCTTCCCTTCTCCTCCTGCTTCTCTGTCCTGCTGGGTGTCCTCCTCAGAGGAGGGGATCCTGGAGTCTTGCTCTTGGCTGGGAACACCTTGTTGCCATTCTCTTCCTTGGCGCCATTCTCCTGGGAGGACTCCATGGCCCTGAGCTTCCCCAGGTCCTCACAATCCGATTGGGACCTTCTGAATAGCCTGGAAGGAGGGCACCTTTTTATGGAGGCCCTCGTCTGCACCTTACTGTAAGAGGGCAGATGACTGCCTTCAGGAGGCTGGTCAAAGCTGATGGGCACCTCCTCTGGCTTGCTGGCCCGAGACCACACGCCAGGGCTGCTGGGGGTAGAAAGCTGGCTGTGAAACGGTGATACCATGGCCTTGAGTTGGGGACTCTTGGGTGAGGCCCCAGGCAGCAGGGTCGCTGGATCAAAGGCTAAACTGGCCTGGAGCTTCTTGATCAGAGGCGAGCTCTTCACCTTGACTTTAGGAGGGTGGTTTGCATTGGGCGGTGACTTCTCTTCACCATTCTGGCCCAGTTCTACCCTGGGGAGGAATAGAGAGAGGGAGCAGGGCAGTTTCCTTCTTGTTGGTTTACTGGCTGGTGTCTCCTTTGCAGCGGCTGCCAGCTGGGCCACCGAGGGGGCCGCCGAGTCGTCCACACTGGCATTGGTCTCTGCCGGCCTTTCCTCCACGTCCTCCAGGTGCCAACTCGGTGGTGGCTGAACGCACTCGCTCTGGCCAGGGCTCGTGATCCCCACTCTCTGCTCGGCTCCCGTTGGGCCGGGTTTGGCTGCAGCAGGCACAGCGCAAGTGGGCAGCTGCGTGCCCGGCTTGCTGGCTGCAGAATGCCCCGCCCGCCCGGGCCCTGTGCTAGAGGAGGAGGGAGGAGGGAGGAGGGAGGAGGGAGGGGGAGGGGAGCCAGATATGACATCTTAAAGCACAAACAACAAAAGAAAAAATAGATAAACTGGACTTCATCAAAGCTAAAAACGTTGGTGCATCAAAGGTCACTATAAAGGTGAAAAGAAAACCCACAGTACGGGCAAAAATGCTGGAAAATCATGTATCTTGTTAAAAATCTAGTATCCAGAATACAAAAAGAACTCTTAGAATTCAACAATAAAATGACAAATAATCTATTAAAAGGTGGGCAAATGATACTAAAAGACATTTCTTGAAAGATATACAACTGGTTAATAAGCAAATGAAAGGATGCTCAACATGGATAGTCACTAGGGAAACACAAATAAACCACAGTAAGATACTACTTCATACATGCTGGCATAGCTACAGTAAAAACAAACAAAAAACAAAACAGAAAATAAGTGTGGGTGAGAATGTGGAGAAACTGGAACTCTCATAAATTGCTGGTGAGAACATGAAATGATGCTGCTACTGTGAAAAGCAGTTTGGCAGTTCCAAAAAATGTTAAACAGAGTCGCCATTAAGACCAAGCAATTCCACTCTTAAGCATATACCCAAGAAAACTGAAAACATGTATTTATATAAAAACTTGCACATGAATGTCCACAGCATCATTATTCATAATAGCCCCAAAGTGGAACAACCCAAGTCTATCAACTGCTGAATGAATAAACAAAATGTGGTATAGCCATACAATGGCATATTATTCAGCCATAAAAAAGAATGAAGTGGGACTTCCCTGGTGGCACAGTGGTTAAGAATCCACCTGCCAATGCAGGGGACACGGGTTCGAGCCCTAGTCCAGGAGGATCCCACATGCCGCAGAGCAACTAAGCCGGCGTGCCACAACTACTGAAGCCCGCGCACCTAGAGCCTGCGCTCTGCAATGGGAGAGGCCACCGCAATGAGAGGCCCATGCACTGCAACAAAGAGTGGCCCCTGCTCGCCACAACTAGAGAAAGCCCGAGCGCAGTGACAAATACCCAACGCAGCCAAAAATAAATAAATTTATTTTAAAAAAAAAAAGAAAAAAAGAATGAAGTATTGATAAATGCTACAGTGTGGCTGAACCTTGAAGACATTATGGTAAGAGAAAGAAGCCAGAAACAGAAGGTCATATACTGTGAGATTCCATTGATATGAAACATCCAGATAAAGCAAATCCGTAGAGACAGATAAAAGTAGATCAGTGGTTGCCAGGAGTTGAGGAGAGGAAGGGAATAGGGAGTGACTATCAATTAATACAGAGTTTCTTTCTGAGGTGATGAAGCCATTCTACAGTTAGATGGTGATGATGGTTGCACAATTTTGTTAATGTACTAAGACTCACTGAATTTCACACTTTAAAATGGTGAATTTTATGGTATGAGAATTATATATCAATTAAAAAGGAGAGAAATAGGGAAAAATATATACTACTGGCCTCCAGAAATGTCTATTTAGAATAGATGAGCATCTGCTCCATCTGAAAAATGATTTACTGGGTAGATGGTCAGCTTTGTGGGTGGCTACCCACTAACCAGGGTGGTGATTATCTAGGTATTTACTCGGAGATAATAAAATCAAGCATAGTTACTATAATTTCTGTACTTTCCTATGTGTTATTCTTCAGTGAAAGTTTAAGGAAGAAACAAAGGATTAACTAGAACAAAAAGGAGGGAAGCTTCGGTAAGGAAAGTTTCATTCCAAGTGGAACAGCATGAGGGAGGGGAAACCCAGAAGGCAGTACCGCAGAGACTACCAAATGGCTGGTTTCAATCAAATCTCCTTCCTCCTTTACAATAAGCCAGCGAGGCCAAGAATATGTGCACCGCACTACTCTGAAATGTACATGCTTACATGACTAACTGGGGTATAATAAAAAGTTCTAGATGAAAAGCCTTGGCAAACTTTAAGATTCAGATCTAATCCAAACTATAATTTCAGTACTAAGAAGAAAGCAGCAGGTTCATGAAAATAAAAACCTAAAAAAAAGGGGAGGGAAGTAATGTCATAAAAAATGGCAGAGTAAGAACCTCCAAAAATTCTCTCCTCCATAAAAACAGTGATAAAACTGGCCTAATTGGTCAGAATCAACTTTTTTAAAAAACATCTTTATTGGAGTATAATTGCTTTACAACGGTGTGTTAGTTTCTGCTTTATAACAAAGTGAATCAGCTATACATATACATATATCCCCATATCTCTTCCCTCTTGCGTCTCCCTCCCTCCCACCCTCCCTATCCCACCCCTCTAGGTGGTCACAAAGCAGCGAGCTGATCTCCCTGTGCTATGCGGCTGCTTCCCACTAGCTGTCTATTTTACATTTGGTAGTGTATATATGTCTATGCCACTCTCACTTTGTCCCAGCTTACCCTTCCCCCTCCCCGTGTCAA
Organism: Phocoena phocoena; assembly: GCF_963924675.1. Classification (NCBI taxonomy): domain Eukaryota; kingdom Metazoa; phylum Chordata; class Mammalia; order Artiodactyla; family Phocoenidae; genus Phocoena; species Phocoena phocoena. Next base: position 16,758,994 of record NC_089238.1, read on the forward strand.
GTCCATTCTCTAGTAGGTCTGCGTCTTTATTCCCATCCTGCCCCTAGATTCTTCATGACCTTTTTTTTTTAGATTCCATATATATGTGTTAGCATACGGTATTTGTTTTTCTCTTTCTGACTTACTTCACTCTGTATGACAGACTCTAGGTCCACCCACCTCACTACAAACAACTCAATTTCGTTTCTTTTTATGGCTGAGTAATATTCCGTTGTATATATGTGCCATATCTTCTTTATCCATTCATCTGTTGATGGACACTTAGGTTGCTTCCATGTCATGGCTATTGTAAATAGTGCTGCAATGAACATCATGGTACATGACTCAGAGTCAACTTTTTAAAGACTAGAAATTAACAGGATTGAAGCAAACTGGGGAGCATTTATTCAAGAAAAATGGCTGAATCTCAGTAAGAATACAGTAGTACCCCCATCCATGGGGGGATATGTTCCAAGACCCCCAGTGGATGCCTGAAACCTCAGGCAGCATATACAGCATGAATACACTGGACAAAGAGATGATACATGTTCCAGGCGGGATGGAACGGGACAGCATGATATTTTATCATGCAACTCGGAATGGCGTGCAATTTAAAACTTATTTCTGGAATTTTCCACTTAATGTTTTCAGGCTGCACTTAACTGCAGGTAACTGAAATGGCTGAAAGTGAAACTGTGGATAAGGGTGGGGGGACTACTATAGTCAGCTTTGTAGCATTTTAACTTGATCTAGTTCCATTCCCTGCTCTCGAACTCTATGGTAACCTTGAAAAATAACAGCTGCATTTGCAGTGAAAACCAGAAGGCAGGCAGCAGAACTGGAGGGAGCAGAACTAGGCTAGAGCTCCTTCAGAGTTTCATTCCTAGAAAATTATCATTATCTGACTTATCTGCAGGTTCCCTGGAAGATCCCACTTGCAAGGATCTCTATTTGATCTGACTTGGAACTCACTTGGAGAGGGAAGAGAATCTGATTTCCAGTTGCCACATTATATCATAAAAAATGTTCAGTTTTCAATTAAAACTTAACAAGACATGCAAAGAAACAAGAAAGTATGGCCCTTATACAGGAAAGCAAACAAATAAACAAACAAGAGAAACAACTGATGAAGAAGCCCAGATGTTGGACTTACTAGACAGAGACTAAAATCGGCTATTTTCAATATGTTCAAAGAACTAAAGGAAACCATATCTAAAGAACTAAAGGAAGTCAACTATACTTCTATTTTTTTTTAAGTAAAATCATTAAAAAGAAAAAAAAAAGAACTAAAGGAACATATGAGAATGATGTCTCAGCAAATCCAGAATACTACTAAAAGAGAGAAATATTTTTAAAACAGAACCAAATAGAAATTCTGGAGTTGAAAAATACAACTAACATAAAAAAATTAACTAAAGGCTCAACAGCAGATTTGAACAGGAATCAGTGAAACTGAAGATTAACCAACTGAGATTATCCAGTCTGGGGAACAGGAAGAAAAAAGAAAAGAGTCTCAGAGACCTGTGGGACACCATCAAGCATACCAGCATCATATAATAGGATTCTCAGAAGAGGAGACGGAGAAAGGCACAGAAAAAAAATATTTGAAGAAATAAAGGCCCCAAATTTCTCAAATTTGATAAAAAGCACATGAATCTACACATCTATGAAGCTCAATAAACTCCAAGTAGGATAAACTCAAAAAAATCAACCTAGGCATATTATAATCAAATTGCCTAAAGCCAAAGCAAGAATCTTGAAAGCAACAAGAGAAAAGCAATTCATCATGTATAGTTGATTCTCATTATTTACAGGCAGTTATAAAAAGTTGCCATGTACACTGAATTAGCAAATACTGAACCAGTACTCCTAGATCCTGTGAGCCTCTAGTCAAAACATTTTCACCAACCAATCAATATATAACCTTGTTTTACGTGTGTTTCTGTTTAAAGACACCTTAGTTAATATTCACTGTTGATTCATTAACACTGAACTCACAGGTAATGGCACTATAACTCATGCCTGAATGACACTCATCTAACAGGTCTTTTCTCTGTTAGGTACATCACAGCCTTCTTGGGCTTATGAACACTGAACAGCACTTCAGCAATACACTTAGGGGCCATTTTAAACAGTGAAACTGCCAACAAAAAGTATAAAAATGCAAAAAATGTGGCACTAAACAGACTATGAAAAGAATACTTGTTTATAGTCTGAGAGCTGAAATGAGAAGGCAGAGCGTCACCCTGTTCATCCGTTGTGCAATTCAAATTTTTTGCCACTCTGCACATGTCTACAACTGACCACAAGAGTTCTACAAGTATTGATTCTGTGTTGCAAATAAATTTTAGCCAGTAAGCTTATCTGCAAATACAGGATCTGAGAATCGTGAGGATCAACTATATATAACACTACTTGAAACACTTGTGCTCCCAACATAATGGGGTACTCCTCTTTTTAAAAATATAATATACAAAAACATCAATCTATGAAACAAGTAACCAGAGGGTTACTGACCATCTTACAAGATACAGAGGTTTCTTTAAGTACTGAACCCATGGTATATTTAATGTAACAATTCAGCAATTCTATTATGTACAACCTTTCAGGATTTCACTGTGATTTTTAAAGGCTCAAGCCTATATATTTAAGGTACAATCTATCTGCCAATTTAGAAGTATATAATTTATAAAGACAAATTTATGCTTTAAGAGAACAATTACATTTGGTGAATCACATTCACTCCTTTTTTTCCCCTTCTAGAATGCATTATTTTAAAAATAAAAAATAACATTTGTAAAAGCTAAACAAGTTGAGGAGTTATATTATTATTCATTAAACTATTTTAGTGCTAAGCTCATGGTGAAATTTTTTATAAAAATGCCAATGGATATTACAAATGCTTAAAGAAAAACTTAACAAGGTAAAATATATATTAATATCTCTTCACTGACTAGCTTGCATATAGCTGCTTCATCAAAGATGATTACTTCAATCAAAAAGACAAACAATAACAAGTATTGGTGAGAATGTGGAAAAATTGGAACCCTCATACATTGCTAGTAGGATGTTAAAATAGTACAGCACTTTGGAAAACAGTTTGGCAGCTCCTTAAAATAAGTATAGTGTTAGCACATGACCCAGCAATTCCACTCTAATGAATATATTCAAGAGAAATGAAAAATATAAATCCACACAAAAATCTATACATCAACATTCACAGCAGCATTACTCAAAATAGTCAAAAAATAGAAACAACCCAAATGTCTCTCAACTGACGAATGAATAAACAAAATGTGGTACAGCTATACAATGGAACATTAAATATATATATTATGTACATATAAAGGAATGAAGTACTGATACATGCTAAAACATGGATGAACTTTGAAAACATTGTGCTAAGTGTGAAAGAAGCCAGACACAAGAAGCCACATATTATATGCTCCCACTGATATGTAATACCCAGAATAGGCAGATCCACAGAAACAGAAGGTAGATTTGTGGAATGGAGAATCACTGCTAATGGGTACAGGGTTTCTTTTTGCGGCAATGACAAGGTTCTGAAGTTAGATAATGGTGACTGTTGCACAACTCTAAATATACTAAAACACATATGGTATGTGAATTACATCTCAATAAAGCTGTTATTTTCCCTATGTAACTTCATTGCCATTTTCCTTATGTAACTTCTCATTTAATAGCAAAAGGTACATAATAAAAAATAAGTTTTCGGGACTTCCCTGGTGGTGCAGTGGTTAAGAATCCGCCTGCCAATGCAGGGGACACGGGTTTGAGCTCTGGTGTAGGAAGATCCCACATGCCGTGGAGCAACTAAGTCCGTGTGCCACAACTACTGAGCCTGCACTCTAGAGCCCATGAGCCACAACTACTGAATCCACGTGCCACAACTACTGAAGCCCGTGCGCCTGGAGCCCATGCTCCACAACAAGAGAAGCCACCGCAAGGAGAAGCCTGCTCATAGCAACGAAGAGTAGTCCCCACTCGCCGCAACTAGAGAAAGCCCGTGCGCAGCAGTGCAGACCCAACGCAGCCAAAAATAAATAAATAAATAAAATAATTAATTTAAAAAATAATAAGTTTTCCAGAGATACCTTTAATGCAGACTTAGTTTCCTCTTCATACTTCAATTAGAAATCTGGATTTAAATGCTGCTATCCCAAATCTGGGAATGTGAGTACTGAAAAGGCCCTTAAAGATCATCTAATTTAAGCCCTTCAATTTACAGATGAGGGAAAAAAAATCTCAGGATACTAAATGTCTTGCACTAGACCACATAGCGCCTGTATCTTGACCCTCAGAACTCTAAATGTGTACATAAATATTCTGTTCAGCACTATCCAGACTGACACATTAAGCTACACTACAGGAATAAATCCTGAAAGGAGTGGCCTAACCTAAGATTTATTTTTTGCTCACATAAAGTTCAAGGCAGCCCTTCAACTTGTAGGGACATCATTGGAACTTTTGTTTTCCACAGTCACCTTAGCACAACAAACTCATATCAACTCTTTACTGCTTCCCACTGTAAGTGACACACATCACTTCCCATCACAGCCCTTTGGCCAGAATTAGTCACTTGTGCTAATGTAACCACAAGGTAAACTGGGAAATGTAGGGGAACACATGGAATACTGGGTAAGCAATACAGTCGGCCACAGCTGCCCATCCAGCCCAGCTGTGGGTTGTACAGTTTTTACAAGATGGCGAGAGCAATTCTGATTCCACCCAGGAGAGGCTGCTTTGCAATGTGGAGTCCCTACAGTTGCTTTCCAGAGGCCAGGTGATGCTCACATAGGCTGCTCCAGGACATGGTTCTTTGCTGTGTTTATGTATGCAGGGTGGGGGAGTGGAAGGAGGTAGAGAAGGAAAGGTCACAGAGTCCTTTGAGAGACTGATGACAAAACACTCCATAGTCTTAACACTATCCAAAACACCAAAGTTTTCATTCAGTTTTGGATTTAGAGCCCCAGGTGAAGAACCACCTGCCATCCACATTCACCATGTTTCCCTTCCCTACAGAGGAACGCTGCACTGAGCTGGAGGCAGCAGGTGACTTCATCCAAACTGAGCCTCTCTTCCTGCACTTAGTGTTGGTCCAGCAATAACCAAATAGGGGAGGCCAAAGGCTCAAGCTAACGCAGTCAGGGGGCACCAAAGAGAAATATATACTGGATCCTCTGTGGGGGTTTTTTGCTTTATTTTTTAGCTTAATTTTTTGTTTATTTGTGTTTTGTTTGTTTGTTTTTTGGCTGCGCCATGTTACTTGTGGGATCTTAGTTCCCCGACCAGGGATTGAACCCATGCCCCCTGAAGTGGCAGCACACAGTCCTAACCACTGGACTCCCAGGGAATTCCCATATTGAACCCTTTGTATCCATATCACTTATTACCTGTGCACCTGTATCCTCAAGGTGTGGTCCTCAGGCTGTGAGCATCAGAATTGAATTGCTAAACACCAAAGGTGCACCTGTATTAGGATAAGTCTGTCTATAGGCCATATCAGTGTACAGGGCGTGGTTATAATGCCCACTGAACATGTTATTAAGAATGGAAAATTTTTAAGCAATTTTTTATGAGATGCCATATTAACATTAACCTTGTTAAGACTAGGATGAAAAGAAAGAAGCCAACCAAAGCTTAAGGACTTCCTTCCCTGACATTAGAATCAGAACATCCCTTTAATGGAATGACTATTAAAATGCTGATTCCTGGAATACAATCCAAATCTAACGAATCAATCTTTGGAGGCAGGAGCAGAGAATATGCATTTTTTACAAGATCCTCAGGTAATTCTAGATGCATGCTATAATTTGAGAGTCAAACTGGTCAGCTAAAAACCTGCTGAAAGCCACAAGGATGACGACACCTGAGCATGGACATCTGAAGTTGCTGACTATATAAACACCACTTAAGGCAACTCAGGTATTTCACCAATATTCCTATTCATCAAGAATCCAGAAAGGGACTTCCACCTCCATGTGATAAATGACTCTACTTCTTAGAACCAAGGGGCTGGTTGGAAAATTCAATGAAAACTTCTGTTTGTATCATAATTGCTTCTAACAAGACCACTCCGGTCCAACAGTCAAGCCTGGGGTTCTTCTCCAGGCAGAAAGAACAAACAAGCCCCTGAAGAAAACAAAAATTGGTTTTTACTTATTCTTAATGGATCCGGTGTTCCTGTGCTGACCTTTGCTGTAATCAAAACTAGATAGTGTTGAATTCAAGGAAATATCATGGAATTGAAATACCATTCAAGTTCTATCATTTTCAAATAGGCTTTTGCCAAGAAACAATACGCAAAGAAGGTGGTGACATCCATCTAAGGAGTCATCTTCATGGCAGTGATCATAATATCCCCTGACAAAATACTGATGGAAGCTCGGTGATGGGTACACATGAGATTGATCACATTATCTGCTCTACTGTTGTATATGATCAAACAGTTCTGTAATGAAAAGTTTAAAATGCTCACAAACATGTATATAAGCACGTGGATATATCTCTTTTACTTTTTTAAATAAAATTATTCTCAATACTTGTCTTATTGTTTTTTGAAAGCTTTTCCTCCATATTTATCTCCCTGAAGGGCTAAAATATGTTCAATCCATTTAAGGACATTTCTGCTGTGTATTTTCTTAAAAAGAATTTTCACTGGGAAAATATTCACCATTTATGAATCCACTATTCATGCTACATGGAAATAAATATGCATTGTGAAAGATCTCAGAAGTCAGTTGTAGCCAAGGCTTGTAAGATTTAAGTACGGTATTCATAAGTTTTAATGCTGCCTAAGATTCTCAAACACATGGCAGAAAAGGACATTTTAGTAGATATCACATCTTTTCAACATTACAATAATTTGCAAAAATTCTCAATAGATTAAAATTGAACTCAGACCTGATTACATCATTTAAAGCATTCCTTTCTGCATCAAAGTCAACAGGAATTTGTATTTCAAACAATAACAAAGAACATGCTTGAAACTAGACAAAAGTTAAGTATAAAAGGGTTTTCTTATACCCATAACTGATAAAATTTTTAAAAAGTGGTCATCCTGAGAAAATTTGAAGAGCTTCCCTTCAGAGATGCAGTGGAAAAGAAAGTGGCCCTGGTGGCTAACTAACTGGTTGAGATCCTGGCTCTGCCACTTACCAGCTATGTGACTTGGGCAAGTTCTTTAACCTCTGTGTGCCTCAGTTTCATCGTCTGTAAAATAGGGATAATAACAGTAACTACTGTTATTGAGTTAAATGAGTTTATACATACAAAGCATGTAGAATAATGTCTGGCACATATTAAGCACTACTTGTCTGATGATCTTATTATTATTATCATTCCAGTAAGTGAAAGTAACCAGGCCTTATTATCTTGCTTGTCTGGAAAAAAGTTACTGACAAACAAGAAAGGTCTTGTAAAGTCACCCAATCCCTAAACTGAGTAGATATCTACGTATTCTAGGGTGGGTGGCATCACGTGTTTCAGTAATGTGATAGTTATTATTTGTGAACACAGAGAACAATTTTAAATCCATTTCAGTCATTAAGCCAATAGAGAAAAAGGAGTGAAAAGCACTCCTGTTGTCAGAAATGGTATGGCACAAAGTAGCTTCATTTCAAGATGACAGGCTAAATAAACAGGCACATATACTTACCTCCCCACCTTCCTCAAATCCCAAAGACAACAAAAAGATATTCACAAGGGAATCACAACATAACGGTAATTAAAATGGCCAAGAGATATAGTCTATTTGAATGCTGGCCACTTTCTAGAAGACAGAAAGGAAGTGGAGGAAATTGTATGACAAGATAGACCAGAGCAGAGCTAGACACTTCTCAGAACATGTAAAGCCAAAGGCGGGCAGAGAAGCAGAGCCCTTTTCCTGGAGGAGCTGGATAAATGCCCAGCTTTGAGTCAGCAGGTACAGTCAGGAGTGGGAAATAGGTTCATCTACCTGATCTCCTCCATACTTCTCACCCCTGGTCACTGAATCAGCCAACTCCTATTAAGCCAAGAGGACTGTTGGAAAAACAGGAACCTCTTGTCAATAACCTATATAATCAACCTGGTTCTTCATCGATAAGCATCACCAGATAGTGAAAGAAAACCAAGAGGACATAAAGGAAAACTAAGATGAAAAGCAGATCAGACTCCAGGAGAAACATATATTTTAGGTCCCAGAAAAACTGGTATCTAAAGAAATTCTAACTGGTATCCTCAGAGAGATATGAGAAGATAATGCAACCTTAAAACAAAAGCAAGCAAAACATAAATGAAGCAGAAATCAAGGAAGAACTCTTGGAAATAAGAAAGATGATTGCCAAAATGAAAAACAAGGGAATAAATAAAATAGGAGTGGAGTAGCATGTAGGGGATACACACACACACACCCCCCACACTTGCTTATATTTTTTAAAATAAGCAATGGAAGAATAAACCAAAAACCAATAAAAATGTTTATCTATGAGGTACAGAGAAGAACAAAGGCAAAGAAGGAAGCCATACTTCTCTCAGTATAACTGGCTTTATATAGTTTTATCTTTAGAACCATGTAACTATATTATATAATTATAAAAAAAAAGTAAATAAAAAATAAAACAATCCTAAAAATAAAAAACAGACAAGTGAACCTAAACTATTTATCGAATTGGTGGCATAACCACACAGAGAAGGATTTTTCAAGTTAAAACAGTGTCTTGACTGTACCTCTCTGGTGTTATTGTCAATAAAGGAGAAGAGACACAAATATAAAATCAAAGAAATAAAAATCCTGTAATCCTTCTATTGAATTTGAATCATGAGTTATCTTTTTCTTTCTAAAAAGTACACATTTACTTTACTGAAAAGATCTAAATTCACATCCCAGTTGCAATTAATGCCCTTAATACTACTTCCTCCCACCAAATAGGATGAGAATTCCTTATAGAAATGGCTGATTCTAGATATGGGGTCAAAAACAAAAAGATAAGCCCAGGAATTCTTATCAGGCCAGAAATAAGGGAACCCATCTAATACTACCCAGCCCATGTCATAGGACCCAGGGTAAACCTGAAGAATAAGTTCTTTTTTTTTTTTTTTTTTTTTATTAATTTATTTATTTATTTTGCTGTATTGGGTCTTCGTTTCTGTGCGAGGGCTTTCTCTAGTTGTGGCAAGTGGGGGCTACTCTTCATCGCATTGCGCGGGCCTCTCACTATCGCGGCCTCTCTTTTTGCGGGGCACAGGCTCCAGACGCACAGGCTCAGTAGTTGTGGCTCACGGGCCTAGTTGCTCCACGGTATGTGGGATCTTCCCAGACCAGGGCTCAAACCCGTGTCCCTGCATTAGCAGGCAGGCTCTCAACCACTGCGCCACCAGGGAAGCCCAAGAATAAGTTCTTATATTAATGGCCAATAATGGTAGAATTTCAGAATCCAAACAATAACTCTTCTGGAGCAAAATTCATTAAGTATATAAAAATTAATGAGTTTGGACTTGGCAATGATTTCTTGCATATGATACCAAAAGCAAAGGCAATAAAAGAAAAAACAGACAAATTTTACTTCATCAAAATTAAAACTTCTGTACATCAAAGGACACAACTGATAGAGTGAAAGGACAACCAAAGAATGGGAGAAAATATCTGTAAGCCATATATCTGAAAAGGAATTAATATCCAGAATATATAAAGAACTCATATAACTCAAAAATATATAACCAAACAATCCAATTATCAAATGGGCAAAGGACTTGAATAGACATTTGTCCAAAGAAATAGACTAATGGCCAACAAACATGAAAGAATGCTCAACATCACCAACCATTAGGGAAATGCAAAGCAAAACCACAATGAGATACCACTTCATATGCATATATGACTATTACAAAAAGAAAAAACCAACACACAAAAACAACATGTTGGCAAGGATGTGGAGAAACTGAAACCCTGTTCATTGCTGGTGGAAATGTAAAATGGTATGGTCACTATGGAAAACAGCATGGCAGTTCCTCAAAAAATTAAACATATAGCTAATTACCATATGATCCAGCAATTCTACTCCTGGGTATATACACAAAAGAACTGAAAGCAGGGACTCAAACAGATATTTGTACACCTATGTTCACAGCAGCATTATTCATAATACCAAGAAAGCCGAAACAAGCTAAATATCCATCAATGGATAAACAAAATGTGGTATAACCACATAATGGAATATTATCCAGCCTTAAAAGGATGGAAATTCTGATATATGCTTCAATATAGATGAAACTATATTTATCCATGTGGCAAGTGACCTCTCTACTTGTCAGGCCATAGATCTGCAGAAACCTGGCAGTAGTTGCAATATCTGTGGCCTTAAGACAGGTGCTGTGGGGAAGAAGGTGGAGACCATGGTCTCTACTTCCAAAGTCACAGCTAAATAACAGGATCATCAAGCACCCTGTCTCTTAAGCACAGGCCTGATATGGGGGAAGAGTCTGGTTATTTTTCTGGGGAGCCTGTCCTTTATCTTTTACCTTCTGTTTACAGCATCTTTCAACACACACACACACACACACACACACACACACACACGTTTTTCTCTCATTTCTCTAGTCAAATATGTTCATCTGTTCTTTCACAGTGTCAAGTTTTACAAGTTAATCTACCTTGCCCAAACTGATGATCAAATGTAGTTGAACCCTTTGAAGAAGATATACAAATGGCCAATAAGCACATGAAAAGATGCTCAACATCATTAGCTATCAGGGAAATGCAAATCAAAGCCATGAGATACCACTTCACAACTACTAGGATGACTATAATAAAAAGACAGACAATAGGGCTTCCCTGGTGGCACAGTGGTTGGGAGTCCGCCTGCCGATGTAGGGGACGCGGGTTCGTGCCCCGGTCCGGGAAGATCCCACATGCCGCAGAGCTGCTGGGCCCGTGAGACATGGCCGCTGAGCATGCGCGTCCGGAGCCTGTGCTCCGCAACGGGAGAGGCCACAGCAGTGAGAGGCCCGCGTACCGGGGGGGGAAAAAAAAAAAAAAAAAAGACAGACAATAACAAGTGTTGGCAAGAATGTGGAGAAATTAGAATCTGTGGGAATGTAAAAGGGTGCAAATACTTTGGAAAACAGTCTGGCAGTACCTCAAAAGGTTAAATGTAGGGCTTCCCTGGTGGCACAGTGGTTAAAAATGTGCCTGCCCACGCAGGGGACACGGGTTCGAGCCCTGGTCCGGGAGGATCCCACATGCCGCAGAGCAACTAAGCCCCTGCACCACAACTACTGAGCATGTGCTCTAGAGCCCACGAGCCACAACTACTGAAGCCCGCACGCCTAGAGCCCATGCTCCACAGCAAGAGTAGCTACCACTCTCCACAACTAGAGAAAGTCCGCGCGCAGCAACAAAGACCCAACGCAGTCAAAAATAAAAAAATAAAATAAAATTTTAAAAAGGTTAAATGTACAATTACCATATGACCAAACGATTCCACAATTATGTATATATCCAAGAAAAATAAAAGACATGTCTACACAAAAACCTGTACATGAAAGTCCAGAGCAATACTATTCATAATAGTAAAAAAGTGGAGGGCTTCCCCGGTGGCGCAGTGGCTGCGAGTCCGCCTGCCGATGCAGGGGACATGGGTTCGTGTCCCGGTCCCGGAACATCCCATGTGCCGCGGAGCGGCTAGGCCCGTGAGCCATGGCCGCTGAGCCTGTGCGTCTGGAGCCCTGTGCTCCGCAACGGGAGAGGCCACAACAGTGAGAGGCCTGCGTACCGCAAAAAAAAAAAAAAGAAGCCAGACACAAAGTTCACATATTGTATGATCCCATTAACATGCGATGTCCAGAATAGGCAAATCCACTGAAACAGAAAAATTAATGGTTGCCTATGGCTGGGGCAAATGGGAAGAATGAGGAATGACTGCTAATGGGTACAGGGTTTCTTTTTGGAGTGATGAAAATGTTCTGAAATTCTGGTGGTAGTTACGTAACTCTACGAATACATTAAAAATCACTGAATTATACACTTTAAATGGGTGAACTGTACGGTGTGTGACTTACATTTTAATAAAGCTGTTATTTAAAAAATAAAGGTGAACCACTCCATAAACAACTCCTTCTTCAGAGGAAAAAAATACAGAAAATTCTCTGTCCTCTCTAGACAACAACAATGTAAATTTAAATACCCACCCTTAATAATCTGGAGACACTACAGGAAATTAGGGAGGTTAGTAAAGTTATTGCCCATGAAGTTCAAAGCCCAACCACTTCCATGGTGCTTTTTCGGTCAGTTCAGAATGACACAAGCCATATTTAGAAATGCACTCCAAAAAAATGCTTTGAAGATTTTTATTCTCAACATTCACGAGTTTAAAGTATCTATCCAGACAAGAGAAAATGCCTGATTCAGTTCTTAGTTCTCTCTCTCATTAGGGCTCTACTTTTTTGGCTCCCCTTGTGTTACCACATTAAAAAGAGTGATATGAAAAGATGCTAGTTCTCCTTCCTTTCTTCCTGTCCCTCTGGCCATTCTTAGTTGCCTCTTTGAGCCACTCCCCATCTGACAGACCTGAAGTGCTGTGGTTCCTCAGAGCTCTATGCTGTGCCCTGTTTCTAAGATCAACATATTCTCACTGGGATGATCCCCAAATCCATCTCTCTAGCCCAGATCTTTCTCTTGTACTCCAGATCCCAAATATTCAACTACCTAATGGACAGGTCCCCAAATCAAATGTCCAAAACCAACTCTCCCCAGTCTTTCCATATTCCTTCCCTGTCTTGGTGAATGGCATCACCATTAACCTACCTGAACAAGCCAGACACCTGGAGTTATCCTCTACTCCTTACTCTTCTTTATATCCAATTAATCATTCAGTCATATCCTTTCTGCCTCCTTAACATCTTGCAAGTCTTTTTCCTTCTATTTTCACTGGCAATCCGAAGTTCAAACCTTCTTTACCTCCTGTCTGAATTACAGAGGAGCCTCCTGAGTTATCTTCTAAATGCCTGGACTGCTCCTCTCTGGTTGCTGTGTGATTAATCACGCCACTCTCCTGCTTAAAATCGATTATGGCTCTCCATTACCTTCCCAACTTTCTCCCAACTTCCCCCCACCTCCCTCACCCCATTTCTGCCTAGTTCTTGCTTGTGCCATCTTTCTTCTCACCATCTACACATTCAGCTCCCTCTGCATGGAAAGCTCTCCTGGCTTACTCTCACTCCTCCTGGATGTCTAACTGAGATGTCAGCTCCTCTGGGAAGCCACCTTGACAAAGACTGAGGTAGAAGCGCCTCTGTGTGCAACCATAACAGCCTGTCTTTAGCCCTATCTTAGCACTGTCTTTGTTGTATTGTAACGTACTGCATCACAACTGCCAGTTTCCCCTGTGCTTCTAAGCCACCTCCAACCACCAAGATCACCGAGCTCATTCAAGATATCAGAGAGTGCCAAGCACAGATGTCTGTTGAATGATTAGTTCATCCTCAGTATTTATTTAATGGTTATTTCTATACAGCATTCACACGGTCAGTCTTGCTATCCACAGAGGCAGTAGCTAAGTGCTAGATAAAAGGTTCTGCTTTGAAAAAAAAAAAAAAAAAAAGCTGATGACATGACATGTTCACGCAAGTACTCCTCAACAAAACTACCATTCATTAAGTGACTACAATGTGTCAAGCATTATACCTGGAGCTTTGGATACATAATCTCATTTAATGCTCACTAGAACTGTAAAATAAAAACAACTGACATTAACTGAGCGGGTACTGAGTGCCAGGCACTGTGCTATGCACCTTGCATCTGTTACCTAATTTAATGCTCACAAGGATCCTGTGAGGCAGTTAAAGAGCTTGAGTGAGTTCTTCAAGTTCCTGCCACATGGGTAAGGTAGCAGTCCCCAACAGAGCTGGGTTTGGGGCCTGGGAGTCTGCCACTAGCAGCGGAGGTCTCCATCACTGCATTATTCCACCTCCGTCAATGATCTAGACCAGGACATTCTGTTTATTACCCTTAGGAGATGGTTTCAAGCTGTAGGATTCTTGGCAGGAATTGGCAGAAGTTGAGCTGAAGCAATGAAAAGAAAGGAAAGTGGTCTCTCTTTAGGAGATCATAGCCATATGCATTGCTAATGACCCAAATTCACCTCTCCAGTCAAGACCCCTCTCTCCTGGGACTTCAAATGTTAGTCATCCTTCCATTCCCCGGTCTTCCTCCTGCATTTACTGCCTTGGTTAAAGGCACTACCAACCCTGCACCTAAACAACGTAAGGTATTATCCCAGATGGTCCCTATCCTGTTCCCTTTCCTTACAATCCCTTACATTCAGTCCTGCTAATCCTGTTGACCACAATTCATGGTTCAATCCTGTTCACCTGGTCTCACCTGGGCTATTGCAACTGCTGCATAAATGTTGGCTATTGTTACTGTTACATCCTAAATGCCTCTTGCTCTCTCCTTTATGCCAGCACTGTTCAGCTTCCAAAGAACTAGCCTTCAGGAGCAAGCATGTAAGGCCAAGAGAGAATATCTTCTATGAGGACCAAAAGCCAAGCTTCCAGATGCTCAGGTCCCAGATCTTTCAATGAAAGCATAATAGATAGACAATAGCAAAATCTAAGTAGCATGCTAAAAATGTATGAGAATGTCAGATACTGGAATAGAAACTTATAAATAGCTCCAATCCCAAGAAACCATTCTATTTTATTCCATTTCACAAAATTAGTAAGTCAGCATTCAATCTTTTAACACAGTGGCTCTCAACAAGTGAAGATGATTACACACACACACACACACACACACACACACACACACACACATCTGCCCAGGGGACATTTAGCAATGCCTGGAAACATTTTTTGGTTGTCACAACTGGGAGAGTGCTAGTGGGTAAGGCCAGGAATGCTGCTAAATATCCTGCAATGCACAGGACAACCCCCCTGTCCACCTAAAGACAATTATCCACCCAAAATGCCGATAGTAATGCTACCGAGCAACTCTGCTAAACAAGTTCCTTCTATATTCAAGTACCTAATACATAAAAAAGTGACTTCTTTCTGGGAAGATGATACAAACTTTCCCTGTAAGTTAAGCTACAACAGGTCCATTTGAGGTATCACTGGAAAAGAGGCAGGTAAATGCTAAATACCTGGTTGAAAAAACAAATGCCGTGAGTTGGGAGGAAGGAGAGCACCATAGAGGCCGAGGCCTCGTCAAAGACCTCAGAGCAGATGGGCTGCTCACTTCACACGCCAAGCCTGCCAGTCCAGGCCCGCCCAAATCCAGAATCACCTCTCCAGCCTTACTTGCAACAGGTCTCTTCAACCCACCTTTTGTTCCTGCCACACTGTCCACCCACAACAGCTACTTCTCCACAGCGCCACTATGTTCTATTGTTACTGCTGGAACAACCTCTCATCTACCTCACAAAAGCTCTGCCCTCCAGCTGAGCGGCACCCAATTCCCCCCAACCCCAGGCTGACAAGGACATGTGGTCATCTCAACCCAATCACCCAATCATAAGAGCGTGTTCCTACGATTCCTGAAGAAGGAGGCAGTGCAAAGACAAAGGTGTAAAATGCTTTGAATGGCTTAGGCCCTAAGGCCTTGTCCTCTGCCGCCTAACATCAGAGCTTAGCAGCAGCCAGCCAGGAGCCGCCTCACTTCCTGTAGTTGCTCAGTAAAAATAGGAAGTGGGGGGAGAAATTCACAAAGCAGAAACAAAAGTAATCACTGCCTAGCTTCCTGAACACAAATCACTGAGCAGGGAGGGTATCATTAAAACATCAAAACGGAAAGGGAGGCATGGAGAGCCAAGGCCAGAGGAAAGGAAGTGACACTTCTGGGTCCACCGAGCCCAGACTACTTCTGTGCCCAGGAGACTGCTCCCAAAGAAAACTATGTTCAAAACTGGACACTAGTTTATATAGAAAGTTTTCAAGGAACACTAACACATTTTAATTTAAAGAATCATGCAACAATTCCTGAAACATTAAAGTTCTATCAGAGTAAAAAAATGTCAATGAAAAAGTTTTAAGGAAGTCAAGATTAAACTACATTTTTCCTAGTCAAGAAGTGGCTACTAAAACTGCTATTAAAACAAAACAAAAGGAAAATTACTAAATAACTGACTGGTTGACAAAATCTGAAGCCCATGCTTTCCTATACTGAGGTATGAAAACTCAAGTAGATAGAAAAAACCCTACTAAATAAAAATTCTATTCATAGAATTCTAAAAAATTCTAATCATAGCTGGAATCTATCATAGTTAAAATAAAGATGCTTCTACACCTGTGCCCACAGGCATGGCTCAACCCTGTAAGTCGTGCCTGAATGCTCCAGGCACCCAGGATGCAGAGATTAACAGTGCTGACGTCAAGGAGCTTCTGGTCTAATGGAGGAACCAAGTGCTCCCACGTGGTGACACCTGACTGCCCCTTGTACTGACACTTGCTCTAAAACAATTTATCATCACAAAATATGACACTCCTCTATAAAAACAAAGCAAGTTGTCATCACCAGATCTGAAGAGCTTTTATATCTGGTAATCTACAAATAACTGATAAGTTCAGTTAAGCAGAAGAAATAAATTTTCTAACCACAAAGTCAACAGAGTTGAAATTTAGTTTCAAAATAACACTTAAAAACAAAATAGGCCAGGGAATTCCTTGGCGGTCCAGTGGTTAGGACTCTGCGCTTTCATTGCCAAGGGTGCCAGTTCGATTCCTGGTCAGGGAACTAAGATCCTGCAAGCTGAGCAGTGTGGCCAAAAAAAAACAACAAAAACAAAACAAAAAATAACAACAAATTAAATATAAGAACTTTTGAATTTTATTTGAGAAACACTCTAAGCCAAAAAAATATTTGTTAAACAGAAATCTTCAAAAGAAAAGGAAAAAGTGGGGTGGTGGTGGTCAGAGCCTTGCCAAGAAAAGGTTTATTTACAAGCAACTACCATACACCACCAAAAGGTGAACAAAGTTGGCTCCTAAACATCTGAAAAAGTTTACTCAGGTGAAACAAAGTTTTCATCTGTAAATTAAAATGGTCTCAGACCAATAAAAATTTGCATATCAGGGCCTTCCCTGGTGGTTAAGACTCCTTGCTTCCAATGCAGGGGACGTGGGCTGGATCTCTGATCAGGGAACTAAGACCCCACACGCGAGTGGCACAGCCAAAAGTAATAACAATGATAACAGAAAAATTTGCATATCAAAATGCACCCAAGCACTACGAAAATGTTTGTGATAAACTGTGCTGCTGAAGGAAATTCGAGTATAAATCAAGGAGTTAGAATAACTTACTTTAAAGTAAATCATTACTTTAAAGTAAAAATCACAAAACATTGATTAATTTTTCAAATCCAATTCGTTAAAAAAAATTTTTTTAATCTACACCTATTAAAAACCTGCAGTTTATTTTTTATTTATTTTTTTGTTTTTGCAGTTTATTACAGCATAAGGCCTTGATCTACTCAGCTCTGTTTAAGCCTAGTTTTAGCTCAATTATCCAAAAAGTTTCCAAACTTGTAAAAAAAAGCATGTTGAACTAGTGAAGACTAATGTATCCATTAGAAAGTTATTTAAGAACTCAAAGTTGTATAGTGTTACTCATTCTTAACAACTTGCACTGTGGAACCTATCCAAAACTAACCTCAAATGGGGAAAAACAAGTATTTATCAAGAAGCTTATATACAAACAGGTAAATCAAACCATAATATGGAAATTATTTCTCTTACTACAGAGAGGAACTATATAAACTTTAGATAAATACACTTCAGATTCAGGACCATTTCTGAAAATTTAAGGTACCCATGAAAAATTTCATCAATGGATATTATAGAAGCTCCTTCCTCCAGGCTGGGAACACTGACTCCAATTTTGCACACCCAGCAAGCCTTTCCATCTCTCAAAAAGAACAGCAAATCCGAGTTACAGCTAGGGAGCTCATTCTTCTCCACAAACATTTCAGCAGGTCAAATATTTAGCAATGAGGACATTCAAGGAGCCTCCTGCCCATCTCACCCCCACCTCCCACCGCTTCCTGAGGCAGGGAAGACAGCCCTAGAGAGCAGGCCTGCAGTGGCTCATGTTCCTACCTAGTGGGTAAGATGAAATCTCTCAATGCTGAGAGATTATGCAGAAGTTATGGGTATGGGTTTGGGAGACAGATTGACCCTAGATGTGAAATCCTGCTCTCAGTAACCATCAGTTGAATGAACAGCACTTAATCACTCTATGACCTCAGGCAAGTTACCTGAACTCTTGTGCCTCAGTTTCTTCAGTACTGTAGTGAGGATTAAATCCATAAAGGATAGCACTCAATAAATGGAACTACTGCTCTGAAACAGGCCAGGAAACAGTCAGAAGGCGGCATTTTATCTTTTTTTAAAATTCTTCATTCTGGCCTACTAGCAGTAAAAATACTAACTCCCTCTCCCCACCCCCACCCCAAATACCACACAGTTACAACAACTTTCAAAAATACTTCTTACCTTCTTGCAGCCCTGGCCCCAACTCCCAAAGTCCTGGCAACAAACTAAAAGGAGTGCTGCCCTGTGTTCTCAAGACGGGAAGGAGGTCATGGCTCCTCCTATTTCCCTGCCTACCACTCCCTCTTGCAGCCCCAAACTAGAAAAAGAACACGGACAGTGCTAAGGAATGAATCACCTTGCTTTACAAAGCACATTACAAAGTGACTTAAGGACAAGGACAGGCACGGTACATCCTTTCCTACCTGGAGACCCACAGACAAGATAGGTCCTTGTGAGCTGGTGAGAGGAACCACTTTCACCTCTCCCTGCCTAGGTTACCAGCCTACAGCACTCAAGTCTGGGAGCCAAGCCAGCCTTCCTTTACCTGTTCTCAGGCACATACATCCCCCTCTGGGACCTGGGAGTGGGGTAGGGGAAGACTCAGGTATTCCCAGGTTCCCCAGTCACACGACCATCTCACTAGCACCTAATCCCAAAATCATTTTCAATAAGAAAATTTGATTTTTTTTTCAGGTAATATCTAGCTCTAATTCCACACTCAAAAACTTTCACATTATGATTCTTTCCAACTACCAGTTTGGAAAAGCACATATCTGACAGTGGCCTAGACACAAGGAATATAGTCAAAATGGCTTAAAAAAAAAAAAAGCAATACCATCTAGGAATGAACCCTAGAAACAGATTCAGTAAATGTAGAGGCCTGCATCCAGGATGCCCACTGGCAGCACTGACTATAAGCACCAACCTGTAAGTAACCCACATGTCCTGTATGAAGGGGTTCATTAAAAAAATTACACAGGGGGCTTCCCTGGTGGCGCAGTGGTTGAGAGTCTGCCTGCCGACGCAGGGGACACGCGTTCGTGCCATGGTCCGGGAAGATCCCACATGCCGTGGAGTGGCTGGGCCCATGAGCCATGGCCACTGAGCCTGCGCGTCCGGAGCCTATGCTCTGTAATAGGAGAGGCCACAACAGTGAGAGGCCTGCGTACCACAAAAAAAAACAAACACACACACACACACACAAAAAAAGAAAAAAGAATTACAAGGAACATCTCACAATCACTTGAAAGTTCAAGGTAGAGCTAGCACATTTCATCAAGCCTAAACTCTCATCGCTATAAATCCCATCATTTTATATATGCTAAGAAAAACTCTGCCAGCTAACGATGACCTGCCATGGCACGACATATCCCACTTTCAGGCTCCCTCAGGGCGCTTTCCCGTCTCATTTCTCTGCCTCAGTCCATCTGGAACACACATCACACCTGGAACAAGCCTCTTTGCATCCTTTTCTCTCCTTTCACTTTTTCTAGAAGTTACCCATATTTAAGATCCACTGTTTCAATGACACGATCTTAGGCTCCTTTAGTTCCTATGGCGCCTTTCCTGAGCTCCTGCAGCCTCCACTGCCATTACTCATCATTAGCTCTGGGTGTCTTCCCTTTCCAGATGAATTGTAAGCACACAGAGAGAGAGACTGGACACATCTTCACATTCACTTTGGTGTAAAACACAGGGTCATAACACTACCACCACCAACAAAAACCCACACCTGTCAGGAACTGTTCTAAGGACTTCACAAATATTAACTCCTTTAAGCCTCACTATAACCCCAGGAGGTAGGTACTATTACTTCACCCATTTTCAGACAGGGTAAATTGAGGTAAAGAGAGGCTATATGATTTAGAGGTTAGTGACTAGTTAAGTGGTAGAGGCAGGACTTGAGCCCAAGCAGTCTGGATATAGTCCTTGCCCTTAAACTCTATGCTACATTCCCTCTCTAAGTGACTGCTATGTATATAGCAGACATTTAGATTTTAATTCCTATTACTTTTTCATTGAAAATACACATACACAGTGGAAAAAATTCGTATTGTACAAAAGAGTATGCAAGAAAAAGCCAGGTCAGTCTAACAGCCTAGATTTCTGGGGCCTAATCCCAAAGGCAATCACTCTTTCTTTTCTATGATTCGAGAATTGTTTTTCTGCACTTAGAAACCTACTTCATGTGTATCCCCCCTCTCTTTTTTTTTTACACAAATGGGCACATATACACATTGTCTTGCATCTTGCCTTTTTCATTGAAATATTTCTCTGAGTTTGATGCATATCTGCACCTAGGCTGCTTTTATTCAGTTGTAAGACACATATTTTCACACTTTAAAGATGATTTCATGAAGTCAGAATCTTGGTGGGCTTGGACTTCATCAGGAAACAGAAGTCACAAAAGGCTTTTAAACGTACAGCAGATGTCAAGGGTTAGCCCTGTAGCAATGTGCAGGCTGAATCGAGGAGACATCCAACATGTCATTTCTCTTATAATAGTAAATAGCTACATCAGAGGGTTGTTATGAGGACCAAACAAGGTATTATACACAAAGCACTTCACACCAAACCTGGCTAGCACAGTGAGTCCAAGGGATGAACATAGCACCTGACACACTGTTATGCCCAATAAGTTAGAGACTGTTATTAATTATATCTTCAAAAGCTGGCTCCACTTTCCAATCTCATTTCCCTCTACTCCCCTATTCATATCTATCCACACTTCAGCCTAAATCTCCTGCAACTCACATACCTCAAACTTGCTCAGCTCTATACCTTTACAGCCGTCGTGGCCCTGCCTAAGTCCTCTCCCCTTCCTGTGGTGCTGGACTCACTATTTCCCACAGTACTCAGCTCAAGCACAGCCTTCACCTGACAGTCTTCCCTAACAACTGCAGCTGGATTCTCTGAACAAGCAGTTTGGGAAGAGCCTATCTGTCATGACTTCCCACCTTCTGGTTCTCAGCTCTGGCTCCCAGTGCACCCAGGGGCAAGTCGGTTCAGGGGGACTGATTCAGGCTATCTAAGCTCAAAAGGTGAATGATGTATTAACCAGAAGGCCAGTCACAAAGTTTATAAATAATGATGAGAGCTAACACCTACTGAGCTCTTACCGGGGGCCAGGCAGCAAAGAGGAAGGTGCTACTATTATCCCCATTCCTCGGATGGGGAACCAGAGAGGTTAGCCAGCAACTCAAGTCCAGGATCTGACCCAGGAGTCTGGATGCAGGATGCAGGACTCAACAGGAAATCTCCATGTGAAGCCATGTTCTAATCAAAGGGCATTAGGATCATGGAAGCAAAGCAAAGGAAAGATTCTCTCCACTAGAGGCATCAACAGAGATGCACCCATCTGTCTGGAAGAGCAAAGGCCCAGTGGAGGACTGCACAGAGCTCCTCTGGCCGAGGTCCCCAGAAGGTACTACAGACACATCACCCAATTCTTCTCTTGGACCCACCACCCCAATTTCCATAGACATCATCCCAACCCTCTCCTTCTAGAATCAAAATCTTTCTTCTGAGGATATAAAATTAAGCATCTGGCCACAAACACATTCCAATCATGCCTTCCTAGGGTTATAGCTGGGTCATTTTGGTTGAACTTAAAAGTTTTCCCTGAAATTCTCAAAACTACATTTACAAAATGTCTCTTGGCTTGTATCTTTTCTACAGATAGCTGATTTGACATTTATTCTGATTTCATTCTCAGATGATCATTGATTCATTCAACAAATACTTAATTGTTCCCCAAACACTGTGTTCTAGGCCCTGGAGATAGCAGCAGTGAACAAGACAGGCAAGATCTCTAAAACCTGTCTCCTGCTTCTAGGCACTTATGATACTTGATGGCAACTGCTTATTTGGTTTTCTTTCCTAGGCTGTGCCTTCCAGCTCTGTATTCCAATCCTCCAGTACAGTAACTGGCCTATACGGTAAATACTGCATAAATGTGAGATAACTAAATTCATGACTAAATTCATTGGGTCTCATTTTTCTAATCCAGGGTGGGATCAAATTATGTCTGAAGTCCCTCAGAGCAAAGGTACAAGTTTAAATCAAATTGTAGGAATAGAAAGCAAATGGCAATAGAACCCAAATCAAGAAGGAAGAAATCACTTGCATCAAAGTCTGAGCTGGGGTCACCGACTGGAAAGAGGATGAGGGCGTGAAATGGGTCTCTACCTAGAAGTCACATGCTGGACAAGTGGGAAGGAGCATGCATTGGGGGAAAGAGGTAGAGATATTAAGCTGGGCCTTAGAAAATGCTTCCAGGCAGATGTGGGAAGAAGAGAAGCAGCAAAGACAAGTGAAAAAGCACAGTCACAAAGTTAAGCTAATGATCACAATAGCTTAAGTCAAGAAGGCCAACCAAGAGGAGATGCACAACAGCAAGAAAGTGTGGCTCACCATGCCAAATACTTATGGTCAAGGTCAAGGGAAATGAGAAAGCAGCAGCCACTGCATCTATCAATCAGAGGACCCTCAGGAGGACAGTTCCATTATGGATAAAGACATTTGAAGCACAACCCCTGAAACATTCAGGTTCTTGGTGAACTTAGAACTAAGAGAAAATGGCATCCTGCTTTTTCTGTAACTCCAAAAAAGCAATTCCTTATTCAAACCAACATTCTCTCTCCACCTTGGAAGGTCATCATTTTCCACTAAGCATAAAGTCACAGGAGGGAAAAGGAGAGAGTGGACACTCAACTCATGTGATGCCCCAGTCCACTAGCTCTCAGAAACATTTTCCTATAGACTTGTTAGACCCGCTTGACAAAAAGCTGCTGGTGTATTAGGCTTTGGGTTTTCAACAGAATAAACACTTAGTAAAATTTTCAGCAGAATCATGTGCAACTTGTTTAAAAATTTTTAAAGAGGATGCTTAAAACATGTTGTCTTCCAAAAATCCAGAGATAATTTTAGATTGAAAAATCTAGGCTTGCCAAGGGAATCTGAGAACTCTTCTATCTTGGTCTCCAATGCTAACCTACGTATTCGTGTGCAAAAATAGAGGAAGATTAGAATCTCAAATGCCAGACTGAAAAGTTGCCACAACAAACCTGAACTCTTCATATGGAGTTTGTTATCTTGTCAGCAAGATAGCAAGTGAAACAGCAATAACTAAACTTTTTTTTTTACTTCAAAAGAAAAAAGTCTCAAACATGAAATACATCCTGGACTTGCAAAGGAAAATAATTTAAAAAAAAGATATTGTGAATGGAATTATAAAACAGTATACACAAAATCTAAATATCAAATCTGTAAGTAGTCCTTTACAAACACAAACTTAGAACTTTAGGTCTAAAATATGATAAAACAGCAATTATAGTTTTTTCAGTAAAGTTGGGAAAATTAACCTATTTGGAAAATACATATTTTCAACCAAAACCAAATTTTAAGTAAATTTAAAACAACTAAAAGTAAAAATAAAACCATGAAATGAGAAACAAATATGGATGGATGTTATGAATATTGGGATGGAGAATAATTTTTGAAGTGTCAACAAAGGAAAAATAATACTATATTTTTTAAATGAATGTTACCTTTGACCTCATTTGTAAATTTAACCCAAAACAACAATCAGACAAATCCTTTTGGCAGAACTGTCTATCTTGTGACGAATTAGAAACAATCTACATGTTAACTTGGTATATGTTGGCTTGGTTAACTTATGATATATGTATATATTATGTATATATGATATATGTATATATGTATATATTATGTATATATGATATACATTATGAAGTCCATAGAAGTGATAATATCTGTATTTATTGATATCACCAAAATGTTAGCAATGGCTGTCACTGAGCGGTAGGTTGGTGGATGACTGTCACTTTAAAAAGTATTGTCACAACACTTTTTGTGCTGTCTTGAATGTGAAGAAAGGAGAATGAGTTGCTTTTATAATGGGGGCGAGGAGCGGAAACAAGCTATTTTCAAATTAACCCCCCCCCTCCAAGCTGAGTATTTATCTGGCAAAATTTGTGAGGAGAATAAACAAAATTCTTATCATGCCAACCAGGCATGCTTCTTTCCTCGCACCGCGCGGAGCAGGAAGACACACCCCTGACCCTACGCTCGCCCCTCAGCCGTGGGTCCTTCATCCTCAGCCCCGGCCCTCCGTCGGTCCCCGCGGAACCTCCCCTGGCCCGACTGCGCCAGGGGGCTCAGCGGGGCCGGAAAATCGTGTTCCTCGGGGCCCGGCCCGGCGGGAAAGGTGCGCGCAGCCGACCGGCAGCCGCGGGGCGGCGTGAGGGCCGCGTCCCTAGGCAGTCCCGGTAGACCCCGGGACCCACAGGCCGCCGTCCCTCCGCTAACTGCTCGGCGGGCTTCCGGGAGCGGGTCCCGGCGCCAGCCCGACCTCCCCGGCTCCGGCGGCCCAAGGAGCGCCCCCCGCCCTTCCTGCCCCGCGTCCGCGGGGTCCCCGCCGCGCCCCCGGTCTCAGGCACGAGCCAGGAGGCCCCTCCAGGCTTCCGTCCGGTCAGCCAGCCAGCGCTCCCAGAGCCCGGCGTCCTCCACAGCGGACGGGCAAGGGGCGGGAGCCGACGGCCCTGAGCCCTGCGGCCCCAAGCGGAGCGGCGCCCCGCGAGCTCGTCCAGTCGCCAGCCCCGGCCGCACCCCACCACCCACCCACCACCCCCTGAGCCCGCCCGCCTGCGCCAGGCGGCACCCGCTCGCGCCCGCTCCTCACCTGCAACGCGCCCCGGCCCCCAGCTCACCGCCCGAACCGGCTGTGTACACCGGAAGTGACGTCTCCGGGGCAGGCCCCGCCCCCGCCCCAGGCGGACGCCGGGTGGCTGCAGACCAAGCGGCTAGGAGCGGTCCCCGACCATTCCCTGCGCGAGGGGGGCGGGGAGGGCCCTGCACCCCCTTGCCTAGGGACGGAGGACCTCCAAATGGGACTGCCAGGGTGGGGGGTTGAGGACCGGTGGCCAGAGTCCGCAGGGCCACCCTGGTTCTCCACTGTGACTTAGCCTCCGGGCGGGAGGGGTCAGCTGTGTCCTCACAGACTTATGAAAATTAATTACTGAAGAATTGAGCACTTACTAGATGCCAGGTCCTCGCAGGAGCTGTAGGAACTGGATAATGCCCTCTCCCTCATACGTTTATTCTCTAGTGGTGGAAACAATCATTGTTATAAATGCGCTTGATGATATAGTGCCAATTGCGACAAGCGGTAGGAGGGGAAAGTGGAAGAGGGAGGGAGAGCGTCCCTTGACCTAGTGAAGGAGGGTTATCAGGGAATTCTTCTCTCAGGAAAAGAGCGGGAGTTGAGGTCCTAAGAGGGAGGGGAGTGGGGAAAAGAAAAAGTTGAAGAAGCAGGGAGGAAAGGACATTATGGCAGAAGTAACAGCAGGTGTCTTTGGTGGCTTTGTGTTTAAGAAACGAAGGTAGTGAGAAAGTCTTACCTGAGAGCAAGGGGTGATTTTACCATACTTGTGGGTTTAAAGAGATTACTTGGGCTACATTGTGGAGAAGGACTACAGAGGAGAGGCAAGAGTGGATGTAGACTTGTATGCCCATGTTCATAGCAGCATTATGCATAAAAGTCAAAAAGATGGAAGCAACCCAAGTGTCCATCGATGTATGAATGGATAAACAAAATGTGGTATATCCATACAAAGGAACATATTCAGCCTTAAAAAGGAAGGGAATTCTGACACATGCTACAAATGGATGAACCGTGAAGACATTACACTAAGTGAAAGAAGCCAGTCACAGAAAGATATATTCTATAATTCCACTTATATGAAGTACCTAGAGTAGTCAAGTTCACAGAGACAAAGTAGAATGGTAGTTTCCAGGGACTGGAAGGAGGGGCGCATGGGGAGTTTGTAAGGTAGTGGGTTGGAATGATGAAAAAGTTCTGGAGATGGATGTGGTGATGATTGCACAACAATGTGAATGTACTTAATGCCACAAAACTGTACACTTAAAAATGGTTAAAATGGGGGACTTCCCCGGTGGCGCAGTGGTTAAGAATCCGCCTGCCAATGCAGGGGACATTGGTCCGGGAAGATCCCACATGCCGTGGAGCAACTAAGCCCGTGGACCACGACTACTGAGCCTGCGCTCTACAGCCCGTGCGTCACAACTATTGAGCCCGTGCGCCACAACTACTGAAGCCCGTGCGCCTAGAGCCTGTGCTCTGCAACAAGAGAAGCCACCGCGATGAGAAGCCCGCGCACCGCAACGAAGAGTAGCCCCTGCTTGCCGCAACTAGAGAAAGCCCCCGAGCAGCAATGAGGACCTAATGCCGCCAAAAAAAGAAATTGGTTAAAATGGTAAATTATATGTATATTTTACCATGATAGATAGATAGATGGATGTAGAGATCGGTTAGTAGTCTATTTCAGTTGTCCAAGCAAAAAATGATCCCGATGTAAACCAGGACCTCCACATTTTTTTGTTCTTGAACATCTATCAGGAAAAATGTTTGAATATCGTCCAGATTTATTTTACTTATAAATTATATGCACTACACTACTAATATACTATTTACATAATGGAACATACATTAAAAGAATTTTAAAAGATAAGTCTTAAATTCTAATATTTTCTTCCTCTACCCCAATAGATTGCCTTCTTACATTAGTAGCTGTGTGAATCTCATTTTGAAAGCCATTCACAGACTATGGTAGTGGCAGTGGGGAATAAAGTCAGTGGTTGAACTAGACATGGAGCGTTGGAAAGAGGAGGGAATCCTAAATCTCTCCTGGGTCTCTGGGATGAGCCACTGGAGTGGTGACACTCAGTGCTGGGAAGCTCCTGAGGACCACATTTGGAAGGGAGGAAGACAGGAAGGAGGCCATGAGTGCCGTGGTGAACATGACATCAAAGAAGAGGCACCAAGTAGGCAGTTGGGGCTGGAGGTCTGGAGCTTGGGCTTAGGGGGCTGTTGAAGCTGTCACTGGGAGATGTCACTGGGGCTTAGGGGGCTGTTGAAGCTGTGGGTAGGAGCTGAAGGTGGGTGTAGATTGAGGGAAGGCTTTTTTGTGGTTGGTTTTTTAAGGTGGAAGAAACTTAAACATGTTTCAATGTCAGAGAGGAAGATCCAGTTGACAAAAAGAGACTGAATATACAGAAGAAAGATGATGTGATTCATCTTGTGAGGTTCTGAAAAGGCTGGAGGGGTCTAAAATGCTTGGCCATGGGTTTACCTGACGCTGCAGTAAAGAGTGAGGGGAACTTGCAGACAGAGGTGTGAGGAGAGTGAGAAAGGTCTGAATGCGGAAAGGAAAAATGTGGTAGAATTTCCAAATTGTACCTGAGGATCTATTTCAGGTTGATAGAGCCTTCTCTCATATTAACTGCCTTGCCCCAGCAGCTTTCAGGTAAAAGTAAGAAGATGGAGAAAGGCTTCACCTGGGGGTTGAATAACAGAGAGAGGGGTGAGTGTTACTGACATAACAAGCTGTGGAACCCAAGCTACAGGAGAAGGGATGTGACGTGGAAGAGGACAGCTGGGTTGGAGGAAGTGTCCCCGGGTACTGGTGTCATCGTACCTATGTAGGCTGGAAAAGGGATCAGAGATGATGGTGCCCGGCTTCTGAGTGGGCCAAGTGTGGCTCCTGCAGTCTCAGGACAAGCCCATCTCTTTTTTTCTTTTTGGCATGCGGGATCTTGGTTCCCTGACCAGGGATCGAACCCGCCGCCCCTGAAGTGGAAGCACCGAGTCTTAGCCACTGGACCACCAGGGAAGTCCCAGGACAAGCCTATCTCTTGTTCGGAGGTTCTCCTAGCTCCTAATACAGGCCCCTCCAAGCCTCTGGTGGCCATGCCTAGAGGTACCTGATAAACACTGGATGGGGGCTTTAAAAGGGCCCCCTGGCAGGCTCTGACCTGCACACCCAACCACCGTTGCTCACTTCACTCCAAGCTTCATGGTCCCAGAGTAATGTGCAGGAAACCTCGTGCCTGGCACCATCTGGGCCCTTCTCTAGACTTCAGTCCAGGACCAGGAGGTTCCAGAGACCTATTCAGCCATGCGTGCAGTTTGTTTTTTTTAAATTTTTTTGACCGTGCTGCATGGCATGAGGGATCTTAGTTCCCTGACCAGGGATTGAACCCGCACCCCCTGCACTGACAGCACGGATTCTTAACCCCTGCACCGCCAGGGAAGTCCCGTGTGCGCTTCCTATTGGAACTCAGTATGGACATTGCCAACCTTGGGGCCCCTTTGGTGGCGTCTGTGGTGCTCTGAGCACCAGGCTGTCTTGGACCTCTCAGACTTACCCGAGGACATCTTGTATTGTGGATATATCAAGTCCGGTTTGTGAGCACATCTATAACTATCATACCCACCTCCTAAGGCTTGGAACTATTTTCATTCATCAAACGCACATACATATGGAGAGGAAGGGAAAAAACATCCATGTACCCACCACGCAGGTTTGAGACATTTGTCACTTCATATCACCTCTTTATTCCAAGCTCCCTGACACCAAAGTGCCCAAAAAGAGGATGGAGCCCACAGGTCTAGAGGTGGAGGCTGGACCTTCCTGGAGCCCCCATGTCCTCAGGTACAGAAGCTTTGATTCAGCTCTGCAGGGAGGTCTACGGTTGGAGACTCGGCATGCACAGGGGGATTGGGATGGTGCCTCAGAGACCACCAGACAGACACCTCAACTTGCCCCTCAGGAAGCCAAGAAGGCCCAGGCCAGGAAACAAAGGCCTCTCCCTGAATCCACCTGCCCTCCTGTGTATTGGTTAAAGGCAAAGTTGGAGCCAGACCCCATGGAAGCGATGGGAGCCTCGGAGGTTGTTCTCTGGCAGGAGTGAGAACAGGGTTTCAGGAGCTCCTCAGTGACCCAAGAGCACTGCGTTAGTGAGATGGGCCAGAGGTGCACCTTGGCCTTGAACTGAGGTGCCTCCCCTTGTCGAGGAAAACAAAGCTGGTTTTATACGGCTAGCTTTTATGAGGGCTCCACATTCCTAACATCAGCAGAGCAGCAGAATAGGAGCATCCCACAGAGAGGGGCTCATAAGGGATTAGAGAAATGATTTTCTTAAACAGCCGAAGTTATTACTGTTGGCTTGTGTGCTCTCTATGCAGTCAAAGCCAGGGCTTCCAGGCTGGGCTTTTACCTGGGCTTTTAGTGGGCATGTCTGAAAGAAGAGTGTTCAGGGAAGAGGTTTTCACAGCCAGCCGAGTGTTCTTGGTGGTGATGGTTGTGGGGAGCGGGTGGGCAGGGGCAATGGGGTTGAGTTTGGAGAGTAACTTTTCTCCTTTACCTCACTGGTCTCGCTTGGGCAGAATGTGAAAGCTGCAAGATGGGCTGTGAGCCCCAGAAAGGGTAGCTGCATTCCAGAATCCACAGGATTTGGGAGCCAGTCTGGAGAGGGCTGGCCAGACATTCTGGGCACAGAGCAACTGGCTGGCTGCTGAGTACGGAGAGACCTGGGGCAAGGCCAGTCTAGTCTATTGGGTGGTGTGCCCCAGGCAGGAAAGGGGGTGAGGGCAGCATGGGTCATGTGCCAAAGGGGAAACTTCTGCCCCGGTGTCCAGGTCATCTCCCTGAGGAAGTCGCTCCTCACCCCTCCCTTTCCCCGTAACCATCTGAGTATCCTGTTGTTCTTTCTCCATTTCCACCCTCCACTGGCTGGAAATGGCTGTGCTGTGGCCAAGAAGCCCTTGCCAGGCTGAGCCGTCTGCTTCTGTCTCACCCCCACCTCTCAGATCCCAGGTTGCCTTTGACACTTCTGAGGGTCTGGGGTTGGCCAGGGGCCTGGGAGATCCCTGATGGGTGGGCTGGACCCCAGGATTCCAGGCCCCTTCCCCTGCAACGAGGACAGGTTGCCTGGTACCACCTTAGGGAACATGTAAGATATGTGCAGGCAGGGGGAGCTGCTGGGGGACTCCCTGAGGGCTCTCCAGGGTGAGGTGAAGCAGAAGGGGCTGGATGTGTGTGGGGTGGGGGAGGGGGAGCTGCTGGATGCAGTAGGGACCACCCTAGAGGCTGTGCATACCAGTTATCAGCTGTGAAGTTCTACACAATGGAGATGGATATTTTCCAGGATTCACACACTGTCAGGGATCCAAGGACTTATGACCAGGAAAGGAAAGAAAGGTGTACTGGGGAGGGAACCAGGCAAGGTTCTGGTGCTGGTGGAGCCAGAAGGGCTGCACAGCTTGAGGTCAAGTTATCCTGAAAACCAGAGGGAGCTCCAGTCCATTCTATAGCTGACAGAGAGCCAAGGTCCGGCTCTCCTCAGGTTCCAGTATGTCGACCTGGTGATGGGTACCACCCTAGCTCAGAAGGTCTATGCTGTGGTCTTGGTCCAGAAAGAGGTGTCTCCCAAGAACTGCGGGAGGGTAGTTTGCAGAGTTGATTCTGTGGCCTTGTAAAGAGTTCAAACTTCAACACTTGGAGTTCTGAACAATTAAATTTACCAGCATTCCCTCAGATTTATAAATCTACAAGGGGGCCAAGACTGAGGGGCATGAGTCCCCCAGATGGGTCCATCTCGCTGAAGAAACCAGAACTCTGTCCCCTTTCCTGAATGTGGGTGGACTCTCCTTTTGGTTATCAAAATGTAATAACCCCAACTCATTGTCACTGAAACAAGAGCAGATTTATTAGCCCAAACAAAAAGAGCACTGTAGCCACTAGAATGGCTGTCCTTGGCAGCAGTCCTGATGCCTGGGAGTAACTTACAGACTGCCACCCTGTAGCTTGTCTGCTCCCACCAGGCTCAGTGGGAAGAAGCTCCTCAGGGGCTGTGTTGTTTCTTCCATTTCTTCAACACACCATGTCAGAGTCCTCCGACCCTACGACTTTGAACTTGTTTAGGCCTCCAGAGACTTTTACACGTGGTTGTCCCTAGTTGCGGTTCATTTAGGGCATCTCAATTGGGTCTTCAATTTGTAGCAAGCAGGGACAGTAAAGCTGCCACTGGTTGACTTTCCGGTGTCAATGTTGACTTGACAACCTTGGGCACTGGTCACAGAGCCTGGACTCCCTCCCAAGAGATCTGGGATACTCAGCTCACGTTATTTATTTATTTATTTGGTTACGTCGGGTCTTAGTTGCAGCAGGCGGGCTACTTAGTTGAGGCTCTCCGGCTCCTTAGTTGTGGCATGCAAACGCTTAGTTGTGGCATACATGTGGGATCTAGTTCCCGGACCAGGGATTGAACCCGGGCCCCCTGCGTTGGGAGCACAGAGTCTCAACCATTGCACCACCAGGGAAGTCCCCTCAGCTCATGTTTGATGTAGGTGCTGGATGGTAGGACCACACAGATCAGACTCCTGTTCTCAGACAGCTGGCTGCCTCCCATGTGGAATTTGGGGCACCTGGTGTTCCAGCCAGGTAGGAGAGCCATGTGTGTGAGTGGTGAACAGTGAAAGGGGTTTCTCCCCACTCACTCCACAGGGAGAAATGGGCTCGGGGCCCAGACCTCTAGTTTTCTCACTGCTCAGCAATGCTGTGCCTAACCTTAACCCTAAACCACACAGCTGCCAAATATTCATGCTTTCCATTTAGGGGCAAAACTGGGCAGAACCAAATAACATTTTAAAGCCAAGTTACTAGAAATATTTGAGAAAAGGCTGAGTTTATAAACTAAAATTTGGCTCTTAACCTACAATGATTTCATTGCCATGAAACATTGCTGTTAAAGTGCGAAATAATGAACGATGCTCACTCTGCACTGCGACAAATGAGTCTGGGCAGCTCTATCCGGTTCTGAGACGACAATGAGGCTCTCAGAAGGAGCTGATGACACTAAAAGCCACCTTTGACTTATAAGCCAACACTTATAAGAATCACCAAGGAGGGAATTCCCTGGTGATTCCAGTGGTTAGGACTTGGCGCTTTCACTGCTGGGGCCAGAAAAAAAAAAAAAAAAAAAGGAGATTGGGCTTATTGAAAGGGAGCTAGGTTGCCTTAAACATATATGGAGAACCCTGAAAGTGAAACTCTATCTCACATAAAGCCTGTCAGATCAGTAAGAAGAAATGAGATTACTTCTCAAAAATCCTGTGATCTCATCAAATTAGCAGTTTCCACATCTGCACAGGCATAGTCACAGGCAAATCCAAGAGAACCATGAGTCCAGAAGCTGTCACAAGCTTGGTCCCCTCTCAGGACAGGTCTCTGGTTGTGGGGCTCTTTAAGTTGTTTGAAAGCATGGGTCATGGACCTCCTCTTCCAGGAAGTCTTCTCTGAAATCCCCAACGCTATATTTTCCCAGTCATCGTATTTATCTCACAAAACAGTTAAGTTTTGCCCCTCCTGGACTGTGAACTTCTATGATATTCATCTCATACCCAACTGTATCTCCAGCACTTGGCACTGCATATAGCAAACAGCAGGCATTCATAAAGTAACTTGCTCACTTATTCAACAAGTTTCTAAGCACCCACCAGGGGCCAGGCATGGTGCCAGGTACTGGGAATGGAGTGGTGAATAAGACAAAAGTGATCCTTCCCCAAACAAAAATGACAAAGGTAAAACATAGACATGCAAGCATAGTGAGGACATGTTGCATTGAAGAAAAATAGTCAAGGAGAACTTAACACATTCTGGAAGGTCCTGAAAATGTAATGTTTAAACTGACATTTGAAGAATGAGAAGCAATTAGTTGGGGAAGAGACCTCCAGGTGAAAGGAATTGCAAAGGCCTTTGGAATTTGACTCATTTTGGAATTTGGAACTAAGGGAAAGCTAAGGGTAGTTCCCCAGGGACTAGATCATATAAGGCAGGCTGGGAAGGATGAAACTCTTTCTTAAGAGAAACAGGAAATCACTGGAGAGTTTGAGGCAAAAATTTGTGTTTCCATAGCGCTGGGGTGGGGAGGGCAGAGGCAGAGGGAGTTATCAAGACACTCAGGGGTCTCTGTGTGGTCTCAGAGGGCAGAGCAATGGAGAGAATCTAAGGTCCCCTTCCATATATCTTTTATCTTGATGTTTAATTTACATAAAATACACAGGTCTTAAGTGCACAGTTCAAATTTTCACTTACGTACTGTGCCCACCCCCCCAGTCAAGATATAAATACTTCAGCAGGCCCTGCCTCCTCCAAATATAACTACTAATCTCCATCACCAAGGTTAGTTTTGCCTGTTTTTGAGTTTCATGTAAATGTAATCATACAGTATATACTCTTCTGTGTCTGGTTTCTTTCACTTATATGATGTCTGTGAGATTTATTAATGTCGTGTAGAGCAAGTTTTTTTTTTTTTTTACTGTATTCCATTGATAAATATACCACTATTTATTCATTCTACTGTTGTTGGACATTTATTTCCAGGTTTTGGCTATTATGACTTACACTGTGAGCATTCTTACATGTCTTTTGGTGGACATAAGCCAATCACTTCTACTGAGTATGTACCCAACAATGAAACTGCTGGGTCATAAATATACATATTTAGCTTTAGTAGATCCTGCCCATTAGTTTTCCAAAATGGTTATACCGATTTACACTCCTACCATTAAAGTGTGGAACGCTCAGTTCATCCATGTCCTCACCAACACTTCACATTATGGTCTTTTTTTTGGCTGTGCCGCTTGTGGGCTCTTAGTTCCTTAACCAGGGATCGAACCCGTGCCCCCTGCAGTGGAAGCATGGTGTCTTAACCACTGGACCGCCAGGGAAGTCCCAACATCATGGGTCTTTTATGGCATCTCATTGTGGTTTTTTTTTTTTTGGTGGCACCCCTCAGCTTGGGAATATTAGTTCCCCAACTAGGGATGGAACCTGGGCCCCAGCAGTAAAAGTGCAGAGTCCTAACCACTGGACTGCCAGGGAATTCCCTCCTTGTGGTTTTAATTTGCATTTTTTGATGACAAAAAGTATTAAACACCTTTTCCTACGTTTATTAGATATTTATTAGACAGAACTTATTGTCTGTTCAAGATTTTTAAAATTGAATTGTTGGTCCTTTAAAAATACTGACTTGTAATTCTTTATATATTCTGGATTATGAGCCCTTTGATGGCTAATATTCCATAATGCAAGTATCTTCTCCCAGGCTGTGGCTCCCATTTTCACTCTCTTGATATCTTCTGATAAAACAAATTTTTAGTCTTAATGAAGTCCAATTTCTCTTTCATGGTTATCACTTTTTTCATTGTTATCACTTTTTGTGTCTTCTTTGCCTACTCCAAGGCTTTGCATACATGTCCTTATTTTTTCTCAGAAATGTTTTGTAGCTTTGTAGTTTCCAGTGTAGACGTCTTGCACATCTTTCATTAGATTGCTAGATATTTGAGTTTTTGGCGGGGTTCTATTATAAATGGTAATATTTTAACTTTTCATTTTCTAATTACTTGTTGCTTGTGCATAGAAGCAAGCAACTTTTGTAGCTGTTGATAATTCACCTATTAATTGCAGCAGTTTGTAGATAGGTTTGGATTTTATACATACCCCACTGTGTCACGTTAAAAATGATAGTTTTCTTTTTCCCAATCTTTATACCTTTATTTCTTTTTCATTCCTTATTGCACTAGCTAGGACAGCCAATACAATGCTGAATATAAGTGATGCTAATTGAAACCAGTCACAAGAGGAGTGTTCAACATTTCACCATTACGTGTAATGTACATTACATTTTTTGTAAATGTCTTTTATTAGATTAGGAAGTTCTCATCTATTCCCAATTTCCTGAGTTTTTAAAATCTCTTTTTGAAAGGCTGAAGACTGTGTGCACACCCAGTTTGTTGATGGGGTGTGTAGAGAGGATCCAATGTGAAAAGATGTCAGCCTGCTCCATTAGGTGCCCTGGGACTCATGCCAGCAATTTTTGGGATACTGCCAGCCTTTCCACCAACAGTCTCTGTGGCTCATCATTGCCAGGTCATCTGTAGCTGGCTGTTACAGACATTACTTGCACCCACTAGTATTGGTTCTATACTTCCCTGCCTCCTTAAGTGAGAACAAGGGAAGTTTAAGTTGGGATAATGCAAAAATGAGCATGTCTGACAGTTCCTTTCTATTCCTGGGAAAAGAAAAAGCAGCTATCTTCTGACTGTGCTAGGAATAGACACCAGGACAGTGGCCTATCTCCGTTCAATGGAAGTCTGAAGACTGCAGGATTTCCAGATTTAAACCAAGTAGCAGCTGAAAGAAAAAAGTAAGCTGGCTTAGACACTAGGTATGTTTTGAGCATAAGTCATGACCTGGGATGATGAAAGCCGCAGAGAAAATCCATTGACAGTCTGGAAACCAGACATAGAGAGGCATCTGACCAGGAACACATCCAGGGAGAGGAGATAAGAAGTATGGACAGGCTTGGCCTTTCTTGCTTTGTCAAGAAGCCCTTTAGATACTTGCAGAGAATAGGCCTGAGGTTCTGATCATTCACAACTACAGATAAACCCAGTGCCAGGTTACAAGCAGCTCCAAGGCCTAGTCTCTGTGGGAGCTGAGCTGGATCTCCAGCCTGTCTGGAGCAGTAGCAGTGCTGGACACAAATTCACTGCTGCTAAACACCAGCTAGCCACAGAACCAGAGGTGCGCTGCTGCCCTGCTAGCTCACAGCCCTGCGACTTATTTTTACATCTGTGACTCAGAGGTCTAGACCAGGACTAAGGCCTTGGGGAGAGAGAGGCCCTGCTTAGGGGTTGGCTCTTGCGAGCAGCATGGGTCTGGCTGTTTGACACCATGATCACATCCATTTCAGACCGTAGTTGCAGTGATACCATTTCCAGGAGGACACAATCTCTTGAGGCCTCCATATTACATGCCTCCTCTAAGACACGTGATATAACCTGGCAGTCAGATTTGTATTCCCAAAAATTCATTCTGGCTACTGCATAGAAAATGAATTGGAAGAGTGTAGTATGGGTGGAGGGTGACCAACGAAGACGTTATTACAGTAGTACAGGCAAGAGTTGATGGTGCTGGACTTCCCTGGTGGTGCAGTGGTTGAGAGTCCGCCTGCCGATGCAGGGGACACGGGTTTGTGCCCCGGTCCGGGAAGATCCCACATGCCGCGGAGCGGCTGGGCCCGTGAGCCATGGCAGCTGAGCCTGCGCAACGGGAGAGGCCACAACAGTGAGAGGCCCGCACACCGCAAAAAAAAAAAAAAAAAAAAGACAGTAAACCAACTACAAATGTTCACCTTTTCCTTTAAGACTACATTAAATTGTCAGTAAATGACTAAGATGATATTTATAATATAAATAGAATTGGGCAGGGAGGAATCTGTGAGGTATTTTTTCAACCAATTTCTAGACTGATTAGAGCAGATGAAAGAAGTACGGTGACCCGGGGCAGAACAGAGGGTGCTGCCACCTGGACCACACCCGACAGAGGGCAAGCGTGAGAAGGGGGCTTGAAAACAGGAAAACTAATCTCAGGTCTGTCTGCACAACAAGCAGTGAACAATCTTGTTTCTCACTGCAGTTAGAATGACCTATAATTAGACAACACACTCCTGGGAAAAACAAACAAGCACAAGGAAGACTCTTTCCTGCAGGTACAGTGTTTCTGTGGATCTGGAAACATTGGCACCTCTGAACAAGTCCTCAGAGACCTCAAAGATAAAGATCACAACTTACAGCATTTGTCAGATGACAAATCCTGGCCACACCCAGAGCTCCAGGGCAACTCTTCTGCTTCCTTCCAATAAGAGATAACCAAGAATTGTCAGATATTTGAATAAAGTCTACTACAGGAAGTCTACTACCAAGATTAACAACCTTGGTAAAAAAAACTAAGAAACACAAAGCTTCGATTCAACAGCTTTTCTTTTTTTTAACCTTATTTATTAAAAAAATTTTTTCTGGCTGCACTGTGCGGCATGCAGGATCTTAGTTCCCTGACGAGGGATCGAACCCGTGCCCCCTGCAGTGGAAGCGCAGAGTCTTAACCACTGGACCACCAGAGAAGTCCTTCTTAATTGGACAGCTTTAACATTTGAGTAAGAGGGAGATCTAGTGAAAGAACAGGGTGAGTAACATCAAAGAAGTTATCTAAGTAGTAAGAGAAAGAGCTAAAGGAAAGATACGAATCTTTAAGTCAAAAGGGTCTACATGGGAGTTCCCTGGTGGTCCAGTGGTTAGGATTTAGCGATTTCACTGCTGTGGCCCAGGTTCAATTCCTGGTCAGGGAACTCCCACAATCCATGCCGCACCCCCCCCCCCCACAAAAAAGAGGAAAAAACACATCATCTGTCATGGGGAAAAAATCTAATTGGCATCAGACTTGGCACCACTGCATGTAAGATGAACAGTCAGCAATTGAGCTAAGAATGATTTTTATATTTTTAGAAGGTTGTTAAATAAAAAAAAAAAAAAAAGAGGAAGATGTGACAGAGAACTTACTATCTGGCCCTGTATACTTTTTAAGAAAGCTCCCTAAGTAAGAATTCTAACAAGAAAACGGAAAACATGGCATCCAGGAAACTGTGACTCTAACCCAGGAGAGCAATGAAGAGAAATCCCAGGATCCTAAGTTTCCTGAAGATCTCGAAAGCAACATGTTTGTATAACCTTTCGCAGAATGGCGAAAGTTTATAGTACAATAGTCTCTAGGAAAAAAGGAGACTTCATAGACAGAATCAAATGTTAACAGTTTGGAAAAACTTTATTATATGATGAAGGCAACAAATACAAGCAAAAAAGAACATTCAGAAACTCCAGGAAAATCGAAAAGCTGTAGGGAAAATAATGGTCCAGGGAAAAAGTGGTCTAAATGAGATTTGAAAATTGGTGAGCTCAAGAAGAATGGAGTAGATTCCAATTAATAGAGGATATGAGAGAGAGCACAAGAGAACAAATACACACGTGCAAGAGCCAATCAGAAATTCTACAGATGGGCTTCCCTGGTGGTCCAGTGGTTAAGGCTCCACGCTCCCAGTGAAGGGGCATGGGTTTAATCCCCGGTCGGGGAATTAAGATCCCGCATGCCGCTAGGTGCAGTCAAAAGAAAAAGAAAATTCTATGGAAAAATATTGTAAACAAAAACAAAACCAAGATAAAATACAAACTTCAGGATAGTGGTTTCCTTTTGGGTGAAGCAGAAATGGAATAGGGGAGTGGTAATACATAGATACAGGTTGTTGGTAATGCTCTAGTTTTTGGGTTAAGTGACAGGTTCAGTTACTCATATTATGGGTCACACATCCTTTTGCATGTATTAAATGTGAAAAAGGAAAAAGATAAAGGAAAAACAATCTAAAAATTGAAAAAAGGCAAGGTCCAGTCACGAAGCAAATTAAAATGTAGATGATCTTAAGAAACTGATGGAATCCAGAAAAAGACAATCTATTTAATCTTGATCATAGTAATATATATTTTTGAAAGGTACAGTATTTATGGTTCTAGAACTGTAGAGAAGGCACATCACTTGGCTCTGTGCAGAAGAATTCTTATAAAATCATATCAGAATATTATTGGTTTTCAGCTTTTAAAGTCAATCAACATGTGAAAAAAAAGGCAATTTTTGGTGGCAGGAAGAATAAAACATTCTGTAAAAAGGAAACACAGACAGGGTTTGTGCTACTTGGCTCATCCATAAAAAATATTTACTTAGTTGTAATGAGTATTCCTAGCCGCAATTGTTATAGTAAGTATATTAAGAGGATACAGAGCAAGGATGTGTGAATTTCTGTGTGTGTGTATGGGGGGAATTAAGAGAGTAAATCTATATATCAGGAGGTCCGTAGTTGATAAACACATGAAAATAACAAAGTAAAGAACAGTTTACACAGGCTCTTCTTACTGACACATTAACAAAAGGGGGGACGTGGGTATGGTGCACACACATATATACACACACGATCTGGAGAGGAACACTTTCTGGAAGAATACAGATAAACTGTTAATAGTATTTGTCTTTAAGGAAGAGAAGTAGACAAACTCTATACTATTTTGTTTCATTTGTAGTAACTATGCACAGGTATTATTGAATTAAAGAAAAACCTTTTTACCTTAATAAAAAAAAGAGCTCCTGTAAATAACCAAGAACACTAACATCAGAGGAGACAAATAAAGAATATTTATACAAAGTTCACAGAAAAGGAAATATTAATACCAAACTCATTTAACAATGTTCAACTTCCCTCAAAGTGAAATGCGCGGGGTACTGAAATAATACTTTTCGTTCATCAGACTGGCAAACGTACTCAAAAGTTTGCTAATGCTGTACTGGTGACCATATAGGGTAATAAGCACCCTGAAAAACCAGGTGAAGTGTAAATTGCTATAATCTCTATCAAAAGGGACAGAGGAATATTTATTAGAATTATGAAGTTATGTCTCCAGTTATCCAGAATCTCCAGTTATTAGTTTATCTTACAGATACGTTCATCTATTTGTGAAATGACTCATGAAGGGTCATTCCAGCACTGCTTGGACTAGCAAAATTTGGAAACAACCTGGCTCCACGTGAAGAGGGTAACTGTAGGTCTGAGGGACAGTGAGAAAAGGGAAGCAGCTTTTCATTGGAAATCCTATTATTTTTTAACTGTTTGAATGCATACATTAAAGCCTCAGCCAGAGGAACAATCCACTGAGGAGACCAAACCACAAAGGCCTCTGCAGCAGATTCAGTACTGGAAGGCTAGGCTATTATGCTCTAACTATCAGGGAGCAGGGAGAACCACTCCGGGTTACTGCACTGGCTTCCTAACTGGCCTTCCTACTAATTTATTCTCAACACAGCAGCCAGAGATTCTTTTTATTTTTTTAAATTTATTTATTTTAAATCCAAAGATGTGCATTTGGAAGAGATTCACTGACAGTTGTAGCAGAAGTGCCAATTTTTTGTGGGGGCTGCACCTCGAGGATTGCGGGATCTTAGTTCCTCACCCAGGGACTGAACCCAGACCTACAGCAGTGAAAGTGCTGAGACCTAACCATTGGACCACCAGGGAATTCCCCAGAGATGATGATGATTTTTAAAAATATTTATTTATTTATTTTGGCTGCACCAGGTCTTAGTTGCAGCACACAGGATCTTCGTTGCAGCATGCAGACTCTTAGTTGCGGCACGCAGGCTTCTTAGTTGCGGCATGCGGGCTTCTTAGTTGCGGCATGCATGCGGGATCTAGTTCCTCAACCAGAGATCAAACCTGGGCCCCCTGCATTGGGAGTGCGGAGTCTTACCCACCGGACCACCAGGGAAGTCCCAGGGAATCTTTTAAAATGTAAGTCCGATTGTCACTCTTCCATTCAAAACCCTACAATTGCTTCCCATCTCGGAACAAATGACAGTCATTACAGTGGACTCCACTATTCCTTCCCTGTCCAGTCTCCACTGACACTCTAACCTCACATTCTACAAGCCTCTCCTCCCTCACTCCACTCCAGCAATACTAGGTTCACTCCTGCTTCAGGGTCTTTGCAGCTAAAATTTCTTCTGCTTGAACATCCAATCAGCTTCTTGAGTCATTTCTCAAATGTCAGCTTCCTAACCTATTTTAAATTCACGCAGCAATTCACCCTCCAGCCCACACACCCTTTCTTGTCCCCCGCTTCTTGGCTTTTTCTCCATAGAACTTAAGCATCTTTTTTTTGGCCACACTACACAGTTTGCAGGATCCTAGTTCCCCGACCAGGGACTGAACCAGGGCCCCTGCAGTGAAAGCGCAGAGTCCTAACCACTAGACCTTCAGGGAATTCCCTTAAAGCATCTTCTTAACATACTTTATATACATTTTACTCATTTCTCTCCTCCCAGAATACAAGCTCCAAGGTTTATTTTGTTCACTGTTGCTTACCCTGCAAATGAACTATATCTCTTCTACATAAGGGCTCAATAAAGATTTGTTGAATAAATAGTTTCCCCTTTTCCACAGAAAATCAGTAAAACTAAAAACAAAAGACTAGGGGTAGCAAGAGATGATTGATTGCTAGCATGATTGAGGGCTTTCATTATAAGCCTTTGTGAAGCATTTAGATTAGAATACATGCATACACATCTCTTACCAAAATAAACGTTTTAAAAATAAAAGAGGTATTAGATATACTGAGAAAGTAGAACTTGGGACTTCCCAGGGGCTTCCAATGCAAGGGACGCAGGTTTGATCCCTGGTCGGGCAACTAAGCCCGCACGCCGCAACTACTGAGCCCGCGCGCTCTGGAGCCTGTGTGCTACAACTAGGAAGAAGCCTGCGTGCCACAACGAAAGATCCCACGTGCCACAATTAAGACCTGACGCAGGCAAAAATAAAAGTTAAAAAAAAAGAGAAAGAATTGATAGAAGTTGGTAACAGGCATGAAGCTGGTGCAGAACTGAAGATAAATGGAGTGTCAAAGGTGACTTCCACATTTCCAGCACAGTCGGGTTAGTAGATGGTGTTGCTACGTAACTGGATCAAGCACACTGGAAGAAAAGCAGAGGGAAGATCATCACTTCAGTTTGGGGAACATTACATTTGAGAGGCTACTATAAGACCTTCAAGCACAGGTATCGAGAAGTCAGATCCAGGGACTTCCCTGGCGGTCCAGTGGTTAGGACTCAGCGCTTTCACTGCTGTGGCCCCAGGTTCAATCCCTGGTCGGGGAACTAAGATTCCGCAAGCCTTGCGGCTCAGCCAAAGGAAAAGTCAGATCCAGACTCAGAAAAGATCTGTGCTAGATAAGTGAATGTGAGAATAACTCCATGTAGTTAAGGCCAGAGAGAGTATGCAGCTTAAAAAGAGGGGGGAAAAAAAGCAAACTTATCTGGCAGGAGAGATAACAAGAATGTGGGAAACTCCACTGCATAATTTGTGGTAGTGTTGTGTGTGGGGAGCAGCGGGGAGAAGGAAAAAAAGCTAAAGTTGAACCCTGAGGAACATTATTATTTCAAAATGGGGTGACTGACGAATTAGAATTGGGCAGACCGAGGATCTGGCAGCCAGGAAGACAAGAGTATTTTGAGAAGGGAGAGGCAGACTGCATGGAATGCTTCTGTGAAACAAGTAAGAGAGGAAAACTTTGAAAGGCTCACTGGAGATCATTAGTGACCTTACCAAGAACTGTTTTAGCGGTGTATGAAGTAGAACAAGTGGGTTAAGAAGTGAAAGGGAGATCAGGCATCTAGATAGTTCAAGAGCTAAGGAGGAACCGGTAGGATGTAGGATTCTAGGATAATTTTCTTAAAAAAGAAGTCTAACATAATAAATGCTACATAGTTACAATTATAGGCATACTTCGTTTTATTGTGCTTTGCAAATATTGCATTTTTTACAAATGGGAAGTTCTGTGGCAACCCTGCATCAAGCAAGTCTATCGGCACCATTTTCCCAACAGCATTATTTTAAAATAAAGGTACGTACACTGTTTTGTAGGCATAATGCTATTATTGCACATTTAATAGACAAAAGTACAGTGTAAATCTAACTTTACATATACTAGGAAAGAAAAAAATTCGTGTGACTCACTTTGTGATATTTGCTTTACTGGGGTCTCGATCTAAACCCGCAGTATCTCCAAGTTACGCCTGTATATATAAATATATGAATACTAACACATTAATATGCGATATAATATGCTAGCATTATAATTAAATGCGAATGGAAAGGATCCTTTATCAAGGAAGAAGTTGAAGACACAGAGAAAGAGGTAATCCAGTAACGGGAACGGTGGGAACTAGGGAGCCAGAGCACAAGCAGTTTTTTGATACGCGGTATTTTCTGTTTTTAAAGGACAGCCAGGAAAAGGCTGGATGAATATGTTAGAGTGTGCTAAGTGCCTGAGGCAGTTTCCATCCAATGTCTTCTAGTTCTCTTTGAAATGGATAGCAGGGCCATTTGCTGACTAGAGAGAGGTGATTACAGAAAAGTACTAAGTTTTGCTGGCAATGTTGAGGGCCAGGAGAGAGCAGTGATCAGATTTACAGTGGTACTAATGTATTCAATTGTGATTCTCTTCTGCAGGACACAACCCTCTGAGTGAATACTGACCATGTGGGTGGCTGGATGC
This sequence comes from Phocoena phocoena, assembly GCF_963924675.1. Taxonomy (NCBI): domain Eukaryota; kingdom Metazoa; phylum Chordata; class Mammalia; order Artiodactyla; family Phocoenidae; genus Phocoena; species Phocoena phocoena. The sequence goes on from NC_089238.1 coordinate 16,802,153, forward strand.
TTTCAGGGTTGAAGTTTCTCTAAACAAGAGCACAAAAAGCTCAAAAGAGTTGCAAGGGAGTTTAAGGTTATTTGTAAGATAATGATAGTTCAAGGAGTCTAGGCTGGTTGGAGATGGTGGTAGGGAAAGTAGAAGATGGAAGCTAACGAATCCAAAGTAGAAAGATTCCTGACCTGGGGGTCAGCACCAAGCTAAAAGCAGTTACTGAGCAAAGGAGTGGTTAGGTCACTCTATGTGTGTAGGTACTTATTATTTCTTGAGCAAGCCAGTTGGAAGATCAAAGCGTAGGGTGTCTAAATCCATGATTCAGAGATGATGCAGTTGAGGTTGATAGACAAGGTCCAGGTGTGTCTACAGGTTTGGGTGGGAGGAGGTGAGAAGAAAAGGTCACAGGGAAAGGAACAGGGGCCAGGGTGTAGGATGGGTCCAGGAAAGTTAACACAGCAGGCCTGACTCCTATCCTTTATAAAGACTGCTTACAAGTTTGGCCCTTGGCTGACATCTGGGAACTAGGATTTGAGGAGGGTTTCCATCATTCCCAGAACTGATAAGAGTGGCTCACTGTGCCTAAACTGTACAGTCAATGATGTGTATTTGTGCTTTACTTCTGGGAGTCTGGGATTTTAGTATGTGCCACGCAGAAGATGCCTGAATAACCAGACCCCGATCAAAACCCTGGGCCCTCAGCTGCTGGTGAGCTTCCCTGGGAGACAACATTCCACACATGTTGGAACAATTCTTTGCTGGGGGAACGAAGGACATACTCTGTGACACCACTTTCAAAGTCCCCTCTGAAAGTCTGAGCCTGGTTCACTCTAGACTTCGCCCATACACCCTTTCCTTTGCTCAATTTTGCTTTGCATCTTTGTGCTGTAAGAATCATCGCCATCAGTGTGATTATCTTCGGGACTCCCAACACAGATGGGTAAGCCACACAGATGAAGTCATATGGAAGGATGGAGGTACAGAGGAAGAGAAAGGCAGGAATAATTGTTTTAAGATGGGAGTAATCAGGTAACCAGGAGAGTGAGAGGATCACATAAGCCTGAATGGAGTTAAGTGGGGGTTTTACCAGAAAGGGAGGGAGCAAGGACACCAAGTCTACATCCTGAACATAGTTTGCAGGGCAAGAAATACTCCAGTGCTGCCCCTGGGAAGGGTGGTGGGTGGAGCAGCGTCCTTCGGGAAAAGGCTAGGCCCACAGAGGAGGATTAACCCTGCATCTGCTCTAATACACACACCTATGTCTACATCTACAGCACACCATGGTTTGCTGGTACTTTTTGCTTCGTTACAAATTCCTTGCAGCAGCACGCCAGTGTGGAACAGCTCCATAGCCGGGCACTACTATCTTTCACAATATTCAAAGTCCGCGTTCCTCTTACCCACTCTAACTTCAGCTTCTCTTGTGGAGGAAAAAACTGTGCCAGCATTTTTTTAACAGCCAAAAGCTAGAAATGATGCAAATGCGGTTATCAACAGCAGAATGGATAAATCATGGTCTGTTAACACAGTGGAATACTATACTGCAACGAAAACGAACGGTCTGCAGCCAAATGCAACAATATGGATGAATCTCACAAACACAAGGTTGAGCAGAGAAGCTAAGTACAAAAGCATATATGCTGTTTAATTCCATTTATGTAAAGAACACACACAAGCAAAAGCAATCTAAGCTGTTAGAAGTCAGGATAGTGGTTACCCTTGAGGGGGTGGGGGCTACCGGGAGTTTTTTTTTTTTTTTGCGGTACGCGGGTCTCTCAACTGTTGTGGCCTCTCCCGTTGCGGAGCACAGGCTCCGGATGCACAGGCTCGGCGGCCATGGCGCACAGGCTCGGCGGCCATGGCTCACGGGCCCAGCCACTCTGCGGCATGTGGGATCCTCCCGGACCGGGGCACGAACCCGTGTCCCCTGCATCGGCAGGCGGACTCTCAACCACTGCGCCACCAGGGAAGCCCCTGGAAGGGAGTTTTAAGGGGGCTTCTGGGTACTGTTTACATAAGTAATCATGACATGTGTGCTTTTCTGTGTGCATAATCATACTTTAAAACAAAACAGTGCTACTCAATACACGAAGTGAAAAAAGCAAGCTTCACAATAGTACGTATACTATGAATCTATTTTTGCTGAAAAGCACATGCCGGTACAGAACAATGCCAGGTTGAATATATAGCCAAATAGTGTTACCAATGGTTAGCCCTGAATGGTGGGATGGTAGATTTTCTTTCTTCTTTTATTTATCTATTTTTAAAAACCATCTTCCATACTGCCCATATCCTTTTTACAGTGTATTACTTATACAAAAATGAAACTATACCTCATTCCTCTGTAAACTGAAATCTGCAAAGCTCCAAAACCCATTCTGGTACAAAAGAAATGCTATTAAACACTGGGGAATGGAGTAAGGGATAACTGTCACCCAACTAACCCAGTAAAAGAAATTTACAAAACAATTTCAGCACAAGCAAAATCCTGAACTGCAATGTTGGGATTTGCATTCTCATCAACAATCCTGTGTGAGGCCAGCACCCGAGGATTATAAGGATTAAGTGAGTACCAGGATAACAGAAGCACACTCCAGACATCTAGTAAACATGTTCCTGTTCTCTGTGCTGGGATGACTGTAAACCATTCACTGGAATTCATTACAATCTCGTCTTGGCCCGGGCTTCTCACACTTCCTCAAACTGGCATTCTTGGCTCTCTGCTCTTCCACTCCCAGGCTGCTCTTCAAGTTTAGAGGCAAAGGCAAGACTTTCTGGGCCATGAGCTCCTTGCTGGCCGCTCTCAGTTGTTTCTGTGCACCTAAACTATGAGTCACTCTATGAAAGCCTTATTATTAAACTGAAATATGCTTTGGCCTCACAGAGCTGCTTTGTTTCTTTATAAACCACAATACAGACACCAGTGCATTTTAAAGCATTTCCCTAAAAATCAACATTCATTATGAACTAGAGTCAGATTCAGGTTGATTTTGATATGTTTAGGAGCTAAACGTGAAAACACTTTTATCAGTCAGCCAAGTCTGTTAAAACACGAACCGAACTGGAATTTAAAGAACACCCATATAACGGGCACAGCTTGGCACCATCACTGAGAACAGAAACCACATTAGATTCATAGTCTCATCATGTGCTCTTGGAGCCAGATTTCAAACTGTCTCAAAAACCACAAGCTCGCTTTTACTAACTGTGGCTTTGAAAAACAGGATAAAAACTTCTGCGTCACTCCTCCTCAGGAGGTTGGTTTGACCCCCACAACAGCAGGGCCGGGGGCCTGCGTCTTCAGCTTCCCAGTGTACACGCTAGCTGGCCGAAAGACTGCTGCTGGCCTCCAGGGCTCTGCTGCTCAAAGCTATACTCTCCCTACTTCCCTCACCTGACTAGCTCCTATGCCAAGAAGTTGTCCCAGTGTCTCTATACTGGGAGAAGCAAAGGCAGCCTGCTCTGAGCAAATCCCCATTAAGCACACCCAGATTCAGAGATTAACGGTGCTACTTTACTTCCTTAAGTTTGATTCCGATTGTACTCATACTTGTCATCTTTTAAAATCACAGTCAGGGCTTCCCTGGTGGTGCAGTGGTTGAGAGTCCGCCTGCCGATGCAGGGGATATGGGTTCATGCCCCGGTCCGGGAAGATCCCACATGCCGCGGAGCGGCTAGGCCCATGAGCCATGGCCACTGAGCCTGTGCGTCCGGAGCCTGTGCTCCGCAACGGGAGAGGCCACAACAGTGAGAGGCCCACGTACCACAAAAAAAAAAAAAAAAAAAAAAAGAAAATCACAGTCAAAGGAGGTAAACTAAGCAAACTGGTTGACATCTGAGCTCCTCTAAGAGCTTACTTGCCTTCATTACTTTATTCAGTGACACTCTCCCCACTGTCACTACTTAAACCAGCTTTTAGTCTCTGAACTAATAGGGCAGGGGGATCCTGTAACAATGAATCCAGACACGATCAGATGTGAGCTATTACCACAGGGCTGTGCAGAAAGAGCACCTTTTCTTTCAGACTGACAACCCATGGAGACAGGGACAAAAACTACGTAAAACTGAGACACAGAAACAACACACACTCATTTCCTACATGCTAGGAACGGAGCCTCGGTACTCAAAGCAGCCAAACCCTAGAGGAAACAAGTCTCAATTTTCCTGTTTCCCCTTAGATTCTATCCTGCAGAAATGCACCCCTGCTCCATTTAGTTCTTTCCCACTCTTCGTGCTAGAGTCACAACTTAGATATACTGAATTTGGAAGGACAGAGAAATGATAAAATAGTTCTACATGGAAACATCCAAGACCCTTACAAGGAGGGGGGGCTAGATTAGATGAGTCAGCTGTGATGTTTTAAAACTGGCTTTCTAAACCTGGCTGATCAGAACTACAGGTGGGACTTAGGCAGATTCCCAGGTTTCACTGCAGAACTTCAGAATCAGACTCTCCAAGTGTAGGGCATGGGAATTTGTACTTTAAAAAATGCTCCTCAGGTGCTTCTGGTATGAGAGTTATGAACTACTGACAGAGAACAGGATGAAATGGTAATTCCTATGTGATGATAAATGAGTTTCCAAAATGTTGACAGTACTCCTGCAAGTAAGGTCCTTTTCCTTTACCATGTAAAGATACTTTAGTAAAGTTTTATTAAAAATTTTTGGGGAAAAATTAATTCCCCACTCATTGTCTTTCCATGTAGAGGGACTTTAGTCAGTATTTCTCAAAGTGGAAGGGTCACTGCTGCACTTGGGCTGGATAATCAATTATGGCACTGTCTAGCATAGTACAGAACATTTACCATCCTGGCCCTTACTATTAAAGGCCAGTGGTGGTCCCCGAGTCACTGTGATAACCAAAACACCTGCTTTCTCACTCCTAAATGCTCCCTGGACGGCAGTTCACCCCTGATTAAGATCCACTGAGCTGAATTAACATTCCTGACCACTCTCCCTACCCCTCACATTAAGTCGTGCTTTTGGAAGGAGAAATGGTCTATCCAAAGACAAGTTTCAGCGGAATCAGCCCTTCCCTTTTTTGCCTTTTGCATGTGCTTGCCCACAGAGGGTGCATTCTAGCCTAAGGTTTCCAGCTTGGCCTGTGCCTGGTTGGCTTAGTCTCCTCATGTCATGGATTGTAACTCAGGAGCTGTCTGTAGTCTAGGAGGGGGAGAAAGGGCTTCCAGCTTTAAACACAACACTGTATAAATCCTAGGAAAACAGAAATTAATTTAGCTATTTTAGGGAATATAAACATGACCATAATTCCATTCTTACATGTTAAAGATGCCCTTCACTATACTTCTTTCTACTGTAAGAAAATATTAGCGTTTAAAGAGAAAGAACTTTGACGAACATTTTTTATTGAACAGTTTTATTCTGTCTTAGAATAAAAACCTTTTTAATATTGTAAGGTGCACTGCAGGTATGTCACGCTGCCGGTTATTACTGGGGTACCAAATGCCCTAGTCAATGATGCAGAGGGCTTGGAAAATGCATGAATTCATATTTTCAGAGCGTGTAGAACTGTTATTTACAGTTTTTTTTTGTTTTTGTTTTTTTCAAATCAGCCCCAGGACATCTCTAATAGTCTACACAGGTACTGCCATAGCACTTGCTTTGATGTTCAGAATGCCTCAGAAATGTGTTCAATGCCATGATTTATGGGTCCTCCAAAAGATTTTGTTGTTAACATGCGAGCAAACAGTATTAAACAATATTATCTAAACTATGGCTGCCAAGTACTGGACCTTAATAATGAAACCAAATTACAAAACATTTTCTTCTGGAGCTACACAAAAGATATAAAATTAAAATTTAAACTATCAACCACTTTTATATACTCCAATTCTCCTACAGTGCAATTTTCCATATCTTTATCACTACTGAATATTTTAAGGAGAAAGTTAACAAAAATCAAAATAGATAAAAATATTTAATCTTTGGATCCCTTTATTCCATGGCCTTCATAAAAACACAAAGTGGCCAGATTTTTTTTCCCACTATAGCTTAAAATGTCAAAAAGATTTACTAATAATTTTAGCAATTAACTCTATACTGAGTCATTTGTGGGTCACAGGTCTAAGGACCAGTGTTTTGATATCTTATAGGTTGCCAAAATAATTTCTAACACTCTGAATCATCTTGAAATATAATGGAAAGAGTCAAGGTATCACAACAAAACTCCAGGCATATCAGGAAGAACAGGTTAATTGACACCTAGTTTTATTGTCTTAAAAAAGGGGGGGGGTTACTTATTTGAAAATACAGCTAAGTACATTCTTATCTATGATTATTTACATTTGTATACTGAAAATATCTATTATGTGGATAAATCCTGTGATATGCCATTTGCTACAAAATAAAGTTCTTACAATGAGCATAAGTAATTTACCCTTTTTAGATAATGAAAGAATGTATCAAATCTTCATTTACGTTCCAAACATTTAAAAAAAAAATCAAAATAAACAATCTTAAGCCTGAAAAGCTATGAAAAAAAGACCCACCCATACTTCTGCTCCTCAGCACATCAACTTCTGCAAGGACACAGTATGTTTGCTGACTTTAAAATGTTTATTCTTTAAAAAATTAGTTGCTTTTTATACAGCTATACAAAGTTCTTAATGTTTCTTTGGCAATGGAATATAATGGAATTTTACAACTATATAAAAAAGTTACCTTTGCCTAAGAAACAGTATTTACTGTGTGTACATAGTTGACTGACAAAATTCTCTACCATCCAGCACCCTAATTAATTGACGAAATAAGCTACCTCAGAAGGGTTATTACAGGATTTCCAAAAAAAGAAAGAAAGAAAGAAAGAAAAAGAAAGATATAGACAGACACACAGACACATAGACACACAGACCCTTCCTTCTGTGGCTCAAAACAGTATCACGGCCCTATCTGCAGGCAACTCACAATAACTGCCAAATACAATTTAGTGATAAGAAAAATCCTTTCAGTGATGAAAAAATACTTATAAGTTCCACTGGAGTACTGCTTTAGTTTAACTATACATAAGAAATTACTTAACCTTCTGCTATTCCAAATATATTTAATGCTCATTTATTAAGATGAGCCTTCCCTCCCACCCCCAAAATGAACTGTATTGTATCTTTGAAATTAAGCAGAAAAACAAACAAACAAACAAACAAAAACCCAGTGCTGGTGACAAATATACAGCAAATTCACTTTTTCATTCTTCTCAAAGACTGAAACCAATTCTCAGGACCACGAAGAGCTAAAAATCCATCTATTTTCAAAGACTTGTTTGCAGACTATGCAGCAACTTTGTTGTCTTTCTAAAAAGGAAAAAAAAAATTAGCTCATGTTTCAAACTATTGGGGTTTATTAATAAGTATTTCTTTTAAATCTGCTTTATTTTAAGTATATTTTTCATAACCTTTAAATATATCCTCCTCTTACTTTCACATATAAACTCGTTTCACTGATTTCCAGGAAACACTTTTTATAACTTACACACCCAGCAGTAGCTCATTATCTGTTAAGTGTATTTTCCAGTTAGTAGAGGTTAAAGCAGTGGTGCTGTGGGCTTGTCCTAGCAAGAAGGCCCCCTACGAAGATATAGGCACACCCTACTACCTTTGGTGCCGTCCTAATAATTAAAAAAAAAATTAAGCCTTCATCATAGTAGTCAAACTCATCAAATACAACTGACAACATTTTGTGGAAGAAGATAAATAAAATTCCCGAGTCTTTGATATCTTTACTAAGCAATAAAATATCCAGGTGGTAAAATAACATTTCTCTTCTCCACAGTTTCATGTCAGGAGAAAGCAAGGATTTGGAAATTCATTTTAAAAGGACAACTTTTAAATCTGAAATAAGTTCTGAAAATCAGAGCGCTGCCTGGGAAATGTTTTTAAAAGCAACCAGGGAGAAAGCAATAAAAATCTCAAGGAGCCTCTAGCTTTCCAGTGAGATTAATCCTAAACCAAATGCCTGTACACAGAGCCAAGGGCTTCTCTTTTCCTCAGGACTAGTTGCTACCAGCTAGCTGCTACTAGTTGCTACCTGATTTTTACTGCTGATTCTCACCCTGACTGTTAGAAATACACACTGCCTACGTTAAAAACTTAATTTTATCTGTGTATACAACACCAAACCATTTGTACAATGTTATTAAATTAGAATACAAACGGCATGGTGTAAGTTGATACAGAAAGAAATAAGCTGAAGATGATCCTGATGTCTGTCCCCCACCAGTGCCAACCTTCACATGCCCTGTGTTTTTTTTTTACCTTTCAGAAAGCTGTATGATCAATCCAGACCTTTTAGGGTTCAAAAGCTGTGATTTTCTGAAAGGTAAAAAAAGAAAGCGAGATAGAAAGGGAAAGAGGGAGGGAAAGGGGAGAAGGAAACAGAGAAGTAGCAGGAAGGAAAGGAGAAAATAAAAGGGGAAAGGGAGAGAGTACCATGCTGAGTCATTTCAGATACCTTGTTGTCTCTGGACCCTCTCTGAATAAACACAGACTCAAATGAAAGGCAACCTGTCTCACCCACCATGGCAGCTTAACCTCCTTAGCAGCAGCGTATAAAATAGGAGTGGGCCACTCTCTCATTAGCCCCAGCCTGATCTCCCAGCCCCCAAAAAAGAAAGAAAAGAAAAAGCACCATAGGACCAAACTCACCACAAGTTTATGTTTCTAACATTATCCTAAGGAAAACTCAGAAGCCGAAGACTAAATTTTGGCTAAGCTTATACCTAGATCAAGAGAGTTAACTCCTCTGGGTCCTTGGTTTCCTAACTATCTATTGAAGTAGGGTGGGAGAGAAGTTCTAGTTTGACTGATACTTCTAAGGAGTTCTAAAAAAAAATATATGATCCTATCTTTACCCATGTTTTCATTAAACAACCAGATCTGCTTATAATGTTCATGTCAGTGGAGCATAAAGAACAAAGCTAACCCATTACATGAAGGCTGCTGCAAATGCCACTGTACTTCATCTCTGAGAAGTATTAGATGCTTCAGAAACAAGTATAATCTTAGAAGGTAAATTTCCTTTATGTAATAGTGGTCAATCACTACTTCCACCTTTAAAGGTGCCAGATGCTATGATTTAGAAGGAACAGGCTGCTGAGAAGGTCTGGGATCTAGTGGCAGACAGAAGGATCATGCAACTTTGGAATGGACAAGCAATGGCTAGCCATACTGATGGACCTTCAGCCTCACTGAAGTAACTTATTCCTAATCAACATGCTAAGTACTTACTTCAAGCCCACTATGGCTCCATGCTGAGATAGGTGTTCTGGTGGAAAGAAAAGTAAAATACATATTCACTAATGCCAAGAGGCTCCCACCTAGTTAGCAATGCAGAACAAAACAAAACACATGAAATAGGGAATATAAGTATATGTAAAATGTGTGGTGATGAGAGCAGATACCACAGGAGGTCAGAAAAGGAAGAAATCAGTGGAGGAAGGAAGAGAAGTTTCTAAGGATAGAGCAAACCTTAGGCAAGACTGAAAGGAAGCCCCTGTCTTTCAGCTGGGTCTGTCTTCCCACTGGACCATAAACATCAAGAAGGCTGGGACTGCATGTGTTTTGTTACCACCAATGTCCAGCATAGAGCTTGGCATATACGAAGAATTCAATATATTTGGTCAATGAATGAAGTCAGAGTTGGAATCAAGCAGTGTGTATAAGAGATGACCATGAGTCAACTGCTTGAATCGGACAGGTTAAAGGGTAATAATAAATGGGGCTGGATATATCCAGTGGGACCCTTACAGAGTAAAACGAGCAGGCAGTGCAATGTCACATTAGAACCTTCTAGCCATCAGCCTGAGGTCTAGTGAATCTACCACTCCTTGAAACACCCAAGCAGAGGTTGAACTATCTGTCAGGGATACATTAGTGCGGATAAAGACTCATGCAGACAACCTCTACAATGCATTCTAATTCTACAATATATATGATAGGAGTTTTAACTAAAGGCTCAAAATGGCTGAACAGTGAGACACGGCCTGAAAACGAAGGTTTGCGTTAATAAGTGCATATTCTATGCACACAGTGGTTATTCAAAGGTTTACTGATGACTGCTCAGATAAAGGGAATTAATGATCCAGTCTTACACAACATGACAGCTAACTTTTTCAAATATATGAAAAATCATTATGAAGAAGAGTATATATTCTGTGTATAGACAAGGGTAGAGTTAAACTAATAAGTTTAGAAGGTAGAGGGAAAAAGATTTTGTTCAAATTATGTGTGTGTCTGTGAAATCCTAATAATTAGAGCACACCTGGGGTGGGATGGATGCTCTTAGAAAGTGTAATAAGTTCCCAGCCCTCATAAAGGATACCAACAGAAGAGGTTTTTGGTTTGGCCAGGAGGTCACAACTCTCAGATGCTTTCCAACTCTGAGACTTTAATGGTGTGTCTGAAATAAAACTGTGCAAAACTGAGAGCCAGAAAGGTTTAACAACTCAACTGAGGTCATACTAGCAAAAATTACTAAAATTCTCATCAGGATCAAGGTCTAATTTAAACGTACTTTTTCTCAAACCAAGCTGACTCAATGTGGTCTTCAACAGGAGTTGCCATAGGTTCTTCAACAGGTAGCTGATATGCCTGAAGTGAGGTAAAGAGAAACTGAAGGTCTAAACACCAATCAGTGGGTTATTATGGTAGTTGGCAGAAACGCCTCAAAGGAATGAATGTGGTGATGTGGAAATGGCCCATGATCATGGATACCTCCACAGCCTGGTAGACAAAAGAATACCAAACTGAGATGATGGGAAAGTGAGAAGATGATGAGGACATTCTGAGGAAGGTTAAGTTTAAGTTAATCACAGGACACAATGCAAGTAAATATAGAAAAATGTAAGTGAAAGCATACAAGGTCCAAGTTGAAAAACTGATTAGAAGCTATGAATAGACAAGCTCAGAAAGGGGAGGGGGAAATTGCTGCAGGAGAGGAGAGAGGGAAAGCTCGAGCCTATGCTAAAGTGCAAACATGAACACAATGGAGCAAACTGAACATTGCAGGCAGAAGGAATGGGTAAAAATGTCATGAGATAGGAATAAGCTTGGCACTAAACAAGAGCAAGAAGACCCACATATGTGTAGCAGAATGAATGAAGAAAAGGGCAGTCCCACTGGCAACAAGATCTAGAGCAAGTACTAGACCTCTCATCTGGAGAAACAGGCAGATCATGAAGCACCTTACAGGCTGTGTTAAGGAACATACGTTATTTTTATAAAGAGAGAAATATCAAAAAGTGTTAAAAAAAACAAAAAGCAGGAAGAAAGACTCCACGTTGGGTGGGCAGTTATCAGTGTCAAATATTGCAGAGTAGTTAAGGGCAAATATTTGTGAAAAGGCTACTGAATTCTATAAGCAAAGGTCACTGGCAACCTCAAGAGGAGTAATAGTGGCAAGGAAGAGGAGTTCTGTAGTTCCTAAGACACAGTCCCCTAGCTGAAATGGCCATTTTGCAAGTTAGAAGTGCTGAAGCTACATCAGGCTGCATCTACCATGGCTGGGTATCCTGAGCTAACGACTTGAGGCTAATTTTCAGCAGCCTTGGCTGTGATGACACAATACTAAAGGCATCAAAATTAACAGAACAGATCCAAAAGCCACTAACAATGACCCTTCAAAAGGGATCTCAACAATGACCAGTTTTAAATATTGAATAATGAAATTCCTGCTAGTAGGTCTTTTTGTTTCTTTTCCTTTTCTTTTTTTTTTTAAATTTTTTTTTTAAAATTTATTTTTGGCTGCTTTGGGTCTCCGTTGCTGTGCGCAGGCTTTCTCTAGTTGCAGTGAGCGGGGTCTACTCTTTATTGCAGTGCATGGGTTTCTCACTGCGGTGGCTTCTCTTGCTGCAGAGCAGGGCTCTAGGGTGTGCGGGCTTCAGTAGTTGTGGTATGCAGGCTCAGTAGTTGTGGGGCACGGGCTTAGTTGCTCCGCAGCATGTGGGATCTTCCCAGACCAGGGCTCGAACCCATGTCCCCTGTGCTGGCAGGCGGATTCTTAACCACTGCACCACCAGGGAAGTCCCGGTCTTTTTGTCTCTAGCTGCCCTATGTAATTCCTAGTAGACTTCTTTATGATAGGATTTTGATCGTTTCTTTGATTATATACTTTCCTCTCCACTATCCCTAAAATCGATGACTAGGATAGTAACACTGACTTAAAGACCCCTTTAAATATGTTCTTCCTAGATTCTCTTGGTATTGAAGCATACTTTGTAATATGAAATAAAGGTGATACAATATGGCTCTTTTCTGTACCATATAATATCTTTTAGTGAGCCCCTGTGCCTCCAACAACAACAACAAAATTTTTTTAAGGAAAAGAAATTAATCCTAAGTCAGTCTCTTAACAGGTTTTTGGAAGAAATTTTACCAGTCCATTAAATCTGAAACCATGGCTTTATAACAGAAAGATAAAAAAGAATATCACATTTCTATCTCTTTACTTCCTCCAACTGAAAAGAAAATAGTTAAAAAAGAATTAGATTCATTAACCAAGAAGTTACTGCTCCTTAAAATTATATAAATATCCTAATCAGGTACATCCTCCACTGAAAAGTCAAATGGAAGTTATACAAATGCCCTAAAAATATTCACCTCTAATAGATAAGAGTTTAAAACATTTTGAATTTCATACAACTGCAAGCCAACCCCAAAGCACATAATAATACTTACCCTATATTCGAAATCTGCAAACTCCCTGCCCCCACGACCTCCTCTGAATCCACCACGAAATCCTCGAGGAGTGGCAAAGTTACCACCTCGGCCGCTACCACGTCCTCGGCCACCACGGAAACCAAGACCTCCCCTGCCTCTGTACCCTCCACGGCCACGGTTTGGACGAAGTGGGATTCCAAATGTTTCTGCATTTAATCTTCTTTCTTCAGCCCAGGTTGGTCTCCGTTCTCTATTATGAGAACAAATAATCTTTAGTGTATCAAGTTTTAAAGAACATTTTCCAGCAAAACTATGCAGCACTGATTCCCAAATTAAGGCTAAGTAATTCCTAAGAATCAAAAATAAGCACCTTATCTAAGTCATCACAAGCTGTCCATGGCAATATGTTCCTATAATTCATGTGAAAATATGACTGGTATTAAGCTTCTTGCAAATGCAGTTGATAATACAAAGAAACTGACAACAGCCCCAATAAATGGGATTGGCAATTCACTCTACCCTCCAATCAGCCCCAAAGGAAGAAAGGGCAAAGCCAGGAAAGGAAACCTTGTCTCAGGATGTGAAGAGATGGAGGATAGATCCCTGAGTTCCTAGTACGCTCCTGGCCCAACCTCTGAACCTGACGCCTGAAGCGTCTGAATTGCTGCTGCTGGCCCACAGCCCAGATAATCAGAGGATTCAGAATCATCCCCATCCACGTTTAAAGTGAAGTAGAAAACTGCCACCAGGTGGCACCAAACTGCAGCCTGGAGGACAATTAGGATCAGGCAGCAGAAACCCTGGAACTCTTAGTTTGTTATGTTGGATCCTTTAATTAACCAGTTTTCTGGATCCACATTTACTGCAATATAGCAGAGCTTTACTGTATCAGCAAACTTCATCTGAACTACATTGTAGAGGGGTAAAGTAAAAGGTGTTTAGGTGTTAGATGAATGCCTCTATTTTTATTTACTAATTTTCAAATGTGAATGCATCCCCAAACAAAAGTATATGATTATTTATTTTTCTCAAAGAGCAATATCATTTAAAATTTTAGTATAGATTATCTTCTTTTAGCAAAATAAACATTAAACAATTGTAGTCATTAGATTTTTTTTTTTTTTTTGCCACACATTGCAGCATACGGGATCTTGGTTCCCCGACCAGGGATTGAACCCGTGGCCCCCCCACCCAGGGATTGAACCCGTGCATTGGAAGTGCGGATTTTTAACCACTGGACTGCCAGGGCAGTCCCTAGATATTTTTAAGTATTCATTAAACTTTGTGAATTTATAAGAATTCATTTCACACTTCAACCTCCTAAGAGCATAAGAGCAGCTTAAAAGACTACCTGTTATCATCACAAGAAATATTATCAAAGAAAGATTTAGTTTTGTCATAATAGCAGTTAGGTCCAAGTGGATCTTCTTCATCTGCATTTCCTTCACTGTTTTGGGTATCAACTCCTGAGTCTCCTTTATCTTCACCATTTACAGGCTTCTCCTGTTTCTCAAGTTTATCTTCTAATGAAAAACAAGCACATACCATAAAAGTCAAGACTTGTACTAAACATCCATAATTCACAAGTCAAATAAGAGTATTTTTTGAATAGAAAAATAAAAACTCACCTTTCAATTTAAGTTTATTATGAAACTCTCTGTCGATTTCCTCCTTGTTAAATTGTGCATTTGCACTTTCAAAGTCAAAGTCTTTCTCAAATTTCATTGGACCATCTCGTCGAATACCAAATCTTCCCCTGCCACCTCGATGACCCCCACGCCCTCTCCTTGGAGCTGAAGGAGCACCTGGAACTATATTAATAAAGAAAGAACAAGCTGGTTTAGAGCAGAAGCTATTATTGTGGTCTTTATGGTCAACAAGAGAAATGCTTACAAGTCTCTATACACATGACGATATTTGTATTTTTTAATATAAAAAAGATGAAGTTTCACAAACATTTAATACATAATAGACTGAGAAGAGCACATATAAAATTTATAAACATGAAATTTATAAATGGCACACGTGAAATTTATATCTATGGGGTTTACACTCATACATGCTACTGATACAGTATACAACCAAACAATTTGGGAGACTTCTGTACTAAATTACTTTGTTCTTCTTATATCCCTAATACCTACAAAATGTCAAATATATATTGGGTTCTCAAAATTCAGGAAGACTTTTATGGAAAGGATCATAGAAATCAAGATTTATAGTGAGAAAAATAGATGAACATTTAGCAGCACAAATTGCAAGATAACACAAAAGACAAGAAGTACATGGTCTCGGATTTCCCTGGTGGCGCAGTGGTTAAGAATCTGCCTGCCAATGCAGGGGACGCGGGTTCTATCCCTGGTCCGGGAAGATCCCACATGCCGCAGAGAACCAAGCCTGTGAGCCACAACTACTGAGCCTGTGCTCTAGAGCCAACGAGCCACAATTACTGAGCCCGTGTGCCACAACTACTGAAGCCCACGCGCCTCGAGCCCGTGCTCCACAACAAGAGAAGCCACTGCAATAAGAAACCCGTGAACAGCAATGAAGAGCAGCCCCCACTCACTGCAACTAGAGAAAGCCCGCGTGCAGCAATGAAGACCCAACGCAGCCAAAAATAAATAAATAAATTTATATTTTTTTAAAAAAAGAAAAGACGTACATGGTCTCAACCACTCCAACCACTTCCTGCTTCACCTTTACTGTCTCCCTCTAAATGGCTCCATATTTTTCAAGTCTTCCTGTATCTATTTTTCTCTACAATTTAATACAATAACAAGATTTATGAGGTATGATAAAGCAATACCAAAGTAGCATAAATTATAGTGAAAACTTGAGAACCCAAATATCCAACACAAGAAGAACAGTTAAGAAGAAAAAAATTAAAAGAGAAACATGGAATAGTATTTGATGTTGGTTAACAGAAAAATATAGAGCACAAAGCACTATGAATTCAATGATTATAATTATGTGAAATGTTTAACACATACTGATAAAGATCAGAAGCGACTACAGAGTAATAGACAGGTTTGTGCTCACTGTTCACTAAAATTTGGCAAATTGTCTAAGTTTGAGAAAACAAACCTCAAAAACCCACAGCAGTATATCCAGACACTTAAATCTAGACAAGCAGGATGTTTAAATATTCAGCTCTACTACTGAAAATGTCTTGGCCAAAAGCCAGAAATTACAGCACAGTATTTCTGTCTTAAATTTTGAAGGGCAGTGAGAGATACTTTTATTTATTGCTTTACATGATTTATATTTTATTTTTTAAATTGAAGTATAGTTGATTTACAATGTTGTATTAGTTTCTGGTATACAGCAAAGTGAATCAGATAGACACACACACACACACACACACACCACACACATATACACATATTCTTTTTATATTAAAATATGCAGTGCTTCATGAATTTGCATGTTATCCTTGTGCAGGAGCCATGCTAACCTTCTCCGTATCGTTCCAATTTTAGTATATGTGCTGCCAAAGTGTGCACTACTTTACACGATTTTTGAATGATGGAAGCATGGCAATTATTTTACCTTGAGAAGAGAGGGATTCTTTTTCCAAATTAAAAAAAGTGAAACATAGTAAACCAAACCAAAACCTCTGTAATTCTATGGCACACAGCACAAATAAAATACATATAGGGACTTCCCTGGCGGTCCAGTGGTTAAGACTTTGCCTTCCAGTGCAGGGGGTTCGGGTTCAATCCCTGGTTGGGGAGCTAAGATCCCACATGCCTCATAGCCAAAAAAACCAAGACATAACTCAGAAGCAATACTGTAACAAATTCAATAAAGGCTTAAAAAAAAAATGGTCCACATCAAAAAACAACAAATAAAAACATAAACATATAAAAATGTACAGAAGAAATAGTGTTTATACATTTAAAATTGTATCTAGCTTTCTAAAATTAAGTGAAAGAGCATCTTCCAATTATTATGTAATTAAAGAGATCACACACTGCTTTTATTTTTTAATTTGGAAGAGTTTATAATTATAATTTATTCTCTGCTAATAAATTTGAGAAGAATAAAATGGATGGATTTGGGGTAAATGTCATAGATTACAAAACAGGTAAAGAAAGTATACAATCATATTAAATCAATAATAATGAAAGAAAGTTAAAGTCCTTGAATAACTACTTCAAAAAAAAAAGGAGCCCAGAGCTTAATTTTAATGAGAAAACTTCTCAATTTTAAAGGTACAGATAATTCAATTCTTTTTTAAAACATTTATTTTATTGAAGCATAGTTGATTTACAATGCTGTGTTAACTTCTGTTGTACAGCAAAGTGAGTCAGTTATATATATTCTTTTTCATATTCTTTTCCATTACAGTATATTACAGGATATTGAATATAGTTCCCGATAATTCCATTCTTTTTTTTCTTTTGGCCATGCCACGCGGCTTGCAGGATTTTAGTTCCCTGATCAGGGATTGAACGCAGGCCATGGCAGTGAAAGCACTGAGTCCTAACCATTAGGCCACCAGGGAACTCCCAATTCCATTCTTAAAAGCATAGAAAACAATTTTATAATGCTAACATGAAACTGACACAAAAACATAAAAAAATACAAAAGACAGTACAAAAGAGAAAGCCATAAAACAATGTAAATATAAATATACAAGTCCTACTTGCAGATAACATTCAAGAATATATCAATAGACAACTGCCTACCATCAAGTAGGGTTTATTCCAGACACGTGATTAAAAAAAAAAAAAATCTTTTGAAATAATTAGGTTAAAAAAAATTGAAATAAAAGTAGAGTGGTTCTATATGCCTATCACCCAGCTTCCCCTCCAATAGTTACATCTTGATTATCTATTGTACATTATCAAAAACTGGGAAAAACCAGGACACTGGCACAATATAATTAACTATACTATAGATCTCATATTCAGATTTCAACAGTTTTGGATGTTCTCATTTTTTTGTATGTCTTTATGTACAGTTCTATGACATTTTGCTACGTATACAGATCCACAGTACCCCCACCATAAGATAAAAAACTGTCTGTTACCACAATGAAACTCCCCTGTGCTACTCCTTTATAGTCACCAACCCTTGCTATTCTTTCTTTATAGTAATTATGCATCATACATTTCAAATGTTCCCTCTATTGAAAAGCATAGGATAAGGCTTTCAGATCCAAGTAACAACTTACCAATTTGTCTCTTGCTATCATTTCTGAGTTGCTCATTTTCTGGTCTTGAAACCTTGTGTACTTCAGCTATAGAACACACAGAAAGTGACAGTTAACTTAGGACACATAATCAAAAACTTCTGGAAAGTTAGAAATGGAAAAACAAACAAACCCAGAACAAAACCAAAAATCTATATATCCCCACCACCATCACTACTTTGAGTCAAATTTGAAAGACTGAACATTCTATCAAGTTCAGTTTAAACTTTCTAGGATCATTTACATAGAGTAAATGTTTTTAATGAAAGTAAGTTGAATGGAAGATGTTGACCAGTCAATTAAAAAATAGTAAATAGCTAAAGTTCTACCTCGCCTGTGCTCTTGATTCTCTATTGCTTTTTGGCTGGTTGATTGTAAAGGCCTGGTTGATGATACAGGGCTCCTTCTCCCAACAGGTGCCGGAGCAGGTAAGTGGGCCGAGGCTGTCTGCACTGCTTGTTCCATGGTTGGGCTTTTTCTCAAAGGGTCTAACTGAGGGCTTGAACGACCTGAAACGTAACCAAAAGATATGAAACTATCCCTATCCTCTGGGGGTTTCAAAATCACCTAGATCCTAAAACTAGGTCTAGAGTTTTACTTCTACCAATTCAAATCCTCAGCACAATCTGAATCCATCTACTCATTAGACCAGAGTTTAAAACTGTTTATCTTTACTGGGCTGGTCACTTGATCAGTAAAAAAAATAAAATAAAATAAAATAAACCCCAAAACAAACAAACAAAATCTGGTACAAAATCCCCCAGGAGTATTATCAAAGATAATTTAGGCAGGTCAGATGTAGGCTTTCCCCAATAACCACAACCACCAGATTACACTGAGACTTTAGCCATTATTTCTAGAGGCTTTAACTTCTTTTAAAATTTATTTTTGGGTGCTTTGGGTCTTCCTTGCTGTGTGCGGGCTTTCTCTAGTTGCGGACAGCGGGGGCTACTCTTCCTTGTGGTGCACGGTCTTCTCATTGCAGTGGCTTCTCTTGCTGCGGAGCACAGGCTCTAGGCGCGCGGGCTTCAGTAACTGTGGCTCCGGGATCTAGAGCGCAGGCTCTGTAGTTGTGGCGCACGGGCTTAGTTGCTCCGCGGCATGTGGGATCTTCTCAGACCAGGGATTGAACCCGTGTCCCCTGCTTTGGCAGGCGGGTTCTTAACCACTGTGCCACCAGGGAAGTCCTAACTTTTTTAGTACTTTCTGAAGATATGTCTAAAGTGATACCCTTATATCTATAAAGTATTATCTGAATTAAATTTCTATTATAAAGGAAGTAAAGAACTAGAAAGTCAGGTGAAATTCTTCGATTCCTTGGAGTCTTGGGTAATTAAACATCAATACTAAAAGGCCAGCAACAAATAAACCCTTCAGATAATTACACAGTAGCCATACTCACCCTTTGCTGTTTGAATGATCACTTGGCAAATTTTTGCTTAATATGGGTTTTGTACTTACAAATTCCATTTTTTCTTCCATGAGGTCAGAGCCTGGTCACAGTATGAACAGAAGAATGTAACACTGGGCACTCCCATCATGCTTTTTGTCTCTAATGTTTGCCATAAATCTCCGCTCAAGATGCTCTCACATCCCATGATATTGCACCAAAATAGGTTTTGCTTTATAAAATTGTCCTCATTTTATGTAAAAAAAAATATTCCCAAATATGCTGCAAATGTTACTACCCACCTGTGCTATCTGCACAGGCTCCAAACTGGGGAACTGGTGAGTACTGACAGCACATTGGTTGTGCACCAGGTGCTTCAGGGACTGCTTATTAGTAATACTCCCCAAATATACGGTTAACTAAAGTATGCAATTACAAATGTGTGTCACCATTTCCAGCATTAATGACAAAGTTTACTCTGTCATTAATAGAAACACTGTAATTTTCCTACTGATTATAATGGGAAATCATAGTGGTTTATACAAGTTTTGGTCTAAGAGAAAACATTTTGTAATCACTTATCACCTTATAAACAGATTTATTTGTCAAACAAGTGTTAAGTTTTTGGAAAAGCCTATTGTTTAGGTAATTTTATAGTAGTACATTAAATGGTCTTATAAACTTACAAAACTTTACTTCATTAAGGCTTTTCTTTAAGATCCTGTGACTCACAATATTACAGAACTGCAAGTGATAGGGCAATCACAGTAAGTAATAACTCACTGCTGTGTGTTTTTCTTTTTAATATTTATTTATTTGGCTGCACTGGGTCTTAGTTATGGTATGCGGGATCTTTTAGTTGCAATATGTGGGATCTAGTTCCCTGACCAGGGATCAAACCTGGGCCCTCTGAATTGGGAGCACGGAGTCTTAGCCACAGGTAAGTGCCTGTATTTTGAAAACCTTCGTAATTAAAGTCTGGTACTACATCATGATGGCAATTTTGTTATAAATAGGGAAATACAGGTGATACTGGACATATTAGGGATAAACTCAAAAGCTCTTTTATAATAAACACACCCCCGAGTTATCTTCACATTCTTATTCTTACAGTTACAAGAAAATTCTAGGTGTTAAAATTTTATAAATTTCAAAAATTTTAGTTGGTGAAATCAAAATGCAGATTCTCAGGCCACCTCTCCCATTGTTTTATTTAAACATACCTCTTTCTTCTAATAAATATGTAATTAAATTTAGAAAAACATTTTAATCTATTCAAAACTTATTTTAGCCTTAAGTATGAGGGAAGGATTCTAGAGTTACTTTTCCAAGTGATCAGGCAGTTGTCTGTTCACAAAATCATTTACTGGATGGATCATTTAGTAGTCTTTCTCTACTAATTTAAAAATAATATCTTTATCATATACTAATTATTTATTTATACTTGGATCTATTTCTGACTTTTGCTCTATTCATCTCTAAATTTATTCCTGTACTGCTTTATTTTATGTATACTTTATTAAGGAGGTAAGCCCTATCTCATTACTTTTTTTTTTTTTTTTTTTTTTTTTTTGCAGTACGCGGGCCTCTCACTGTTGTGGCCTCTCCGGTTGCGGAGCACAGGCTCCAGACGTGCAGGCTCAGTGGCCATGGCTCACGGGCCTAGCCGCTCCACGGCATGTGGCATCTTCCCAGACCGGGGCATGAACCCGTGTCCCCTGCATCGGCAGGCGGACTCTCAACTACTGTGCCACCAGGGAAGTCCTCATTACTTGTATTTTTAAAACATATCTAGGTATACTTGCATGCTTATTTTTAAGATAGTCTGTGTATCTATTTTATTAGGTTCTCTTACTATTCCATGTAGATTTATTGAAAGTACAGTAAATTTAATTATTATGAGAAATAAAGTCTTCCTAATACTAAATCTTTTTATCTAGGAATAAGATATCTTTCTTTGATTACATGTAACTTCTTTTATGTCCCTCTATTATATTTTGCATCTTTCATCATAGAGACTGGCCATATTTCTTATTATGTATTTTATATATAATTTCTATTTCTCATCATTGTGAACATCTTCTTTCATCCCCATTAATAATCAGTGGGTTAGGTTTTAGGACATCTATTTTTTTTTTTTAATTTATTTAATTTTTGGCTGCATTGGGTCTTCACTGCTGTGCAAAGGCTTTCTCTAGTTGCAGTGAGCAGGAGCTACTCTTCGCTGTGGCGCACAGGCTTCTCATTGTTGTGGCTTCTCTTACTGCTGAGCATGGGCTCTAGGCATGTGGGCTTCAATAGTTGTAGCATGCGGGCTCAGCAGTTGTGGCTCACGGGCTCTACAGCACAGGCTCAGTAGTTGTAGCTCACGGGCTTCGCTGCTCTGCGGCCATGTGGGATCTTCCTCGACCAGGGCTCGAACCCGTGTCCCCTGCACTGGCAGGCGGATCCTTAAACCACTGAGCCATGGGGGAAGCCCTAGGACATCTACTGATTTTTATACTTATTCTCTACATTTTACCTCTATCTAATTTAAGTCTCATATTAGTTCTAGTTTTTCAGTGAATTCTCAACTCCAAGTAGGAAGTCAGCATTGGCAAATAATGCTATTCTAATATTAATACTTCTTATTTCTTTTTCATGTATTCCTGACATAGCTAAAAATTCCAGAACAATGCTGACTAGCAATGAGAAAGGGAATCCTCACTTATGATTTTAATAAGAATCCTTCTGGTGCTTCAATATTAAGGTTAATGTTGGTTATTAATTAAGATAGCTAACATCTACTGAGCACGTTCTATGTGTCAGGCATTATGTTAAGGACACTGATACATTTCAAAAAAATTTAACCCTTACAATAAGTCTGTTGTTTTATCAGTAAAGTCCTGTTTTATAGTATGGAACACTAAAGCTTAAAAAGATTAAATATCTTCTCTAAGAAGGAAATCTTAAAAAAATTAACAAACCAATAACAAACACACACAAATATACACTTATGTTAACCTAGATGAAAGTCTGGATGTAAATATTTGTTATTTCTGGGTGGTGAGATTATAGGTATTTTTATTTTCTTCCTATGCTTAGTGTATTTCTTTTTTAAAAAATTTATTGAAGTATAGTTCATTTACAAAGTTGTGTTAATTTCTACTGTACAGCAAAGTGATTCAGTTATACATATATATATACACACATATATTTTATATATATATACATTCTTTTCCATTATGGTTTATCACAGGATATTGAATATAGCTTCCCGTGCTATACAGTGCGCTTAGTGTATTTCTAATTTACCTACAAAAAATCTTTAGAATGTTAAAAAATTAAAAATTAAGTTTTAAAAAAATCAATATGAATAAAAGTAACTACAACTATTTCAAAATATCTAAAGTGAGATACACAGGATTATGTTTAGCATTGGCTTGATTTTACCCTCAAGTGCTTTAAAAAATACTGTCCTGATCATAATAGCATCTTTCTGAAATGATTTACATTGTTTTATTTAAAAGTAAACATCCATATAAAGCAATGGGCCAGTTTCACCCACTTTAGCAGCAGATAAAGAATCCTGGGACCACTGAAGGTTATGAGACTGGTTGGTGGAAAGACAGAATTAAAAAGAAATGAAACAGGATCCTTTAAGCTTATTAAAATGCAGATCTCCAAGCTCCAGGGATTCTGATGTAGCAGTTCTCAGGACCTACATTTTTAAGAAGCATTCCAGATCAGATGATTTGATTGTGAGTGGCCCACACTGAGAGCCACTGCTCTAGATTCTATGAGGATGCTAGGAAAGATGCAACAGCATAATGAATAGTTTGTTTCCTCAGCTACTATTTCAAATTCATCAAGGATAGTTCATCCTCAGTGGTGTCTGAGATTGACCAGTAAGTATTATATACAAGTAATATAATTGTTTTGTAAAAAAAAAAAGGTCAAACTTAGACAATGTTCACCATTTCAGTTTTATGATCTAAGAGTTATAAAAAGTCTGAACAGTAGAAGTCATTCAATAATGTACTTATTGAACAACAATTAAAATTTTTTTTTAAAGAACTAAGTAGAAATTATACATGTGAGTTACAACCTGCAAAAGCTCTTACATTCAGAGAAAGACTACTATCTATAGAAATTTAGAATGGAAAATTTTGAAGGAAAAAACAGCTTACCTTGAGATAACTGTGTTTTCAGAGATCTTGTATCCTGTGTAAAGGCAGAACCAACTGCACTACTTTGGGATAGGGCACCGCTGTTTGATGCTTCTGTTCCAAAGGATGTCAAGGAGCTTCCAGCTTTAAGAAAATTTTTTTGAATGACAAAAAATTTTAAACCTTTCAATTATATAAAGTAGCACAGCATTTTAATGATAATTGTCTCTCCCTATAGCACTTGTGTAAATTAATAATACTGGAAATTAATGAAACTGAATCAAAAAATACTTTGAGAAATTTTTGACAATATATAAAAAGCAAGCCCATATATACTCCAGCATCTTTGGATGCAAACAATTTTTTTAACATATGCAATACTCTCCTGGACAGTTATACAGATGGGACAGCAAGGATGTACATCAGATAGAGAAGTAGCAGAAATGGTACATTCAATACCATCATTAAGGTTCAATTATCTTAACACCAAGTATCTGCACAAATAGTCAAATCAGCAGACAGGTCTATGAAGAGCTTTTCCAGCATTTCCAAGGCAGTGGACAATGGACTCCAGTCCATTCTAATGCCTCCCCTCAGTACAGTATTGTGGGCTGCATTCTGCCTAAAGCAACCACAAAAAGTTCTGGTAATATGAGGAACAAAATATGAGGAAAGGACCTTTGCTATACTAGGTTATGTCAATCTTCTTTTCTACATTTCTTCAGAACTTATGGATCAATCACTTTCCATATACTGTGCTCTCTTCTTAATATTTAATCTACATAGGCTTTCTCTAGCAGGAACTGTTTCAATAGCCCCTCTTCCCCCACCTCTAAATCCAATATAAAAGTGGTACTGAGAATAATCTTTTATGAAACAGAAAAATAATCACATCACTACAGTGCTTAGGACTCTCTGATGGCTTTCCACTGCCCTCACGAAAAAAGTTCAAACTATTTACCTTAGTTTATAGGGTCCTCCCCCTTATCTGCCTACCTCTTTTCTCATTACTCATTTATACCTCTTTGTTCCACAACAGAAGTTTAACTACCTGCTTTAAAATTACTTGAAGATTATGATCATGTTCCTCACATCTTCTAATTTCCAAGCTAAGCAACTCTAGTTCCTTCAACAATGACTCACCTTCACATGCTCTTTAAGCCTTGCCTCTTTTGACTTCTCCTAATTTAATGAATTCTAGTTGTTCATATCTCTCTTAAAACGGGGCATCAGAACTCAGCAAAGTACCTCAGACAATAAGAATGAATGGGACTCCTTTAGAGGTGTAATCCATTCAGGCTGCAGTCCCAGCCAGCTAAGGAGAGGCCTAACATAACCTCCCACAACATCCCCAGAAATGTTGAGGCTACTGCTCTCAATAATTCTGTGGGATGCTGAATCTATCCCATTATCCCTAGTATTTCTGGGTAATGACCAAGACATAAACCACTCTGATGATGTGTATTCAACCTCCATCCTGCTCTGACTCAACCTCCCACTCACTGCTTGCGCCTGCCTCCCCACCACCACCTAGCCCCATGAGCAAACTCTTCTACATCCTCCGTCTCTTTTCTGACTTCCCAGTCATACTACACCCACCTCCCTCGTGCCATTGCTGCTATTGATTTATCTCAAGTTATTTTTCATGTAGAGTGTGAGGCAGGGGTCACTGTTAATTTTTTCCAAATAGATATCTAGCTGCTGCAAGATCATTTGTTAAAAGGATTTCCCCTTCTATCCACAGGAAAATAAAAGTGAAATTTATAATCATCATTCACAAAAAAAACCAAAACAAAACAAAAAAGATTTCCCCTTCTCCACTGAACTGCACTGGCATCTCTGTCTTAAATCAGCATTTAAGTAGGTCTATTTCTGTACTCTCTATTCTTTACCCTGGTATATCTGTGTATTCTTATATCAATAATTCCCTGTTCTGAATCTTGAAATTGGGTGTATACCTCAAACTTCCTCTTTCTTCAAGAGTAGTTTGGCTATTATAGATTTTGTATTTCCATACAAATATTAGAATCAGCATGTCAATTTCTAGTTTTAAAGTGTGATGGGATTTTGATCAGGATTGTGTTCAACCTGTAAACCAATTCTGGGGAAAGTGTCATCATAAAAATAATATTGAATATTCTAACCCATAAGCATGGATTAACTCTCCATTTATTTAGATCTCTAAATTCTCTCAGCAGTGTTTTGTGATTTTTATTGTAGAGCAGAGTTTTCTCAACTTCAGCACTACTGACGTGTTGGGCCAGATAATTTTTTGTTGAGAGGGGTTGTCCCATGCATTGTAGGATGTTAAGTAGCATCCCTGGCCTCTACCCATTAGATGCTAGTAGTATCACCCAGTTGTGACAAACAAAAATGTCTCCAGGCATTACCAAATGTCCCCTGAGGGAGGGGGGTAAAATGAACTCCCCTCCACTGAGAACCACATAGAGATTTTCAAATACTATCTTTTGTTACATTCATTCCCGGGTATCTGATGTTATTGGTGCTATTGTAAGCTTTGTTGCACTTTATATTTCATTTACCAATAATTTGTTCTAGATCAGCAAACTTTATCTACAAGTAGCCAGATGGTAAATAAAATATTCTAGGTTTTTCAGGCCATATGCTCTCTGTTATAACTATACAACTCTGCCCTTGTAGTGTAAAAGTAGCCACAGACCACATGTAAATAAATGGGTATGGCTGTATTCCAGTAAAACAGGAGGCTGGTGGGATTTGGTCCACAGGCCACACAGTTTGCCAAACTGTCTGTTCTGAATACAAAAATACAGTTGATTTTTGTATATTTACCATGTATTCCTTTACTATGCTAAATTCACTTATTCATTCCAGTAGGCTGAATATTCCTTTGCATTTTCTACATACACAATCATGTCACCTTCAAATAATAACATTTTTAGCTTTGCCTTTCCAATCTCTAAATCTTTTATTTATTTTTTTCTTGCCTCACTGGACTGACTAGGACCTCTAGAACAACACTACATGAAATAAGACAATTCTTTCGCTTTATTCCTTACCTCAAGGGAAAAGCATTCATTATCCCACCATTATGTGTGTAAGTTTTTTTTTTTTTAATAAATAAATTTATTTATTTATTTATTTTTGGCTCTGTTGGGTCGTCGTTGCTGTGCGCAGGCTTTCTCTAGTTGCAGTGAGCGGGGGGGCTACTGTTCGTTGTGGTGCGCAGACTTCTCATCGTCGTGGCTTATCTTGTTGCAGAGCATGGGCTCTAGGCGCACGGGCTTCAGTAGTTGTGGCACGTGGGCTCAGTAGTTGTGGCTTGCGGGCTCTAGAGCTCAGGCTCACTAGTGGTGCACCGGCTTAGTTGCTCCGCAGCATGTGGGATCTTCCCGGGCCAGGGTTTGAACCCGTGTCCCCTGCATTGGCAGGCGGATTCTTAACCACTGCGCCACCAGGGAAACCCTGTGTGTAAGCTTTTCACTTCACTGATCAGGTTAGGAAATTCCCTCCTATTCCTTAGTTGTTGATAAAGGGGTTTGAATTTTACCAAATGCCTGTTCTGTATCTCTTGGGATTGCAGTTTTTCTCCTTTATTCTGTTAATGTGGTAAATTACTAATGATTTTCAAATGTTAAAACATCTTTGCATTCCTGAGATGTCATTATGTAATATCCTTTTTATGAACCGCTGGCTTCCACTGCTAATACTATGTTAAGGATTTTTACATATATGTTCAGGGAAATTAGCTGTAATTTTATTTTCTTGTATTGATTTCATTTAGATACCATTTAGTATCTCAGCTTGCCTTGGTTATCTGGTTAGGAAGTGTTCTTCTTTTATTCTCTCAAAGAGTTTGTGTAAGATGGGTAAAATTATTTCTTCCCTAAATGGTAGAATTTATCAGTAAAGCAAATAGTCTAGAATTTTCTTTACAGAAGATTTTAAATTAGTTTCAACTTCTTTATTTTTTTATTTTTTTTTTTTCAACTTCTTTAAAAGGGTGATACTGAGACTGTACTTCCTCCTGTGTTGGTTTAGGAAAGTTGTATTTTCAAGGAACTTGTCTGTTTCATCTGAGATGTCAAATCTGTTGACATAAAGTTGTTCACAATATCTTCATATTATCCTTTTAGGATCTATAGTGATGCCTACACTTTCTTTTTTTTTTTTTATTTTTTAAAAAATTAATTAATTTATTTTTGGCTGTATTGGGTCTTCGTTTCCGTGCCAGGGCTTTCTCTAGTTGCGGCGAGCGGGGGCCACTTTTCATCACGGTGCGCGGGCCTCTCTTGTTGCGGAACACAGGCTCCAAACGTGCAGGCTCAGCAGTTGTGGCTCACGGGCCTAGTTGCTCCGCAGCATGTGGGATCTTCCCAGACCAGGGCTCGAACCCGTGTCCCCTACGTTGGCAGGCAGATTCTCAACCACTGCACCACCAGGGAAGCCCTATTTGAGTCTTCTTTTTTTCCTTGTTTAGTCTTGCTAGGGGCTCATTAATTTTATGAAATTTTTCCAAGAACCAGCTCCTGGCTTGATGATATTATATACATATTTTTGACTTGTTTCTATTTCCTTGATTTCTGCTTTAAATTTTTTCTTCCTTCTAGTACTTTTGGGCTAATTTTCTTTCCTTTTTCTTAGCTTCTTAATAAGCTGGCAGCTTAGAGCACTGATTTTAAAATATTCTTGTTTTGGGGGCTTCCCTGGTGGTACAGTGGTTGAGAGCCCGCCTGCCGATGCAGGGGACACGGGTTCGTGCCCCGGTCCGGGAAGATCCCACATGCCGTGGAGCGGCTGGGCCCGTGAGCCATGGCCGCTGAGCCTGTGCTCCGCAACGGGAGAGGCCACAACAGTGAGAGGCCCGCGTACCGCAAAAAAAAAAAAAATTCTTGTTTTCTTATATATGTATTTAAAGGTATGAAATTTCCCCTAAGCAATGCTTAAGCTCCACTCACAAATTTTGATATGTTGTACTTTATGATCATTATATTTAAAAATATCTTATTTCCCCTATGATTTCTTCAATTCATTAGTGATTCTTGTAAGTTTGCTCAATTTCTGTATTGAGCAAACAGAAAGATACTATTTGTATATTTTTCAATTTATCTTTTTTTTTTTTTTTTTTGCGGTACACGGGCCTCTCACTATTGGGGCCTCTCCCGTCGCGGAGTACAGGCTCCGGACACGCAGGCTCAGCGGCCATGGCTCACGGGCCCAGCCGCTCCGCGGCATGTGGGACCTTCCCGGACCGGGGCACGAACCCGTGTCCCCTGCGTCGGCAGGTGGACTTCTCAACCACTGCGCCACCAGGGAAGCCCCAATTTATCTTTATTAATTCCAAATTTAATTTCTTTGTGGTTTGAGAAGATACCACGTATGATTTCAATCCTTCTGAATTTAATGTAACTCATTTTATGGACCAGGATTTGATCTATCCCATTGATTGATCAATATTTACTTAAAAGAATCTACTTTCTGCAATTGTTGGTGTTGGTGTACTATTTTATAAAAGTTACATACACATCTAGGATTGTTACAGCTTCCTGATGTACTGTTATGAAGAATCCTTCTTTATCTTTGGCAGTACTCCTGATCTTTAAGCTGCTTTGTCTGATGTTAATTTTCCTAACATAGTTTTCTTATCAGTGTTTGTATGGTATGTCATGCCTTTTTCTGTTCTTTAACTTTCTTTTAATTCATCTCTTATAAACATCACATAGCAGGGTCTTTTTAAAAAAAATTCAGTTTGATGATCTCTGCTTTTTAACTGGAATGTTTAATTCCTTTATACATTACCAAAGTAGATTTATTTATTTATTTATTTAGGCTGTACCACGTGGCATGAGGGATTTTAGTTCCCTGACCAGGGATCAAACCTGTGCCCTCTGCAGTGGAGGCAGGGAGTCCTGACCAATGGACTGCCAGGGAATTGCCCCCAAGTATATCTTTAACAATCCTTTGTCTGTCATCCTTAATGCATGAAACACCCTCCTGGTTTATGCTAACTTTATTTTATTTTTGGCTGTGTCAGGTCTCAGGTGCAACACAAGGGATCCTCCGCTGCAGCGTGGGCTCCTTGTTGCAGCACATGGGCTCCAGAGCATGTGGGCTCTGTAGTTGTGGCATGCGGGCTCTCTAGCTGTGGCCCGTGTGCTCAGTAGTTGCAGTGTGTGGGCTTAGTTGTCCTGCGGCATGTGAGATCTTAGGTCCCCAACCAGGGATCGAACCCGTATCCCCTGCATTGGAAGGCAGATTCTTAACCACTAGACAACCAGGGAAGTCCCTATGCTAACTTTAAAGTTCATAAGCATGTTAAGTATTCATTAAACTCAGTGATTAAAAATTAATGTGTACAAAACACTAGAGACCTAAGAGAATCACTGTCCAATATGGTTCTGCTATTTAAGCAGCTAAAATGTACCCACTGGCTGAACCCATGTTCAGCCAATATGCCTCCATCTTGCCCACAAGAGTAGTATGAGACTTAGCATGTCATGGCTATTTTGATGCTTCAGTTTATTGTGAGATAATTAATTTTTCCTAATTAACATCAGTAATGACCTAATCTTTGCACATAAAAATTATTTGTGCATCAGCTTAAAAAAACAAAGTATGAGAGTATCTCTTTCTTCACAATCTTGCCAAAACAGAATATATTCAAACTTCTGTGTTTTTGTCAAATTGATAGTGAGAAATGGCGTCTTGGTGATGACTTAAGTTGTATATCTCTTATCATGAGCAAGATTTAAGCATCTTTCCATGTTTAAGCGCCATTTGTATTTATTTTTTTCTGAAAAAGGCAAAGTCAGTGTCTAATCTTTACAAATTTTTCTGTTGGATTGTGGAGCTTTATTTTTAGAAGCTCTTTAGATATTCAGGATATTAACCCTTCATAATATAAATTGCAAATAAAACTATGAAAATTAAAATAGAAGAAATTCCCCCCAAACAGCAATAGTGTAATCTTGATTTATTTAAACTTTCTCTTTACATCAGAATATTAGGCACAGAAAATGAAAACAAGAGGCTTAAATTAAAATCTGGCTTAATTTTACCAACACAAATTATATCTAAGTTAATTCCGTTTCTAAAATACATCTGCCACCTTAATCAATGCTACAGTTTTCCTCCTCCTCGTTTAACTACTTCTAAATACTATATATAGTTCTCTAATTAGCGACTCCAAAAATTGTTCTGCCAGTATGAAAATCAAACAATCAAAAATAATCTGTCAGGGCTTCCCTGGTGGCGCAGTGGTTGAGAGTCTGCTTGCCGATGCAGGGGACACGGGTTCGTGCCCCGGTCTGGGAAGATCCCACATGCTGCGGAGCGCCTGGGCCCGTGAGCCATGGCCGCTGAGCCCGCGCGTCCGGAGCCTGTGCTCCGCAACGGGAGAGGCCACAACAGTGAGAGGCCCGCGTACCGCAAAAAAACAAAAAAACAAAAAAAAATAATCTGTCACTGCAAAAATTAAGTCTACCCACATGGAAAGCACAAGCAAAACCTTCTACCTTTTTGACACCCAAAGAACACTAAACCAGCAACCTCCAATGTCAAAATTAGATAGCAGCATTTATAAGGAATATATATTTCACCACCACAAAATACTTTGATTAGAGGAGCAGGATGTGAAGAATAGCAGACGCAGTATTTATTATGTAGATACTTTGTGCTAGACCCTGTTCAAATGCTTTATACATATTAAGTTATGCAAACTTCACAGTAATGTAGAAGGTAAGTACAATAATCCAAATGTTAGCTAACTATTCAACTTAGTGAAAGGAGTCTCAAAAGGATAATATAATTTGCGATTGTCCCTTATCTGAATCCTCAGAATAGGATTCTAACAGTTATAACTAACGTAGAGTATATCTTGATTAACGTGTATAAGCAACATTGATCTTCACTTGACCAGGATTAGAAGGTACGTGGACCAAAGCTACCCTATTTCACCAATCCAACAACAAATCTGAAAGTAATTAAATATTTAAATTTTGATTAGGGATGAATGTCTGGGTTACAACCCACCCCCCAACAAAAATAAATTTGAAAAATGTCAAACCTGTGTCAAAATTGAAAGAGGAGTACACTGAATATCAATATATTCCTCCATCTAGCTCACCAACTACTAACATCTTGCCACGCCTATTCCATTTCTTCATGTTGTGATATACACAATTCTCTTTTTCCTATATAGACTACAATCAGTTTGCCTCTTCACCCTTAAATACTTCAAAATCATCTCCCCAAAACAGACATTCTCTTATATGGTTAACCACAATACCATTACCACATCTAAGAAAATAAACAATAACACCATCCAACATTTAGTCCTTACTCAAAGTTCCTCAGTAGTCCTAAAACATTCTTTGTATCAACTTCTCCTAAAACTTGCGATCCAATCACATGTTATATTTGGATGCTATGTCTCTCCAGTCTTCCCAAGTCTAAAACAGTCCCAGGACTTCCCTGGTGGCGCAGAGGTTAAGAATCCGCCTGCCAACACAGGGAATATGGGTTCGAGCCCTGGTCCGGGAAGATCCCACATACCGTGGAGCAACTAAGCCCGTGCGCCACAACTACTGAGCCTGCGCTCTAAAGCCCACTCGCCTAGAGCCTGTGCTCCTCAACAAGAGAAGCTACCGCAATGAGAAGCCTGCGCACCACAACGGAAGAGCAGCCCCCGCTCGCCGCAACTAAAGAAAGCCCACGCACAGCAACAAAGACCCAACACAGCCAAAAATAAATAATAAATTAATTAATTAAAATAAAGATCGAATGCAATTAAAAAATAAACAGTCCCGCTGCCTCTGTTCTTTACAACATTGAATCCTTTGAAGAGCCTGGCATTCTGAATATATATCTCAATTTCTTCATGATTAGAGCCTGCATTTTCAGCAAGAATACCACAGAAGTGAAGTTGTTTACCCTCCTTCCCCCATATCATCACATCAGCAGACATATAATCATTAATTATGGCAATGCCAAACTTGACGACTTAATTAAGATGGTGACCATCAGATCTCTCCATTATAAAGGCACATTTTCTCCCTTTGGAATTAATAAGTAAACTGGGGGATGATACTTTTAAGATCGTTTAAATATCCTGTTCCAACACCATTCACCCAATGATTTTAGCATCCACTGATAATCCTTGTTAATTATTTCACTAGAGATTACAAAATGATGATTTTCTATGTCCACCACTCTTTCTATTTATTAGCTAGTGTTATTCTAAAAGCATCGTTTCCTCTTTTTCCTCTTCTTTTTAAAAGGGGCCTAGATCCCTTTTAGCGGGGAGAGGTATTTAGAAAGCAAGAACTGGGTTTATACATGTTCTTTGCTGCTGGGTATCATTGCTTCCAGGCCCTTTCTATGAACAGAGTCAGGAAACAACCAGTTTTTAAAAAATGAGTTCACACCCATACCTCCAATTCACATTCACCACCATAGCATTCTTCTTTACCTTTCCCCATTCCATATTTATATCTCCCTTCTCCAAGGTAAGAATACCATTTCTCAACAACATCAATATATTACTCATTTGCCCTATCCTATAATACATACAAAATAGTTTCAAAATTAACGCCACCAATACCACTACCAATAATAAACCCTAAGTCAAGTTTTTTTTTAATAGTTGTATTTATTCCTACAATATATCTTACTAAGAGTGTAAAAATTTACTTGAATTCTTATTTCTGTGTGGTTATGTTATCTGATATAGTTGTTTCTGTTTGTATTCATTCAATTTTTGGATTTTTTTTTTCCCATTGTTTTTTATTTTGTGAATAAGTAAAACATTTACATACTTGGAAAGTCACAACTATATAAAAAATATTCATAGAAAGGAATTAATTTTAACAAAACCTGTTAACATACTAATGAGTTTCAAGATAAACCTGAAACTGGATTTGTGATCAGTGAGATAAACTGATAAGTGATTATTTCAATGGAATTAAAAAAGATTAAGGGTTAGAGTTTGAGATTTAAAACTCTTCTTTATTGTGGAAATTTCAATAAAGGTGTACTTAAGAGTTAAAATGCACAACTATAAAAATAAACACAAAAAAATCTGATCTGATTATACCTAGCTTTTGTACATGATAACCTTTGTCCTCCAATCATAAACAGGACTGTTATTAGCCTAGCCCTCCTATATTTTCTCCTTATAGTGTTATATATTGATATTGTTCCCTAATAATGGCATTATCTCTACTTCCCTTTTTGAAAACCCACAATGTTGGAAAAAATGCTTATTTTAAATGGATATATCTTATGAAAATTTAAAATAACATTCAATAACATTTGGTAATTGGATATATCTAGATTTTTAAAAAATGTTAGCATTCTAAGAGATGGCCTTTATAGAACCACTAATCATTAAGGACATTAAAATAAAGTCTTTAAAATAATAGGCTACAAAAGGAACACCAAACAATATGTCTGAAAATTTGTGGTTTTATGTATCTTTGTGGTAAAGACAGGGAAATATACAAAAAAGAAAGAAAAAAAGGAAAAAAGCACAACATACCAACACCAACAGCCCCAAACTGCTGCCCGACTAATGAACTTGGACTGAATTGACTGTATGTTGGCATCCTGCCGAAAGGTCCATAGGAGCCCACTGACTGGAATGAAGAAGTAGATGAGCCTAGTGAAGACTGAGAAAAGATCATGGGTTAATTTTCCAGGCTCTAAACAATATGTACATAATGGAAAGAAATTTGGATATTTACTTTTTAAAGAAAACTATTAAATTACAACTACTAGACACAAAAGCAATTATAACAACTTGCAACATGCATTTAATGTTAAAACAGCTGAATAACCTGATTGCAGTATTTATATACATGTGTCAATTGTACGCAATGTGATTTATAAATGCTTTTTTCTACAATGAACTCCTCCTCTGAGTTCAGTTTTACAACAGATTTAGGAAAGAACCGAAGAAAAGTTACCCGAATAAGTAAACTAACTTTGCTTAAAGAAAAAATATGAGAACAATCAAATTTCGTTACAGTACTAAGTTTCAGTCTGGTGGTGACATAAGTAAGACATCTCACTTTTGATTTTACTCTTATTTTCAATCACTTGAGGTATACTATTAAATTTATGGGAAAGAAATGCAGAAACAAACTATCCTGTACGAAACCACTTGCTACTTACACTTTTAAATACAGTTATTATTACGTTAAAGAGCACTTTATAAAAAGCTTCTTACTAAACCTAAAATACATATATATTAATATGTATATATATACATTAATTTATCTTAACATAAAATGTTTGATAATATAAATATGAAGTGTACTAACAGCCACCAGGATACAAGTTCACTGATGGCAGAACCCTGTCTGTATGTTTGCTGCTAGTATCAGACACAAGGCAGGTATTCAATAAATACTACTGAACGAATGAATCAAAAGATCAAAAGCCAAAATTTACAGTGGTTGGAAGAAGTTTTTAAAAATCATTTTGAATTGTGCTCTCTAGGTTACTGTCATTCCATAAAACTGACAGATTAAATAAGTTGTTCTCTGGAGAGTTATCAAAAGATATGAGAGTCCGATAACATCGCTCTTCGGTGTAGGCAGCTATTTCTATGAGAATGTGTCTCCTCTCCCTCCATTTAAGAAGTTCGCACTTTCTCAGGATTCTTTCAGACTTAATTCCTCAAAAGTAAGACTTAAAAAGCAGGGGATAGGTAAGAGTAGAGAATTTCTCCAGTTTATGTTGCAAGAACCAAATTTATTATTTCTTAAAAAGCTTATCTTATACTCAGAAAAATAGTAAGTAAATGTTAAAAGGTACTTTCTCTTTTTTTCCCCCATTTTAATTTTATATAGTACTTAATATTTTCTTTAGAAGAGTTCATTAGGTATTTCCTTTTAATAGCTGGAAGGCACATTCTATGCAAGATAATATATATTTTAATAGTCAGTTTTGTGAAAACCTAAGATTTTTATCACTCACAGCATAAAAAAGAGGAAGTTAAAAAAAACCCAACAAGCATATTTTACTGCAAATGACCAAAGACTTTTGACAAGAAAAAAACTTGAGAAGAAAATGGATTCAGCAGGAAAACCATATGGGGGCCACAAAGTTTTTAATCTATGCCAGTAACTAAAAACACTCATGTTAACCTGCTTCCTCTGCTGCTCTAGTAGAAATTCAGAGCTTCTATGTGCTTCCAATTAACATATAAACAGGTACTATAATGAACATCTTCTTTAATTCATAATTTACAACCTTTTAGACATCATGTGTTTCTGTTTTAAATAAAATACACAAATTTTATAATTCCTCGGGCTTCCCTGGTGGCACAGTCGTTAAGAATCTGCCTGCCAATGCAGGGCACATGGGTTCAATCCCTGGTCCGGGAAGATCCCACATGCCATGGAGCAACTAAGCTCATGCGCCACAACTACTGAAGCCCGTGCACCTACAGCCCGTGCTCTGCAATAAGAGAAGCCACAACAATGAGAAGCCCGTGCACCGTAACGAAGAGTAGCTCCCGCTCGCCACAACTAGAGAAAGCCCGTGCACAGCAACGGAGACCCAAGACAGACAAAAATAAAAACAAATAAATAAATTAACTGATTTAAAAAAAACTTCTCTTAATGAGAATACTTAGGATCGTCGTCTTTAATACTTTATTTGGGAATTGAACAACGTATCTGTACATGTTAAAATCCTTTTATGTTTTTGCATTGCATGTATACTATGTTACAAACATATAATATATAATGTGATTTAGCATTTTTTTCGTTAAACTTAGTCATCTTACCTAAGAGTAGCCATCACCACCCTGGTTTGTAATATGATCCACGTGTGAATAGTATAGTGGCATGGATCCTGGATTCTAGAGCCAGAATTCCTGGGTCTGTTCAAATTATGGGTCTACTTCAATTTCCTCACTTATGAAAATGAGGATTATAAAAATGAGAATAACTCTAGCACCAAGCTGAGAGGGTGCTGTGAGGATTGCCCTATTATATGTGCAGTGCTTTGAATAGTACTTCTCATAAAGTCAGATCTCAATAAATGTTAGCTATTTTAACCACTGTTGAAATCAGAAAGTATCTTATGATAAAAATTAATTCCTCAGCTATTTCTTAATCTATTTAGTTCCAACTTATTATCTGAAGAGAAAAACCTGGGTGAGAACATTATCCAGTTATTTTGGGTATCCAGGTAACTAGAAAACAGTAATAAGCTTATATGAACATTTAATCGAGAAAATTTAAAAAACAAGGAGAGGCAAAATCCAGGGCTAGTTATGTGCATGAAATTTACTTGAACTGCAAGACAAATTTACTATGTTACCTGAACGATAGCTGGGTCCTGAGGCAAAGAACATTGTGGTTTTGGTGGCTCACAAACAGTGAGGTCTTTAATATCACTCCCACGGAATATAATGTATTCAAAGACTTCATCTCGAGGTGGTATTGGACGATCTGTTGGTCTGTCTTCTGTACCAAAGGACCGAACTGGTGAGAAAACAGAGGATATGAGATACATGTCTACTCACTGTATTCAGGTAGTGCCTCTTACAATGCACTGTTTCAAGTACTAAAGAGCAGTTCTTAAATGCCATCCATAAGATAGTATTCATTAATTTGTAGCTAAGTAAATTTCTTTTCTTAAGTGGAAAACAGAGTGGGTTTTGCATAGAGCTAAATGTGTTCAATTTAAAAGACTATTGGCGGGGCGGCGGGGCTTCCCTGGTGGCGCAGTGGTCAAGAATCCGCCTGCCAATACAAGGGACACGGGTTTGAGCCCTGGTCCGGGAAGATCCCACACGCTGCAGAGCAACTAAGTCTGCGCGCCATAACTACTGAGCCTGCGCTCTAGAGCCTGCGAGTCACAACTACTGAGCCCACATGCCACAACTACTGAAGCCTGCACATCTAGAGCCCATGCTCCACAAGAGAAGCCACTGCAATGAGAAGCCTGTGCACCGCAACAAAGAGTAGCCCCCGCTCGCCGCTACTAGAAAGTCTGTGCAGAGCAATGAAGACCTAATGCGGCCAAAAGCAAATAAATAAATTTATATATTAAAAAAAAAAAGAATCTGCCTGCCAATGCAGGGGACACGGGTTCGAGCCCTGGTCCAGGAAGATCCCACATGCTGCACAGCAACTAAGCCCGTGCACCACAACTACCGAGCCTGTGCTCTACAGCCCGTGAGCCACAACTACTGAAGCCCGCATGCCTAGAGCCCGTGCTCCACAAGAGAAGCCACCGCAATGAGAAGCCCACGCACGGCAACGAAGAGTAGCCCCCGCTCACTGCAACTAGAGGGAGACCGCGCGCAGCGACAAAGACCCAACACAGCAAAAAAAAAAAAAAGTTATCTTTAAAAAAACAAACAAGACTATCGGTATTATGAGGTTGTGTTCTTCCTACATTTTTATTTACTTATATCTTTGGTGGTTGTGGTAAGAGGAGGTGTTAAAGATGTCCTTCATTGTTATTTATTTTTAATGCCCTCATTCAGCAAAATAAAAAACTGGCAGCATTTCGTGTGTGTGTGTGTGTGTGTGTGTGTGTGTGTGTGTGTGTGTGTGTGTAGTAAGTGAAGATGTGAAGATTTTCCCAATCTACAAAAATCCCAAAGTTTTGGAAACTGAGCTTCGGGTTTAAGAGAAGAAAATGGAAAGAATATCCATCTTGGTGAATAGTACGTCCTCTAGAAGCCAAGGAAAGCAGCTGTCAAACTATTCAGCTCCATGGGATAGCCTGAAATGCCCTAGTTACCTGAAATATCTATCTCATAATTAAATCTGATTATTTTAACATTACTCAAAGGTGAACTGTGGACCACCTGCATGAGGGTAAGCTAGAAAGATTCTCAAATCCACTGACTCAAATCTTCTGGGAAGAGGGTATAGAAATCTGCATTTTAAACCAATTCCTCAAGAGTTTCTTATGAATACTAAAGTTTCAGGTTCACTATCTTAGGAGACTTCTGATGTTGACATTCCTATAGAAACTCCAAATAAGAAAGTTTTCAATATCAGATATTATTCATTTAAAGAGT
The DNA here is from genome assembly GCF_963924675.1 of Phocoena phocoena. Classification (NCBI taxonomy): domain Eukaryota; kingdom Metazoa; phylum Chordata; class Mammalia; order Artiodactyla; family Phocoenidae; genus Phocoena; species Phocoena phocoena. The sequence continues at coordinate 16,840,568 of NC_089238.1, forward strand.
GTCCTAGAGGAAGTAAACACCTTAACATTGTGCAAAGTTTTGAATGTATGCATTTTTCTGCAGAATTGATCCACAGCTAGATAGAAAATAAAGATTTCAGTTTAAATAATGCCTTTTTTTAAATCCTAAAAATTCTTTCTAGTACTTATGAGACTTCCAGGAAAGATGATGGCATGGTTGTAGGTTTGCAGAATATGCCTCCCCAAAAACTAAAGAAAATTAAAAAGTTAAAATATCCTTAAACCAGGAAAATACCTCAAACCTATACCATAAAGCTTTATTAAAAACTATCATTCAGACACTGAATAAGTTAGTACAAACCAGAAGACCAACTCCAGAATCCACATGTAGCATGCTGAGCAATTTTCCCAGGCACCCTCCAACCTGGTGGACGGGGACACAGATGTGATAAAGGAAAAGATGTAGGACGTCCTAGCTGAAGCATCCCTTCCTCTGGTGGCCGACCAATACTTTATCAGGGCGGGAGCAAGGGACAAGGTCCTACATCTTGTCCTTTAACCAAAAGGAAGGCCAAAAAGAATTAGAAAAAGCAAGACTAATAAAATTACAAGTAGGTCAATCTCACTCCTAAACTTAGCACCACCACTATCGCCACCATACAAGGCTTTATAAAGTCCCAGACCTCCAAAGTAACAGATTAGCTCATCCTGAAGCTGCAGGCAGGTGGGGTGGGGTTAAAGGTCTTCCATCTATTTACAAAACCAAAGAGAAGCTCTACTAGGCTTTCTAAGGCATAACAAAACCATTCAAACTATACCCATGTAGTCAAAAGAAAGATGAAAAATCCATTCAGGATTAATATTTATCACAGGAAACAGAAGAAAATTTCAGAAAGAACTGCTTTACATTCTCAAGAAAAATAAAACTCTTATGATCAAAATGATACTGAAAAGAAAAGGTAGCATAGTTAAGGAAAGAAAAAATAGACAAGGCAACTACAACAGCAGAACTAATAAAACATATCAACAATAAGCAGAACAGTCTCTGAGAAAGACAACAGAACAAATAAGAGAAAATATAGCTAAAGATATAACAAGTATCCTGACATAAAGACCTAAATTTGATCAGGTTTCATTGTACTTCCAGGAAAAAAAAAATTAGTGCACTATAAGCCATACAGACTTATCCTTTGCTACATCAAAATAAAGAACTCACAGGAACAGTGCCATCAAAAAATAAGAGATGGACAACAAATCCATTTAAGCACATAAATATATGTGACAATTTACTAAGGTGCTAGAATAGAATGTAAATTTAATAGTTCTGAAAAAGACTACAAAGTTACAAAGTGTTGCAAAAATTAGGATGGTACCTATTTCCACAGTATTCTAACAAAAATTGGGAGATGAAAATGACAAGAAGCAGAGGAAACACAAAAGGAAATTCATAAATTAATACTCATCTTTTATAGTAGGAGTCACCTCATAAAATTTGGGGGGAAGTTGATAAATTAACATATGTAGGCTTAAAAATTTGTTATTCGCAGTCCTAAAGGTAACCAAAAATAGAGTTGAAAACTAAAGGCATACTTTCCAAAATATGGTATGAAGAAAACCGTTACCGGGCTTCCCTGGTGGTGCAGTGGTTAAGAATCTGCCTGCCAATGCAGGGGACACGGGTTCGAGCCCTGGTCCAGGAAGATCCCACATGCCGCGGAGCAACTAAACCCATGAGCCACAACTACTGAGCCTGAGCTCTAGAGCCCGCAAGCCACAACTACTGAGCCCTCGTGCCACAACAACTGCAGCCAGCGTGCCTAGAGTCCGTGCTCCTCAACAAGAGAATCCACTGCTATGAGAAGCCCACACACCACAATGAAGAGTAGCCCCCGCTCAACGCAACTAGAGAAAGCCAGCGCAGCAACAAAGATCAATGCAGCCAAAAATAAATAAATAAAAATAAAAGTTCCCTTAAAAAAAAAAAGCTACCATACAGCAAAAGAGGGAAAATGAAAAAGTATGAAAACAGAGACCATGAAGAATGATTTGCACACACTAAGAGTTTGAGAAACAGGCTCTAATGATGGAAACCGATTTGATCAGATTTAATGTTTTCAACAGACAGTTCTTGTAGCATTATAAAGAATAAGTTAATTAGAAGAGCAACCAGAAGGGAACACATGTCTGGAAGATAACAGAACAAATGAGAGGTGGTGAAGGTTGAAACCTGGACATTGAGAGTAAAAAGAGAGGAGGCCGGACAAACACAGAAAAGGTAGAAAATTACTAGTACTATTCTGCTACAAAACATTTCAATACATGAATTAGCTCATGTGCAACTGGTTAGTAAGGGAATTATGTCAGTACAGTCAAAAATCACATTGTTTCCTCCCTAAGTTTTTTAACCTGTAATTTTTATTTATTTATTGCACTTTAGGGAGCAGCAGCTAAACACAGAAAGCCACAGAGTAACAGTATATGATGCCCAATCACCCCAAGTTTCCTCTTAGCTCAATTTGGCTATGTAATCAGTCTTATAAGTGCTTATTGCATGGTTCTCCCTGATCCTGATGCACTCTTTCATTGTCTCCAACAGCAGATTCAACTCTTTTTTATACTTTCTTCCATCAGGCTACCTTACATTTTTTTCTTTCAAGCTGGCAGACGACTTCATTGTTAGGTATACTTCACCGGCATTTTTGTTAATGCTATCATTTCCATTCATTTTCTTTTTCTTCTTTTCTTTTTTTTGGCCACACCACTTGGCTTGCAGGATCTTAGTTCCCGGACCAGGGATTGAACCTGGGCCCCAGCAGTGAAAGCGCCAAGTCCTAACTAACCACTGGACTGCCAGGGAATTCCCTATTTTTCTTAATTGTGGTAAGAATACATAACATGAGATCTACCCTCTTAACAAAATTTTTAGTGTACATCACAGTATTGTTAATTATAAACAGAGCTCTACAACTTTACCACCTTGCTTAACTGAAACTTTATACCCATTGAACCACAGTGTATCATTTCCCCCTACCCGTAGCCCCTGGAAACCACTATCCTCCAGTATATTTTCTTCTGTGACTTGGAAAATAAAATCAAAAAGGAAGCAGAGGGCCAGTTTGGAAATTACTGGGCAAGTGCTGGTGAAAAGGTACCTAAAGAAGGAGGTCAAAATATAACATTATTTATCAAATGTAATTTCTTACTTAGAGTTCTACAACTGTGTCCACTTTTTTTCAAAATAGACTGCTATATTATTTGTTACATCAAATAATATATTTGATATACAATAATATATTGTATATTAGGTAAATATACAATAACATTAAACATGCTATGTATGAGGCAGATTATAAAACTATTATTTTCAAAAGATTACAACTATCTAAAATAAAAACATATATGTGAGTGACATCATGGAAGATGGTAGAGTAGGAAGATCCAGGAATTGGTCCCTCCACCCAAGCAACTATTGGGCTGGCAAACAGTCTGAATTAACCTTTGTGGAACTATGGAATCTAGTCAAATGCCTGTAGCATCCAAGGGAGCACCTAATGAAGAAAGACGCCAGTAACCTTTGGTGAATTTTGGCATTTTGCAGAGTGGCTGGCTATTACCATTCATCATCTCCCATCTCTGTCAAGGGCAGCTATGGGGACAGTGGCCCATGTTTCTGGTGCAGCTTGCTGATGCCAGGTGGGCAACAGGGATCCTGTCCTCCAAAAAATTAGGGTTGTATGACATGATCTGCCTGAAAATTCACTGAGGGGCCAGCACAGAGGCTGGCCATTGTTTCAACCCTCAAGGGCAGGGCACAAGCGGCTTCCCTAGTAGTGCTGGTGAAGGCATTTAGAAGAGTTGGCATATCCTTTCCCCCCTCAGCAACAGCAGAATGTACATTATTCTGAATTGCACATGGAACATTTTTCAGGACAGACCAAATTTTAGGCCAAAACCAACTCTCAATAAATTGAAAAGGATTGAATTTTAAGAAGTATTCTCTGACCACAGTGGAATGAAGCTAGAAATTAATAATAGAAGGGTAACTGGAAAATTCACAAGTACGTGTAAATTAAACTGACTCTTAAAGAACCAATAAGTCAAAGAAGAAATCACTAGGGAAATTAAGAAAAATCTGAAGACAATTGGAAAAGAAAATACCACCTGCCAAAATCAGGGGATGTAGAGAATGCCATACTCAAGCAGGAAATTTATAAATGCTATACTAAAAGAATCTCAAATGATCTTTATTAAGAAACTAGAAAAAGAACAAACTAAGCCCAAATCCAGCAGAAGGAACGAAGGAAATTATACTGGATTAGGGCTGAGATGAACAACACAGAGAACAGAAAAACAGAGTCATCAAAGCCAAAAATTGGTTCTTTGAAAAGATCAACAAAATAGACAAACCTTTAGCTAGACCAGACTGACTAAAGAAAAAGATGAGCAGATGTAAATAACTAAAATCAGATGAAAGCAAGGACATTACTACCAACCTTATAGAGATTAAAAGACTCAGGAGAATACTACAGACAACGTATGCCAACAAAATAGATAAACTAGACAAAAAAGAAAAATTCCCAGAAACATACAAATTACCAAAACTGACTCAAGAAGAAATAGAAAATCTCAACAGATCTTTAACAGGTCCAACAAGAGACTGGACCAGTAATCAAAAACCTCCAAAGAACCAGGTCCAGTTTCACTGGTGAATTTTACTAAACATTTTAACATCAATCCTACTCAAACCTCTCCAAAAAAAAGAAGAAAAGGGAACACTTCCTAACACATTCTATTAGGCCAGCATTACCCCTGACACCAAGGTCAGACAAAGATACTGTAAGAAAACTACAGACAAATATCTCTTATGAATACAGACACAAAAACCCTCAACAAAATACTGGCAGACTGAACCCAACAGTACATTAAAAGGACTATAAACCATGACCAACTGGGATTTTATTCTAAGAATGCAAGGGTGGTTTAACACACAAAAAAATTCAATGTAATATGCCACATTAATAAACCAAGGTAGGGGGGAACCCCAAAGGTTTACTGCAATAGATGCAGGAAAAGTGGTTGTTAAATTTAACACCCTTTCATGGTAAAAATACTTAGCAAACTAGGAAAGGAAGAAAACTTACTTTACATGATAAAGGGCATATATGAAAAACCCACAGTTAACATCACATTCAATGGTGAAAGACAGAAAACATTCCCCTAAGAACAGAAACAAGACAAGGATGTCCACTTTCACCACTGCTATTCAACAACGTACTAGAAGTCTTAGCCAGCACAATTAGGCAAGAAAAAGAAATAAAAGGCATCAAAATAAGAAAGAAGTAAAACTCTTTTTGCAGATGACACGATTCCATATATAGAAAAGTCCATAAAATCTATTTTTTAAAAAACTACTAGAGCTAATAATTGAAGTCAGCAAAGTTACAGGTACAACATCAGCACAAAAATCAGCCGTGTTTCTACCTACCAACAATGACCAATCCAAAAAAGAAACTAAGAAAACAATCTCACTTACAACAGCATCCAAAGGAATAAAATATCTAAGAATAAATTTAACCAAGGAGGTAAAAAACTTGTACACTAACAATTACAAAATGTTGCTGAAAGAAACTGAAGACCTAAATAAATGGAAAGTCATCGCAGGTTCATGGATTGGAAGACTTAAGATTACAATGCTCCCCAAAGTGATCTACAGATTCAGTGCAGTCTCTATCAAAATTACAATGGCCTTCCCCCTTCCCCCAGAAATGGAAAAGCTAACTCTCAAATTTATATGGAACTTCAAGGGAGCCTGAATAGACAAAAGAATTTTGAAAACATTGGAGGACTCATACTTCCTGATTTCAAAATCTACTACAAAGCTACAGTAGTCAAAATAGTGTGGTATTGGCATAATGACAGACATATAGATTTATGGGATGGAATACAGAGTCCAGAAATAAACCCAAACATCTATGACCAATTAATTTTAGACAAGGGTCCAAGACTGTTCAACAGGGATAATAGAACAGTCTCTTCAAAAAATGTTCTGGGCTTCCCTGGTGGCACAGTGGTTGAGAGTCCGCCTGCTGATGCAGAGGACACGGGTTCGTGCCCCGGTCCGGGAAGATCCCACATGCCACGGAGTGGCTGGGCCCGTGAGCCATGGCTGTTGAGCCTGCGTGTCCGGAGCCTGAGCCATGGCTGTTGAGCCTGCACGTCTGGAGCCTGTGCTCCACAACAGGAGAGGCCACAACAGTGAGAGGCCCGTGTACAGCAAAAAAAAAAATTAAAATAATAATAATAATAATAAAATAATAAAAAAGTTCTGGGACAACTGGATAAATGTGAAAGAATGAGGGTGAAATCGTACCTTACTCCATATACAAAAATTATCCCTAAATGGGTGTGATATTAAGATATCATAAGAAATACATACATATATATATATATGTCTTTATCTCTAGCTCCTGGCCAGAGTGCCTAAAACTTCTGTAATTTCCTAATAGATAAAGGTACTAAGAGCATCTTTTGCTCTAATGTTTGGTCTTTGACCCTGGCTTCTGACATAGAGCTCCTAAATCTCTTGGAATTTCCCGGGTGATATCAGAGCATCTTTTGCTCTAATGAGGAGACTCTTGGTGAACTCCTGGATAGCTTCAGGAAGGGGGCTGGACATCAGAAAGACGAGGCTATGATAAGGAGCTTGAAACTTTCAGCCTCACCTCCCACCCTCTAAGGAGGGAGAGGGACTTGAGATTGAGTTAATAATTGATCACGCCTATGTGATGAAGCCTCCATAAAAATCTGTAAACTATGGGGTTTGGAGAGCTCCCTGGTTGGTAAAGATGTGGAGGTGCTGGGAGGGTGATGTGCCTACAGAAGGCACGGAAGCTCGGCACCACTTCCCACATTTTGCCCTCTACATCTCTTTCATCCGACTGTTCCTGAGTTGTATCCTTTTATAATAAACCAGTAATCTAACAAGTAAACTGTTTTCCTGAGTTCTGTGTGCTATTCTAGCAAATGATCAAACCAAGGAAGGGGTTGTGGCAACCCCCAATTTATAACCAGTTGGTTAAAACTACAGGTCACAAGCTAGGCCTTGAGACTGGTGTGGGAAGTGAGTGGGGGGAAGTCTTATGGAACTGAGCCCTTAACCTGTGGTATCTGACACTAACTTCAGATAGACAGTGTCAGAATTGAGTTAAATTGTAGGACACCCAGTTGGTGCCCAAGGAGTTGGAGAATTGATTGATGTGGGAAACCCCCCCACCCACCCACAATTTGGAAGCTAGAATGGAAGAGAAACACAGAATTTTTCTTTTAGTGGGTCAATGACCTAAATATAAGAGCCAAAACTATAAAAATATTAAGAGAACATAGGAGTAATCTTTATGACCCTGAATTTGACAACGGATTCTTAGATTTGACACTAAAAGCAACAGCAACAGAAGAAAAAAACAGATGAATTGGACTTCATAAAAATTAAACCCTTCATAAAAATTAAACCCCTTCTTAAACAGTATTAAGAATATTAAAAGACAAGCTATGAAATAAGAGAAATGTTTGTAAGTCATATATAAGCGTTTAATATGTAGAATATATAAAGAACTCAACAAATTGTTAAAGACAAACAATCCAATTAAAAATGAGCAAAAACTTGGAGACACTTCTCAAAAGAAGATATACAAATAGCCAACAAGATCATGAAGAGATGTTTAATATCATAAGTCATTATGGAAATGCAAATCAAAACCAACATGAAATACCACTTCACAACTACCAGGATGGCCTTAGTAATAAAATCAGAAAATAACAAATATTGACGAGGATGTGGAGAAATAGGAATCCTTGCACACTGCTGGTAGAAATGTGAAATGGTGCAGCTGCTGTGGAAAATAGCTTGGTGGTTCCTCAAAAAACTAAACATATAATGACCAAATGACTCAGCAATTTCACTCATATATAAAAAGCCTATGTCCACACAGAAATGAATGTTTCAAGTAGTATTATTCATAATAGTCAAAAGTTGGAAACAACCCAAATGCCCATCAACAGATGAACAAATTGTGTTTTTTAAACACACACACACACACACACACACACACACACACAAATGAGTATTATCCAGCCATAAAAAGGAACAAAATTCTGATACAGGGATGGTGGCGCAGTGGTTGGGAGTACGCCTGCTGATGCAGGGGACACAGGGACACGGGTTCGTGCCCCGGTCCGGGAGGATCCCACATGCCGCGGGGCGGCTGGGCCCGTGAGCCATGGCCGCTGAGCCTGCGCGTCCAGAGCCTGTGCTCCGCAGCAGGAGAGGCCACGGCAGTGAGAGGCCTGTGTACCGCAAAAAAAAAAAAAACCCAAAAAACAAAATGCTGATACATGTTACAGCTAGAAAGAAGCTCCAAAGCATTATGCTAAGTGAAAGAAGACAGACACAAAAGTCACCTATTATACAATCCCTTTTATATAATATATCCAGAATAGGAAAAGCCAGAGAGACAGAAAGCAGATTAGTGGTTATTGAGGAAAGGCGGGGAAATGGGGAGGGAATTACTTAATGGATAAGGGGTATTTTCCCAAGGTGATGAAAAAGTTTTGAAATTAAGGAGAGGTAGCGGTTACACAACACTGTGACTAAACTAAATGCCACTGAATCATACACTTTATAATGGTTAATTGTATGTTATATGAATTTCACATCAATAACATACACAGGGACTTCACTGGCAGTCCAGTGGTTAAGACTCTGCACTTCCACTGCAGGGGGCACAGGTTCAAGCCCTGGTCTTCCTGGTACAGAAACTAAGATCCCACATGCCACATGGTGAGACAAAACAAAAACAAAAAAACACACACACACACATCCCTACAAATATAGCTGGTAAGAGAATACACAAAATGATAATAATAGTTGGATGAGAATGTTAAAACTAGGTGTGGTTGTCCTCTATATTCTCAACTTCATCATGTTGTTACATTGCTTTAGTAAGTATTCTAGTTTTTCTTACTCCCCAAACTAGAAAAGCCCAAATTTTAGGCCAGTGTTCAAAAGAGGGGGAAGTAGGGAAAATACTTTTTTTTTTTCTATTAGTCTTAAAAGAATATAATCAATTCCCCACTCTGGCTACAAATAGCAAAGATTTATTAATAAAAATGTATACCATGATACTCTTTTTTAAAAAAAGAGATAGGGTCAAAGTTCTGGCAAAATCATTTATCTAAAATATCTCTATCTCTAAATCAAGGCAAGCTCAAATATCACATTGTCAAACCTGGTTAACAGTATATTAACACCCATACCCATAGTCATAGTACATGACTACAGGGAAGAGCTATAGTGACCAAATTCCCAATACAATACGTCCATTATAAAATACCAAAGCTTTCTAAGTTTAAATGATAAATATGTCCATAGTTAAGTATGGTTACCATCCTCAAAATAACATTAATATTTTCCAAAAGCCTTAACTTTTTTTTTTTTTTAAGTCTTTACTGAATTTGTTACAATATTGCTTCTGCTTTATGTTTTGGGTTTTCAGCCCCCCTGAGGCATGTGGGATCTTAGCTCCCTGACCAGGGATTGAACCTGCACCCCCTGCAATGGAAGGCGCAGTCTTAACCACTGGACCACCAGGGAAGTCCCAAGGCTTAACTTTTGGACACAAACTAAAAATTATAAATTAGGCTCTAATACTGACTGATGAAGAAGAAAAATAAGTCTGTTGAATACTAAAATGGGAGAGCAATAAACAAAAGTTTGAATTATTCAAGAAATGTCCAAAAGTTAGTTGTGAAACTAAGGCTAAGTTCAAATGGAAATCTAGAATAACATTTATAGTGTAGTTTTAAAAAATATATATTATTTTTTAATTAATTAATTTATTTTTGGCTGCGTTAGGTCTTCATTGCTGCGCGCAGGCTTTCTCTAGTTGCGGTGAGCAGGGGCTACTCTTTGTTGCAGTGCATGGGCTTCTCACTGCGGTGGCTTCTCTTGTTGCAGAGCACGGGCTCTAGGCACATGGGCTTCAGTAGTTGTGGCTCACAGGCTCTAGAGTGCACGCTCAGCAGCTGTGGCACATGGGCTTAGTTGCTCCGCGGCATGTGCGATCTCCCCAGATCAGGGCTCGAACCCGTGTTCCCTGCACTGGCACGTGGATTCTTAACCACTGCACCACCAGGGAATCCCCATGATGTAGTCTTAAAGTTAAAACTCCTGTCAAGTATCAGTTGTAAGACCTGGTCCCAGACACTTACCCAAACTTAAGTTCCAACCAAGCTCATTATTCTCCATACACGGAGCAGGTTTTCCATCCTCTACCAAAACTCCTCCCCACATCTGACCTATCCTAAATTTCAGCTTGGATACTACTTGTATTCATCATGGTTCTCCAGAGAAACAGAACCAACAGGATGCACGTATACACACACAGACACAGAGAGATTTATTTTAAGAAATTGGGCTCATGTGAAAATCCCAAATGTGCAGAGTAGGCCAGCAGGCTGGAGACATGGAGAAGAGTTGTGTTTGAGTCCAAAGGTGGTCTGCTGGCAGAATTCCTTCTTGCTCAGAGGAGGTCAGTCTTTGTTCTATTAAGGCTTTCAACTTGACTGGATGAGGCCCACCCACGTCCCACATCATGGAGAGTAAATATGCTTTACTTTAAAGTCCAGTAATTTAAATATTAATCTGGTTTAAAAAACACCTTCAGAAAGGTCCAGAATATCCGACCAAATATCTGGGCACTGTGGCCCAGCCAAATTGACACAACACTAGCCATCACACAACTCCACCAGTGATATTCCCAGATGGAAGTAACACATTCTTCCTCTAAAAATCACACAGTATTCTACCATTGGATATACCTACCTCTTCTAAAAGTGAAAGATCTTCAGGACAAAGATCTGTATCTTTGTAACTACCACAGTAACTAACACAGTGCCCTACATATTGCTGACATTTGAATATTTCTTTTTTTTTTAAACATCTTTATTGGAGTATAATTGCTTTACAACGGTGTGTTAGTTTCTGCTGTATAACAAAGTGAATCGGCTATATGTGTACATATATTCCCAAATCTCCCTCTTGCGTCTCCCTCCCACCCTCCCTATCCCACCCCTCTAGGTGGACACAAAGCACCTAGCTGATCTCCCTGTGCTATGCGGCTGCTTCCCACTAGCTATCTATTTTACATTTGGTAGTGTATATATGTCAATGACACTCTCTCACTTCCTCCCAGCTTACCCTTCCCCCTCCCTGTGTCCTCAAGTCCATTCTCTATGTCTGCGTCTTTATTTCCTGCCCCTAGGTTCTTCATAACTTTTTTTTTTTTAGATTCCATATATATGTGTTAGCATACGGTATTTGTTTTTCTCTTTCTGACTTACTTCACTCTGTAGGACAGACTCTAGGTCCATCCACCTCACTACAAATAACTCAATTTTGTTTCTTTTTGTGGCTGAGTAATATTCCATTGTATATATGTGCCACATCTTCTTTAGCCATTCATCTGTCGATGGACACTTAGGTTGCTTCCATGTCCTGGCTATTGTAAATAGAGCTGCAATGAACATTGTTGTACATGACTCTTTTTGAATTATGGTTTTCTCAGGGTATATGCTCAGTACTGGGATTGCTGGTTTGTATGGTAGTTCTATTATTAGTTTAAGGAACCTCCATACTGTTCTCCATAGTGGCTGTATCAATTTACATTCCCACCAACAGTGCAGGAGGGTTCCCTGTTCTCCACACCCTCTCCAGCATTTATTGTTTGTAGATTTTTTGATGATGGCCGTTCTGACTGGTGTGAGGTGATACCTCATGGTAGTTTTGATTTTGAATACTTCTTGAATAAATTCCAGAGTGGAAAAAGCTACTAAATAAGCTATTTCCAAAATTGCTGAGCATTGTTTAATACCAAAGGAATTGAATTAAGTTACACAATAAATCTACTTAGAATAAAATGGGAAAATGACTATTTACAGCAAAAAGAAATAGCTGGACATCAAGAGGATGGGCAAACAGAAAAAACAGCACATGGATTTAAAAGCTGCACTTGGTATTTTTATTCTCCTTCTGATATTTATCCTTAAGTACAGTGCTTGGTGCAAATCCAATATCATATATAAACTTTTGCTGAAACTATTTGAGATACTATATATTTGGAATAGCTGTTATTTAAGGGTTTAATACAAGGTTTAATTATTTAAATATTAAAAGATCTTCACCCATCAAGCTATCTCTTCTACAACGTACTACCCTGCACAGACCCTGACAGCAGGACAGTAGTAAGCAGGCTCTGGAGATTTTTTTTACTTGGGCGGGGAGCTTTAAAAAATAAGATTCCACAGGCCTGGACTTTGAATCACACCACAGCCTGTCACCACAAACCTCCGCTTTCTGCACACCTGCACTTTCTCCTTTGGTCCATTCTTCACACTACTTTCCTTCTATTAGGGAATATTACTGCGCTGAATAAAAACATCTGTCCCCAGCCTCTGTAATCTCTTCCTGTACCCACTATATACTTGTCATCCCTAATAGAGACATTACTACTGACCTCTCCGCAATATTCTCAATCTCCTCAGCGCTGTCGCATGCCAGTCACTGGCGACTCTAAGATAACAGAGTTCACAGCCCAGATGACTTTCCTCTCACCTATTCAAACATATTCTTAAAACCAACTCCTTATCACTCAATTCTAAAAGTAAACTCCTGTTTGACTAAAAAGACTCCAAATGGTCTTGTCTTTTTCATTAATACATTTCATTATCTTCACTCATCTTCTCCCCTCTTCCTTGCAGTCTTGGGGGAAGTAAGACCCATACATTTCTTTTAACCCAATGTCATCTTCCACGATTATAGGTTTGAGACCTTGCTCAGTCTTACTTGCAACTTCACTTGCTTCCTCCTGTTGGATTACTAATACATGCAGATTTACTCAGACATATCTTTGCTCAACCATGAGAATTTCAGACTGAGCTTAAGGGAATAACGACTAGTGAGAATAAGAATTTAGAAAGAGTGCCATGAAGAGAGAATTGTAAAACCAGAAAGCAATTTGAAAATTTAGATGGTGATGCAAAACAACAGTAATAATGCAAAACACATAAATAAGGACCTCTTTGAAATTGTAGATCCTGAAACATTTCTATAAAGCACAGGATGGCAAAAGAAAATTTGTTTATACTTATTATTACTAATCTGAGAGAATAAAATATTCTCAATACTGTCTTAATTTATCATACTGTCTTTTCCTATTAAATGTCAAGTTCAACCACACATTTTCTGACCGAGGAGAATTTTCAGAAATAATAATTCTTTATGTGATCAACAGTTAATTTGCTATGCACAAGGGACACAAGCGGGGGGAAAGATGCTGAGGTCTAGTAATGAAAAATAAGAAAAGCTTGATAAGCACAAAAAGAAAATAGAAGGTAAAACACGAACACAGAAGATGCAATGAACACTTCCTGACTAGGGTAATCAAGGAAGGCTTTGCAGGGGTGGTGATACTGCAGCAGAATCTAGGAGTATAAACCTGATTCCCTCCTGATCCATTCCCAATTTTGGTCAATAGGAACCATTATAGGTACCATCATTCGATTCCTCCCTGTTCCTTGTTCAATTCTTTAAAGGCCAACCCATTCTCCTAATTTCTCATGCATCTGCTCTTTCTTCTCTATTTTAACTAGTTTAGGTCTGTATTTCTTCTTTCCCAAACTCTTAAAATATTCCAACTGAACTCAATATTTTCCGCTCATATTGTCCCTCATCCTCAATTTTTGCACAATGCTGTCAGCATAAACTTCCTAAACCTGGACTCTGACACATCACTTTATTGGCCAGAAACTTTCCGTGGCTCCTTACAATCCACCAAGAAAACTCAGACTCGTTCGCATGTCATTCAAATGACAAACGGAATAAACAAAGATAAATGTAGCAGTGGAAGCAAAATAAAAGGGAAGGGAGTGCTTGAATCTGTCATCTGACACATTTTCCTTGGGACTTGAGCCTCCCAGAGCAGTCAGGCCTTCTCTTTCGTTTGTGATTTCATTATCAATCTGTTGCTTTGTTCCATTTCTTCAACAGTCATGTAAGAAGGAAGAACATTCCAGTCAAGAGAACCTTGTGAAAAGGCCACAAATCTGAAGGAACTTGACTGATCTGAAGACCTAATTGACAACTAGTGTGGTCCTACCTTAGGTGAGTTGCAAGGTGTTGTGGGTAAGGATAAGTCTTGGACTTTGTGTTGTAGTTGTCTCTGTTCACTTCTCTGACAGACTGCAAACTCCCTGTGACCAAGGATTGGACACTTCTTCCTAGATATCCTCTTCATGTGGCTAATTGTGACTATCTGTCAGGCCCTAACTTAGCTGTTGGGTCCTCAAGAACCTTGTCTCTGTTGCTCTCTTTTGTTTACTAGCACCTAGCATAGTGTTTAACATATAGTCATAGTAGGCGCTCAGTAATTCTCTTGAATGGATATAATAAGCACCAGGCAGATACAAGCTTCCCTTATGCCCCATGTGCTCCATGCTGTCTTTAGTGTGGTAGCTAACTCTGCTCCCATATGTGCTAAGGTTTCTCCAGAAACTCTAGTTTACCCTCACCAGAGAGCACCAGGGTTGGAAAGGAATGGCTATCCAGTTGTGTAAAATGCAAAAGGGGCTTTGGAAATCTGACCACTGTTGAAACAAATTTCAAGTTAATCTTCCAGTTTTTACCGCTATCTTACCTAATTACTATAGTCCTTGTTTCCATTGCACATAATGATGCCAATTCCTGAGACTTTTAGGAGTTTGGGTGCAAATCAGGTTTACTTCGTGGCTTTACCCACTGCCTACTTAGTCTGCAGCTTTCTAAATACTGCTAAGAAGACATTTAAACTCATCCATTTGTTTTCAGCCTCCAAAATTTTGTGGCTGTTGTCTCCTTTCCAAATCTACTTTGTCCTTTATGGGTTTATGTCTTTAAAAAAAGGCCTTCTCATGTAGTTTTAGTAGGACTTATAAACAGGAAGAAAAAGTAGAAGCATGTCCAATCTGCAGTCTAAATTTAATCTTGACTCTCTAAGCTTGCTCTGTTGGGCATTCTTCCTTGTGGTTGGTTTTTCTATTTTAATCTTCCAAACATATAAGCCACAGACAGAGATATAAAAATATTTCTAAGAGCAAATTAATTAAAAATAAATGTATCCAATAGGAATTAAAAAACAAAACAAAAAACACTGGGGTGGAAGAGAAACTAATCTGAGAGTCAGACAGAGAGAGTAAATTTATTAGGTTACAGTAAATTTATTATGGTACAGATGAACCGGTTTGCAAGGCAGAAATAGAGACACAGATGTAGAGAACAAATGTATGGACACCAAGGGGGAAAAGCGGCAGTTGGAGGGGTGGGATAAATTGGGAGATTGGGATTGACATACATACACTAATATGTATAAAATAGATAACTAATAAGAACCTGCTGTATACTTATTCTTATTAGATATACTAATAAGAACCTGCTGAACTCCACTTCGCTGTACAGTAGAAACTAACACAGCATTGTAAAACAACTATACCCCAATTAAAAAAAAAAAAAGATTTTTTTTTCAAGATTTACAAGATCCACAGAGAATCACTCAGGAGAAAAACATGCCAGTGTGGCAACATTTCTTAACTCAAGAATAAAGCTTCCAGAGAGAAAAGTGACTGAGAATCAGACTGGTATCAGCAACACCAGCATGTGAGAACAACATTCCAATAACTTCAAAGTTTCATAGAAAAAAAATTCTGAATTTGTAACAATATAGCCAGCCAACCAAGTAATCAACAAAAAGATAGGTTCACTAAGAAAATTTTCCACCCACACATCCCCCCACCCCTGCCCTGCAATACTAGGGGAAAAAGAGAGTCAACTAAGAGGTCAACTTGTAAACAAGAAACAGGAATCCCTGAATGTCTCTGAATAGACTGGTGAGAGATAATGGAACAGAGTAAAGCAGTAGAGGTCGTAAGAAGTAAAATTCTGCATATATTTTGAAATTAGAGCTGACAGGATCAGAAACACGTATGAGCTGTGAGAGGCAGAGAAATTAAGGATGACTCAAAGGTTTTTGATCTTACCAACTAAAAGAATAAGTTGTCATTCGATTAGATGGAGAAACAGGTTTGGGACATGCTGAATGGGAGATGCCTAGTAGACATCCTTCCAGGTGGAGATGTTAAGGAGGCAGATGGATATACAAGTCAGGAGTTCAGAGGAGGGGTACAGGTTGGAAATAACAGTAATCTATAGATAGTATTTGAAGTCATGAAGAGAAGAGTCATCAAGAGAAGAGTGCAGATGATAAAATAAGGAAATAATTTGTAAACAACAGAAAAGAAAAAAGAGAGAGGAGAGAGAGAACAAGAGAGTGAAGTTACGAACTAAGCCCTGGCATGCTCCAACATTTGGAGGTTTAGGAGTTGAAGAATCAGCAAAGGAGACTGAGATGCAACCAGTGAGGTATTAGAGAAAACTAGGATGATATCAAGTGAAAAAACTGTTACAAGAAGAGATCAATTGTGCCATATATTGCTGATCAGTCAAGTAGACTGAGAATAGGAACCAACCACTGAATTTAGCAACATGGAAGTCTTCGGTAACCTTAATGTAGACAACTCCTTCAAGGAGTTCTGGTGCAAAGGGAAGGGGAGAAATGGGGCAGTAGATAACAAAGAAGAACTGCATTAAGAGTAGTAGTGCTTTTTTGTTGTTGCTGTTTTTAAGATGGGTGAAATAACAGCATATCTGTGAGTAGACAGGAAGGATCTGGTAGAGAAAGAAAAACTGAATACATAGGAGAGAGAGAGTAGAGAACTGCTAGAGCAATGTCCTTGAATCATCAAGAAGGGATGAAATCTTGCACAAGTGGAAGGGTGGCCTTAGAGAGAACAGTTTATCTATATTGACCAGAGAAAAGGACAGGTTTGGGGCAGATGCAGGTAACTAGGTACATGTGGGATGAGTTGATAAAAATTCTCTTCTGTTTGCTGTTCTCTTCTCAATTAAATAGGAAGCAACGTTCACAGGCTGAAAGTGAAGATGGGGCAAGAGGTGGTGGAAGTCTAAGGAAAACAAGGAATGGAATAGTCATGCAGAAAAATGGAACGAATGGACTATGGAAATACAGTATATATATATGGGAAGTAGCCATGACCGCTGGGCTTAGTGAACATAAATGTACAGTGAAATTGGCCAGCATGTCTGTGTTGACACTTGTACAAGAAAGTGGGAGAGGGAAAGGGGGATTGACAGTATATGCTCTGTACTGACTGTAACAACTCCTTGTGGAATTAAAGCAGGAAGTAAAGTTATGAGGGGAGTGTGGGGCAGTGAAAGGTAGTAAGATCAACAGACTATAGACTACAATAGATCTGAATGACTGATGGAGTTGGGGTGCCTAGACAAAGATGGAGACAGTGGTTGGAAATAACACTAAGATAGCTACTCTCTGTTAAGCACCTACAATAAAACAGTTAACTTTTTTTTTTTTTTGCGGTACGCGGGCCTCTCACTGCTGTGGCCTCTCCCGTTGCGGAGCAGAGGCTCCGGACGTGCAGGCTCAGCGGCCATGGCTCATGGGCCCAGCCGCTCCGCAGCATGTGGGATCTTCCTGGACCGGGACACGAACCCGTGTCCCCTGCATCAGCAGGTGGACTCTCAACCACTGCGCCAGCAGGGAAGCCCAACAGTTAACTTTTGATATTATCCCATTTAATTCTGAGAATGACTCTGAAAGATGGGCGTTATTATCCTTATTTAAAAGATGAAGTTAAAGCTAACGTTAAATTACTTGTCCAAGGTCAAAGAGCTACTAAATATTCCAACTGGCTTTTTGGGTCACATTTTCTTTCAGAAACAAACACCTCACAAAACTAGAATAAAATCCTTGTGAATAAAATATTTTACAGACTAACTCACACTTTATCCATTAAAAAAACTTACTTCAAGGATATCCAGTTTTTAAAATGGCTAACTGAAGTATTACTTTAAAGCATCACAGAGAAAATAAACAGTAAATTGTTTCTATAGAAAACGCCTTCTATCATGGAGTAATAAATTTAAGTTAAACTATCTACAGTTACTGCTATTATTACTTTGGCACTGAGTTAAATATAAAATTCTTGCTATGTGTCATGCACAGGTAAGATCTCTTTACTCTTAATATTTCCTTCCTTCTACTATTATTTTCTTCAGGCTTTACATTGTTTTCTTTACTTCTGATTCAGAAAGTCATGGCTTATTTTACTCCACTGGAAAATGTACAGTTAGTTTTTGGCACTTGACCCGAGACTCCCAGAATTACCAAGAATTTCTGCGGACTATGTATGCAACAACAACAAACTGTTTCCAAGGCTCCAAGTTCTGGCAACCCCACTAAATAGGGCGACCAAAAGAAATTGCAGCATTAAGTTTCACTGGATCTTTGCTGTTCTAGGTAGCGATTTTGTGAATTGCTAGATTTGGATCCCCAACTCATGCGAGAATGCAAGAAATCAATAAAGCACTTCACAGGCATTTCATCCATCATACAAAACTCTCCCACTCTCTGAAGTTTATGACTATGTGGCTAATCAACAGTCAAGAAGTAGGTAAGCTATGCCAATGGGCAAGACTTAGCAGATGAGTAAGGAAATAACCCATTACCAATTTACCCACTTTTATATTCCTCCACCAGTCACCTGATTTTAACAACAAATCATTTTAAAAGCAGCTGGCTTATATAATCATTCTTCTTCACAAAGTCTCTTTTCCTAATTCAGTGGCAACCTGGTTTTCACTTGAGGGTATATTATCCAGGTACAGCTAACTAAATATATGTTACATAAGAATTTCATTTAATTTTATTTAAATACTTTTAAAATCTACATATATAACGCTTATAGGAAATGTAAACTTCCTCCAACTTTGAGATTCCCATAATTAGAAACCTTCAATAACTACAAGTATCCTTTTCATTTATTCAAATATTTACCAAGGGTCTGCTATGTGCCAGGCACTATTCCAGGTACTGAGGATAGAGCAATGAATGAGACAAAACTCTCTGCCTTCACGAAGCTTCCATTCTGTGCGAAATCTCTTAGTATCCAGGATCTAGTATGTGTCTGGGCGTCATATTCACAAACACAGGTGCAAATACAATTGGAAGTATCCCACAAACTACTGATGCATGTCATCACTTTGCAATTCCCTCAAACGTCCTGAACTGATGCTTCTCTTAAATTTTAAATGAAAACTATAATTGAGCTTGAGTCATAAGGTGAAACTCTGTCTCCCCAACAATGTCATTTAAATCATGTCATAAGATTTTTTCCTCTTATATCCCTATTCTCCAAAATTTCTTACTGTTGGGGGAGGGAACATACCTATGTATTTTAATTTTAAAGAGAGATACAATTGTGAACATGGAATTTGGAGATATCCCCAAGAGACTTCTATAAGATTAATAAACTAAAATGCTAATTAACTTCCATTTATTCATTCATTTAATAAATATTCGTTCATCCCAGGAGCTCAGACTCTACGTGTGGAGCGAAGGTGGAGACAATAAACACATGCAAATAAACAAAGATGATTATGTGTAGGTCATGATCAGTATTAGGAAGAAAAAAATGCAGAGCTATGACAAAGACTATAAGAAACAAACTACAGCCCAGGTTATCTACTAACATACTTAGACCTACATTAAAGTCTTCCTAGTTGCCTTTAAAACTTCCTGACATTGATTCAGAAGACTGAGTATTAAAGTTCATCAAACTTACCTCAATTTCACTTTATAGAACTAGAGCTAGTCAGTGAAATCTCTAGCAGAAAATAAAAGACATCACCCATTCAGCAGTACCTCTGGGATTGGGCTTTTGATTATATACTGTGTGACCATACAACTTATTATCCAAACTGCAACATTTTCAAGAGAGAAAAGGGATGTTTTAACGATTATGCCAGAATAACAGGCACAAACAAGGACTTTCCACGAGGGCAAACCAGGCCATATGGTCACCCTAATTACATACTACATCAAACAGAAATAGTCCAAAATTTCAGGACTATTTTATAGTTCCAGGTGGATTTAAATTGTAAGTAACATCCAAGTAAAGAATCTAAATTATAATCTGGATCACATAAGCCAAGTGATGCCCTTACTAAATTTAAAGATTTAAATACCTCACAACATATACAAAATTAATTACAGGCGTATTATAGACCTAAATGCAAAAAGGCAAAATAAAAAAGTTTTGAAAAGATAATCAAAGTAACTCCATGACTTGGGATAGGGAAAAACTCCTTAAAAAAAAAAGGAAAAGAAACACTAGCCATAATGGAAAAGAGTGATAAACAAGTCTACATTAAAAGAACTTCTATTCACCAAAAGAAACCATTAAATGGGAAAAGATACTTGTAACAGATACATCCAGCAAAGGATTCATATTCTAAATATTGAACTCTAGAAAAAAACATGCAATTCAATAGGAAAATGGGCAAAAGATTTCAAAGGCACTTCACGAAAAGATGAAATCCAAATGACCAAGATATGAAAAGGTGTTCACCTCATTAGTAATCAGGGAGATTAAAACCAGGTACAAATACATACCCACCAGATTGGACAGAACTAAAACATAAAATACCTTATACTAAACATTATTGTTGAAGGATGTGGAACAACTATAACTTTCATATACTGTACTAATAACTGAAATAAAAACTAGTAAACAACTACTTTGGAAAACTGTTTGTCATTATCTAATAAAGACACACAATCCCCATGATCCTGCAATTCAAAGTATACACCATAAAGAAAATTATGTAAACATGCATCAGCAAACTCAAACACAAATGTTCACAAAGGCATTGT
This sequence comes from Phocoena phocoena, assembly GCF_963924675.1. Classification (NCBI taxonomy): domain Eukaryota; kingdom Metazoa; phylum Chordata; class Mammalia; order Artiodactyla; family Phocoenidae; genus Phocoena; species Phocoena phocoena. Next base: position 16,861,422 of record NC_089238.1, read on the forward strand.
TCATAATTGCCAAAAACTGTAAACAATTTAAACAACTGCAGAATATCCAAAACAACTGCATTAATAAACATATCATATGCATGAAGGAATACTATCTCCCAACAAAAGCCAAAATAAATATATACAAGATGATTCCATTTATATAAAGTTCAAACACGGACAAAACTCTATCATTCAGAGATGTAAACTTAAGTGATAAAACTATGAATGTCAGAATAACATTTATATCTAGCTTAAGAGGGTAGTAGTTGATGGGAAGATGCAGGGGGTGGAAGGCTTGTGGGATGTTGGCAATGCCTGTCTTACCCTGGATGGTAGTTACAAGGATCTTTGTTTAAAGATCTTTGTTTATCTACTTATCTTTTCAACATGTGTGGTTATATTTCACAATAAGAAAAAAAAAAAAAACAGCTCCCTAGAGGGGAAAAAAATTAACATCCTAAAAAGAATTCTAAGAATGTTAAAGAGATTAACTCACTCCATAGTTTAAAAAGAGTTAACAAGGATCTCTAAATCCAAATACACACTGTATTCTAAACATACAGTATTCTAAAATCCATGAATAAACTTCTGGCTTCAATCTGTTATACTGCCACTCTTCATCCAAATTTTGAAAAAGGTGGAATTTCAGATATCAAATTACTCAACAAGTCATGTAAATTCTAAAATTTTAAGACCAAACACCCCACTTCTAATTTTGAAATTTGAAATAAGTGTCCGGTTGTTGACTGGACAGTTATAAAGTAGTTTTAGATTAGATACCGCTAGGTAGAATAATATCAAGATTTGATAACTCCAATTTTTTGCAAACACAAATTCCCAAACCTCTGTTACACATTAAATAACTCATATTTCTTAAGAAAAAAGAATATATTATGTATGTGGGGTTAAATATCAAAGCCATAAGTAGAGACATAAATTCAATGTTTAAAAAAAATCTTTTCATTGCTGTACTTATATAACATATTTATCAAGTCATGATAAAAAAGACAAATTATGTTTTGCATATGATTTTAACTATTACAGACTAACAAAATGTTCACTGACCCTAGAAGCTGTTGAAAGGATAATTTGTAAAAATGTGGATCGTTACTAAAATACAGACTTTTTAGGTTCTTGCATAAAAGAGTATACAGATTTTTTTTAAAGACTGAAATGAATACATTAGAAATCTTTACAATGTACAGATTTTTTTCTTTGTGAGGAGTGAAGGAACTGGCAAGACACCTTAAAATTCAGATTAGGTAAAACAATGCCTTTTTAAAAAGCTATTAAACCACTTTAAAGAGAAATACTGTTTTCAGCTTGTATGTGGCTCTCACCAAGAACTTTAGAGGACCTTTTTCACAATTTCACAAAATCATAAAAATTAAAACATTATACAGCTAAATATGCACGCGGGGGGGTCGGTGGGAGGGGAGAGGAAAGAAAATTAAGATAAAATAATTTAAGGCTCCCTACCCAGATATAAGATTTGTCCCAACACGAGTGCTATTAAAAAGGATGTACCAGAGAATCCAAAAAAAATGTCACTAAATACTTGCGTGATACCGCGAAATGACTCTCCTGGGTCAAAGATTAATCTTTTTTAAAAAAATAGATTTAGAAAATTTTTTTCCTATCGCCGTACCTCTCTCCTTACCATGCTATTCATTCTATAACTCTACCATGTGCTGCGAAAATTATCAATACCTTAGTTATCTTGCTTCCCTCTCCTAAGTGTTCCAAAAACTTGTGAGGTTTCTTTCAAGATCAGGAGCTAAAGTTTATTTTCTTCCTGGTTTCCCGGCGGAGCTAAAGCCCAGACGTGTAAACGGAAACAAAACCCACAAGACTGTGGCGATGCTAAATATTTGGGGGAGAACAACTTCCTCCCCGACCCCAGAACTCTGTCCCAGGGAGCCTGCATGGGGGTCGGTCAGCGCCCACTGACCACTCAGATCTGCCTTGTGAACAAGGGTCCCGGAAAAAGCTTAAACACTTCTTCCCTCCGGGCTTCCAGAAACAAGGCCGAAACGAGAGCAGCAAACACTTTTAAAGAGATGGTTGCACAACAGGTTTGGAGAAGGATTCCGGTCTAACAGGTAAATACCACACAGAAGACAAGTGGGATGTGATCTGCTCCATGGTACCAATGGCATTTCGAGACCGTCTGCGTCGCAGAGGAAATCCAAAGTTTGGGCACATCACTTACACAGTTCACCTGAGGGATATGCAGCGAATTGAAATTAAGAACGCGAGAAAATGGGTGCCGGAGAATCAACAAATCAGCACTTTAAGACTAGGCGGAAAAATTCTTTGACTACTCAGGCTTTGTTTGATGCTAAGACCGAATTTCGGAGTTGGAAGACGCGTACCTCCGTGTTCTTCGGCCCGTCCTCGGACTTCAGGGCCGCCGTGCCCGCCCAGCTCCCGGTCCTTAGTCCCCGGATTGAAGGCGCGGACCTTGGGGCAGAAGCCTGGGAGCCCGGGGAAGGCCGCGGCCCGGCCCAGCCCGCGACGCCTGGGCCCGGAAGGAGGGAAGGGGGCGGCCCCGCTCGGGAGGACGGCGGAGGGAGTAGGGAGGGAGCGAGGAGGTCGCGGGCCGAGAGCCGGGCGCAACCCCGAGCGCCCGGCCCGGCTCCACACCCAGAGGCCCGCCCCGGCGTACCTTTGGCGAGAGCTACGGTAGAGTTCTCGGTGTCGATAGTGTAGAGGATGCCCTCGTAGCGGATCTCCGCCTTGGAGATAAGGCTGATCTTGCTGCCGATGTAAGGGGTGCCCCCGCTCATGGCGCCGCCGCCGCCGCCGCTCCCGGCCGCTCGCAGAGAGGCAGATCCCGCGCCGCTGTGGCCGCTCAGCACGCCCGCTTGCTCCGTAGGCGCCTACAGCAGCCGCCTCAGACCCAACATGGCGGCAGCGCCGGCTCCGCTACCCTCCCCCAGCCTCCCGCCCTCAAGCCGCGGCGCGGCGGCTGCAGCGGCGGCTGCGGCGGCGGCGGCTGCGGCGGCAGCACCAGCGGCGGCGGCGCGAGGCATGCTGGGCCGGGGAGGCCGCGCTCTCGCGAGACTCGGCCGGCTGTGGGCGGCTTCGGACGCCTCGGCAGCCTCAGTAATTCTAGCTTCGCCGCTTGATCTGGTCTGTGGGCACCGTGCCCGCGCGGCCTGAGAGGAGATTCACGGAGAGGCCAAGTTCCTCGAGACGCGAGGACACTGTGGGCTGGAGTGGCGGCGCGCGCGATCCTCTTGACCTCAGCTGCGGCCTCCGCCATTTCCAGACCCATTGTATCTTGTCCTGAGTCCGGTGTCATTGCAAAAGAGGATCCCTCTACCTGGAAAGTTTCCAACCCGCCTCCAAGTTCCTGGTGAGCCCCTTTAAGACCCAGGCACTTCGTCTTTGAGGCAGCTGCGCCCCTCGTGGAACCCTCATGGCCCCATTACAGCATGTTACCCAGCGAGTCTCCCCTCTTCTCCCCTTCGCTGCTCCTGGAGGTGGGATTCTGTCCAGCACTTTCAGATTGCCTCATCCAGGCTCATTGCTTTCAATGCCGTTGCACACAGACCAATCCCAAGTGTTTGTCTGCAATTTTGTTCAGTCCTGTGAACTCTGGATTCATATAAGCCATAGCCTTGTTAACTAAAAAAAAAAAAAAAAAGCACAACCTAAAGGTTGAGAATTGTGTTTTATTTCGGGATTTTGCTGAGGATTTAAGCTTGGAGACAGCCTCTGAGATAGCTCTGAGGGCCTACTGGGAAGAGGTAAGGGAGGAGCCAGGATATATAGGAGTTTTTGAAAAAACGAAAACAAAATAACAACCCAGGTAGCCTAACATCAAAAGATTACTCTTAACTGAAGAAAAACCAGACATCTCAAGTTAATGAATTTACCACTTTTCTATGTGCGGGAAGATGTAAGAGTCTGGGCTCATTGAAATCATTCTTTTGATATGCACCTTAACTATCTAAGGTTAGTAAACTGTTTTTCTCCGTCCTGAACCCCCTCAGGGTGCACAGTTGGGGGTGGCTACTGTGACTGACGGCTTGATAGCTGTAAAATCCTTATGTTTACTTATACGGCAGGGGACGTCCACAGCCTCTTCAGCATCAGCATCTCCAGTTGAATGTCTGATTGGCAACTTTGTGTGTCCGAAGCCATAATCCCGATTTCCCCTGTAAACCCAACCTTTCCACTCAACTGTTCACGCCCACATCTGTTCTGACTGCAAAATCATGTTCATTTCACATATAGAATATATCCTGAATCTGAGCACTTCTCACCATCTTCACCCCTACCCTACAATAAGCCACCCTTACTCTGGTCAGAATTATTGCAGTAGCCTCCTAAAAGGTCCTTCTACCTTTGCCCGTGTCCCCAATAGTTTATTCTCAACACAGCAGCCAGAGGGATCTTGTTGAAAAATCTAAGTCAGATCATATCCCTCCTCTATTCAATACTCCTCTCCCCAGTGATCTCATATCACACAAAATGAAAGCCAGACTCCTTACTTTGGCCTATAAGGACGTACATGATTTAGTCCCTTGTTACCTCACTTTACCATTCTGTTCTAGCCACTCCTTTTTCACCCAGAACTTTCCCACTTTATTCAGATCTCTACTCAAGTGTAACCTCTAGAGATGACTTTCCTTACTGTTTTGTTTAAAATAATACCACCTAGGACTTCCGTGGCGGTCCAGTGGTTAAGACTCTGCACTTCCACTGCAGGGGGCACGGGTTTGATCCCTGGCTGTGGAACTAAGATCCTGCATGATCCCATATGCCGCATGGTGTGGCCAAAAAAAAAAAAAAGCTAAAATAATACCACCGTCATCACTTTACATACCCTTACTCTGCTTGCTTTTTCTTCATATCTCCCTCCAATATCTCTAATTATTTGTGTCTTTCTCCTTCACTAGAATGTAAACGTTTTGAGACAGGGATGTGACTTTGGTCACTGCTATATGATCAGAACCTAGTACAAAGCCTGGAACAGAGGAGCTTTTCAGTAAATTGGATGAAGTTGGATAAAGGCAGAGCACAGGCAGGATGTCTGGTGAGCTGAGTGAACAAATGGTGAGAAGCCTGGCAATAAAGAGAGGGAAGCAGGAGAGAAGACTAGAGGCTGTGTTGGGTCTGGCGCACAATAGCTTCAAAGGAAGGCTGTGAAATACCTGCTTCAGTACAAAGTCCCTGCCAGGGAGTTGAACTCTTATTTCTGTTCTTTCCTCCCCCTTCCAGGCCTGGAACCCAGCTTATCTTCTCATGCTTCTTCAGTGAGCTCATGCTGTTCCATATATAAGCTGATTCCCAAATTTACATCTTCATGCCAGATCTCCTGATTTCCAGGGTCGCACTAACTACGTACTTACTAGATGCAGTTGCTTGGGTGTCCCTCAGGCACTTCCAGTTCAACATGTTCAAAATTATCTGCATCTACTCCCCTCCATCCCCAAAATAAACCTGCCCTTTATCCATGCTCCCTGGCCCTATCACTGGCCCCAGGACTCACTCAGGTGTCCAGTCTTGAAACCAGAGTCCTTATCTGGCTACATGTAATCAATCACCAATCTTGGTGATTCCAGTTTATGTTTTTCAATTCATAGTTTCCTGCACCCTAGGGCACCAGGAACTGTGCATAAATGCAGCTGATCAGTGTGGTAGTCCATAGTGTATTATGCATGTGAATCTCTAACTTAGGTGCTAGAAAAAGGTTGAGAAGGTGACAACTTTCGCTACCATTGCTTCTGAAAACCGAAATCTCGTGTTGCTCCCCTGCTTAAGACCATCAGTGATTTCTGGTAGCCTACAGAAACAAACAAACAAACAAAACTACTTCTCCATTGAATGTTTTCAGCAATAGAAACTCTAGAATTTCTACATTGGAGGGCTTAAAGGAGAGGCAATCAAGTTGAAAGAGGAAATGAAAAGGATGGGAGGCTTGTCCAAAGCTATGTTTCTAGCTGGTACACTGTTTTTTTTTTTTACATTTGTGTTTGCTTGGTGAGGCTGGGGAGTGGCTGATGGAGAATATGGGGGAAATAGACTCCTGCCACTCACCGTCTTTTGGTGTGGCCACAGTTATTCACTGTAACTCCCAACATACTCTCTGCATGCCTTAGGCTCTGGCCACACTGAATTCACTGCTTATCAGAACATATGTATCACTCTCCCACTTCTAACCATTCTTTCATCTCCTGTTTGATATGAAAGACTCTCTATTCCATCTCCTCTTGACAGGCAAGATTCAAAGTCACCCTCACAGTATAGATAAAAATTAGCTCAGAATAGATCAAAGATCTAAATGTAAGAGCTAAAATTATAAAGCTCTTAGAGAAAAACATTGGGGTAAATCTTCTCGACCTGGATTAGGCAGTAGTTTCTTGGCTATGCCACAAAAAGCTCAAACAACCAAAGAAAAAATAGTTAACTTAGATTTCATAAAAATTAAAAACTTCTGTGCTTCAAAGGACATTATCAAGAAAGTGAAGAGACAACTCACAGAATGGGAGAGACTATTTGCAAATCATAGATCTGATAAGAGATTCAGAATATATAAAGAATATATTGATATAAAGAATTCTTAAAACTAACAGAAATTAAAACATTAAATTAAAAAACACAAATTAAGTTGCCCAATTAAAAAATGTGTAAACCATAATGGAAAAGAATATAGAAAAGAATGTATATATTATGTATAGCTGAACCACTTTGCTGTACAGCAGAAATCAACACAACATTGTAAATCTGCTATACTTCAATTAAAAAAAATTTAAAAATGTGTGAGGGATTTGTATAGACTTTTCTCCAAAGAAGATATACAAATGGCCAAAGAAGCACCAAAAAAGATGCTGAACATCATTAATCATTAGGGAAATGCAAATCAAAACCACAATGAGATGCCACTTCATACCTACTAGGATGGCTAGTAATGAAAAAGATGGTCAAGAACACGTGTTAGTAAGGATGTGGAAAAATTGGAACCCTCATACATTGCTGATGGGAATGTAAAATAGTGCAGGCTGGAAAATAGTTTGACAGTTCCTCAAAAAGTCAAACATAGAGTTACCATGTTACACAACTGTTCCATTCCTAGGTATATACCCACAATAATTGAAAATAATGTCCCCACAAAAAACTTGTGCATAGATGTTTATAGCAGCATTATTTATAATAGAGTGGAAACAACCCAAATATCCATTAACTGATGAATGGATAAACAAAATATAGTATATCTATGGAATGGGATATTATTTAGCCATAAAAAGAAATGAAGTACTGGTACATGCTACAACATGGATGAACCTTAAAAATGTTATGCTAAGTGAAAGAAATCACCAGGAAAGACACATATTGTATGATTCCATTGATATGAAATGTTCAGAATAGATTAGTAGATTAGTGGTTACCAGGGGCTGAGGGGTATGGCTGGGAGTAGGAATGGGGAGTGACTGCTAATGGGTGCAGGATTTCTCTTTCAGGTGATGAAAATGTCTGGAATTAGATAGTGGTGATTGTTACACTACATTACAAAGACTCTAAAAACCAGTAAATTGGGCTTCCCTAGTGGCGCAGTGGTTAAGAATCTGCCTGCCAATGCAGGAGACACGGGTTCGAGCCCTGGTCTGGCAAGATACCACATGCCGCGGAGCAACTAAGCCCGTGCGCCACAACTACTGAAGCCTGCACGCCTAGAGCCTGTGCTCTGCGATAAGGGAAGCCTGCGCACCGCAACAAAGAGTAGCCCCCGCTTGCGCAACCAGAGAAAGCCCTTGCGCAGAAACAAAGACCCAACGCAGCCAAAATAAATAAATAAACAAATTGATTGAAAAAGAAAAACAAGGGCTTCCCTGGTGGCGCAGTGGTTGAGAGCCCGCCTAACAATGCAGGGGACACAGGTTCGTGCCCCGGTCTGGGAAGATCCCACATGCCGCGGAGTGGCTAGGCCCGTGAGCCATGGCCGTTGAGCCTGTGCGTCCGGAGCCTGTGCTCTGCAAGGGGAGAGGCCACAACAGTAAGAGGCCCACATACCGCAAAAAAAAAAAAAAAAAGTCTCCTCATATTATCATTCTATTACACTAAGGTTACATAGCCGAACGGACACATGCTTAAAAGAGAATAATTTTTTTTTATTGCAGTATAGTTGATTTACAATATTGTGTTAGTTTTAGGTGTACAGTAAAGTGAATCAGTTATACATAAGAGAATATTTAAGTTAAAAAGCTAAATACAAAATTGTATGAGTATAAAGACTTTTTTAAAGGAAAAAACAGGCAGCATATGAAAATAAAGCAGGAAAGTAATAACTTCAAAATGCTATTGTATCAAGGTATTAGATATAAGATTTTATGTTAATTTTTTCTTTCTGTATTAGTTAGGAGACGTGGTCTGGTTATCTATTGCTGTATAACAAACCACCCTAAAATTCAATTATTTATTTATTTATTATTAATATCTTTATTTATTTATTTTATTTATTTATTTTGGTTGTGCCGGGTCTTAGTTGCAGCAGGCGGACTCCTTAGTTGCGGCTTGCTGGCTCCTTTAGTTGCAGCATGTGTGCTCCTTAGTTGTGGCATGTGAACTCTTAGTTGTGGTGTGCATGTGGGATCTAGTTCCCTGACAAGGGATCGAACCTGCGTCCCCTGCATTGGAAGGTGGACTCTCAATTACTGCGCTACCAGGGAAGTCCCTAAAATTCAATAATTTAGAACAATTACCATTTTGTTATATTTCATAATATTTAGAGCAAGGCATGACTAAGTAATTCTATTTCATGCAGCATCATCTGGGATCATTGGGTGGCCACTTGCCTGGTCTAGCAGGTCCAAGATGGCTTCATTCACATGTCTGGCAGGATAGAAGGCTGGGACTTTTATGACACTGTGAAGCCACCTTACCAATTGGACTGTCAACTATCTTACTTGTGTCAGTGTTTTATATATATATATATATATATATATATATATATATATATATATATATATACGCCGCACAGCATGAGGCATCTTAGTTCCCAGCAGGGGTTGAACCCATGCCCCCTGAAGTGGAAGCAGAGTCTTAACCACTGGACCGCCTGGGAAGTCCCATGTCAGTGTTATTTTCTCTCTCTTAACTAGCAGTCAAATACATTTCCTAAGTGATGCAAAAAGAAAGGCAAATGATTGGGTCAGTCATTTTATATACATTGGAGGAGCCACATCTTAAACAGGGTTGAGTTCTAAACTCAGCATGTGTGTCAGCTGGTTCTCCTTAGAAGTAGATTCTGAGACGTAAGTGAAAGAGGTTTATTGGAGGTAATGCCTGTGAAAGATAAAAGGGAGAGGAAGCAGGATTCAGCAGGTAGAGTTTGCAGATCTGACAAAGTCTCAGGCAACCTAACAGGGGGTCCTTGAGCAAAGATTGCTCTTTGGAATAGACCCACATCAGGCAGAAACTATCAGGCCCTAGGACCCTTGCTGTGCTCTGTCATTGGCCTGGGCTACCCAGGAAGAGCAAGGACTTGGATTGAAAGCTGTCCACTAACTTCACTCCTTGCAGTAGATTGCAAGTAAAAATTAGGTAGAGTCAATTAAAAATTAGGTAGAGTCAACAATTCCCTAAAGTCTTTTTATGTGATCACATCTCACTTTAGCAAGTGTTAGTGAATTTGATCCCCGATTTAATAAGTTTCTCTTCTATAAAACTTTACATTCATAGACTAGAGTAGAATCTTTGAGATTTTCTATTTCTTCTTATGTTGACTTCACTAAGTTTTTTTTTTAAGGAATTTGATCTGAGTTGTGAAATTGTATTGGCATAAACTTATTCACAATACCCTGTTAATGTGCATTTAATGTTTGTAGGCTCTGTAGTGATATTTCCCCTATAATTTGAGTCTTCTTTCTGTTTTCCCTTGATCAATCTTGCTAGGGTTTATCAGTTTTATTAATCTTTTCAAAGAACTAGATTTGGTTTTGTTAATTTTATCTATTGTTTTTTTCCATTTCATTGACTTCTGCTGTTATCTTCACTATTTCTTCCACTTATTTTGGGTTTAATTTGCTCTTCTTTTCTCAACTTCTTAAGGTAGAAGCTTAAATTATAGATGTTAAACTTCTTTTTTGTATAAGCATTTAAACCTGTAAATTTCCTTCTAACAACTACTTTAGCCGCATCCCACACAATTTAATATGTATTGTTTTTATTATTATTCTGTTAGAAACATTTTCTAATTTCTTGCTGTGACTTCTTCTTTGACCCATAAATTATTTCCAAGTATGTGGCATAATTCCAGACTTTGGAGAATATTCTAGATGTCTTTTGTTAATAATTTTTCATTTATTTCCATCATGGTCAGAGATTATGCTCTGCATGCAATGCTTTGAATTTCCTGAGACTTGTTTTACAGCCCAACATCTTGATGAATGTTCCATATGCAATTGAAAAGAATGTGTATTCTGCAGTTACTGGGTTTAGTATTCTATAAGTGCTAAGTCAAGTTGGTTGATAATGTTCTTCAAATATTTTGATTTTTTGGGTCTGTTTGATCTGTCAGTTACTGAGAGGGGTATGTTAAAAGTCTCTATGATTATAGATTAATCTATTTTTCTTTTTATATCTATCAGTTTTTGCTTCATTTATGTTATGAAGTGCATGTACTTTGGATTGTTACTCTCTCCTGATGAAGCAACCCTTTTATCACTATGAAATGTCTTTCTGTAAGGTGCTTTACCTGATACTAATAAAGCTATAACTGCTTTCTCATGACTAGTGTTGCTTGGCATATATTTTTAGTCCTTTTACTTTCACCTATCTGTATCCTTTTATTTATAATGTGTACTTTGTAATAGCATATAACAATGTTCTGTTTACATTCAGTTTGACAAGTCCTAACTTTTACTTGGAACATTCAGTCTGTTTATAATTAATATAATTATTGATATGATTATGTTGAAGTTTACCATTTTGCTATTTGTTTTCCTTTGTTCTACTTTTTGTTTGTTTTTTCTTTTCCGCTTTTTTTTTTTTTTTTTTTTTTTTTTTTGTGGTACGTGAGCCTCTCACTGCTGTGGCCTCTCCTGTTGCGGAGCACAGGCTCCGGACGCGCAGGCTCAGCGGCCATGGCTCACGGGCCCAGCCGCTCCGCGGCATGTGGGATCTTCCCGGACCAGGGCACAAACCCGTGTCCCCTGCATCGCCAGGCGGACTCTCAACCACTGCACCACCAGGGAATCCCTTTTCCGCTTTCTTTTGTATTAATCAAATAATTTTTATTATTCCATTTTTTCCTCCTCTATTGGAAATTTAGCTCTACCTTTTTGCATTTATACTAGTGGTTGCCCTAGAAATTATAAAATACATCCACAACTTACTGTAGTCTAGACTGAATTAGCTTTTTACTACATGTCTCTCATGGTCTGTTCTATTTCCTTGTTTTTTTCCCTCTTTGTTTCATTTTGGGTAATTTCTATTGGCCTGTTTTTTGGCTCACAGATCCTTTCTTCTGCTGGTCCCAATCAATTATTCATCCCATCCAGTATTATATTTCTTCAGTTCTAGAATGTCCATTTGGATCTTCTTAAGAAAGTGTATTTTTCTGGGCTTCTCTGGTGTTGCAGTGGTTAAGAATCCACCTGCCAACGCAGGGAACATGGGTTCAAGCCCTGGTCTGGGAAGATCCCACATGCTGTGGAGCAACTAAGCCCGTGCACCACAACTACTGAGCCTGTGCTCTAGAGCCCGCGAGACACAACCACTGAGCCCGCGCGCCACAACTACTGAACACCACGTGCTGCAACTACGGAAGCCCACGTGCCTAGAGCCCATGCTCTGCAACAAGAAAAGCCACTGCAGTGAGAAGCCTGCGCACTGCAACAAAGAGTAGCCCCTTCTCACCACAACTAGAGGAAGCCCACATGCAGCAATGAAGAACCAACGCAGCCAAAAAAAAAAAAATTAAAAAAAAAGAAAGTGTATTTTTCTGTTCAAAATTTGCATCTTCTTATCCACTCTGTCCACCTTATGCTCTGATTTCTTTAACATAATTGTGATAGTTATTTGAAAGTTCTTTCCTGCTTATTCCAGCATCTGGGTCATATGAGGATCTGTATGTATTGATTTTTCTTTCTCTTGACTATGGATCACATTTCTCTGCTTCTTTGCATCTCATAATTTTTTTAAAATAAATGTGTTCATTTTATTTATTTATTTTTGGCTGCGTTGGGTCTGCGTTGCTGCGTGCAGGCTTTCTCTAGCTGCAGAAAGTGGTGGCTACTCTTTACATTACATTTGGGACTCTAGGCATGGACTCTAGGCACGTGGGCTTCAGTAGTTGTGGCATGTGGGCTCAGTAGTTGTGGCTCGCGGGCTCTAGAGCACAGGCTCAGTAGTTGGGGCGCACGGGTTTAGTTGCTCTGTGGCATGTCGGAGATGCAAGAGGGAAGAGATATGGGAACATATGTATATGTATAACTCATTCACTTTGTTAAAAAGCAGAAACTAACACACCATTGTAAAGCAATTATACTCTAATAAAGATGTAAAAAAAAAAAAAAAAAGCCAAACATAGGGGCTTCCCTGGTGGCTCAGTGCTTAGGAATCTGCCTGCCAATGCAGGGGACACGGGTTCAAACCCTAGTCTGGGAAGATCTCACATGCCATGGAGCAACTAAGCCCGTGTGCCACAACTACTGAGCCTGTGCTCTAGAGCCCGTGAGCCACACTTCTGAAGCCCGCGTGCCACAACTTCTGAAGCCCGCATGCCATAACTACTGAAGCCCACGCGCCACAACTACTGAAGCCCTCGCGCCTAGAGCCCATGATCCACAACAAGAGAAGCCACTGCAATGAGAAGCCTGTGCACCACAACAAAGAGTAGCCCCTGCTTGCTGCAACTAGAGAAAGCCTGCGTGCAGCAACACAGACCCAACGCAACCAAAAATAATAAGTAAATAAATAAATTTATAAAAACAAACAAACATAGAACATAGGTGCAGTTAATTGATGTCCTGCACAACTCATTTTAGGCCTTCATGTATTAAAATAGAATCTTCAAAACTACAAGTAGTTCCTTCTATAGCTTCTGTTTTTTAAAAAGTCACCTCCTACTGTATCTTTGTTGTAAATTCACAAAATACAAAAAAAAGAAAAAATCTATTAGTTCATCTGACAGAGAGGTTTTGTATGTCTACTCTGTGCAAGGTCCTGAGTTGGTGCTAAGAATGCAGTGGTGGAAAGGCACATACAGTCCCTGTTCTCAGCACAACTTACAGACTAGGGTAAAATGTGCATATGTAAATAGGCAATTTCACCACAATGTGACAGCACAAAGGACTTAGTACAGGGTGAATAGGATCGTTTAGGAGGAGCAACTATCTCAGGACAGCAGTGAGAAAGCTTGTGTACTAAGTTAACATGCAAATTTCAGTTGCCAGTTGAGTAGTTCTATATGGCAGACACCCATGGCTTTCCCATTCACCCCATCTGGGCCTCCAGTGTGGTCTAATTATCCTGAAGAGCCAAGATGTGTTAGAGCTGAGCTTGGTTACTCTAATGGCACACAATGTTTTTACAAATCTCCCAATTTCCTGAATAATTATCATTATCATGTATATGTGTTTAGCCAAAAGCTTAATTGGAAAATTCCAGAATGAAACAATGCTACATGAGAAAAAACCTTCCAGTCATTTTCTTTGAAGAACAACCGTGTTTTTAAAATCAAAGTACCACTAATACGTGCATAAGTTTAAACCATCAAATCATGCAGAAAGGCTTATGATGCATAACAGTTATTCCTAGCCTACCTCTCCCCAGCCATGGACCTACGGAGGCCTCCACTTCTAACTCTTTTTAGCTGTTTCTCCTGGTGGTTATCTTTGTCTCTAAATAATATGCTTACATCATCAATCTTGATTCATCTGTTGTAGACATTATCTATTAATTTCCAGCTATGATAAATGAAGATTTATCTCACAGGGCAAGTACTTAGAGATATTTTAAAGTTCTTTTCCTGAGTTGCTTTTATTTCCTCTATGCAGGATGGAGGTCCCTGTTGTGACTTTTACAGGCCTACTACCATTGTAAGGTAGGCCTGCTATGTCCTGGTGGTACCTAGTTTGACTATGTATAGCCCTTGCTGTACTGTCAGTTCCATAGTATGAAGATGCCCCTTGCCTCTTGGCTATGATTTTGTTTGCTTATCTTAGAGTGAGTCTTTCATGTTGGAGGCTTTCATCAGAGTACGGTGACCGTTGGAGCATATGTAAGAACGAGATCATAAATCATCTCTGTGATGGGGCCTTTGTGTTTACAGTGGACTCGCTGACTGAAGGACTTCCCTTATGGTGATTGGGTGGGAAGCCACTCATTTATTTATTTAAAACATTTTAATTTTTTTGTACAATTTTTAAAGCTTACTTTCCATTTACAGTTATTATAAAATACTGGCTATATTCCCCACATGGTACAGTGTATCCTCGAGCCTACCTTACACCCAATAGTTTCTGCCTCCCATTCCGCATCCCTGTACTGCCCCTCCCTACCCCCATGGCAACCACTAGTTTGTCCTCTATATCTTTTTTTTTTTTTTTTGCGGTACGCGGGCCTCTCACTGTTGTGGCCTCTCCCGTTGCGGAGCACAGGCTCCGGACACGCAGGCTCAGCGGCCATGGCTCACGGGCCCAGCCGCTCCGCGGCATGTGGGATCTTCCTGGACCGGGGCACGAAACCGAGTCCCCTGCATCGGCAGGTGGACTCTCAACCACTGCGCCACCAGGGAAGCCCTTGTTTTTGGTTTTATTTGCTAGTTTGTTGTATTTTTTAGAGTCCACATGTAAGTGATATCATACATTATTTGTCTCAGAAGCCACTGTTTAGATGTTTAATGGGTACACCTCTAAATGACAGGTTATGGAAGTTTTGAGGCATTCAATTCCTTTTTAGAGAACTCCTGTAGTTTTTCTGGGGGATGCATATCAGGCCATCACGAGGCAGCTAGGTGAAAGTGGTGGGGAGAGGAGTGGCATTCAGCCCCATGTCTTGCTCCTACCCTTTGCTGTACTGCGCACAACACACAAACCACTTGGGCGTCTGAGGGATGATTTGCTCCCACTGGGCTGCTGTTCTCCTTCCTACTGTCCACCTCATGCGTTCAGTCCTTGGCCTCCTGTACTTGGCTTCATCAGTGACCTCTACTCTCTATTTTTGTGTCTCTGTGGTGAAATATACATAAAATTTACCATTTTCACCATTTTTTCCCTTTTATTGGTGTGTTTGCTTTTTGATTTACTTTTTTTAAAAAAATTGAAGTATAGGGCTTCCCTGGTGGTGCAGTGGTTGAGAGTCCACCTGCTGATGCAGGGGACGCGGGTTCGTACCCCAGTCCGGGAGGATCCCACATGCCGCGGAGCGGCTGGGCGCATGAGCCATGGCCACTGAGCCTGCGCTCCGTGACGGGAGAGGCTACAATGGTGAGAGGCCTGCGTACCGAAAAAAAAAAAAAAAAAAATTGAAGTATAATCTGTACTCATGCTTCCCTTCATAATCGAGTGAATCTTTTGCCTTTTACTAAGGATTCACGTGGGGAGGGAAAAGCACGACTGTTGCTTCAATTTTTTGAAGCCTTGTGGAAATTAAAAAAAAAATTGAAGTATAGTTGATTTACAGTGTTTAGGTGTACAACAAAGTGATCCAGTTTTATATATTTATATCTAGATATCGCTATCTATCTATCTACCTATCTCTATATATTTATCCTGCACTGTGTGGGATGCGGGATCTTAGTTCCCCCACCAGGGATCAAACCTGTGCTCCCTGAATTGGGAGCACGGAGTCTTAACGACTGGACCACCAGGGAAGTCCATATATATATATATAGATATAGATATAGATATAGATATAGATATGCTTTTTCAGATTCTTTTCCATTATGGGTTATTACAATATATTGAATATAGTTCCCTGAGCTATACAGTAGGTCTTTGTTGTTTACCTATTTTATGTATAGTAGTATGTATATGTTAATCCCAAATTCCTAATTTACTCCTCCCCCCACCTTTCTCCTTTGGTAACCATAAGTTTGTTTTCTGTCTGTGAGTCTATTTCTGTTTTGTAATAAGTTCACTTGTATCATTTTTTTAGAGTTTACATATATGATATCATATTTGTCTTTCTCTGCCTGACTTACTTCCATTTTCACCATTTTTAAGTACAATTCAGTGGCATTAACTACGCTCACATTATTTGTAACCATCACTATTATCTACCTGCAGAACTTTTTCAGTTCTTTAAACTGAAACTCTGTACCTATTAAACAATACCTTCTCATTGCCCTCTCCCCACAGCCCCTGGCAACTACCATTCTACTTTCTATCTCTATGAATTTGACTACTCTAGATATCTCACATGAGTGGAATCATACAATATCTGTTCTTCGTGTTCACCCTTTACTTTACATCCTTAATAAATCTGTTGAAATGTCTTATCTCTTGGTTGTTTCCCATCTCTTGCTGCACCTTTTACCTCCTTTGCTATTATCTTAGTGGGGTATTGGGAAGGCATGGAGATAAAAATGTGGGTTTATCAGCCATCTTTAACCAGTAGTTCACTCATTTTGAAAAGGGAGTGTTCTAACAAAAGGACAAATACTGTATGATTCCATTTACATGAGGTACCTAGAACAGTCAAATTCACAGAGACAGAAAGTTGAATGGTGGTTACCAGGGGTGGGGGCAGGCAAGGAGTAGCAGGGAGTTTTGTTTCATGGGTATGGAATTTCAGTTTGGGATGATGAAAAAGTGCTGGAGGTGGATGATGGTGATGGTTGTACAACAATGTGAATATACTTGGGGCTTCCCTGGTGGCACAGTGGTTAAGAATTCACCTACCAATGCAGGGAACATGGGTTCAAGCCCTGGTCTGGGAAGATCCCACATGCCACAGAGCAACTAAACCCGTGCGCCACAACTACCCAAGCCCGCGCACCTAGAGCCTGAGCTCTGCAACAAGAGAAGCCACTGCAATGAGAAGCCTGTGCACTGCAACGAAGAGTAGCCCCTGCTCACTGCAACTAGAGAAAGCCTGCATACAGCAACGAAGACCCAACGCAGCCAAAAATAAATAAATAAAAAAACAAAGAAACCCAATGTGAATATACTTAATGCCACTTAAAAATGGTGAAAATGGTACATTTTCAGTTATGTCTATTTTACCAGAAGAAAAACTAGAAAGGGTTTATCTTCACTGTATATGATTTTGTTACAATTAAGTATCTAAGGAAAAGTAGCTCCTTTATTTATTTATTTTTAAAATCTTTATTAAAATTATAGAAGCACATAGATTTAAGAAGCAAATAATTCTACAAAGTTTCTACCAAGAATTCTACAAAACAAAAAGCCTAAATGGACATCATACTCAGAGGCACTTCTTTTAGCCTTCTTCTCTTTTCTTTCTTTCCTTTTTTTATTTCCCCACAATTATCCCATGATTTTAAGTGACACGTTGTTCATGAATTTTCAGTTTTAGTGTTGTCCATTGTCTCTCCACTATGGAGAATGAGGATTCAGCTTTCTTTCTTACCCTGTCTTGATTGGACACTGGCATTCAGCCTGCTTCCCATCTTTTCCAAGGGGCCTCCCTAAGGAGTTTTTAAGGGCTCTCAGGCGGCATGCCAGGGCAAGCTTCCCAGCATCTCCCCTGTTGTGACGCTCCACGCCGAAGCAGCCCCTTTAAAATGCTATGGAGGGCTTCCCTGGTGGCACAGTGTTCAAGAATCTGCCTGCCAATGCAGGGGACACGGGTTCAGGCCCTGGTCTGGGAAGATCCCACATGCCGCAGAGCAAGTAAGCCTGTGCACCACAGCTACTGAGCCTGCACTCTAGAGCCCACAAACCACAACTACTGAGCCCAGGTGCCACAACTGCTGAAGCATGCACGCCTAGAGCCTGTGCTCCACAACAAGAAAAGCCACCACAATGAGAAGCCTGCGCACCACAACCAAGAGTAGCCCCTGCTCGCTGCAACTAGAGAAAACCCGTGCGCAGCAACAAAGACACAACATGGCCACACACACACACAAAAATGCTATGGAAGGTGAGGTTTTCATTTTGGAAATGACAGTATCTTGTATTGAACTGACTTATCTGTTGATAATAATTATTAACCCTGGATCAAAAAAATCTTTTAAGTGCTATTACTTGAAGGCACCGGTGAGCAATCTAAATCAGGCAGGAATTGAAGAGAACATGAGTCTTGTAAGAAGGGAAGGAAACTGGGTTACTTCCAGTTTATCAGACTTTTCCTCCAAGGGCACTTCCATTTTTCAGCAACACATGACACATGGTAGAATAGAGCTAAAATAGAAAGTGGTGGGGAACTATACTCAATATCTTGTAATAACCTATAATGGAAAAGAATCTAAAAAAAGAATAACCGAATCACTTTGTTGTACACCTGAAACGAACACAACATTGTAAATCAACTATATTTCAATAATTTTTTTTTTAAGTGGTGGTCTTACTAGCTGAAGAGACTGAGGTTAGATTTTAGGGCTGCCAAAATAGCTGGAAATTGATAGAGGACATCCCAGAAAGGAGAGAGTCATAGAGAGAAACTACAAAATCTGCATATAAATTCCCCTCAAATCCCTGGCTGACTTCTAACAGGAACATGTGCAGGGCAAGACCTCAGCGAACCCAGCTGAAAGTTTTAGCTAGAATTTCAGCCAGAAATTTCTGTACTAGTTTGAAGTTCAAGTCTTGACAAATAAGAGGGGCTCACTGAACTCCTAAAGCTTTTTACTGAAATCCAAAAGGGCCATGTCTTACAAGTAAGCCCAGAATTAAGGATGATCAAAAACATCCACGGGATAGACTTAATAGCAGAATGCAACTGCAGAACACAGGAGAGTCAACTTGAAGACAGGTTGGTAGAAATTATTCAAATATAGGGAGAAAACTATTGAAAAAGATGAACAGTCTCGGTGACTTGTGGGACAATATCAAGTCATATAATACATGTGTAGTTGGAATTCCAAAAATAGAGGAAAAAAATATATCAAAGACCAGTGGTCCAGAACTCCCCAAATTTGGTGAGATACATGAACCCACAGGTCCAAATTCAAAAGAGAATCTATAGCAGCGCTTCCCAGTCGCTCTTGCACTTTTTTTTCCTGAAGTGTATGTGCAGATGTAAAGCAGACTTAGACAAGATGGGACACGAAGTTAAAATCCAATGACTTCTAGGCCCACTGTGAGCCCAATGCAGAGGAATGCAGAGGGTCAATCCCTATACAATGGAACTTCAGTACCAGAGCACAATAGACCAGGAAACGATTACATTGGCTTATTCCTGCATCTGCAGGCTTTGGAAGTGTCTCCCTCCAAGGTATCTGGGCCAGGGATAGGGTGAGACAAGGTAGGCACCTAGTGTGCAAAATTTAAGGAGGTAATCATTGTCAGTGTACACTTCCAGTAAGAGAGAGGACTGCTCCAGCACACTGCCACACCACTGCAGCATTAGGAATCATGATCTAATGAACAGATTTTGCATGCTGTGGGATGATCACAAATAGTGCATTAATGTACTGCTAACAGAGCATTTTTATCTGTTTATCTTCATACGACTTGATGTGTAGTAGAGCAGAGGATCTGTGTTATCATGCTACTCTCTTTACACTGGGAAAACCAAGGGCCAGAGAAGGTGATGGTTTTGACCTCAGGTGGACAATGGTTGAGCCAAGACTTGTACTCAAGTCTTTTCAGCTCAAACCTCAGCACCCAGCTAGAAGAGAAAGCAGGCTACTCAATAACTGATTCAGCTCTACTGCTTTGTTTGCAAAATTCCTGTTTTGCTCTACTGCATATCTTGACTGATTTTGCGTTCTGAGAGTTGACCAGAGTTATTGAAGATATAAATAAGTTATGATAAGTAATAGGCATAACTATTGGCAAATAAAAACGGAGTAACTAATCGATGTGTTACAGCAAAACACTTTCATAAAAATTGCCTTTTTCTGGAGATTCAAAGCATCATAAAAAGAAACAAATTACAATGGAACAACTTTTAGAGTTTACATATATATATATATATATATATGCCACACTGTCACAGCTTGTGGGATCTTAGTTCCCCGACCAGGGATTGAACCTGGGGCACCGGCAGTGAAAGCACTGAGTCCTAACCACTGGACCGCCAGGGAATTCCCCAGAGTTTATATTTATAGAAAGTAATTTTAGGACAAAAGTAAAAAAATTGAGCAAAATTATGAAAAGAACAGTAAATTATGTAACAATAAATTATATGTTACTCTATTATAGTAATTATGTAAATCATGTAGCAGTAATTCTTAAATTTGGATGTTATTGGCTGCCTTACCGACAGTATTATATTATTGGAGGTGATATTTACGTAATTTATCTCTAAAAAATATTAAAAGTTAGAGGTACTTACTGGGGTAACATTTTAAAAAAGTGCTCATTTTTCCAGATATACCTCGCTTGTAAGATCTGGGCACCATATTGGTGTTATTTACTCAGTTGGAATTCCAAGGTGTCTTGGTCGTGAGTGTACACTAGTGTCGGGTAAGATGTAACCCCTTACAATATCTTTTGGCTTTGGAGAGTTCTGGGTAAGGGAAATGTGCCTTAAGGCCCTGTGCTGACCAGAGGCAGTGGTGGCAGTGTGGGTGGCTGTAGCCATGGTGGTGGGGCGGTAGCGGTGGCAGTAGTGTGTTAAATGAATGAGAGGGAGACACAGAAACCTCCAGAGGTCTTAAGTCCGTCATAAGGGATTTTGTTGGTCAAATATCAAAAGGTTCAAAGAAATTAGACAAATTAGAAAGAAAAGACATTCCAGAGTTAGAGGGTAGAAAGAATGAGGAAATGGCCAGTTTGGGGTCTGCCCTGAATTTTTAAAAAAATATTTATTTATTTATTTTGGCTGTCCCAGTTGCAGCATGAGGACTTTTAGTTGTGGCATGTTAACTCCCAGCGGTGGCACGCATGTGGGATCTAGTTCCCCGACCAGGGACTGAACCTGGGCCCCCCCGTTGGGAGCATGGAGTCTTATCCACTGGACCACCAGGGAAGTCCCTGCTCTGTATTGTTGAAAGGCTGAGCACTAAGCCTGGGGCTTGTTGCCAAGCTGAGTGGCTGCAGGCAAGGGAGGCTGGGAGGCATTGCCACAGACTGCTCCTGATTCTCCCAGGGACAATAGGAGCCAGCTTGCAGATTCCCTTCGCAGGTGAATACCTGTGGGCACCAGTTCACCCTGAGACTGTTCTGAGAAGTGTTTGTGGTTTTTACCCAGGCTGCCTCTTGCATTATGGAGCAGGGGCAAATTACAAATGAAGACCACGTACCATATGTCTAAATGTTTAAAAATTGTAGTTCAAGTACTTCCCTGGTGGTCCAGCGGTTGAGGCTCCACATTTCCACTTCAGGAGGCGCGGGTTCGATCCCTGGTTGGGCAAGTTCCACATACTGTGCAGTATGGCCAAAAAAAAAAAAATTATAATTCAAACAATAAACAGTTACATAAGATATGTTATTTCCTTTTTCTCTGGATAAACTGTACCTTCAAACCGACCAGGAAGGCCAGGTCAAATGCAGACTTCTCAGACTCCTTGGAGTTCCATGTCAGAACATGGTGAATGGGGAGACCCAGCCCCAGCTGTGGCCTGGTCCCCCTTCTCTTCTCACTCTCAGCTGTTTCCAACAGTATAAAGGCCCCATCTGTGTGGTTAAATCTGTCTACATTCCTCCAAACAGCCATCTGAGGTCACACTGAAGCCTAGGGAAATGCACACCCTAAGTGGCAATGTGCCAGGCCTCAGGATGGTGGACATGGGAAGAGAGGCCCATGGAGGCCCACCTAGAAATGGGCTCGAGGCTGTTTGGGCTTGGAATTCTGGAGTCCTGGGCCAGGGGGACCTACGGAAATTTTCATACATCTGTTAATTAGGGGATAGCATTGTACTGATGCTAATTCCCAATTTGAGAATTATACTGTAATTACGTACATAGACGTTTTAGTTTTAGGAAGTACACAATAAAGTATTTAAGGGATATGATGGCTGCGACTTATGCTCAAATAGTAATAATGATAATGGAAATATATATGTAGAGAGAGAAAAAAATAACAAAGCAAATGTGGCAAAATGTTAACAATTGGTCAATCTTCTGTGAAGTCTTTCTAGGAGTTCTTTATATTCTTTTTGCAACTTTTATATATGTTTGAAATTATTTCATAATAAAAAGCGAAACAATAAAATGTGGGGGCAGGGCACTCCCTCTCCCCTTTTCACCCCTGCACCCCTCTCCCTCCCTTCACCACTATGCTCACTGTAATTCAGTGAATTATAACAAATAACAAATGAAAAGGAAATGAGCATAGTTACGGAAAACAAAAGTCATTTTTGGCAGCTGATATAATTACCTATGCAAGGCCCACTAGTGGTCTCTTAGGCTCATTCAGACTCACAAGATGACCGTAGGTCACGCTCAGCCCCTTTAGAAGGAGATAGGGCAGGGGAGCTTCAGACTTTCCCTGCAGCTACGGCCAGTGTCCTTGCTATAGTTCACTCGGTAGGTGCAAAGATGCTAGATACACATTGCGCCTTAATGACAGCTGCTTTGATTTAAAAGTCCCATGCCTCACGAGAGACAATCTCACAATTCCATAGGCATAGTTTCCAGGGTTTCTGCAAAGAATGTGCCTAGTTATGAGTTCTACACTCATGAAGCCCAAAACAATGTTTTCCCCATCAGGTAGTTACAAGTCTGTCAGTCCAGATGCAAGTTACCAATGATCTTTTTTTTTTTTTTTTTTTTTTGGTACGCGGGCCTCTCACCGTTGTGGAGCACAGGCTCCGGACGCGCAGGCTCAGCAGCCATGGCTCACAGGCCCAGCCGCTCCGCGGCATGTGGGATCTTCCCGGACTGGGGCACGAACCCGCGTCCCCTGCATCGGCAGGCAGACTCTCAACTACTGCGCCACCAGGGAAGCCCACCAATGATGATTTTTAAAAAATTAAAAATAAATTTTTGGCTGCACCACACAGCATGTGGGATCTTAGTTTCCCAAACAGGGATTGAACCCATACCCCCTGTGTTGGTAATGCAGAGTCTTAACCACTGGACCATCAGGGATGTCCCACCAGTGATCATTTTTACCATAATGTAGCCTAGCAACATACTTAACATACATTCAGGGAAATAAACCTAGGTTAGATTGTCATGCAGAAATGTTTTGTTAAATCTTTGCCTATAGTCCATCCCCATGTCTTTGGCCATCTGTTTTTTTTTTTTTTTGGCTGCATTGGGTCTTCGTTGCTGCACGTGGGCTTTCTCTAGCTGCAGAGAGCAGGGGCTACTCTTCATTGCAGTGCACAGGCTTCTCCTTGCAGTGGCTTCTCTTGTTGTGGAGCATGGGCTCTAGGCGAGCGGGCTTCAGTAGTTGCAGTGGCATGCAGGCTCAGTAGTTGTGGTGCACAGGCTTAGTTGCTCTGTGGCATGTGGGATCTTCCCCGACCAGGGCTCGAACCCGTGTCCCCCTGCATTGGCAGGCGGATTCTTAACCACTGCGCCACCAGGGAAGTCCCAAGGCCATCTGTCTTTACAGTGCCCACAATACCTTCTTTATTCTGGGATTTCTAGGCATTTTACATCTAACAATATTACATGATAGTTTTTAGGAAATGGAACCTACTACATTAATATTTATTTAACTTTTTTAGAAGAAGAATCTGTTCCCCCTATATACCATTTGTAAATCAAAGTTTTTATCCAGTCTGAAAGTACAGCTTAGGCCTTTGAAACAACCTATTATTGCTTTAACAATCCCTTGTCACTTTAGAAAATGTTTGCATTCCCATCAAGTTTTCACTAGATGGCAGCAGAGGACACTGGTCAGGCTCCCGGGTAGCCTTAAATGACTTCAAGCATTCTCAGTCCACAGCTTTTACCAGACCCATGGATGATGTTCAGGTTGACCTGGGATTATCCCTTACCACTTACTTTAACCTTTTATTGATGACCCCAAATGCTATTACACTGTTGTTTCACGTAGCCCTGCTCGGACCTGATGGCCACCACACAGCCAGCTGTCTGCTTTTGCCCTCTACTGTCTTGGGTACTCTCAAACGTTGCTCTGTAGATTAAAGTTTGCATGGAGTCTGTCTACTTGGCAGTTCCACCTGCTTTATCAGGTGGCAGCCCCATCACAAGCATGGTGTCTTCTGGTTCATTCTCTTGTCTTTGCCACCCCTATCCAACACCCACCCAGCCAATGTCTATTAATCAGTTCCTGTGGCCCAGCTGCAGTGAGTTCCTTTAAGGACAGTGAGCAATTTCTTCTCTCAGTGTGAATTTGGTTTTACTCTAGCCCACATCTGCCCCCAGATATATAAACTCTGTTATATACGGCAGAGTTTTCAACATCAGAGAATTGGTAGATGGCTTCTCTCACACAGACATTTAGCACCTTGTCAGAATTTCCTTCTTCCTTCCTTTATCTCACAGCCCACTGGTCAAACTGAATTGATGGTCTGAAAGTCTAGCCTACTGCTGCCACCACTCTGCAATGCCCATGGGGGGGTCTTCTTAGATTTGACTAAATATTCAGACTCACAAGACTATCGCAGGCCACACATGACATTGGCCTAGTCAGGGACATAGGACAGGAACCACACGTGCCAGCAAACACGGTCAGATATTCCTAGCAGTGGGAATCTTTGCAGCAGTTCACTCAGCAAGATGGCTCTGGGGACCTTCAGATTAAAAAAGGAACCCAAGGCTAGGTGATTCTCAGTCCAGATAAAAGTTACGAACTAGGGGTCATTGTAATTATAAACAATGTTGCCTAGTTGACACATGCCATCTTCATCTGATTCCAGGAAAACATTGTTAGAAAATTAACCACAAGTCAGATTCTCATACAAAGGAGAAAATGTTTTAACACTTTACTACAACCTAGAAATGGAAAGAATCAAACGAAGAACTACAAAAATGAATGAAGGAGTTCAATAAGGTGGCCAGATATTTAAAAAAGAAAAAAAGCCTTTTTATATACCAACAATAGAGAATATAATGGGATAAATATTTCCTTTATAATAGCAACAGAAACCATAATTGTGCGATTACATCATATACATATCAAAATATGTTCAAGCCCTACATAAGAACACTTGATTGAAAATTCCTCAATAAATGAACCATGTTAATTGAATGGAAAGACTCATTATTGTAATTGCTTTACAAATGAACTAAATGTATGGCGTATTCCCAATAAAAACCATGATAGAAATTTTCTAAGGAATTTGAAAAATTGATCCTAAAATTCACCTGGAAGCATACATGTGCAAGACATTTTTGAAAGAAAAGAGGTCGCCTTATTTTGTAGATTTCAAACCTACTAGAAAGTTATAGTGATCAAAAGAGTACAGTTTTGGCCCAGAAATAGGCATATGTATCAGTGGAATTGAATAATTATGTTCGTAAACAGACACTTTAGTTTTCTTTTATGTTGATATAACTTACATACATGAAATATATATATTTTTACATCTATCTATCTATCTGTCTATCTATCTCAGCTTAGCCAGCACTCAGATCAAGATGTAGGGCATTTCTGGTACCCCAATAGGTTTGCTTGTACTCTCTCCCAGTCATTATCACTCCCTCCACCAAAAGTAGCTGTGGGTTAGTTTTGCCTGTTTCTGAACTTCATATAGATAGAATCATACAGATGTAATCTTTTGTACCCTGCTTATTTTGGTCAACTTTATATTTGTGATATTCATTTGTGTACTTGCATGTAGCAGTGATTTGTTCTTTTTCACTGTTGTAGTATTCCATTCCATACAATAGCATTCCATGATATGAATATAACACAATATAGTTAGTTACCCATTCTATTGTTGATGGACATTTGGGTTGTTTCCAGGTTTTGGTCATTATGAATAAAACTGCTATGAACATTCTTGTACCTGTCTTTTGGTGGACATAAGCGTTGATTTGTCAGGTATACCCTGAAATGGAACTGCTGGGTCACAGGATGGAATATGTATATTTAGCTTTTGTAGATACTGCCAGTTTTCCAAAGTGGTTGCTCCATGGTAGGGGTTGGGATGTTGGTTTGTAGTGATATCTCAAGTGGAGCTTTAATTTGCATTTTCTTCGATGACTACTGATGCTGAATGCTTTTTTCATCTGCTTATTGGCCATTTGGATATCCTCTTTTGTGAAGGTCAGTGCAAGTCTTCTGCCCCTCTGCTCCCCTAAAGTTGATTCAGATGTTTTCTTAGAAATTTATAGGAGTCCTCTGTCAGATATATGTTTTGCAAATCTCTTTTCCTGGGTGGTCACTTACCTTTCCACTTTCTTCATGGCATATTCTGATGATTAGAAATTTTAGTAATTAAACTAATATGTAAATTAAACTTATTTAATTCATACATTAAGTTGGATTAATTTATTAATCATTTATGGTTACTGCTACTTGTGTTCCATTTAAGAAATTTTTGCCTACTCTTACCCATTAACATAGTTTCTTATGTTTTCTTTAATAGTATTATTGTCTTGTCTTTCACATTTAGGTCTATAATACTTCTCAAATTAATTTTTGTGTACGGCATGAGGTAGGGGGACAAGGTTCATGTTTTCTTATATGAATATCCAGTTGATCCAGTCTCACCTATTGAAAAAACCATCCATTCCTTACTGAATTGTACTGGAGGTTACAGCTAGTGCAATAGGTAAGAATAAGAAATAAAAGTCATCTAGATTAAAAAGGAAGAAGAAATTCACCTTTATTTACTGATGACTGATAACATGATTGTATCTACAGAAAATCCTATACAATTTATAAAAAGCTACTCAAACTCAAGCGAGTTTACCAAGTTTTCAGGATATAAGATCTATATACAAAATACCAGTTGTATTTCTATATGTTAGCAATAAGCTATTAAATATTTAGAAACAATACTATTTACAATAGCATAAAAAATATGAAATACTTCAGCATAAATCTGACAAAAGATGTGCAAGGCCTGTACACTGAAAACTACAAAACAATTCTGAAAGAAATTATAGAATACCTACATAACTGGAGATATATAACATAATCATAGATCAGAAGACGTTATTTTTAAGGTGTCAGTGTGCCATAGATTGATCTACAGATTTACTGAAATACTAATCAAAATCCCAGCAGGCTCTTTTTCTGTTGTTGAAATTGATAAACTGATTCTAACATTCATTTGGAAATGCAAAGGATATAGAATAGCCAAGACAACTTTGAGACCAAAGTTGGAAGATTTAAATCACCTGATCTTGGGACTTCCCTGGTGGCACAGTGGATAAGACTCAGAGCTCCCAATGCAGGGGGCCCGGGTTCGATCCTTGGTCAGGGAACTAGAACCCATACGCATGCCACAACTAAGAGTTCACATGCCACAACTAAGCAGCCTGCGAGCCACAACTAAGGAGCCTGTGAGCAGCAACTAAGGAGCTGGTGAGCTGCAACTAAGGGAGATCACGTGCCGCAACAAAGACCCAGTGCAACCAAATAAAAAAAATAAATAAATGACCTGATCTCAAGATTTATTATAAAGTTTTGGTAATCAAGACCATGTAGTATCAATGTAAAGGCAGAAAAATAATTCAATGAACAGACTAGATTCCATAAATAAACTCACATTTATACAATCGATTCTCAACAAAGTGGCAAAGACAATTCAGTGGAGAAAGGATAATCTTTTCAACAAATGGTTGAAACAATTGGATTTCTATATGCAAAAAAATTAACTTCAATCCATATCTTGCACTGTATATAAAAATTAATATATCATAGATTATGGTCATAAATTTATAATTTAGGACTATAAAACTTCTAGAGAAAAAAATAGACAAAATCTTTGGAGCCCTGGGTTAGGCAGTCTTCTTAGATATGACACCAAAAAAAAAACTATAAATAAAATTGATTAAGTTAAACTTTATCAAAATTTAAAATGTCTGCTTCTGAAACATGCTTTTAAGAGAATGAAAGGACAAGCTAGAAGATTGGGAGAAAATATTCACAAATCACATTATCTGAAAAGGTATATCCAGATTATGTAAAGAACTTTCAAAATTGAATAGTAAGAGAATGAAGAACCTAATTTTAAAAAATGGGCAAAAGATCTGAATTGCCACTTCATTAAAAAAAGATATATTGATGGCAAATAAGCTCATGAAAGGATGCTCAACATCACTAGTCATTAGATAAATGAAAATTAAACCTACAATGAGATATCACTATGCACGTTTTAGAATGTCTAACAAGCGTTCGTGAGAATATGGAAGATCTAGAACTCTCATCCATTGCTGGTGGGAATATAAAATGGAACAACCACTTTGAAAAATAATTTGGCATTTTCTTAAAAAGTCAAATGTAAACCTACCATATGATAGCCATTTCACTTCTAGGTTTTAATCCAAATAAAAGCACACTTGCATACAAAGACTTGTACATCAACGTCGATAGCTTTGTTTGTAATAGCCAGAAGCTGGAAACAACATAAAAGTCCAACAATGTGTGAATGGATAAACAATTTGTGGTATATCCATATAATGGACTATTACTCAATAATACAAAAGACTGAACTGTTGATATACTCAGCAACATGGATTAATCTCAAAATAATTAAGCCTGACTCACCCCAACCTCCCCAAAGCACATAGTATGTGATTCCATTTATATTCAATTCTATAAAATGCAAACTAATCTATAGTGATCAAAAGCAGATCTACGGTTTTCTGAGGAGTAAGTATAGTAGGTTGTGACTGGGAGGAGGGATTACAAATGGGCAGAAGGAAACTTTTGGGGGTGATGGGTATGTTCTTTCTCTTGGTTGTGATAGTTTCAGAGGTGTATACATATATACGTAAATATCAAATTGTACAATTCAAATATGTGCAGATTTTGAGTATATCACCTCAAAAAAGCCGTTTAAAAAAGTGTGGAGAAACACAGAGGCCACGTGTGACCCAGGTATTGCCACCAAAGTTGGGTTGGTGTCCTTGGGCAAGTCACTGTAGAATCCTCAGCTGTGGAGATAATACTGCCCTCGCGGGACTTAAGAGACAGTGAAAACTTATGTATAGCATATGACACTTGGTTAGGCATTCTGTTGTTCCGCCATGTGAGGTGGAAGTGTGGTAGGCAGCCTGCAATAAACTTCAAGCTCCAGAACATTTTTGGGTATGGGACTTTAAGCAAGTTCTTTACCTTCTCTGTTTCACTGTCAGTTGCAGAGGGTATTAAAGTGACACAATACATGGAAGTAGCGTAGTGCCAGGTACATAGGAGGAGAGGAGGCGTCAGTAGCGTTAGACTGGTTGCTAACTGGCTGGTTGCTGGAATCCGGCGGAGGGCCGCGGCAGGAACGTTCTGGGTTGGTGGCCGGTAATGCTGGGAGGCTCAAGACGGGTGGAACAGGAGCTGTGGCAAAAGCGACATCCAGAAGCCGCGGCGAACACCTGAGCAGCGCAACAAGCAACCCAGCCTCCGACCCAACCGACAAGCCACCGACACCTCCCAACCTGCCCCGCGGCTTCGGGCGCAGGCGCAGTGAAGTGGGCGGGAGGGAGGGCGCAGTGAGGTTCGGCCCCGAGGGTAGGTAGGCGTGGCCTGAGTCATCTTCCCGCCTCCCGACCAGGGCAGCCGCAGGAGGCGGCGCAGGTGCTGGCTTCTGAGCGACAGCCCGCCCGCGGGTGAGTGTGGCGGGGCTGTTGTGGGCGCCTGGGGTTGTTCACACCAACTGGTTCGCTGAAGGGAAGGCAGGGTGTTGCCGGTGCTGAGTGGGATGATCTTCTCCGGTTCCCTCAGCTCAGTTAGGACCGAGCCCCTGAGTCCCGCCGCGAGTGGGACAACTACGCGGGAGGTGCTCTCCGCGTCCTCTCGCCGGCTTCAGGAGCACTGTTGAAAAAGAAGTGCAGCACTTGGGTGGTTTGCTTCTTCCTGGGTAGGGAGTTTTTGGTTTAAATACAGTTGTTCCTTCCCGACCTAATATAGTGTATGAGTGCGTGAGGAAACTGAGGCACAGAGAAGAAAGGTTGCCTCCCAAAGATTTCACACCTGTTAGTGGCAGTCAGTCAAGGTGGGAATCTCCACAGCCTGGCTTCAGAGCTTCTGCTCTTCTTGACTATTCAATATTGCCTCCAGGCTAGTTCCTTGTCAAGCTGTAGTTAGACATTTACTTCAATTGCTTAAAAAAAAAAAAGAATAAAATGTCTGGATCCTGGATGCTAATTTGCTTCACTCATAGATGAAGCAAAGGTTACTCAGGGCAACCTGATGTGTTCATTCATACTTGAATTAAAAAAGACATGAGGGCCTTCCCTGGTGGCGCAGTGGTTGAGAGGCCGCCTGCCGATGCAGGGGACGCGGGTTCGTGCCCCGGTCCGGGAGGATCCCGCATGCCGCCGAGCGGCTGGGCCCGTGGGCCATGGCCGCTGGGCCTGCGCGTCCGGAGCCTGTGCTCTGCAGCGGGAGAGGCCACGGCAGTGAGAGGCCCGCGTACGGCAAAAAAAAAAAAAAAAAAAAGACATGGATTACAGGGAGATCAGCTGGGTGCTTTGTGACCACCTAGAGGGGTGGGATAGGGACGGTGGGAGAGAGACGCAAGAGGGAGGAGATATGGGGATGTATGTGTATGTATAGCTGATTCACTTTGTTATACAGCAGAAACTAACACACCATTGTAAGGCAGTTATACTCCAATAAAGATGTTAAAAAAAAATCAATAGGTTTCCATTTCCAAAGAAAGGGAGAAAAAATCATATTCACAATAATATAAAAAACCATAAACTTCTCAGCAATAAACTTAATGAAAAATGTGAAAGACTCTTACATCTAAATCTATAAATGTTATTGACTGAATAGAAGACCTGAATAAATGGAACATCAAACTTTTAATGACAAAAAAAAAAGACATGGATTAGGAAATTGCTATTTTATTTGCCATCAAGCTATGAAAAACTTAGTGGTCCAAAATACTCCTCATTTCATTTTTGTCTTAAAGGAGTCAAATCTGTATGTGAGAATACCTGCAATTTTATGGTAATTGTTATCCATTCCTTAGAGTTACAGCACCTCCCCTTAAAGAGGAGACCCATCTTCACTTCCGGCCAGCCCCGTGGTCCTCTCCAGGGCTGCACTGTAGCTGCTGGCCTGCTGAGTAGACTCATAAGTAGCCATGACCATCAGACATCTCCTGATGCTTGGCAGGCTGCTGAGTTTTGTTTCTCCACTGTAGTACTTGTTGAACACTTTAGGAACAAGAATAAAAACTCTCAATAGATGACAAACCAAAGCATAAACTTCCATTACAAAATAACATACTACTACTTTTCTTCTACATAGGCCAAGCATTGTAGATGGACTTTGGAGGTTCTGGTTATGTTCAGTTTCAGTGGTATATGTTTTGTATGTTGTCAGGAGTAGATACACAGTTTTACGGATGTGTTTTCTATTTCCTTCCTGCCTAGTGGTTTTATGGACATATAGTTGCTATCACATGTTGTTCCCTGCCCACCCCCAGCCCAGAACCAGATCTTCTTATGATATTTTGCTGTTCTTGTTTTCTGATCATATTTGGGAATCTCGGGTCCAGCTTGTCTTGGATTCTCTGTTCCTCACCTCCCCAGGCCCATGGCTACCTGTGACATCAGGACACCTAGCCCCAGTTGGCAGTTGTCTTTTTCAGCTTCTTTTTAAGAGGAAGGGCCTCAAGCCTCGAGTTTGGCTTGGGACTCTGTTCTTGCAGGGGGCATGACTTCTTTCCCCCAGTGGAATTGAGTGCCTGGCTGCCAGTGCTGGGCTCCATCCCTAGGCTCCAATAGCCCTGGGGCTGCCCTTCTGCCACCACTGTGTACCTATATCTGTACCTTGTCTACTGAGATACTTTTCTTATTCTTGAGCCCAAATGTGGCTTATTGATTTTCTCTTTTTATCACTCATTTTAAGCTCCCAGAAGACAGGAACTGTCAGTTTTGTTCATCACTTTATCTCTAGCATTCAGAATGGAACCTGACACATAGTAGGTATCCAGTAAATATTCATTGGATAAATAAATGAATGAAATGCTTTGTTTTGAAAAAGCGTGAACTTAGCAGTCATCCAGAAGTGGAATTTGACATGTTCTCCCAGATGTGCATTCTGGAGAGCAAAATAATGGTAGAATTCCAATATTAATCTCTCATTCTCTCTTTTTAAAAACAAACTTCCCACTTTTATCTTTGTTTCATATCTAATAGATTTACTCTATGATTTCATAAAGATATCTGAAAAGTATAATCAGATTCTTTTCACTAACAGTATATTTCTGTAGAATTCTGTTTGAAACTTATAATGCTATCAGGTTTTTTTTTTTTTTTGCTATCAGGTTTTTTTGTCAGCTATCAATTTCTGGATAACAAACTACCCCCCACAAGTGAGTTAAAACAACAATCATTTTGTAATTTTTTTTGCAGTTTTGTGGGCCAGGAATTCAGACAGAACGCAGTGAGGAAGATTCCTTTATATGTACTCTATGATGTCTGAGACCTCGGCTGGGAGCTGGCTGGGCATCTCTCTCTACTGTAGTCTCACAGCCTCTTTACATGTGTCTCTAGCATAGTGACCTTAGGATAGTTGGAATTTTTACATGGTGGCTGAGGACTCCAAGAGCCACTGTTTCAAGACACAAGAAATGGAAATGGAAGCTGCTTGTCCTTAAGGGCTGGGCCCGGAAACTGGCATGGCATCACTCCTGCAGTATTCTATTGGTCAAAGCAGTTATAGAACTTGCCCAAATTTAAGGAGAGGTAACAAACATCCCACCTTTAATGGGAGGAATGTCAATTTATGATCATCTTTTTAAAAAAATTAATTAATTAATTTTTGGCTGTGTTGGTTCTTCATTGCTGTGCGCGGGCTTTCTTTTTAGTTGCGGCGAGTGGGGGGCTACTCTTTGTTGTGGTGCACAGGCCTCTCATTAAGGAGGCTTCTCTTGTTATGGAGCATGGGCTCTAGATGTGCGGGCTTCAGTAGTTGTGGCATGTGGGCTCAGTAGTTGTGGCTCGAGGGCTCTAGGGTGCAGGCTCAGTAGTTGTGGCACATGGGCTTAGTTGCTCTATGGTGTGCAGGATCTTCCCAGACCAGGTCTCAAACCCGTGTCCCCTGCATTGGCAGGTGGATTCTTTTTTTTTTTTGAGAGGTGGGCATTTTTATTTCTGTTTTACTGATGAAGCCAAGTGAGACTAAAGCATTGAGCAACTTACCCAAAGGCACTCAGCTAAGAAACACTCAGATCCAGTCTGCCAAACACCCATGCCTCTGCTCACTGGCCCCTCCAGGTTTGCAGCTACCATGTCTTCTTTCAGTACCACTCTTGTCCCAGCAGGTGGATTCTTAACCACTGCTCCACCACGGAAGCCCTATGACCATCTTTAATTCGCCACATTGAATATTAGAAAAATATTTTAGGAAGAAGGCATCCCAGAAGTAATATCTTCTAATCTGCCATGTTCTGGACATTTCTTTTATAAATAGCATCCCCCCAAAAAACAGTTCAATTTATGTTTGAACATTTTCAATGAGGTGAAAGTAAGCCTTTGTTTTGGTGTTAGATAAGCCTCTGATGTTAACTTTGAGATAAAGGGAATACTAAAAAAAAGGACAGTTAATTTAATTACTAAGAGTCCTCATTTTTTAGCTAATCGTTTTGAAGTTTGTAATACAAAACTCCAATTAAAGCAACAGGTATATGGTGATATCCAGGGAAAGTGGGAATCTCTGAGATGCTGAAAATCTGAAACGTGCAGGGTGTTAATGTGTTGGATGTGAGTCCTCTAAGTTGCATTTACAGTGGAGAAAACCTGTTAAGAGGCAACAGCTGTAATCTTAAAGAGAGGTGACACAGTCCTGACAGTCGAAGAAGGCAGCCAGTGTGGACCTTGTCACCTCTCTTTAAGATTACAGCTATTGAGGCTGAATGGGCAGGACTTTTGTGCCTGAGTTCATGAGAGAGGAGGGGAAGGAAGAGCTGGTACCTCCAGGCTCTGAGTCCTGGTGGCTGGAAATGGAGACTCCTTTCAATGAAGCAAATAGGGAAGAGGATGAGCATTTGTTACTGGACTGAGGTGATTATGAAATCCAGGTTATCACAGGTGAAGCTGAGACATGAACACATAGTTCACCAGATAGAAAATGAGGACTGCCAGGCCTCTAATTGGGGATTAGATGACTTTGGACATCAAATCCCTTGGGCATATTCATAGACTAGACTGGGTAGCTCTTGGCTTGTTGTTCTCCCAGGGCTTTAGATATTCTTTTACAGGTAGTATAAATCTATTGAAGAAGTTTTAGTGAGGGAGTGACATAATAAATTAAGAATTTTAGGAAGATCACTCTGTTGGCATGGTAGAGAGTTAATGAGGAAAGGCTAAGTCCAGTTGTAGGTCTACTTCATTAGTCCAGAAGTATGAACTAAGCCTGGGTCTTTAGTGATGGAAATGAGGGGAAAAATTTGAGAGTTATTTACAAGATGGACTCTGAAGAGTTTGGATATAGAGTAGATGAAGGTGGCAAGAACAGGGAGAGAGAAATCTAGGATGAGTTGGGCTTGAAGAATACTAAATAGATGGTGATGTGTAAACTAAGATAAAAAGTAGGAGGAAAAGGTTTGGAAAGAAGAATGAGTTTGACTCTTAATCAGGGTATAATTTATATATAGTGAAATGCATAGATCTTAAGAGTACAGTTCAATCAAAAAATTTTTTTTTGTCTGTACCACGTGGCTTGTGGGATCTTAGTTCCCTGACCAGGGATTGAACCCAGGCCTTTGGCAGTGAAAGCGCTGAGTCCTAACCTCTGGATCGCCAGTTTTGACAAATGCATATACTCATGTAACTCACAGCTCTATCAAAATACAGAGCGTTTCCATCACTCTCAGAGAGTTCTCTTGTGCCCCTTTTCAGTCAATCCCACCTCCAGAAACAACCGTTACTGGTTTCTATCACCATAGATTAGTTTTGCCTGTGTTAGATTTTCTGTGGAAATATGTGCTATAAACTATTCTGTGTCTGGCTTTTCTTACTCAGCATAGCGTGTTGAGATTAATCTATGCTGTTATGTGTATCAATTCATTCCATTTTACTCCTGAGTAGTTTTCTACTACTGCCTAAGTTTTTCAAAGTGTTTGTACCATTTTACACTCTACCAGCAAAATTTGAGCGTTCCAGGTGTTTCTTTTTTTTTTTTTGCCCCGGACGCGCAGGCTTAGCAGCCATGGCTCACGGGCCCAGCCTCTCCGCGGCATGTGGGATCTTCCCGGACCGGGGCACGAACCCGAGTCCTCTGCACTGCAGGCGGACTCTCAACCACTGAGCCACCAGCGAAGCCCCAGGTGTTTCTTATCTTTACCAACACTTGATGTTGTCAGTCTTTTTTTTTTTTTTTTTGCAGTAGGCGGGCCTCCCGCGGCCTCTCCCGCCGTGGAGCACAGGCCCCGTACACGCAGGCCCAGCGGCCATGGCCCACGGGCCCAGCCGCTCCGCGGCATGTGGGATCCTCCCGGACCAGGGCACGAACCCACGTCCCCCGCACTGGTAGGCGGACTCTCAACCACTGCGCCACCAGGGAAGCCCCTGGGTGGATTTCTTGATCCAGCCAGGAGTCTCAGAAGTATATTACATCTAACGCCCCACATGACTGTAAGTGCTAGGCATGCTGTGGGTTTTAAGACCATTGGACAAGTCTTGTGCCCCAGAAAATTTTCTTTCATTCATTTATTTATTTCATTTTTATTGCATGTCTGCTATGTTTCAGACACTGCTGTAGGTGTTGGTGATTCAGCCGTGGACAAAGTCCATACCCTGGTGGAACACATGTTCTAGAAGATATGTTCAAAATAAGGGAGGATGAAGGAGACAGACAATACTTAAAATAATTTTGGAAGTGTTACTGAACCAAACTTGGGTCTGATCACTTGTGTGCTGTAAAGCCAATTTACTGACCCTGGGTTGTGGTGAAAGAAAGTGCAACGTTTATTGTAATGGTGCCAATACAAGGAGAATGGGTGGCTCATGCTCTAAAACCTCAAGCCGCCCGAAGGGATTCGGCAAAGCATTTTTAAAGGCCAGGTGAGGGGACCGGGGTCCCGGGGTATGTGATCAGCTTATGCACAGTTGTCTGATTGGTTAATGGTGAGGTAACAGGGCGGTGTCACACGGATTAACATGATCAATCCTTAGGTGCCAGTAGGTCTGGGGGCTCATGATCATCAACTAGTTAATTTCTTCCAATTGGTGGTGGTCTTAGCATCTGTAAAACAACTCAGGAAGTGTGCATCAGATTCTATTATCCAGGTACTTCAGAGAGGAGCTACAGCAGAGGATATGGGGGAGGGGTCTGTCCCGGGAAGGCCCCCTAGAGTCTGCTCAGTTACGGAAGCAAGAAATAGGGTGACAGAATAGTAACTGGGTGGGGTGGAATAGGGATAGTGGCTGTGGGTCTCCTTTAGGGTTAGGGTGGTCAACTACTTTTGTTAAGTATTGTGAACTGAAGAGCTCCCTGAATTCAGGGCCAAGAAGACTTGGGCTCTGTTCAGCTCTGCCAGTGTGACTTCAGGTAAGATGTGCAGTATCTTTGAACTTTAGTACCTCATTTGTAACATGAAGATATTGATAATTGCCCTATAGTGTTGTGAGAATTAAGTGAGATGATGCATATGAAAGGAAATGTTTGGTAACTATAAAGAGATATAGAAATACAATGTTACTTTATTTCTCAGTTGACTGCGTGGATTTCATGCGGAAATGATGATTGTGGACCAACCCTTTGGTGGGACTTTGAAACAGAGACCTGGGCCTTGTGAGCTTCTGGACCACTGGTTTTCTCAGGAGGGCACTGGGTGTCTGCTCCTGAGGAGGTGGATGCCTGCCTAGCTGCAGGAAGACAGAGGTCAGGCTAGGGGGACTTCCAAGGTGGGAGCAGAGTAGCCACCAGCTCTTCATTTAGTGTCTGCCTCCTGCCCTGGGTCCTTATGGGATCCATAATGGTTTTAATAAAAATCCTTTTGACCTTGTGGATCTTTTCCTTTTCTCACATCTAAACAAGTATAGCTGTTAAGAGCTCATGAACTCATACTTAATTTAGGCAAATTGAGTAGTAAGAAAAAAAGTATGTACGGATGTTTGCCCTGTTTGGAATTTGTAAACAAAATTAAATTTGTATAAATTCATACAATTTTCTCTTTTGATTCCAAATGATTATTATTATTATTTTTTGTGGTATGCGGGCCTCTCACTGTTGTGCCCTCTGCCGTTGCTGTGCTCCGGACGCGCAGGTTCAGCAGCCACGGCTCACGGGCCCAGCCGCTCCGCGGCATGGGGGATCTTCCCGGACCGGGGCACGAACCCGCGTCCCCTGCATCGGCAGGCGGACTCTCAACCACTGCGCCACCAGGGAAGCCCCCTAATCATTTTTGATGTTTGAAAAAAGACAGCAGTGTGACTGCCATTTGTGACCTAGAAAGGCAGGCAAGTGCTGCCATCTAGTTTTATATGTTTGACTATTGTCTTTGCTGACATTTGGAATGAAGTTGCTGGAGAAACTCTGAAACGTTAAACAGAGTTTTACATATAGGACCAAGCTAATTTTTCATTTGCAGCTGTTGGAGTTGATTTAACATTATTTTAACTATGTGACACATTTAATACCTTTAGTATAACCCTTTTACTAAAACTATCCTAGAACACAGGAAGGACTATTTTAGGAGGAAAGGCACTATAAGCAGGCTGAAGGTTAGAGTTGCCTTCGGAGTGCATTGCTTTGGCCATGGAGGTGAGCAGTCGACTCTGAAAATTGTTAAGTTTTCAGTATTTAAACATTATTTTTAGTTGTGGGCTGAGGGTAGAAAGTGAAGTTTGTGGAGTAGATTAAATTTTGATCAGGGGCAAGCTTTTATATGACATTCCAGGTCTCCATTGTGGCTTGCAAGCTCTGCTGGTGGTTTTCCCACCCCTCTGCCTCAGCTTGTGTGACTTTCTTTTCTACACTGTCCCGTTCTTAGTTCCTGGATGATACCAATCTCCTTCTTCTACTAGGTTCATGCCATTTCTTTTGCCAGGAACATTTTTCCCTCTGCTCCTATTTATTTGTTAATTTTTAGAAATTAAAAATGCACAGCAAAGAAGGAAACAGTCATCCACATTCCTTCCACTTAAGACTACACCACTGCTAACATCTTTGCATATTTGCTTTAAATCTTTTTTTTTAAAGAAAAATCACCATCAGTTTGTGTGATATTGTGATTTATAAGAAATATATATTTTGTCATTCAGATGGTCAAATATGTGGTCTTTGTGGTTCGTGGCTCACAGCTCCCAAAACCCTTGGAATTTCCCAGGTGGTGAGAGCTTAAAGGTGTTGCTTATGTTATGTTAGTAAACTGACTTTTGGAAGTCACCTAAGGATGGGAACTGGTTGCTAGGAGAACCAACCAGGTGAGTAGAGGGTTGGAACATTTAGGCCCACCCCCCTGACCTCCTGAGAGGGGGGAGGGGCTGGAGGTTGAATCAGTAGCTAATGGCCAATGATCTAACCAATCATGCCTACGTAATGAAACCTTCATAAAAACCCAGAAGGATGGGGTTCAGAGAGCTTCCAGGTCGGTGAAAATGTAGAGATTTGGAGAGACTGATGCTCCTGGAGAGAGTATGGAAGTTCTGTGCCCTTTCTCCATATCATTTTTTTTTAATTGCTTCTTTTTCTTTTCTTTCTCCATGTCTTATCCTATACATCTCTTTCATCTGGCTCTTCCTGAGTTATATCTTTTTATGATAGACTGGTAATCTAGTAGGTAAAATATTTCTCTAAGTTCTGTGAGCTGCTCTAGCACATTGATCCAACCCAAGGCAGGGGTCATTGGAACCTCCAATGTATAGCTAGTTGGTCAGAAGCCAGGTGATAACCTGGGCTTGTGACTGGCATTTGAAGTAGGGCAGGGAGACAAAGTCTTGTAGGACTGAGCCCTTAACCTGTGGATATGGTGCTGTCTCCAGGTAGAGAGTGTCAGAGTTTAGTTGATTTGTAGGCCACTTTGCTGGTATCCTGAGAATTGTTGCTGTGGAGGAACCTCCCCCCAACACTGTCACCTGTATCACAATGGAAATTAGGACCCAGAACCCTTTTAGTTTGATAACAGTGATATTTGTTCATTCTGAAGAGTTCAAATAATGCAGGAAACTGCATGATCAAATGTAAAAAATATATGTATATAACCCTCCCTAAATCCCACCACCCAGAAGTAACCACCATTAACATTAAATGACCATCCTAGCAGACACAAACACACCTGTCACACATTCTCTGCTTCAGCACACATTTCTGTGTGGTCTTCTGGCTTTGACTGCTGCTGTGGGGAAGTCTGAGGCCATCCATATTCTTCCTGGTACCTGAGGAAGTCCTTATGATTGAACTTCAGTAGCTTTGGTACTGAAATTGAGCTTTTTGTATCCAATTTCTTGTTGTGTGGTGTGGACAAATTATTGTTGCTTGCCATTCCAGTAGACAACAAATGTTGCCCATCATGAGGCACTGCAGTGGCCCTGATAGTGCATCCTGAGAGGAATTCAGGATGGAGAAAAAGCAGGATACTGGCCCTAGATAGTTAAGATGCGTATCCAAGGAATAATTTTTTTAAAATAAACTTATTTATATATTAATGGCTGCATTGGGTCTTCGTTGCCTTGTGTGGGCTTTCTCTAGTTGCAGCGAGCGGGGGCTACTCTTTGTTGTGGTGCGCAGGCTTCTCATTGCGGTGGCTTCTTTTGTTGCAGAGCATGGGCTCTAGGTGCGCAGTCTTCAGTAGTTGTGGCACGCGGGCTCAGTAACTGTGGCTTGCGGGCTCTAGAGTGCAGGCTCAGTAGTTGTGGCGCACGGGCTTAGTTGCTCTGCGGCATGTGGGATCTTTCTGGACCAGGGCTCGAACCCGTGTCTCCTGCATTGGCAGGCAGATTCTTAACCACTGAGCCACCGGGGAAGTCCCCAAAGGAATAATTTTAATGAGCCCAGACTCTTGCATCTTCTCCAACATAGAAAAGCACTAAAATCATTAGCTTAAGATGTCTGTTTTTTGTGGTTAGCAGTAACCTTTTGATGTTCTTTTGATTTTTTTTTTTTTTTCAGCAAAAACTCTTTTACATCCTGGCTCCTCCCTTACCTCTTTGGAACAGTTTCTTGGAGCTATCTGAGAGGCTGATTCCTGAGCTATAGTCCTCAGTAATGTTCCTGAATAAAATATAATTCTCAGCTTTTAGGTTGTATGTTTTTTTCAGTTGACAGTGATATGCCCTTTCAATATCCAGACTTTTTTTTTTTCTAATTCAGGGAAATTATCTTGTGTTTCATCTTTGAAAATTTCTGTTCCTTTTGTTGGGTTTTTCACTGCACAAACACCAGTCATCCTAATACAGGATCATCTCCACCTGACCTCCATAGCCATGTTTCCTTCCAATTGCTTTAATTTTGTTTTTTTTTTTTTTTTACTTTTGAATCTTTGTTCTTTGCCATTTCTGTAAGCCCATTTTCCCCATATGTCTTTAATTTGATCATCAGCTGTGGTGGAGTCTGTTTCTTGCCATTTCTAACGTGTTGATTTGTTCTGTAATGTTTTGGCCCTCAGTTTCACGGTCTGCACTCTTCCTTTTCATACCATTTTGTTGTTTTCCATCTTGTCCTTGAGTTTTATTGAACTCACGTTCTCTTTGACTTGCTATTGTGAGAAGTCGTTGTAGGGAAGTGTTCCTCTGTTCTTTGAGTTAATCGTCTTCAGCGTTAGTTTTGTGTGCTAAGTTCCTGGGAGGTGTTTGCATAGTGCATTCTGTTTCCGGTGAACCTGCTCATGCTTGGGCAGCTATGCATGTGTGTAGGCCTCCCACTCTGCTCAGTGAGGTGACTCAGTGGGGTGACTTCTTGACAGTCTTTCTACAGTACCCGGGCAATTTGTTTTCCTTCAGGAGCCACAGAGTGAGGGCTGGATATTTCCTGTGCTATCCATTTTTCTGTGCCCTGAAGTGGTGGCAGATGAGGGTAGCATGGAGGTGTGAGTTGGAGGGATTACTCAGTTGAGGGCTTGACCTGTAAACAAGGTTAACTACATAATTTCTGGGGCCCAGTGCAAAATGAAGATGTGACACATAGGTCAATGGAACAGAATAGATAACCCAGAAATAGAACCCCACACATAGACCCAACTTAGTTTTGACAAAAGTGCAAAGGCAATTCACTGGAGGAAGTATAGCTTTGCAACAAACAGTGTTGGAGCAACTGGACAGACATAGGCAAAAAATAAATCTTGACCTATAACTCAAAATGTAAAGTACAAAACTATACATTTTTTAGGAAAAAAACAAAGGAGAAAATCTTTAGGATCTAGAACGGTGCAAAAAGTTCTTATCCTTGATATCAAAAGCATGATCCATAGAAGGAAAAATTGATAAACTGGACTTTATTAGAATTAAAAACAATTGCTCTCCTAAAGCCCATGTGAAGAGGATGAAAAGACAAATTATAGACTCGGAAAAAATATTTGCAAACTACATATCCAACAAAAAACTAGTATTTATAATATATAAAGAACCCTCTAAACTGAATGTTAAAAGAGAGAACTTTATTGTTTTTTATAACTGCATGTAAATCTACAATTATTTCAAAATAAAATGTTTAAATAACATCTTCAGAGCATCCTTTTTTCTGGCCCTCCAGACTAACATTCTTGTTGAACTCTGAGCTTTTCCTTTGGAACATTTGTCAGATTTAAATCCGTGCCTCCCCCACTTTCTTCTTTTTGAAAAAATGAACACCTTATCCTCTTCCCAGGTTGCTCCTCATCCTTTGATCCTCTTGGCTGGGCCTTGAATCTTCATCAGCCTCTGTACAACATCTGCTGTTTCTCCAGGCTCTCCAAGTTGGACAGCTGCCGAAAATATCTGCCCCCTTGGCCTCCTCAGGGCTGAGTTTACCCAGTAATTAGTCTCATTACTCTGTGTTGGAATTTTAGAAAGACAGCATGATGTTATTATTTAATGAATAGCAACATCTAAATTGATCCAATGCTCAGTGAAAATGACATCTCTAGGTCTGTTTATAACAACCTAGTCAGACATTTTGACTTATCACTAAAAACAATTCAAGTGCCTTCGACTTCTCAAATGACAAGTTCTTTTCAGAAAATATATTGAGGACAATCTCTCTGAGGGGTCAGACCTTGTAACAAGTGACTTATTTGACAGGAAAAGTTAGTTTTAGAATTCTGTTTGAATTCTGAGCAGTGTTTGCCTGAGAAAGAAGGGACGGTTTGGGAGGTCACAGGAGGGCAGCATTCCTGTTTGCTGTTTTGAACCAGTCTGGTTGTTGAAGAAGTCAGCAGGATTTTCTTATGCAGTCTGACTTTGCACAGCATTATTGAAGCGTGTCTGTATTCTCAAGACAACAGAGATATCCTGCTTTATGACTGAAGAAATATATTATCAATGCAGGAGACTTAGAAAATAGTAAAAAACCAAATCTCCCCCCCACCAAAATATCAACACCAAGAGATAATTACTCTTTTAAATTTAAAATGTTGAACTAATTTTAGTCTTTGAGAACAGTTGCAAATATAGTTGTGGTAGGAAAATTGTCCCTCAAAGATATCCATGCTCTAATCTCAGAAGCCTCTGAATATATTATGTTAGATGGCAAAGGAGACTTTGTGGTTGTATTTAAGTTTATAAACCTTAAAATAGGGGGACTGGCCTGGAATATCCAGGTGGGTTCAGTTTAATCACAAGAGCCCTTAAGAGCAGAAAACTTTTTCTGGCTGAAGTCAGAGAGATTCAAAGCATGAGGACTCAACACACTTTTGCTAGCTGTGAGATGGAGGAGGCCATGGGCAGGGACCAGAAAGAACCCTCTAGGAGACAAGGGTGGCCCCTGGCTGACAGCCAGCTAGGAAGTGGAACACTCTTCCTATAACTTCGAGGAACTAAATCTTGCCAACAACCTGAGTGAACTTGCAGGAGGACCCTGAGTCCCAGGTGGGAACTACAGCCTCTGTGGATACCTTGATTTTAACCTGCTGAGACCCTGAGCAGAGAATCTAGCCATGCATGCCAGGCTTCTGACCTATGGAACTGTGAGATAATAATTGGGTGGTTTTTTTTTTTGCGGTATGAGGGCCTCTCACTGTTGTGGCCTCTCCCGTTGCGGAGCACAGGCTCCGGACGCGCAGGCTCAGTGGCCGTGGCTCACAGGCCCAGCCACTCCGTGGCATGTGGGATCTTCCCAGACCGGGGCACGAACCCGTGTCCCCTGCATCGGCAGGTGGACTCTCAACCACTGTGCCACCAGGGGAGCCCTGGGTGGTGTTTTAAGCTGCTAAATTTGTGGTAATTTGTTATGCAGCAATAGAAAACTAATACAATAGTACAAAGAATTCCTGTATATTCTTCACCCCTGACGTTTCCCCTGATGTTAACATTTCACATGCCATAGTACAGTGATCAAAACCAGGGCATTTCATTGACAGATGAATGGATAAAGAAGATGTGGTACATATATAGAATGGAATACTACTCAGCCATAAAAAAGAATGAAATAGTGCCATTTGCAGCAACATGGATGGAGCCATAGATTATCATACTAAGTGAAGTAAGTCAGAAAGAGAAAGACAGATACCATATGGTATCACTTATATGTGGAATCTAAAATAGGACACAAATGAACTTATCTGTGAAACAGAAACAGATTCACAGACATAGAGAAGAGACTTGTGGTTGCCAAAGGGGAGGGATGGAGTGGGGGAGGGATAGAGTGGGAGTTTGGGGTTAGCAGATGCGAACTATTATATATAGGATGGATAAACAACAAGGTCCTACTGTGTAGCACAGGGAACTATATTCAATATCCTGTGATAAACCATAATGGAAAAGAATATATATATGTGTGTATGTAACTGAATCACTTTGCTGTACAGCAGAAATTAACACAACATTGTAAATCAACTGTACTTTAATAAACATACTATAAAACTCAACATATAAGAAAGTAAGCATGAAGTTAAAGTAAAAACAAACAAAAAAACAAAAACAACAACCTCCCCTCCCCAGGACATTGATGTTGGTACAGTACTA
Source organism: Phocoena phocoena (assembly GCF_963924675.1). NCBI lineage: Eukaryota > Metazoa > Chordata > Mammalia > Artiodactyla > Phocoenidae > Phocoena > Phocoena phocoena. The sequence goes on from NC_089238.1 coordinate 16,905,569, forward strand.
CTAACTAAACTACAGGCTTTATTTGAATTTTACCAGTGTTTCCACTAATGTTCTTTTGCTGTTCCAGGATCCAATCTAGAATTAAACAGTGCATTTAATCAGCATGTCTCCTTAATCACTTCCAATCTGTGACCATTCTCTCTCTAGCCTTTCATGACCTTGACACTTCTAAAGAGTACTGACTATTTATTTATTTATTTATTTATTTTTTTTGCGGTAGGCGGGCCTCTCACTGCTGTGGCTTCTCCCGCCGCGGAGCACAGGCTCCGGACGCGCAGGCCCAGCGGCCATGGCCCACGGGCCCAGCCGCCCCGCGGCATGCGGGACCCTCCCGGACCGGGGCACGAACCCGCGTCCCCTGCATCGGCAGGCGGACTCTCAACCACTGCGCCACCAGGGAAGCCCTGACTAGTTATTTTGTAGAATATAATTTGATTTGAGTTTGTTAGATATTGCTACTTGATTGGAATGAAGTTAGATACTGTTGGCAGCAGTACCTCAGAAGTGTGCTTTTCTCATATCCAAGCGTCTATGGTCTTGATATATCTTATTAATGGCTTTATTAACCTTGATCACTTGGTTATGGTGGTATCTGCTGGGTTTCTGCACTATGAAGTTACTGTCTTTCCTTTTGTATTAATAAATATCTTTGAATCTATGCAAATCTTGTTCCTCTTTAAACATTTGCTCACTAGTTTTAGAATCCATTGATGGATTTTGTCAGTAATAAGAGGGGGAATGGGAGGACTATTAATAGTTTAATCAGTATCCTTCCATCTGCCTCCTGTGTTTGGTGAATATGTGTTTGTATAATTTATATTAGTATACATATATATATGTATATATGTATGGAGAGGGTGTGGAGAAAAAGGATTCCTCCTACAGTGTTGGTGGAATGTGAATTGGTTCAGCCACTAGGGAGAACAGTATGCAGGTTCCTTAAAAAACTAAAAGTAGAGTTACCATATGATCCTGCAGTCCCACTCCGGGGCATATATCCAGAGAGAACTCTAATTCGAAGATACATGCACCCCAATGATTACTCAGCCATAAAAAAGAATGAAATAATGCCATTTGCAGCAACATGGATGGACCTAGAGATGATCATATTAAGTGAAGTCAGAGAAAGACAAATATCATATGATATCACTTATACAAATGAACTTATTTACAAAACAGAAATACACTCACAGACAAAAAAAACTCCCAAACTTATGGTTACCGAAGGGGATAGAGGGAGTGGGGAGTAGGGAGGGATAAATTAGGAGTTTGGGATTAACTTATACACTCTACTATATATAAAATAGGTAAACAACAAGGACCTACTGTATAGCACAGGGAATTGTACTCACTACATTGTAATAACTTATAATGGAAAAGAATCTGAAAACGAACAAATATATTCTCTTTGCTGTACACTTGAAACTAACAACATTGTAAATTAACTATACTTCAATAAAGAAGTAGGATATATTTGTTACATATAATAATAATGCTATTTTGTAACTAGCTATTTACCTAGCAATGTATCATGAACATTTTCCTTATCATTAAATATTTTTTAGAACACCAGTTCTAAAAGTAGTTAATAGTAGTAGTTAATAACATTTTCTTTTATGGTTCTATTATTTTTCTAGCCAGTTTACAATTTTTGGATGATTGGTTTAAATTATTTTCTGTTATATATAGGGTGCAGTGAATATCTCTATACACACATCTTTGCACTCGTCTCTGTATTTCCTAAGGATAGTTTTCTTGAAGTCAAATTGCTGGCTCAAAAGGTTTGTACATTTTAAAAACATTTGATACACACTGTAAACTTCCCTCTCTCTGACCAAAAATGCAGATGCGTGGCAGATTCTCCCATTCATCCTACTTTTAGCAGTGTTTTATGTCAGGATTTTCAGCATTCTTGCTCATGTGTAATCATTTAATAATAATTATATTCCCACAAAGCCAGCTCTCCATTTTCAGAACGAATGACTGGGTGGAGATACAGGCCACTGCAGACACCAGCCTATGGAGTGCTGGGGGTGAGCTGGGGGGGCTCAGTTCACTCTGAAGTTAGTATTAGGAGTCTTCCTTGAGTAAACCTGAGCTTACGGTCAGTGGGCTGCCCACTGGGACAGGCTGCTTTGGTGGTCCTCAGTGTCTGGTGGTATCAGAATCACCTGGGAGGCTTATTAAAATGTAGATTTCTGGGTTCAAATCCAGATCTAAAGATCAGAATTCTCGGGGGGAGTGCCCCAGGTATCTGTATTTTAAACAATCTCATCAGGGATGTCAAAAGAAGGGGGTGCTTGGGGCCATACTTTGAGAAGCACCACTTTTGGCTGTAAGCAATCTTAAGAGATTATTCTTTGGAGACTCTTAAGAAAAATAAACCGGACATGTGAATTTATGCCTTCATTTTCACCACGTGCTAGGGCAGGCTTTCTCTAGCCTTCCTCTCATAAATATCCACTTTTCAGTTAGTCCTCCCTTTTTTTTTTTTTTTTTTGGTCCAGGCTCTTTTTTGAGAAAGTGTACTTTTCCCGAATAGAAACCTTTTCTTTCTTTCAGATAAATAATCATATCACTCCCACCATTTCATTTCTCCTTCGGCCTCTCCTGCTTTGATGCTCATGTTTCTTATATATGATTCCATGGGATGCTCACAGCAAGCCCTTCAGGGTAAGGGGAGCTGGTATTAGTAGCCATTGCATTTGCAAAGATTAGGAAACAGACTTCGGCGGATGAAGGAATAATAATAATTACATTCGCCGAGTCTCTGTTGTATCCCAGCACTCCTGCAGAGTGGAAATTAATATCCACAGGCACCAACAGGTCATGAGACGGACCTAAGTGGGCTGGTTAGAAACAGAGCTGAAGTTCATGTCATAGCCTGGTCCAGACCAGATTCTCCTTGTTGTTTACCAAGCCCACTGCTCCTTGATGGCAGAACTGGGTTGAGAGCTCAAGGGTGCTGCTTCTGGCCCAGGATAGTTGGCCCTGAACCACAACATCTGCAGGTATATCTAACACAGCCTAGGCTGTGAGTGTGTGTTGTGGAGGTGGGGGTCAGGATCCTCCGAGCTCTGGGTTCTGGGTCTAGTGTAGTCTCTGTCTGCTGTATATACTTACAATCTTAGTGTACGGATATGGTAGGGGAGTGGGAGCAGGATACATTTAGTTCCTTGGCTTTTAGAATGCCTTGGTTCCCTAACCCCAGTACCAAACAGGGTAGAGAAAATCCACTCAGAAGCATCATATTTATGGAAGCTGTTCATACATCATACATAAGTGGGCTCTAGAGGTCAGACTGGTGTGGAGGAAATGAACCTTCATGATTGATGATCAGAGGCATGACCTGCTCCTGAATCTCCAGGCTGTTATATAGTTTTTTTATGTGAACATGAAGCATTTAAAGGTATAATATTTAAAACATACTTGGCATTAAATCATAGTTCTGTTTTTAAAATACTTTATAGAGAACATGGGACATGCTTTCATTCATACAGATTATTAGGCTCAATTCCTTAAAAGAGACGGGCTTCGTAAAGTAATGGGTTTGGTGTGTACAAGGGTAATTTTAGTGTAAGTACCTCCTAACTTATGAGGTTGAGAGCAGAGAGAGTGGGGAGTACAGTGTAATTATGTAAAGCGTGTTCATCACTTCTTTTATCTCAAGGTAGAGATTAGGTATCTCCATTAAGTGTAATGTATAAACACATAAGAACCCTTTTCATTAGATAGTGTACTGAGCGCAGCTGGTCCTTAAAATGGCTTAATTTCTCTGAATACAGAGTTGAGGAAAGAAAGCAAGTGATTTCTCCTAGATGACTCTTGAACAATTTCTCCCTTTTCCTGAAACTTCATATACTTTCTCATTCTCACTTTCAACAATCAAAGAGAACCTGTGTACTTCCCATCATCACATCTATAAAATGACCACATCCCTCTGTGTTTACTTTGCCTTCCCTCCTGTTACTGTGGGTACCACCTTCCTTTGCCTCCTCAAGCACTTCACTTCAGCCGTTTTTCCCTTTGCTCTATCATCAGGTTTTTCTCTATTTACTGGATCGTTCCCATCAGCATATACATTTGCTATAAAATCACCCATTTTAAGGTTAAAAAAGAAGCTTCTTTACTCCTTCCCTAGTGATGACTTATTTCTCTCCTCCCTTTTAGCAAAGCTCCTTGAGAAAGTTGTTATATTTTTTCTTGACTAGAAGCCAAATCAGGTCACTCCTGTATTCAGAACTCACCAGTGATTTTCTGTCTTTGAGTAAAGCCAAGTCTTTACAGTGGTCTACAAGACCCTACGTGATTAGGCTCCCTCCTATCTCTCTGAACCTCATCCTCTTCTCCCTTTTTCTTACATCAGAACTGATCATGGACTTAATAAAATGAACGTGGTCCTACTGTGCACTGCCACAGCGGGGGGCTGGGGGTGGGGGAGTGAGGTGGGGCTGAAGATTTCTAACCAGATTGCTATGAGCTTGCTTCATCACTGCTTATCCCTGTGAGTGCCAGCACTGCATGGCGTGCAGTGTTAAAAGAACAACATTGTCTTTCCCCCCTCAATCATAATTTCTAGGCATTATCCTGTAGAAACCTAGGGTCCCACAAATCCCTAGTTGAGAAACCTGATTTACTCCTCCTTTCTTGCCCTCTTTGGATTTATCAATTTCTTAATTATTCTGTCCTTTATTATCTTTATAGATAAATATTCTTGTAATAATCCTTTCATGGTTACTCTAGAAACTACTGTGTACATGCTTACTTATGATAGTTATTGTAGATTTCTTTAAATTAGTGCTTTTACCACTTTCCAAATAATATAAGAAACTTACCTCAATTTTGAATACCCTCTTGCCTTTTTTTTGCTATTGTTGTCATATGTTTTACTTCTGCATGTATTACACATTTTATGAAACATGATCATTATTGTTTTTAAAGTAAGAAATGTTCCTTTATACTTATCCCATATTTATTCTGTCTGGTGCTCTTCATTCTTTCCTGCAGTGTTGCTTCCATCTGAGGCCATTTTCCTTTAGCCTGAGGAACTACCTCTATTTCATTTCTGTTTTTGAAGGATCTCTTTACTGGATGAATAATGTGTTTTTTTCCCAGCACTTTAAAGATGTTATCCATTGTCTCTGGCTTCCTTAGTTTCTGTTGAAAAACAAGCAATCATCCCATGGACTTCTGTGCTCATTGACCTGACCTGTGTCAAATGGTCACCCTTGGCTTCAAGGCTGGGAATTCTAGGGATTCCCTGGTGGTCCAGTGGTTAGGACTCCGTGCTTCTACTTCAAGGGGCATGGATTTGATCCCGGGTCAGGGAACTAAGATCCCACAAGGGAACTAAGATCCCACAAGCTGTGCAGTGCGGCCAAAAAAAAGCTGGGAATTCTAGGATGTCCGTATATCCAGCCTGTACTATAGAGCAAGATAAGGGAGAAGGGAGTTGGACTTGGTGGTGTTGACATAAATGACAATATGTGAGTGTTGTACTAGGTGGTAGCAGAAGGGATGTGGTCAAGAGGCATTGTCTGGGAATAATCTATAAAATACATTGGCTGTTTGGATGTGGAAGGAAAATTACAGGATAACTCTAAGGTGTGTGGACTGAGTAACTAAGAGAGTAATGATCAAATTCACAGAAATAAGAATATCTAGAATACTGCCTTCTTTTGGGAGAAAGATGAGTTTGGTTAAAACCTAATGAGTTTGTGAGATTGGCAGGTATAAAATAGGTACTGATTTTTTGTTGTATCCAGACAACTTACTAGTTCTGATGGTTAGTTTTTCAGTTAATTGTCATGGATTTTTTAGGTAGGAAAATCATAGTATCTGCAAATAATGATCATTTTTTTGCTTTCATGTCAATATTTTTGTACTAAAAGTTTTAAAAGGCATTGCTTTTTCTACTTTACAGTATTATGGTAAGAAGTCATTTTGATCCTTAATCCTTTTGTATGTTATTTTTGCCTTTCTGCAACCTATTATGATTTTCTCTTTATCCTTGGAGTTCTAAAATTTCACGACAGTGTGAATTTTAAATTATTCATTGAGATGAGGACTCAGATGGGTCATTTCAATTTAGAGATTTGTGTTTCCTGAACTAATTATTTCCTTCCTCAATTTTCTCTGAATTCACTTTCTGGAACTCTTCTTATTTGAATGTTAAACCCCATGAACTGATTTTTCAACCTTTCTCTGATTCTCAAAGTCTGTCTGTCTTCCTGTCTGTTTCTCTTCTCTTCTTGACTTACCTTTTTAAAAATCTTTTCTATTGAATTTGAAGTGTTGATTTTCAGGAACTTTTCTTATTTTTTGTTTGAGTGTCTTTTCTCTATAATTCCTAATCTTTTTTTTTAAAGAGTTATTATTTATTTATTTATTTATTTAATTTATTTTTGGCTGCGTCGGGTCTTAGTTGCAGCAAGCGGGATCTTTGTTGATGCATGTGGGATCTTTAGTTGCAGTGTGTGGGCTCTTTGTTGCAGTGCATGGGCTTCTCTCTAGTTGTGGTGTGTGGGTTTTCTCTTCTCTAGTTGTGGCGTACGGGCTCCGGGGCGCGTGGGCTCTATAGGTGTGTCATGTGGCTTCCAGAGTGCATGGGCTCTGTAGTTTGCAGCACTCAGGCTCTCTGGTTCAGACGTGCAAGCTCAGTAGTTGCAGCACGTGGGCTTAGTTGCCCCGCAGCATGTGGGATCTTAGTTCCCTGACCAGGGATTGAACCCATGTCCCCTGCAGTGTAAGGCGGATTCTTTACCATTGGACCACCAGGGAAGTCCATGTAATTCCTAATCTTGTTTCATGGATTAAATATCTTTTCTCTCGGAGGACATTAATTCCAATAAAAAATATTTTTCTGCTCCATGGGTTATCTCTTTTTTTCTGGGTTCCTTTCTTTCCTGGGTTTCAGTTTTTGCAATTTTCATTCAAAGTTAATAATTCCTCCCTAAATGTAAGACCAGATACTATAAAACTCTTAGAGGAAAAAATAGCCAGAACACTCGCTGACATAAATCGCAGTGATATCTTTTTTTGATCCACCTCCTAGAGTAATGAAAATAAAAACAAAAATAAACAAATGGAACCTAATTAAACTTAAAAGCTTTTGCACAGCAAAGGAAACCATAAACAAGACGAAAAGGCAACCCACAGAATGGGAGAAAATATTTGTTTTGTTTTGTTTTTTGCGGTACGCGGGCCTCTCACTGTTGTGGCCTCTCCCGTTGCGGAGCACAGGCTCCGGACGCGCAGGCTCAGCGGCCATGGCTCATGGGCCCAGCCGCTCCGTGGCATGTGCGATCCTCCCGGACCGAGGCACGAACCTGTGTCCCCTGCATCGGCAGGCAGACTCTCAAGCACTGTGCCACCAGGGAAACCCGGGAGAAAATATTTGCAAATGAAGCGACCGACAAGAGATTAATCTCCAAAATATATACCTCATGCAGCTCAATATCAAAAAAACAAACAAGCCAATCAAAAAAATGGGAGGAAGATCTAAATAGATATTTCTCCAGGGAAGACATACAGATGGCCAACAAACACATGAAAGGATGCTCAACATCACTAATTATTAAAGAAATGCAAGTCAAAACTACAATGAGGTATCACCTCACACCTGTCAGAATGGCCATCATCAAAAAAATCTACAAATGGGACTTTCCTGGTGGTCCAGTGGCTAAGACTCCACACTCCCAATGCAGGGGGCCCGGATTCGATCCCTGGTCAGGGAACTAGATCCCACATGCCACAACTAAGAGTTCATATGCCACAACTAAATATCCCGCATGCCGCAACTAAAGATTTCGCATGCTGCAACAAAGATCCTGCGTGCTGCAACTAAGTCCGGCACAGCCAAATAAATAAATATTAAAAAAAATCTACAAACAATAAATGCTGGAGAGGGTGTGGAGAAAAGGGAACCCTCCTACACTGTTGGTGAGAATGTAAATTGGTATAGCCACTATGGAGAACAGTATGGAGGTTCCTTAAAAAACTAAAAATAGAGCTACCATATGATCCAGCAATCCTACTCCTGGGCATATATCTGAGAAAACCATAATTCAAAAGGATACAGGCGGGCTTCCCTGGTGGCACAGTGGTTGAGAGTCTGCCTGCCAGTGCAGGGGACATGGGTTTGAGCCCTGGTCTGGGAGGATCCCACATGCTGCGGAGCAACTCGGCCCATGGGCCACAACTACTGAGCCTGTGCGTCTGGAGCTTGTGCTCCACAGCAAGAGAGGCCACGACAGTGAGGGGCCCGTGCACGCAATGAAGAGTGGCCCCCACTCACCACAACTAGAGAAAGCCCATGCACAGAAACAAAGACCCAACACAGCCAAAAATAAATAATAAATAAATAAAATGTAAAAAAAAAAAAGATACATGCACCCCAATGTTCATTGTGGCACTATTTACAATAGCCAGGACATGGAAGTAATCTAAATATTCATTGATGGAGGAATGGGTAATGAAGGTGCGGTACATATATACAATGGAATATTACTCAGCCATAAAAAAGGTGTGAAATAATGCCATTTGCAATGACATGGTTGGACCTAGAGATTGTCATACTGAGTGAAGTAAGTCATAAAGAGAAAGACAAATATCATGATATCACTTGTATGTGGAATCTAAAAAAATGGTACAAATGAACTTATTTGCAAAACAGAAATAGAGTCACAGATGTATAAAACAAATTCATGGTTACCAAGGGGGAAAGGAAGGGAAGGGATAAATTGGCAGATTGGGATTGACATATACACACTACTATATATAAAATAGATAGAGGTTTCCCTGGTGGCACAGTGGATAGGAGTCTGCCTGCCAGTGCAGGGGACATGGGTTTGATCCCTGGTCCGGGAAGATCCCACATGCCATGGAGCAACTAAGCCCGTGCGCCACGACTACTGAGCCTGTGCTCTAGAGCCCGCGAGCCACAACTACTGAAGCCTGTGTGCCTAGAGCCATGCTCTGCAGCAAGAGAGGCCGCTGCAATGAGAAGCCTGTGCACTGCAACGAGGAGTAGCCCCCACTCACTGCAATTAGAGAAAGCCTGTGGGCAGCAACAAAGACCCAATGCAGCCATAAATAAATAAATAGAATTTAAAAAATTAAAACAAATAAATAAAATAGATAACTAATAAGAACCTACTGTATAGCACAGGGAACTCTACTCAATACTCTGTAATGACCTATCTGGGAAAAGAATCTATAAAAGAGTAGCTGTATGTATTAATATATGTAAAACTGATTCACTTTGCTGTACACGTGAGACAACATTGTAAATACAACATTGTAAATCAACTATATTCCAAAAAATCAATTAAAAAATACCAAAGTTAATCATTCCTCAGTGTTCATTGTAGACAATAGCATCATCTGACACTTTTTCCTTTGTGTCTGTCTCATTTCTCTTCTTCCCCTATCCCAGGCACTTTGAATTCTTTTAGTTGATATTTCTAAATACTGTACTTGCATCACTACTTCCTTGGTTTTTCAGTGTTAGGCACTATTACTGTTTTTGTTTTTTTTTTTATTTTTTGCGGTACGCGGGCCTCTCACTGTTGTGGCCTCTCCCGTTGCGGAGCACAGGCTCCGGATGCGCAGGCTCAGCGGCCATGGCTCACGGGCCCAGCCGCTCCACGGCATGTGGGATCTTCCCGGACCGGGGCACGAACCCGTGTCCCCTGCATCGGCAGGCGGACCCTCAACCACTGCACCACCAGGGAAGCCCACTATCACTGTTTTATTGAAAAATGAGAATTCAACCCTCCTTCCTATCTCTGCTGCCATACACATCCTCTCTTGTCATCCCTCTATACTTCCAATGTTACTATGCTGTTATTGAGTGTGGACATCATTACTCTTTGCCGATTGCAAACTGGGTTCTTTGTCTTTTCTTATTGATGTGTTAAGAGTTCTTTATATAGCTGGGATATTTTTCCTTTTTAGTTGTATGTGTTACAGAAAGCTCCCATTCTGATCCTCTCTTTTTACTTTGTTTATGGTGCCTCTGTTATACAGAGGTGTGAATTCTAATGTAATCACGCTCAGCAGTCTTTTCCTTTATCGTATGTAGTTTCCCCCATCTTATTAAAGAAATTTACCTTGAGGTTATGAAACTATTTTCCCATATTCCCTTCTTAAAGTTCAAAGTCATGTTTTTCTCATTTACAACTATGATTCACCTGCAAAATTAATTTTCTGTGTGATGTAAGGTAGGGATTCATTTTTTTAAGCTGTTACATCACTTTTATTTTTTATTTTAAAAATTTTTTATTGGAGTATAGTTGACTTACAATGTTGTGTTAGTTTCAGGTGTACAGCAAGGTGAATCAGTTATACATATACACATATCCACTTTATTTTAGATTCTTTTCCCATATAGGTCATTACAGAGCATTGAGTAGAGTTCCCTGTGCTATACAGTGGGTCCTTATTAGTTATCTATTATATATATATAATAGTGTATATGTCAATCCCAGTCTCCCAATTTATCCTCCCCCCCCTTACCCCTAGTAACCATCAGTTTGCTTTCTACATCTGTAACTCTATTTCTGTTTTGTAGATAAGTTCATTTGTACCCTTTTTCTAGATTCCACAGGATTCATTTTTTATTGTTTTCCACCTACTTATCTGTAGTCCCAATGCCATTTATTAAATATTGCATATTTTCTCCACTGATTTTTTTAAAACAATTTAAAAATATTTATTTATTCTTTGGTTGTATCAGGTCTTAGTTGTGGCATGTGGGATCTTCTTGGCAGCGTGCGGACTTCTCTCTAGATATGGTGCGCGGGCTCTAGTTGCCTCGTGGCATGTGGGATCTTAGTTCCCTGACCAGGGATTGAATCCATGTCCCCTGTATTGGAAGGCAGATTCTTAACCACTGGACCACCAGAGAAGTCCTGTCTCCACTGATTTTTAATGCCCTCTCTATCATTTGTCAAGTTCACAATGTGTTTAAGTCATGCTCTTTCTATCGTATTCCATTGGTCTACTGCTTCATTAGCACAATGTCTTAATTATTATAGTTTAAACATAAGTCTTGATATCTGGGTATTCTTGTTCTTCTTCAGTAATTTCTTGGCTGTTCTTGCCCTTTGCTGTTACATATGAATTTTCGGATCAGCTTATCAAGTTCCATGAAGATTTGGGATTTTGATTTAGGATTTTATTGCATTTATATATTAGAATGGGGACTTCTCTTATTTCGGTTATGGCATTAAGTATTCCCATCCACGAATGTGGCATATATTTTCCACTTATTCAGGTTTTCTTTCAATAACGTCTTATATTTTTCTCCATAGAAGCCTGGCACATATTTTGTTAGATTTATTTATTTATATTTTAATTGCTATTATAAAATGATATTTTAAGTGAAAATTTCTGATTGTTATGGACACACAGGGATGAAATTGATTTTTGTATATTGATTTTATATATAACACAACTTTGCTGAATTGTTATTCTGATAATTTATCAATAGATATTTTTGGATGTACTGTCTAGACAATTTTACCATGTATGATTAATGACATTTCTGACTCTTCTTTTTCAGTCTTTATTCCTCTTATTTATCTTCCATGTTTTACTCTGATGACTACCCTCTTCAGTACAGTGTTGAACTGAAATGAGGATGCATGTATCTTTGTTGCTGATTATTAAGGGAATTCTAATATTTCAATATAGTATTTCGTTTGCAGTGGGATTTTGACAAATTTCTTTTGTGTTCCCAGCTTGCTAAAGAGTTTATAAGAAGGTCTTGAATTTTACCAAGTGCTTTTGTGTGTGTGTGTGTGTGTGTGTGTTGCACACACCCATAGAATCTTTGAATCATGCTTTTTATTCTTCAATCTGTTATGTGGTAAAATACTTGACTTTAGTTAGTCTTTATCTTTAAAACTATATTCCTGGATTTGGTTTGCTAGCATTTTATGAGGTTGACCTATAATTTTCCTTTCTCTTATTGCCTTTTCTTGTGTTGAAATTATTCTAGTTTCATAAAATGGGGTAAGCAGTGATTCCTTTTTTTTTTTAACAGAAGAGGTTTATAAAGCTGAAGTAATTAATTTCTTGACTGGCAGAATTTACCTTCAAAACTGTTTTGGACATTTTTTTTTCTTTTTTCTATCTGAGTTTGATTTTTTAAAAATAAATTTATTTATTTACATTTGGCTGAGTTGGGTCTTCATTGCTGTGCATGGGCTTTCTCTAGTTGTGGTGAGTGGGGGCTACCCTTTGTTGCAGTGCGTGGGCTTCTCGTTGTGGTAGCTTGTCTTTGTTGAGGAGCACGGACTCTACGTGCGTGGGCTTCAGTAGTTGTAGCACGCAGGCTCAGTAGTTGTGGCTTGTGGGCTCTAGAGCACAGGCTCAGCAGTTGTGGCGCATGGGCTTAGTTGCTCCGCGGCATGTGGGATCTTCCCAGACCAGGGCTCGAACCCATGTCCCCTGCATTAGCAGGCTGATTCTTAACCACTGCACCACCAGGGAAGTCCTGTGGGTTTTATTTTATTTTTATTTTTGTAATGTATTTTTTTAAACATCTTTATTGGAGTATAATTGCTTTACAATGGTGTGTTAGCTTCTGCTGTATAACAAGGTGAATCAACTATACGTATACATATATTCCCATATCTACTCCCTCTTGCGTCTCCCTCCAGTCCTCCCTATCCCACCCCTCTAGGTAATCACAAAGCACCGAGCTGATCTCCCTGTGCTATGCGGCTGCTTCCCACTAGTTGTCTATTTTACATTTGGTAGTGTATATATGTCCATGCCACTCTCTCACTTCGTCCCAACTTACTGTGGGTTTGATTTTAATGACTTATTAAATTTCTGCAATAGTTATAGGACTATATAAATTTTATTTTTCTTTCTGGGTAAGTTATATTTCCCTGTGAAATTATCTATTTTGTATAATTTCCAGATATATTGGTATTAAATTGTAGATAATAGTCTCTTTGAATTTTTTGAATCTCTACTTTTTTCCAAATATTATTTGTGCCCTTTTTTTTTTTTTTTTTGGTTAGTTGTCAGAGTTTTACCCATTTTATCAGTACATGACAGAACCCAGTTAAGGCCTCCATATAAACTTCTAAGATCCTGACGGAAAGGTGTGGAGATCTACTCATCAAGACAAGCCTCATATGTAAGTTCCCTTGCTTGTTAAACCTGCCACCTACCAATCTGGAGTGGCCTACCTTTTACCAGTCTCTCCTTGCCCTCCGTGTACAGGGGCCAGTTTGCAAACCACCACTGTTTAAGTCTTTTGCCCATTTTTAATAATTGGGTTTTGCCTTTTTATTATTGATTTATAGTTCTTTCATATGTTTTCTGGATATGAGTCCTTTGTCAAATATTATGTGCTACGAATTTTTTCTTCCAGTCAGTGGCTTGCTTTTTCTTTCTTTTAACGGTAACTTTTGAAGAGCAGAAGTTATTAATTTTAATGATATCCAGTTTATCAATTTTTTTTATGTTTAGTGTTTTCTGTGTCCTTTTAAGAAATCTTTGCCTACCCCAAGTTTGCCAAGATATTCTCCTATGTCTCCTAGAAGCTATATAGTTATAACTTAAATTTTGTTCTATAGTCAACCCATTTTACCTGAAAATATCTTTATTTCAACTTTATTCTTTAAGGATATTGTCTCTGGATATTAAATTCTGGGTTGGCAGGGTTTTTTCCCTTTCTTTTAGCACTTTAAAGATGTTATCTCTGTGTCTTCTGATCTCTGTAGTTTCTGATGAGAAGTGAGTGGTAATTCGAATTATTGTTCCACTCTTTTTCTGGCTGCTTTCAAGATTCTTTGTTTATTACTGGTTTTACCAGTTTGACCATGATATGTGTAGGGGTGTTTTTTGTTTTGTTTTGTATTTATTCTACTTGTGAACTTCTTGAATATGTGAATTTATCTCTTTTACCAAATTTGGGAAATTTTCAACCATTATTTCTTCACATATTTATTTTGACTCTTTTTCTTTCTCTTTGCCTCTGGTGCTTCAATTACACATATACTAGACATTTAAAAAATTGTTCCATAGGCCCTGAGGCCCCACGCATATGCCTCAGAGAGCGTGTCTGGCAATTCTCCTGTCCTATCTCCAATTTTTCTCACATATACTTAGTAAATGCCCAAGGAACAAAGGTGGCCATAGGTACAGACTCTGCGCATGGTTGCTGTTAGGGATTCTAAACCATCATGCTGACTTTTGTTTAATCTCTAGAAATTCATTAAAAGTTCAGTGCTTTTCTTATCCATCTGTGGCAGCCTCCTCTGCCTTCCTCTGCTGTACCAAAGATGAAGGCAGCCATGCTTGTCTGTTTTGGATTTTATTTCATTAGGTTTCATTGCATCCTCAGCTCTCTGATGTACCTGAAAAGATTATGATTTTGTGGCGAACCACCTTTCTCTTGCTTTTAGGGTGGGAGCGGTATTCTCTTGCAACTTTCTACATCTAAGTGGAAGTAGAAGTATCCTACTTGTTTTGACATGCTATATTTAAATTTAGAAAAGCATCTTTCCATTCTGAACATGTTCTAATTTCCATGATGGTTTTTTTCACTGACTTCTGTGTATCTTTAAATTTGTAAATATACAGTTATAAAAAATTGTTATTTTTGTTTCCTAACTCAGTTATATTTGATGAGATTAAGCCAGGTATGCTTTGGAGTGTTTAATATTTGTTATGATTTACCTTATATCTTTGAGTGGTCAGTTTTTATAAATGTTGCATGTGAATGAAAAGAGTATGTATTCCTTAGTTATTGGTTCATTAGACCAAGCTGTTGTTCAGATGTTCTTTCTAAACTTTATTAATTTTTGTCCTCTTGATTATAAATTGCTGAGAAAGGCATGTTAAAAATCTCCTGCTATGACTGTGGATACACCAGTTGCCCCTTGTAATTCTTTAATTTTTGCCTTAGATATTGTAAGCCAAATGATTAGGTGTGTATAAGTTTAACCTTTTATTATTGCGTGGTGACCCACTTTAATCTCATAAAGTGTTTTTTGCCTTCAAGGTTATTTACGTTTAGTTTATGCTCCTCATTCTGGTTTCCTCTGTCTCTGGAATGCAGGAATTTCCCTTTTTTTTTCTGTTGAACTCGATTATATGTTAAATTTCCCCCCTCCCATTTTGTCTAGCATGTTAGTGTGGTCAGTGTGTGTTTGTGTGTACGTGTGTGGTTGCAGTTGCTACACTAAGTCTGTTTACTCTCTAGCCCTGCTGTCCATCAGGGCCTCTCTCTTCATCATGACCTTTAACCTTCTGTCATCATGAACTGCTTTTTTTTCATGTCCCCATTGACATTCCCCAGCAACAGACTCTGATTGGCCTAGCTTATCCTTTTCCTCCAGATCCACCTTAGGAGATCTGGCCCTCTTATAAGTTAGCTGCCCTTGGGACACACGCCCATCCCAATTCAACTGGGTCTGTGAGCTGGACAGCTTCACGTACAGAGTACTGTGGAATGGCATACTGGCCAGTTTGGCCCTTCTGTCTATGGACTCTTAGTGAACTGGGCTTTGTTTGGTTGTCAGCCTCGGTTTCTTTTTTTTCTTTTTAATTTTCTTTTTTTATCTATTTATTTTTGGCCTCACTGCATGGCATGCAGGATCTTAGTTCCCTGACCAGGGGTCGAACCCATGCCACCTGCAGTGGAAGCGCAGAGTCCTTACTACTGGAGTGCCGAGGATTTCCCCCAGCCTCAGCTTCTGTAGCAAGGAGTGTTCTATCCGGGATCTGCTGCCACCCTGCAGTGCTGCATGGTGCCTCATTGAATTGCACAGCCCCGTCTGGAAGCCAGGGCCTTTTGCAAGGCTCTGAGGAAGGCTGGAGATTCATATCTAGGGATATAATCAGTGTCCTTGCCTCTCAAGCCAGCTCAATGTTCATTATCAGGCCTTCTCCCCCATCACTCCAGTCATCTGCCCCAAAGTCCCTTTTATCAGAGATGAAGGTCATGTTGGGAAAATGGTTCTGAAATTGGCTGCTGGGCAAAGTCTTATAAAGCAGAGCATGGAAAACAGACTCTTATGATTTTTTTATGGAGGAGTAGTCTAGCCTGTCTGGGATCAGTGAGGTCTTTAGTCAGCGCTATTCTGATCTTGAGGCCCTGTACAAGTGTGGGAAATTTTCCCCATTGAAATAATAGAGGCTAGTATTTACTTCAACTCTAAGACCCTCTGGGAGCAAGTCTTGGATATTCATCTTCTTGACCTGTTCATCAGCATCTTTGGTGAGTGATACGGGAGATTTACTGACAGCGTGAGAGGTTATCAGAGCTGGAAGGAATCTCAGGAATCTCCTCCAACCCTCTCACTTCACTATGACATAACTGAGCTCCAGAGAGAAGAGGAGGCCGGTCCAAATTCTCACATCAGATGGTGGTAGAGATGGGATAAGGACCCTTGTACCTTGACCTTCCCAATCCAAGGCCTTCTTCCTCTTATCTCACTCTCCTCAAAGGCAGAGCACTAAATCATGCTTGATGTTTTAATATTGTTTTCACAGAGTTGACTTAGAATCTGCAGTGACAGGAATGTCTAGAAATTAAAACATAGGAAGACCTGTGGTCCCTTGATGTGTAATTGTGGACAGGGGTAAATGACTTGAGTGAGTAGCTGGGGGTGAGATCTGCGCACAGGGCCTTTGAGGTGTGTGGAAAATTATAAATGCTGCTGTAAGCCTTGTGTTGTGTCACCCTGCTCAGAGGAGGGACAGTGGTACTCCCATCTCATTTTCAGTGTTCTGTGTTTCCCTTTTTCCTTCTTTTTTCAGTCCATTCCTGCCTTTCTCTTCTCCCACTGCTTTCTTATATACCAATAACCCCTCGTTTCTGCAATCTTTGTTTCTTTCCCCACTAACCTCTGACATAAAGTATTAATTTTTGGCATTTTTTCCCTTTCTTTGAAGTGCTCCTGCTGGCTACAAAAACTTCCAATTAAGTTTTTTAAATAAAAGATAGAAGTTAAAAGCAACTGCGGCCTGGGGTTAGCAGGATAGAAACTTGTAGTTGCTTGAAGCTGTACTTCAAAAAGAGAAAACTCAATTTTAAAAGTGTAGAATTCTATTCATATAATACCTTGTGTTCAAGAAATGACTCTGTGGATACTGTAGGCTGTAGAGGAGTCAGACGACAGGTCACTTGTTCTGTTGTATTTATTTACAGAATATTCTTTTTCTGTGTAATGTTTTCCTTCTAAATAAAAGTAAAAGGAGGGCTTCCCTGGTGGCGCAGTGGTTAAGAATCTGCCTGCCAATGCAGGGGACACTGGTTCAAGCCTTGGTCTGGGAAGATCCCACATGCCGCGGAGCAACTAAGTCCGTGCGCCGCAACTACTGAGCCCACGAGCCACAACTACCGAAGCCTGCGTGCCTAGTGCCCGTGCTCCGCAACAAGAGAAGCCACCGCAATGAGAAGCCCGTGCACCGCAACAAAGAGGAGCCCCCGCTCGCCACAACTAGAGAAAGCCCATGTGCATCAACAAAGACCCAGTGCAGCCATAAATAAATAAATTAATTTTAAAAAAAGGAAAAGGAAATTTTTGGGCATCTGGATCCTTGTGTATTCTGTTCTCAGTAACATTAATTTAATATTGAGATTCTCATCTTTATTAACTGAAGAACTTTTACAAAGTTCTTACATAAAGTTCCTTTTATGTGCTATCGCATACATACAAAAGAATGTATGAATGTATCTTAAACCTCTTCCTTAGCAATTCCTCTTATTCCTAAATTCCACTTACAATAGACTCCCCAGAAAGTGCAGGTGTATTCTGAGAGAAATCACAGGGGTGAGGAGTCAATTATTCAGTTTTACACGGGCAGCTTCCTTTATGGGCACGTGTCCAGGGTGCTGTGCACACTCTTGGTTGCCAGGAGGAGACATCCACCCAGGCCTCTCTTTCCCTCTGCTTCAGGGCCATTCTAGCCAGAAGGTTCTAGCCATGCCTTTAATTCAGCATTCAGAGGCCCCAGCAAATCAAAGTGCAGCTTCCTAGAAAAACTGGAGCTGACTAGCAACATGGACAAAAGAGGGGAAGCTTCTGAAAAATCACTTTTTTTCCTCATATTCATCCTAAATCCAAGGAAGGTCAAGGAGGAGAAAAATAAGCAATCATCATTAAATGCAGTGTTTTTCAAACTGCAGGCTGTTTCCTGTTGGTGGACCATGAAACCAATTGAAAGGCTCATGACCTGCATTAAAAAAAAAAAAAAAAGGTATGAATGGAAAATAAAAATATGTGGCACAGTGAAGGTAAGTATTGTTTCAGTGAATCTTTATATATGTCTGTGTAGCCACAGACACACAGACAGATAGAGAGACAGACACAGAGGAACAAGATACAAAATTTCTTACCAGGGGTTGATATGAAAGAAGATGGAGAAGCAGACTGGCTTATTAAAGAGTGTGGAGCTTCTCCTCTGTGTCAGGCCCTCTCTCTGGGGCAGGAGTCCATGGTACCATTTTTTAACCTGTGACCTACAATCCTACTGACATCATGCTTTTTGAGGGATACTGTCATCTTTTGCTCATTTCCTTGCCTGTGTGCTACCATTACCATTCTTTCTAGATCTTGCCTCTGGAGCTCCATGCCCACCCACCTTTCTCTACATCCATACCCTCCCTCTCTAGCCTAGCCTTTGTCATCTATCATCTGGGAGACTGCCTCCTGTAGGGTGTTGGGTGTTTTGGGGGACTAGTCAAGGAAAACGATATGACCGTGAGGTGACAGTAGCACACACAAGCTTTATTGGGCAGTGCTTTGACAGTTCCCAGGTGAGGAAGTCCCTCTCAGTGGGGGTCTATCCAGAGGCCAGAGCATGGGGGTTGCTGTTCAGAAGGGGAGGTGACAAGGGGACTGTCGGTGGGGAGAGAGCATTTATGTGTCTAGGTGGAGTCCGTCAGCGGCACAGTGGGGAGGCTCTGGGTCAGGGCACTCTGAAGGACAGTGGCAGCTTGAAGTCTTATAACCACAAGCCTCTGCCTCATCAATGGACTTCAGATGCTGGGTGTAGTTTAGTGGACCATGCAAGACAGGGAGGCCCTAAATGGCTAAAAATCTGCTTGTTTGGGTTATTTTCAAACAATTCATATGTACATTTTGAGCTTGGTGTCTGTGGGCTCTTGAGCTAACCATCTCAGCCTGCAGTGAAGCAATAAACAGCTGAGGGGCCAGTATAGAGAGGCCATTTCAGGCGTGTTTACGTAATACCCCTTCAATCCATTCTCCACACAGAAGCCAGAGCCATCTTTTAAAATTGCAAATCAGGCCTTGTCACTCCACTGCTCTCTCATTGTTTCGATTTGCCTGTTAACCTTTGCTGATCCCTTTATTTTCAGCCTTTCTCAATCATTTCCGTTCATGTTTGTCTCTTGTATACAGCATATAGGTGAGTCTTGCTTTGGGAGCCAAATTAGAAATCTTGTTTTAATAAATCAGTTAATCCTCTCAAGGGCTTAATCCTATTCACATTAATTAAGGTCTCTGCTCTGTCATATTATTTTATAATTACTGTGTATTATATTTGCTATATTTCCTTCTCTACTTGATATTTTCATTTTTTACATTAATTTGAGTATTTAGGGAGGTTGATATTTTTGTTCTAGTAATTACCTCTGTACTTAATATTATCTAACCTTCAAATATCAGGTTTGTTAGTTTTTTATTTTAAAGCCTTATTGACATCCAGTTTACGTATCATATGATTCAGTCATTTAAAGTATGTCCATTTGTTCTTAGTATATTCACAGATATGTGCAACCATCATCGCAGTCCATTTTAAAACATTTTCATCATCTCAAAAAGAAATCCTGTATCCTTTACCTATCACCCCTATCCCTCCTCCCCCAGCCATAGGCAACCCCCAATCTACTTTCTGTCTCTATAGATTTTTCTGCTCTGGACATTTCATATGAATGGAATCATATAATTTGTAGTCCTTTGTGACTGGCTCCTTTCATTTAGCATAATGTTTCAAGGCTTATCCATGCTATAGCATGTGTCAGTTTTTCCTTCCCTTTTATGGTCGAATAATATTCCATTGTATGGATACGAGATATATATATATATATATATATATATATATTTTTTTTTTTTTTTTTTTTTGCGGTACGCGGGCCTCTCACTGTTGTGGCCTCTCCCGTTGCGGAGCACAGGCTCCGGACGCGCAGGCTCAGTGGCCATGGCTTACGGGCCCAGCCGCTCCACGGCATGTGGGATCTTCCCGGACCGGGGCACGAACCCGTGTCCCCTGCATCGGCAGGCGGACTCTCAACCACTGCGCCACCAGGGAAGCCCTTCCCTTTTTAACTGAATGGCATCTTTGTCAAATATCAATTGACTACACATATGAGTATTTACTTCTGGACTCTCAATTGATCTATATGTCTGTCCTTAGGTCAGTACCCCACTGTCCTGATTACTCTAGATTATAGTAAATTTTGAAATGGGTAAGTGTGAGTCCTCTACCTTTGAACTTTTTCAAGATTGTTTTGGGTATTCTAGATCTTTCCACATCCATATGTGGATATTTTAGAATAGCTGGATAATTTCTGAAAAAAGAAAGCAGCTGGAGTTTTGATATGGATTGCATTGAATCTATAGACCAATTTGGGAAGTATTGCCATCTTAACAATATTAAATCTTCTGATCCACGAACATGGGATGTCTTTCCATTTATTTAAGTCTTCTTTAATTTCTTTCAATGTGTTTTATATTTTTTGTATTTATATTTTCAGAGTAAGAATATTATACATCTTTTGTTAAATTTATTCCTAAGTATTTTATTATTTTTGATGGTATTACAAATATAATTATTTTCTTAATTTCAATTTTGGATTATCAGTTAATGCAGAAAATTACAATTGATTTTCTATATTGATCTTGTATCCTGCGACCTTGCTAAATTTGTTTATTAGTTCTAGTAGTTTCTAGTGGATTTTAAAGGATTTTTCTATATGCAGTATCATGTCATCTGTAAATAGAGACAGTTCTACTTCTTCCTTTCCAGTCTGGTTACACTTTATTTCTTTTTATTTTCTAATTGCCCTGGCCAGATCCTCCAGTATAATGTTGAATAGTAGTGGTAAGACTAGACATCCTTGTCTTGGTCTTGATTTTAGGGGGAAAGCATTCCATTTTTCACCATGTTAGCTATGGGTGTTTCATAGATACCCTTTATCATTTTGAGGAAGTTACTTTCTATTCCTAGTTTTTTGATGTTTTTAATCGTGAAAGGGTATTGTATTTTGTCAAATAAATTTTATGCATTTATCAGGATGATCATGTGTGTGTCCTTTGTTCAACTGATATGGTGTATTACATTGATTGATTTTTGGATGTTAAACCAACCTTGCATTCCTGGGATACATCCCACTTGGTCATGGCGTATTATCAGTTGTATAAATTGCTGGATTTTGTTTGCTAGTATTTTTTGAGGATTTTTGTATCTATATTTTTAGGAGACTTTTTTTTTCTTTTCTTGTGATGTCTTTCCCTGGTTTTGGTATTAGTGTAATACTGGCATCATAAAATGAGCAGGAAAGGATTTTCCTTTCTGCTATTTTTTTTGAATAGTTATGAAGAATTGATATTAATTCTTCTTTAGATCTTGGGTAGAATTCATCAGTGAAACCATCTGATTCTGAGCTTTCCTTTGTGGGAAGTTTAAAATGACATTCAGTCTCTTTTTTTAATAATTAGGTTTAATGTATATGCTATATGCACCCTAATTAAAAGACAGAGATTGCCAGATTAGGTAAAAAGTAAGACTGAACTATATACTGCCTACAAGAAACACATTTGAAATTTAAGGATGTAAATAGGTTAAAAGTAAAATGATGGAGAAAGATAGGCTATGCAACACCAATCAGAAGAAAGCTAAAATGGCTATATCACATGCTGCCATGGAGGCCTCCTGACTTCCACGCCACGCTGTGAGTAGATAGGTGGCTGACCTGAACTTGTCATTGAACTCTTTGGTTCAAAATACCCCTTGTTCATTGAGTGGACATTTTTCCTTTCCTAGAGCTGTTTTAATGGATATTGACTCTCAGTCACTGATATATGATTTTCAAGTTTATTCTGAAAGTATGAATCAGGATCACATGATAGCAGAACTGGATTTTTTAAATATCTGAAGTTAAGGGTGTACGTGAGTATATTATTAGCAAATATTTTTCTCTTTAGACCTAACTGGATTCTTAGGGGTTATTTGGTAGTCTTGGTTCACAAAATTTCAAAATTAAGGCTTTTAAACATTTGTTCTTCAAACATTAACTGGGTGCGTGTTACATTCTGGGCAGTGTATATACAGGCTTTGGAGTCAGGGAGATGCGAATTCAAGTTCTGGTTCTTTATTTGCAGCTACTGTGCCTTTGGGCAAATCATTTAACCGTCTGAGTCATGATGTATAAAATAGGCTTCATAATGTGTAGCTTGTGTGATGTTGTAAGGGTTAAATAAGACACTATAAAACAGTGCTGGATTTTAGGCACTTAATAAATGTTAGTTTTTCCTTTCACTGAAGGATTTCAAACTTTAAAAATTACTCTTTTTAGAAATTTAAAAATCGGACTACTTATCAGCATTAAAAAAAATTAGTTATGTGAAATGAGTTTGCTCTTGGGAATTCCCTGGTGGTCCAGTGGTTAGGACTCTGTGTTTTCACTGCTGAGGGCCTGGGTTCAATCCCTGGTCGGGGAACTAAGATCCCGCAAGCTGCGTGGCGTGGCCAAAAAAAAATGAGTTTGCTCTCAGTAATTTTTAATTTTTAGAAACATCCCTACACATGCACACACCTGTGGTACATTACATAACTGAGTTCTTCTAATTGATTCTGAGTTAGAAAACCCCCTTGATATGAAAAATATGATTTCAGATACTCATTTTTCCAAATATATGTTGTGTTTGTGACTATTGTGTAAGTATAACATAAAATGCAGATTAATCTAGCCAATATTTGCTTAGCATGTGAAAGAAAAAACTGTGTTCCTTTGACTTTAGAAATAACTGAGAATAAGACTACAAGGTGCAAGGTTTAACCTTCTAGTAAACTTAATACAGGCCTCACTAGGAATTTGCTCACTAGTATTTTCTTGTCATTTGCAACTGGCAGCACAGGGGAGATCTTAAAGGAATGACGGCAGGCTTCACGGTTATTACAATTCCCTGTTGCCTGGGAAGACAGAGTTTTTCCTACCTTTATCACCATTTCATACTTTCTGATTTTCCAAACTTGCCCTCTTTTTGTAAATCCACATAAATGTCATGTGACATATTCCTGATAAACGCTATAAATATATTTGCTTACTTGTTAATTGACCCACCTGAGCCCCTCTTTTCTTTCTGTAGTCTTAAAAAAATCCCTCTCTTTTCCATGTTTATCTCTTACCTTCATTCTGTGGATGACCTCTCCAGATGCTGAAGTCTGGACACTCTCCAAGGGGTTGATCCCTGCTGTTCTGGAAGTCTCCAGGAAGTTTTTTTGAGAGCTCGAAGCACTGTGTGCTGTGCCAATTCCTGATAAAATGGAAGTCTAATTCGGGCAGTGTCTTTGAGTCTGTAGAGGGAGGAAACAGTAAGCAAGCGAACCACTGAGTTAGGAGTTTTTACTTCAGGCTAATGCTAAATTAGAAACTCAACAGTTCAGGTCTAAACATGGACTATCCTTGATAATCCTCTATATGAATTGCCTTTGAGATATTTTTCTTTTGCCCAAAGGAAGGACTACAATTTCATAATTTCTCTTAAAGTTACATAAAGTAAAACTTGGAATATTTTAGAGTATGTCACAGTTCAGGATAGGAAGCAGGTAAATAATGGAAAAATGAGAACACTGTGAGCTTTATTTGGGAGCCTAGTTCAGAATTAAAGCTTTTGGGGAAAAAAGTATACAAATCATATATTTTGAAGCTGTGTTGACAGGTGTTGATAAGATCAAGATGTTCTTCTGGCGAATTAAGTAATGACTATCTTTACTGTTAATGCTTTTTGCCTTAAGCATTTTTTTTATCTCCCATTTAATCTTATGTTATACTAACTTTAAGTGGGTATTTGCTTGGCATTTGTTTTCCTGTCTCTACTTTTGTTGTCTCTTTATCTCTCTCCTTTTTGAAAAATAAGCTTTATTTTTTCGTGCAGCTTTAGATTTACAGAACAGTTACAAAGAGAGTTCCCAAATACTCTACACCCAGTTTCCCCTATTAACATCTTACATTAGTATGCTGCATTGGTTACAATTAGTGAACGGATATTGATACATTGTTATTAACCAAAGTCCATACTTCATTTAGCTGTCCTCAGTTTTTACCGAATGCCCTTTTTCTGTCTCAGAATCCAGTCCAGGATACCACTTTAGACTTAGTTGTCATGTCATCTTGCTCTTCTTGGTGGTGACAGTTTCTCAGACTTTCCTTTTTTTTTTTCTTTTTTTGATGGCCTTAACAGTTTTGAGGAGTCCTGGTCAGGTATTTTGTAGAATATCCACCAATTGGGATTTTTCGGATGTCTTTCTCATTATTAGACTGGGATCGTGGGGTTTAGGAAGGAAGATCACAGCGGTAAAGTGCCATTTTCATCACCTCATATCAAGGGTCTCTACTACCAATACGACTTATCACTGTTGATGCTGACCTTGATCACTTGGCTTAGGTAGTGTTTGTCAGGATTCTTCACTGCCCACCCCCCCCATCCTTTCCATACTGTACTCTTTGGAAGTAAGTCCTGATGTTCAGTCCACACCTAATGAGTGGGGAGTTATGCTCCACCTCTCTGAGGGTGGAGTATCTACATAAATTATTTTAACTTCTTCTGCGTGGAGATTTATTTCTTCTCCCCCATTTATTTATTTAATCATTTATTTATTTATTTTTATTTTTTGGCTGCATTGGGTCTTCATTGCTGTGCGCGGGCTTTCTCTAGTTGTGGCGAGCCGGGGCTACCCTTTGTTGCGGTGCGTGGGCTTCTCATTGTGGTGGCTTCTCTTGTTGCGGAGCACGGGCTCTAGGCACGCCATGGGCTTTAGTAGTTGCGGTGCGTGGGCTCAGTAGCTGTGGCTCATGGGCTCTAGAGCACAGGCTTAGTAGTTTTGGCACATGGGCTTAGTTGCTCCGTGGCATGTTGGATCTTCCCGGACCAGGGATCGAACTCGTGTCCCCTGCATTGGCAGGTGGATTCTTAACCACTGCACTACCAGGGAAGTACCTAATCATTTATTTATATCAGTATAGACTCCTGGATATTTATTTTATACTTTGGGTTATAATCCAATCTACTTTATTTTATTGCTCAAATTGTTCCAGATTTGGCCACTGGGAGCCCTTTCAGTTGTCTCCTGTGTCCCTTTGACATGCTTTCTTTGATTTGCGATTTTTTTTTTTCCTGCCCAGTCCTAGAATCAGTCATTCCTTGAAGGAACCCATGGTACCTTTTGCTGGAGGATAGTATTAGAAACCAAGATCTGGGTGCTAAGTGTGCTCATTACTACTGTGATGTCATTGCTTCTAGGCCCTCTCAGCTATCAGAGCAAGGAAATGTGTGTATATATAGGTATGTCTCTTTTTAAACAGCATGTAAATGGAATTTTCTTCTTTAAAAAAACCCAATCTGAGGACTCTGTTTTTATAGGCAATTTAAATCTATTTACATTTATTATGAATACTGATTACATAGGAAGCTCTGGGATGCCCTGTCTCATCATAGCTGTCCATGGCAGCATCTGTCTCCTTGCCTGAAGTTTTCTCTAACTGCTGGAGTGTACTCAGCCACAAGCAGTCTAGGGTGAAAGTGTCTGAGAGTTAATACCCAGCGGTATCTCTCAACCATTGACTGATAAATATGCACCCCAGTCTCTTTACTCTTTTTTCACTCTGGGCTCTAGTTCTGCATTGGACTTTATTCAGGTCTCAGAAATCTCCAACAGGACTAAGCTACAGTTATCCACAATGGGAACTTGCTTCACAATATACCCTTTTGTGACCGCCTTCCCTTCCTTGTTTCACTTTTCCATTCCCCAACCAGTGTTTCCTGGGATCACTTCCCAAATACACTACTTGCATTTGAATCTTTGTTTCAGGTTATGCTCCCAGGGGAACCCATACTAATACACTGACATATGTAGATGTATTTCTATCAGGTAATGCTTTCTCTATATAATTGTGCTTCTCCCTCCGCTACTCCTTTCCTGTCTTCTATTTGTCTAGTTTTCTTTAATTTTTACTTACCCTGCCAGTAGTTTAGAAGTTTTACACTCTATTTCTCTTTTTGAGGTTACTTTTATCTTTTTAACATGCTTACTGAGTAATATCTCCACTTCCCTGTAGAATAATGGAAGGACTTCAGAAAACTTTTAAGCTGATCCATCCTATCATTCATACCATCATTGAGTAGTTTTAAATTCTACCTTCTTTTTTTTTTTTCCCCCCGCTGTGAGATCTTAGTCCCCCAACCAGGGATTAAACCCAGGCCCTTGACAGTGAGAGCAGAGTCCCAACCACTGGACTGCCAGGGAATTGCCCCAATACTGACTTCTTTTAATTAATTCTTACCCTAAGTTGGACATTACTTTTAATAATATGTTTTATAGTCAATAGTTATTTAAATACATTTATGAATTTCTTTGCTAACTATTCTTCTTGCTTGCATCTGCTTTTGGAGTGTACTTTTCTTCCCAAAGTACAGCTGTTTGTAATTCTTCAGCAATGGTCTGTCTGTCTGTCAGTAATACACTCTCTCAATCTTTTTTTGAAAATGTCTTTATTTCACTCTTACTCTTGATAATTTCACAATTATCTCACTGATTATTTAGTGGAGTATAGAATTCTAGATGGACAATTATTTTCCCTCAATACTTTTATACTACCTTCCACTGATTTTTATATCCACTGTTTTGATAAGAAATGTGCTGCCAGCCAATATATATGGCAATCTAACTTTTCTTTTTGGTAGCTTTTAAAGATTATATTCTTACATTTCATATGTTCTCCAGTTTTACTAGGGTTTTTGATGGGTTTGTTTTTACTTATCCTATTCAGCAGTGAGGACCCATAACTTCATAATTTCAGCTATTATATCTTAAAATATTGCCTTCTCCTATCTCTGTGAATTCTTAATTTGTCATCTTATTATTATATATAATATCATGTCATCTGCAAATAGTAATAGTTTTACTTCTTCCTTTCCAATTTAGATGCCTTTTATTTCTTTTTCTTGCCTAATTGCTCTGACTAGGATTTCCAATACTGTGTTAAATAAAAGTGGTGAGAGTGGTCATCTTTGTCTTGTTCCTGATCTTAGAGGAAAAGCTTTCAGCTTTTAACTATTGAATATGATGTTAGCTCTGGGTTTGTCACATGTGGCCTTTATTATGTTGAGATACGTTCCCTCTATACCCACTTTGTTGAGAGCTTTCACCATAAATGAATATTGAATTTTGTCAAATGGTTTTTCTGCATCTATTGAGAAGGTCATATGATTTTTATCCTTCATTTTGTTAATGCGGTGTATCACATTGATTGATTTGTGGATGTTGAATTTTCCTTGCATCCATGGAATAAATCCCACTTGATTATGGCGTGTGATTCTTTTAATGTACTGTTGAATTTGGTTTGCTAATATTTTGTTAAGGATTTTTGCATCTATGTTCGTTAGGGATGTTGGACTGTAATCTTCTTTTCTTGTGATGTCCTTGTCTGGTTTTGGAATCAGTAATACTGGCCTCTTAAAATGAGTTTGGAAGTGTTCCCTCCTCTTCTATTTTTTGGAAGACTTTGAGAAAGATTGGTATTAATTTTTTGAATGTTTGGTAGAATTCACCAGTGAAGCCATCTGGTCCTGGACTTTTGTTTGTTGGGTGGTTTTTAATTACTGATTCAATCTCCTTACTAGTAATTGATCTGTTCAGATTTCCTTTTTGTTGTTGTTGTTTTTGGCCATACCAGCATGTGGGATCTCAGTTCCCTGACCAGGGATTGAACCTGTGCCCCTGTATTGGAAGTGCAGAGTCTTAGCCACTGGACCACCAGGGAAGTCCCCAAATTTTCTGTTTCTTTGTGATTCAGTCTTGGTAGGTTTTATGTTTCTAGAAATTTATCCATTTCTTCTAGGTTGTCCAATTTGTTGATGAGTAATGGTTCATAGTAGTCTCTTATGATCCTTTGCATTTCTGTGGTATCAGTTATAACCTATTCTCTTTCTTTTCTGATTTTATTTATTTGTGTCCTCTTTTTTTCCATGATGAGTCTATCTAAAAGTTTGTCAGTTTTGTTTATCTTTTCAAAGAATGAGCTCTTAGTTTCATTGATCTTTTCTATTGTTTTTGTTCGTTTGTTTTTTTAGTCTCTAATTTATTTCCGCTCTGATTTTTTTTTTTTTTTTTTTTTTTTTTGCGGTACGCGGGCCTCTCACTGTCGTGGCCTCTCCCGTTGCAGAGCACAGGCTCCGGACGCGCAGGCTCAGCAGCCATGGCTCGCGGGCCCAGCCGCTCCACGGCATGCGGGATCCTCCCGGACCGGGGCACGAACCCGCGTCCCCTGCATTGGCAGGTGGACTCTCAATCGCTGCGCCACCAGGGAAGCCCTCTGCTCTGACTTTTGTTATTTCATTCTTTCTACTAACTTTGGGCCTCATTTGTTCTTCTTTTTCTAGTTCCTTGAGATGTAAAGAAAGGTTGTTTATTTGAGATTTTTCTTGTTTATTGATGTAGGCATTTATTGCTATGAACTTCTCTCTCAGAACTGCTTTTGCTGCATCCCATAAGTTTTGGTTTCTATTTTCATTTATCTCAAGGCATTAAAAAATTTTTTTTTCTCTTTTGATTTATTCTTTGACCCACTGGTTGTTCATGTGTTCACAGTTAGATAAATGTTGGATCTTATTTTATTTTTTATGTATACTAATTACATAAAAATTTAATTACATGTCTTTATCCCCATCTACCATATTCTACGTGATTTTTTGTATGTTTTCCGTTTGTTTATTCTTTCTTCAGCTTTGTCTAATCTATTTAATCTAATTATCAACTTAAAAATTTATTTATTTTTATTTTTGGCTGCATTGGGTCTTCATTGCTGCGCACGGGCTTTCTCTAGTTGCGGTGAGTGGGGGCTACTCTTTGTTGCAGTGCGCAGGCTTCTCATTGCAGTGGCTTCTCTTGTTGTGGAGCACGGGCTCTAGGCACGTGGGCTTCAGTAGTTGTGGTGAGCGGGCTCAGTAGTTGTGGCTTGCGGGCTCTAGAGCACAGGCTCAGTAGTTGTGGTGCATGGGCTTAGTTGCTCTGCGGCATGTGGGATCTTCCCAGTCCAGGGAATGAACCTGTGTCCCCTGCATTGGCAGGCAGATTCTTAAGCACTGCATCACCCGGGAGGTCCCTAAATTAGTTTTTTAAGAAAGGTTTTCTTTTATGCATGGATAAAATAACATTAATATTTGTATAATATTTAAGTATTCTAGAGCCTTTATAGAAATTATTCCCTTTTGTATAAATCTGCTGGTTTATATGTGTATATTTGTAGATGTATACCTATGTGTTATATGTATGCAAATATGTTTAAATTTATATGTTTGAAATACACACACATACAGAGCCCATTGCTGGGAGTGAGAAACTCTCAGTAATTTGAAATGCCACTGTACTGGATTGAATTGTGTCCTCCCAAAATATATGGTTAAGTCCTAACCCCTGATACCTGTGAATGTGACTTTATTTGAAAATAGGGTCTTTGCAGATGTAATTAAATTAAGATGAAGTCATACTGGATTAAGGTGGGCTAATCAATGGCTAGTGTCCATTTGGACTCAGATAGACAGAAAGAGGGAAGAAAGCCATGTATGGATGGAAGCAGAGACTGGAATTATGCTGCCCCAGCCAAGGATCACCAAGGATGGCCAACAACCACCAGAAGCTAGAAGAAGCAAAGAAGGACTCTTCTTGAGACTTTGGCAGGAGTGTTGGCCTGCTGACACCTTGAATTTGAACTTCTCGCCCCCAGAACTATGAGAGAATAAAACTTCTGTTGGTTTAAGCTACCCAGGTTGTGGTACTTTGTTATGGCAGCCCTCAGAAATTAGTATAGACACCTTACATAAGTTGTTGGCAGCTGTGCTAAAGCCATTCAAGTGGAGAAAGCCAGTAGGCAAGTGAATGTAGACCCTTGGAATTTAGGGGACAGGTGAAGACAAGTGATACATATATTTCCTTATTTTTCTGTTGGATTGTGTTTCCTATTTATTTGTAGTAACTCTGTAAATTCTGGATATTAGTCTTTTGTTATACGTAAGTGTAGACAATTACCTCATTTTGTTTTGTACTAAACTTGGGTAACCAGTTTGTACAAATACATTCCTTAGTGATCAGTATAGCAGAGAATTAAGAACATGGCTTCTGGAGTCAGAATCCCTGTGTTTTAATGTCACTTTTTAGCTGTATGATCTTGGAAAAGTTATTAACCTCTGTAAGTGTTGCTTTCCTCCTCTATAAAATAGGGATATACCTATCTTATGGACTTATGGGTGATTAAATGGGATAATTCTGGCAAAGTACTTGTTAGTGTCTGTTAAAAATTATATATTAGAGAAATATTAGCTATAATTTCTCCTACAAATTTATGTCAGAAATTCCTTTGGTAAATATTATTTTTATTAATTTCAGTAAGCGTTTTGTTTGTTAAACATTTATTAACAAGTTCTAAATAACAAATGAGTAGAATTCAGGAACAATTTGTTTGTGAAATAGCTCCTTCAAAAATGGTGAAATTTAGGTAATTTTTTTTCTAATAAGTATTACAATACCTACAAATTCTAAGTCTCAGATCTGACAAATTAAAAACGATAGCTATTTGAGCTTATTATGTATATATGTATATATATATGTATATTCAGACTGAGAAGTATGCAGTGTAAACTCTATTTATGTGAGGAAATATTATTTCCCTGTCTTTAAAAATAACCTCTTTCAGATTTTGTTTTTAGCTCAATGGTAATGCAGTGTTACTTATATTTAATTACTCTTTTGAATTCTTCTGCTGACTTTGCACATGTAATTCCTATATGTGTAACCATCAGAACTTCCTTCCCAAATTATTTTCTTGAAGTACCTGTATGCGTGGATAAGATGATCAATATATAGGTAGTTGTCACCAGCTTCTTAGTCAGTGTTGCCATTTCTCATTCATAAAAATTGTCTCCCATTTTTAAAGACTTCTATAATATATAGCATATGTAGTATCACTCCTATTTTTATTCTTCATACCAAAACTAATAGAAATTTTCTTGTGAAAAAAATCTTTGGTTTATTTTTCCAGAAACCCCTTCCCAGCAAAACTCTTTAAAATCCTTTAAAAAAAATTTTTTTTTTTTTATTTCCCAAAGAGACAGAATCTCTCCAATTGATAGTTCCTGGAAAGATTCTATGACATGAATTGGCTAAGACAGCTTGTAATAACATTACTTAGTATTTTTCTGGCACAGTAGGGAAGGTGTCCACAACATATTCCTGTAAAATCCTGTGGGATTTTGTGTTCAGATTTTTGCAAGCCAGAAGCACAAGTCCGCGAAGGTGGTCATTTTTATATTCAAGAAAGGCTTTTCGTTTTTTGTGTTCTGTTAATAAACATGGAATGACCTCAACACCAGAGGGCAGTATTTTATAGTAGTTGCCAAAATGTCCTCATAGTCTGTAATTATCTGATGGATTAATAAAGATGTCCTGTGTATATTTAGTGTTTTTCCCCATGTTGCTATAAAATGCACCTTGTTCTGAGAGTCATAATGAATCTAGAATTTCATAAACCGCAGGCTTTTTTAAAAAGCCAATCTGTCTCGTGGAGTTAAACCTCCCTGAATTAATTTTCACACTAAGCTGTACCTCTTCCAGTGGTTAGTCTGGTTGGCAGGGATGAGTGGCTTTTACACTGCGCCATGTGTCCCGAGCCCAGGCCCAAAGGAGGTCCTGCCCTGGTAGCGAGTGAAAGTCAGATTCATTTGCAGCCAGCAGACTTTGGCTTCAGGGGTGGTCAGAATTTGTGAATTTTGTTCCAGAGTATCCTGATCTTACCAAGAAGAGAATGGGCTTTAACTCCAGAAGCTTTAATAACATTTATTTTATTAAAGATAAAATTTATTTAATGCACATTTATACTTTTGGCAGTTTAAAAACAAAAGACAATAGTGAGGATATTTCAATATATTACATTTGGTTCCCCATTTCTTTTTGTTTGCTAGTTTCAATTCAATATAACCAAGATATTTGAATCTTTTAAAATACTCTTCTAGTCTTCTGATATCCTTGTTAAAACAGGGAAGCATATTTGTATTGACCAGGTAATTCCTATTTTCAAAAAAGGTTTTCCGGGAATTCCCTGGTGGTCCAGTGGTTAGGACTCTACACTGTCACTGCCAAGGGCCCGGGTTCTATCCCTGGTCAGGGAACTAACATCCCACAAACCACGCGGTGTGGCCAAAAAAAGTAAAAAAGTTTTCTTGCTACACATTATTATAGAAAATAAATATGGCAAAAGAAGAAAGTAAAAAACACTAGTAATCTCATCTGATAAACAAGATTTCATTATATATACTCTCTGCTTTTTTCAAATTTTTTTCTTAAAAATACAGTAGAAACATCTGTACATGCTATTTTATAATTTTGTATTTTTCACATAACAATGTAATAAGTATCATCACTTCTCATGATTATTTAGTATTTTATACTATGAATATGTGTGATTCATTAAATCAGTTTACCCTCCTATCAGCAGTACATGAGAGAGTCTGGGTTATTCACATGCTCACCTACTGTGGGTATTACTATTATTTAAAAATCCCCCAATTTTGTTAATCTGCTACATTCATTCAACAGATACATACTGATGGCTGACCATGTACCAGGGATTATTCTCAGTGCTTGGGATAGACAAAGGACAATCCCTGACCTCACGAAACTTATATTCTAGTGGAGGAGACAAACATATAATAAATGTAGTAAGTGAGTAAATCATTTAGTATTTTAGAAAGCAATAAATGCTACAGAAAAAAGAATCAGAGCAGGTGAAGGGGGTAGGAGTGAAGAGGGTGCAGTTTCAGTAGGAGAAGTCAGGGTAAGCCTAACTGAGACAGTGACGTTGCAATTCTTCTGATTGAAGTGACAGATACTTTGATTTGCATTTTAATTATTACTAAGGCTAAACATCCTTTCATATGTTTATTCTTATGTGCATGGTCTGTCCATGTCCTGTGCCCATTTTTCTGATTGGGATGTTAGTTTTTTTGTTGTGATTTCTTTTAAGCAAAACTTTTCTTTTGGAAATAATTTCACACTTACAGAAAGGTTGCAAAAACGAATACAAAGAACACCTGTATACACTTTACCCAGATTCCCATATTATTAACATTTTGCCCATTTTTCTTTATTACCAATTCTCCATATATCTAGTTTTTTTTCTTGAACCATTTGAGAGTAAAGTTGCATACCTCATGACCTTTTACCTCTAAATACTTTTATGTATATTACCTAAGAATAAGAATGTTCTTTTACATTACCATGGTGCAATGCTCATCTTTAGTACGTTTGCATAATGCTTTAATCTACTGTCAGCATTCCACTTTTGTCAAATGACCCAATAACCTCGTTTTCCTCCAAAACAAGATCCAGTTTAGATCAGATCTTGCACTTAGTTGTCTTGTCTCCTTAAGCTCCCCTATCTGGAAAGTTCAGAGCTTTTGTCTTTTATGATACTGACATTTTAAAAAGAATATTATTGTCTTAGTCTATTTGGGCTGCGATAACAAAATACCACAGACTGGGTGGCTTAAAAACAGCAGAAATTTATCTCTGACAGTTCTGGAGGTTGCAAATCCAAGACCAGGGTGCCAGCATGGTTGGATTCTGGTGAAGGCTCTCTTCCACATTGCAGACTGAAGACTTCTAGGGGGCAGGGAAATGTCAGCTCTCTTTTATAAGGACACTGATCCCATTTATAAGAGCTCTGCCCTCATGACCTAATCACCTCCCAAAGGCCCCACCTCCTCATTCCTAACATAGGAATTTGGGGGGGACACAAACATTCAGACCACAGCAAATATGATCCCTCGTTTTTAAATTGAGAATGTTCCTCATTTTGGTTGTCTCTGGTGTTTTTTTCATGACTGGATTTAGGAAACTCGTTCTTGCCTGGAATACCATTTATATATAATAGTATGTGTCCTTAGCACATCCACCTTGAGGCACTCCATTCCATCAGCCCTACAATGGTGATGTTCATTTTGATCATCTCTTCAAGTTGTTCTATTTCTCCACTGGATAGTAACTCTTTTCTGCCTTAAAATTAGTAACCCATCTACGAGGAGACACTTTAAGTCTATGCAAATATCCTGTTCCTCATCAGAATTTCCCCCCTAGATTTTGCACCCATTGGTGATCCTTGCCTAACCAGTGTTTACTGCAGTTGCTATAGGGAAGGAAAAAGTTTTCCTTGATCCTCTTAGGGTCCGTACCTGGATCTGAAAATTAGACTGACAAAGACAGAGGAGAAAAGCATACAAATTGTATTGCATTTTTTTCTCCAGTTCTCCTCCCCTTTCCTCATGAAGCCATTCCAGTCAGCCGTTCATCTTCACCACTCCACCAGTACCTCTCAGGCCAAGGTCACCAGTGTGTAGGCACCTCTGTGTTGCTAAATCCATTGGTCAGTTCACATCCTGATATTACTTGACCAACCAACAGCATCTGACACAGCTCATTACTTTCCTGATACCCTTTCTTCATTGGCTTCTGGAACACCACTCACTTGGTTTTCCTTCTGCCTTATAGGCTACTTCTCAGAGTCCTTCGCTGCTTACTCTTTATTTTCCCATCTCTAAATGCTTGAGACCCCAGGACTTAAACCTTGGTCTGTTCTTTCTCTATCTTTTTACTCCTTTGGTGATCACATCATCCAGTCTCAAGATATTATCTCTGTAATGGAAACTCTGAATTTATATGCCCTGTTCAGATTTCTCCTCTGAGCTCCAAACTTGTGTATCCAGCTGCTTCCTTACATCTAATTCATTTCCAGCTAACATACCCCTTATTTATTATTTTTTTACCTATTTATGTATTTGCTTTTTTCCCAGTAGCCTTCAAGTTTCATAAACGCAGAGATTTTTTTTTTTATTATAGTCAAGGTTGTTTATACAGCTCCTGGAACAGTGCCTACTGCATAGCAATTGCATCATAAATATTTGTTGAATGATTGAATGAATGTCCTAAGTATACAAATTGATATTTTTTGATGTTTCTCCATTTTCTTACAATGAGTTTATTTCAATGGAGGTAATCTCCCTTATTTTAAGCTATTGAATTTTTCTCTGATAATTTTTTGGCTCATTCTTATAGAGGGAACCATGTTTGGCTAATGCTTAACTAATAATAGATTTGATCAGCTATTATATTGTGGGTTCCTGTTTCAGTTATTTCAGGTCAAGATGAGAGGAGAAGAGAATAGTTTGGATTTTCTGGGGGTTTATTTTTCTAGACAGAGTTACAGTTGCTTGTGTAGAGTAGAAAGAGAGCTCACCTAGAAGCAGCCAAGGGCAGGGAACTTCCCTGTGGTGCTGAAAAGTTTTTTTTTGTTTGTTTTTGTTTTTTACCCCTTTTGTTACTGTTATGGAAGTAGCAGCAGTAGGAATAACAACAAAGAAACAATGAGGTTGGAAACAATTGCTAGTATTTACTGAATGCTTCACTGAGTGCCAAGCACTGTGATAGAGCTTTACACACACTTTCTCACTTAAACCTTATAATTACCTTATGAGCCAAGTACTATTATTATTCCAACTTCATAGATGATAGATCTGAAGCTTGCATAAATTAGGTAATGCAATAGCCAGCCTCCAAGGTGCTTCCCAGTGATCCTCACCTCCTGGTTTTTACATACTTGTGTGTCCTCTCCCACGTTATACCAGGGCTGGCTGGTCTGTGGGACCAATAGCATACAGCAGTAGTGAGGATATGTTTCTTTCTTTTTTTTTTTTTTTTTTGTGGTACGCGGGCCTCTCACTGTTGTGGCCTCTCGCATTGCGGAGCACAGGCTCCGGACGCGCAGGCTCAGCGGCCATGGCTCACGGGCCCAGCCGCTCCTCGGCATGTGGGATCTTCCCGGACCGGGGCATGAACCCATGTCCCCTGCATCGGCAGGTGGACTCTCAACCACTGCGCCACCAGGGAAGCCCAGGATATGTTTCTTTTGAGATTAGGTTAATAAAGACTGTGGCTTCCTTCTTGGACATTGTCTTGTTCTGTTTCTCTCTCTCTCTCTGATCACTTGTTCTAGGGAAGGTGTTAGAAGGGTACTCAGGCAGCCTATGGAGAGGCCTGTCGGGTAAGGAACACAGCCCAAGAGCCAGCAAGGAATTCAGACCTGGCAACAACCACAGGAATGAGCTTGAAAGTGGATTCTCCATCCCCATTAGAGCTTTCAGATAGTTGTAGCCCCGGCTTGACAGCTTGCCTGCAACCTTGGGAGAGATATGGCGTCCAAACCACCCAGCTAAGGGGCTTCTGGATTCCTGACCTTTAGAACCTGTTTGAGATAATGAATGATAATTATTTTAAGTGGCTAAGTTTTGGCATAATGTGTTATGCAGCAGTAGATAACTAATATAGTTAACTTGATCAAGAACACACTATTGATAAGTAGTAGGACAAAAACTTGAGCTTGGGTTTGTCAAACTTCACAGCCTGAGTTCTTGACCTCTGGGCTCCATTGCCGTGGGGATAGCTACAGTGTCTAGCCTTCTTAACCTGGGCCTGTTGTGAACTGCAACTGACTCTGTGGGTTTGCTGTGGCCTGTGGGACTGAGAACTGACCCTATGACTTCTAAGAGCATCTTTCCCTCATTCCTAGTATGAATTAAGCTTTTTAAGTATTTAAAATTCCCTTAGTGATTTCTATGAGCACTTATGGAGAGCACTTTTAAGGTAATCTCCACTTAAACTGGACGTCCAGATTTCCTATTTAGACCAGGAGTCGGCAAACTTTTCTGTAAAGGGCCATATATTAAACGTTTTAGGTTTGTGGGAATAGTAGAGTTTTTAAAAATGTTGTCTTGACCAAGTTTTGAGGCTCTGGCTAGGGGCTGGTCAGTTCCTCTTCTTGAGCAGCCTTTTAAATCCATACCCCCATCTACCTCCCTGAAGGGGTTCTCATACTCTGGGCAACTGCATACCTACCCAGGGCCAGATACTTGACAACCAAGGACAGCCCCAATGCCCTAGAGCCCCCTGAAATGATTCAGATTAGCCTGTCTTAAACATGCCTACTCTGTATAATCCTTTCCTTTCTGTGGAAACCATAATAAAGATGCTTGACCACAGTTCCCACAAAAACCCCTCTGCCTTGTGATTGACCCTGGATCTTCCTCTGAGCGACTCTGCAAGGTGTGCTGTGTTCCCCGCAGGGAACTATGAGTAACAAAATTATAAAACTCTTTTTTAAAAAAATTAATAAATTTATTTATTTAATTTTTGGCTGCATTGGGTCTTCATTGCTGCATGCGGGTTTTCTCTAATTGCGGTGAGCAGGGGCTACTCTTTGTTGCAGTGCTCAGGCTTCTCATTGTGGTGGCTCCTCTTGTTGTGGAGCATGGGCTCTAGGCACACGGGCTTCTATAAAACTCTTTTCATTTTCTCTCGTGATCTGCATCTAGTCTCACCATACCTTATCACAGGAAATATGGTTAAAACAGCAGGACATATGGTTTTGGTCACAGCTACTCAACTCTGTCAATGTGGTGCCAAAACAGCCAGGACAATGTATGAATGATGGGTGTGATTATGTTCCAATAAAACTTTATTTATAAAAATAGGTTGTGGGTCAGATTTGGCCCACGGGTTATGGTTTGCTGACCCCTTCTTTAAAGCATCCTTATGGATGTTGATTTTTCTGATCAATGGGTAACACTAAAGAAAGTTTCACATATGTAGGTTCATTAGTAAAACTTTTCAAGCTGTCAGTTAGATGACACTGAACGACTCTTGCAAAAGCTTGAAAGGCATTTTGTACCCTGTGAACTGTTTTAATTCTGATGCCTGTCTGTATTGTAGTCTATTGTTGACTTAAAGAAAAACACACAATATAAGAGTTGTGAATTTAAGTTTTATTCAGGGTCTTACTGAGGACTGTAGCCCGGGAGACAGCCCTGAGGAACTGCTTTGAAGAGGTAGGGGAAGAGCCAGTATATGTATGATTTTTTTTCACTAGGAAATAACATGTAGTCAAGCATACATCTTGGTAAAAGATTACTGCTAATCACGAAGAACAGGTATCTCAAGGTAATGATTTTAGTGCTTTTTTATGTATGGGAAGATGCAAGAATCTGGGGTCATTGAAATTCTTCCTCAGATATTCATCTATCTAGGGGCCCCTTTTTCCAAAGCACAGAGTGCCTCATCCTGTTTTATCATCCTGAATTCTTTTCAGGGTGCACTGTTGCTGGGAGACTGCAGTGGGTTGCAATTTAACCCTTGTATAACTGGATGATGATTGATGCTCTTTGTTCTTTTTTTTGTTCACACCATCATCATAGTATTATACTTCATATGCTTCTAGAATGACTAATAAAAATGGAACCACTGCACAGAAAGCTGATTGTATGCCAGCTACTGTGCCAAATGCTTTTATATTCATTATCATTATTCATTCTCCTAAGGACAACTGTGCCTCCCCATTTTACAGATGACAAAACTGAGGCCTAGAGAAGCCCAAGAGAATGCTTCTACTAAATGGCAGAGGCAGCAGTCAATTCAGGTAATCTGACTTTAAAAATCATGTTCTTAACCCAGTTATAAAATTACATTTCTGAGATTCCCTTATCTCCTTTAAAACATGTCAAAGCCATCCTTTAAAAATGTCTGTTGGCTTCAATTATGATTATTTAATACATTATTTCTTTCATTAAATAACTTTTAATTTTAGGTATCCCCAGTAGGATAGACATACTTTTTTCATAATTGGATGTTGTACAAAGTGGCAGGATTGATTCTTGCATTCATTTTAGTTCATAATAGAATATATTAGTTTAGTTGGAACTGTTAATTTTCCCTCAGGGAGAATCAAGTGCCCAAGGCACTGATAGATAAATCAATAAATCTTTAGTGAGTCTGGTAAATCAACTGTCACACATATGTCAACCTTTTCTCCAGATTGTAGATTTTATCCAGGGCAAGTGTGTTTATTCCTTTCTATTGTTTTCTCCCTCAAAATTGTGTTATACTAAGGTATTTAAACAAATCCCTAAGACTGTAAGCTTTTTTCCCCTTCTTTTTTCCTTTAAAAAAAATAGCAATAAGGATCATGCTTTTTCCAGCTATCTTAGGGAAAGAACTCAGTTGTTTGCATATTTGCATTTCAGCCCCTAACCTCTCCTGAGGACAAGTGGCTGTCTGACTATTACGCCCACAGGCACAGCACTGGGACTGTGGATTAAGCCTCTGAATGCTGACTAGTTTTCTGCAGCATTCCCAGCATGTGTGGAGAATGTGTTTGTAGCTGGGAGGCAAACAGAACATCCAAAGCTGAGCAAGAATTTTGAAAAATAGTTGTCTTATGTATAAATTTATTTTGCTCTTAGTGTTTTATTCTTGCCGGTTTCATTATTCCTTGTTTCTACTTGCTTTTAAAATAGCTTAGTTTTGTTTGATATCCTCATGACCGAAATTGTGGTCATTTGTTGTTGAATGCTGCGGTCTTGATTTTTAAATGTTCTTTGTTTCTTTGTCATTTAAATACCAAGCCATGGATGGGTGGCTCAGATATTTTTCCTCCTGGTAGAGAAGGCCTGGTGATTTCCAACAAGATGTCTCTGTGGCCTTCCCTCTAAACAAATAAGGGCCCAGTTGGAAGTGTTGACAGGTACTGGAAGGCAACAGCTTAGGTTTGTAGCGCGTGTAATAGGAACAGCACGGCTTTGAGCTGTGGATTTATTTCTCTAAGTTTAAGTTATTATTGTACCTGCTTTCAGGTGAAAAACCCAAATGTATTCTCTCAACTGGCTCTTTACTCTTTAGCATCCATAGAAGAAATATGAATTATATTTGGGTAGAAAAACCAAACTAAATGGATGAATTGGCACATTAACTTAAAGGGTCACCGGTAGTAATTTATTGGGAACCTTTTTGCAAGCCATCGGGGGTGGAGCAGGGGAGGCATGACCCAAAGTGAAGTAAAATTCAGCCTCTGCCCGCAGGAGCTCAAAATACAGGACGGAATAAAGAGAATGCCAGAGAATTTACCCATCAGGGAAAGAATCCTGTTTGAGAGGTTGTGGACAATGGAGCATTGGAGATGAACTTTGAAGGATTGATGGTATTTCAACAATGTAGCTACATTTATCCTGCCTGTAAAAGCACAGGGGAGAGGGGGTGGAGTGGGGAGAGACCGTGTGTGTGTGTGTGTGTGTGTGTGTGTGTGTGTGTGTGTGTGTAATTAGCTATTCCCTTCAGCTTGCACAAGTGTAGGGGAGCAGTGGGAGATGATTTTCTAAAAATAGTTTAAATTTAAGTCTCATCATTCATTAGGTCTTTAGGAGAACAGCAATGTATATTTTTCTTTCATATGCAGTAAAATTACACCCTTGTCTGTAGGGATGATGATTCCATTTATATACTATGTAGTTAATGCCAAATCCATTGTTAGCTATTTGTAAATCATAGTGTGACTGACACATAATGAGCTCTATGTTGTAATTCTTAAAAATAGTTACAATAATGCTGCCCCCTAGGTTAGGGTCATGGTGTAAATTCCATCACACAACCTGTGCTTTCTAAATCTCTTTATTCATTATCTGCCTGTACGTTTAAACTGGAAATTGATCCCTAGTCTAGGCCAGATGTTAGGATTAGCAGCAAGTAGTTTAAGTATATCGTGGTTTTTTTTTTTTTTTTTGCGTTACGCAGGCATCTCACTGTTGTGGCCTCTCCTGTTGCGGAGCACAGGCTCCGGACACGCAGGCTTGGCGGCCATGGCTCACGGGCCCAGCCGCTCCGCGGCATGTGGGATCCTTCTGGACCGGGGCACGAACCCGCGTCCCCTGAATTGGCAGGTGGACTCTCAACCACTGCGCCACCAGGGAAGCCCTATATCGTGGTTTTTGAGGGGCAACTTCACTGTACTGTTTGAATGAGCTAAAATATTTCACTGATAGAATAAGAGATAGATAAAATTTAATTGCTTTTCTACTAGAACTCTTCTGCTCATTGGGATTTTTTGCTATGTTATATTATTAGAAAACAATAAATCACGTTGTATACTCTTTTTTTTTTTTATGTTTTGAGGTAAGAAACTAGTATTATTTTGGATATATGCTTTGCAAACATACTGCTGTGTTAACATCAGAGGGGTCAGGGAAATTAATTGAACAAGAAAGAAATTTCAAAAATACATGGAATAAAATATGCTGTTTGTAAATGAAATGGATTAGGATTGGAAGGGAGGACCTTATTGGTTTATAACTGACCAATTATTTTGTAGCATTTCTAAGAAATTTGTAGTAGTAACAGGGTTGTAGCACACCTCTGGAATCCATCATAATGGTTTAGTATACAAATGAATCACCTGGAAATTTTAAAGAGTGAAGCTTCGCAGGTCTAAACTGTAGATGTTTTGATTCCATAACTCCTCTGGGGTTATGGAATCTGCTTTTCTCCATAAAAAGCATAAATCTGCTTTTTAAACCATTGTCCCTGGTGGTTGAGAAATGCTTCACTGGAACATAGGTGCTTCAACAAAAACCCATATATAGTACTGAGAACCTGCTCAACGAAAATGTATAGAGTTTGAATTAACAATGGTGGCAGGCTGTGTCAAGCAATGGTTTAACCCGCCACAGTGCTGGAAGCTAAAATTCTTGGTGTCAATGCTTTTGGGTTAAGTATAGATCATCTATGATTAATGACAGTTTTGTTTCTTCCTTTCTAATCTTTTTTACTCTTTTCCCCCCCTTTCACGCTTTTCTCTGCTGGCTAGAGTACAGTACTGAGTAGAACTGGTAATGGTGGACACCAGTGATTTATTCTTTTTTCTTCCAGTTTTATTGAGATATAATTGACATACATCACTGTGTAAGTTTAAAGTGTACTTACATGTAATGGTTTGACTTACATGTATTGTGAAATATTACCACAATAAGTTTATTTTTTTATTATTTTTGTGTGTGCGTGTATTTTTTTTTTTTTTTTTTTTTTGACCATGCCATGCGGCCTGCAGGATCTTAAGTTCCCTGACCAGGGATTGAACCTGTGCCCCCTGCAGTGGAAGCTCAGAGACCTAACCACTGGACCACCTAGGGAATTCCCCACAATAAATTTAATTAGCATCCATATCTCAGATAGATACAATAAAAAGTTTTCAGTTTTTCACTGTTGAGTATGATGTTAACTGTGGGGTTTTTCACATATGGCCTTTATTCTTCTGAGGAAATTTCCTTTTATTCCTAGTTTATTGAGTATTTTTATCACAAAAGGATGTTGAATTCTGTCAAATGCTTTTCTGCATCAATTAAGATGATCATGTACTTTTTTCCTTCATTCTGTTCATATTGTGTATTACATTGATTGATTTGCATATATTGAATCATCTGTGCATACTGGGAATAAACCCCACTTGGTCATCATCCTTTCGTATAATCCACATAATCCACTTGTATAATTTTTTTTTTTTTTTTTTGTGGTACGCAGGCCTCTCACTGCTGTGGCCTCTCCTGTTGCGGAGCACAGGCCCCGGAAGCGCAGGCCCAGCGGCCATGGCCCACGGGCCCAGCCGCTCCGCGGCATACGGGATCCTCCCGAACCGGGGCACAAACCCGCGTCCCCTGCATCGGCAGGCGGACTCTCAACCACTGTGCCACCAGGGAAGCCCCACTTGTATAATCTTTTTAATATGCTGCTGATTTCAGTTTGCTTTATGAGAAATGCTTCACTGTTTTGCATCAATACTCATAAGGGATATTGGTCTATAGTTTTCTTGTAGTATCTTTGTTTAGAGTTACAAAGTGTTCCCTCTTTAATTTTTTTGAAGAATTTAGAAGGATTGATGTTATTTCCATCAAATTTAAGAGTCCTTTATATATTAAGAATACTGTTCCTTTATCTGTGATATGTTGCAAATGTTTCCCCCTGACTTGTTTTCTTGACTTTGTTTATCGTAAAACTATGCAGTAGTTTTTAAAAAGATTCCTTATGTCGTCAAATTTATCAATTTTTTTCTTTCACGGATTCTGAATTTG
The DNA here is from genome assembly GCF_963924675.1 of Phocoena phocoena. Classification (NCBI taxonomy): domain Eukaryota; kingdom Metazoa; phylum Chordata; class Mammalia; order Artiodactyla; family Phocoenidae; genus Phocoena; species Phocoena phocoena. Next base: position 16,948,834 of record NC_089238.1, read on the forward strand.
AGGCCATAGTTAGAAAGCCTTTTCCTAAACTCAAGTTCAAAAAATTCACCCATGTTTTCTTCTAGTACTTGTACAGTTTCACTTTTTTTTAAAGTTTTTTTTTGTTTTTTAACATCTTTATTGGAGTATAATTGCTTTACAATGGTGTGTTAGTTTATGCTTTATAACAAAGTGAATCAGTTATACATATACATATGTTCCCATATCTCTTCCCTCTTGCATCTCCCTCCCTCCCACCCTCCCTATCCCACCCCTCCAGGCAGTCACAAAGCACCGAGCTGGTCTCCCTGTGCTATGCGGCTGCTTCCCACTAACTATCTATTTTACATTTGGTAGTGTATATATATCCATGCCACTCTCTCACTTTGTCACAGCTTACCCTTCCTCCTCCCCAATATAGTTTCACTTTTATATTTAGATGCATGATTCTTTCAGAGTTTATTCTTGTGTATTGTGTGGGGTGTGGTTTTTTTTCTAAGTGGTTAATTGATTGTCTCAGTACCTTTTATTAAAAACTCCATGAACTCCCCTGTGATTTGAAATACCACCCTTATTATATAATAAAGCTTTATTGTACTTGGGTCTCTTTCTAGACTTTCTATTCTGTTATGCTGGTCTGTCTATTCATCTGTACCATACTGCTTTTTTTCCTGGCCGCCCTGTGTGGCTTGTGGGATCTTAGTTTCCCTACCACGGATTCAACCCAGGCCTTGGCAGTGAAAGCATGGAGTTCTAACCACTGGACCACCAGGGAATTCCCTTTACCATATTGTTTTAAGTATAGGATCTTTACAGTATATTTTAACATCTTGTAAGACTAGTTCTTCTTGTAGCATTTTGTCCCTTCCTTCCTCCCTCTCTCCCTCCCTTCTTTCCTTCCTTTCTTTCTTTCCTTCTGTTTACATATTTTTAAAGACTTCATTTTTTTTTTAGAGCAGTTTTAGGTTCACAGCAAAATTGAGAGGAAGGTGCAGAGATTTCCAATATATCCCCTGGCCTCACCCATGTACAGCGTCCCCTATAACCAATATCCCTCACTGGAGCCATACATTTGTTATAATTCATGAATCTACACTGACACATTATAATCAACAAAAGTCCATAGTTGACATTAGGGTTCACCCTATACAAGGTGTTATATAGTCTATGAGTTTGGATACATTGTATCTTTTATTATTGTTATCATGCAGAATATTTTCACTGTCCTGAAAATCCCCTGTGCTTTACCTATATCATTTTTTTTAGTATTTTCCTAATTGTTTTACATTTTTATTTTTTCATATCAAGTTTAGTGTCATCTTGCCTAGTTCCATAAAAAAGTCTTGTTGGATTTTTTTAATTGAGACTGCATTTAAATTTTAAATTAACTTAGGTAGAACTGACATCTTTATGATATTTATCCATCCTTTCTAAGAACAAGGGATATTGCTAGAAAGGATGATGTCTTTCCATCTGTTCTAGTCTCCTTTTATGTCTTTCAGGGGTATTTTATAAATTTCCTTATATAGGCTTTACATATTTCTTGTTAAGTCTAGTCCTAAGTATTTTATCTTTGTTGTTGCTGTAAATGGAGTTTTCTCTACTGCTTACCATTATTCTTTTTTTTTTTTTTGCGGTACGCGGGCCTCTCACTGTTGTGGCCTCTCCCGTTGCGGAGCACAGGCTCCGGACACACAGGCTCAGCGGCCATGGCTAATGGGCCCAGCCATTCCGCGGCATGTGGGATCTTCCCAGACCAGGGCACGAACCCATGTCCCCTGCATCAGCAGGCGGACTCTCAACCACTGCGCCACCAGGGAAGCCCTGCTTACCATTATTTTTGAAGGCTACTGTTTTGCTGGGTATAAACAGAGGCAATATATGAAGATATCATGGCTTTATACAATTGTGGTAAGTTGTTATTTTCTTTTAGCACATTGATGCTATTTTTCTAGCATTTCCTAGCATCCATATTTTCTCTTGAGATACTAGCAGTCAGGCTAGCTGTGACTCCTTTGAAGATCATGTCTCTTTTTCTCTGGCTCCTTTTCATATTTTTTTCTCTTTGATTTTCTGTAGTTTCACTATGGTGTGTATTAAAAAAATTGTTTATCCTCTTTGGGATATATTAAGCTTTGTGAAGTTATGGGTAGGTGAATTTTGTAAGTTCTGAGAAATTCTCATTCATTATATTTTCATATATTGCCTCTGTTTATTCTCTTATCTGGAATTCTGATTAAATGTATATTAGACTTTTTCACTGTGTTCTCTGGGCTTGTTCCTTTTCATCTATATTTTATATATATTCTCTTCATGCTCCATGCTGGATAGTTGCTTCTGACTTTTCTTTTGGTTTGTCAGTGACCTCTTCAGCTGTGTCTAATTTGCTGTTAAATCTGCCCATTGAACTTTTAATATTGTTTATTGTTTTTTAGTTGTACAACTGCTATTTGACACCTTTTCACTTCTGTGATACCACATTTTAAGGTATACAGTTCCCTGATGACATTTGCAACTTTTTCTTTTATTTCTTTTATCATAGTAAAATAGTGATTTATAATCTGGTTCTTAAAAGCCTAATATCTAAGGTTCTTTTTTTTTTTGGCACTTTGGGTCTTCATTGCTGCATGCGGGCTTTTTCTAGCCATGGCGAGCAGGGGCTACTCTTCATTACAGTGCGGTGGCTTCTCCTGTTGCAGAGCACGGGCTCTAGGTGCGCGGGCTTCAGTAGTTGTGGCTCAAGGGTTCTAGAGTGCAGGCTCAGTAGTTGTGGCACATGGGCTCTGTTGCTCCGCGATATGTGGGATCTCCCCGGACCAGGGCTCAAATCCGTGTCCTCTGCATTGGCAGGCAGATTCTTAACCACTGTGCCACCAGGGAAGTCCTATCTAAGGTTCTTGTTTTGAAGTCTTTCTGTTGTCTCTTTTTTTCCCTGTTGGTTCTTGATGACAGGGTCTTTTTTTCCCCCTTGAATGCTTAGTACTCTCTGACTGTATTCTGGTTATTGTATTTGAAAACCTGCTTGTGGGAAAATTTTGAGACATAGGACAATTGAATCTTCTTCCAGAAAGAATTTTTGTTTGCTTTACCAGTAGTCTGCGGATCCTACTAGTTTAGGACTACCTTACAGCAATTTCAAGGCTGAGGTTCTCAGAATTATCCAGAAAAAGCAAAGTCTTGGGGTCTTGCCCCAGCTTAAATGGAGGAGTGTTTGTCAGACTTCCCGCTTTGTGTGGATCTTGCGATTTCACTTTTATCTACCTTATTTCCTAACTATAACTCAATTTTTGTATTTTTGCCTTATGAATTGTTAAATGCCATCCAGATAAAAGACGTATTGAATGCTAGGTTATTTCTCTGGGTTCTAACCTCCTAGATTTTGCTTCAGTAATTCTTCATTCTCTTTTTTAGCTGGCCTCTGCTTTTGAGAAGATTTTAAAAAATCATGTTTAATTCAGCTTTATTAGTTGTCCTTAGAGGATTGTTTTGAATTACCTAACCTGAGAGTACTTCATGGGTCACTTTTGGAGACTATCTTTTGTTGTGAACATCCAATTTTATTGCATTGTTGTTTTGGAATGTTCTTTATATTGTATCACTTCTTTTATCCCCCCAACCTTTCTTTGTGAAAAGGTATATGTTCATCTTTTTGTTATCTGTTTCATGTTGGTAGAAAATAATGTGTATTCCATAATTGTCAGGTGCGGGGTTCTATATTTTTGCATTATTTCAAGCTTGTTATTTATAATGTTTAAGTCTGCTGTCATTACAAAAATTTAAAATACCTTTTTGATCTGTCATTTTCTGAAAGTGATTATTTAAATCTTTCATTATAATATTTGCTTTATACATTTTATAAATTTGTATATGTATCTTGTTAGAGATAAGCAAGTTAAGGATTGTTATGCCTTCCTAGCGAATTTTTCCTTTTATTATTATTTGATGCCCCTTTATCACTTTTTCTTTTAACATCTGTTTTGCCTATCTCTGATACTGTTGTTCTAGGTTTCTTTTGACTTTTCTTTTTTCCTGCTCTTTATTTTCTATCTTTTTATGTTCTTCTGTTACAGATATGTCTCTGGGAAACAGCATATAGCTGGATTTTAATGTTTATTATTGTGGTAAAATATAGATAGCATAAACATAACATTTTAACCATTTTGAGCATACATTTCAGTGGCATTAAATACATTCACATTGTTTTTCAACCAGTGCTTCAACCATCTTCAGAATTTTCTTATCTTTCCAAATTGAAACTCTCTATCCATTAAACAAAACTCTCCATTCTTTCCTCCTCCCAGCTCCTGACAACGACCACTATACTTTCTGCCTCTATAAATTGAGTACTCTAGGTTCCTCATGTAAGTGGAGTCACACGATACTTCTTTTATATTTAGTTTATTTCACTTACCATACTGTCTTCCAGGTTCATCCATGTAGCATGGGTCAGAATTTTGGATTAAAAAAAAATTTTTTTTTCTGGCACTCTAATGAAACAGAAAAATCCTATGATCTTTTAAGAAAACCATTAGCTGGGCCCCAGCAAGGGGCAAATGATGTAGCAGAGGTCCTACTTTTGTGGGGGAGAGGAACAGGCTAACTGGTCCTTCATTCTGGAGATAGTCTCTCAATTAGCCGTCATGACTGGGGCCTCAGTTCACGTCATATCTGCACTGGGAACCACATGGAAGCTCCCAGATGTACCACTTCATCCTCCTACTTGAGTGCCAGACCATCCACTGCTCTACATTAGTTTGCTTTCTTAGTTAATCAGTCAATTAATGAATTAAAATTTACCCATTCACTTTATGTGCTCCAAAAAGTTTTCAAAATTTTCAGATGTCATCCTTTCTGTTTTAATGTTTTATTCAATTTATTATTTTTCTTCTGTCATAGTCAGAAGAATATAACATTTCTAGATAGAAGAATATATATTTCTTCTGATATATTTGTATGGAGTCTACCTCATTATCATGAACCAGAAGTTCCTTTGGGGTATTTATATGACTTTTATTTCTCTTAAAAGTAGTTTGAATTCAGATACTAATTAATTATATAAATTTTTTGGTATATTTTTGCCACTTAAATAATATATTCTGAATAAGAATGTTTATTAGTATTATGAATATTATATAAACACTGTTGATAGAAAATATCAATATTTCTGTTGTTCTTCCTGAATTTTTAAAAAATTTTGGTAAAATACACATAACATGAAATCGATGATTTTAACCATTTTTAAGCATACAGCTCAGTGGCATTAAGTACATTTACGTTGTCCTGCAATCATCACCACCATCGTTCTCCAGAACTTTTTAGTCTTTCCAAATTGAACTGTGTACCCATTAACACTAACTCCCCACCTTCATGTTTTTTAATTAATTAATTAATTAATTAATTTTTGGCTGCGTTGGGTCTTTGTTGCTATGCGTGGGTTTTCTCTAGTAGCAGAGAGCGGGGCTACTCTTCGTTGTGGTGCACAGGTTTCTCGTTGGGGTGGCTTCTCTTGTTGTGGAACATGGGCTCTAGGTGTGTGGGCTTCAGTAGTTGTGGTGTGCGGGCTCAGTAGTTGTGGCACACAGGCTTAGTTGCTTCGCGGCATGTGGGATCTTCCCCGACCAGGGATCGAACTCGTGTGCCCTGCATTGGCAGGCGGATTCTTTTTTTTTTTTTTTTTGCGGTACGCGGGCCTCTCACTGTTGTGGCCTCTCCCGTTGCGGAGCACAGGCTCCGGACACGCAGGCTCAGCGGCCATGGCTCATGGGCCTAGCCGCTCCGCGGCATGTGGTATCCTCCCGGACCGGGGCACGAACCCGTGTCCCCTGCATCAGCAGGCGGACTCTCAACCACTGCGCCACCAGGGAAGCCCAGATGATTTGTTTTTACTAAAAAAAAACCGCATCAAGACAAACATTTGTCATGAGATATTTTTGTTTTATTAAAATTAATTTCACTTGTTTCTTGAAAATTTTTAAAATTTGGCTACCAGAACATTTAAACTTACACATGGGCTTGCATTATATTTCTGTTGGACAGCACTGGTCTCTAGGATGTATTTTAGACAAAAGTAAAGTGATCCCAGGTGTGAGTCTGAGATACAACAAGAAATGAAGAGCAAAGAAAATAATTAATATGTGGTTTAACCTGGACAAATATGATTGTATACCCAACAATAACAATGGTTTTGGGATCAAAAAACAATACAGAGTAAAAATATATGGCAGTGATAGCTTATAAGTCTGGGGCAGTGGTAATTAGGATTAGAGTGATCTGAAGTCCTGAGGTGTTCTATAGGAAGACTAAGTTGGATAAGTTAATTACACACATTAATATATCTAGGATTACCTCTAAAAGAATATAGAGTATATAAGTGCCTAAGTAGTAGAGGAAAAGAATGGAATAGAAATTAGAAAGCAGCTCCTAAAAGAAAAAGGCAAGAAGGGAGATAAAAAAGCATGGGATAGATAGCATAAACTAAGATTTTAGAATTAAATTTATCTATATATAAAATTGTAATAAGTGTAAATAGAGTAAGTGTACATGTTCCACTTGAAAGACAAAGATTATCTGACTAGATTTTTTAAAAAAAGTTAATTAATTAGTTTTTTGGCTGCATTGGGTCTGCGCACGTGGGCTTTCTCTCTAGTTGTGGGGAGCGGGGGCTACTCTTCGTTGTGGTGCGTGGGCTTCTCATTGCGGTGGCTTCTTTTGTTGTGGAGCAGGGGCTCTAGGCATGTGGGCTTCAGTAGTTGCAGCATGCAGGCCCAGTAGTTGTGGCACGTGGGCCCAGTAGTTGTGGCTAGTGGGCTCTAGAGTGAATGCTCAGTAGTTGTGGTGCATGGGCTTAGTGCTCTGTGGCATGTGGGATCTTCCTGGACCAGGGATCGAACAGGTGTCCCCTGCATTGGCAGGTGGATGCTTAACCACTGCACCACCAGGGAAGTCCCAGATTTTTTTAATTATTAAAAAAAAAATAGCCATTTATAAGAGGCACATCTAAAGCCCAAGCACATAGAAAGACTGAAAACAAAAGGATGGCAAAAGATACATATTGCACATACCAAAAGAAAGATCAATAGCAGATAAGATAGATCTTAAAACAACAAAAAAATTACTGGAAATAGGTCAGATTATTACATAAATTGTATTATACAGTATCAATTCTATCATATATATTCTTCCCTCCCACCCAGTTGACATGCTTTCAAGGTTTATCTAATTGGTATGTGTTTTATATGGATACCAGTATTCCCTGCTGGATGCATGGAAGCTCCTTCCTTCTCCCCCCTCAGGGATTTATGGATATGGGGATGCCTACATTGATGTCTAGGTTCTAATGTATTTGAAATAATCACATTGTCAGCATTAAAAATATCCTCTGAAAGGAAAAGGCTCCTTGACATTGGTTTTGGCAGTGGTTTCCTGGATATGACAACAAAAACACAAGGAACAAAAGCAAAAACCAAGTGGGACTGTAGCAAACTAAAAACTTATGCACATCAAAAGAAACAATTAATGAAATAAAAAGGCAACCTATGGGAAGGGAGGAAATACTTGCAAATCATATCTGATAAGAGGTTAATATCCAAAATATATAAAGAACTCGTACAACTCAATAGCAAAAAACATACATCTGATTAAAAAATGGACAGAGGAACTCAATGGGCATTTTTCCAAACAAGATATACAAATGACCAATAGGTACATGAAAAGATGCTCAACATCACTAATCATCAGGGAAATGCAAATCAAAACCACAATGAGAGACCACCTCATACCTGTTAGAATGACTATCATCAAAAAGATAAGAGATAACAAATGTTGGTGAGGATCTGGAGAAAAAGAAATCTTTTTGCACTATTGGTGGGAATGTAAATTGGTGCAGCCACTATAGAAAACAGTATGGAGGTTCCTCAAAAAACTAAAAGTAGAACTATCATATGATCCAGCAATCCCACTTCTGGGTATATATCCAAAAGAAATGAAAACAGGATCTCAGAGAGATATTTGTACCCCCGTCTTCATTGCAGCATGGTTCACAATAGCCAAGATAGGAAACAACTCAAGTCTGTCAACAGATGGATGGATAAAGAAGATATAATGTATAAGTGCATATATACATTATACATATATACACATATATACATAACACACACAATGGAATATTATTCAGCCTGAGAAACAAGGAAATCCTGCCATTTGTGACAGCTTGGATGAACCTTGAAGACATTATGCTAAGTGAAATTAGTCAGACAGAGAAAGACAAATACTGTATGATATCACTTATATGTGGAATCTAAAAAAGCTGAACTCAGAAAAACAGAGGGTAGAGCCATGGGTCCCAAGGGCTGGGGGGTGGAGGGAAATGGGGAGATATTGAACCAAAGGGTACAAACATTCAGTTATAAGATTAATAAGTTCTGGGGATCTAATGTACAGCATGGTGATTATAGCTGATAATACTGTATTGTATACTTGAAAGTTGCTAGGAGAGGAGATCTTAAATGTTTTCACCATTAAAAGGAAATGGTAATTATGTGACAGGAAGAAGGTGTTACCTAAGGCCATGGTGGTAGTCATATTGCAATATATAAATATATCAAATCAACACGTCGTACACCTTAAACTTATACAATGTTATATGTCAATTATATCTCAGTAAAGCTGGGAAAAATTAAGTGAAACATTGAAATGATAAAAAAATTCCTGGAAGAACAAGAACTTGGGCTTTGTCTGGAGCAAAAAAAGAGTAAAGGTGGGGCGGTGGCTGTGGTTTGTATTGTGGTTAGGAAGTGAGGTGGAGAGAGGATTCCACCAACGGGCTTGTTTAAACTTCCCTGCCAGCACCATGGGAGGGTGTCTGGGCTTTCTTATAGGTTGGCCTAGATGTGGGGCAAAAGGCAAAGGGAAAGTGCTGGGACTTGAATGCTGTCAGTGGTCAAACATCAAAAATAGTCAGACTCTGGGAGTTCCCTGGTGGTCCAGTGGTTAGGACTTGGCACTCTCACTTCCAGGGCCCTGGGTTCGATCCCTGGTGGGGGAACTAAATTCCCATAAGCCTTGCAGCACCATGAAAAAAAAAAAAGTCAGACTCTTTATTACTGTGTCAATAGATCAAATTTATTTATTTTAACTAGTTTATAGTGTTCTATCATGTGAAAAGAAAAAAACCAAGTTATTTTTCAACTTATGTATTGAGGGACAATTAGGTGTTTTACACTTTTTTTTTTTTTTTTACTACTACTAGAAACAGTTCTGCAGTGAACATCTCTGTACAGAATCTTTGCAAGTCGTTTTCTCAGGGAGATGCCTGGATGAGCAATCACTGGGTCAGAAGGTGTCCTGATCTTCTGGTGTACCAGACTTTGCCAGATTGTTCTCCAATGTAGTTGTATCAACTTATACTTACATGTCTTAAATTGGTGAAGTTGGCGTTTTGTTCCAAGGGTGATGGGAGGCCGTTGGAGGGCCTTAGTGGAAGAATGATATGATCTGATTAATAGAAAAGTAACTCTGGCTGCTTTGTGGGGACCTGGGGGTGGTAAGTAAGAGTGGAAGCAAGGGGACAGTTATTATTGTAATAATCTGGATGAGAGACAGTAGTACCTTGGATGGGGCTGGTACTGGTGGAGATGGTGATGAATTGTAGAATTCAGGATGTACTCTGGAGATAGAGTTCACAGAACTTTTCATGGATTGGATATGGGCTGTGACAGATGATTCCTAGTTTTTAGTCTCAGAGATGAAAGGGAGAAGACTGGGCAACAAGGGGATGGGCTGGGGAAATCACGAATTGTCTTGGCTGTATTAAGTTTGAAATACCTATTAGACTTGCAAGTAGAAATGTGGAATGTGCAGTTTGTTATGCATGCTGAGAGCTCAGGGGAGAGGTAGGGGCTGGAGAGCTACATTTAGGGTCCTATTTAAAGCCACAGGCTGGATGAGATTACCTAGGTATGTTTAGAGAGATGAGAAGAGGCTTTCAGACCTCTAACAGTTAGAAACTGGGAAGGGAAGAGAATTTAGCAAGGGAAACAGAGGTAAGGCCGGTGAAAAGTGAATAGCAAGGGAAACAGAGGCGAGGCCAGTGAAAAGTAAAGTAGAATATGGTGAGTCAGGAGCCATACGAAGACAGTACTTTAAGAAGAAGGGAAGGGACTTCCCTGGTGGCACAGTGGTTAAGAATCTGCCTGCCTATGCAGGGGACACGGGTTCCAGCCCTGACCTGGGAAGATCCCACAACTGCAGAGCAAATAAGCCCGTGCGCCACAGCTACTGAACCTGCACTCTAGAGCCCACGAGCCACAACTACTGAAGCCCACATGCCTGGAGCCCATGCTCTGCAACAAGAGAAGCCACCGCAATGAGAAGCCCATGCACCGCAACAAAAAGTAGCCCCCGCTCACCACAACTAGAGAAAGCCTGCGGGCAGCTTCGAAGACCCAATGCAGCCAAAGAAAATATAAATAAATAAAGTTATTAATAAAAGAAAAAAGGAAGAAAGGAAAATCACTGTCAAATGCTGCTGATACGTTAAGATGAGCTCTGTGAATAGACCAAAATCACCTGAGTCCTTTGGTTACCTTTTACCTTTGATTTTCCTGTATTTTGACACCTTAATTGTAGTCCTCAGTATTTGTTAATATTCTTACGGGGATAGCAAAACACACCCCACAATCCCCATCCCATTCTAAGTATATCATTAGACATAGAATGAAAAAGATTAAAGAATTAAAAAGTGCTGGAGGCCTTGTATCTGTTGGTAGCCATTTAACCTACCCCATAGTGACATCCTGGTGTCAAGCAGCTGTGTATATTTTTTAAAAGCCCATCTGAATGCTCTGGAGGGCTTTTTATATCATGAGTTAGAACTGCCTGGAAGATCTGATTGGCCCAATTCCACAAAGAGGGTTCCAATAGGTTTTAAAGCCTTCTGTCTCATTTCTTTCTGCATTTGTTATTAGCTCAATAAATAGTAAATAGAGGAATTACCCAGTCACTAATTTGCTTTTTTATCAAGAAGAGTTCATGTTTTAATAAATTACCATTTTTGTATTATTGAACATGTGCTATAATATGCCTGTAATTCAGACATAAAACTTTTTATTACAGTATTTGTTTCTTACCCATACATATTTTCTTAAGCTGTAGTTTTTGCCACGATGTTTGATCATTTATTGTTTCTCTGTGATGTCTTTTAGTAAAAAGTTTGCTTTCTTCCTGAATTATTACATTTAAAAATTAATATTTACTTTTCTCTGATCATAAGAGTGATAAATGATGCCCTTTTATTTTTTATTTTATTTATTTTTTTGCGGTACGCAGGCCTCTCACTGTTGTGGCCTCTCCCGTTGCGGAGCACAGGCTCTGGATGCGCAGGCTCAGCGGCCATGGCTCACGGGCCCAGCCGCTCTGCGGCATGTGGGATCCTCCCGGACTGGGGTACGAACCCACGTCCCCTGCATCGGCAGGCAGACTCTCAACCACTGCACCACCAGGGAAACCCGATGCCCTTTTAAAGATTCCTAAACTTCCTTTTTTTAAGGCATAATATTCTTTTGGCTACTGTATGTTTTAGGTTAGTGTTGCGTTTCCTATATTTTCAGGAAATATTGGGTTGAGTTATGTGAAATTGCTGATATTTGACCATTTTGACTACAGAAATGGCAGTTTCAAATGGTCCAACCTAACAGTTTTGTTTGCTTTAGTAATATTTCTTAACACTCACTCAGCCTTTCAGTGAAATGTCTGGTTTTTAGTTGTTGCAGATTAATTTGACTAGAGCTTGGAAAGTTTGCTGAAACCTGATCCCACGTGCTCTCTTTTCTCAAAGTATTGCTTCCATGGCAATCCGCCCTCTCCTTTAACTGCTCAGAACCACAGGCCACATATTACACTTTAGCCTTTCTTGCAGTATGTTCTGAAATTGCTAAAACCTGCGCAGAAGTAGCAATGAGACTTCGCTTTTAGAAAAAAGTTGTATTTGAATATCAAAGGTGCTTTAGTTTATAGCCTTGTGGATATTCGTAGGTTCTTTTCCATTTTATTAAAGCTGCTGCCAGTCTTGGTCTGGGCAAGGGCACCTTGCCCAGCTAGCCTTCCTGCTTCCTTCTCTGCCCTGTGGAGTGATGTCCTGTCCCTTCCGCCCCTACTTTCCTTCTCCTTGGACTCCCCTGCTGGTCCTTTATTTCAGGCCCCTCACTTTCTTCTTGGGGGTGTAATAATAATAATGGTAATAAAAATGGCTTCCCTTTATGGAGGATTTTGTGCCAGACACTGTGCTTGCTACATGTGTTTGCGCATTTAATCTTTCCAGTAACCCTATGGTGCCATTGTTATACCCACTTAGAGGTGAGGCAGAACCAGCTACATAATTTGCAGGGCCCAATGCAAAATGAAAATGTGGGCCCCTTGTTTAAAAATTATTAAGGATTTCAAGAGAGGGCCAGCAGGGCATTAAACCAAGTGTAAAGCCTGTCTACGTGTGGGACTTTCTGCAACTACACAGGTCGCAGGCCAGTGAAGCTTGTCCTGGGGTGAGGCATCCGAGGCAGAGGGCGGTCAAGTGAAAGTCTCACCTTATGACGTGATGTACCTGCATGAAACCCAGGTCTGCAGACTCCCCAGACTGACTTGTCTAGCTGCTCTGATGTGCTGTCTTAATCTCTCCATTAATCTCTCTTTCTCTGGTCCCGCCCCACTCCATTCAACCAAGGAGTGATCTTTCTGAAACCGAAATCTGACACACAACTCTTCTGTAGAATGGTCTTCTGTGCCGCTGCCTTTGAATAAAGTCTAAACTCCTTGGCTCAGAACCTAAGACCATGTGGGATCTGGCCTCTGCCAGTCTCCTGGCCAGTCTCGGTCTCATCCTCTCCCTACATGTACCGTATGTTTTGGTCATCCTGCCCTCCTTGGAGATCTGGAACATGCCATGCTTTTTCATGCCTTCTTGGCTTTTCAGATGCTAATCTCTTCCTCTGACATCCCCCTCAACCCCCAAGTGCCCAGAAAATTCATATTCATTTTTGAACATCCATTGTAAATATTTCTGTCTAAAGCTCCTTTGAATCACTGTAGCAGAGTTGGCACCTTCCTCCTCTGTGCCCTCAGTATCTTTAAATCATGTCTGTTTAGGTGCTTATGGAGGTATGTGGTGGTCTTTGTTTTTCATGCCTGTCTCTCTGACTAAATTGACCTCTTCATGGGCAGGGACAATGTGTCTTATTTGGTGTTATGTCCCCTGTGCCTACCCCAGGGCTTGACATAAGGTGTGTGTTAGATCAATGCTAATTGTGTTGACTTATTCAGGACTGGCCTAAGTAGGGATATGATGATAGTTTAACAGGAACAGGAAAAGAGGGCACTGGCTGTTGGTGACAGGCCCAAAGTGTCACTGGATTACCTGCCTGAAAAGATGAGGTTAGATGGATACCTGTGTAGTCACAGAAAGTCCCACTCTCACCTGGCACCAAGGACAGGTATGAGCAGGAAAGTCCTGACCTTTTCACTGCTGTGAGGTCACGCCAGATCATGGCATGTGAACCCTTCAGCACCTGGAATGGTCACTTGGAGAGATTGTTGGAAGCTTCTGTCCCTTGAGGTTACCATGGGGAAAGAGAACATACTTGTTGTTCAAATGTAGAAGGAAATTATTTTCCTTTTATTCCCCCTGCGGTAATTAGTTAAGTACTTCAAAGAGAATTTCAACTTCATGCAATGATTTATATTAGAGCCTAAACAGAAAATATAAAAGCAGCAGATTTGCTAAATAAACCTAAGTAATTATCAGGCTAACCAGTTATTTTTCAGTTTATTATTTTTTCCTTCTTAGGTATATGATTTGCAACTTCCCATTCTGCCAAGGCTACTATAGTATATGTGTGCCCTGGGGCCTTGAGCAACATCACAAGTCTTTGAGTGTATTGCCTGCTGGTGAGGGAAAGGTAATACTATTTCTGTTTAAAAACCTTTTTTATGCATCCTTTTGTGATCTTTATCACAGGAATATTCCTTCTCTCTCTATCATCCTCTTTCATTGAAAGGCATTCTCTTGAAAAAGCATTTATTCCCCAGATAGATCACGGCTATGGAGACAGTCCTTACCAAAATTTTTTGAACTTGTGATTCTTCTCTTAGTTTGTTTTCATGTGTGTAGTTTCTCTGTAGTCTCTCTTTTGCTCTCTCTCTGTCTTTCTTAGAATTTCCTTTGATATTTAGAAAGACTTGGATTTTTGTCCTAATGGTTATCTTTATAGTGATACCTTTATATAATACCTTAAATACCCTCCCGCCGTTTTCTCTTTTTTGGTACTGTTTATAGGTTCTTGATCATGAGCAATATTTTAAAGTTACAGAAAAGTGAGAGTACTGCACCAAGAAATTTTTTCCTTCCAAATCTTTTGGGAATAAGTTCTCACCTGATGCTTTGTCACCCCTGAAAACAGACAGGTGTGTATTTCCTACAGACAAAGACATTCATCTACATAACCTCAATATTGTTAGGAAAATTGCACTGATACATCACAAACATCTCATCCTCAGACAAGTGAAACTCAAGTTTCACTGAATTTTTTCTCTTTTTAAATCTTTGGCTGCGTCAGGTCTTAGTTGCGGCATGCAGGATCTTTTGTTGCGGCGTGTGGGCTTCTCACTAGCTGTGGCCTGTGGGTTTTCTCTCTTTAGTTGTAGCGCGTGGGCTTCAGGGCATGTGGGCTCTCTTGTTGAGGCGCGCAAGCTCAGTAGTTGTGGTGAGCAGGCTTAGCTGGCCTGCGGCATGTGGGATCTTAGTTCCCTGACCAGGGGTCGAACCTGCATCCCCTGTATTGGAAGGTGGATTCTTTACCACTGGACCACCAGGGAAGTCCCTCACCGATTGTTTTGATAAAGTCTCTTTTTCTTAAGCTTTAAAAAAGTTTGGAGTATAGTTGATTTACAATGTTCTGTTAGTTTCTGCTGTACAGCAAAGTGAGTCTATTATACGTATACATATATCCACTCTTTTTTAGGTTCTTTTGCCATATAGGTTATTACAGAGTATTGAGTAGAGTTCCCTGTGCTATACAGTAGGTCCTCATTAGTTATATATTTTATGCATAGTAGTGTGTATATGTCAATCCCAGTCTTCCAATTTTTCCTTCCCCCCATAATGTTTTATATGTCATCCAGCCAGGATCATGCACCATAATTAGTGGTCATGTCTATTTACCTCTTTCCAGTTGGAACAGTTCCAGTCTTTCCTCAACTTGGATGACCTTGATACTTTTGAAGATTTTAGACCCGTTAATTTGTAGAATGTCCCTCAAGTTGGGTTTGTCTGATGCCATCTGATGATTAGAATCAGGTTATACATTTTTGGGAAAAATATCACAAAAGTGATGCTGTGTTTGCAATGCATCTTATCAGGTATCACACAATTTTGATTTGTCCCGTTACTGATATGTTCACTGTGATCCCTTGATTAAGGAGATGTTAGCCAGGCTTCTTTGCTGTAAAGTTACTCTTTCTCCCTTTGTAATTAATTAACACTTGGTGGGAAGGTACTTTGACACTGTATAAATACTCTGTTCCTGATCAAACTTTCAATTTATTCATTCATTCATTTATATCAGACTCAAGTTTTCCTATTTTATTTGGTGGATTAGACCCCATTATTATCATTATTTTGATGCTCAAACTGTCCTAGATTTGGCCAGTGGGAGCCTCTTCAAGCTCATTCCTGTGTCCTTTTGACATGTCACCATCATTCATCGAGAACTTCCTTACTTTCTGGTACAAGATATGCTAGACACATCTTATACCCATTTCAGCCCTGGACTTTGTCATTTTTCCAAAAAGCCCTGATTTCTTCTGTTGTGGACTGATACCTAGAAACTGAGATCTGAGTGCTTATGTGTGCTTATCAATTCTGTGGTATAGTTATTCCCAGGCACACTCAATGGACAAGCTAAGGGACATATGTATGTGATGTACTACACATATACACATTTGCATCTATGTCTGTCATCCATGCATCCATGTATCCATCCATCAATCAACAACCACATACCTATTTATCTAACTAGGAGTCACATCAGTACCTTCAATTCTAATTCAGTACCACAAAATTTATTCTGTTTCCCTCCTTTTCTTGGTTGTATCCCTTTTCTTTGACAGTGAGAAGCTGTTATCTCTGTTATAAACAGTTACAAACTGTTTGTTATCTCTAATTTATTAACTTATTTGTTCAACCCTCCTGTGAGTAACAAATCTCCCATACCGACTGCCACCTTCACCCCTTGCACAGATGACTTTCTCACTCTGCTTGGCATCTCACTCCCCATGCCAGGATGCCCCCTATGTAGATGCCCTTCTCACCCCACTTGGGCATTTACCTCCTGTGCCAGGTGGTCTGTTATAGACCCTCATCCTACTTGGCCTCTGACTCCCTACACTGGGATGCCTCCCATCCTCTCTCCACACACATGGACACCTTCCTCCCTTGCATGGGCTTTGGCACCCCAAGTCAGACTGTCCTTTTCATTTCACTCAGACTCTGACTTCTATGTCAGGCTTCACTCCCTGACCCCAACACTGTCTCCTCCATGCTGATGTCTTTCTCTTTCCACTCAGACTCTGCTAGGTGCCCTCCTCTGTGAATGCCTTCCTCAACCCACTTAGGCTTTTGCCCCCCACTTTATGCCATCATGGCTGTTCCCTGCCTCCCTGCCACACCCTGTGCAGATGACTGCCTTGTTCTCCTCTACCTACTGTCTGAGTTAGGACTGAACCGTTCAGGAAGAGAAGGGGGAAGAGGAAGAAGGAAGAAATGATATCTGATATCTTTTGTGCTCAGAAGAAATTGATCCATGACTTTATACTTGAAAGTGATTCAGGATATAATCTTTGCTAGACATTACCTTTCTTTGAGGATCTTAAATATGCTATTCCCAGGTGTTCTGGCTTTGAGGCTTGCTATTGATGCCAAGCTGATTTTCTTTTCCTTAAAAGTCACATTGTGTTTTTGCCTGAATCCTGAAAGGTTTTCTTTTTTTTTTCTTTATATTACCATTGTTTTACTAGAATATGCCTCAGTATTGACAGGCCTGTGTTGTAAATATGAAGGTTCAAGTCTTCTTTTAATTCAGGGAAGATTTTTTGATTATCATTTAAAAAATTCTTTAATTTTCTTCCTATGCCTATGTTGGCTTTTTTTTTTTTGCTTGTCTTCTATGTTTATCATTTTTCTCTTGATGCATTTTATTCCTTTCTTCATTTCTGTTTTATTTCCTCCATTTTTTTCTCACTTCCACAAAGTTATTCTCTTACTGTACTTTCTGTGGGTTCTAGTTATTCCTTCTAGTTTAGTCTTCATTCCTGAAATGTTTTAGAATCGTTTCTGAGCTTGTCAGTTCTTCATATCTGCCTGTTGCCTGACCATCTCATTTCTGAGCTTTGCTAGTTCTGCCTTATGCTGTTCTTACATAGCTTCTCCTACTTTCTTAATTTTGTTTAACTCATTTTGAAATATTAGCTCACTGTTTTCAAAGGCTTTGTAGTCATATTTTTCTGGTAAATATTTTCTGTATATATGTTATTTGGATGATTTTTCTCACCTTTTGGTATTTTTGAATGGGGGATTGATCATAATCTTTTACTGTTGCTGAAGTTGTCTTTTTAGAAGGAAGTTCCCGTGTAGGGGATGGATATACCTTTCTCTATTTTCTGATTTTATCTCAAAGTATTTAATGGTTCTTGTGCATTCATCTCTTCAGTGCTTTGTGACATTTGCTTCCTCCTGTCCCCTCCTCCACTGTTATCTGAACATTTTTCTCCCTTTGATGCCCAGTTTTACCTGTTGTCCCTACATTCACACCTGAGTGGGAGCCCCTCCTTTTGGAGCTAACTACTTGCTACAATCTCTCAGTTCCCCAGCATTTAGGACCCTGGTTTCCCCCTTGTTTCTGCCTTGCTGTCATTCTCTTGTGGGTCTTATTGTGGTCAGTGGTTTGGCCCCACCCACTTGTATTATAAGGTTATTGGAGATTTCTTTGTGAACTAGTTTCATTGATGTTGTCATCATGGGTTTTGTCTTCTGCTATCCTACTTGATCTTGTTTATGAGGGGATTTGGGGAAATTATAAAACCATGCTGTCATCACTTCTATCTTACCTCTCTCTTCTTTTTGTCCATTTTCACAGTCTGGACTGCATGCATTTTTGTGTACTTTTTGATTGGGGCTCAAAGGAACCCTCTAAAGACCCATTCTATATAGAAATGACTCATTCCATTCTCCAGGGGTAGATTCTTGACTCTTATTCATGTTGGAGGTATAGGCAGAGCATAATCAGATGTGGGAGCAGTGAGCTCTTAGCTTTCTTATAAAGAAAAGGGGGAAAGCAAACAGAAACTTTATAACGTGATAAAAACTGCACATTAATTTTTGTGTGTGTTTTGTTTAGAGATGATCATATTGCAGTGTTTTACTACTAAAAAGCCTGATTCAGTGCACATACCCATATTTAAAGTAAAGGAAGAGTCCTGCTTCTTTATGTTTTTGTCCTTTTTTCCCCTCTTACACATTGTCTTTATTTTATTTTAGTTTTGCTTTATTGAGTAACTGATACTTTTAGTAGCATCATGATCTAGAATTTTTTGATACACATGTTTTGTTCTGGATTTGAGTTCAGAACTTGCTTTAGGGTTAATATTGGTCATAATTTTGTATTTTGGGTAGGACTGTTGCAGAATCTATTTCAAAAGCCTTGGTTTACTTGTCAACTGCCAATTTCTTGTCTGTAGAAGTAATGAGTGTTGTTCTCAGATATCTTTAAGAAATTGTTAGTATCTTGTAAAGTATGGTAACATATAATTTTTGTACTATTTACTGTATATTATGACTTCTTGTGAAGTATGAACTTGATCTCCAAAATACTTTATCATGTTTATTGCACACTACATAACTCACTAAATTTTGATGTATTTCAACTATGTGGGTGGAAAAAGTGAATCAGAAAAAATAAGTTGAAGAACGAGAGGAAAAAAAGAACATTTAGTCAAATGCATCAGATCAAGTAGAATCTATACCAGGAATGCAAGGCTGGCTTACATTAGGAAAACCAATCAATGTATTTCATCATATTGATAGACTAAAGGAGAAAAACCATTTAATCACCTCAGTAGACACCAAAAGCCACTTGATAAATTTCTAAATCAATTCAAGATTAAAACTCTCAGCAAACTAGGATTAGAAAGTAACTTTAAGAATCTCTTTTTAACAAAGAGTTAGACAGTATAAAGAATAGCCAAACAAAGATGAAGATTACAATAACTGAAATGAAAATACACTAGAAGAAATAAATACAGTAAATCCCCTACATATGAACCTTCAAGTTGCGAACTTTCAAAGATGCGAACGTGCCCAGAGAAAGGACGAAGAGAGACAAGAGGAAGAAGAAGTAACTGAAGAACCCAAGAGATTCACGCTGCAGGAAATGGCAAGGGGATTTTCTTTATTTGAGGAGGCACTGTTAGTTTTTGAGGTACAGGACTCAAACGTGGAATGGTACACGAAAGTGCAGCAGCCATTCAGAATGCAATCCAGTGCTACTGTGTCATCTATGATGAGAAAAAAAGAGCTACTGTCCAGACATCACTGGATCATCTTTTTAAATAGGGTAGATAGAATTGAATCCAGCAAGGAACCAGAACCTGTGCCATCATCAGGTGTGAGTGAAATTGCAGCTTGCTCTCTGTCTCCTATAGCTGATGATCCTTCAGCTCTACCATCTCCCACCTCCTCTCCTTCCTTCAGTCAGTAACTCTTGTTGCCTGTTCACTTGATGCCAGCCCCTGTATGCCAGCTGTTGTACTGGACTACTGTACTTTTCAAGGTACTGTACTGTAAGATTTTAAATGTTTTCTTTATTTTTTGTGTTTGTTTTTTATGTATTATTTGTGTGAAGAGTATTATAAACCTATTACAGTACAGTACTATATAGCAGATTGTGTTAGTTGGGTACCTAGGCTAACTTTGTTGGACTTACGAACAAATTGAACTTATGAATGCGCTCTCGGAACAGAACTTGTTTGTTTGTAGGGGGCTTACTGTAGTAGATTAGATGATACAGAGGAATGGATCAATGTAGACAGAGTAGTGGAAATCACTGAAGCTGAACAGAAAAAAGAAA
This sequence comes from Phocoena phocoena, assembly GCF_963924675.1. Lineage (NCBI taxonomy): Eukaryota > Metazoa > Chordata > Mammalia > Artiodactyla > Phocoenidae > Phocoena > Phocoena phocoena. The sequence continues at coordinate 16,968,981 of NC_089238.1, forward strand.
AAAGAATAAAAAGAAATGAGGACCTCTGAGACAACATCAAGCATACCGACATTTGCATTATAGACATCTCAGAAGGAGACAAGAGAGAGAAAGGGGAAAAGAAAATACGTGAAGACATAATAGCTGAAAGCTTCCCTAACTTGGGAAAAGAAACAGACATCCTGGTCCAGGAAACACAGAGCAAACAGAATCAACCCAAAAAGGACCACACCAAGACACATTGTAATTTAAATGGCAAAAATCAAAGATAAAGAAGGAATATTAAAGGCAACAAGGGAAAAGCAACAAGTTACTACAAGGGAGATTCCATGTCTATCAGCTGACTTCTCAGCACAAGCTCTGCAGACCAGAGGGAATGGCATGACATATTTAAAGTGATGAAAGGGAAAAACCTGTAATCAAGAATACTCTACCTGGCAAGGCTTTCATTCAGATTTGATGGAAAGATCAAAAGCTTTACAGACAAGAAAAAATAGAATAGTTCAGTACCACCAAACCAGCTTTACAAGAAATGTTAAAGAGACTTCTTTAATCAAAAAAGAAGAGACTGCAACTAGAAATATAAAAATTATGAAAGGAAAAATCTCATTGATAAAGGCAATTATACAGAAAAGATAGTAAATCAACCATGTATAAAGCTAACAGGAAGGTTGAAAGACAAAAGTAGTAAAATCATCTATATCTGCAATAGGTAGTTAAGAGATACGAAACAAAAAGTTGTAAAAAAAAGATGTCAAAAACAGTAAAAATGGTGAGGGGGAGAAAAAAAATGAAGGGATATTAAAATGCGTTTGAACTTAAGAGATAAGCAACTTAATCATAATCATATATATTGCTATGTACAGTATGGGGAATATAGTCAGTGACTAGGTAGTATCTTGTGACATATCATAACTAGACTTATCATAGTGATCATTTTGAAATGGAATAGAAAAGTACAATATCTGATATTGAAAATTCACTAGAGGAGCTCAACAGCACATTTGAGGAGGTAGAAAACTCAGTGAACTTGAAGGTAGATAATTGAGATTATCCAGTCTGAGGAACAGAAAGAAAAAAGAATGAATAAATATGAACAGGGTCTTAGAGACCTGTGGGGTACCTCACACATATACATAATGGAATTTTAGAAGAAGAGGAGAGAGAGAGAGAAAAAGAATATCTGAAGAAATAATGGCAGAAAACTTCCCAAACTTCTACACGTTGAAGTAAACTTCATATAAACTTCAGATAAGATAAACTCAAAGAAATACACACCTAGGCACATTATAATCAAACTGTTGCACTTCAAAGACATCTTTCAAAGTGAATCTTGAAAGCAGTGAGAGAAGTGTCTCATCTTGTACAGGGGATCCTTAATAAGATTAACAGCCCATTTCTCATCAGAAACCATGGAAGCTAGAAAGCAGTGGGATGATATATTGAAAGAGCTGAAATAAAAAATGGTTATCCAAGAATTCTGTATGCTGCAAAATTATCATCCCAAAGGTAAAAGAGAAGTTAATACTTAAAAAAAAAAAACTGAGACTTTATCACAAGCAGACATGCCCTACAAGAAATACTAAAAGGAGTCCTTTAGGCTGACAAGAAAGGACACTAGACAGTGACTTAAATCCACATGCTGAAATAAAGAGCTCCAGTAAAGGTAACTACACAGGTAAATATAAAAGACAGTATAGGGCTTCCCTGGTGGCGCAGTGGTTGAGAGTCCGCCTGCTGATGCAGGGGACACGGGTTCGTGCCCCGGTCCGGGAAGATCCCAGATGCCGCGGAGCAGCTAGGCCCGTGAGCCATGTCCGCTGAGCCTGCGTGTCCGGAGCCTGTGCTCCGCAACGGGAGAGGCCACAACAGTGAGAGGCCTGCGTACTGCAAAAAAACAAAACAAAACAAAACAAAAATACAAATATAAAAGGCAGTGTAAATGTAATTTTTATTTGTAACTTTATCCCTCCTATCTGATTTAAAAGATAACTACATAAAGCAGTAATTATAAATTTGTGTTGATGGGCATACATTGTATAAAGAAGTAAGTTTTATGCCAAAAACAGCATAAAGGAGGAGAGGAATGGAGCTATATAGGAGCAAAGTTTTGAATACTATTGAAATTAAGTTGGTTGATCTAAATTAGATTATTATAAGTTAATATTAATTGTAATCCTTAGGAACAACTATGAAGAAAATAATGAAAAAATGAATATAAATAGGTAGTAAAAGAAATGAGAGAATTGCAATGGTACAATAGAAAATACCTATTTAACATAAAAGAGGGCAGTAATGGAGAAATACAGGAATAAAAAGGACATGAGACATATAGAAAACAAATAGCTAAATGGCAAATGTAAGTCTTACCTTATCAATAATTATATTAAATGTAAATGGATTAAATACTTGAAATGGTAAAATATTAATTCTAACTGGACTGTGAAAATTTAAGCAAGGGGCTTCCCTGGTGGCGCAGTGGTTGGGAGTCTGCCTGCCGATGCGGGGGGCGTGGGTTCGTGTCCCGGTCCGGGAGGATCCCGCGTGCCGCGGAGCGGCTGGGCCCGTGGGTTGTGGCTGCTGGGCGTGCGCGTCCGGAGCCTGTGCTCCACAAGGGGAGAGTCCGCAGCAGTGGGAGGCCCGTGTACTGCAAAAAAAAAAAAAAAAAAAAAAAAAAAAAAAAATTTAAGCAAGAATTGTAACAACAACAACAAACAACAAAAACAATACAAAGATATATAGTATTAAAAACTGACTAAATTAAAATGGAATATTAAAAATATTCACATAAATCAAAGTATAAAAGAGGAAGCAGAGAAGCTGAAAATGGGAAAAATAGAACATACTTCTATTCTAAACATATCAATAATTATCCAAATGTATCAATAACTATATTAAATGTAACTAATCTTCATACACTAACTGAAACTCAGATTTTCAAACTGAAGTAAAAAATAGGAGCCAACTATGTGCTGTCTATAAGAACTCACTCTAAATAAAATTATGTAAGTAAATTAAGAATAAAATGTTAAAAAAAGATATACTATGCAAATGCTAATCAAAAGAAAACTGGACCAGCTTTATTAATATCAAAATATTAATTTTGGAAGGTAAATTACTAGAGATAAAGAAGGACATTACATAATAATAAAAGGGTCAAGTCACCAGGAAGATATAAGCATTTTAAATGTGTATACACCTAACAACAGAGATTATTTATTTATTTATTTATTTTTGGCTGCATTGGGTCTTGGTTGCTGTGCACAGGCTTTCTCTAGTTGCGGTGAGCGGGGGCTACTCTTCGTTGTGGTATGTGGGCTTCTCATTGCGGTGGCTTCTCTTTGTTGTGGAGCATGGGCTTTAGGCGTGCGGGCTTCAGTAGTTGTGGCACGTGGGCTCAGTAGTTGTGGCTCACAGGCTCTAGAGCATGGGCTCAGTAGTTGTGGCGCATGGGCTTAGTTGCTCCACAGCACGTGGGACCTTCCCAGATAGGGCGTGAACCCGTGTCCCCTGCATTGGCAGGTGGATTCTTAACCACTGCACCACCAGGGAAGTCCCAACAACAGAACTTTGAAATACATGAAGTTAAAACCTGATAGAACTTAAAGGAGAAATCTACAATTATATTTGGAGACTTCAGCACCTCTCTCAGTAATTTATATATCAAATAGACAGAAACTAACAAGGATATAGGATAATTGATCAACACTATCAACCAAGTGGATCTAATTGACATGGGTAGAACACTCCACCTACCAACACAACATACATTTTTGTCCAGCATACATGGGATATTCACCAAGACATAACACACTTTGTGTCATAACACAAATCTTCACAAATTTAAAATTAAAATCATATGAAAAGTGTTCCTTGAGGCTGAGTGTGATTTCATAGAATACAGGAAGAGAGAAATTGTAGACTATGACTAGAAACAAATTGTATTGGTTTTCTAATGCTGAATAACAATATTATCACAAGCTTAGTGGCTTAAAACAACACACATTTATTATCTCACTTTTCTATGGGTCAGGAGTTCAGACATGGCTTAGATGAGCCCTATGCTTAGCGTCTCACAAAGCTGCAATTATGGTGTTGGCCAGGGCTGGGTTGGGTTGTCATCTGGAGGTTCAACTGTGGAGGGATCCATTTCCCACTCATGTGGTTGTTAGCAGTTCCTTGAGATTGTAGGGCTGAGATCTTTTGTTTTTTTTTGTTTTTTTTCTGGCTGTTGGCTCAAGGTATCTTCAGCTTACAGAGGCTACCTGCAATTTCTTGCCACTTAAGATTCTCCAACATGGCCATTTGTTTCCTCATATCCAGTATCCAGCAAAGGAGAAAGTTCCAAGTGTGAGTCTGCTAGCAAGATGGTATCTTACATAATGAACATGATAATGGGAGTAATACCATCACCTTTGTCATATTCTATTGATTAAAGCAAGTCACAGGTCCTGCCCTCAGTCAAGAGGAGGGGATTATACAAGGATGTTAATATCAGAGTGTAGGGATTTTTGAGAGTCACCTTAGAATCTGTCCACCACAGTCTAATCCCCAATGATTCATATCTTTCCCACATGCCAAATACATTCACTATTTTCCAAGGTCTTTGAAAATCTCATCCCAATGTAGCATCTCCTCAAAGTCAAAAATCTCATTGTCTAAATCAGGTCCAGGTGTGGATGAGACTCCTGGGTTTTTCTCAACCTGTCAGTCTGTAAAACTAATGAGACAAGTTATTGGGCCTGCCCATCTCCTGCCCCACAACCCCCACTTCCTCAACAAACAATGGCAGAATAGGCAAAGGATAACAGCTATAGACATTCCCATTCAAAAAGAGGGGGAAAGGAGAGATACAAAAGAGCCAACTGGGTCATAGCAGTTCTGAAATCCAGCCAGGCAAATGGGAGTTCCTTGATTAGGTTTCAAGGCCTGGGAATAATTATGTGACATAATAAGAAATATATATTTTGTCTCTGCCTCGGTTTCTGATACAGAGCCCCTAAAACCCTTGTTATTTTCTGAATGATGGGATGCTAGGAGCATCTTTTATTCTATTTGATCTTTGACCCTGGTTTCAGACATAAGAGCTTCTAAGACCCTTAGAATCCCTGGAGTGATAAGAATGTCTTTTGTATGCTAATGAGATCACTGGTTCCTGGGGACCTCTAGATAGTTTCAGGATGGGTGCTGATCACCAGAAAGACCAAGGCATAAGCAGAGGGTTGACACTTTCAGCCCCATCCCCTGACTTTTGGGGAGAGAAGAGGGGCTGGAGATTGAGTGCCAGTTGTCAATGATCTAATCAATTATTCCTACATAGTAGAACCTCTACAAAACCCCTAAACAATGGGGTTTGGAGAGCTTCTGGGAGGGAATCCACATGCAGGAAGGTAGCACACCCCAAACTCCATGGGGACTGAAGCTTCTGTACTCAGGACCCTTACAGACCTCACCTTACATACCTCTTCATATGGGTGTATCCTTCATATTATCCTTGTTATAAAAAGCAAGTAAATGCAAGTACAATGTTTCCCTGAGTTCTGTGAGGTGTTATAGCATTATTGAACCGAAGAATAGGGTAGTGGGAACCCCTGATTTGTAGCCACATCAGTAAGAAGTGCCAGGCCCACCCAGAACTTGCAATTGGCATCTGAAGTAGGTTAGTCTTATGGGACTGAGCCCTTAAATAATGGGGTCCAATGCTCTCTCCAAATAGATAGTTTCAGAATTGAATTGCATTGTAGGACATCAGGTTAGTGTCCATAGAGGTGGAGAATTGGTTCTTGGTGTGGAAACACCCCCACGCATTTGGTGTCAGATGTGTGAGAAGAGAAACAGTTTTCCTTTAGTGTTTCTCAGCTCTCTGATATCTTGGTTCTGCCCTTTGAGTCATTCTTCTGTTTTCATGAAAGGTAGCATATGTTTGCATCTGAGTTTTTATCAGCCTGCTTCCTGCCAGTAGAATATTGGAGGTCCTACATCTTCCTTTCATTTTGTATTATTTTTCCTTGTCAATTTATTCTCTTAGTTTCTGCTGCAAGAACTTCCTCAAGAACTTTTTGGGCCTCCCATGGGTTTCACTTAGATTTACTCCATTATAACAAAGCCACGCACACACAGATATTTTTGAGATAAGCCCTGCTCTGTCTGGGGCTTCTGCCAAGAGGGTTGGGGAACATTTTTCTGAGTGCCTACAGCCTGAATGGTTTGGCTGAGAGGCTCTGTGAGGCCCACTCTTCATCTCTTGAAGGGGCACTTTGTGTCACTGAATACTCTGAATTGTTGGTCTTTCTGAGATTTAAGTAAAAGTTTGTACAGTCACACCCTCAGCTTTTCTATAGAGCATGCTTTCCTGACAGTGCTTAGAAATCATTTAGTAGTGTATTTGGAAAGGCTGAGAATCATTTAAATCATCAAGTTCTGGTTCTTTTTGTTTAACAATTCTTCTCTTAATTTACCTTTCTCTTCCCACATTTTACTATAAGCAGCAAGGAGAAACCAGGAAGCACCTTTAATACTTTTCTTGGAAATTTCCTTAGCTATATAGCCAAGTTAATTACATACAAGTTCGTTTTCCATATAACTGCCGGAGACAATTTAACTAAGCTTTCTGCCACTGCATAATGAGGATCCCCTTCCTTCATTTTCTGATACCGTGTTCCTCATTTCCTTCTGAGCTGTCACTAGCAGTATCCTCCAAGTTCACATTTCTTCTAACAGACTATTTCAGGAAATTTAGCCTTTCTCTGAATTTTGTCAAAAATTGCTTATCTAAATTCTTGTCAAAATTCTTCCAGCCTCTGTCCACTGCTTGTTTCCAAAGCCATTCCCCACATTTTTATGTATTTGTGACAGTAGCACCATACTTCCAGGTAACAAAAATCTTTATTAGTTATCCATTACTGCTGTTCAGTAGGTCTGGGTTGTCAAAACCTTGCACATTCCAAAGAAAGGTTTGGTCCTTGCTTGGCTCCTGGGAATATCCTGCCTGTTAAGAGTGTTTTTGTTTAGCTCAGGCCTTGGGCCACGCCAGATAGTTTATGCTAATTGTGATGTATGTGGGCACCTTGGGCTACACAATATGTGCTTGATCTCTGGAAGGGCTGGAGCCCGAAGGTCAGCCATGCATGCAGTCAGCTGTGCCTGCGTAACCAACCCACAATAAAAACCCTGGATACCAAGGCCTGAGTGAGTTTCCTAGGCAATATACTCTGTGTGGGTTGTCACACACCATTGCTGGGGAAATAAAGTTCCACGTTATTGTACAGTATCCACTTTTCATTGTCCATCACAATTTGTTTTGAAAACGGAATGTTTTCATTATGTTTAAGTGGAGAATCACATGTGGAAATACAGTCAAGAAGGTTTTTTCGCTTAACTTATGTGGAACCCAAACATCAAAGCGATTAACATAACCAAGCTGGTGCAAATGATTTTCAACACTTGGTTTGGATATTTTGAGTATGTCAGCTATCTCCCGTGTGGTATAACGTTGATTGTTCTCAATTAATGTCTTGATTTGATTGCTATCTACTTCAACTGGTCTACCCGACCATGGAGCATCGTCCAGTGAGAAATCTCCAGCATGAAACTTTGCAAACCACTTTTGACACGTTTGATCAGTCATGGCACCTTCTCCATACACTGCATGAATCTTTTTATGCATTTCAATTGCTTTTTTACCTTTCTTGAAATAATAAGGCATAATATGCCAAAAATGTTGCTTTTTTCCTTCCCTCTTCAATATTAAAATGGCTACACAGAAATTCACGAATTTTGATAATTTTTTTTAAATGCACGCTGATATGACATCTGTCACAATACAATCTAACGAAATTGTTTCGAATGAAGTTAGAGTACTAGAGCCATCTTATGGAAAAAAACCAAACGAACCTTTTGGCCAACCCAATATATAGTAATGTGTATATGTCAATACCAATCACCCGATATATAGTGGTGTGTATATGTCAATACCAATCTCCCAGTTTATCCCTACCCCCTTTATCCCCTGGTAACCATAAGTTTGTTTTCTACATCTGTGACTCTACTTCTGTTTTGTACCCTTTCATTAGATTCCACATATAAGCGATATCATTTGATGTTTGTCTTTCTCTGTCTGACTTACTTCACTCAGTATGACAATCTCTAGGTCCATCCATGTTGCTGCAAATGGCATTATTTTGTTCTTTTTCATGGCTGAGTAGTATTCCTTTGTATATGTGTACCACATCTTCTTTATCCGTTCCTCTGTTGATGGACATTTAGGTTGCTTCCATGTCCTGGCTTTTGTAAATAGTGCTGCAGTGAACATTGGGGTGCATGTATCTTTTCAAATTATCATTTTCTCCAGGTATATGCCTAAGAGTGGGATTACTGGATCATATGGTAGTTCTATTTTTAATTTTTTAAGGAACCTCCATACTGTTCTCCGTAGTGGCTGTACCAATTTACGTTCCCACCAACAGTGTAGGAGGGTTCCCATATTCTTTTTAATATACATGCAACAAAAATTCTTTCTTTTTGCAATGAAAATTCTCATTTTGTCTCTCATGTATCACAAAATGCATGACTTATGGGTTCTACTTTTCCCAAGTTACAGTAGGGAATATATATTCTAGGAAAATTCAAGAAAAGATGATCATTTGGGGTATGGGAGAAAAATCTAATAGCTTATATTTTTATTTTTTTGTGGTACCTTTTAACAATTTTTATTTTTATGTGTTTTATAATATACATGACATATAATTACAATATTATAATAATTTATAAACAAAATATACATATATTTGGGAGCATGTTAACACTTTTTTTTTTTTTAACTGGTAAGGTAGCAAATCAAGAAAATTTGCAAAGTGCCTTTCCAATCTTATAAGTCTGTTTCGTTCTATTTAGTTTTTTTGTAGTGATTAGTAGAAGTGAGCATTTAAAACTAGTTTTCTGCTCAGGGCCTCTCATTTATGAAAAGATGTCACGACAGACCATAACAGACCACCTGTGACTTCAGGATTCTATACAATTAAAACATTTTCCCTTTTATAACGTTTATGGTATAAAAATTATTTTTGCAAAACACTTTTGCTAATATAAAACATAGTAATGTTGATATTTCAGTAATTACTGGTTTCCCTACACCTAATAATCCTATTTTAGTAATAATAAATATGACATTTGATTCAAGTTAATTTGGGTGAATTTATGTTAAATACTGATAGTTGGGCCATTTTCTTACGTATTAGGGCACTTTACTGACTTATAGCTGAGCCTACTTAGATAATAATTTTGGCCCAATAAGCTATGAACTGAAGCAATTTAATGAAGAGTTTGGTACCCTGTCTTTTATAATGTTCTTGCTCACTGAAAAGATTCTGGAAAGACTTGGTATTTATGACCCAACTACAGTGCCATTTTTTTTGTTTTTCTAAGATATACTCCAGGCTTCAGAATACCCTACAGTGGATAGTGCCACTGAAAGCACACATGGAGATGACCTATCGATTGTGTGGCCTTCTGTTTGTCTGGGATGGCAACACACATTTTTCAGTCTCCTGAAATATACATTTCTCAATCTTCAGCTTTTGAGTGGTTTTGCCTACAGAAAATCCCAAGTGCAGTGCCCCCTGCTGGTGAATGGCAGCTGTGAGTTTGCCTCATGTCAGTGATGGACAGAGTGGGTCCCTTTGCTGACAATGAGCCAAGGGTGATGCTGAGCCTGCCAGGTCATTTTAGATCAGGTCATTAAAGGAACAGAAGGTCGTATCAATATAAAATGAGCAGTTCACAGTTTTCTCTACATTTTTTAGACATGTGAGGATTTGCTATAGTTCAGTTTGGCTGATAAAATATGAACACTTCACAAAAATGTTTGTATTTCAGCCTCTGTCTTAGTTCATTTAACAAACCATTTTGCCCTGATTCTCAGGAGCTGTATTCTTCTTCAGTAGGGAAACCTAACTTGAGCCTTGGCAGAGAAGATTTTAAACATGAAATATTTTAGGAATGCTCATTTTGTTAGAAATTAGAATAACACTTTAAACAAAAGGCCCCTTTCATTTTTATTTCACTGATATGAATTAGCACTCTTTCACTTCCTGAACAAATCAGTTTAAAAGTCTTTAGTATACATCTGTGCTGGTTTCTAAACGATGATCAGTTTAAAGAAAATTAATTAAAACTAAGGACCAGATTAGTGTTTAGATGATTATTTTAACTTTGGCCTTTGGTGAAGGTAATTGTTTTTATTTTTATTTTTTAAAATTAATTAATTGCTTTAATTTTATTTTTGGCTGCGTTGGGTCTTTGTTGCTGCGCACGGGCTTTCTCTAGTTGCGGCGAGTGGGAGCTACTCTTCGTTGCGGTGCGCGGGCCTCTCATGCGGTGGCTTCTCTTGTTGCTGAGCACAGGCTCTAGGCGTGTGGGCTTCAGCAGTTTGTCGCACACTCACGGGCTCTAGAGCACAGGCTCAGTAGTTGTGGCGCATGGGCTTAGTTACTCTACGGCATGTGGGATCTTCCTGGACCAGGGATCGCACCTGTGTCCCCTGCGTTGGCAGGTGGATTCCTAACCACTGCACCATCAGGGAAGTCCGGTAATTGTTTTTATAATGAATAACTAGCAAATCATTAATTTTGCTCCATAGTAGGTGGGTCTAATTTCTTTGTATACATCTGTGGTGGGTATTGTCATGGTAGTGACATTTTTGGTGGCCTTTAATCCAGGAATGCAGTACAGACTTCAGGATTTTAATGTCTAAGGTTAGTGAATACATGGCTTATCTACTTAGATATTTCCAGTGTGGTAGGAGGAAAACCAGGAGAATGTGTGTCCTCAAACCCAAGTGATGAAAATGTATCAAGAGGGAGGGAGTGACTACTCTGTTGAATGATTTCTGAGAATTGATCACTGTGGAGGTCACTGTAACCTTGGCAGGGGAAGTTTCGGTGGAGAGGTGTCTGATTAGAGTGAGTTTATAAGAGAATGGGCTTTTCCTCTCCCTTATCTTTTCCTTTTCCCCCACCTCTTTCTTTTCTTTCACTTCCTGAACAAATCAGTTTAAAAGTCTTTAGATAAGACCAAGCAAGGTAGGTATCCGTACGAGGTGGTCAGAAGCCCCAGTACCCTAAAGTAGGTGTCCAGTGATGTCCTACAAAGGAGGGTATCCACATGTGGGGAGATTGTCCAGCATGGGATGTTGGAGCCAACCAGGATGAGGTTTGGTGGTCTGATACAGGGCGTTGAAACCTGAGTGGGATAAAGTGGATGGATGGCCCAGCTTGGGGTACAAGACATTGGGGTGAGAAGGGCATTCGTGTAGGATGATAACCAGTGTAAGGTATCTGAGTCTGAGTGGGATGAGGAGGTTGTCTGCAGAGGAGGGCAGCCTGGTGTGTGGTGTTGGAGCCTGACCAGATAGAGGGATGTCTGCACAGGGTATCAGAATTTGAGCAAGGTGAGGAAGATATCCACATAGGAAAATAGGCTGGCATGGAGTGTTGGAGGCCTGATGGGGTAAGGAGGGCATCCACACCTGGTGGACAGCTTGATGTCGGGTGTGAGTCCAAGCAGAACAAAGAAAGCATGCATGTGGTGGGGATGGAAAGGCCACTTGGCTGGAGCGTCACACCTTGAATGGGAGAAAGATGGCTGGGGTAGGAATGTATAAGATAAACCTGGAACATCATATGCCAGAAAGTATGCATGCGTTTCAGAAATGATGGAGACATATCAAGCAGATACCGAAACTATCTTGAAGGGCTTCCACTGGCCAAATTTGGGACAACTGCTTCAGAATAATGAGAGTAATGGATTGAAGGAAACAGAAATCCATGAGTTCACACTGGGATAAATGAATGAATGAATGAATGAATGGATGGATTGAATGCTTGATGAGGACCAGGATATTCAAAGATTTCAAAGTACCTCCATGCGAAATACTTATTAATTATAGAGAGGAATAGTAACTTTGCAGTACAGAAGTCTGGCAGACTCCCTTAATCAAGAGACCAAACAACATCATTAAGTAAGGGACAAGTGGAAATCATCTACTACTTGATAAGATGCAATCAAACAGTCACAGCATTGCTGTCTCAAAGATGAATAACCCAGATCTAAAGAGGCAAACCCAAACTGATGGACATTCTACAGTTTAACTGGCCTGTAATTTTCAAAAATGTTCAGGTCATAGGCTTCCCTGGTGGCACAGTGGTTAAGAATCTGCCTGCCAATGCAGGGAATATGGGTTCGAGCCCTGGTCCGGGAAGATCCCACATGCCGCAGAGCAGCTAAGCCTGTGTGCCACAACTACAGAGCCTGCGCTCTCGAACCCATGAGCCACAACTACTGAAGCCTGTGCACCTAGAGCCTGTGCTCCACAACAAGAGAAGCCACTTCAATGAGAAGCCTGCGCACCGCAACGAAGAGTAGCCCCCACTCACCACAACTAGAGAAAGCCCATGCACAGCAACGAAGACCCAACGCAGCCAAAAATAAAATAAATAAATAAATTTAAAAAAGAAAAGTTCAGGTCATGGAAGTCAAGGAAAGACTGAGGAATGGGTCCAAATTCAGGAAACTAAAGAGACCTGACAATTGAGTACCATGTGTGATTCTGAACTGAAATATTTTGTTACATGGGATATTATTGGACAGAACTTGAATGAAGTCTGAGGATTAAATGGGAGTAACATATCAGTGTTAATCTTCTTATTTTGATATTTTTCTGTGGTTTAGTATGAAGATGTGCCTTATTTGTAGGAGCTGTGCACTAAAGTATTCAAGAGTGATGAAGTACCATACTGACAGCTTCTTAACAATGGTTTAAGGAAAATAAGTTCTTTATATTTACTGTTGAGTTTGTGTACAAATAAAACAGAGAGAGGAGGAGAGAGTGAGAGAAGAAAACTGGGAGATGAGGATGGATAACTCTTTCTAGGAGTCTTATTGTAAACAGGAGCAAAGAAATAGGAGAGTAGAGGGGGGAGAAAGAAACTAGAATGAACTTTCTAGGATGAGGGTACAAGACAACCATGGAAATTTGGATCCATCATCTAGGGAAAATGGAAGTTTATACTTCAGTGATTGCCAAGAAAACAATGTCACACACCTTTTCATGGACCTGTACTTTCCAGAATCAGTTCCACTTTCAGGAAAAACTTCTTCGTACCTCAGATAGGTTGAAATTGCTGTATTTAAAGCTTATTTTCTCTCCTCTGTGAAGGTAGAGAATAACTGTTATCACATTTGTTGTATATATTTAAAATCAATTATTATTACTCTTTACATTTTCCTTTTTAGATCCTCAGACCATTTAGTTCATTCATCCAACAAACTTTTACTGAATTTGACTCTGTGAAGCAAGGGTCTAGGTAGTTTGGGTATAAAAATGGACATGTTCCCAGACCTCCCAGATCTGAGAGCCTAGCTTGTATTAAACAAAACAGTCGTGACACTGTGGTGAGTCCTGTGAGAAGAAAATACAGGAATTTAGATAGAATACAAAAGAAAGCTTGAATTTAAACTGGGGACTCAAGGAGTATCTCCTTAAAGAAGTGCCAGTTGAACTGTTGATGTAAAGGGTGGGAAGGACATAGCTGAGCACAAAGCTGGGAGAAGAGCCCTTGTAGCAGAGTGAGCAGAGTGCAAAGGCGCAGGGTGGAAAGGAGTAGAAGGAAAGCCAGTGGGGCCAGGGCACAGGCAGCAAGGGTGTGGGCGGCTGGAAGGAGTCATCGAGAAGAACAGCAACACCATGAAGTTATTGAAAGGTTTTGGTAAAGGGAATGCCATAATTAGATTTGTGTGTTGTTTTTAAAGATCTTTGCTTCATGAAGACAGGATTGTCAGAGGCAAGGGTGGAAGCAGACAGAGACTGTTTCACATGACATATAATTTTTGATAATAGAATTGATAGAACTTGTTAATAGATTAAATGTTTGGGGGGGCAGGTAAAATAAAGGCGATGAGAAAAGAAATCCAGGGTGATTTTTGGATGTGGTCAAAGTAGTAGAAAGGAAAGCAGGAGAGTGTGGGGTCATGGAAGTTGAATATAGCTGAGAAGTCAGCTAAGACAAAGAGAAAAGCATCTATTGGATTTAACAACAGGGAGCCCACTGATGGTCTTAGCAGAGCAATTTGGGTGGGTTGTAGGAACAGAACCTACCATGTGTTGAATACTGAATGAAGACTGGGAGGTGAAGAAATGGAGACATGGAGATGAGAGTCTTAGGAGGAGTTTGTCAGTGAAGGGGAGTAGAGAGAGAACTATATCTAGGGGGGATAGAAGGTCAAAGAAGGATGTGATAAGAAAGGCTTTACTTAGGCAAATTGTTATTCTGATGCGAATAATCATAGACTCTCAGTCAAGGACCCCTGTGGGCAGTCTCAGTAGAATCACTGTGGACCCAGGATGAGTAAGGGTAGTTTTCCCACCTTTGTCCTCCATGCAGATACGATCCATGGCTCCACGGAAGCCCCCAGTTGAGGACATGGTCCCTGGGCAAAGGTGGACCCAGACTCTGAATTGAAGGAGATTATTTCAGATACCTAGAGAGTGGGGGACTCTAACAGATGTTAAGATCCCAAAGAAAAGAGGAAATTGCATTTCTTGCCACCTGAGCATATGAATCTTAATTTGAATCCATTACACTTCTGTGGTATTCCCAGTGGTATTCTTCTGTTATTTCTGCTGCTAGACTCCTCCTCTGCTTATACTGCCCCTTCCCCACTTTCTGTAATTCAAGACTCAACTCCCCACCTCTGGGGCCCCCTCTATACTCTCATGGCACCTGGGTGCCAACCACCATCCAACTTACTGTGTTGGGTTGGAATCCCACCCACTTGTCTCCCAGTGTGTGCTCTCTTTCTCTCTACACCCCATCACAAATGTGATACCTGGAAATAGAGCCGCTGAAAGGCAGGTGACGTATAGCAGTTAGGAAGGAGCCCAAGTCCCAGAGGCATATTTGAGTGGTACCACTTACTGTGGCCTCGAGCACATTATTCACTCTCTCTGTGCTTTGTTCTTCATCTACAAGATGGGGATATTGAGTACTTACCTCATAACATGTCTGTAAGGATTAAATGATATCATATCTGTAAAGCAGTAGCAGTGCCAGGCAGATAGTAAGCTCTCAATAAAAGTTACTATCATTATTAAGATATGGTAGATATCCATATGTTTTTATTGAAAGAATAAATGTGTAAATGAAAGACTAAAGTATGATGTAAAAAGAACCCAAACACTGTTTTTCAGTGCCTTTCTTCCAGGCCTACTTGAGTACATCTCTGGTGAACCATATATGTTCTTTGAGCCAATTTTCAGCTTATGTACAAGGAACAGAATGAGGACAGGCAAACAGTGGTTTCCTGGGGGTGCCTGGGACCTGGAGGAGCCATCTGGGCAGTTTGATCAATGTGTCCATGCCTGTCCCTGTCCCTGAGATCTGGGCGTGGACCCCAACACAAAACTTCTATAAAGCTCCCCAGGTGGTATGTTTTCCTGAAACACAGAACTGGATGTTAGCCGTCTGAGTCCATTGGAGCTGATAAAACAAAAATACCAGAGAACAGAGAACTGGATGGCTTAAAGAGTAAATATTTATTTCTCACAGTTCTGGAGGCTGAGATGTTCAGGATTAAGACACCAGCAGAGGACTTCCCTGGTGGCACAGTGGTTAAGAATCCGCCTGCCAACGCAGGGTACACGGGTTCGATCCCTGGTCTGGGAAGATCCCACATGCCGCGGAGCAACTAAGCCCATGCGCCACAGCTACTAAGCCTGTACTCTAAAGCCCGCATGCCACAACTACTGAAGCCAGTGCGCTCTAGGGCCCGCGTGCTGCAACTACTGAGCCCACGTGCCTAGAACCCGTGCTCTGCAACAAGAGAAGCCACTGCAATGAGAAGCCCGCGCACCGCCGCACAGAGTAACTCCCGCTCGCCGCAACTAGAGAAAGCATGAGCACAGTAACGAAAACCCAATGCAGCAAAAAAAAAAAAAAAAGACACCAGCAGTGCCTTGTGAGGGCCTACTACCCAGTTCATAGATAGCCATCTTCTCACTGTGTCCTCACAATGCGCCAAAGAGTGAGAAAGCTCTCTGGGGTCTCTTTTATAAGGGCTTTAATCCCATTCGTGAGGGCTTCACCCTCATGACCTAATCACTCCCTAACACCCCACCTCCTAATACCGTCACTTAGGGGATTAGGATTTTAACATAGGAATTTTCAGTCCGTAATAGTAGCCAAGGTTCCTTCCACCTCTGAAGTCCCTGAATTCTGTGATTATCTCTCTTATTACACTTTTGGTTTCTGAATGTGATGGTGAAAGATCTGAAACTACTCTTTGCGTATGTGTCTCATGGCAATCAAAGCTTTAAGGAGGATTAACTAGATGACATTTTATTTAATCACGAAGGAATTACATTTTCTTATGGAACCATTTTCTTAAATCATTTATTTGGGCTCCATACCTGTACATTACAGTGAAAGGACGTTTTAAAATATTTAATTTAAATGGATGAGGATTCCACCTCTGCCATGATGTTCAGAGAACAGTTTGGTGATTTTCTTCCCAGTGGGGTGGTAACTTTCTTGAGAGACAAAGCTCTTGGGGGTCTGGCCAGGAGGATTTGTGTGGCTCTGGGCAAATTGCCTGCATGACTGAACATCCCTCAGCCAGGTCCATCAGCTGCCCCTGGGGTGGGGGGCTGGGGCATCTTGTTCACACACCAAGGAGAGCACCTATTTTTCTGTGTGGAAACGAATATAGTATTATTAGTTTTTATAGTTATGAAAATTAAGTCTGGGGTGAAGATGGTGGATTCAACACGTGCATTTACTTTTGGTCCCTCCTGAAACCCTACCAAAACAAGAGTAAAATGATTTTTTTTTAAAAGAAAAATCCTCTGGGACCGAAAACACCCCACAAACAAACAAACAACCCCTCCCCAATATCCAACAACAACAATAACAAACAAAAATGAGAAAGCAGAATAGAGCAACATTTTGGAAGCTAAAAAGCACATGAATGAGCTAAAAAGCACAAAGCTTAGCAGAGAGAAGAAAGCTGTATCCTAAGCTGGAAGGGGAAAACCCAAGAAGCATCCAATTTATATGGCAAAATCCTGCCAAGGCTTAGGAATAGGCAGACCAAGGTTGAAGGTGGGCGTAAGGACAGGGGAATTATACCATAAGCTGTCTGAGAGCCCGTGGGAGCTGAGCTCTAGATCCTCACCCTGCCTCTGTTCCCCTGGGGGGACAGCCCCCTTTCTGCACCAGCAGAGGGCAGCAGTTTTATTATCCAAGGAGGTCAAGGCACTAAGGACTTGAGCATCTGGTTCATGGCCGCACTCTATACTTTGAGCCCTGCAATGGTCCTGGAGTTCTTCAGGGTGCCCATGTGCATCCCGTCCAGCTCCATGATCCCGTGGTTCCACTGACCTCCCTTACTCACTTCAGCCACTGCACCTTGGCCTTGTCATCATTGGGCCCCGCTGACTTATTCAGACATTGCATTCTGAGCGCATCCGTGTGTCCTTCTGGGTAAGCTGCCTCCACCACGGCTGTTCGTTGACCGGGTCCTCCAGGCCATCGACTGCTCTGCTTTTTCTTAATCTTTCAGTCTTCTTCTTTCCTTCCCATCCCTCACCCTGAAATTTCTTGGAAATAGAAGGAGCTGGCTTTTTTTTTTTTTTTTGCGGTACGCGGGCCTCTCACTGTTGTGGCCTCTCCCGTTGCGGAGCACAGGCTCTGGATGCGCAGGCTTAGCGGCCATGGCTCACGGGCCCAGCCGCTCCGCGGCATGTGGGATCCTCCCGGACCGGGGCACGAACCTGTGTCCCCTGCATCGGCAGGCGGACTCTCTACCACTGTGCCACCAGGGAAGCCCAGGAGCTGGCCTTTGACTTTCCATTTCCATATTATATCTTCCTTCTTACTTCTGGCCTCATGGCCAAGCCTTCGTGATGGAGGGGATCTAAGAGGGAGGGGATGAGAGAAGAAGGGAGGGAGGGGGTACTGAATCAGGAGAAATCTCAAGTCTCTGATTTGTTGCTTACGAGAACACCTATCCTTTGCTCCTTTGTTTCTGGTACCACAGAGGGGCTGTTGCTCTCTCCAAGACACTCCATCACCTGGATGCCATAAACCCTGGCCTCTTCCACCTTCTCCAGCCTTGCCCGATGCATCAGTGGCTTCCACAGTTTCTGACTGAGCCCCGTGGTTACGTTGCATTCTGGCATGCACACATGCACGTACACACATACACTTCCCTTACAGGTTTCAGGAAGCAATCCTTATTTGGATGTTCTCTGATATTTTAAATTTTGTTCTGTTTTATTCTATCCATTCAGTTTAATGTTTAAAATACTGGCCAATAAATCGATACTTCAACCACTGGTGGATCCTGGCTCACAATTTGAAAAACCCTGCTGCAGGTCATCCCTTTCTTCCCTTATATATTCCACTTTTTTCTTCAAGCTGGATCCTTTATCACTTAACAAACTCAGGTCTGTCTGGATTTTTAAAGAACCCTCCTCACCCTTCCCTGTACGGCCACATGTGCATGACAGCACATGGTTTCATGTCCTCTTTGTTCCCTTTCCTCTCTGTCCACACAATCCTGACTGCCTTTCAGCGCCAGCCTTGCACTGGAACAGCCCTTGCTCTGGCCACAAATGGCTGCCTGGTCATTAATTCTGATGGTTGATGTCCGGGCCTCTCCTTACTGGTCCTCCAGCAGCACCCAGCTCAATGTGTGCTCCTTCTCCCCCACCGTGGTGTTCCACCTCCCTCTCGGTGATCACACACCCACTTGGATGCAAACCATCCACTGAGTGACATCCCTAATCCAAACCTCTCAGCTCCAGACCATTTATCCGACAATCCCTGGATCTGACTCCTGTCCCTGCTTCGTCACCACTGACATACTTGCTCCCAGCTTTCTGTTTCTGAACACCCATGGGTCTGTTCCCTTCGTCACACCATACCACTGGTTCTGGGTTTTTTAGTTTCTGTGACTCTTCGGAATCTGTGCATCTTGAACGTTTTCCTCTGTTAGAAGACAGAGCCGTGGAAGAAACAGTCTTCTCCCCCCACCCCTCTTCTATTATCTTTGCTTCTTTGGTAACACCGAGCTTTCCTCTAACATGTTTCCTGTTCTTTTATTATGTGCTTGGTGTCATTTCCCAAATCTCATTGTAATTTCCCCTGGAGGGCAGCCTTCATCACGGCTGTTGATGAGCACTGAGGAGGGAATGTAGGCGTGCTGTTTCCCTGTTTCTGTGCCATCCTCTTAAAGTGAGCACCGTTAGTGGATGATCCCGCAGCTGCTTAAGGCCACGGGCTGTTTCTTAACCGCATTACTCTTCTCAGGGGACTTCCGTGTTTATTCGTAGCTCTTGCTCTACAGTTTTCTTTCTGATCTGGGAGGATCCAACACATTAAGGTTCTTGGAAGTCTCGATAATATTAGGTTGTACATGAAGTAACTTTATTATTTTCAGTCTATTTAAATACAGTAACCAAAAAATACCAGAAGGCTGTAGAAGGATTTCCTTTGTTAATGTTCATTAAATGAATCAGTGGTCCCTTGTTTTAAAATATATTCTCATATTCTGTTAATCTTCATGAATTGCAAAATGGAAAAGCCCTGGAGGTCATCTAGCAGGATTCCTTCCCCAGAGAAGCTGAGGCCCAGGGTGGTTAAGTGCCCTGTGCTTGGACACATGCCTCGTTCCTGGCAGAGTTCTGACTAAGGCCTGTGTCTTCTAGGGCAGGGCTTTTTCTGCTGTGCCTCTCACCTCTGTGTCCAACATGCCTCTCCCCCATTTTTTTTTTAAAATAAATTTATTTATTTACTTTTGGCTGCATTGGGTCTTCGTTGCTGTGCATGGGCTTTTCTCTAGTTGTGGCAAGCGGGGGGCTATTCTTCGTTGTGGTGTGCTTGTGGCACATGGGCTCAGTCATTGTGGTGCACGGGCTTAGTTGTTCCACGGCATGCGGAATCTTCCCGGACCAGGGCTTGAACCCGTTTTCCCCTGCATTGGGAGAGGATTCTTAACCACTGCGCCACCAGGGAAGTCCTCCTGCATTCTTATAAATACCTAAGTGTACATAGACACCCACATTCTCCTTTAATCATCATTTTGAGGGATGAGGAATCGTCTTGTTTAGTGACCTTTTTGGTAAGATGACCTTGGCTTTAATGCATTTTAATTTTATTATCTTTATCCTTATAAAACATGTTTTTTAACTGAATTTTTATTTAAAGTTATTGCACATCTGTGAATCAAGTATGTTTTATTTAACATATGCTTAACAAATAGCATGCAGACGACCTCTGTTGCTGTGAATGAATGAGTGAACTTGGTTATTGAAATCCCAAATTCTTTGGGAACCTTAGAATTCGTGCGGATCAGAGTGTGCTCTAGGATCCTTTGAAACATGTGGAGAGGGGTTACCTTTGAATATGTAGTATTAGTTTTTTCAGATTATCTTCTTTGACAGCTTTTTGAGAATACAGTTAACTTGGGTATCTTGAATTTTGTTTCATCTTTAAATAAATGATTTTAAGTATAATATACCTGTAGTTCCAACCAGTTGGTTAGCTTTTCTTTTGGATGGTTGGTATTTTAGACCAGGGTCAGCAGACTTTTTCTTAAAGGGCCAGATAGTAAATATTTTAGGCTCTGTGGGCCATCTGGTATCTACCACAGCTCTGCTGCTGTAGTGGGCGGGCAGCCACGGATCACTGTAAATGATTGTCCCTGGCTGTTCACAAAAACTACATTCACAAAAACAGCCTGAGTTTGCCAACCCCTGATCTAACCTAACGTTGAGCCTCTTTCCAAGTGCTAGTGGCAGTCTCTGCCAGCAATTTTTTTCCCCCAAAAGGAGTCACCAAGCCTGGAATTGAAATAACAGCCCCAGTTTTTTTTCCCCACTTCTGCACCTTTTCCAACATTGCTCTCCCTGCCTGAGACGCTGTCTTCTCCATCTGTCTAAATGTTATCTAGGAAGCCTTCCCAGTCAACTCATAGTGCTGTCTCCCTGCTCTGAACCCTGCTGGCGTGCCGTTTGCATGTCTCATTGGCGGGTCTGGTGGTATTTGTGCGTTCATGGGTTTAGGGCTCTTTCCGAGCCCCCTGAGCACAGGGTGTCTTGCATGATTCTTCGTGTGCAGTGAGTGCCCAGGAGCGGCTGTCAGCACCCAGTACAAGCTCAACTGCTCTACCCACCTGGGGGGAACGGTCCTTTGAGGAGGCAGTAGGATAGACACATGCTCAAGTTAGGAAGGACCACAGTTATTGTTTTATGGCTCTAATTTCTCAGAAAGGAGACAGGGTTCATTGTGGAAATGGGTATGTTAGAAACCATAAAAAGTTTAGGGAGGAACCAAGACAGCATCAAAGAGAAGCACAGAGCACTTTGGCAGCTATGTCATTCAGCCCTTAGAGCAGAAATGGCCAAAAGACACATTATGTGCTGGCAATAAAGCCACCACTTCCTAGCTGAGGGACCGTAGTGAATTAACTTGCTCAATTTTTCACCTGTACATTGGAGATAATAATAGCACCGACCTTAGAGGTTTGATAGGGGCACTAAATGAGTTAAAACACATAAAGGACTTCGAGTGCTGTCCAGCACCCGGTAGCTGTTGGCTCTTGTTGTCATTTGACCTGTAGAACCTGGCGTGAGCCCACCTCACCCCCAGCCCGGGGATCATGACCAATACTGAGACTTATTCTGGTAAAATAACTAGACGTAAAAATTCCTTTGGCTATCTAAGCAAGAAGAGCAAGTGACTTAGAAGGGAGAGTCAATTAAATATTGACCATTTTTTACAGCAACACTTTATGCCAGAAAAAAAATGGAGTAATGTTTAAGATACTCAAGGAAAGAAAATGTGAGCCAAAGGTCTTATATCCAGGAAAACTGACTTTTAAGTAAAAAGATTACTGTTATCAATTTTCAGGAACTTGGAAAAAAATGTTTCTGTGAAACTTTCTTGAGGAATCTACTAGAGAAGGAGCTTCAGACAATCAAAATGACTAGAAAGACTCCAGTATAAGGACTCCAGTATAAGTCCTTATTTATGGATCTTAGACTAATTGAGGGCAAAAGGGAGAGACTAGGGTATGTAATGGCTGTATGCTCTGACACTGTCGATATAGTACAACTATGAAAAATAGGGAAGCTCAGTAATCGGGTTGGTGGTGCTAGTATTAGTATTGTTAACAAGACCATTGTGTGTATAATGTGGGATGAAGTAAATGAATAATTTGGAGATATTGTAATTATATCATCTCTTGTGTTTTAGAGAACTAGGATTCCCAGTGTGGAAGAAAGGAGACATAGATGTAATACAGAAAGATTATGTTGAACTGTAGTGGTCTTGAATTTAAATGAGGAGTTATCAGTATGAACTCAAGAGCTATTTTGTTAAAAAATATTATATATGTGTGTGTATGTCTAGTTCTGACTAATGTAAAGGCCTATCAATGAGTATTTTCAGTGCCCAGACTGTAGCCTTAAAATATCACTTCCCACTAAAAGAAACCAGGGTTCTTGGAGAAATGGCTGATTCCAGGTTTGGGACCAAAAATGTACAGGATGAACTGGAACATCTTGTCATAACAAATAATGAGGAAGCTAGCAGAGACTATAAGGTCATGTCAAAAGGACTCAGAAGCTAGTTTGAAAAGACTTCCATTGGCCAAATATGGGACCATTTGATCTGCAATAAGGGAAATATTGGTAATGGATCAAAACTTAACAAAATATGTTTAAATCCATGAGTGTATAATGATATTTAGCATAAAAACCCGATTGGTCACTGTCAGCTGATAGAGATCCAATTTCTTATCTTCAAATCGGTAAATGAAGGGAAAGACTCAAGCATTTATTCTGACTTTTCTAGGTGACCTGGACCAATGGTAACTAAAGTGTAGAAAAGGGGATGCATCTGCTTATAAAAATATTCCAACTAGTAAATAAAAAATAAATGACAGAATTAGAATATCACCACTTTAATGGATTTAGGCATTGTGTGTTGACAGCTGCTCACATCACAAGAAGAGAGATCCTTAGATTTTATGTGCTTTCTATTGAAAGAACTGAACACCACCCATGGTATTACCAAAGAGGTTGAACCTGCGTCTGATCCAGCCTCTAGATCCAGCTGCCAATTTTGCAAGAAATACAGAGGAACATGTTGAATTACACCAAGAGTATCAATAAGCAAAACCAGACTGTGGGAACTCTACAGGTCAAATGCCCCAGATTTTTCAACAGATAAATTGTAAATGAAAAGAAAGAGCTGGAGAGGGACCTATAAAACTAAGAGAGACCTAAAAGACATATTACATTTTTTTAAAGGGCAAGACGAGGTGCGCTCTAGAGGTGCACACTTGGTGATAAAATCACACACACGCGCGCACACACACACACACACACACACACACACACACACACACACAAGCAAAGCCAGGATGTTGGTTCCTTTTGGAGAGTAGGAGGGGTTTGACACTGGGACAGGGCATATGGAGGGATTTCTGGGGTTGCTGGTAAATTTATATTTCTTGCCATTGGTGATGGTTACAAGTGTTATTTTTTTAAAAAATAAAGTTAATTAATTAATTATTTATTTTTGGCTGTGTTTGGTCTTTGTTGCTGTGCGCAGGCTTTCTCTAGTTGCAGCGAGCGGGGGCTACTCTTCGCTGTGGTGCGCAGGCTTCTCATTGTGGTGGCTTCTCTTTGTTGTGGAGCACAAGCTCTAGACACATGGACTCAGTAGTTGTGACTCATGGATTCTAGAGCGCAGGCTCCATAGTTGTGGCGCACAGGGTTAGTTGCTCCGCAGCATGTGGGATCTTCCCGGAGCAGGGCTCGAACCCATGTCCCCTGCGTTGGCAGGCAGATTCTTAACCACTGTGCCACCAGGGAAGTCCCCCCCCCCCTTTTTTTTTAAATGATGATGTTTATTTTATTTAAAAAGGTTTAAAAAGGGAAAAAATTATGATAAAATTTCTAAAATATACCCATACTTTAGAAAATTTATATAGTGATTTTTGTTCTATTAAGCCCCCCATCTTAGGGATTTTCTTAGATCTAACCAGACATTTAGATCCACGAGACCCAAATCAACCCCACTCAGCACTATTAACTCACTCCAGGGAGCTTAGTCTCTTTGCCTCCCTCCCCCCACCCAGTGACAGCCTGGGAACAAGCTGACATTACACCTTGACCAGGTTTCCAGGGAGACAGAAGTAGAACGTTAACCCAAGGTCAAATTTGTCCATAAAGAATGTGAAAGATTTTTTGTTTCTTTGTTTTTTAAACCCATTACTTACACCTTCTGAGAATCAGAGAACAGTCATCATTGCGTTTATTCTCATGACATGCCTTTCAAGGCACCTCATGTACAGATGAAGGCAGGTATAAATAAGGTGAATATCAAGGGCTCCTTCAGCTCTGGTATTTGGTATTTGAGGTAGAAGTATATTAACTTCCTTATTCTTCTCATGAAGATGATGGAAAAGAAGAGGTTTAATGGAATTTTCCAGGTCACACAGGGAACTGGAGGCTCTGCTAGGCTATCTGACAAAATTTATTGCCAGTGTAATTTTTCTGTTTGTTTTGTTTTTAATGCCATCTTAGACGTAGGTTTTACGTATAATTTTCCCTTCCACTGCCTTCCTCCCTTGACCTTTTTGGTGAGCACCAGAGAAGTACATTGTTTCTGAAATGTAATAATTAAAGGTATATTGAGAATGGTTTGTTCTCTGATTTAAATCCCTGAAAAACCAGAAGAGGTTTTGACAGAACTAGGGCATGGGAAGCAAAAAGTCAATTAAAGCTGATTTTTTTCAAGAGACACATAAAAGTTATAAAAGTGCCACATACTTGAGCCATGTTAGCAGTTTTCCATCTGCTTTTGTTGTCTCAAAAAGAAGGAAGTTTTTCTGGCATTTCTCTGAATTGTCTTAAGTGACTTTTAGATCATCACAGTGAGTGGGGTGGTCCTAATTCTCAATGCTCCAATTTGCCTCTGAAGTTTAGAGCAGGCTGCACTAATTCATTTGGTTAATTTTGCCCCCTTTTGGCTTGAAAAAGAAAAGGATGTGAATTCTTTCACTTGGCAGAGCAAGTAGCATTGTGGGTTGTCCTTCCAATACATTTTCCACAGGCACTGGTCTCTTCTTGGGCATAAACAGGCTGTTGTTGGACAGGCAGATATTCAGGAGATTCTATAAATTGAATCTTCCATCTTCTGCTAATATGGCTTTTGGCAATAAAGCCATTAACATGAAGTGCCATAAAAGGCATCGTTTTTTTTTTTTTTTCATCTGTTGCCTACTCAGCATGGGGTTTATTGCTATGTAGAAGTCTGACTGCTAAATGCTAAACTAGGCAGGTCACCCTGCAGTAAATGGATAGATGGGTCTCGGATATGCCACCTGCTGTCCTTTGGGATAACAGACACATTTTTTGGTGGCAAGACCTAAAATGGCAACAGAGGCATGCTTCTTTGTTTTCTGATTGGCAGTTGGACGTTGGCTAATTGGCCCTAAAGACGATCAGTAGGTGTGTATTCCATGAACTGAGCCAACTTAGGTTATTGTTGATTACTGATTTGGAGTCTGGTGCTGTGAAAAATTTTAGAGCTAGATAAAATAGAAATTCTCCTCTTAAGAAATTTATACCCAAATTGGGAAAATAATACTGAACAATAAGAAACAATTTGAGAACCACCAAATGCCAAAGTCTATTTATTCATTATGCTAGGGTACTTGGTAAATGCTCTGTAGGTTATTATTATTATTGTTTATTTTTATTATCATTAGGAGCACAGAGGTCGGATTTTAGAGTGAATGGAGGATGGGCTGGAGTACTGAATGTCCAAAAGGAGAAGGCCTTTGGAGAATGGGTGGGATTTATACACATAGAAGGTTTTTGAAGGCGACATAGCGTAAATTAGGTCAGTTCTCAGTTTAGGATTTGACATTCTTGTGTCTGTTAGGTCACTCTGCCACCTCCTTTCCACCTCCCAAAAGTTTATTGTTTGTTGTATTGTTATTTCTCTTCTTGTGGGTTTATGTCTCTTTTTTATGAGAAAATAACTTTACTGTAATTGTAGTGAGGTTTTCAGAGTAAAAGTAGATGCATATGTTCAAATGATCATTTTAACAGGCTTTTTAAAGAGAAATAACTTCATTTATTTTTAACAAAGATACATACTCATTATTTTAACAAGTCAAGCAATATGGAAAATTACAAAGAAATAAGTAAAAGTCAAATAATACTCTCCCATCCAGAAATTATTTTATTTATTTATTTATTTATGGCTGTGTCTTCATTTCTGTGCGAGGGCTTTCTCTAGTTGTGGCAAGTGGGGGCCCCTCTTCATCGCGGTGCGCGGGCCTCTCACTATCGCCACCTCTCTTGTTGCGGAGCACAGGCTCCAGACGCGCAGGCTCAGTATTGTGGTTCACGGGCCCAGTTGCTCCGCGGCATGTGGGATCTTCCCAGACCAGGGCGCGAGCCCGCGTCCCCTGCATTGGCAGGCAGACTCCTAACCACTGCGCCACCAGGGAAGCCCCAGAAATTATTTTAAATAATATTCATTAAAGATCATTCCATTTCACACTGTATGCATTTGCACAAACACAAGAGTGGAAGGGTCATTTGTTTGTTGATGTTGTTGAGTTATAAATGTGCTTTATAAATTCCGGATATGAGTCCCTTATCAGATATATGATTTGCAAATATTTTTTCCCATTCTTGGGTTATCTTTTTACTTTCCTAATGGTGTCATTTGTAGATATGTTATTAATTTTGATGAAGGCCAGTTTATTTTTTCATTTGTGCTTTTGATGTCATATCCAAGAAACCATTACCTAAGGTCATGAAAATTTACACCTATGTTTTCTTCTAAGAGTTTTATAGTTTTAGCTCTTAAAGGTAGGTCTTTGACCTATTTTTGTGGCCTCTTCCGTTGCGGAGCACAGGCTCCGGACACGCAGGCTCAGCGGCCATGGCTCACGGGCCCAGCCGCTCCGTGGCATGTGGGATCTTCCTGGACCGGGGCACAAACCTGTGTCCCCTGCATCGGCAGGTGGACTCTCAACCACTGCACCACCAGGAAGCTCTTTGACCTATTTTGAGTCAATTATTTTGGTGTGATGTGAGGTAGGGTTCTAACTTCATTCTTTTGCATGTGGCTATTCAGTTGTCCCCAGAACAATTTGTTGAAAAGTCTGTTATTTCCCTAGTGGACTGTCTTGGCACCCTTGTTGAAAATAAGTTAACTTTAAATGTGAGGGTTTACTTCTGGACTCTCAGTTAATTCTATTGATCTGTATGTTTATTCTTATGCCAATAATGCATTGTCTTGTTTACCATTCCTTTGTCGTTAAGTTTTGTGTTCGGAGAATGTAAATCCTCCAACTTTGTTTTTCTTTTCCAAGTTTGTTTTGGCTATTATGGGTCCCTTGCATTTCTGTATGAATTTTAGGATTAGCTTATCAATTTCTGCAAAGAATCCAGCAGAAATTTTGATGAGGAGAGCACTGAATCTGTAGACCAATTTGGGAAATGTTGCCATCTTAACCATAGTATATATTAAACTTATTAACATTAATATATAAAACTTAAATATTAAGTCTTCCAATCCAAGAACATGGGATGGCTTTCCATTTATTTAGGTCTTTTTTTATTTCTTTCAACAATGATTTGTAGTTTTCAGAGTATAGTTTTGCACTTTTTTTGTTAAATTTCTTCTTAAATATTTTCTTCTTTTTTGATGGTATTGTGAATAGAATTTTTTTTTAATTTTATTTTTGGATTGTTTATTGCTAGAGTATAAAAGTACAATTGAATTTGTATATTGATATTGTATCTTATAACTTTGCTGAACTCATTTATTAGTTCTAATAGTTTTCTGGTAGATGACTTGGGATTTTCTATATATAAAATCATGTCATCTACAAATAGAGATAGTTTTATTTCTTCCTTTCCAATCTGAATGCCTTTTATTTCATTTTTTTGTTTAATGTCCCTCACTAGAACCTCCTGTATAATGTTGAATAGAAGTAGTGAGAGTGGACATCCTTGCCTTCTTTCCAGTGTTAGGGGGAAGTCTTTCACAATTAAGCATGATGGTTGCTTAAAAAAGTATTTTTTTGTAATGACTTTTTTTTTTTTTTTTTTTTTTTTTTGCGGTACGCAGGCCTCTCACTGTTGTGGCTTCTCCCGTTGAGGAGCACAGGCTCAGGACGTGTAGGCTCAGCGGCCATGGCTCACGGGCCCAGCTGCTCCGCGGCATGTGGGATCCTCTCGGACCGGGGCACGAACCTGTGTCCCCTGCATCGGCAGGTGGACTCTCAACCACTGTGCCACCAGGGAAGCCCTGTAATGACGTTTATCAAGCATAGGAAGTTCCCTTATGGGGAGATTTTTCTTTTTCTTCCTCTTCTTTTTTTTTGTTAATTAACTTGGAAGTTTATTTTTTAAATTATTTATTTATTTTTATTATTATTTTTTGAATTTTATTTATTTATACAGCAGGTTCTTATTAGTTATCTGTTTTATACATATTATGTATATATGTCAATCCCAATCTCCCAATTCATCCCACCACCACCCACACCCCCTACTTTTACCCCTTGGTGTCCATATGTTTGTTCTCTACATCTGTGTCTCTATTTCTGCCTTGCAAACTGGTTCATCTGTACCATTTTTCTAGGTTCCACATATATGCGTTAATATACGATATTTGTTTTTCTCTTTCTGACTTACTTCACTCTGTATGACAGTCTCTAGGTCCATCCACATCTCTACAGGTGACCCAACTTTGTTCCTTCTTATGGCTGAGTAATATTCCATTGTATATATGTACCACATCTTATTTATCCATTCGTCTGTCATTGGGCATTTGGGTTGCTTCCATGACCTGGCTATTGTAAATAGTGCTGCAATGAACATTGGAGTGCATGTGTCTTTTAGAATTATGGTTTTCTCTGGGTATATGCTCAGTAGTGGGATTGCTGGGTCATATGGTAATTCTATATTTAGTCTTTTAAGAAACCTCCATACTGTTCTCCATAGTGGCTGTATCAATTTACATTCCCACCAACAGTGCAAGAGGGTTCCCTTTTCTCCACACCGTCTCCAGCATTTGTTGTTTGTAGATTTTCTGATGATGCCCATTCTAACTGGTGTGAGGTGATGCCTCATTGTAGTTTTGATTTGCATTTCTCTAATGATTAGTGATATTGGCCAGCTTTTCATGAGCCTCTTGGCCATCTGTATGTCTTCTTTGGAGAAATGTCTATTTAGGTCTTCTGCTCATTTTTTGATTGGGTTGTTTGCTTTTTTTAATATTGAGCTGTATGAGCTGTTTATTTATTTTGGAGATTAATTCTTTGTCCATTGATTCCTTTGCAAATATTTTCTCCCATTCTGAGGGTTGTCTTTTCATCTTGTTTATAGTTTCCTTTGCTGTGCAAAAGCTCTTAAGTTTCATTAGGTCCCATTTGTTTATTTTTGTTTTTATTTCCATTACTCTAGAAGGTGGGTCAAAAATGACCTTGCTGTGATTTATGTCAAAGAGTGTCCTGCCCGTGTTTTCCTCTAAGAGTTTTATAGTGTCCGGTCTTACACTGAGGTCTTTATTCCATTTTGAGTTTATTTTTGTGTATGGTGTTAGGGAGTGTTGTAATTTCACTCTTTTACATGTAGCTGTCCAGCTTCCCCAGCACCACTTATTGAAGAGACTGTCTTTTCTCCATTGTATATCCTTGCCTCCTTTGTCATAAATTAGATGACCATATGTGCATGGGTTTATCTCTGGGCTTTCTATCCTGTACCATTGATCTATATTTCTGTTTTTGTGCCAGTACCATACTGTCTTGATTACTGTAGCTTTGTAGTATAGTCTGAAGTCAGGGAATCTGATTCCTCCAGCTCCATTTTTTTCCCTCAAGATTGCTTTGGCTATTCGGGGTCTTTTGTGTCTCCATACAGATTTTAAGATTTTTTGTTCTAGTTCTGTAAAAATGCCATTGGTAATTTGATAGGGATTGCATTGAATCTTTAGATTGTTTGAGGTAGTGTAGTCATTTTCACAATGTTGATTCTTCCAATCCAAGAACAAGGTGTATCTCTCCATCTGTTTGTGTCATCTTTGATTTCTTTCATCAGTGTCTTATAGTTTTCTAAGTACAGGTCTTTTGTCTTAGGTAGGTTTATTCCTAGGTATTTTATTCTTTTTGCTGCAGTGGTGAATGGGAATGTTTCCTTAATTCCTCTATCAGATTTTTCATCGTTAGTGTATAGGAATGCAAGAGATTTCTGTGCATTAATATTGTATCCTGCTACTTTACCAGATTCATTGATTAGCTCTAGTAGTTTTCTGGTAGCATCTTTAGGATTCTCTATGTATAGTATCATGTCATCTGCAAACAGTGACAGCCTTACTTCTTCTTTTCCAATTTGGATTCCTTTTATTTCTTTTTCTTCTCTGATTGCCGTGGCTAGGACTTCCAGAACTATGTTCAATAAAAGTAGTGAGAGTGGACGTCCTTGTCTTGTTCCTGATGTTAGAGGAAATGTTTCAGTTTTTCACCTTTGAGAATGATGTTGGCTGTGGGTTTGTCATATGTGGCCTTTATTATGTTGAGGTAGGTTCCCTCTATACCCACTTTCTGGAGAGTTTTTATCATAAATGGGTGTTGAATTTTGTCAAAAGGTTTTTCTGCATCTATTGAGATTATCATATGGTTTTTTATCCTTCAGTTTGTTAATATGGTGTATCACACTGATTTATTTGCATATATTGAAGAATACTTGCATTCCTGGGATAAACCCCACTTGATCATGGTGTATGATCCTTTTAATGTGCTGCTGGATTCTGTTTGCTAGTATTTTGTTGAGGATTTTGGCATCTATGTTTATCAGTGATATTGATAAGAGAAGTTCTCTTCTCTTGCTTAGAGAGGTTCCTTTTGCATTTGTTGTAGAGCTGGTTTGGTGATGCTGAATTCTCTTAGCTTTTGCTTGTCTGTAGTGCTTTTGATTTCTCCATTGAATCTGAATGAGATCCTTGCTGGGTAGAGTAATCTTGGTTTTAGGTTCTTCCCTTTCATATCACTTTAAACATATCGTGCCACTCCCTTCTGACTCGTGGAGTTTCTGCTGAGAAATCAGCTATTAACCTTATGGGAGTTCCCTTGTATGTTTTTTGTCATTTTTCCCTTGCTGCTTTTAATAATATTTCTTTGTCTTTAATGTTTGTCAGTTTGATTACTGTGTGTCTCAGTGTGTTTCTCCTTGGGTTTATCCTGCCTGGGACTCTCTGTGTATCTTGGACTTGGGTGGCTACTTCCTTTCCTTTCCCATTAGGGAAGTTTTTGACTATAATCTCTTCAAATATTTTCTTGGGTCCTTTCTCTCTCTCTTCTCCTTCTGGAACCCCTATAATGTGAATGTTGGTGCATTTAATGTTGTCCCAGAGGTCTCTTAGGCTGTCTTCATTTCTTTTCATTCTTTTTTCTTTATGCTGTTCTGCAGCAGTGCATTCCACCATTCTGTCTTCCAGGTCACTTATCCGTTCTTCTGCCTCAGTTATTCTGCTATTGATTCCTTCTAGTGTATTTTTCATTTCAGTTATTGTACTGTTCATCTCTGTTTGTTTGTTCTTTAATTCTTCTAGGTGTTTGTTAAACATTTCTTGCATCTTCTCGATCTTTGCCTCCATTCTTTTTCCGAGATCCTGGATCACCTTCACTATTATTATTCTGAATTCTTTTTCTGGAAGGTTGCCTATCTACATTTCATTTAGTTGTTTTTCTGGTGTTTTATCTTGTTCCTTCATCTGGTACATAGTCCTCTGCCTTTTCATTTTGTCTATCTTTCTGTGAATGTGGTTTTTGTTCCACAAGCTGCAGGATTGTAGTTCTTCTTGCTTCTGTTTTCTGCCCTCTCTGGAGAGATTTTTCAATAAATTGATGTTTAATTTTTTCAAATGCTTTTTTATATCAATTATATAGTGATTATGTGTTTTTTCTTTTTTAGGTGGTTAAAATGGTGGATTACATTGATTGATTTTTAAATATTGAACCAGACTTGCATGCCCAGTATAAACCCAGTTGATAGTGGTATTATTATTATTTTAATATATTTTATACATTTATATATCATATAATGTATTTCATTTGCTAGTATTTTATTAAATATTATTTACTAATAAATAATATTTATTATTTTGTGTCTGTATCTATCAAATGTATTGGACTGTAACTTTCTTTTCTTGTATTGTCTTTGTTAGATTTTGGTATCAGTGTAATGCTGGTTCTCATGAGTTGAAAAATATTTCTTCTTCTACTATGTTCTGGAAAAGATTGTATAGAATTAGTATCATTTCTTCTTTAACTTTTTGGTAAAATTCACCAGTGAAACCACCTAACCATCTGAAATTTCTTTTCCTGGAAAAAAATTTAAATTAGGCATTCAATTTCTTTACTAGTTATAAGACTATTCAGAATTTCTGTTTCATCTTGAGTCAGTTTTGATAATTTGTGGTTTTCAAATATTGGCCCATTTTATCTAACTTACTGAATTTCTGAATGTAGAGCTGTTCATAGTATTCCCATGTTATCACTTTAATGTCTGTAGGGTCTGTAGTGTTATCCCCTGTTTCATTCCTGGTATTGGTAATTTATATCTTTTCTCTTATTTCTTGGTATATCTTGCTAGAGGTTTATCAGTTTTATTGACTGTTTCAAAGAACAGCTTTGATTCCATTGATTTTCTGTACTCTTCTTCTCTTTTCAATTTCATTGATTTCTGCTCTAATTTTATTATTTCCTTTCAGCTGTTTGATTTGCATTTATTTTGCTCTTCTTTTTCTAATTTCTTGAAGACAAGATTGCTGATTTAAGAGCTTCTTTTCTAATATAAGCATTTAACACTATAAATTTTCCTCTAAGCACTGCTTTAGCTGCACTCCACAAATTTTGAAATGTTTATTTTCTTTTCTTCCAGTTCAAACTATTTTCTAATTTCCCTCATTATTTTGATAATCCCTTTGGTTCATGGATTTTCTAGAAGCATATTGTTTAATTTCTAAGGTTTGAGGAGGAGATTTTCCTGTTAATTTTTTTCATTACTGATTTCTAGTTTAATTCAGTTATAGTCAGAAACTCTGGTTTGTGTAATTTTATTCTTTTAAATTTGTTAAGATACATTTTATTACCCAGGAGATGGCCTAACTTGGTGAATGTTCCCTGTACACTTGAAAAGAATGTGTATTCTGCTGCCCTTAGATGAAGCATTCTATAAATGTATATTTAGATCCAATCAGTTGATGGTGTTGATTAGTTCTCCTATAACCTTGCAAAATTTCTGTTTGCAAGTTCTATCAGTTACTGAGAGAGAAGTGTTGACATCCCCAATGATAACTGTAGATTTGTCTATTTTTCCTTTCAGTTTTCTTATGTTTGCTTCATGTATTTAGAGGTTGTTTGGTGCATACACATTTGGGATTATTGTGCTTTCTTGGTAAATTGATCATTTAAGCAGTATGCAATATCTCTTTTTATCTCAGTTAATTTTTTGGTCTAAAATATACTTCGTCTAATATTAATATAGCCATTCCAGCCTTCATTTGACTATTGTTATTATATTTTTACACTTCTAACCTACCAATATTATTATATTTGAAGTGAGTTTCTTGTAAATAGCATTTAGTTTGATCATCTTTATCCGTTGTAAATGTTTATCTTTTAATTGGTATGTTTAGACTGTTTGCATTTAATGTAATTATTGATATATTTTGATAGGCCTATCATTCTGTTGTGTTCTATTTGTTCTTTCTCTTTTTATTTCCTCTGTTTACCATTTCTTGCCTTCTTTTGGGTTATTTAAACATTAAAAAAATTTTAAATTGACAGTTGTAAGAAATAATAGTGATCCCTTATACAGTTTGCTCAGTTTCCTCTAATTTTAATGCTTTGCAAAACTACAGTATAATATTGAATCAGGATATTGACATTAATACAGTCCACTAATCTTATTCAGATTTCCTCAGTTTTACTTGTATCCATTTGTGTGTGTATTAGGTTCTATTGATATATAATTTAATCACCTATGTATGTTTGTGTATCCACCACCCCAGTCAAGACCCAGTCAAGGGTCCCTTGTGTTTCTCTTGTGTTGTAACCATATTCACCTTACTTCAGCTCCCCCTGCCCTAACCCTTGGCAACCACTAATGTTTCCTCTCTTTCTAAAATGTTTTTATTTCAAAATGTTATTTAAATGGAATCATATAATATATAACCTTTGGGATTGGCTTTTTTCACTCAGCATAATTTTCTGGAGATTCATCCAAGTTGTTGCATGGTTAATAGTTTGTTCCTTGTCATTGCTGAGTAATAATTCATGGTATATCAGTAACACAGTTTGTTTAACAATTGACCTGTTGAAGAACATTCTAGGCCAATCCCAGTTTTTGACTATTACAAATAAAGTTGCTATGAGTACTTATGTAATGTTTAAATATTTTTTAATATTCCATTTTAGTTTATCTTTTTTGCATAATATCTCTTAGTATGGTTTCATTGCTCTGGGCACTACAAAAAACATAGTTAACTTTTCATTCTACTTAGAATCAGTATTCTACTACTTCAGGTAAAATGTAGAAACCTATCATCATGTAAGGCCTATTACCCTTCTCTCCTTTATGTTACAGTTGTCTTATTAATTATTTAGTACAGCTTATTAGTTATTTAATACAGCTTATTATAGTTGTATTAAAAGTTTATCTACCCAGCTGGATTCAGGCTACAAGTTCCAACTACATCTATGGGTTATGGTTCCATGTCAAATTTATTTGCAGAGCCTTTGCTGCGCTATTGGATCTGTCCCAGGTATGCACCACCAACAGTCAGTCTGGGACTTGAGCTGTGGCTTATCCTGTTCCCTTCACAAAGTCTATAGTAGGCAGTTTAGGAATAGGTCCATATACACACAGGCCGGGGATCTGTCCATGAGTTCATAAATGACCTTATGGGGTCACTTTTCTCAGCTTCTGCCTCTTCACACTCTCTCAGATACGTTCATGTTCCCTGGGTGTCCTCTTTTCACTCCTCCTGGCCAGAAAGCTGAGGCTTTATTTATCCTGCTCTGTCACACATTGGGCTGTGGTGTGAGGAAATGGAGAATGAAATGGGGGGCACTATTTCTCCCACTTACTCTGAGCATTAGCAGACCCCTTTCCTGCTCGTCAAACCAGAACAAGGGAGTGTGTTCTATAGCTCTCTTTGTCTGCACCAGTGCCCATTCTAGGTTTCAGCTGTGTTGCATCCAGGCTGGGGCAACTGGAGGGGAAATGTGGGATTTGATGATACTCTGAATTATGTCCCTCCCCCAATCTATCATTTTACTTTCAGAGTCCTCAAATAGCTGATTCATGCATCCTGTCTACAGTTTATAGCTGCATTCAATGGGAGAGACAGAGAGGAGTGTATTTTTTCCATCTTAACTTCATCCATTTTGTCTTTTAAACATTTGTTGACACTTGACACATCCATCTACAGGTGTTTCTTTTTAGTTCTCTTTGTCTTCAAGAACTTGTTCTTTTGTTTAAAGTTCTTTATAATTTTTGTAAAGGTCTTAAATTAAGAAAAAGAGGAGATGGTCAATCTTCTGTCTTTGTTTCATGGATTCTAATAAAATTGTGTTCCATGCAAACTTTGACTATTTTTTCTTGCTTTTCTCAGTATGATTGTTGCTTTTTTAGTTCCATTTCAACTTCTCTGGGGTTTTTGTTGTTGTTTGTTTTGTTTTCTTTTATAACAGGTAACAGGGGCATCTATTAGAAAATTGGAAGAATTAATTGGAAGTCTGCTGTTTTGTTTTTTCCATAAGGCTAGAATAGAGCTTTTCTCCAATTTTAGAATACAAATATATACATATATGATAAAGAAGACATTTTCCCTCTCTTTATGTTAACCAAATAAAAATATTTTAATTTGTTCATACTATGATAATAAAAATCCTTTACATCTGTATATTGCTCTCAGAGAATCTTAACATTAGTTCTTTAGTTAGATTTGATAATTACAGATTGCCTTCTTATGCATGAACATCTACCATGTTTTTTGAGAAGGATTATTTTTATTTAACT
Organism: Phocoena phocoena; assembly: GCF_963924675.1. Taxonomy (NCBI): domain Eukaryota; kingdom Metazoa; phylum Chordata; class Mammalia; order Artiodactyla; family Phocoenidae; genus Phocoena; species Phocoena phocoena. The sequence continues at coordinate 17,005,138 of NC_089238.1, forward strand.
TGCTTTGGGATTTTTGCTGCCTATCTTTACTAATTAAGTACCAAAGTGTCCTCAGAATTATGAAACCTTTGCTGAGTAGTAATATCTATTCTAGTTTAGTTGGTTTTTGAATATTTTCAACCTTCATTGTTCCTTTTATTTTAAGATTGTCATAAGCATAGACCTTTAACTTAATGCCTTCATGTGATAAAGGAGAAACTGGGGTTTGGAACTAGATTTTATCCACAGGTACACTGCTTTTAACTTTCACTTTTTATTAACGAAGCTAATGTGAAAGCAAAGTGTTTTCTGTTGCCAATATAACTTCTTTAATTAAACATGAAAGTTATAAGGTAATAGTGCCATGGGTGAAGTTCTAATGTCATCAGAATGGGGAAGATGGGTTTAAAATTGAAACGGTTGGCATGATGGTGACTATAGTACAGCATCAGGAGTTTTGACACTTTATTTAATGGAAAATGGATACCAATGCCTTAAACTCTTCGAGTATTAACTTTAAAAAAATTATAAAACTATAAGAGGCATGACTATGAGAAAAGCACTGATGAAAGCCGAGGATGCCCTGGGAAGGTGGGAGTTTGAAAGATTAAAGCATGAATACTCGAGGTTTCAAACTCTGAAAGAATGTGTATCCTGAACTTAAATTAGGTCAGGCAAAGCAGAATTCCTCCTTCACTTTTACCAGCCTCATAAAGTTGGCAAGTATGTGAAACAAATAATCATTCTGGAATGTGCTGAACCTGATTATAACAAAATCCCAGTGAGAAACCCTGCTCTACAGTCTTTGTGCCAGTGGGAGTGGCATTAGGAGTTCATTTTCTTGACTAAAAAGTAAAGTACTGAGACAAGTGTTTTTAATGGAGAGTCTTAAGATCCCTCTCTCTAATTTCCATTTATATCAGAAAGTATCTTTTAAAACAATAGTTTCCCATTCATGAAGACCTCAACCTATTGATATCAGTGTATCTGTCATGCCTGTGCAGTCCACTCAGTAGAATTTCTAATACTTTGTAGAATTACGTTCTTTTCCCCCCCAGAAAAAGCCAAATGTTATACCAATCATGTCGTTTTACAAAATATTAATAGATTTTCCCAATATCAGTATTATACACAAAGATATTCCAGGCATACAGCATGTTACATCTACAAAGACTTTAACATAAAAATGTCCTTGGCTTGGGACTCACAGTAAAAGTGTAATAGTAAAACTAAATTAATTTCACGGTAATTTATCATCCCTAAAATTTAAAGTGGGAGAAGGCAAAGGGTCTTTCAGTCAAGTACCTTCCCTGTGTCTTCCAACAAGAACTGAAAGCTGAGATTTAGTGAAAACAAACTAAAGGGTAGTATATCTGGGTAAATGTAACAGGAATTTTTTCCCCCTAAGTTTGCATACCTGATCAAGTCAATAGACATTGAGTCCCAACAACACTGACGCCTTTAAAATGTTCAGTTTTTACATGAAGCAACTGTGGCCGACAGAGAGGGCTTTATGAGAGCACCAGGCACCTGTTGGAATGGCTGTCCAGGGCAAGCAGGACTCCCACACCCCACTTGCCTTCAGGGCCTAGAAAGCTGGGGGTACCCCCATCCCCTCCCACATCAGACCTCTGTGCCCAGCCTGCCATGTGATCAGGAAGAGACCGTGGGGCCCCACTGTCCTAGCCTTCATAGAACAGAGGGGACCACACATATCAGGAGACAGACAGCAGCCATTGCATGGGTTTCTGAATAAGCATAACCAGGCTTCCCAAAGCTTCCTTCATCCTCTGCTATTTTATTTCATAGGTTGATCTGGGAGGGAATTCTTCCTCTTTACAGCACCTTCTAGGGATGGCCAACCATTATCTCCAACCATTTCACCTGGAAATCTCCAAAGAGTGTTACCGAAAGTGGGGTCCGGCTGCTCACTGCTCAAAAGCCAATGAAGAGGCAAGGCTGGTGGAAAGGAAAGTTTGCTTTATTTTGCCAGCAACTAGTGGGGAGTGGGGGTGGGAGACCCCTGCCCAAAGGCTGACTCCGCCCCCTGACAATCAGGGGGCAAGAGCTTTTATAGATAGAGGGAGGGGGCTACATGTAGAACACAGCTCTGACAGTCATCTTTTTTTTTTAAAAAATTAATTTATTTTTTGGCTGCATTGGGTCTTCGTTTCTGCGTGCGGGCTTTCTCTAGTTGCAGCGAGTGGGGACTACTCTTCGTTGCGGTGCGCAGCCTTCTCATTGCAGTGGCTTCTCTTGTTGCAGAGCACGGGCTCTAGAGCGCGTGGGCTTCAGTGGTTGAGGCGCGTGGTCCCAGTAGTTGTGGCTCGTGGGCTCTAGAGCGCAGGCTTGGTAGTTGTGGTGCACGGGCTTAGATGCTCCGGGGCATGTGAAATCTTCCCGGACCAGGGCTCGAACCCATGTCTCCTGCATTGGCGGGCGGATTCCTAACCATCTGCCACCAGGGAAGTCCTCTGATTGTCATCTTGAAATTAGTCATGCAGTGGTCTGATCAGCGTTATCTTGATTGTTTTAAGTACGGTTCGTCTTTAGTTCCAGGGTTGGTTTGCTCCCATTTCTTCGAGGCCAGTTCTTGGAATTGTGGCAGCTTACGTCATGGCTACAGTTTGGTCATCACGTAGTTAACTTCTTCCACCTTGTGGGGATTTCAGTATCTATAAGACAGCTCAAAGGATATGGCTCCGGGGGACTTCCCTGGTGGTCCAGTGGTTGAGACCCCACGCTGCCAGTGCAGGGGGCGTGGTTTTGATCCCTGGTAGGGGAACTAGGATTCCATGTGGGCTGCGCAAAACACAAACAAACAAACAAACAAACAAAAAATGATATGGCTCAGAATATTATCTATAGCCCTTGAGGAGGAGTTAAAGGTCCTTGACTTTGCTTACTGACTAAACTATTATTATTTGGTCTCCTTTGACTGTTTTCCTTTGTTTCTGCATTTTCTCACTTCTCTGATTAAACTTATTCTTTGACTAAAATTTTTCTACAGACAAAAGCAGGCTGAGGACATGGGGGGCAAGGACCATAGCGTCCTGCTCTGTTTCAAAAGGACATGCAGGTCCTGCTGACATCCCGTTGTGTTTTCAGGAGCTTTGCAGATTTGTCTTTGGTGTGTTTTCCAGTCCTGTGCTTTTCTTCATTCTCCCCAAGTGATTCATTAGTATTTTTCCTGTTGTAAAGTGTTATCATTAATATCCAAATTAATAGTCAAGGAAGCATCCAAATTTAGGGCAGTGATTTTTCTAAAGGAAACTGTTTTCTTTCCTAACAAAAACCTCACTTTGCTGGATTTTTAATTTTTAAATTTATTCTTGAAATAGCTTTATTGTTTATATGTGTTTATAAAATGAAATACATACTCTTTGCAAATCTAAGGAAAATCCCTAAAAATACAAAGAGGTTAGCAAAGACTACTCATAATTCCACTTCTTGGAGACAGTCTCTCTTTCCACTTGATTTAAATCCTTCTGGTCCTTTTTAGGGAACTAGAAATACAGCTGTCTATACATGTGCGGTGCATAACTACACTGTCTCTTTAGAACACTCCCAACTCCCTTGGCTCCCCTATTTGCCCAGTATCTCCCACACTTGGTCCTACTTTAATTTTATGACTATGAACCTCAATGGGGCCCTTAGCACAGCTCAGCAATATGAATCCATTTCCCCAGTCAGTTCACTCTGCCACTCTCTAAGACCACTGCTTTATGCCTTCTTTTCTCTCCCCCAATCCTTAACACCCTTTCCCTTCCTCACATTCATATGATGACCTTGTTTCTTATTTCACTGAGAAAATAGAAGCAATAAAATGGAAGTTGTCTCATGGCCCAGCCATCAGAGCAAACCCACCAGCCTCCCTGGCCCCTGTTCCCACTGTGGCTCTCCGCCTACTGCGAGCAACCCCCATGCATGCAGTGCATCCCATCCCTTCTCCTAGTCTGTGGTTTTGCTTCTGACAGGGCTTGACTATCCCTTCGTTCTTTCACTCATCAGTGTTTCTCTCAACTCCTTCACTCCCAGTAGCATAGAAGCATGCTGTGCTCTCAACCATCTTAAAAACACTTCTTGTCCTCGTGTCTGCCCCACCTATGACGACATTTCTCTTCTCCCCTTTATAGCAGAATTTCTCAAGAGTTGATAAACTCACCATTTCCACTTTGTATTGACTGTATTTTCTTATTTTCTGTATTCCTGATTCTTTGGCATTTCGGGCCTTTTTCCTGGGGAGACTGTTCCTTTCAGGGCTAGCTAATTCCTGGATTTAGCAAAGGACTCCCCTGCAGGCACCTATGATATACAAACCAATCAATTCAGAGCCCACACACCAATCAAACTCTTACTCACCAAACCAGTATTCCCCCTGCCCTAAGTCACTCCAAGGCCCAAGGTACTGGGCAACTAGTGACCATTCCTATAGCCCAGAGCCAGCTGAAATTATCCAAACAATACAATTCTAAGCTTAACCTACCTGCCCTGCCTCACCCATTCCTTCCTTTGAAAACCCCAGAAAAGGTTCTGCTCTGGGCGGCGCTCTCCTCTCCCTTTCTGCCTCCTGACTGACCCTGATGCTTCCCTGTGTGCCCCTGCAGGGTATATGCCATGCCTCCTCTTTCTAGGGATCTGTGAGTATAAACTTCTTCCTTCATGATGATTATTTCTGTGTTTGTGTACCTTACCGGAGCTGATTAAAACAAATCCTGGGTACATATTTTACAATATACATCCTGCCTGGGTTTTCTCTTTCTATGACTGGAATCAGATGTTTGTCCCCAGCATTCCTCTGAAACAGATCTTAGAAGAACACCGGCTTCTTGCCAAATTCAATGGTTAATTCTTGGTCCTCCTGTTACTTGAGCTCCCATCAAACTTGATAGATTCTTATCATTTTCTTTTAAAAATTTCTTCACTTGAGCTCTGGGACTCTACACTCTCCAGGAGCTTCTCTTTTTTTACTGGCTGCTCCTTCTCAGCTTCCTTTGCCCATCTTTCTCCTTTTCTTTTCTTTTTAAAAAAATTTTTATTGGAGTATACTTGATGTACAATGCTGTGTTAGTTTCAGGTGTACAGCAAAGTGAGTCAGATATATATACACACACACACACACACACACACATTTATCCACTCTCTTTTAGACTCTTTTCCCATATAGGCCATTACAGAGTATTGAGTAGAGTTCCCTGTGCTATACAGTAGGTCCTTATTAGTTATCCATTTTATATATAGTTGTTTGTATATGTCAATCCAAGTCTCCCAATTTATCTCTCTTCCCTCTCCCCCCTGGTAATCATAAGTTTGTTTTCTACGTCTGTGACTCTATTTCTATTTTGTAAATAAGTTCATTGGTACCGCTTTTTTAGATTCCATATATATAAGTGATATATGATATCGATATCTGTCTTTCTCTGTCTCACTTCACTCAGTACGACAGTCTCTAGGTCCATCCATGTTGCTGCAGATGACATTATTTCATTCGTTTTTATGGCCATCTTTCTCCTTTTCTTGATGTCCACATGTTCCAGTACCCCCAGGGCTCCGTCCTCAGGCAGCTTCTCACCTCTGTCTACTCTCAGGCTGTAGGTGATATAGATGGACTGATGCTTCAGATGTTTTTATTTATTTTTTATTGAGATATAACATCAAATTAACCATTAATCGTTTCAAAGTGTACAATTCTATGGCATTTAGTATATTCACAGTGTTGTGCAACCGTCTCTTCTACCTAGTTCCCAAGCATTTTCATCACCCCAAGAGGAAGCCCCATACCTGTTAAGCGTCATTACCTATCCCTCCTTCCCAAAGGCCCTAGCAACCACTAGTCTACTTTCTTTCTCTATGGATTTACCTATTCTGGAAGTTTCATATAAATGATGATTCCCGGTTGTCTTATCTCTAGCCAGTAGCTCTCCCTTGCGTTCCTGACACCTATATACGACTGCCTACTTGACACCTTCCCTGGCTCTCTAATTGATATAGCAAACTTTGTGTGTCCCAAAACATACTCTTGAGTTACTCCTTATCCTCTCCTGACTTTCCCCATCTCAGGATATAGCACCACCATTCGTTTAGTTCCTCACTCCAGAAAACTAGGAAGTACGCGATTCTTGTCTTCTGCCTTCATTTGTTTCTCCTCCTTACTCCTCTCTTTTTCTTATTCCTCTTCCCACCAGTTTTGTACAGCAAAGCAAGGAGGCTTTGGTGACGGCAAGAAGGAGGGAGCGATGAGACAAGCCCCTGATCTTGTTTGGCAGATCCCGTTGTGTCTGGGAGAATCTGGTGCAGATTATCTAAAGAAGGAAAAGCAGGTAGTTTCTACATCAGAAGCTGCATGGGATAGCTGTGTGCTTGAAGGGGAGGGTCCGGCCACTGCAGTCAGGACTGGGGACAGGCAGCGGTAGCGGTCATGGGGCAGCTCAGGGCTCCTCTCTGGGGAGGCGGTGGGGAGTCCCTGTTAGTCCAGCATCAGGAGGCTTTTTCTGCAAACCGTAAAGCTGTCTCTCCCCTCCCATCACTCCTCATTGGTGTCAGTGTCCAAATTCAGGTTCCTCTGATGGTCTCTGCCACTGTTCTCTGTTTAAGTGGGTATATTTTGGCTTTAGCATGTCATCCTTCATTCTGTCTGTTTCAGATGTGTTACCAGTAAATATAGATTAGGACCAGGCAAATTTTCTTTCTTTTGGAATTTCAAATCAAATATTTAAAATTGTTGTTTCTTCTTCACTTTAAGCCCCAAGTATGTCAGCACATGCTAACCAGCATGGAAGGAGGGAATCTTGCCTTATGTTGCTGGCATTTTTCTGTGATAGATGTGCAAAGATCTGTTAGCAATTAAGGATTGATTTCATTGTCCAAGAGATTTGGGGACGGAAAGTTTGGCACCACAGGATATTTTGGGATCCAGGAAGTGGGACGTGTGCATTATGCACATTTCTTTCTCTGCTGTGTAGTAGCTGCTTCTCTATCAGATGAGTTGGGCTTCCTGGAAAGAAAAGAGTTGGGGGCATAGAATTGTATAGAGGGCCTAATGAGTGTAGAAGGACTTCGTGTACAGCATTTAAAATACTTAAAAAAGAACAGAAACTTATTTTGAAACTTAATAGTTAGTAATATTATAAGTAAAGTGGGTTGGTTTTTTTAAACCTAGAGTAGATTTTATTTAAAACTGAATATTTAACAGCTAATTGGGTAAGCCTAAAGGCTTGAACTTACACGTCTATGAATTTAGGCCTTGCGTTTTTGACACCTTGGATCCTATTCTCCTTCCTTTGCTATTTTTTAACTTACTGCAACAGATGAGGGGCTCTTAAACCATCTGTTACCCTTTCTTTTTTCTTTTTTTTAACCATATAGAGTCGCTCAAGGCAAGAGGACCCAGAGCCAGCAAGACTGAAACAAAAAGCAAAGGAGGTAAGCATGGCTTGAGATCATTGGGTTTGACATTTCAAGGCTTGCGCCTATTAATTTTTTATGCCCTGCTACTTGTATATCGTTAATAAAAATCTGACGAAAAACTTTTTAGGATGTATTTGTTGCTTTGGCTTTGATCTTAATGTTTGCAAACTAATACATTAATACATGTGAAGCCTTAAGGAGTTTTTCTAAGAGAATATTTCCATACATTATATTTTCATTTCCATTTTAGGTAGCTGAGCCTCTGTGGGGTTGTTGATGGTGGTGGCATTCGATTTTGGTTGGGAAATGTATCTCTTTGCCTGCTGTTAAATGTCACTTCCTAAGCGTGTGAAACCTTCTCATCAATATTTTACCTAAATTCACTTCTGTAAGATCCACACTTCTAAGAGGTGTTGCCATTTCAAATTCTTCATTTTGGAAAGATATATGAAACTCCATTCAGTTATTTGTAATAGTAAAACTCATCCCAAATCATCTAATCACAGAGCTTGCAGTCTAGTTATCAAAATTTCGCTGAGGTTAGGCTAGAGATCAGCTCAGTTGAATGTCATTATCTTTGCTCCCTTTAAGGTGCCTGTTCCCTAGTAGTGGCAGCTGTGACGGACTAATAGAGTTGCAGTAAACTTGGTTGTCTAGAAACATAAGTCATGCCAGCTAAAACATGTCATTTTGTGACTTATATGTTATGTATATGTCCACAAGTGCAAAATGTAGTCATGGCATGACAAAATGTTCACCAAAAACTTCTAAAAAATATTTGAGATTTGAGAGTCTAATGAATAATTAGATCACATTTGAAATTTTACTTTGTAAAAATAAGTAGATATGAATCTTGAATGATTACTCATTAAAAAACGATTGCTCACCCGATTTTGAATACTTTGCTGTGACACATGGGTGAATAGGCTGTTGCAATGGCTCTTTCAGTTGTGTTTAACTCAAAAGTGACTGTGAAATTCTCTGAATATTTATGATTTATGCTGAGTGTCATACAACCTTCAATAGTTTTCAGATTTTTATCCTTGTAAGTAATGTTTGAAATGTCTATCATATTCTGATTTCTGTGTGGTTAATTATTCAGGTAGATGTTAAGTACCTTTTTCCTAGAGGAGAGGGAATGGAAAAAAGCACACTGTACAGGAAAGCAAAATTAATTCACTGTGGTGATCATTAAAATAACCACCAATCAGAGTGATCATTACAGAAATTTCTTTTACTATTGTTCCAAAAAAGATGAAATCGTTACAACTATGATTATTTTTTAGATCCACTAGAGGGAGTAATGCTGTACAGATTTGTACTTTTAATGAAAAAGATTGTTTGTCATTGAGTTAGTAAATAAATTTGTGGTAATAGTATTACCGAAATTCAACAGCTGTGGTATTTTAAATCTTCCTTTTTATTTGCGAATGTCGCTGGGTGGTTGATTTAAACTTTAAACCAGCTTTTCGGTGACGGAGGGGAGTGCTCTATACTTTCACACATTTGTCCTACTTCTTTCTCTCCCTTCTAATGTAATTCCTTAATTTTCTAATTCTGCTTACCGTCCTGAGGCAATTTTGATAAGCAAATAAGCTTTAGCATTAAAAAAAAAAGGAAGCTTTTGAAATTCTGACTTTCATTTTTTGAGAGATTGTGTGTTTGGTGTGGTAGCCCCACAATAAATGGGAATAAATGATTACAACTTCATTTCTACTGCAGCTTTCAAGAACGTGTCTCTGTTCTTGGACCACCTGGTGGTCTCCCAGACCAGTGCTTTGGCTTGGCGGGTAAATGACACCCTCCCAAACAGGAGATTTCGTCTCAACTTCTGTCTTCCATGAAGTGATGATAATAAGAAGCTTCAAATTTAATGTGTTTCATTTTTCAAAACTTAAAGAATTTAAAGTAATTCATACACAGTGTTTTACAAATGTTAGGAGGTACTGAAGGGCTTGCAATGAAAAGCACAGCATTGGGCTCATCTTCTCTTCTGCTCATGTCACTCCTCAGAGCTCTCACTTTATAAAATATAATTTTTATTGAGGTAAAATTTACATACAGTGAAACGCATAGTTGAAAGTCTTCAAATAAATTGGTTTTGATTAATTGGTACGCTTGTGTGACTACCACCACACTAAAGATACAGGTCATTTCTGTCACTCCAGAAAATGCCCTCATGCCCCTTCTTGTCAAAATTAATTCACCATAGTGACTGTTAAAATGACTACTGGCTAGAGTGACTGCTATAGAAATTTCTTTTTCTACTCTTTCCAAAAAGGTGAAATAGTTATAAATAGGGTTATATTTTAAATCCACTAGAGGGAGTAATGAAGTCCAATTTATCAGTTTTTTTTTGTTTTTTTGTTTTTTTTTTTATAAATTTACTTATTTTATTTATTAATTTTTGGCTGCGTTGGGTCTTCATTTCTGTGCAAGGGCTTTCTCCAGTTGCGGCGAGTGGGGGCCACTCTTCATCACGGTGCGCGGGCCTCTCACTATCGCGGCCTCTCTTGTTGCGGAGCACAGGCTCCAGAAGCGCAGGCTCAGTAGTTGTGGCTCACGGGCTTAGTTGCTCCGCGGCATGTGGGATCTTCCCAGACCAGGGCTCGAACCCGTGTCCCCTGCATTGGCAGGCGGATTCTTAACCACTGTGCCACCAGGGAAGCCCCAATTTATCAGTTTTTAAAAAATTTTATCTCTTATGCTTTTAATATCATTTCTAAGAAATCATTGCCTAACCAAGGTCACTAATATTTACTCCTCTGCTTTTTTCTAAGAGTTTTATAGTTTCAATTTTTACATTTAGGTCTTGATGTATTCTGAGTTACATTTTGTGTATTGTGTGAGGTAAGTGTCCAAATACATCCTTTTGTGTGTGGCTATCCAGTTGTCCCAGCACCATTTGTTGAAAAGACTGTTCTTTCCCCCATTAAATTGTCTTGGTACCCTTGATGAAAATCAGTTGACTGTGAATGTAAAGGCTTATTTCTGGAGTCTCGATTCTCTTCCATTGATCTAAATGTCCATCCTTATGCCAGTACTGCACTATGTTGATTTATGGCAGCTTTGTAGTAAGTTTTGAAATTGGGATGTATAAGTTCTCCAACTTTCTTTTTCCAGATTATTTTAGCTATTTTGTGTCATTTTTCATTTCCATATGAATTTTAGATCAGCTTGTCAATTTCTGCCAAAAAAAAAAAAAAAAAAGGCCTGCTGGGATTCTGATAGGGCTTATGTTGAGACAGATCAGTTGGCAGAAAATTGCCATGTTAACAATACTGAGTCTCCCAGTCCATGAAGATGTAATGTCTCTCCATTTGTTTAGATCGTCTTCTTTAATTTCTTTCAATAATGTTTTATAGTTTCAGAGTATAAGTTTTATACTTCTTCTGTTAAATTTATTTTTCTTTTTGATACTATTATGAATGGAACTGCTGTCTTAATTTCATTTCAGATGTTCATTGCTAGCACGTAGAAGTAAAATTGATTTTTGTTTGTTGATCATTTTTATTTTTTGTATGTTGATCTTCTATCCTGCAAACTTGCTATACTCACTTATTAGTTGTAGTCCTCTTTTTTTTTTTTAAGTGGATTTCATAGGGTTTTCTATATACAAGATTATGTTGCCTGAGCATAAAGATAGTTTATTTCTGCCTTTTCAGTCTAGATGCCTTTTATTTCATTTTCTTGCCTTATTTCCCTGTCCAGAACCTCCGGTACAATGTTAAGAATAGACATCCTTGTTTTGTTCTCAATCTTAGGAGGAGAGCATTCAGTCTTTTGGTAGAAAAAAGTTTTAATTTTGATGAAGTGCATGTTATCAATATTTTTGCTTTTTGTGTTCTTAGAAATCTTTGCCTGTATTTGTCCTGCACCCCAATTCCAGTGTTGTTTGGGAGTGTTTCCTGCACCAACAAGCAATGTTCCTACACCCACTGGTGTCCTACAGTCAACTCAATTCTGACACTATCTACCTGGAGATAGGGTCAGAGTGCATAGGTTAAGAGATCAGTCCCACAAGACCACCCTCCGTTTGCAAGCCCGCAACCAATTGCAAGCCCAGGTTGTTAGCCTGGGCTTCTGACTGACCAAACCGCTACAGATTGGAGGTTCCCACAACCCTCTCCTTGGGTGTGATTAATTTGTTAGAGTGGATCACAGAACTCAGTAAACCCATTTATTCACTAGACTGCTGGTTTGTTACAAAGGATATTAAAGGATATGAATCAACAGCCAGATGAAGAGATACACAGGGCGAGGTATTGAACAAAGGAGCTTTATCCTCCTGGAGTTTGGGCCTGCCAAGGTGGCGGATGGAAGTGTTCTGGTTCCCCAGCTTGGCAGCTCTCCAAACCCCATCCTTTCAGGTTTTAACGGAGGCCGCATTACATAGGCACGATTGATTAAATCCTTGGCCATTGGCGATTGATTCAACCTCCAGCCCCTCTCACTTCCCCAGAGGTTAGGGGGACGGGACTGAAAGTTCCAACCCTCTAATCACATGGTTGGTTCTCCTGGCCACCAGCCTCCATCCTTAGGTGCTTTCCAAAAGCACCTTAATAACATAAAGAGACACCTTTACCTCTCACTACAGGATATTCCAAGGGTTTTAGGAGCTCTGTGTCAGAAACGGGGTGAAGACCAAATATATATTTTTTATTATAAATCTCTATCACAGTCTACTTAAGGTTATGAAGATTTTCTCTGATGTTCTCTATAGAAGTTTTGTGGTTTATCTTATAAGTTTATGTCTATGATCCATTTCAAATTAATTTTTGTGTAGTTGTTGATTTCTCCCTTTATTTTTGTCATTTTTGCTTCATGTATTTTGAAGCTCTGTTATTAGGTACATAAACATTTAGGATAATTATAGCTTCCTGATGAATTGCTCCTCTATAATTATGAAATATTCCATTTTATCTTTAGTAATACTCTTTGTCTTGAAGTCTGCTTTTCTGACATTAAAAGTACTTCACTTACATTTAATGCAATTATTGGTGTGGTTTGAGTTTAAGTCTACTGTCTCGTGATTTATTGTTTTCTTCTTTTGGCCTTCATTCCTTTGATCCTTTTATCCTGCCTTCTTTTGGATTAATTGAATGTTTTCAGATTTTATTTTATTTCTACTATTGACTTTTTAGTTACACCTATTTTTATTATATATTAGTGGCTGTTGTAAGGCTAACAATATGTATCCTTGATGTATTAAAACCTATTTAGAATTACATTGTACCATTGTTCACATCTACCACTTCTCATTTCACACCTTATACTTCCCACATCACAATTCATCCTTCACACGTCACAAATTAAATAACCTTAAAATTGAATCATTCCATTTATTCACTCTCCCACCTCATCCTTTATGCTATTGTTATATCTTTTATTTCTCCAAACCTTATAAGCCCCACCTTACAGTGCTATTATTTTACTTTAAACAGTCAGTTTTTAAAGTAAATATGGGAAGAAAAAAGTCTTGTATGTTTACAAAGTTATTTACCATTTCTAGTTTGCTTATTCTTTCCTATAGATTCAGGTTTTCATTGGGTATCACTTTCCTTTAGCCTGAAGAACTTCCTTTAGCATTTCTTGTATTAAAAGTCTAACGACAAATTCTTTTAGCTTTCATTTATCTGAAAATAATTTTCGTCTCATTTTTGGAGGATATTTTCACTGAATATAGAATGCAGTGTTGACAGCATTTTTCTTCAACACTTTAGAGATGTAATTCCATTGTCAACTGGCTTCCATTATTTCTTACGAGGCATCAGTGAACAGTGTTATATTTTCTCAATTATTTCCTGCTCCTCACCCCCTCCTTCTGGAACTTCAGTTGCATACATTGTTAGACCACTTGATATTATCTCAGAGTTCATTGAGACTTTGTTATTTGGAAAGCCTGAGCGTTGACCAAACCCCTCTAACTTGGGAGGATTCTAAACTCAAATTGTCTCCCTTGCAGTGGGTGAAAGCTGAAATCTCTACTCTTTCAGCTGCTGCTTTTCAGCAGGCTTCTTAGAGTTTCCCTGCACATTCACAGTTCAGGGTGAGCTAAGCATTTGAGGGGAGTTTATGTGCAAATTTGGTGACTCCCCATTCTGTGGTTCCTTTTGTCCCACCTGGCTTTTTCCCTCTGAATTTTCAGCTTCTCTGGCTGCTTCAAACTCTAACACTTCAAGCCAACTCAGGCTTTCTGCTTCAGTTCTAGCTGCTCCACCCCATACAGACTAGGGAGTGCCTTTGGGGAAAATTAATAAGAACATTAATCTCACCCAGTACAATTCCCTTATTTCAAGGCTTGAATCCCCTCCTCTTTATGCCTGCTTCAGGTCACTTTCTAGTGCCTTCAAATAGTTTTTCAAACATTTTGTCCAGAGTTTATAATTATTATCTACAGAAGTGGTAGTCTGATACAATGTAGTCTTTCATAATTTAAACCACATTTCACAGCAATCATGTTTAATCATTTCTAGTAAAAGGTCTTTTGCAGTTATTTCTGTACTTGAAATACTATGCTTATGTCTGAATGTCTCAACTTTAGAATTATCTAGTGGATTTTTGCTATGTTATATGAAATTTAACTTAATTTACGTCTTTCACCTCCATACCAATATAGTTCACTTGTACCAATATAGTTACATCACTGTTTTTAGTTATTTTAATGGTTACCTATGTAACTTTAGATAACCTTCTTAAACCTATATTTCTTATTCATCAACTCTGGACAGTATCTTAATTATCCACACAGTAAAAAGAGAATATTAGCACTTTTAACTTTCCTTCTCCCTCTTTTATTTTTTTGCCTTCCCCCCGCCACTTCTGTATGCTGTGCCTTCATTTTTGCATTGCCAAGCATAATGCCATTTAATTTCTATCACATACACACAATTATGGTTTCTGTGACTTGCCTATGGCTTGATTCAACACTTATGAATGCAACAAATATTTATTGTGGACCTAGCATGAGCTAGCCCCTGTCCTTGGTGCTGGGGAAACAGCAATGAATACAATAGTAAAGAAAAATCCCTGCCCTTGTAGAACATGCTTTCTAGTGGGGGCGTTCGTGGTGAGGTGGAGACAGAAAATAAACAAGATAAAGAAGTAAAATGTTTAGTATGATCATTGTGTTTAGGAGAAAAATTAAGCTAGGAAAGGGTACAGGGAGTGTGTGTGTGTGTGTTTGTGTACACGTGTGCACACACACCTGTGTGTTTTGTAATTTAGATAGAATGGTCAGAAAAGATCTCTCTAAAAGGTGATATTTGAGTGAAGTTCTGAAGGAGGTAAGGGAATAATCCATGTGGATATCTGGGGAAAGAGTTCTAGGCAGTAAGTACATGTCCATTATAAAGAGTAAATATTGTTTGCCTTAGAGCTAAGAAGAAGCTATGTTTCTGTGACAACATTCCTTCCCAGTGATTCCAGGAACCCCATTCTTGTGCTATTCACAGAAGAATGTTCAAAAGAATTTGTTCTTGTACTCGACTAATTGCTCACAGTCATGTCATGTTTTCCTCTATGTTGTATTTAGATTATACCTTTCTTGTGTATTTTCTCCACCCCCTTTGCTGGTTACCTTTCTTTATTCTTGGTGATAGAAGAAACATATTTTATTCATTATATTACTATAGTTTCCAGGTTATTTTCTCCATTACTTAGAATTCATTCAACTCTTTTTTCACATTCACTGACTTCTGCTCACATCTGCTCCAATTTTACAATATTTTGTTATGATTCTATGGTGCAGATGTTAGTTTTTCTTAGAGTTTTCTAGTTATCTTTTCTTTTTTGGCCTTGCATTCTGTGCATTTTTAATATTCTCAGTTATTATGAAGCCCAGTCATACTCTCTTATGGAATTCCCCCCACATCTTTTCCTGGATATCTCCCTTCCAAAACCTGCTGTCTTCCTGCTCCAGGCAGGGCTGGTGGCATCTCTGGCTGCTATATAGCTGACATTCTGGTTCCTCCCTGCCCTCTCAGTTCCATGTCTTCTTCTCTATCAACCAGACCCCTGAATACAGGATTAACTCCTTAAGTGACTTCTTCAGAAGAGGTACATGGGAGGCAAACTCTCTGAGTGTTTGCATGTCTGAAAAGTGCTTTGTTCTGTCCTCAAACTTTATTGATAATTTGGCTGGGTATAGAATTCTAGATCTAAATATCCATGAGCAATTTGAAGGTCATGCTCTATTGTCCTCAAGTGTCTAGTGTTGTTGATGAGAAATCTAATGTGAGTCTGATTCTATTTTTTTTTTAATAGCTAACTCTTTTTTCTTCTAGGAGTCTTTTCAAATCTTTCTTATTGGTATTCTGAAATTTCACAGTGATGTATTTATGTTGGGTCTTTTACATTTAGCTTGCTGAACCTTTGAGAGATCCTCTTACCTTAAAGGCTGATGTTATGTCCATATGCTCAAGGGCAGTATGAATGCATGACTGCTTTTTTTTTTTTTTTTTTTTTGCGGTACGCGGGCCTCTCACTGTTGTGGCCTCTCCCGTTGCGGAGCACAGGCTCCGGAAGTGCAGGCTCAGCGGCCATGGCTCACGGGCCCAGCCACTCCGCGGCGTGTGGGATCTTCCCAGACCGGGGCACGAACCCGTGTCCCCTGCATCAGCAGGCAGACTCTCAACCACTGTGCCACCAGGGAAGCCCCAACTGCTGTTTTTTTTACATTTGGATTTGAGTAGGCAGATGGCAGATCATTCAGAATCCAGACCCTTTAATTAATTTCCCTATTTCCAGCCCCACTGCTCACTATGTGGTTGTCAAGCTTGACAATTCTGAGTCTAGAATCTCCTATGGCTAGTTTCCTACTCACAGCTACAGGCCTCGCATCTATGTTCAAATCACAGCTTTCTCTGCCCTACCTCCCCAGCTAACTCACATCGTCCATTCCTTTCAACCAAACCTTTGTGGAAATCTCTGGTCCTCCAGTGATCCCTCTCGTATTCTCTGCATAGTGTGGGAATGAATCTTTTCTATTCTTCTACCATCATTTCCCTGGGGGCTCAGGAGGAAGAGTGTCTTCCATTTACCACCCCTTCCCATCTACTCCTCACCCTCTTCTACCCTGACTTTTGTTCCAGGTGGCTGACCTGTAGAGTTACATTAACCACCTTCCCTGCCCTCTGTGTCTGGTTGGATCCAGCCAATGGGGAGCCCAGCAGAAGATCAGAGGGAGGAAAGGGTGAGGCCATGGTATTTATTCCTTCAGCTCTCTCCCTGTGAGGTTGCCTTGGGCTGGCTGAGCCCCCTACTAACAGCCACAGCTTTTACCAGGTGGCCCTCTTCACATAGGCCTCTGGCTCCAGACTGTAATAGCCTTGCTTCTTCTTCAGGCAGGTGTGGCAAAGGACCTGGTCTTTCTGGCCCTAGGGCACCACCTATCCTTTATGGGTTTTCCTACACCCTGCCCACATCTTTGTAAATAATCTCTTTATTAAACTCTTGATTGATCCCATTTAAGTATTGTTTTATTTCCAGATGGGACTGAGATACAAAGAGAACAAAAATCATATCTGCCTGGTCCACTATATTGGGTCAGGGAATCTTAGATAGTTTTAAAAGCACATAACTTTTTTATGTATACTGTTTTTATTTATTTATTGCAACCTAATGAAGACTTTTAGGTCCTAATCCTCTGTTACCATTCTGCTTCACTGTTTGTTAGGGATCCTGGAATTTTCCTATAATTTCACAATATTTATTGGTCATAGAGTCCTTTAGAGAGCAGAGTTCTCAGTATGAGATGCCATAACTAGCACTGAATTGGACTGAGTTATGCAGGCGTACCCTTGAGTCTGTTTATGTCCTTGAAGGTTTTTAGCTTACAATGCAGGAACCTGCCTCTGGGTAGCGATGCCTTGTTACTGACCACTGACCAAGCAAGAAGGGTCTTCTCAGATGAATAGTGACAAACCCAACTCTTGAATTGTGTCTGTTTCAGCCACAAGGAGCTCAGGAATCATTTGTGGGCACATCTGCCTCTTCCTCCAGACTGATGTCCCTAATGGCAGGGCCCATTTCCTCATTAAGTTTGTGTTGCCAACAGCCAGTCCAGAGGCTGCCCATAGCAGGAGTGAGAACATTATTTGTAGAATGTAGGAAGCTGTCCTTGGAGAGCTATAAAACCATAGCCCCAGTTGAACATCTCTTCTACTCACCCCGTCAGTTTTGCTCCATAAATAAATGACTAGGGGGCTGTGAAACCTCTATGAAAGGGTATTCATCTTAGTCCATAGACCCCCGTGTAAAAGAAATGAAGCTTCCTTTTATTCCCTTTAAATCAAAATAAATTGAATTCTGAATTCCCACGTGGCTGGGTTAGGGAAATTTGATTCCATTCATCCTGGGGGGTGGGAATAAAGTGTCCTCCTCCCCAGGACCTGGGAAGCTTCCTTGGCGCCTGGACAATGGGGGAAGAGACTCATTTTTAGTCTCTCAGTCACCCCAGTGGCCTCATTTCCAAGCTCCCTTGAAGGCAGGCAGGTAGCTGGGCAGCTTCTATCATGAGCTTGGTCCTGGGAGCATGGCCAAAGCTGGTAGCCTGGGGTTCAACTTCCAGCCTCTGGGGTACACGGAGCTGGTACCTCCCAATGGGGCCTAGCTTTTCCCACTGCTATGGCACCTGCTGACTCAGTCCCTCCCCAGGTGGGCAACTTGTGCTCTGTTTGTGCCCTGCTCCATCCCCCAGATTTAGCCTTTGCCCCTCTTGCTTCTTTTCCCTACTCATGGTCTCCTCAAGGAACTCAGGCTTCTGGAAAACCGAAGCCAGAAAGGTTACTTGCCTGTAAGAAACTTACGGTTATCCTTTAGGACAAAGTGTAAGTTCATTTCTCAGTGGACTTCCCCACCACCCGCCTGGGCAGGACTGGTGATTGGCCAGGATGCTCTCACCAGTCTGTTGTTAAATGTTTTGGACGCACCCCTGCATCTGGGCATTTGTGTTGGAGTGTTTGCCTCTTCCCCCTCTGCAAGCCTGGACTCCTGACTCATAGCCTAGTTGTGATGAAATAAGTGGCAAATGAGTGGTTACTAATACATGTTCATTCCTTTCCTTTTCCCTTCCTGTTCATGATTTTAATTTTTTTCCCTACTGCATTGCAAATTCCTTGTTATGACCCTGTTTGTAGTTCATATCCCTGGCAAGTAGCAAGTAATCAATGTTTGTGGAATCCAACCTGCTTCCTTACCTGGATGCTTGGTCTAAGTCTCCACCACTTTTAAGCTGCCATTTTGTCCTCAATGAGGAACGATCTTCCTCCACTTTGGGTTCTCTGCTTAAAGGAAGGAAAAGAAAAACTTAGGGGGCTGGATCCTTCCTCAGTGGTGGTTTGGGCTGTCACTGTGCCGCCGGGTGGTGTGGAGGTTAAGCCCCCTCTTCCTTCTGCAGAGGATTTCTCCAGGGCCCCAGTGAGTCATCTCCTTAACTGACTGCTTGCTCAAGGAAGCTCACATGCATTTCTCAACCTCTTCTGAACTGTTAGGGGGGCAGATCTGCTAACTTAGAAATGATGATAATTTGGAAGTTCTGAAATTAGTAAAATATAGCCAATGACTTTTTCCGATAAAATAATACAAAAATAGTATAATTCATTATGGAAAACTTGACAAATACAGATGTGTTTGTTTATATGCATGCACTGTATTTTCTGCCCACTCAGCATCTTCACCTGGATGTCTGATACGAATCAGTCTGAACCACCCTGTATCCTGTGCCTTCTGCAGGCTTGCCCAGCTCAGGACTCTATTTTTACAGTTGCTCAGTCATCCTGCAGTCCACTCTTTCTCACCCACACATCTAATCCATTAGCAAGTTCTGTTGGTTCTTTCTTCAAACTCCACTTAAATCCGGGCACTTTTCACAGAACCTCCCCATGCCCCCAGCTCTCCTGTTTCAAACCACAACTCTTGTCTGGATCATCAAAGAGCCCCAGAGCTGTCTCCCCCTTATGGCCTGGACCCCCCACAGTCTATTCTCTGAAAGCAGCCAGAGGATGCCTGTCTCTAGCATAAGGGAAGATGCAGGGCTTGATTTATTACCCTCCTGCCACAACTAGAAAACCCATCAAAAATATATGAAACAATTGTTTTACATACATAAATTCATACTAAATTTGTACATATGCATGGATCTGATTATGAACTTTCTATTCTCTTCCACTTGTCTGTGTAATCCTCCACCCTAAAATACTTTTAATTATTGAAACTATATCATACATGTCAATATTTGGTATGTTAAGTCTCACCCTATTACCCTTCTTTTGCAAAATGTTCTTGGCTGAATCAGGTGTGTCTTTTCCCAAGTAAATTCTGTAAGAATTGTATTGGAATTGTTTTGTATTTGGAGATTTATCTGAGGATTAATGGATTTCTTCCAATATTAAATCTACTTATTTGAGTATACAGAAAGTATTACTGTAGCTATATAATGTCTTGAAATTGAGTAGACTGATTCATCCCACTATATTCTTGTGTTTAGAATTGTTTCAGCTATTCTGGTTTCTTTACCTTTCCATATAAATTTTTGGGTAATCTTGTATATATCTACAAAATTTAGTTCTCAGTGAGACTTTATGGTTTTTCTCACATAACTCCAGCACAATTGCTGTTGAGTATATACTAGATATTTTATTTTGTTTATTGTTGCTGTGAATAGGATTATTTTGATACCATAGTTTAAGTGAATATTGTTATTGCTTTTTGTATATTTATTTTATAACAGACCACTCTGCAAATTTTTTATCAGTTCTAAAAGTTCTTTTCCCTCTATGGTTTCAATTATTTTAAATATGTTAAAGTTTGTTTCACGGCCTATGATATGGTCTATCTTGGTATATGATCCATAGATACTTGAAAAGAATGTGTATTTTCCTGTTGTTGGGTGGAATTAGACTCTGTTGATTAGACTCTGTTGATCGATGGTATTGTTGGCTGTATCCTTACTGATTCTCTGTCTAGTTTCTCTATTAATTGTTGAGAGAAAGGTGTTGAGGTCTCCAACTGTAATTGTGAATTTGTCTATTTCTCCTTCTGTTTCTATCAGTTTTTGCCTTATATATTCTGTAGCTTTCTTGTGTAGTGCATACACAGTCAAGATTGCTGTGTATTCTAGATGGGTTGACCCTTTTATCATTATATAATGAATCTCTCTGTCTCTGGTAGTTTTCTTTGTTCTGAAGTCTACTTTATCTGATATGAATATATCCACTCCTATTTTCTTCTGAGCAATGTTTTGCATGGTATAGCTTTTTCCATCCTTTTACTTTCAACCTACCTGCCTCACTGCTATAGACAATATTTGTGCCTCCCCCATTCATGTATTATAATCTAATCCACAGTGTGTTGGTATTTGGAGGTGGAGCCCTTGGAAGGTGAGTAGGTCATCATGGCTCTGCCTCATGAATGAGATTAGTGTCTTTATAAAAGAGACCCCAGAGAGGTCCCTTGCCCATTTCACCAGATACCAAATCTATCATGCCTTGATCTTGGACTGCCCAGCCTCCAGAACTATAAGAAATAAATATTTGTTGTTTATAAGCCACCCCATCTATGGTATTTTGTTATAGCAGCCCAAATGAACTAAGACAATTATTATGTTTGAAGTGAGTTTCTAATAGCATATATAGTTGGGTCATCTTTTTAAAAATTTATTTAAGTATATTACACATGTACAATATAGTGATTAGTTGGATCAGCTTTATCAGTCTACCCTAACAATCTCTGTCTTTTAATTGGTACATTTAGGCCATTTACAGTAAATGTAATTATTGATATACAGTTGACCCTTGGACAACCTGAGGGTTGGAGTGCTGACCCTCCACACAGTTGAAAATCCACATGTAACTTACAGTTGGCCCTCTGTATTTGCAGTTCTCTGTTTGCGGTGCTCTGCATGCATGGATTCAACCAACACAGATGGTGTAGTACAACAATATATACTATTGAAAAAAATCCATGTATAAGTGTACCTATGCAATACAAACCCATATTGTTCAAGGGTCAACTGTATTAGGGATTAAGTCTATTTAATTAATTAATTAATTTATTTACAGCTTTATTAGAGTATAATTGCCTTACAATGTTTTGTTAGTTTCTGACGTATAACAAAGTGAATCAGCTATATGTATACATATATCCCCATATCCCCTCCCTCTTGAGCCTCCCTCCCACCCTCCCTATCCCACCCCTATAGGTGGTCACAAAACACCGAGCTGACCTCCCTGTGCTATGCAGCTGCTTCCCACTAGCTATCTATTTTACATTTGGTAGTGTATATATGTCAGTGCTACTCTCTCACTTCGTCCCAGCTTCCCCTTTCCCCCTCCATGTCCTCAAGTCCATTCTCTACATCTGCGTCTTTATTCCTGTCCTGCCCTTAGGTTCATCAGAACCATTTTTTTTTCTTAGATTCTGACTTACTTCACTCTGTATGACAGACTCTAGGTTCATCCACCTCACTACAACTAACTCAGTTTCCTTTATTTTTATGACTGAGTAATATTCCACTGTATATATGTGCCACATCTTCTTTATCCATTCATCTGTTGATGGACACTTAGGTTGATTCCATGTCCTGGCTATTGTAGATAGTGCTGCAATGAACATTGTGGTACATGTCTCTTTTTGAAATATGGTTCTCTCAGGGTATATGCCCAGTCGTGGGATGGCTGTGTCATATGGTAGTTTTATTTTTAGTTTTTTAAGGAACCTCCATACTTTTCTCCATGGTGGCTGTATCAATTTACATTCCCACCAACAGTGCAAGAGGATTCCCTTTTCTCCACACCCTCTCCAGCATTTACTGTTTGTAGATTTTCTGATGATGGCCATTGTGATCGGTGTGAGTTGATACCTCATTGTGGTTTTGATTTGCATTTCTCTAATGATTAGTGATGTTGAGCATCCTTTTATGTATTTGTTGGCAATCTGTATATCTTCTTTGGAGAAATGTCTATTTAGATCTTCTGCCCATTTTTGGGTTGGATTGTTTGTTTTTTTGTTATTGAGCTGCATGAGCTGCTTGTATATTTTGGAGATTAATTCTTTGTCAGTTGCTTCGTTTGCAAATATTTTCTCCCATTCTGAGGGTTGTCTTTTCGTCTTGTTTATGGTTTCCTTTGCTGTGCAAAAGCTTTTAAGTTTCATTAGGCCCCATTTATTTATTTTTGTTTTTATTTCCATTTCTCTAGGAGGTGGGTCAGAAAGGGTCTTGCCGTGATTTATGTCATAGAGTGTTCGGCCTATGTTTTCCTCTAAGAGTTTGATAGTGTCTGGCCTTACATTTAGGTCTTTAATCCATTTTGAGTTCATTTTTGTGTATGGTGTTAGGAAGTGTTCTAATTTCATTCTTTTACATATAACTGTCCAGTTTTCCCAGCACCACTTATTGAAGAGGCTGTCTTTTCTCCATCGTATATTCTTGCCTCCTTTGTCAAAGATAAGGTGACCATTTGTGTGTGGGTTTATCTCTGGGCTTTCTATCCTGTTCCATTGATCCATATTTCTGTTTTTGTGCCAGTACCATATTGTCTTGACTCCTGTAGCTTTGTAGTATAGTCTGAAGTCAGGGAGTCTGATTCCTCCAGCTCCATTTTTCTTTCTCAAGGTTGCTTTGGCTATTTGGGGTCTTTTGTGCTTCCATACAGATTGTAAACATTTTTTGTTCTAGTTTGCTGAAAAATGGCATTGATAGTTTGATAGGGATTGCATTGAATCTTTAGATTGCTTTGGGTAGTATAGTCATTTTCACAATGTTGATTCTTCCAATCCAAGAGCATGGTATATCTCTTCATCAGTTTGTATCGTCTTTACTTTCTTTCATCAGTGTCTTACAGTTTTCTGTATCCAGGTCTTTTGTCTCCTTAGGTAGGTTTATTCCTAGTTATTTTATTCTTTTTGTTGCAGAGGTAAATGGGAGTGTTTCCTTAGTTCCTCTTTCAGATTTTTCATCGTTAGTGTATAGGAATGCAAGAGATTTCTGTGCATTAATGTTGTATCCTGCTACTTTACCAGATTCATTGATTAGCTCTAGTAGTTTTCTGGTAGCATCTTTAGGATTCTCTATGTATAGTATCATGTCATCTGCAGACAGTGACAGCTTTACTTCTTCTTTTCTAATTTGGATTCCTTTTATATCTTTTTCTTCTCTGATTGCCGTGGCTAGAACTTCCAAAACTATGTTGAATAATAGTGGTGAGAGTGGACGTCCTTGTCTTGTTCTTGATGTTAGAGGAAATGTTTCAGTTTTTCACCTTTGAGAATGATGTTGGCTGTGGGTTTGTCATATGTGGCCTTTATTATGTTGAGGTAGGTTCCCTCTATACCCACTTTCTGGAGAGTTTTTATCATAAATGGGTATTGAATTTTGTCAAAAGGTTTTTCTGCATCTATTGAGATTATCATATGGTTTTTTATCCTTCAATTTGTTAATATGGTGTATCACATTGATTTATTTGCATATATTGAAAATACATGCATTCCTGGGATAAACCCCACTTGATCATGGTGTATGATCCTTTTAATGTGCTGCTGGATTCTGTTTGCTAGTATTTTGTTGAGGATTTTGGCATCTATGTTTATCAGTGATATTGGCCTGTAGTTTTCTTTTTTTGTGACATCTTTGTCTGGTTTTGGTATTAGGGTGATGGTGGCCTCATAGAATGAGCTTTGGAGTGTTCCTCCTTCTGCTATATTTTGGAAGAGTTTGAGAAGGATAGGTGTTAGCTCTTCTCTAAATGTTTTATAGAATTCACCTGTGAAGCCATCTGGTCCTAGACTTTTGTTTGTTGGAAGATTTTTAATCACAGTTTCAATTTCAGTGCTTGTGATTGATCTGTTCATATTTTCTACTTCTTCTTGGTTCAGTCTTGGAAGGCTGTACTTTTCTAAGAATTTGTCCATTTCTTCCACGTTGTCCATTTTATTGGCATATAGTTGCTTGTAGTTGTCTCTCATGATCCTTTGTATTTCTGCAGTGTCAGTTGTGGCTTCTCCTTTCTCCTTTCTAATTCTGTTGATTTGAGTCTTCTCCCCTTTTTTTCTTAACTTACCAATCAAGAATGATTTATCAATTTTGTTTATCTTCTCAAAGAACCACGTTTTAGTTTTATTGATCCTTGTTATTGTTTCCTTCATTTCTTTTTCATTTATTTCTGATCTGATGTTTATGATTTCTTTCCTTCTGCTAACTTTGGGGTTTTTTTGTTCATATGTCTCTAATTGATTTAAGCGTAAGGTCAGGTTGTTTATTTGAGATTTTTCTTGTTTCTTGAGGTAGGATTGTATTGCTGTAAACTTCCCTCTTAGAACTGCTTTTGCTGCATCCCATAGGTTTTGGGTCGTTGTGTTTTCATTGTCATTTTTTTCCACGTATTTTTTGATTTCCTGTTTGATTTCTTCAGTGATCTCTTGGTTATTTAGTAGCATATTGTTTAGCCTCCATGTGTTTGTATTTTTTACGTTTTTTTCCCTGTAATTGATATCTAGTCACATATGTTGTGGTTGGAAAAGATGCTTGATGGGATTCCAATTTTCTTAAATTTACCAAGGCTTGATTTGTAATCCAAGATATGATCTAGCCTGGAGAATGTTCCATATGCACTTGAGAAGAAATTGTATTCTGTTGTATTTGGATGGAATGTCCTATAAATATCAATTCAGTCCATCTGGTCTAATGTGTCATTTAAAGCTTGTGTTTCCTTATTTATTTTCATTTTGGATGATCTGTCCATTGGTGTAAGTGGGGTGTTAAAGTCCCCCCACTATTATTGTGTTACTGTCGATTTCCCCTTTTATGGCTGTTAGCATTTGCCTTGTGTATTGAAGTGCTCCTATGTTGGGTGCATAAATATTTACAATTGTTATATCTTCTTCTTGGATTGATCCCTTGATCATTATGTAGTGTCCTTCTTTGTGTCTTGTAACATTCTTTATTTTAAAGTCTATTTTATCTGATATGAATATTGATACTCCAGCTTTCTTCTGATTTCCATTTGCATGGAATATCTTTTTTCATTCCCTCACTTTCAGTCTGTATGTGGCCCTAGGTCTGAAGTGGGTGTCTTGTAGACAGCATATATATGGGTTTTGTTTTTGTGTCCATTCGGCCAGTCTGTGTCTTTTTGTTGGAGCATTTACCCACTTACATTTAAGGTAATTATCAATATGTATGTTCCTATTGCCACTTTCTTAATTGTTTTTTTTGTTTTTATAGGTCTTTTCCTTCTCTTGTGGTTCCTGCCTAGAGAAGTTCCTTTAGCATTTGTTGTAGAGTTGGTTTGGTGGTGCTGAATTCTCTTAGCTTTTGCTTGTCTGTAAAGGTTTTAATTTCTCTGTCGAATCAGAATGAGATCCTTGCTGGGTAGAGTAATCTTGGTTGTAGGTTTTTCCCTTTCATTACTTTAAATATGTCCTGCCACTCCCTTCTGGCTTGCAGAGTTTCTGCTGTAAGATCAGCTGTTAACATGCAGGGATTCCCTTGTATGTTATTTGTTGCTTTTCCCTCGCTGTTTTTAATACTTTTTCTTTGTATTTAATTTTTGATAGTTTGATTAATATGTGTCTTGGCGTGTTTCTCCTTGGATTTATCCTATATGGGACTCTTCGCGCTTCCTGGACTTGATTGACTATTTCCTTTCCCGTGTTAAGGAATTTTTTGATGATAATCTCTTCAAATATTTTCTCAGACCCTTTATTTTTCTCTTCTTCTTTTTGGACCCCTATAATTCGAATGTTGGTGCATTTAATGTTGTCCCAGAGGTCTCTGAGACTGTCCTCAATTCTTTTCATTCTTTTTTCTTTATTCTGCTCTGCAGTAGCTATTACCACTCTTCTATCTTCCAGTTCACTTATCCATTCTTCTGCCTCATTTATTCTGCTATTGATTCCTTCTAGAGTATTTTTAATTTCATTTATTGTGCTGTTCATCATTTTTTGTTTGCTCTTTAATTCTTCTGGTTCCTTGTTAAACGTTTCTTGTACTTTCTCCACTCTATTTCTGAGATTTTAGATCATCTTTACTATAATTACTCTGAGTTCTTTTTCAGGTAGACTTCCTATTTCCCCTTCATCTGTTTGGTCTGGTGGGTTTTTACCTTGCTCCTTCATCTGCTACATATTTCTCTGTCTTCTCATTTTGTTTAACTTACTGTGTTTGGGGTCTTCTTTTCACAGGCTGAAGTTTCATAGTTCCTTTTATTTCTGGTGTTTGCCCCCACTGGGTGAGGTTGGTTCGGTGGCTTGTGTAGGCTTCCTGGTGGGGGGGGCTGGTGCCTGTGTTCTGGTGGGTGGGGCTGGGTCTTGTTCCACTGCTGGGCAGGGCCACGTCCGGTGGTGTGTTTTGGGGGTGTTTGTGAACTTAGTATGACTTTAGGCAGCCTCTTTGCTAATGGGTGGGGTTGTGTTCTTGTCTTGCTAGTTGTTTGTCATGGGGCATCCAGCACTGGAGCTTGCTGGCCGTTGGGTGGAGCTGGGTCTTAATGTTGAGATGGAGATCTCTGGGAGAGCTCTCACCAATTAATATTACATGGGGCCAGGAGGCCTCTGGTGGTCCAGTGTCCCGGGCTTGGCTCTCCCACCTCGGATGCTCAGGCCCAACACCCGCCTGGAGCACCAAGACCCTGCCAGCTGCACAGCACAGAAGAAAAGGAAGGAAAGAAAAAAAAAAAAAAAAGACAGAACCCCAAAACAAATGGTAAAAGCAAAACTAAACAGACAAAAATCACACAGGAAACATACACACACACACTCATAAAAAGGAAAAAAATAATAAAGGAAGAGAGCAACCAAACCAATAAACAAACCCACCAATGAAAACAAGCACTATAAACTAAACTAAGGTAAACATAAAACCAAAAACAAATCAAATGCAGAAAGAAAACCCCAAGTCTATTATTCCTTCCAAAGTCCACCACCTCAGTTTTGGGAATATTCATTGTCTATTCAGGTATTCCACAGAGGCAGTGTTTATCAAGCCAATTGTGGGGATTTAATCTGC
The DNA here is from genome assembly GCF_963924675.1 of Phocoena phocoena. Classification (NCBI taxonomy): domain Eukaryota; kingdom Metazoa; phylum Chordata; class Mammalia; order Artiodactyla; family Phocoenidae; genus Phocoena; species Phocoena phocoena. The sequence goes on from NC_089238.1 coordinate 17,032,526, forward strand.
TGTTCCTGAGGCTGCACAGAGAAATTTCCCTTTCTCTTCTTTATTCGCACAGTTCCTGGGTTTCAGCTTTGGTTCTGGCCCCGCCTCTGCATGTAGGCCACTCTCAGTTGTCTGTTCCATGCCCAGACAGGAGGGGGTTAAAGCAGCGGCTGATTAGGACTCTCTTGCTCACTCAGGCTGGGGAGAGGGAGGGGTACGGTAGTCATAATTGGAATGAGGGGCTTGCCTGTGGTGGCAGAGGCCAGCGTGACGTTGCAATAGCCTGAGGCATGCCATGTGTTTTCCCAGGGAAGTTGGCCCTGGATCACGGGACCCTGGCAGTGGTGTCCTGCACAGGCTCCCAGGGGTGTGTGCGTAGTGACCTGTGCTTGCACACAGGATTCTTGGTGGCAGCGGCAGCAGCAGTAGCAGAGTACCCGCCTCTGTGGTCCGAGATGATAGCTTCTGCTCGTGCCCATCTCTGGAGCTTGCTTAGGCAGGGCTCTGCCGCCTGTGGGCACATGGAGCAGAAAGTCCCGCTCCTCGCGCACCCTGAAACAATGGTCTCTTGCCTCTCCAGCAGGTCCAGACTTTTTCCTGCACTCCCTCCTGGCTAGCTGTGGAACACTAGCCCCCTTCAGGCTGTCTTCATGCAGCCAGCCCCAGTCCTCTCCTGGGGTCTGACCTCCGAAGCCCAAGCCTCAGCTCCCAGCTGCCACCCGCCCCAGTGGGTGAGCAAACAAGCGTCTCAGGCTGGTGAGTGCTGGTTGGCACTGATCTTCTGTGTGGGAATCTCTCGGCTTTGCCCTCTGCACCCCTGTTGTTGCATTCTCCTCTGTGGCTCTGAAGCTTCCCTCCCCCATCCCCACCAGTGAAGGGGCTTCCTAGTGTGTGGAAACTTTTCCTCCTTCACAGCTCCCTCCAAGAGGCACAGGTCCTGTCCCTGTTCTTTGTCTCTGTTTTTTCTTTTGCCCTACCCAGGTACATGGGGATTTTCTTGCCTTTTGGGAAGTCTGAGGTTTTCTGCCAGCATTCAGTAGGTGTTCTGTAGGAGTTGTTCCACATGTAGATGTATTTTTGATGTATTTGTGGGGAGGAAGGTGATCTCTACATCTTACTCCTCTGCCATCTTTTTTTTTTTTACATCTGTATTGCAGTATAATTGCTTTACAATGGTGTGTTAGTTTCTGCTTTATAACAAAGTGAATTAGTTATACATATACATATGTTCCCATGTCTCTTCCCTCTTGCGTCTCCCTCCCTCCAACCCTCCCTATCCCACCCCTCTAGGTGGTCACAAAGCACCAAGCTGATCTCCCTGTGCCACGTGGCTGCTTCCCACTAGCTATCTGTTTTACGTTTGGTAGTGTATATATGCCCATGCCACTCTCTCACTTTGTCACAGCTTCCCCTTCCCCTTCCCCATATCCTTAAGTCCATTCTCTAGTAGGTCTGTGTCTTTATTCCTGTCTTACCCCTAGGTTCTTCATGATATGTTTTTTTTCTTAAATTCCATATATATGTGTTAGCATACGGTATTTGTCTTTCTCTTTCTGACTTACTTCACTCTGTATGACAGACTCTAGGTCCATCCACCTCATTACAAATAGCTCAATTTCGTTTCCTTTTATGGCTGAGTAATATTCCATTGTATATATGTGCCACATCTTCTTTATCCATTCATCCAATGATGGACACTTAGGTTGTTTCCATCTCTGGGTATTGTAAATAGAGCTGCAATGAACATTTTGGTACATGACTCTTTTTGAATTATGATTTTCTCAGGGTATATGCCCAATAGTGGGATTGCTGGGTCATATGGTAGTTCTAGTTGTAGTTTTTTAAGGAACCTCCATACTGTTCTCCATAGTGGCTGTACCAATTCACATTTCCACCAGCAGTGCAAGAGGGTTCCCTTTTCTCCACATCCTCTCCAGTATTTATTGTTTCTAGATTTTTTGATGATGGCCATTCTGACTGGTTTGAGATATCTCATTGTAGTTCTGATTTGCATTTCTCTAATGATTAATGATGTTGAGCATTCTTTCATGTGTTTGTTGGCAGTCTGTATATCTTCTTTGGAGAAATGTCTGTTTAGGTCTTCTGCCCATTTTTGGATTGGGTTGTTTGTTTTTTTGTTATTGAGCTGCATGAGCTGCTTGTAAATTTTGGAGATTAATCCTTTGTCAGTTTGCTTCATTTGCAAATATTTTCTCCCATTCTGAGGGTTCTCTTTTGGTCTTGTTTATGGTTTCCTTTGCTGTGCAACAGCTTTGAAGTTTCATTAGGTCCCATTTGTTTATTTTTATTTCCATTTCTCTAGGAGGTGGGTCAAAAAGGATCTTGCTGTGATTTATGTCATAGAGTGTTCTGCCTATGTTTTTCTCTAAGAGTTTGATAGTTTCTGGCCTTACATTTAGGTCTTTAATCCATTTTGAGCTTATTTTTGTGTATGGTGTTAGGGAGTGTTCTAATCTCATACTTTTACATGTACCTGTCCAGTTTTCCCAGCACCACTTATTGAAGAGGCTGTCCTTTCTCCACTGTATATTCCTGCCTCCTTTATCAAAGATAAGGTGACCATATGTGTGGGGGTTTATCTCTGGGCTTTCCGTCCTGTTCCATTGATCTACATTTCTGTTTTTGTGCCAGTACCACACTGTCTTGATTACTGTAGCTTTGTAGTATAGTCTGAAGTCAGGGAGCCTGATTCCTCCAGCTCCGTTTTTCATTCTCAAGATTGCTTTGGCTATTCGGGGTCTTTTGTGTTTCCATACAAATTGTGAAATTTTTTGTTCTAGTTCTGTGAAAAATGCCAGTGGTAGTTTGATAGGGATTGCATTGAATCTGTAGATTGCTTTGGGTAGTAGAGTCATTTTCACAATGTTGATTCTTCCAATCCAAAAACATGGTATATCTCTCCATCTATTTGTATCATCTTTAATTTCTTTCATCAGTGTCTTATAATTTTCTGCATACAGGTCTTTTGTCTCCTTAGGTAGGTTTATTCCTAGATATTTTATTCTTTTTGTTGCAATGGTAAATGGGAGTGTTTTCTTGATCTCACTTTCAGATTTTTCATCATTAGTGTGTAGGAATGCCAGAGATTTCTGTGCATTAATTTTGTATGCTGCTACTTTACCAAATTCATTGATTAGCTCTAGTAGTTTTCTGGTAGCATCTTTAGAATTCTCTATGTATAGTATCATGTCATCTGCAAACAGTGACAGCTTTACTTCTTCTTTTCCGATTTGGATTCCTTTTATTTTCTTTTCTTCACTGATTGCTGTGGCTAAAACTTCCAAAACTATGTTGAATCAGAGTGATGAGAGTGGGAAACCTTGTCTTATTCCTGATCTTAGTGGAAATGCTTTCAGTTTTTCACCATTCAGGACGATGTTGGCTGTGGGTTTGTCATATATGGCCTTTATTATGTTGAGGAAAGTTCCCTCTATGCCTACTTTCTGCAGTGTTTTTATATGGGTGTTGAACTTTGTCGAAAGCTTTCTCTGCATCTATTGAGATGATCATATGGTTTAACTCCTTCAATTTGTTAATATGGTGTATCACATTGATTTGCATATATTGAAGAATCCTTGCATTCCTGGAATAAACCCCACTTGATCATGGTGTATGATCCTTTTAATGTGCTGCTGGATTCTGTTTGCTAGTATTTTGTTGAGGATTTTGGCATCTATATTCAGCAGTGATATTGGCCTGTAGTTTTCTTTCTTTTTGACATCCGTGTCTGGTTTTGGTATCAAGGTGATGGTGGCCTCGTAGAATGAGTTTGGGAGTGTTCCTCCCTCTGCTATATTTTGGAAGAGTTTGAGAAGGACAGGTGTTAGCTCTTCTGTAAAAGTGTGATAGAATTCGCCTGTGAAGCCATCTGGTCCTGGGCTTTTGTTTGTTGGAAGATTTTTAATCACAGTTTCAATTTCAGTGCTTGTGATTTGTCTGTTCATATTTTCTATTTCTTCCTGATTCAGTCTTGGCAGTTTGTGCGTTTCTGAGAATTTGTCCATTTCTTCCAGGCTGTCCATTTTAATGGCATAGAGTTGCTTGTAGTAGTCTCTCAGGATGCTTTGTATTTCTGTGGTGTCTGTTGTAACTTCTCCTTTTTCATTTCTAATATTATTGATTTGAGTCCTCTCTCTCTTTTTCTTGATGAGTCTGGCTAAATGTTTATCAATTTTGTTTATCTTCTCAAAGAACCACCTTTTAGTTTTATTGATCTTTGCTATTGTTTTCTTTGTTTCTATTTCATTTATTTCTGCTCTGATCTTTATGATTTCTTTCCTTCTGCTAACCTTGGGTTTTGTTTGTTCTTCTTTCTCTAGTTCCTTTATGTGTAAGGTTAGATTGTTTATTTGAGATTTTTCTTGTTTCTTGAGGTAGGATTGTATTGCTATAAACTTCCCTCTTAGAACTGCTTTTGCTGCATCCCATAGGTTTTGGGTCGTCGTGTCTCCATTGTCATTTGTTTCTAGGTATTTTTTGATTTCCTCTTTGATTTCTACAGTGATCACTTCGTTATTAAGTAGTGTATTGTTTAGCCTCCATGTGTTTGTATTTTTTTACATATCTTTTCCTGTAATTGATATCTAATCTCATAGTGTTGTGGTTGGAAAAGATACTTGATAAAATTTCAATTTTCTTAAATTTACCAAGGCTTGATTTGTGACCCAAGATATGATCTAGCCTGGAGAATGTTCCATGAGCACTTGAGAAAAATGTGTATTCTGTTGTTTTTGGATGGAATGTCCTATAAATATCAATTCAGTCCATCTTGTTTAATGTATCATTTAAAGCTTGTGTTTCCATATTTATTTTCATTTTGGATGATCTGTCCATTGGTGAAAGTGGGGTGTTAACGTCCCCTACTATGAATGTGTTACTGTTGATTTCCCCTTTTATGGCTGTTAGCATTTGCCTTATGTATTGAGGTGCTCCTATGTTGGGTGCATAAATATTTACAATTGTTATATCTACTTCTTGGATCGATCCCTTGATCATTATGTAGTGTCCTTCTTAGTCTCTTCTAATAGTCTTTATTTTAATGTCCATTTTGTCTGATATGAGAATTGTTACTCCAGCTTTCTTTTGGTTTCTATTTGCATGGAATATCTTTTTCCATCCCCTTACTTTCAGTCTGTATGTGTCTCTAGGTCTGAAGTGGGTCTCTTGTAGACAGCATATATATGGGTCTTGTTTTTGTATCCATTCAGCCAGTCTGTGTCCTTTGGTGGGAGCATTTAATCCATTTACATTTAAGGTAATTATCGATATGTATGTTCCTATTCCCATTTTCTTAATTGTTTTGGGTTTGTTATTTTAGGTCTTTTCCTTCTCTTGTGTTTCTTGCCTAGAGAAGTTCCTTTAGCATTTGTTGTAAAGCTGGTTTGGTGGTGCTGAACTCTCTCAGCTTTTGCTTGTCTGTAAAGGTTTTAATTTCTCCATAAAATCTGAATGAGATCCTTGCTTGGTAGAGTAATCTTGGTTGTAGGTTTTTCTCCTTCATCACTTTAAATATGTCCTGCTAGTCCCTTCTGGCTTGCAGAGTTTCTGCTGAAAGGTCAGCTGTTAACCTTATGAGGATTCCCTTGTGCGTTATTTGTTGTTTTTCCCTTGTTGCTTTTAATATGTTTTCTTTGTATTTAATTTTTGACAGTTTGATTAATATGTGTCTTGGCATGTTTCCCCTTGGATTTATCCTGTATGGGACTCTCTGTGCTTCCTGGACTTGATTTACTATTTCCTTTCCCGTATTAGGGAAGTTTTCAACTATAATCTCTTCAAATATTTTCTCAGTCCCTTTCTTTTTCCCTTCTTCTTCTGGAACCCCAATAATTCGAATGTTGGTGCATTTAACATTGTCCCAGAGGTCTCTGAGACTGTCTTCAGTTCTTTTCATTCTTTTTTCTTTATTCTGCTCTGCAGTAGTTATTTCCACTATTTTATCTTCCAGGTCACTTATCCGTTCTTCTGCCTCAGTTATTCTGCTATTGATCCCATCTAGAGTATTTTTTATTTCATTTATTGTGTTGTTCATCACTGCTTGTTTCATCTTTAGTTCTTCTAGGTCCTTGTTAAATGTTTCTTGCATTTTCTCTATTCTATTTACAAGATTTGGATCATCTTTACTATCATTATTCTGAGTTCTTTTTCAGGTAGACTGCCTATTTCCTCTTCATTGGTTAGGTCTGGTGGGTTTTTATCTTGCTCCTTCATCTGCTGTGTGTTTTTCTATCTTCTCATTTTGCTTATCTTACTGTGTTTGGGGTCTCCTTTTTGCAGGCTGCAGTTTTGTAGTTCCTGTTGTTTTTGGTGTATGTCCCCAGTGGCTAAAGTTGGTTCAGTGGGTTGTGTAGGCTTCCTGGTGGAGGGGACTAGTGCCTGTGTTCTGGTGGATGAGACTGGATCTTGTCTCTCTGGTGGGCAGGTCCATGTCTGGTGGTGTGTTTTGGGGTGTCTGTGGACTTATTATGATTTTAGGCAGCCTCTCTGGTAATGGGTGGGGTTGTGTTCCTGTTTTGCTAGTTGTTTGGCATATGGTGTCCAGCACTGTAGCTTGCTGGTCGTTGAGTGAAGCTGGGTGCTGGTGTTGAGATGGAGATCTCTGGGAGATTTTCACCATTTGATATTATGTGGAGCTGGGAGGTCTCTTGTTGACCAGTGTCCTGATGTTGGCTCTCTCACCTCAGAGGCACAGCACTGACTCCTGGCTGCAGCACCAAGAGCCTTTCATCCACACAGCTCAGAATAAAAGGGAGAAAAAGAAGAAAGAAAGAAAGAAAGAGAGAGAGAGAGAGAGAGAGAGAGGGAGAGAGAGAGAGAGAGGGAGGGAGGGAGGGAGGGAGAAGAAAGAAAGAAAGGAAGGGAAAGAAAGGATAAAATAAAATAAATTAAGATAAAATAAAATAAAGTTATTAAAATAAAAAATAATTATTAAGAAAAAAATTTTTTAAAAAAGAAAAAAAAAACGGATGGATAGAACCCTAGGACAAATGGTGAAAGCAAAGCTATACAGACAAAATCTCACAGAGAAGCATACACATACACACTCACAAAAAGAGGAAAAGGGGAAAAAATAATAAATGTTGCTCTCAAAGTCCACCTCCTTAATTTGGGATGATTCGTTGTTTATTCATGTATTCCACAGATGCAGGGTACATCAAGTTGATTGTGGACCTTTAATCTGCTGCTTCTGAGGCTGCTGGGAGAGATTTCCCTTTCTCTTCTTTGTTCTCACAGCTCCCGGGGTTCAGGTTTGGATTTGGCCCTGCTTCTGCGTGTAGGTCGCCGGAGGGCGTCTGTTCTTTGCTCAGACAGGACGGGGTTAAAGGAGCAGCTGCTTCGGGGGCTCTGGCTCACTCAGGCCGGGGGGAGGTAGGGGTGCGGATGCTGGGCGAGCTTGCGGCGGCAGAGGCCAGCAGGACATTGCACCAGCCTGAGGCGCGCCGTGCGTTCTCCTGGGGAAGTTGTCCCTGGATCCAGGGACCCTGGCAGTGGCGGGCTGCACAGGCTCCCCGGAAGGGAGGTGTGGATAGTGACCTGTGCTCACACACAGGCTTCTTGGTGGCGGCAGCAGCAGCCTTAGCGTCTCATGCCCGTCTCTGGGGTACGCGCTGATAGCCGCGGCTCACGCCCGTCTCTGAAGCTCCTTTAAGCGGCGCTCTTAATCCCCTCTCCTTGCGCACCAGGAAACAAAGAGGAAAGAAAAAGTCTCTTGCCTCTTTGGCAGGTCCAGACTTTTCCCCGGACTGCCTCCCGGCTAGCTGTGGCGCACTAACCCCTTCAGGCTGTGTTCACGCCACCAGTCCTCTCCCTGGGATCCAACCGAAGCCCGAGCCTCAGCTCTCAGCCCCGCCCGCCCCTGCAGGTGAGCAGACAAACCTCTCAGGCTGGTGAGTGCCGGTTGGCACCAATCCTCTGTTCAGGAATCTCTCCGCTTTGCCCTCCGCACCCCTGTTGCTGCGCTCTCCTCCACGGCTCTGAAGCTTTCCCCCTCTGCCACCCGCAGTCTCCGCCCGCGAAGGGGCTTCCTAGTGTGTGGAAACCTTTCCTCCTTCACAGCTGCCTCCCACTGGTGCAGGTCCTGTCCCTGTTCTTTTGTCTCTGTTTATTCTTTTTTCTTTTGCCCTACCCAGGTACGTGGGGAGTTTCTTGCCTTTTGGGAGGTCTGAGGTCTTCTGCCAGTGTTCAGTAGGAGTTGTCCCACGTGTAGATGTATTTCTGTTGTATCTGTGGGGAGGAACGTGATCTCCGTGTTTTACTCTTCCGCCATCTTCCAAGGCTCCCTCTTCTGCCATCTTGAAGGTCTCTCCCAAGTCTGCTATTTTAGTTTTTGTTTTCTGTTTACTCCTTCTGTTTTTAATTTCTCTGTTTTATTTTTCCTGCCTTCCTATGAATTTAAGAATTCCATTTTAATTTATTTATAGTGTTTTCCACTGTATTTCTTTGTATAGCTTTCCTAGTGGTTGCTGTAGCTATAGATAAAACTTATCACAGTCTACTGGTGTTGACATTTTACCAGTTCAAGTGAAGTATAGAAACCTTATCTTCTTTTATGTCCCTTTACCCTCCCCCATTTATAATTGTCTTAAGAATTTCCTGTATATGTGTTTAGAACTAATTCCTTTAACTGTCAGACTTTAGAAAACCTAAGAGGTGAAGGAAAATTGTATTTAACCATATTTTTATTCTTTCTATTGTTCTTTCTCCTTTCCCGATGTTCCAAAATTTCTCCTTTTGTAGTTTCATTTCTGTTTTTAGAACTTCCTTTAGCCATTCTTTTCAGGTAGTCTGCTGATAACAAATTCTCCTAGTTTCCTTAATCTGAAAATGTCCTGATTTCCACTTTATTCCTAATGGATATTTTCACTGCATATAGAATTCTGGGTCAACAGTGCTTTTCTTTCAGCACTTGAAAATTGTGCCACTTCCTTCTTGGCCTCCATGGTTTATGTCAGGGGGGTGTCCCTGGGTGGACTTGAACCACCAACCTTTCAGTTAACAGCTGAATGTGCTAACTGATTGCATGACAGGAACTCCTCCTTGATTTCTGATGAGAAATCTGCAGGCATTCAGATTGCTTTTTCCCTGTAAGTAAGACATTGTTTTTCTCTCACTGCTTTGAAGACATATTTGTCTTTAGCTTTAAGATGTTTGACTGTGATGTTTTCTGATGTGGATTTCTTTAGATTTATCCTAGTTGGGATTTTTTTTTTTTTTTTTTTTAGCTTCTTCAATCTATAGGTGTATGTCTTTGCCAAGTCTGGGGATTTTTAACCATTAAATCCTTGAATACTTTTTGACCTCACCCTCTCCTGGGATTCTGATGACATGAGTGTTAAATCTTTTATTATAGTCCCACAGGCTCCTGAGGCTCTGTTCATTTTCTTAAAAGTCTCTTTTCTCTCTGTTGCTCAAATTGGGTAATTTCTATTGGTCAAGCATCAAGTTTACTAATTCTTTCCTCTGTCCTTCCTCCAATGACCTCTCCATGTTGATCCTATCCATTGAGTTAAAATTCTTTTTTTCAGTTGTTGTATTTTTCAGTTTTACATTTGCTTCTTCCTTATATCTTTTATTATTTGCTGAGATTTTTAACTTTTTCATTTGTTTCAGGCTTGTTGAAACATTTTATAATGGCTGCTTTGAAATATTTGTCAGATAATTCTAACATCTCTGTTATTCTGGTGTTGGCATCTATGGATTGTCTTTTTTCATTCAAATTGACATTTCCCAGGTTCTTGGTAATTTCCCAGTGGTGGAAATCCAGGTTCCTGCTTGGCCTCTGTGGACCCCTATGAAGGGGAGAGGCTCCTCATTACCACTGGTTTGGGTTGGGAGTTTTGGCTCCCCACTAGGCCTGTGCTGATGCACAGGTGATGAGGTAGCCTCATTACCACTGGGCAGTGGTAAAAGCCCTGACTCTTCTTTAGGTCTCTCTAACACCACCTCTGTGGGGGAGTGAATGTGCCTTGTTACTACAGGTTGGGGTGGAAATCCCAACCCCTTTTCAGCCTTCTCTGACACCACCTTCTCAGGGGGTTTGTTACACCTCATTACAATCTAGTGAGGGTGGAAGTCCAGGTACCCTACTCCCACTTTGCAGGCAGGTGGGGCCACAATTTTTCTGTGGTGTTTGGCTGGAGTAGAATAGTTATTGTCTAAACGTTTTCTTTCTTGTCTCTTTCCTGGTCCTTTGGCTTGAAAGAGCAGAGTTTTGTTGGGGCTTATTTTGTGGTGGGGGGGCGGGGGTCTGTGCAGTTTGATGTTTCTGGGTTACAGCTTCTTTAGCTACAAGTCTGGAATATTTCAGGCAAAAAGAAAATCCAGAGAACTCACTAACATGCTTTTCCTTGATAGTCATCCCCAACCTCCCTAGCTAGTTTGCCTTTTTCTCTCCATTTTTCAGAGTCTTATGGTCATTATACATGTATAATATCAAGGGTTTTTAGTTGTACTTAGCTGGAGGAATAGGGAAAAATACATCTATTCCATCTTCCAAGAACTTCATTTGGCATTTTATTTCATATCTTTTTCTTAGTGTACTGGCTAGTGTATCTGGAACAGCATTAAAGGATAACAGGAATAAAATCTATTCTTTTCTCATTCCTCATTCACTGGGAATGCTTCTTATGTTACCCCATGAAGTATGATGCTCAGTGCTGGACATTGGTTTGAGACATTAAATTCGGTCTACATATTTAATTTCAGTTGAACAAATATTTAGTAGTACCTGCCATGTGCAAGTCACTGCTCTAAGGCTGGGAATATAGCTAGCAGCGAATAAAGAGGTCATAATTATTTCCTCTTATATTCTCTCTTATATTTCTCTTATATCTCTTACATATTATATCTGTTATATTTCTCATATATCATTTTCTCTACAATAAGACCCACCTTTATATTAACACTATGTCTACCATTCCTTCATCCCTCTGACCTGCTTTGTACTGAAGCAGGGGCAGGGAACCATGTGGTTCATAGTTAGATGGGAGGAATATGAGGTATATTAAGTTATGTTAAATCTATGGGCCTATCTTGATTAAGACTCTAAGTGTCAAGTTACAAAGTTCAAGCCAGCAGAAGTAAACAGAGGGGACTGTATTCATTTTGAAATAGAAGGCCCTTTAACAGAGCCCAGAGGTAGGACATGTAGCTGAGTTTCAGTTCTCAGGAAGAACTGGAACCAGCATCCACCAGGACCCATGTTCTCTCCCTCTCTCCAGGTCCTTTACCTCCACTTCTCCTGGGAAGTTGGCTTCATTCCTCCTTCTCTGCCTCAGAGGCTGTGATAGACACACCCCAGGTTCCAGGTTCATGTCCTGTCATGCAATAGTGTGGGCAGAACTAGTTCGTCATTCTCAGCATCAGATTGGTTCAACTGGATACTTCTCCACCCCGGTCCAGCCGGCTGTGGCCAGAGAGCCTGGTCATGTGGTACGAACATGGCTGCTAAGAGTCCACCTTTATTTTAGGAGTGGGCGACACCCCAAAAGATGGAGTGGGTGTTCTCTTTATGCTATATGATTATGTAGTAATAGCATGAAGCTACAGGGACTACATAAGGAATCATTTTATACATGCAACAATGAAACTGCACAGAATAACTGTCCTTACTTTGGGCCTCTAAATTAGGGCTTCTGAAAATTGCTGTGAGAATGTTTACCCTGAGGTAAAGGTTGTGCCCTTTCCTGGTTTGGGTAGTACAGTTTTTATCACTCATGGATCCTCTTCCTTGCCACGGGTCATGTTATGACTTACAGCCAACTCTGTGTCTCTGATTTACATTCACCTTCACCTCTGCTTGGGTTTATAGATAAATCCAATACAGAAATTCTTTTGAGTACAAATACTTTCAAATTAATGTCTTGGCAACAACATTAAGCCATGAATTCTATTCTTACAGGGTCAATCTAATCTTCCCCCCAAATCTTTTTCCTTACTCTTTTTCTTGTATTGATATAGTAAAGAAATGTTTAGTGTAGTTGAGAATGTTAGCTGCTTGCTTCCACATCACCTCCAATTTCCATATACAAACATACACTTAATTCCTAAGGGCTGCAACTTGTCATTTTCCACTCTTTTTTCCCCCTCACTGCTGCTTTCCCTTTTTCTTAGACCAGTATTAAGCATATTCCACCATTCTAGTCAAGGACCCTTTCTCCAGGCTGTGTTTCTAGCATTTAGATAGGCAACTTCCTTCCTCTACTGCCTCCCTGCGGACCTGGTCCTACCTCACTTAGGAAGAATTACCTCAACATCAATTTCCAGAGCTCAGAGGCACAAATAGAGGGTTTACTCCTTAGGTAGCCCCAGCAGGAATTCAGGACAGCTAGGAACAAAGGATATCATGTGTCCTCTGGTGAAGTCACCACTAATGTCAGTGAGAATGGCATATCCAGCTAACGTGTCACTGGTTTAGTAGTCTCCAGATCTCCCAAGAAATCAAAGCCAGTCAATATTGCCAGGAGACACAGGCAAAAATTATTGTTGAACAACTTTCACCTGATATATAGTTCAAGCTGGAAGAGTTCCATAAGCCCAGATGCAATAAATGTACATTTCTTTGATTCCAAAACACCACTAAATGTAGAAGGCATCATACCTATAATTACAAAAGAAAGCACTGGTAAGTTTCTTTTGACATCTTGATCCCTAAAACATTACAATGTAGGGGAAATGTGTCTTAAAATTGAAAAATTACATGAAAATCTCACAAGAACTCAAGAATCAGATTACAAAAGTAGGCTCAGCTGGAGTCCAGTTGTATGTAAAAACAGGTGACTGAACCTTCTTGCAGTCCTTTAGCATCTTGTGGCTATGCCATTGCAATTTGAGTGCAAATAACTAAAACCCTGAATGTATTACAAGGCCACGGCTAAATTTCTGATTTAGCATTCTATAGGGAGTAAACACCCCTACAAAGATAAAGAACATTAAGGATTTAAACTTCCAGGGAGAAGCAAGTAAACTAATTACTAAATTAAAATTTCCCTCTATCTCAGTGAGGAAAATCAACAAATAAAATTCCTAAATTGATGATCAATCCTATTCAATTGTAATGATATAAAATATCCCAGTGCCATTAGATGACATTTCCTCATTTCTGGTATGGCATTCCTTCTTGTTGAGGTCCGAGTTGCAGACAGAGGATGCCCTTTTCCCTGCCTGAGTTCAAACCAACCAAGAAGAGAAGTGAGAATCAGATGGATGGAGATTGAATATAACCTCTGTTATAGCACTGATATATTGAAACAAGTGGCCTGAAGTCCTGGCCAGGTGTATTCTCTGATTCCCTGCAGATAATTTAAACCTTGGAACTGTCCATCTAAAGGCAAGTTTGGGTCTGCAGAGTGGATTCACTTAGCCAGGATTTCTGCCATGAACTAGTTCAAATGGAAGAGGACATTTCTACTCATAAATCTAAATAGATTAACTCCATCCAGTGAAGAAATATGGACCATTGGTTGTCATCCACCATGGTACCCCATTTCCAGCTAAGGCAAGTAGTAAAAGTTGGGATAAGAGGCCATGAGTATTTAAGGGCAACCCTCCTCATGATAAACAGAGCACAGAAGTGTCCTAAAGGATATCTTTATTCATTCCTTTGATGTGGCAGCCAGCCTCCAAAGATGGTCTCCAATGATCCCTACCTCCCCAAATTCATACCCTGATGTAGTCTCCTCCCATATCGTACCAGGATTGGTCTGTGTGACCACTAACATATGGCAGAAGTGAAGGTGTATTACTTCTAAGATTAGGTAATAAAAGACACTGTGGTTCCACCTTGGGGGCTCTCCCTTGCTTTCTCTGAGGCAAGCCAGTTGCCATGCTGTGGGCAGTACTAAGGAGAGCACTGTGCAGTAAGGAACTGAAGCCTCCAACCAATAGCCAGTGAGAAACTGAGGCCCAACAACACGCATATGAGTGAGCTTGGGAGTGGATTCTCCAACCCTGGTCAAGGCTTGTGAAGGCGGAAACCCTGGGTAACAGGTTGACTATAACTTCATGAGACCCTGAGCTAGAACCACCCAGCTAAGCTGCTTCCAGATTTCTGATTCTCAGAACCTGTATGAGATAATAAATGTTTGTTGTTTTAACCTCCTAAGTTTCAGGGTAATTTGTTAGGCAGCAAAAGATAACTAGAATATTAAACTAACATTTATTTCCTATATTTATCAGTTTTTACAACATTCCAAGCCCAAGGAGGTCCCTGTCCCCAGAATCTGCTGTTTAGTTAGGGGAGTTGTGAGGTGGACAGCTCTTCATGAACTTTCCTTACAACTCTGTGAAGCCAATGAGCAGATTCTGATTTTACAGATGAGGGAACTATGACTCAGAGAGATTAAACACCATGGTTGATCAGTTGTACTAAAATAACTAATAAAAGTTAAGTTTGGTTGCCTGCATTATGTTGTGAGTTTCTTTAATTTCTAGATATGAAAGAGAGAAAACAAGGCTTAAACTGATACTCCATCGGGACTGCAGATATAGTAAAGTTGTACTGCTACAGACTCCAGAGTGACCGCTGGCATGTGGGCCTTGCCAGGAGCAGGGAACCGAGCCTCTCTCTGCATCTTAGGATGCCCTCTGGAGAACAGTTGTCTTATCCTTGCCTTCATGGCTCATGTGTCCTCTGAAAAGCCTAGGGTGGCATGAAGTATTGGCTGGGAAGTGGGCACCTACTTGTGATGCAGAAATCCATTTTAAAGCAGCCTCCATTTAAATATAGCCTTGGCAACTGGCAGGGGTCGAACTGCCAGATGTCTCGAGGAGATTGGCATACAGAGTGGATAGCTGTGATTCAGCATCATTTAGCTTTGATCACACCATTTTATAATGTTCATCTCTTGGATGTTGAAGTTGCTTTATTTGTTCTTGGTTTTTAGTGAGTAGCAGTATAGAAATCTTAATATACAAAATTTTAAATGCCATCAAATATATGGAGCTTTTGGGGGACATTATAGTGGCCACCAGATAAATGTATTAGCACAATAATTGAATGGTATCATGTATCCTTAATTAATTTTGACCCTTCAACTGTATAGCATGAAAACGGACTAATCCACCCCAAATTAAGAAATTTTACCTTCACCAAAATGCAGAAAGTACTGTAAGTTAAGAAAGATTCTTTCCAGCCACTGAATAATAATTGCATTTAAGAATTTTCTAAGGTTGAAGGAATTTAAATCTTTAGACAGACGGTTACATTAGGTTTGATTATCCATATATTTGCTATGAATATATTTATTTATGAATAAATAGGTTGTATCAATTAACAGTATAACAGCTGGAACAATAACAGTGAAAATGAATGTCTTTGCATATGATTTCTTGTCTCGGTTGGAATTTTTGTCTTTCTTGGGTTTATATTTCAAATCGGACTGTTTTGGTTATTGTGGAGGATGAAAATGCAGCTGGTAGGCCGTTCTGTAAGGGAGGAGAAAAAGT
This sequence comes from Phocoena phocoena, assembly GCF_963924675.1. NCBI lineage: Eukaryota > Metazoa > Chordata > Mammalia > Artiodactyla > Phocoenidae > Phocoena > Phocoena phocoena. The sequence goes on from NC_089238.1 coordinate 17,047,970, forward strand.
AAGAACCATTCTTTATAACCAGTATTAGTAAAGATTGATGCTACTAACTAAATTATATTTAGGTCAACTCTAGCACAAATCATCATCATGTTTATAAAAAAGGACCATATCTCCTCCTCCCTCCCCAATTCCATCCCATCTTCCAACAGCAAATTCTTCCTTCATTTTGCGCTGCTCCATGAGACCTGACCTGCCATGTGTTGTTTTTCTAAGCAAGTCAGAAATGGGCAAGTCTGTGCTGTTAAGAATTTTGTTAGAAAGATGCAAGCCTGTGAAGACAATGCTTTTCCAATTTCACTGCCTAAGTTTTTCTGCAGAAATGTTTCAGAATACATGATTTGTGAGAAATTTTAAGACTTTGAACTTTTTTGAAAATTAGTATCAGATTAAGGTCATCTAAATCTTTTCTAAGTTCAAATCTTATGATGTATTCTGGCTAAAATCTCCTATCCTTTATGAAGTCTCCTTTGTCCATTCTAACACTCTGTAACTTCTGAACCATAGCAATAATGGTTTGTTCATTCATTTATTTAAGAAACACCTGTTGAATACCTATTATGGGCTAAAGTCTATGCTAGAAAAATATATTCTGTGGTTTCTGTCAGGACTGATCTAACAAACAGATGATTTACAGTGCAGTGAAGGTAAGCACTGTTGCTTGTGTGAACAGACTAAGAGCATGTACCCAGACTGAATTGTGGGTGGCTTCCTGGAAAACCGGTGCCTAAGCTGAGAGAAGAGATTACACACAAAAAACAAAGAGATGTGAGAATGCTATGCAGACAGTAAGGCTAGAGAGGTTCAGATCAGAAAGTCTTTGGGTATCAAGCTAAGGAGTTTCCATGTGATTGTGAAAACAGTGGGAAGCCATTAAAGATGGTTAAGGAGTAAAGCGAAATGATCTGGTTGGTGTTTCAGAAACATCACACTAGATAGAGGATGTCCATGATTAACAGTGCAATGGTTGAGGTAACCTGGGCAACCTTCCTACTGAAAACAACTAGAAATGCTAGATGAAAACAAGTTTAATATAAAATTTTAAATGAATCAATGAGCTGGCAAGAAAGTAAGAAGGACTCAAACCAAAAACCAAGTAAAGAGAGAAACTCAGAAAGGGAAACACAGATTCTTCCCCTTTATGTTGAGGGCATTTGCTAAATAAGATGAACTTAAATATTGATTTTTATTTCCTTTTTGGCTGTGGAGTGCAGGACACAGCTTGGGGCCCATCCAAAATTGGAAGTCTAATAGGAGACCTCCATCATAAAACTGAGACCTCAGAGATTACACCCTTAAAGCAAGGACAAACTAGAAATAAACCCACCCTCCTACCCCAGGGAATTTCATGGAAAATTACCAATCTTGAAATGTAGTGATAAAATAGTATGGGAAGCAATCTCTCCTGAATATTTGTAACCACAAACAAGTCAAATCTTTATACAAGTTTGCACCCAAAATTCACACTACCTAGATGGTCTGAAAAAATCTCAACCTGAGATTTACTGAAGTTTTAGTGTAGAATGTTCCCCTTCTGGTAGTACTCCAGAACAATAGACAGAAAGAAGTGAAAAATCTCTCTCTGTAGGAAACCCCCTTCCTCAGGAGCTCAGAGAATTTTCCTAGATGATGTTCTAGAAAAATATGAGCACACAGTAAAATTGAACGAACAAAAACATACTCAAAATATACACAAAAGGAAGACATCATAAGAAAGAGCCTGCAGAAGCAATGCATAGCAGAGTCAGACAAGCAAGGTTATAGAGTTATGTAAACTAACACTAAATGTATGACAGCATCATAAAGGTCTTGATGGGAGATATAGGAGTATACTATTATAAGATTCTTATATATATATGAAATGGCACAATACCATTTGAAGGCAGATTGTTAAATATATATATAAACCCTAGAGCAACACTAAAATAACAAAACAAATAGTTCTGTATAATAAGCCAGAGGAGGAGATAAAATGGAATCATAAGAACATTTAATTATTTCAAAAAGAAGACAGAAAGAGGGAAAGGGGGACAAAGAACAGAAGGAACAAATAGAAAACAAGTAATGAGATGATAAACTTAAATCTAACCATATCAACAATACATTAAAAGCAAATGGTCTAAATAACTCAATGAAAAGGCAGAGAATCTCAGAGTGGAGAAAAAAGCAAGACCCAACTATATGTTATTTACTAGAAACACATTTCAAATACGAAGACACAAATGAGTTAAAAGTGAAAGAATGAGAAAAGACATGCCATGCTAACACTAGTTCAAAGAAAGTTGGGTTGGCAGTGTTAATATCAGACCAAATAGATTTCAGAGAAAAAATAATAACAGGGATTATTATTTCATAATGATGAAATAGTCATTTAGACGAGAAGAATTAGCTATGCTAAATATTTATGTACCAAATAACAAAGCTTCAAAGCATACGAAGCAAAAACTGATACAACTGCAAGAAGACATAGAAAAATCTACAGTTATAGTTGGAGATCTCAATGTTCCTTTATCAGTGATTCAGTAGGCCTTGTTGGGGTTGAAATTCTGCATTTCAGACAAGCTCCCAGGTGATGCCAATGTTACATCTGAATAGCAAGATATTAGAAGGTAAACCATGGGGGAAAATGCCCAGAATGAACTAAAGGGGAAATGCAGAAGAAAGGGTAAAATATATATGGATATATTGAGAAAGTTCAACATATATATAATTAGATTCCAAAAAAAGGAGTGAGAGAATGTGACAGAAATAATATTTAAAGAGATAATAATAGCTAAGAATTTGTTTAAAAGACATCAAACCATAGATTCATGAAGACTGAAAACTCCAGGCAGGGTAATTGCAAATAAAACCACACCTTCTTTTTTGTGTATGGTGTTAGGGAGTGTTCTAATTTCATTCTTTTACATGTAGCTGTCCAGTTTTCCCAGCACCACTTATTGAAGAGGCTGTCTTTTCTCCATTGTATATTCTTGCCTCCTTTATCAAAATAAAGTGACCATATGTGTGTGGGTTTATCTCTGGGTTTACTATCCTGTTCCATTGATCTGTATTTCTGTTTCTGTTCCAGTACCATACTGTCTTGATTACTGTAGCTTTGTAGTATAGTCTGAAGTCAGGGAGCCTGATTCCTCCAGCTCCGTTTTTCGTTCTCAAGATTGCTTTGGCTATTCGGGGTCTTTTGTGTTTCCATACAAATTGTGAAATTTTTTGTTCTAGTTCTCTGAAAAATGGCATTGATAGTTTGATAGGGATTGCATTGAATCTGTAGATTGCTTTGGGTAGTATAGTCATTTTCACAATATTGATTCTTCCAATCCAAGAGCATGGTATATCTCTCCATCTGTTTGTATTATCCTTACTTTCTTTCATCAGTGTCTTATAGTTTTCTGCATACAGGTCTTTTGTCTCCTTAGGTAGGTTTATTCCTAGGTATTTTATTCTTTTTGTTGCAGTGGTAAATGGGACTGCTTCCTTAATTTCTCTTTCAGATTTTTCATCATTAGTATATAGGAATGCAAGAGATTTCTGTGCATTAATTTTGTATGCTGCTACTTTACCAAATTCATTGATTAGCTCTAGTAGTTTTCTGGTAGCATCTTTAGGATTCTCTATGTATAGTATCATGTTATCTGCAAACAGTGACAGCTTTACTTCTTTTCCGATTTGGATTCCTTTTATTTCTTTTTCTTCTCTGATTGCTGTGGCTAAAACTTCCAAAACTATGTTGAATAATAGTGGTGAGAGTGGACAACCTTGTCTTGTTCCTGATCTTAGAGGAAATGGTTTCAGTTTTTCACCATTGAGAACGATGTTGGCTGTGGGTTTGTCATATGTGGCCTTTATTATGTTGAGGTAGGTTCCCTATATGCCCACGTTCTGGAGGGTTTTTATCATAAATGGGTGTTGAATTTTGTCAAAAGCCTTTTCTGCATCTATTGAGATGATCATTTGGTTTTTCTCCTTCAATTTGTTAATGTGGTTTATCACATTGATTGATTTGAGTATATTGAAGAATCCTTGCATTCCTGGGATATGTGTTCCCCCTTTTCTTCTTTCCTGCCTTCTTTTGGATTAATCAAGCATTTTCTATAATTCCATTTCCTCAGTTAGCCTGTTATACACTCTTTTAAACACTTTTTTTTAGTGTGTATCCTTTACTGTTACAACACGTGTACTTGACTTATATAATACTAATATTAATCAATCCCTTTATCTCCTCCCAGAAAAATGCAAGTATGATTGTTTTTAAACTCTTTTTACCCCCTTACTGGCTTAAATGCCATGGTTGCCCAATATTTCTACTCGCTATATAATATAATCCCCACAATACATTATTATTATGTTTGATACAGCCAATATTCATTTTGATTTACCCACATGTATATTACTCTTTATTCCTTTCTGTCTTCATCTGGGACTATTTTCTTTTGTCTGAAAAACATTCTTTACTATTTCCTTTAGTGCAACTCTACTGGCATTAAATATTTTCTTCTTCTTCTTTTTTTTTTTTGTATGAAAATGTTCTATTTCACCTTCATTTTTGAAGGCCCATGTACTGGATATAGACTTCTAGCTTGGCAGTCATTTATCTCCCTGTCTTTTGGCTTCATTGTTTCTGTTGAGAAGTCATCAGTCTGTTGAGAAGTCATCTATCAGTCTAACTGTTGCTTCTTTAAAGGCAATCTGTCTTTCTTCTCTGTCCAGTTTAAATTTTTTCTCTTTCTCTTTTGTTTAATAGTTTCATTATGATAGGTTTAGGTATGGATTCTTTGTACTTATTGTCATTGTTGTTCTTAGGGCTTCCTGAGTTGATGGATTGATGTTTTTTAATAATTCTGATAAATTCTCAGTCATTATTATCATTCTCCTTTCTTCTTGGACTTCAGTTACTGGTGTGTTAGACCATTTTTGTCTTCTATATCTTTTACCCTCTCTTCAAATTTTTCCAACCTGTTATCTCTCCATGATTAAGTCTGAATATTTTCTTCTGCTTTATTTTCCAGTTCCTTAGTTCTCTATCTGTGTATAGGCTAAATAATCCACTCACTGGATTCTCAGTTCGGGTTATTTTATTTTTCAATGCTTGAATATTTTTTCTTTTCATTGTCAGATCACTGTTGAAATTCACAAATCTTATCTTTCATCTTCTTGAACATAGTAAGTATAGTTATTTTAAAGCCTGTCTGATAGCTTCAATGTCTGGAGCCCCCATGTGTCTTTTTCTCTTTACTCTTATTTCTGTTGATTTTCATTCATGTTGTCTTGTTTTCTTGTGGTCTGCTTAATTTTTATTGTGATTTGGACATTGTGTGTACAATATTGTTCACAGAAAGTTTTGAGGCCTCGGATTGTGTTTTTGCTTCTGCCATGTAGATAGGGACATTAGCCATCCAGGACTACTTCAATAAAATTTAATAAAATTTCATCCAGGACTACTACTTGAGAGAATTTGTAGTTGAGTTGAAATCCTTGAAAGAGCCTACCTATGGTTCATACTTATGCCCAGGATATAGACTTTTGTGGTCCCATCCCAAAGTGATGGAGGCTCGCTAGTCTTCTCCTTACTTGGCAGGCCTGAACACAAATCCCTCTCACATTCAAGGCTGTCAAAATTATAGCTTAATCTCTTGGCTTTTCAGTTTTTCCACCTCAGAACTGGCAAATGCCTCCTGGAGGAAAGTGGTCCCAAATGTATGCTTTACTCCCAGGGTCTCCATCCTTTCCCAGATCCTATCTTGGTAATTCTTTTTTTTTCTTTCTATCCTGCTAATTCTTTACTATCATGGTGGAGCTCTCTGGTGCTTTCAAGCAGGTTTTATTTTTATTTTCCAGATTTTCTAATTGCCTTTTATGGTAGGGTTACTGGGACCTAGCCCACCATTACTTGAGGTGGAAGTGCTTTGCTTAGTTCTTTTCCTTGAAAATTGACTTGTCTTGAAAAAAGAAAAGTGAACCTCTACTTTACTTCATATACAATAATATATTCAACATGAATTAAAGGCCAAAATAAGGAAAGTAAAACCTTAAGACTTTTAGTAGAAAATAGAGGACCCTATCTTGGTATTCTTAAAGCAGAAGTATCCAGAAAGAATATTTAAAAGAAATAATTCATAAATTAGACCGAAGTAAAATGTAAAGTTCATAAGAACAAAAGTCACCAAAACTAAGGTTAAAATGCAAGCCCATTTCAGAAAGGATTTTTAAGCCTCCATAAATGACCAGATTTGTATTCAGAATAAATTAGAAAAATAAAATAAAGAAACGCCATAGAAAAAAATGGCGAAAGATATAGACAGTTGTCTGAGGAAGATGCTTTAGTGACCAATACGCATGTGAAAAGATGCTCAACTCACCAATAATTAAGGAACTCAAAATTAAAACAAATATTTCATGACCATCATATTGTCAAAATTTAAAAAAAATCTTACAATTCTTTGAAGCATATTGGGGAGACAAGAAGTCACTCTGTAAGTCAGAGTACAAATGAGAACAGCCAATTGTGTTTTGGAAGGTAATATCTACTGGAAATTGAATACATGCACTGTTTTGTTTTTGTTTGTTTGTTTGTTTTTGCAGTACGCGGGCCTCTCACTGTTGTGGCCTCTCCCACTGCGGAGCACAGGCTCTGGACACGCAGGCTCAGCGGCCATGGCTCACGGGCCCAGCCGCTCCATGGCATGTGGGATCTTCCTGGACCGGGGCACGAACCCATGTCCCCTGCATCAGCAGGCGGACTCTCAACCACTGAGCCACCCGGGAAGCCCACATGCACTGTTTTTGAACCAGCCATCCCAAACCTAGTTATAAGCCCTTGAGGTATTGAATGTATGCATAAGGAGACATATCAGGGTCTGTATTGCAGCACAATTAGTGGTGATGAAAAAGGGAAACAACCTGTGTGTCCATCGATAGGAAAATGAGTTTAAAACCTGAGCTATTCTGTATAATAGATTAATATAAAGCAGTTAAAATTATCGACTAGGTCTATGTACATCAACATGGATAAATCTTGAGAAGGTACTGATGAAAGGGAAAACATGTTGAATGGTAATGTACAATATGACATAATGCAAAGTTTTAAAGTAAGGGAGGGACTGCCCTGGTGGTCCATTGGTTAAGACCCCTCACTCCCAATGCAGGGGACCTGGGTTCAATCCCTGGTCAGGGAAACAGATCCCGCATGCCGCAACTAAGAGCCTGCGTGCTGCAACTAAAAGATCGCTCATGCCACAACGAAGATCTTGCGCATGGCAACAGAGATCCTGTGTGCCGCAACTAAGACCTGGTGCGGCCAAATTGAAAAACAAAAAAAAGTAAAGGAAATAATACTATAAACTCTTTAAAAATATATATACAGAAGTTATAAAGATGTAACAACATGAACAGAAAGGATACACACCAACTTCCAATCACCTCTGGAGGAGAAGTGGAGGTTGGGATGCAGGAAGAAAATGGGGGCTTCACCTCTAGTGGTAATACTTTATTTCTTACACAACTAAAACAAAAGACAAAGAACTTGAAACAAATAGTATGGCATCATGTTAAGATTTTTTTACGTTAAAAATTAGCTAACTAAGAGCTGTAACAGTTCCCAGCACATAAAAAATCATTGAAGGAAGAAAGGGAAAGGGGATTAAGGGAAGGAGGGAAGGAAGGAACCAGACTCTGGATGTCCCTACGTATCATAAGCAGCTGCAGGGCTCAAGCTGGTGACACTGACAACATTTCACATGGAGAATGTTTTTTAAAAATCCATTTCAGTGAGAGTGGGGGATGATGTCTTGGCATGTGTAGAAAGCTGGTTGAAAGAAACATGAGGATAGGGATGAGCCACTGGGAGCCTTACTGGTGTCAGGAGAGTTACGTTTTTTAACACCTTTATCCATAATCTGGAGGTCACAGAGCACAGGAAACTCTGGGCTTGGAAGGTGCACCAGTCCGTTCCCAGGTATGAGATTTCAGGTTGGTTTCACTGAGATGTGGAGTAGACCAAGAAGGGGTAGGTAGGATGGGGTCATGTGAACTCTCCTGAGTGGGCACTGAGTGATGCTGACCTGCAGAAGGGTGCAGGTCTAGCTGTCATCAGGTGGTCATCAAGGACCACTGAGAGTACTAGCTGAGATGTGACTTACATTTGGCAGATAGGAAGGAGAGTAGGTGTGGCAGGTCCAGAATAGGGAAGGCAAGGTGGGAAGAGCATCTGATCAGGGTTCCTGATGTTGTGCAAATGTTCTTGGTCACTGAACCCTGGAATGTAGAATATGAGTACTTAAGAGATGAAAACCTAAAATAAAGGAAAAGAAACTCTACTCTGTACAGATCTGTCTAGCTTCTGTCACTAAGTTGGTGGTGCCCTCTGAAAGGTAAAAATTGATAAAAGATTTTGTTTACACTGAGAAGACTTTTGGATCCAGCCTTGGCCTCTGAGCTTGTTTGGATAAGCCATGTCTGGATAAAACCAAGCATGACTGGGGACCCCAGTTGGGGCCTTCTGTGGGGTTGAGGCTGACTTTGGTTGCTCCCTTCCTTTCCGGTAGGGCACATAGCAAGCTTGCATCTGGGGCATTGTTTTCCATCTGTGCAGCCAATTGCCCAAAGATATGTAAAAACTCCCATTTTCCCAAAGAAATAAAAAACCTAATGCTAAGCAAGACACAGTTATACTTCCCCAAACTCAGCTTATATGTAAATCAAGCAGTGTATCACTAATTGGTGTCGAGATGACTAAAGAAGCCTTGTTTGAATATCTATTTTTAATTTCTCATTTGCGTGGAAAATACCTTTCCTTTCAGCCTGTTAAAGAGCTTTCTGATTTATAAGGATATCGTCCTTTTTTTATAACATCTTTATTGGAGTATAATTGCTTTACAATGGTGTGCTATTTTCTGCTTTATAACAAAGTTAATCAGCTATACATATATATATGTAGATATATCCCCATATCTCCTCCCTCTTGCGTCTCCATCCCACCCTCCCTATCCCGCCCCTCTAGGTGGTCACAAAGCACCGAGCTGATCTCCTTGTGCTATGTGGCTGCTTCCCCTAGCTATCTGTTTTACATTTGGTAGTGTATATATGTCCATGCCACTCTCTCACTTCCGCCCAGCTTACCCTTCCCCCTCCCCATGTCCTGAAGTCCATTCTCTATGTCTGCATCTTTATTCCTGTCCTGCCCCTAGGTTCGTCAGAACCATTTTTTAAAAAATTTTTAGATTCCATATATATGTGTTAGTATACGGTATTTGTTTTCCTCTTTCTGACTTACTTCACTCTGTATGACAGACTCTAGGTCCATCCACTTCACTACAACTAACTCAATTTCCTTTCTTTTTATGGCTGAGTAATATTCCATTGTATATATGTGCCACATCTTCTTTATCCATTCATCTGTTGATGGACACTTAGGTTGCTTCCATGTCCTGGCTATTGTAAATAGAGCTGCAATGAACATTGCAGTGCATGACTCTTTTTGAATTATGGTTTTCTCAGGGTATATGCCCAGTAGTGGGATTGCTGTGTCATATGGTAGTTCTATTTTTAGTTTTTTAAGGAACTTCCATACTGTTCTCCATAGTGGCTGTATCAATCTACATTCCCACCAGCAGTGCAAGAGTGTTCCCTTTTCTCCACACCCTCCCAGCATTTATTGTTTCTAGATTTTTTGATGATGGCCATTCTGACCGGTGTGAGGTGATACTTCACTGTAGTTTTGATTTGCATTTCTCTAATGATTAATGATGTTGAGCATTCTTTCATGTGTTTGTTGGCAATCTGTATATCTTCTTTGGAGAAATGTCTATTTAGGTCTTCTGCCCATTTTTGGATTAGGTTGTTTGTTTTTTTGATATTGAGCTGCATGAGCTGCTTGTAAATTTTGGAGATTAGTCCTTTGTCAGTTTGCTTCATTTGCAAATATTTTCTCCCATTCTGAGGGTTGTCTTTTCATCTTGTTTATATTTTCCTTTGCTGTGCAAAAGCTTTTAAGTTTCATTAGGTCCCATTTGTTTATTTTCAGGATATCATCTTAATTGAATAATGAGATGCTGCTTAGTATGTTCTTAAAAATGTTTCCCCCCTCCAGTTACATTTTTTTAAAGTAAATAAGTGCCATTATTTCAATTCTTAATGTCAATAGCGTGGTCAGTTTTCTCCTAAATCTCTCTTATAGTGAGTGAGTTTGTAATTTGAGAGTAGGAAGGAATTCTTTATGTATTTAGGAGGGTCTACTAAAATAAATTAAGGTTTCAATGTGGGACTTATGAAAGTGGTGAAAATATGATAAATCTTTCTACTGATCAGATACTGGAGGTGTTCAAAATGAACTGATAGATTTTAGTATCTTTGTTGAATATTCTTCTATAAGTCATTGATAGAGATTGTTTATCTTGGCTCTGACTAAAAGAAGATAATTGTTGATTAATAAATATTCATTAATTGTATTTTCCTGATTCTGTATAAATCTAAAGAATAAATAAGTTGGTAGTCAGTGTAATACAGATTTATTCTAGCACACAAAGGTGGGCTGGCATCAAAAGGGGAAATGACACTTCCCTCCTCCTGCCCCACCTCTCTTCTCTAAAGCCTTTTTGGCTCAATGGAAGCAAAGTTTCATGGGATCTTTGCATCTTAGAGGTGGTAACAGCAGACAAAAAAAAAATGTTCACGCTGTAAGAAAGAAGCATGTGAAAATCTCAACCGAATATTCATCAAATCTCTGGAGAAGGGAGGACTTTAAGCTAAGAAGTGATAGAAGTTACTGTAATGAAAATGTTTTGTTAGGTTTGACTAAATACTTTTTTTCCCTTTCCCTGTTTCATCTCTCTTGTCTATCTACCCCTCTCTATCTCCATCCCTACTATTTACTGCAGGCCACTGTCATCTCCCACAAAAACACAGCAGGGAACTAAAAACAACAATACAGCAAACAAATGAATCTAAGACTCCAATATATACAGATTTTACTCTGGGTGAGATGGGATACCACTGGAGAGTTTCGACCAATGGAAGGGTTACACTCTGACTTAATTGGTCAGGCTATGTTGAGAATTACCATAAGGGGTCTGGGTGGAAGCAAGGAGGCTGATTAGGGGCCATTGCAGTAATGCCCAGAGAGAAGATGGGGACCTGCACCAGGGTGGCAGTGGTAGAAGTAGAGAGAGAAATGATTGGATTCTGGATATATTTTGGAGGCTGAACTGACAAAATGTGTTCATGGACTGGGTATAGAGTTTGAGATAAAGAAGAAATGAGTGACTCTAAGCTTTTTCACTTGAGCACCAGAAAGAATTGAGCTGCCTTTAATTGGGATGGGTAAGTTGTGGCCAGGGCAGGTTAGGGGGAGAATTTCAGGAGCTTGGCTTCAGACATGTTAATTTTGACTTGACTATTAAACATGCAAGTGGAGATGAAGAATAGGCATATAGTGTTTATATAAGAGAAAGAAAGAATATGTGAAAAGTCAGAGAAGCTGTAAAGACAGTGAGGGTTTAAAATGTTCACATAGAGACAAGGCCCTACTGACCTGAGTCTTGGGTCCCACAGCCATAGGGTCATGCCAGTGTCCTTAGATTTCAGCCACTGTAATTGACTTTGACCATTACAGACTAATGGAACATATTCTTTACAGTACAGTTGATGATACCTAAAGAATTCTGAACATTTTTACAGTTTTATTGAGATATAATTGACACATAAGTTTAAGGTGTACAACATAATGATTTGATATATGTATATATTGCAATATGATTACCATAAGTTAACATCCATAATTTCACATAGAGAATTTCACAATGAGAATTTTTAAGATACTCCCTTAGCAACTTTCAAATATACAATACAGTATTGCTAACTATAGTCACCATGCTGTGCATTACATCCCCAGAACTTATTTATCTTATAACTAGGAATTTGTACCTTTTGACTAGCTTCACCCATTTCCCCTACCCCCTGCCTCTGGCAACCACCAATCTGTTCTCTGTTTCTATGGGTTTGATTTTTTTTTTTAAGGTTCCACATATAAGTGAGATCATACAGTATTTTTCTGTCTCGTCTGACTTGTTTTACTTAGCATTATGCCCTGAAGGCCCATACATGTTGTCACAAATGGCAGAATTTCCTTCCTTTTTTAAAAAAATATTTATTTATTTGGCTGTGCCAGGTCTTAGTTGTGGCACGTGGAATCTTCATTGCTGCACGTGAGATCTTCATTGTGGCATGCGGGATCTTTAGTTGTGGTGCTTGGTATCTTTAGTTGTGGTATGTGGGATCTTTAGCTGTGGCATGCAGTATCTTTAGCTGTGGCATGTGGGATCTAGTTCCCTGACCAGGGATCGTACTCGGGCTCCCGGCATTGGGAACGCAGAGTCTTAACCGCTGGACCACCTGGGAGTCCCAGAATTTCCTTCCTTTTTATGGCCGAATAATATTTCATTATATAGACCACATTCTTTTAATCCATTCATCAATCAGTGAACACTTAGGTGGTCTCTCTGTCTTGGCTAATGTAAATAATGCTGCAATGAACACAGGAGTGTAGATATCTCTTTGAGATAATGATTTCATTTCCTTTGGATATATACCCAGAAGTGAAATTGCTGGAAAATATAGTAGTTCTGCTTTTAATTTTTTGAGGAACCTCCATGCTGTTTTCCATACTGGTTGCACCAATTTACATTCCCACCAACAGTACAAAAGGGTTCTCTTTTCTCCATATCCTTGCCGACACTTGTCATCTCTTGTCTTTTTGATAATAGCCATTATAACAAGTGTGAGGTGATAGCTCATTATGGTTTTGATTTCCATTTCCCTGGTGATTAGTGATGTTTAGCACATTTTCATACATCTGTTGACCATCTTTATGTCTTTGGAAAAATACCTAGTCAGATCCTCTGCCCATTTTTTTTTAAGGTTACATTTAAAAAAATTATTCATTTATTTATTTATCTTGGTTGTGGCTCACATGATCTTTGTTGTGGCATGCAAGATCTTTTACTTGTGGCATGCAGACTCTTAGTTGCAGCATGCAGACTTCTTAGTTGTGGCATGGGAACTCTTTAGTTGTGGCATGCGGGATCTAGTTCCCTGACCAGGGATTGATCTCAAGCCCCCTGTATTGGGAGCGTGGAGTCTTACCCACTGGACCACCAGGGAAGTCCTCTGCCCATCTTTAAATTGGATTATTTGGTTTTTGGCTATTGAGTTGAGTGAGTTCCTTATATATTTGGATACTAACTCCTTATCAGATATATGGTTTGCAAATATTTTCTTCCATTCCATAGGTTGCTTTTTCATTTTGTTGATTATTTCTTTTGCTGTGCAGCACCTTTTTATTTTGGTACAGTCTCACTTGTTTATTTTTGCTTTTGTTGCTTGTGCTTTCGGTATCATAACAAAAAAAGATGTTGTCAGGACCAATGCCAAGAAGTTTTTCCCTATGCTTTCTTCTTATTTTACAGTTGCAGGTCTTACATTTAAGCCTAATCCATTTCAGCCTAATTTTTGTGAATAGTGTAAAATGGGGTCTGGTTTCATTCTTTTGCACGTGGATATCTAGTTCTTCTAACACCATTTATCAAAGAGACTACCTTTTCCTCATTGAGTATTCTTGGAACCCTTGTCCAATATTAGCTGACCATACATGCATGGGCTTATTTATGGGCCTTCAATTCTGTTTCATTGGTCTATGGATCTGTCTTTATGTCAGTATCATACCGTTTGATTACTATAGCTTTGTAATATAGTTTGAAATCACAAAATGTGATGCCTCTAGCATTATTCTTATTTCTCAGCATTGCTTTGGCTATTCAGGGTCTTTTGTGGTTTCAAACAAATTTTAGGATTGTGTTTTGTATTTCTTTAAAAAATGTCATTGGAATCTTTATAGGGACTGCATTGAATCTATAGATGGCTTTGGGTCGTATGGACATTTTAGCAATATTAATTCTTTCAATCCATGAACAAAGAATCTTGCCATTTATTCATGTCTTCTCCAATTTCTTTCATCACTGTGTTATAGTTTTTAGGGTAGAGATCTTTTTTACCTACTTGGTTAACTTTATCCCTAAGTATTTTATTGTTTTTATGCTATTGTAAATGGGGTTGTTTTCATTATTTCTTTTTCAGATAATTCATTATTAGTGTTTAGAGATGATACTGATTTTTGTATGTTGATTTTTTGTTCTGCAACTTTATTGAATTCATTGATTAGTTCTAACATTTTTTTGGTGGTGTTTAGTGTTTTCTGTATATAAAACCATGTCATCTGCAAACAGACAGTTTTACTCCTTCCTTTATGATTCAGATGCTTTTTACTTCTTTTCCTTGCCTGATTGCTCTGGCCAGGACTTCAAGTACTATGCTGAGTATGACTGGTGAAAGTGGACATTCTTGTCTTGTTCCTGATTCTTAGAGGAAAAGCTGTCAATCTTTTACCATTGAATTTGATGTTAGCTATGGACTTGTCATATATGACCTTTATTATGTTGTCATATATTCCTTCTGTACTCAGTTTTTTTGTTTTTTGGGTGTTTTTTTTTTTGTGGTACACGGGCTTCTCACTTGTTGTGGCCTCTCACGTTGTGGAGCACAGGCTCCGGACATGCAGGCTTAGCGGCCACGGCTCACGGGCCTAGCTGCTCCGCGGCATGTGGGATCTTCCCGGACCGGGGCACGAGCCTGTGTCCCCTGCATCGGCAGGTGGACTCTCAACCACTGCGCCACTAGGGAAGCCCCTCAACTACTCATTTTGAGTGATCCTTGCCATTAATACTAGCTTACCCCCAAATAATTATATTTTAGTAGAGATGTATATTCCTGATCTTGGAATAAGACTTGTTTTTTATTGTGCATCTAGTTGTCTTGTCACTTAGAAAAATCTGTGATCTATTTTTTAAAATATCTCAAGTTTCTCTATTTTTTCCAGCTTTGTTGAGGTATAATTGACATCAGTGATCTATTTGAACCTTTTATGTGACACAGGAGGAATGATTTATTTGAAGACCTTTTTTCAGGAGCTCCAATGTGCTGGTCCAAAAGAGAATTCTTATAGCACTTCCTTTGTTTCTTAGCCACATCTGAGTCCCCCCAAGCTCGCTGCACGTCGCACCAAAGACCAACTCTTCCTGGCCATTCACACCCACTGCCAGCTCTGCTCAGAGCCTGCTGGGTGGATCTTGATGAGCTTGTCTGGTCAGCCCCTATTTGTGAAAGAGGAAGAGCAGACCTTGTCCAGGAGGGGCACTGAATAAAATACCACAGTCAGAAGGTCGGGTTTTATTTATTTTTAAAGAGAGAATTAATTAAGGCAAGCATGTTCTCAGGAAGGCTGTGGGTATGTAGTTGGGGACCATAGTGAGGTACCCCAAGAACCTGGAAATGAGAGAGGAGAGAATGACTTCAGAGCTAAATGATGAAATCTACAGGAATTGAATCAAAGCTGAGTTCTTCAGAGTCAGTTTGTCAATAGGAGGGTTCTGGGAATATCTTAGAAAAATGTGTCTCTTAGAAACATGTCTGGTCCACTCAAGGTCAGCAGGGAGAGACTATGAGAGGCCAATCTAGGCCCTCCCCAGGGAATCCTGGCAGCACCTTACCCTATGATCAGGGCTACCCCTGTGTGGAGATGGAGACCAAGCTGTGATGCCCTGAAACACACAAACCCACACTCTCTGTACAGCTGCATGTTCACCTGGAGGAGGAGAATGTGCAGATCATGTAGACCCAAGCATCACCCTCCCTGTGAACGGTCCCTCTCTATCAATAAATGGGCATGCTGAGTTTTTACAGCAGTCCTGAGAGCTAGCCTCATGGAACACAGCCCCTGTGAGATAGATACACTCTCCACTTGTTGGCAACACCCAGCTTCCAAGCCTGCAGGGCCAATGGGTAGACCAGTTCTGCCAGCTGCCTTCCAGGAGGCGGGGCAAGAACAGGCCAGCTGCACACTTCCTCCCTCTGCCCAGTTGCAGCCTTGGAGACTTTACTTCTAAACCAGTGACTCTCGACAGTTTTCCCTGTGTTATGGGCCCAATTGTGTCTCCCAAAGATGCTGAAGTCCTAACCCCACCAGTGTCTGTGAATGTGACCCTATTTGGAAATAGCTCTTTGCAGAAGATCTAGTTAAGATGAGGTCATTAGAGTAGACTCTAATCTGGTTTGACTGGTGTCTTTATAAAGAGGGGAAATTTGGAGGCACAGAGGGAAGATGATGTAAAGATAGGAGAGAACACCATCTACAAGCCAAAGAATGCCTGAGGCCACAAGAATCTAGGAGAGAGGCCTGTAACAAGCTCACAGCCCTCACAGGGAACCAATCCTGCTGACACCTTGATTTTGAATTTCTAGCCTCTGAACTGGGAGACAATTAATTTCTGTTTAAGCCACCCAGTTTGTGGAACTTTTTAATGGTAGCCCTAGGAAACTAATACACCTTGTACTGGACTTTTTACCAGGGAATTCTGAATTAAAGCTGTTAGTTACGATTCACCATTTAGCCCTGGTCCCTGACTTTACCTGTTGCTGGAAAAGCAATCCCCTAAGAATATGAACTATGGTTGGGCAAACTTGGTGTCACTGTAGAGAATCTCTGGCCATGGAGAATTTCTACCAGCAGGGATAGATGTTCTGCAGGGCTGAGTAAGTACTGTCTAGTGCTTTTTAATTTTTTTAAAGTTAGCTTCAGATAAGACAAGCATTTCAGCTATGTATATAGAAGGCATTAGCGCCAAAAGATATTCCTAAAGACAAATTATAATTTATTTAAAGTGGGTATTTACCATTCTGTTCCAAACATAAGTAAACATAGTCTGTTTATTTCAATGCTTTGCAAGTCCCCAAAAATTTACTTTGGAATTTTTAATCACATACTAACTTTCCAGTAAGAAAGCTCAGACATTTAAAACTATTTGCACATAAAACATGTTGTAATTTTTTTAATGAAATTTAAAATTTTCCATGTTTAATGTAAAAACAGCTGTCCTGAATTACCTCAGATGGCTCGCCTCCACAAGTTAAAGGCAGAAATACTTGGTATCTGAGCAAAAAAGTGACCATCAAAGTTTGATCAAGTGAAAACATGGGATTATAATGAATGTAATAGATGCTTTTATCTATAATATTCACTCCAGTTGAAATAATTAACTAAGTTTCTGAAATAGTCCTTGTTTCATAATTTGATGTACTTTTTCCCCTAGACTTACATTTTGTAAGTATTAATTCTGGAAGCAATCCAATGAGGTTGACAGATTTTCTCCCATTTTGTGGATTGAAAATACTGAGACCCCAGAAGGGCGAGTGGCTCACCCAAAGGCATAAAGAATAAAAATTGCCAAACGTGCAGGCATCTGTTACACCTCTTCCCTTCTCATTCCTTCCACAAATATTCATTTATTGAGAGTAGTCCTCCTGTTCAGATTCTTTGTCAGGTTCGGGCACACACAAGGTTCTTGCTTCTGACTGACATTTACTGAATGACTCCTGTGCTGCGGGCTCTGGCATCTCTTACTTCATTAAACCACGCCTGTGAGTCAGGTATGGTTAACTTCATATTATGGATGAGGAAACTGAGGCTCAGAGGGGTTTGGTGTCCTGCACAAGGTCACGTAGTTAGTTCATGACTGACCTGCCTGGGGTTGGTAGCAGACATAAATGAAATTCAAATACATCATTTTTTAAATTATACCAGGTAGTTTCCAAAATGAAAAGAATTTTTCTTAGATTAGTCCTTAGCACCTGCTATATGCCAGATACCACACGAAGCTAGTTCAGCTTCATCTCATTTAACCCTCTGAACAACTCTTCAAGGTAGGAGGGTTATTTCCACTTTTTCCAGCTAAGGAAGCAGAAACTTGATGATGGAAATAAGGTATCGTGGCCTGAAATTGGCAGAGGCAGAATTGGAGGCCAGGTCTGACTGGCTGAAAGCACAGTTTTGTTCTGCTGCCCAGGTGACTGTACATATGAAACAGAGGGTGATGGCTCAAGAAAGCCCCATCAGATCGCTACAGGATTCAGAGGAGGGGGGCTGTTATTCTAGGGGGAGTTGGTGATGAGGGTGATGAGTGGAAGAGTGGGTGCAGGAGAGGGGCTACAAAGGCTTCTGCAGGCAGAGCTGGTGAGGAACGTGTGGGAGGATGGGGAGAAGGCAGGAGTGACACACTTGCCCTCCCTGTCCCCTCGGCCACCACTGTCCTGTGGGCCAGTGTGCGCTGGAGACTCTTAAATGCTGAGTTTGTGCGTAAGATGGAGACTATATAGATGAAGCTGATCGTGAGTGAAGAGCTGAAGAGAGAGCATGTGGGTGGATGTTTGCATGGATGCAGAGAAAACCCCAAGAAAATTTAATCTGGGAGCTGCCTGGCACATGTGGGAGGGGAACCCCAAGCCACAGTGAAACAGGGCTTGTGCAGTCTCCCAGTTGGCCCAGCTTCCTTTAGCTTCTTTTGACTGCCCCCCTCCTCCGTGACTGCTTTTCAGATCTTTTTCACTTACATTTGCCTGGAAATAATCTTTTACGAGGTTCCAGGGACAGTAAAATTGGGGGGAGGGGTGCCCTTACAAGGATCCCCACATTTCTAAGCTGTCCCTCTTATTTCTCTCCAGAAAGGCAGGGAAACTATTCTTTGGAAACAACTGCTGAACTGCTTATGGGTCTTAGAGTTTGCTGTTGTGGGAACAGCAGTGAGTTTTATGAAGTGACACTTTTTGGCCTGCAGGTCAGAGCAGGGGCACGTGAGTCTTAGTGAGGAGAAGAGAGGAAAGTACAGGTTGGGGTATAAACCCAGAGTTCATTGTCTGCTTCCAGCAGCATTTTCCAGCTGAGGGACCCAGGGCACACTCTTTACCCCTCCTGACCATAAACTATAAACAGTGGTAACATCAGTGCCTACTCCAGAGGAAGTGCCCGGCCAAGTGTCTGGGACGGAGATTCAGTAGATGTGTGTTGTATCTGAATCTGAGTCAGTACGTTCTCCATTCACAAGACTGTTTCAGCAGCTACCTAATAACTAGTCCCTGATGCTGAAAGAAAACACCTTTCGGGCAACACTGCAAGTGGCTGGAATAGAAAAGACTCAGAGGTTGTTCACCATCCTCAGTGAAGTCAAACCCATCGGGCAGCAAGGTGTGGTCGTGTCCTTAGGGGCATCAATGAGGAGGTGAACCTGCATGGTGGTGTCCCCACTGACATACTGGTGTGCTGTGGGTGACTGCAGGCTGCACCCACAGAGCCTGGCTGTTGCAGAGGGGAGCCTGCCTGGCAAAGGTAGGTGCTATCTTGAAGGCATTAAAGATGGCAGATGAGCAAAAACAGGTAAAACCAGGGCAAATGGCCAGGATGCCAAACCTGTGTCCAGTGGCAGTCCAGACTCACCTTGAGGCCAAGCTGGTCACCAGGTGAGGCCCTGCGGGGGCTCTGCCCCTCTTTAGAGAGCGCAGGTGCTAGCAGTTTCTGTCCTATGGGGGCTCCTTGCAATGTGTCCCGAGGGACTGAACAGCACTGAGCAAATCTCTGGAGAGGGTTTCCCATCAGACATCTCTGAGTTTTGGAAGAACAAGAAATAAAGATAAATGGCAGGTATTGCTTACTAGACTAAAACACGCAAATTGATCATATATCCCAAACTAAGATGTTGATTCTTATTTCAAGCAAAAATGCCCATGTTTTTAGTGACGCTTTGCCTGGAAAGGTTGTACAAAGGGCTGACACAAACCCTGTCTTACCAAAGGAGCTGGTTATCCCTGAGAATGAATGAACATTACACATGAAACATGCGAATTAAAATTAGGTGTTCTTTTCCCCCCAACCGTCTTACTTTTCATAGTTATTTAGAAGAAATCTGCATTTTTCACTTGAAATGTGCCGTGCCTTTGTTGGCCAGCTATGTGTACCAGTCTGCCTGCCTGTTTCCACTGGCTTGGCATGCTCACTAATTAGAGAGCTGCTGCCTGATTCACCTTGTTAATTAGAGGGACTTGCACACGGAGCCCTTCGGGCAGTGTGCGAGAGAGCCTCGCACCAGTGCCCCGAGAACGACGCGTCTGTGAAGTCATTCTTCTCATCTACCTTCTATTTTTCATTTGAAATGAATAAATCATTGAGATTTTCCTTGTGGAGTGAGAATGCAAGAATTCACTTCTCTGTAAGATGTAAATTACATGTGATCAATAGGAAGGGATGACTCGTGTATTGTATTTACATGATTTCCTAATTCACTTCTTGTCGGTGTATGAAAAATGGCCTGAAATATATGTCTCCTCTCCATGAATCGGTGTCCTTCATCTGGTAAAGGAGGGTGTTGAGTGAGAAACACAGTTGCTTCTTTTGAGCTCTCGGAGTCTGGACTGGTGGTTTGTTGTTCTCTTGGTCAGAGGAAGGGAAGCCTCTGAAACCCAGGCCTCTGAGGAGGGGGTTTGACCAGCTTTTTCTCCCCGGCCGCCCCCGGGCCCCTGTCTGCTCAGGAAGAGACAGGGCGCAGCAGGTCATTTTGATGGAGACGTTCTTTTGTAATAGAGACCCCCACTTCTTGGAACTGAGATCTTAGATGTATTGTGTGTCTTTAAAAAATAAAAAATTTAATAGTTTGGCTTGGACGCCATCACAGAAGCAGTAGTGCCTTTAAGCACCATGTTGCCTCCTTTTCCAACCTGCACAACACTTTGGAAATTAGTTTCAGTGGCCTTCTCTCCAACTGCTTGGTTAAACTGAAGCATTATGGCTAAAGGAGAATAGAAAAAGGCAGTGAACTCTCATTGGTTGAAAGGAGGGTAGTAAAGGTGTAGCTTTCCCATGAAAAAAAGAGAGGGATGGGGCTCAGCCCCACCAGGTCTGGTTGTCTCTGCTGAGAAGCCTGTTCATTAGCCACATTATCAGTCTGTGTGGTTAATATCTTTATTGGCTGTGTTGGGTCTTCGTTGCTACACGTGGGCTTTCTCTAGTTGCCGCGAGCGGGGGCTACTCTTCACTGTGGTGCACGGGCTTCTCATTGTGGTGGCTTCTCTTGCTGCAGAGCACAGGCTCTAGGTGCACGGGCTTCAGTAGCTCTGGCACGTGGGCTCAGTAGTTGTGTCTCGCGGGCTCTAGAGCTCAGGCTCAGTAGTTGTGGTGTACAGGCTTAGTTGCTGTGCGGCATGTGGGATCTTCGCGGACCAGGGCTCGAACCCTTGTCCCCTGCATTGACAGGCGGATTCTTAACCACTGCACCACCAGGGAAGTCCCTGTTAATTAATATCTTAAAGAGGTTCACCTTTCTCCTCATCCATAGCATCTCACTTGCAGAGATTCTGGCAAAAGATTTGCAAATATTTCTTTAGAAAAAGGAAAGAATTTTATACCTGCTCTTCCTGGGGAAGGCGTAGACTGGAGTAACTGTTTTCTAGATGCTTTCCCCACCATTCTCAATATCTGATTTTGTGCCCACAAGCACGCATTGAGCACTTGCTGCGTACAAAACACTGCCCCAGTCCTGAGGGAAACCCTGGGACAACAGAGGTCACCCCTGTCCTCAGGACACCACGTGAGGGTGGAAGAAAGAATCGGAGAAGAAGCAAATCATTACCACCGAGTGGTGGGCACTGGGGAGACTGCACAGGGGAGGGGAGTTGGGACTGAGGTCACAGAGGAGGGATGTCTGTGAGGGCTGCTGGGGACTGAGCAGAGCTGGCCAGGTGGAGGAAGGCTTGCAGGCAGGGAGCACAGTGCATGCAAAGGTGTGGAAATGCCTGGCCTGTTGCAGGGGTGTGAGTGGCAGGAAGGCTGGAGGATGAGTGAGTCAGACGAGAGAGGGCTGCAGGGGAGGGAGGCACCAATCAGGTCCCCAAGGCCAACATTCTACCCTGGATTCTACCTTGGGTGCACAGCATTGCTGTTGGCTCTGCTACAGCCTCCAGCTCGGGCGGGGACTAGGGGGCAGAGGGGTCAGTATGTGGCCTCCACAGGCCTGGGTTTGGGCTCAGGAATAGCCCGTGCGGGTCTGTAGGACTTCACAGGAGGATGCAGAAAGTGCACTTGGCCTCTTTGGCACATCTGCCCTCTGCACAGCTCCAGCCCTGGGTGCAGGATCCATCAAACATAGGGAGTAGAGGGCGTGGTGAGGGTGGATACTGACCTGCCAGGAATCTCATGGGCAAAAGAAGCTACTTCTGCAAGAGCCTCCACCAGTTTGACCTTGAGAATTTTACCAAGGATCCAGATTGCAGCATGGGCCCTCACACAGCACTTCCCAGACACCTAGATCAGTTCCTCAAGTGGGATTTGAGCACCTGCCCTTTGCTGGGGTTAGTGCAAATAGCCAGGGATACAGAGATGAAAAAGACACCGTCTCATGCCTTTAAGAAGCTCACAAGAGATGGCAGAAGTGATGCGTGTTTACAGAGATGTAGAGGACGCACTGTTAAGTATCAAAGCAGCAGCCAGGAGAGGGAGGTGTCACGGGAGAGGTAACACTGGCACTGAGTTTTACAGGATGAATAGGATTTATTAGACTGAAATGGTGAAGAAGGATTTTCTAAACAAGGGACAGTATGTGCGGAGAAAGGAGATGTGAACGTGCACTGTGGGTTCAGGAGCTGCTAGAATTTATTCAGGTTCCAACTCGGGGAATGAGCCTGGAGGGTTTGCAGTGGGGTCCCAGGGGTAAGAGGATCGGAGGGAAACAGGATCAGATCTAAACTTATAAAGGAAGCTTTTGCCAGCCCCTCCCACACCCAGTTGTACAACACCAGACTTTGTTCCTTTAGCAAGTCGTTGGCTTCAGTAACATGAGTTACAAGACAATGAAGAGGTAGAAACACAGACACACACACACACACACACAGACAGACAGACACACACACACACACACACACACACACAGTGAAATCAAAGTAGTATTAAAATAGCATCTGAAAGCCCCATAAGGTTTCTCCTGGGACATGAGACCTCTTGGATCCCCCTCACACCATGGGCCTCACCCTGCTGCTTGCCCACCAACCACCCTGCCGCCCTCCCTCCTCCGGGCTGAGCGCCACATGTTGGTGTGCTAACTTCCTAAGTCTGTGACATGTCCCAGGAGGGCCAAGTCTTGCCCACCTCCTGTTGCCCCAGTGGTACCAAGTCCAGCAGCACCATGGATTCTTGGGAAGCCTCTGCTAATTGATTAGTAGTTTCTCCACACATTTAAAAATGTCATCCTTTGCTTGATTCTAAAGGTAATGTGTGTTGATGGTAGATAATTTGGAAAGTGCAAAGGTGCTGAACTGTTTCGGAGTGACTGATCTAGCTTGTTTAGGCCAAATATATACCCCCTGCCCTCCCAATATCCACCTTTACAATGCTCTAGTTGATTTTACACTTTGACTTCTAAAATTCAGCCTTCTTACTTTGTATTGGCTATTGTAAAATTAACTCTTTTAATGGACTTTTTGGGGTGAAGGAAGAATTCTAAACTCTGTGGTGTTCTTTTGCAGTAATAATATGAGTATAAACTCCTAGCATGATTTATCTGAAGTGGTGACACCCACCTCCTTCCTAGTAGAGGGTTGGGGATGATACAATGGCAGGTGAGGTCAAGTTGGTGTACACAAAGCAGGTAAGTGAGTGTCATTCACACTCATAAGAATGATTAACCTTACCACAGTAGTATTGATGAGCTGGGATATAGGGGCATCAACGTGTGTGCAGATGGATGCAGGTATCCCAGCTACAGAAGGCTGCTAAGTGCTTGCAGCGAACTGTGTACAAATCAGTGCCTAGTGAATCTGCCCATAAAATGCAGGCAGCATCTGTTTTTTCCTGTCTGCCCTTTGCTGCGATAGACCAAGCAATCTTGAATTCTGAACTGAAAGACTCATTTTGAAACAACTTTAACCCATATTTATATTTCCAAATTTGGTGAATCTGTGGCTCTGCTCTGAAAATAAAATGTTTGATGCTTTCTTAAACGTGAGGACATATTCATAATTCTACAACTATCTGCTGAGCACTCCCTATTTGTGAGGTTCTCTAACAAAAAGGGGAGGATTGGGCTTCCCTGGTGGCGCAGTGGTTAAGAATCCGCCTGCCAATGCAGGGGACACGGGTTTGAGCCCTGGTCTGGGGAGATCCCACATGCCACGGAGCAACAAAGCCCGTGCGCCACAACTACCGAGCCTGCGCTCTAGAGCCCGCGAGCCACAGCTACTGAGCCCGGGTGCCACAACTACGGAAGCCCACGTGCCTAGAGCCCGTGCTCCGCAACAAGAGAAGCCACCGCAGTGAGAGGCCCACGCACCACAGTGAAGAGTAGGCCCCGCTCAACGCAACTAGAGAAAGCCTGTGCATAGCAACGAAGACCCTATGCACCCAAAAATAAATAATAAATAAGTAAATAAATATTTTTTTTAAAAGACTGGGCTTCCCTGGTAGTGCAGTGGTTAAGAATCCACCTGCCAATGCAGGGGACACGGGTTTGAGCCCCGGTCCGGGAAGATCCCACATGCCGCGGAGCAACCGAGCCCATGTGCCACAACTACTGAGCCACGTGCCACAACTACTGAAGCCCACGCGCCTAGAGCCCGTGCTCCGCAACAGAAGAAGCCACCACAATGAGAAGCCTGCGCACCGCAGCGGAAGAGTAGCCCCTGCTCGCTGCAACTAGAGAAAGCCCGCACACAGCAATGAAGACCCAATGCAGCCAAAAATAAATTAATAAGAAACTAAAATGGTATTAAAAAAAAAGAAAAGAAAAGAAAGGGGAGGATTTGCTCTTAGCTTTGAGGTGCTCATAGTCTGGTGGGAGACAGAGTCCCATGGGCGGGCACCAACCCTGGAGGAGGATTGTCAGCTATGACAGGAGTTAGTCCACCAGAAGGAAAGCAGGGGATAGTCAGACAAGGAGTGTATTGGGGTGGTCAGGGGAGTGCTTCCAGCAAAACGGGGAGATCAGGAGATGCCTGAGGCCAGAAAGGAGCACGTCCTGCAGCTGCTGGGCAGAGGTTGAAAGGGAACAGCTTGAAGACTGCTTTGGGTGGCCTGCGATGTGTTACATTTTCTTTTTAAATTAGCTGCCAACATTTAAACACTGAGCGGTTTCACATTCAAAACCAAACCGAGCCCAACCTGGATTTTTGGGTTTTCTAAAAATTCTGGTATCTGCATTCCCTCCTGACAGCAGTCCTAGTCCCCAAGGTGTCTGAGCCTGGAGCTGCGAGGGGCAGTGCAGAGGTGGGTGGGGCTTTGGCTCCACAGTGGGCACCCTGTCCTGCAGGCAACAGAAAGCCTTCCAGGGCTGTGAGTGTGGAGCTACCTGAGCAGGTTTGCCTTTAGAAAAGTGTCTCTGATTATAGCCTGGAGAATGGATTTGGTGGGGCTGGACAGGAGGCTGTTCATAATAGTTCATGGGAAGAATGATGGGGAGACTTGTAGAGGGTGAAAAATGCCCCCCGCCAAAGATATCAGATTCTAATCCCTGGAACCTGTGAACATTACCTTATATAGGAGAGAGAGAAAGAGAGACTTTGCAGGCCTGATTAAATTAAGGATTTTGAGATGGGAGGTTATCCTGGATTATCCAGGCGGGCCGCAAATGCCAGTTACATGTCTACTTATAAAAAGGAGGCAGGGAGAGATTTGACACAGGTAGAAAAGGAGGCAACGGGACCATAGAAGCAAGGGCAGGAGGGATGTGGCCGCAAGCTAAGGAATGTCAGCAGCCACAAGAAGAGGCACGGACCAGATTCTTTCCTGGAGCCTTGGGAAGGAGTGTGCCCCTGCTGACACCTTGGCTTCAGCCCAGGGATACTGATTTCTAACTTCCACTCCAGAACCGTGAGAGAATACATTTCTGTTCTTTTTAACCTCCTCCCCCCCACCCCCAGACCCCGTGCCCAAGATTTGTGGTGACTTGTTACGGTGGTCACAGGAAACTAATACAGACAGTGTCAGAGGGCCTTAGGGGTAGAGCCTACCAGTCTGGAGACTGAGTGGATGTGTTTGCTGTGGGGATGGGAGGCATCTAGGAGGTCCCCTGGCTGAGTCCTGCTGAAATCAAGCCTGAGATTCAGCTAGAGGTACAGGAGCAGGCCCAGGAAGCAGAGGGAGGGCACAGGGAAGGAGGAGACTCCTGTGAAGGTGCGTGAGTGAGTTGGTGACTGCAGTGGGCAGAGGAACCATGTAGAATACTCCTCTGAATCGTCCCTCAGAAGGACAGGAAGCTGGGGCACCTATCAACTAGCGCCCATCTCCCAGTGGTTGACGGTTGCCTGTATTAGGGTTTTCCAGAGAAACAGAACAAATGAGCTGTATATTCATTATATTTCATCTAAATATATTAAACATTCATCACAGTAACTCTCTCATATGTACATATATATATATAATGTCTCTATATATTTGTTAAATGTAACAAAAATAAATAAATAGGGAGAGAGAGAGAGACGTATTTTATGATGAACTGGCTCATGTGATTATGGAGGCTGACAAGCCCCAAGATCTGCAGTCAGCCAGTTGGAGCCCAGGACAGCCACTGGGGTGGAAGACCACTGAAGACCAGCAGCCTCAAGACCCAGGAAGAGCTGATGTTTCAACTTAAGAAAAGGCAGGAAAAACCTGATGTTCCCAACTCAAACAGGCAGGAGGAATTCTCTCTCACTCTCAGGAAGGTCCGCCTTTTTGTTCCATTCAGACCTTCAACAGACTGGATGAGGGCTGCCCACACTGCGGAGGGCCACCTGCTTTACTCAGTCTAGCAGTTCAAGTGTTAACTTCATCCAGAAACACCCTCACAGACACACCCAGGATAATGTTTGACCAAATATCTGGGCATTCCATGGCCCGGTCAAGTTGACACACTATCTCCTGTTGAGTGGCCTCCTGTGGCCACTGAAAAATCTGATGGATGCTGAGGGGTGCCTTCGATGTGGGACCCAGGCCGTGTGCCTGGGACCATTCACAATTGCTGTGCCGAAATCAGGTGTGCCCAGGGATGCGGCTAGGACACAGAAAGTGTCTGCCCCAGGCTCCTGAGTTTCCTGCTCGGGCGAGTGGGGGAGTAGGGGATCACGTAAGAGGAGTAGGGGGTGGGGGACACAGAGTGTAGTCAGCAGCGGGTTGGGTTTGCGCACGCCGGGGCACACAGGCAGGTTGAGCTGGGGCAGGACTGAGGGGCCCTGGAGTGGGTGAGGTGATCTTGGCGAGACCAGCTGCAGAGGAGCAGAGGGACGAAATCTAACGGCAGTGGTGCGGGCGTGAGTGGGGGGATGGTGAAGTGGAGCCTATAGCTGAGGACAGTCCCTTCAAGGAGAACCGTAAGACAGGGGCTGAGGGAGAGTTGGAGTAAAAGGAGAACTTAAAAAAAAAATTTATTCTGTCAGTCAGTCAACAAGCATTACTGAGTGCCTAATCCATGATAGTCCCTGGAGATGTGACCATTATCAACACACACTAAGCTTCTGTCCCCGGAGAGTAAACATGTAATAAAAAGCACAATAATTTCAGATGCTGTAAACATGTAACGCAAATAAAATAATTTCAGATACTGATTAAGAAGCACGAAGAAATAAATCAGGGTGATGTGATAGCGAGTGACAGGGCTACTTCAGCTGGACTAGTTAGGGAAGGCCTCTCTGAGGAGGTGACAACTGCTGTGACTGCAGGGAATGGGAAGGACCCAGCTGGGCAGAGAACTGGGGGAGGACGTGCCAGTGCAAAGGCCCTGGGGTGGGTGTTCGAGGGAGAGGGGGAAGCCGTGTGCCTGGAGGGGACAAGGCCAGGAGGCTGCTGGGTGACACCACTCAGGGCACCATCAGTAGGCCATAGGGGGCTTGAGGTGAGGCTAGTTACCGTGTGCAACCATTGGAACTTCTGAAGCAGGGAATGACATTATCTGATTTACGTATTTAAAAGGTCACTCTGGCATTCATGGGGAAAATGGACTCAAAGAGGGCAAGAGCAAAGGCACGGAAGCTAGTGAAGAGGCCCCATGGTGGTCCAAGCTGGGGACGGTGGGAGAGATTTGGCAAAGACGGGCATTGCAGGGAAAGGCCTGTCTGGATGTCCTAGGATCAAAATGATACACAGAAGGACAAAAATTACCATCTTCTAAGGTGATTGTGCCACAGTAACGATGCAATGTGTTGTATTAAATACAGAAGAAACTTGATAATTGCCTGGCATCAGTCAATGTATTCTATGAGGTGTGTGTTGTTGGCAGGTATTAGACTTGGTTAGGAGGACTCCATCAGTTAATGAGCTGTTGTGATTGGGCTGTGGAAAGCGAACTTTTGTTTTTAAATTGAAGTATAGTTGTACAATATGATATAAGTTACAGGTGTACAATATAGTGATTCACAATTTTTAAAGGTTATGCTCCATTTATAGTTATTATAAAATATTCCCCATGTTGTACAATATATCCTTGTAGCTTGTTTTGTACCTAATAGTTTGTACCTCTTACTCCCCTACCCCTATATTGCCCCTCCCCGCTTCCCTCTCCCCACTGGTAACCACTAGTTTGTTCTCTACATCTGTGAGTTTGTTTACTTTTCGTTATATTCACTAGTTTGTTGTATTTTTTAGATTCTGCATATAAGTGATATCATACAGTATTTGTCTTTCTCTGTCTGAATTATTTCACTTAGCATAATGCCCTCCAAGTGTACCCATATTGCTGCAAATGGCAAAATTTCATTCTTTTTATGGCTGAGTAGTATTCCATTGTGTGTGTGTGTGTGTGTGTGTGTGTGTGTGTGTGTGTGTGTGTATCACATCTTCTTTATTCATTCATCTGTTGATGGACACTTAGGCTGCTTCCATATCTTGGCTATTGTAAATAATGCTGCTATGAACATAGGGATGCATGTATCTTTCAACTAAGGGGTTTTTGGTTTTTTTCACATATATTCCCAGGAGTGGAATTGCTGGATCATTGGTAGTTCTATTTTTAGTTTTTTGAGAAACCTCCATACTGGAAAACGTACCGTTAATAGAGGTAGGCTTTTCACAATCTGCCGGTGACTGGAATGTAGCTTTCAGAGTGCGAAAGCTCAGGGCAGGAGCAAAAGGCCAGCACTGAGAGAAGACCTGTTCCTGGGACAGCTAGACCCTGCTGCCACAGCCCTCACCACATCCCTCTTGAGGACAGATGTGGAGGGAGAATGTGAGATGGTTCCCAGCGGGACTGCACCCAGGCTCTTTCCTCAGTCTGGAGATGCTGCAGGGGAAGGGTGGCAGATGGGGAGGGAGGGTGTCTGCTCACCTTACGCCCAAGGGTGGGGAGGAAGGTTGGAGAGCCAGGTGCAGAGCTGTGCTTTGGGAAGGGTCCGGCTAGAGACCCGCTGCCCACAAAGGGTGGGATTCTTGTGCCAGACCCTAGTGACCTCCAGAAAGTATTTGGGGAGAATGTCCCTTTTATTCTCTGGTTTTGGTGAGGGAGATACGCAATCACTTAAGTTCAGCATAGGTATTTGCGGCAAAGAGGCCAGATCACTGCTCCTTGTCTGACTCTGGACCACTGATGGCAGGTGTCCTGGTGCCAGCAGCAAGTGATGGACTCAGTCAAACCAAGGAAAAGACCCCACTCTACCCTTGTGAGCCTCAGTTCTTTCAGCTGTGGAATGGGAACAGCCCCTCCCGTCCTGAGTTCAATGAGGACTAAATGGAAGTAAGGGCAGGGTGAGTGTGCCAGTTTAGATAAACCCTGAAGACATGTCATGCTAAGTGAAAGAAGCCAGAAACTAAGGGACAAATATTGTATGAGGTGCCTAGAACAGGCAAATCCATAGAGACAGAAAGTAGAACAGAGGTTCCCAGGGGCTGGGAGGAGGGAGGAATAGAAAGTTATTGTTCAGTGGACACAGTTTCTGTTTGGGATGTTAAAATAGTTCTAGAAATGGATAGCAGTAATGGCTTCACAGCAATGTGGATGTACCTAATGCCCCTGAATTGTACACTTAGAAATGGTTAAGATGACACATTTTATGCTATGTGCATTTTACCACATTAAAAACGAGCAAGAGGGCTTCCATGGTGGTGCAGCGGTTGAGAGTCCGCCTGCCGGTGCAGGGACATGGGTTCGTGCCCCGGTCCGGGAGGATCCCAACATGCCGCGGAGCGGCTGGGCCTGTGAGCCATGGCCGCTGAGCCTGCGCGTCCGGAGCCTGTGCTCCGCAATGGGAGAGGCCACGGCAGTGGGATGGCCGCGTACCGCAAAAAAAAAAAAAAAAAAAAAAAAAAATTAGAGGAAGAAAAGCACCTTCCGATGAACCCAAATTGGACTTCCCGGGGTCGCTGTGGCCTGGCTGGACCCTAGCCCAGGCCTGGACGCCAGCCACCCGTGGAGGATAACTAAATGTAGACAATTTTGAAAATAACTAAAGTATATGAAAGCAGAACCACATCACCCATAATCCTCATAGTTATCTATGAATTTTTCATTATAAGGTTTTCTATGATTTGATACTTGGGTTTTTGTTGCTGTGGTTGTGTAGCTTTATGTCATAAACATTTCCCCATATCACGAGAAACTCTATATAAAACACTATAATGCCATATGCAGATGCCATAATTCACTTGATCAATCCCAAATGTTGGCTATTTAAGCTCTTCACAATTTTTCACATTATGTACAACACTGTGATCAATGTGCATAAATCTCTATCTACTCCCTGAAATTTTCCCTGGAATAGATTTTTAGAAGTAGCATTACTTGGGTATGATATTGAGCCCTTATAGAGGTTTACCCCGCAGTGGCTGGTCAATTTCAGAAAGGCTCTCCATTTGATACCTTCACCTGGCTGACAGGCGTGCCCTTTCCTCAGCACCCAGCCTACCACCTGTGTCCTAGAACTGTTGATTCCACATGGAGAAGGGGCTACCTTGGTTTAATATACCTCACTCCTGAGTGAGGCACTGCTCATCCCACTGGCAGCCATCACGGAGCTCCTGGGATGCCAAGGCACTGTGTATACTGACCTTAGAAGGTGGGATTGACGAGAGGGGGCAGATGTTAGAGACCATCCCCAAGCAGAAACAAACTCTCCAGACCGTAGCAGCCTTGCTTCTCATAAGGTAGACTCAGCTCGGAAGAAAGACAGAAGGCCCTCCAGCCCCCGTGGGGAATGTTTGCCGTCCAGCCAATATCGTGTGGGTTTTTTTGGGGTTTTTTGGCCGCGCTCCCCAACCAGGGGTTGAACCTGGGGCCTTGGCAGTGAAAGCATGCCATGCTAACCACTGAACTGCCAGGGAATTCCCACCAGTATCATTTTATGCTCGGTGCCTTGTAGGTTCCTAGAGAGGCAAAGCAAGAGAGAGATTCTCCAGGGGTGTGGAACAGAGGCAGAGGCAGACTTGGAGAGTGGGTGCAGCCAGTCCCTGCCCTCAGCTCTTTCAGAGGTGCTAGGGCAACCTCGGCCGGAGTGGGGTGAGGCACCCAGATACCCTGGTCTCTACCTCCAGCTGACTCTGGACACTGCTCAGCCACTTGCCTCCATGTGACCTCGGTCACATTTCTGAACCTCGCCCTGCCTCCGTTTTCCCATCAGTAAAGGGGGCTGATAATACTTATCTCCAGTGGGTCGTAGTGAGGGTTAAGGTTATGGATGTCAAAGTGCCAGGCCCAGTCCTCTGTAACCAAGCAGCACAGAATGTGCCAGCTACTCACTCTCCTACTGCCACTCACAGGACAAGCAGACCTTCCTCCTTCCAGATGTCTTTCTCCCCAGTCATCAGCAGGGTGGGCATGGGGCTGGTGTTTGCTGTGCCCATGGCGGGGGGCATCTCAGACATGAGAGCTGATGCTGGTTCCCCTACTTCCCTGTCTCTCAGCAAGAGGCCCCTCCTTTGTACTCAAGGCCCCCGGACCCACCCAGACCCCAGTGTCAGCTCTCCAGGGTCCCCACTGCCATTTGAGGCCTTTGCTTTCTAGGTGATCATTTTTAACAAGTAGACCCTCATCTTAATATATTCAGCACACATCTGACAATTGTGATAACCCTGATGGGTGGTGAGCAGGGCAAATTAGCTAAAAGATGATTGATTTTTTTTTTTACGCACAATTTTATCTTCAACCTTTCCTAGCAACGTGCTCTACCAGAGTCATAATTTCTTCTCCCAGGTATTTGCTAGTATCAAGATTGCACATCTATTTACGGTTGCCTGGAAGCCCCATAATTACAATACAGTCCAAGTGCCCATTTTCTTTCCTTGACTACAAATAGGGATCAATCGAATTTTAAATGACCGCTCCGGGGCTGGCTCCCGATCGTGACCTTTGTAAATGATTAGAGCTCACCTCTGTTGCCGTCTGCCCAGAAAGAGCGAGTGGCCAGAGCTTTCTAACTGGCATTTAATCTGGATGTGGGCCAAAGATATTCCAGATGAAAACCGGCCATGAGCTGCTGGTGGAGAAAGGGCTTGTGGACTTTGTCTCCGCCCCAAGGACACTTCCGGGGGGTCCCCCTTTCCTTTGTCCAGGTCCTGAGTTCTGAGGATGTCTGTGGTTGGAGCTGCACTCAGCACCCTTGTGGGCTGAATTCGGAACATCCCTGGAAGTTGTAAACCTGCAGATAAAAAGTGTTACTTGCCAGAAAGACGTTTCAGAAGTTTCTTCCTTTCTTCTTCTTCTTTTTTTTTTTTTTTTTTAAATCACTGAGTTTGATCTCCGTGCTAAGCTTTAGATTGTGAAGCCTGAGAAAGCTTCAGTGTAAACAATTCTTACTGAAGAAACTGGGTCCAGACCTTGCCTTGAGCTCCCACTTAACGCCCCAGCCATCCTCAGGATCAGGGCTGGAGTTTCTGATTCAGGCTGGAGCCAGCTGGAAGTGTGTCTGAGCCTGCTGAGGCCCCTGGCGGCACTGCTTGAGGGAGAGGGCTGAAGCCCAGCCACAGAGGCCTGGAACGTGATCCTCCTGCATTTGCGGGGAGGGAGATTAGTCAGGAAGACCGCTTCCCACCCACCTCCCTTGATGGCAATGTAGGGGCCACGGGGAGGGTGAGACAGCCTCCTATTTGGCCGCCAGCCCCACCTCAGTTTCTTGAACTGCCGCTGTTAGGAATGATTTGCTACCTTTATCTGCGGTCAAGGTGCGGCCGTGCCATTGAGATGAGTTGTTGGCCTTGCCCTTCCAGAGTCTTATTCTGTGTAATAGCAACATGCTTCCTTCTGGGCGGTGGTCTTCCGGCTATCTGCTACTAGCACCGTCTCGGGTTTCTCTGAGCATCCCTAAGCCCAGCCTTGGAGCCCACTGGTTCTCACTACACCCTCTGTCCCCTCTGCAGCCAGGCCAGCTTCCCTGGGACTCATCCTTCTCAGCACCTGAGTATCAGCTGCTACCCACGCTATGCCCCACAACACCCCATCGTCGCCCACACCTCCCCTTCTCCACCTGCATCCAGCCACCCTGAGCTGGCTCTGTGTCGGCCCCCCTGAGCGATCCAGGCAGTGGGGCTGGCACCTGCTTAGGACGCAGACAGTGGTTACCCCTGTCCCCGCCCGAGCACCTGAATGTATCCTTATAGACACTTCAGCTCCTCGTCATGCCAGTCCCTAGGGAAAGCTTGACTCTCAACCAACCCACGAGAGTCCTCTTTGGCTCCTGGACACCTGAGGTTCCAGGAGTAGAGGAGGAAACCCGGGGAGGGGATAAGTTGAGATGTGCCAGCAAACGAAGCTTGATCCCATGGTTGGCCTGCTAGCATCTCTCTGTGATGCAACTGCTAACAGAATTCTTATAAAAGCACCAATGTTTCCAGAAGTGAAAACCATCGTTAAGAGTTACGATCTAAAATCACATGAGAAGTCTCAGTTAAACCACTGTTTTGGGGCTTCCCTCGTGGCGCAGTGGTTAAGAATTCACCTGCCAATGCAGGGAACACGGGTTCGAGCCCTGCTCCGGGAAGATCCCACATGCCACGGAGCAACTAAGCCCGTGCGCGACAACTACTGAGCCTGCGCTCTACAGCCCGCGAGCCATAACTACTGAGCCCACGTGCCACAACTATTGAAGCCCGCATGCCTAGAGCCTGTGCTCCACAACAAGAGAAGGCACCGCGATAAGAAGCTTGCACACTGCAACGAAGAGTAGCCCCCACTCGAGAAAGCCTGCACGTAGCAACAAAGACCCAACTCAGCCAAAATAAGTACATAAATAAATTTATTAAAAGAACAACAACAGCAAAAAAAAAAACTCACAGTTTTGTCCTGCTGCAAAAGTCTCAGGAAAGTGCGTGCTGAGGCTGTGTTCCCCCATGGGTCACAAGTACACGTGTGTTCTTGGAATGTGGAGGACAACTTTCTTTCTTTGCCACAGATGCAGAGACAAGCTGGCTCAGCTGAGGCAAAGGCAGAGAACCGAATAGCATCAGTAGCTTCCAGCCCTTGAAAGGCCACGAGGTGAACTCACTTGAGCTCTTTCCGCAAGTGGGGAGGTGAGCCCGGCCTGTGTGAATGTGCATGATTTCTTCTATGTCTCATGACTAAGCATTTCCTTCTGTTTGGCCTTTGAAATGCATCAAAAAACAACAAAAAACATCTCCTTGTTCCTGTCCATTTATTAACAGAACAAGAGTGTAATCTCACAGGTTGGGGCCGAACTCAGTGGGCTTTCCCAGTTGTCATCACTGGGTTTTAATGTATACATTCTAGCAGGCCCCAGTAATGTGAGCACAGCATATTTCAAGATATTTCTGTTATGGTATATCCAAGGATACAGTTTGAAGCAATTGATTTAATTCCCAAATACAATGGCAATCTGGAAGCGTGAGATGTGTTTTGTGTGCAGTCAGGATGGGCTTTAAAATGTGTCCTCAGGCTCGGCAGCAGATCTGAGCCTGGAGCCAGAATCCGTTGAACTGCCGTCCCAGGAGCCCTTGACATCATCAGGCATTAGTCCCAGCCACAGTGTGGGATGGTAAAGCATCTTGACTGTGGAAGGTGGCTCTGCATCTTTATTTGCTGTTACCTTTTGATCACTCCCTGAAGAGCGGCGACTTTGCTGATTTCAGTTGAGTTTATTTTCCCACTATTAACATGTGTACATGTGTTTTCAAAGATGCTTACATTCGTGTCATGTTTTGCAGATAATGTATAACAGTAGGATTTAGGTGAGAATCTTTAGTGCAAAATCTATTGCTCCTGGTAACGAAGGAAGTGCACGGCAGTGAGGTATGATAATGGATCCCACCACAGGCAAATTGTATCTCTTGAATTTCACCTTTGTCTTGGCACATATACTATTAGTAATTATTCTGATTAGAATAATGGCCTGCATTTTAAAAGTGTATAATTTGCTCTTCAAGTCACTGTTTAACCTTCGTGGGAATGTTACTTTTGCAGAGTTCTGCTGATCCTACAGGCATCTAAAATACCTGAGTGCAGAGATAGGAGTCTGCTTATGGGCAGGGACCGTTATCAGAAACCTGTTATCAGTGAACGATGAATGTTTGAGTCGGGGTTTGGGTAGTCTTCTAAATTCTTTTCTGAACCCTTCTGTTAAAAAATTCAGAAGAAGCAGTGCCTACATGCCCCAAGATTCTGGACCAATTGACTTGTGCAGTCAAGTAGATATAGTATAATTTCACACCCAGACCAACTGGCAGGGGCAAAACCAACAAAGAAGATGGCTTTCATGAATGAAAATTTAGCTGAAATGGGCAGAGCAAACAGCCATATTTTCCAACGGAAAACACCCATGCTACAGGAATAGGCTACAGGATAAAAGGGTTCCATCTTCAAGACAGTTTGGGAAGTAGTAGGTCAAACCACGTGCAACAGGTTTCTTTACCAGCTCGCACTGTGTATCTCCCCTTGCCATCCTAGCTCAGGGCTCCATCCCTGGTCACCTGGACAAATGTGATAGCTTCCACTGGCACCCTGTCATTCTATTGTCCTCCAGAACCCATTCTCCACACCCAGCCAGAGGGGACTTTTTAAAAGATGATTTGGCATGTCACGCCCCAACCTCAAACCCTCTAAGGGTTTCCCACTGCGCTCAGAATAGACTTCAGCTGTTAACGTGGCCCGAGGCCTGCCTCTCCTCTCTGTTCCACTCTCCTCCTTCCCAAAGGCTTCAGCCACCCTGGTCTCTTCCGCCCTTGGAACTGCTCAAGCCCTTTCCTGCCCCAGGGCCTTTGCACTTGCGATTTCCCTGCCTGGAAACTTCTTCCCTCTGATCTTCTTGGTTAGCTTCTCCTTGTCATTCCGATCACAGCTCAAACCCACCTTGTGAGAGGTGCTTTTCCCATCACCAGCTGTGTCCCACCTCCCGCACCTGCCCCAGTCACTTTATATACCATTAACATGTATTATTTTCTTTATAGCACTCTTTGTTCTCTGAAGGTATCTTGTTTATTTATTGTTCTATTATCTCTCCCTGCCTGAATGTGAATCTCATGAGGACGGATTGGTCAGCGTCTTGGTCTGTCCCATTCACACTGACTCTTTGCGTTTGGAACCACTCCGCAACTTGGAAGACTCTCTGTGAATACTCGCTGAGAAACAGATGAACGGCGGGCACGTGTTCCTTAGATCCTGGGGAGTAACCGGGAGCCGGCCACAGGCGTGCATTGAGATGTAATGTGCACTTAAACCGTGTGCAGCCCCTGGCCCAGGGTGAAAACCTCACCATTTGAATGTGTTCAGTACTTGGAAAATTGATTAGAACCTGAGGGCTCAAAACTGGTTCTGAAAGTCTCGCCTCCTATCCCCAAATCTAGGTATCCTCAGGGGTGGGTGTGCGTGTCAGGTGCCCCCCGCCCCCAGTCACCTGGTCCTGATTACAGATACCCCATCCTGCAGTTTGTGCTACAGGCAGAGTCCTTTTTGGGTAACAGGCCCTCATGTGGCTCTGTTGCCCCACCACTGTTCCTGTCTCTGGGATTTTGCTCCCCCTCCTTCTTCTGGCCCCAACCCTGTAGGCAGGAGCTCTCATTTCACCTAAGTGGTCCAAGAGGTTTAAGCATCCTTAAGAGGGAATACTGGTTGAGCAGAGCAGGCCCAGGGACCCTGGCTTGGTACCAGTTTTCCTAAGGCGCTGTATCACTGAGCCGGAAATGTCTTCCAGTTCGAGGCATCCCCCTCATGTGATACACTGTGTCAGCAGGGTTGATGGGGATGGGAACAGTGGAGTCAGAGCCTGAGGGTTCCCCACCCTGGAGGGGCCAAAATGATGGTAACCTTCTGGCCAAAGCCCGAACCCTGCTTGTCAGATAATGTGGCCTCAGAGCGTTGACCTCTTACATCATCTAAAGGACACCTGCCTGCCTCCTGGGCTCCCACCCCACACTGCACACCTGCCCAGAGCCTTGTTCCCATCTCTGCCCTCCCCTCCTCTATCCCGCTGCTCTGGCTTCCCTGGAACGTTCCTTTTCTAGACTTCCATAGTCATCCTCCCCTAATCAAGAATGGCCATTCTTGTTCATTCTCCTCATTTCTTGCCTCCCATTCCAGGTTCCAAGGCTTCTGGTGGTCCTTCCCTCATCCATCTCCCTGTCATCCATCTCTTCAGTCTTGCTTGGCTGACTCCCCCATGGCAGCCAGAGAGAGTGTGGTGTGTTATGGATAAAGTCAGACTATTCTGTGAGTCTATGGAAGGGAAGATAAATTAGCATAGTAAAGAGTTTCCCTTCTAGTCACACTCCTTTGGAGCATGGTTTTCTAATTGTTTACAACTTCCAGACTGTAAAACAGGAATATGGACAGTGCCAGCAAAATCCATAAAGCAGCTCCTATTTGCCTCTATGGTGTGAGAGGCATTTCTTTAGCTTGGGAGGAATATTGATGGATAAAAGTGTTGATTGGCCAGAAGCCCCGACAGGAGGAAGCGGAAGATGTGAAATGTGAATGTCCTTATTCATGGAAAGGGGTGTCTTTCAGGACAGGCACCAGTGCCAAATGCAGGGGAGATGACTTCAAAAGCACACGTGGTCACTTGTGGGGTGCAGCTCTCTGAGACACACACATCTGTAGTGAACTCTTTACTGGATCCTGAGAGGGGGCCCGGTCAGAAATGAGAACAGAGCTTCAGGGTCTTAGATGGGAGGGTCACACCACTTCCAGTTATGTTGGTTTTGCAATCAAGGCACATGAGACTCCCAAAGGAACCCCTGCTGAAGTTGAGTTCACAATAATAAATTACAAACCACCACGAGAGAGAGTCTGCTCCGACAGAGAAATTGACATTCCAGGAACTGGAAATAATAGAACAAACTGAAAGAGATTCTAAAATGTGTTTAAAATATTTAGAGATCATGGAATGTGGATCACTTTGCTTTTCTGTATGTCTGAAACCAGTTATAATTTAAAAAGAGAATCAAGGAGGGCAGTCAACAGTTTAAGTGAAAAAGTGACAGGAGTTTTAATTAGAAATTAGAACCTCCACCTATGAACACCCACCCCTTTCATCCTGTCCCCCTTTCTTCTTGGTAGCCCAGGCTATAGAAAGCCAGTTTGCAATCTAGGTCAGCAATCAGAGTGGTATGTTATCATCTTTGTTCAAAACTCCTGAAACAATATGGCATATGTCTTGTCAAACAAAAATATAAGAATGTATTTCTCATGAATAGATAGAACAGGTATGAATTTTCTTTTGCTCAATCAGAGGAAAGTAAATGGATACGTATGACTTCACATGCACTTCTGTTCTATCACAGCCAGACAGTTTCCCTGGGATGCTATCCATAAACAGAAGTTGCTTGTTGCCATGGATTTCTGCTCTCAAGTTATTTTGTTTTTTGTTTTTTTCTTCTTCCTTTGCCAAGACTTGAGCAAAGCCAGCCTAGCTAAGAAATAAGCGAATTATTTTTAGTTTTTTCATGAACTCTTTCCTGCCTTTGGCCCAAGGCCCATTGGACCATCAGAGGGATTTTAATACTAAGATTGGTAAAGAAGAAGTGTCTTTGCTGGACCACTTATCTCCATGCTTGCCCCTTACCAGCTAGAACCCTGGGTGCTCCCAGGAAACAGGAAGCCCTTGCTCTCACTTATTGGGGCTTTACAAGAAACACATTGCTTTTCAGACATCCCCAAGGTACTTCAGACTTAGCACATTTCAACAGAGAGCTCTGGAATCTCCTCCTTGGAGAGGGTCACCTGAGCCAGAAGCTCCACAGGCCCAGCGGCTATGGCTCACAGGCCCAGCTGCTCCGCGGCATGTGGGATCTTCCCGGAATGGGGCACAAACCCATGTCCCCTGCATCGGCAGGCGGACTGTCAACCACTGCGCCACCAGGGAAGCCCTGAGGGTGTATTTTTCCCTGAATAGGTTTGGGGCTGCCTTGGAGATCAAAAGATCCAGCCCCCGTCCCAGGACGTCTTTGCTCAAGCCTTACATCCACAAGAAAAACTTTCCTTGCAAACCTCCAGCCTCCATTGCCAGCCTCCGCAGCATCCCTTTCCGGGCCCCACCTCCAAGCAAAGTAGTCCTGCAGGGGTACGGAAGTGTCATCTCTCCAGAGCCCCTCCTTGGAGTCTGTCCTTTTCTTGGAATCAGACGCAAAGAAACAACAGTGCAGCAGAAAAAAATTAACCCCGAACAAATAATAATCCGAAATTCTTGTTCACCCCTTCTTTTTTCCTCAGCTCCTCATCACCTGAAGCAGTAGGATGGATTTCCCTTCTCTTCTCCTGCCCGTCCTGTGGGGGTGGGAATGACACTGAGGATGGGGATGGAAGTGATCCTCAGCTCGCAAGCAGGAATATTTCTGTCCCTGCCTCTTTCCCTGATAAGATTAACTCCCCTCGTGGCTGAAAAGGAGTCAGGAAACATGAAGGAGAAGCAGCATATCCTTAGGGGAGAAATCTCTGGCACCTCTGTCTGAAAGAACTTGCCATCTTTCCAGGAGGATTAGATCTCACCTGCCACACTTGTCATGGGTGTTTTCAACTGCAACTCGGCCTTCAATTATTATTATTTCCACGTGAGGTGTTCCAGGTGTTGACAATTTCCACCCCTTGGGGTTTGCAATTAAAACTAGGTCTTGGGGCTTCCCTGGTGGCGCAGTGGTTGAGAGTCCGCCTGCCGATGCAGGGGACACGGGTTCGTGCCCTGGTCCGGGAAGATCCCACATGCCGTGGAGCGGCTGGGCCCATGAGCCATGGCTGCTGGGCCTGTGCGTCCGGAGCCTGTGCTCCGCAACGGGAGAGGCCACAACAGTGAGAGGCCCGTGTTCCGCAAAAACAACAACAACAAAAAACTAGGTCTTCATAGACCTTAATATAAAACACAAAACTATAAAACCCTTAGAATATAACCTAGGAAAAAACCTTAGTGCCCTTTGGCTTTGGCGATGACTTTTTAAATCTAGCACCAAGAGCATGATCCATGAAAGAAAGAATTGATAAGTTGAGGTTCATTAAAGTTAAAAACTTCTGCTCTGTGAAAGACACTGTCAAGAGAGTGAAAAAACAGACTAGAAAATTTTTGCAAAACATATCTGATAGAAGACTGCTCTCTAAAATATACAAAGAACTCTTTAAAATCAACAATAAGAAAATAAACAACCCAGTTTAAAAATGGACAAAAGATCTTACCAGACACCTCACCAAAAAATAGCAAAAGAAGATATGAAAATATGCTCACCAGGGACTTGCAAATTAAACCAACAATAAGATACCACTTACACACCTATTAGAATGGCTAGGATCTAAAACACTGACAATGCCAAATGCTGGTGAGGATGTGGAGAAACAGGAACTCTCATTCATTGCTGGTGGGAATGCAAAATAGTGCAGACAGCCATTTCGGAAAGCAGTCCGGCAGCTTACAGAACTAAATGTACTCTTACCATATGATTCAGCAATTATGCTGCTTGGTATTTACTCACATGAGTTGAAAACTTATGTCCACCCACGAATGTTTATAGCAGCTTTATTCATAATTGCCCAAACTTGGAAGTAACCAAGATATCCTTCAATAGGTGATTGGATAAACTGTGAAACATCCACACGATGGAATTTATACAGCACTACAAAGCAGCGAACTATGGAGCCATGGAAAGACATGGAAGAACCTTAAATGCTTATTTCTTTTTTTTTAAAATTTATTTATTTTATTTATTTAGCTTTGGCTACGTTGGGTCTTTGTTGCTGCGCTCAGGCTTTCTCTAGTTGTGGCGAGCGGGGGCTACTCTTCATGGTGGTGTGTGGGCTTCTCATTGAGGTAGCTTCGATTGTTGCGGAGCATGGGCTCTAGGCACGTGGGCTTCAGTAGTTGTGGCATGTGGGCTCAGTAGTTGTGGCTCACGGGCTCTAGAGTGCAGGCTCAGTAGTTGTGGCGCACGGGCTCAGTTGCTTTGCGGCATGTGGAATCCTCCCGGACCAGGGCTCGAACCCCTGTCCCCTGCATTGGTAGGCGGATTCTTAACCACTGCGCCACCAGGGAAGCCCTAAATGCTTATTTCTAAGTGAAAGAAGATAATCTAAAAAGGTTACATACTATAAAAGTCCAACTCTATGACGTTTTGGAAAAGGCAAAACTAGGGAAAATGTAAAAAGATTGGTGATTTTCAGGGTTCAGGGGAAGAATGGGTTGGGGGGTTTTCTAGGTCAGTGGAGCTATTCTATATTCTATATGATTCTATAATGGTGGAGACGTGACAACCCATAGAAAGAGAGAACTTTAATGTAAACAATGTAACTATTATTAATAGTAATGTATCCATATTGGCTTATCAATTGTAACAAATGTACCACAAAAATACAATGTTAAAACAGGGGAAACTTTGTGTGGGAGGAATGGAGTATATGAGAACTCTGCACTTTCTACTCATGTTTTCTGTAAACCAAAAACTGCTTTCTAAAAAGTAAAGTTTATTAATTTAAAAAAATGTTTCTTAAGGGCAAAGGGCCTCCCAAAGGTCTCCTTGTAGCTGAGGTCCAAAGCAATTTTGGGGCATTTCAAATGGACTCCTAGCATCAATCCAAACCACGAGCTTTATTAGGTGTTCTGGCATGCTTGCCCAAAGAATTTTAAACTCTAGAGATAAAGACTATAAATTTTCTATCAGTCCATCTGTCCGGCAGTACACTTGACTAGTCCAAAAACCTGAACAGAAGACAACGTCACCTAGAGGCAAGAGCCTCTAACTAGAGTTGCACACGTACGGCTGATTGACCATAAGAACTGACAGGCCTGAATAATGATTGTTCCTCTATCGCAATATTGAGCTTTCTAAAATTCTAAAGATAATTTTTAATACATTTTTATTTTCCAGTAGTTTTAGCTCACAGAAAAGTTGTGAAGGTTGTGCAGAGAGTTCCTGTATACCCCACACCCAGTTTTCCCTGTCATTAACATCCTGCATCAATATGGTACGTTTGTCACAATTAATAAACCAATATTGATACATGATTAAGTAAAGTCCATCCTTTATTTAGATTTCCTTATTTTTTACCTAACATTTTTTCTGTCCCAGGATCCCATCCCAGACACCATATCACATTTGGTTGTCATATCTCCTTAGGCTTCACTTGCCTGTTACAGTTTCTCTGACTCGCCTTGTTTTTGATGACCTTCACAGATTTTTTTTTTTGCGGTACGCGGGCCTCTCACTGTTGTGGCCTCTCCAGTTGTGGAGCACAGGCTCTGGGCGCGCAGGCTCAGTGGCCATGGCTCACGGGCCCAGCCGCTCCGCGGCATGTGGGATCTTCCCGGACCGGGGCATGAACCCGTGTCCCCTGCCTTGGTAGGCGGACTCTCAACCACTGCGCCACCAGGGAAGCCCGACCATCACAGATTTGAAGTCGGGTATTTTATAGACTGTCCCTCAGTTGGAATTTTTCTGATGTTTTCCTCATGATTAGACTTAGGTTGTAGGTTTTGGAGAGGAAGATCACAGAGGTGAAGTACCTTCTCATCATATCCTATCTAGGATATGCGCTCTCACTGTGACCTTGATAACCAGGCCTAGGAACTGTTTGTCAGGTTTCTCCACCGTATGGTTCCTCCCCACCCCCTTCCCTACGGTGCTTTTTGGAAGGAAGTCATGATGCTTAAGGAGCGAATGGGTGTGCTCCACCTTCCTAGGGCAGAGTACAGCCATAAATTATTTGGAATTCTTCTGCATGAAAGATTTGTCTATTCTACCCCAATTAGTTATTTAATAATTTATTTATATTAGTATGGACTCATGGATATTTTTAAATTATACTTTGAGTTAAAATCTAATACTAGGTTATTGTTGATCAAATTTCTCCAGTTTTGCCATTGGGAGCTCTTTCAGTTGGTCCCTGTGTCTCTGACATACCTCCATAACTTTGCCTTTATGGAGACTTCCTTACTTTCTAACACTATAAGATGCTCCAGGCTCATCTTGTATATCCCAGTCCTAGAATCAGCCATTTCTCCAAGGAGCCCTGGATCCTTTTTATTGGAGCGTGATAATAGAAACCAAGATCTGGGCAATAGGTGCATTCATTGCTACCAGGGTCTTATTGCTTCTAGGGCCTCTCAAATGACAGAGCAAGAAAATATATGTGTGTATACTAACTTGTGTACACACATATTTCTAAATATTTCTATACGTAGCCATATTTATCTATATTAAGCTAAACGGGAGTTCATACTGATGTCTCCAACTCTAATCTATTACTGCATGGATCATTCTAATCTCCTCCTATTGCTTATGTGTAAACTAACACTCCATTAGTGAGAAACCTGGCTCCAACCATCCACCATCCATTTATGTAATTGTTATATATATTGAGTAGTTTTACAATTAACCCTTACCCCTATATCAACTAGAGTTCAGTACTTACGTACAGTTCCTTTTGCTTTTAGTCCTAAGTCTTTGCTTCACCTTCACCTTTGCTTCACCTTCAGTGAAGTTACTCTATCCATTGGTAATACAGTTAAATTCTCTTGTTGTTATTCAATCCTGGGATTCTCCAACCTCCTAAGTGATTTTTTAAATTTACACAAATTAAAGTTCATTCTTTGCTCTGTAAAGTTCTATGAGTTTGATAAATGCATAGTATCCATTAGTATAGCATCATATAGAATAGCTTCACTGCCTTAAAAAAAAAATCATCTGTGCTTCATCTTAGTCAACTCTCCTCCCTCTCCAAACCCCTGGCAACCACTGATCTGTCTACTGTCTCTACAGTTTTGCCTTTTCTAAAATGTCATATAGATGGAATCATAAAATCTGTACCCTGTTAAGACTGGCTTCTTCCACTTAGCAATAGACATTTAATATTCACCCATATTTTTGCATGGCTAATTCCTTTTTATCACTAAATAGTATACCATTGAATGGATTTACCACTGTTTATCCTTTCACTTACTGAAGAACATCTTGGTTGCTTCCAGTTTGGGGTAATTATGAATAAATGTACTATAAATATTCATGGACAGACTTTTGTGTGGACGTAGTTTTCAAATCAGTTGGATAAATACCTAGGAGTATGACTGGGTCGTATGGTAAGACTATGTTTCACTTTGTAAGAAACTGCCAAATGGTCTTCCAAAGTGGCTGCACGGTTTTGCATTCCCACCAGCAATATACGTTCCTGTTGCTTCACGTTTTCTCACCAGCAATGGGTAATGTCAGTGTTTTGGAATTTAGCCATTCTAATATGTGTGTAGGAATATTGCATTTTAAAAAAATAAATAAATTTATTTATTTATTTTTGGCTGTGTTGGGTCTTTGTTGCTGTGTGCAGGCTTTCTCTAGTTGTGTCAAGCAGGGGCTACTCTTCACTGTGGTGTGAATTGCAGTGGCTTCTCTTGTTGTAGAGCACGGGCTCTAGGCACATGGGCTTCAGTAGTTGTGGCACAAGGGCTCAGTAGTTGTGGCACATGGGCTCAGTTGCTCCGTGGCATGTGGGATCTTCCCAGACCAGGGCTCAAACCCATGTCCCCTGCATTGGCAGGCAGATTCTTAACCAGTGTGCCACTAGGGAAGTCCCTGCATTGTTGTTTTAGTTTGCATT
Organism: Phocoena phocoena; assembly: GCF_963924675.1. Classification (NCBI taxonomy): domain Eukaryota; kingdom Metazoa; phylum Chordata; class Mammalia; order Artiodactyla; family Phocoenidae; genus Phocoena; species Phocoena phocoena. Next base: position 17,092,843 of record NC_089238.1, read on the forward strand.
TCCCTAATGACAAATTATGTTAAACATCTTTTCATATGCTTATTTGCCATCTGTATATCTTCTATAGATAATTTTTATTTTTTTAATTTTTTTTAAATTTTATTTATTTATTTATTTTTGCGGTATGCGGGCCTCTCACTGCTGTGGCCTCTCCCGTTTTGGAGCACAGGCTCCGGACGCGCAGGCTCAGCGGCCATGGCTCACGGGCCCAGCCGCTCCGCGGCACGTGGGATCTTCCCGGACCGGGGCACGAACCCGTGTCCCCTGCATTGGCAGGCGGACTCTCAACCACTGTGCCACCAGGGAAGCCCAATTTTTATTTTTAAATAATTGCAAATCTACAGAAAAATGACAAATACGGTATAGAGAACTTCACTATTCTTGAACAATATGAGAATAAGTTGCTGGCTTGATACCCTGTCACTCCCCAAAACTTGAATGTGTGTTTCCTACAAACAAAGACACTCTCCTAAATAACCATAATACATAGCTAAAACTGGTAAATTAACATTGATACATTGCTCACATCTACTCCTCAGACCTTATTCAAGTTTCACCAGTTGTTTCAATGACATCCTTTATACAGAAGGATTGAGTCCAGAATCTTGTGATGCACTTAATTGTCACATCTTCTAGTCTCCTTCAATCTGGAACTGTTTCTACTGTTCCCCAGTCCTTCCTTGACTTTCATGACCTTAATACTTTTGAAGGCTATGGGCCAGTTATTTTGTAACTGTCCCTCAGTTTGGTTTGATTGATGTCCCCTCAGGTTTAGATTCAGTTTTGTATTTTGGGCAGGAAGTTCACAGGGGCTGCTCCTCTAGGTGCATCTTGTCAGGTGGCACCTGATTTCGATTTGTCCCATTACTGATGATGGTAACTTGATTAAGGTGTATCTGTATCTGCCAAGCTTCTTTACTACAAAATTACTCTTTACCTTTGTAATTAATAAACGCTTTTTGTGTGGCGGTGGGGGGGGCGGTCCTTTGAAACTAAGTAAATATCTTGTTCCTCATCAAACCTCCTCCTACAAGTTCTAGCATCCACTGATGATTCTTGGATGAATTACTCTGCTGGTTGTGAGATGATGCTTTTCTCACTCCATTATTCCTTATATAGTTGGCATTCTGCCATATGGAAGCATGCTACCATTCTCCCCTTTTATTAATGTATGGACTCACGGATTTCTCTTTCATTCAGTGGATCATAATGGCCCCAGATTTGGCCAGTGGCAGCTCCTTCTGTGTCTGTTTGACATGTTGTGTCATTCTTTGGGCACTTCCTTCTTTTCTGGCACAAAAAGATATTCCAGGCTCATCTTGTACTTTCCCTGCCCTGCCCTTTTAATGGAGAATGGTATTTAGAAAGCAAGATCTGGACACTAGGGGAACGTATAGCTTTTGGGACGTCATTGCTCCCAGGGACTCTCAGCGAACATGGCTGGGAACAGAGATAGGAAGTACATGAATGCATATACAGACATGCAAACATACATACACAGTTATACAATACACACACATTTACACCTGCATTTATTTTTATATCTATTTTAATGTATATTGAAAACCATGAATTTACATTGATAACTCCAATTTTCATCTAATCCTAAAGGGTTCTGTTTGTTTGCTAGGGCTACCATAACAAACTACCACAGACTGGGTGGCTTAAACAACAGATATTTAATTTCTTACAGTCTTGGATGCTTGAAGATGAACAGATACGTTGAAGCAAGTATAGTAAATACTAATTGTACCATCTAGGTGGAACATGCACAGGTGTTTACTGTACAATTCTTTGAATTTTTCTGTATATTTGACATTTTTCACAATAGAATGTTGGTAAGGGAAAGAGTAGGGACCACTGTGAATAAGAGAAAAGGCGCTAGCTAGCATTCATCTTGTACTACAGTGTGCTGGGACTTGTGCCAAGCACTGTTACAATCACGTCACTTGATTTTCTCGATAGCCCCATATTATTATTTTCTGGTGCTATTATTTTCTCCATTTTATAGCTAAGAAATCTGAGGCTCAGAGAGGTTAAGTCACTCATCTAAGGTAACAATGCTTGTATACAGAGGCGGGACTCCAATTCAGGTATGTGTGATTCCATAACTGATGCTCTTAACTCTCTCACATCTAGAGTACCAGCATTCCTGTCCAACCTCCATCCATTTCTTTGATAAAAAGAGAAAGTTAAAACTCAGTAAATGGCTTCTAACGACTCCTTGATTTTTACACTTCTCTACTATGGAACTGTACTTTTACAGAAGGAAAAATAAAGTTCTTATTTAAGTTCTCTTCCTTCAGGGATGGGAGTCTCCTTCCCAGCAACCTTGGCAGTTGTACATTCTTTTTCCAGGTGCTAAGAAAACTGGTAGCAGTGAGTTGTCATGTTTGCTGTCTCCACTTGTTCTAGCTGTACTCTGAAAGTAAGGTAGGGCGGGCTCTTTTTATGCATGAGAACACTGTGAGGCTCAGAGACTTTAAATATATTGACCAAGTCACACAGGATTACGGGACAGGACAGACCTGGCGCTCAAGTCCGGGGCTTTGGACTTGGCATTTCTCTCCAGACTGGTTTCCGTCTAAACCAAGCCTGACAATTAAGCAGCACTTGCTCTTAGAGGCTCGCGGTTACTGTGGGTATTTTCCGGGGAGTCGTACTTCTCCATCTGCACTCCTCGCCTGGCTTAAATTCCCAGAAAGGTTTTGAGCGGCGAGCAGGGATCTGAGCCGGTTGTCGATGTGCGCTCTTGGTCACCTGAGCGCCTTCCCAGAAAGGGCTGTTTTCTGTCTAGGTTTCCGTTCTCACAGAAGGCCTGTAAAACGCCTGGATGTCCCATCCCGTGCATCGTTGTATCCCTAGGGAGGCTGTGGCAGAGACCTGGGTGTGCCGATCTTCCCCAGCAGGAAAGGCAGAGAAGAGGCCCCGAGAGGAGGAAATGCTTTGTCAGTGCTCCTCAGGGCTGCAGCCTGGGCGGGGCCGGCCTCCCTCGTGCCCTGACACCGCCGGGGCAGAGCTGGGGGCCCTGCGCGCGCCAGCTGACCATTTGATCTGAGCCACTAACCCCAGACCCGCCCGTACTCAGCCGGGCCTTCGTTATGGGCCCGAGTCTCGCCGCCACACAGCTCAGCCCGAGCGCCCCATTTGGAGGCTGCGGCCCACGGAGGTGGAGTGACTGGACGGCCCCACCCGGGGCCCAGAGGCGCGGCGCTCGCGGCCCACGCGGGGCGGGCGGGCCTGGGGTCGTCGGCTAGCGTGCCCGAGGGCTTTCACCCGCAGAGCCGCCGTCCGAGGTTCCGGTCTCCGCCTGGGGTCGCCTGAGCACCGCAGCTTACAGGGCTGGTCGGGATGACGTGGGGGGAGGGGGAAGAAGCAGCTGCGCCGCGGCTGCTGGCGGCCAGAGCCCGAGGCGGGGTCGGTTTCTTGGCAACGGGGCCCCTCTCGGGTCGCGCCCACCCCCTTCTTGGTCGGTCTCCCCTCCCCCATTGAAGCTCCGCGGAGTCAGAGCCCCGGGACCCGAGGCGGAGCCCAGGTGTGGCCTGGGGGGGGCGCGACTGGCGTGGGAGGGGTGACCCCAGGGCTGCCCAGCTGCGGGCCGGCGTTTGTCCGGTGGGGCTGCGCTGGGGGCAGGGGACCCGGAGGGCCCGAGGTGGGGGCGACAAGTCTGTTTCCGCCCGGCCTCCGCCTGCTCCGGCTAAAACGAGTCTTTCCGGTGTGGCTGCCCAGCCGGGTCCGCCCTCCCCAGCCTCCCGGAACCCGCCCGGAAGCGTGCAGTACCCCGCCCGGGCCGAGGGCGAGAGCAGGCCGGTGGGTGGAGCGCTTGGAGAGGCGGGAGAGCCCGGGTCCTGGGTTCCAGCCCGGGCCGCGAGCCCCGGGGCCCCTCTTTCCATTCCGGTGAGTCCCCAGGGCCACCCTGACAGACGGTTTTGGAAAAGCTTCCTGGGTGATTCTGGGAATCAAGGGTCCAGACTAACCTTATTACTTTACAGCTGGGAAAACGGAGGCACAGACTGTCCCAAGGCCGCACCAAAAGCTAGCAAACCACGAGGAAGCCAAGGGAAAGCCTATGGGGAGAGACCCGACAGAGACCGGGATTTTTCCCAGGCCCTGAGTCCTGGGGGTCTGGAGTAGACAAGAGGGGCTACGAAGGCCTGGGCGCCCGCTGCCCCGACAGCTTCCCCGGGGGGTGGACCGAGCTGGATCACCGCGACGGCCCCCAGCCTCACGAAATTGAGGAAGATGCCTTTCTTTCCTCAGTCGAGGAGTAGAGATTCCGTTTAACCTCTGCAGACAGTACGACAGGTACCACTCTCCCTCCCAGCCTGGCGCCAGCAGGATCCCGAGGGCATGTCAACAGGAGCCAGGAACTGGAGGCGAAGCATCCTTCATTTCCTCTGCGGCGGTGGAACAAGTGAGGTCTCTGATTGCCAGAATCTGGTTTTTCAAAATCGTAGCATGCTGGCACCGAAAGCGGGGGTACCCTGAAAGACTCTTTTATCTGCTTAACCTTGAATCAGGCTTGCAATCAGCATTTGATCAAAAAGCTTGGCCAGTTTCTCAAAATGCAAAATCAATCGCCGATTTTACTTTTTTACTTGGCATTTCCTTGGGATAGTCTCGGTTCTGGGGATGAAAGATTATAAACTGTTGTCTTAAATTCTGTCCTGATTAGCATCTTTCCTCAATTCAGGATTTCCCTGGAGCCGGATCTTTGCAGCTTCAGGATTATGACTTTTTTAAAATATAAGTTTGATGAATTTTTATCGGTTCTCTAAATTAGAAACTCCCTTAATTACAGGAGAAAACATTTTCAAAGAGAAAGGGTAGACCTTTAGAACAAACCCGGGAGCAATGCTTCTAAAGAAAATCTCAGGGCAGGCAGGTCCTCAGAACCAAGTGAGATGCTCTTTTCTGCAGCCGTCAGGCCCACCGTCTTTCAGTTAACTCTTGACTAAAAAATAAAGAATAAATGAAGGTTTGCTTAAAGCTGTTCATCCTCCCGCAGAGGATTCTAACTTGAGAGAAAGCATGGTCTTGGTTAAATTGTTTTAAACTTGGGCTTGGGTGGCCAGATGGTAGATGAGGGGAAATTTCCCCTTGTAAAAGTATTTCCAGTTAATAAATGAAGAAAGAAAGATAGAACATCACCATTTTGTATTCCTAATTAATTAATGGATCTAGGCATGATCAGCTATGGCTACTAAGTCTTGAAAAGAGAGAACCCACATGATGTGCTAATGGAAAAACTCAGCACAAACTCTGAAGTCATCTTGACGCTCCTTACAGCCCTGCCCCCACACAAATCAAAGCTGCATCTGATCAAGCCTCATCTGGATCAACAACACTACGGGAACATAATCAAAACTATCCACATCTTGTGAAACTACAAATGACTCAGTTCTTTAATAATTACTTGCAAGGAAAATATTGCATTTAGATTCTAAATCAAATAAATGGTAAAAAGAAAAAAGTGACATTCATAGGACACTTGTAAATTTGAACACCAGTGTGGTATTTGATATTTAAAAAGTATTATTGCATTATTTCAGAATGATAATGTTACATTTTTAAGTATTTAAAAATATTTTAACATTTTCGATGTATTTTGGAAATATGTGCTAAAATATTTACAGATGATATGATATCTAGATTTTATTTCTAAATAGTTTTATGTAGGACTCTCCTGGTGGCACAGGGGTTAAGAATCCGCCTGCCAATGCAGGGGACACAGGTTCGATCACTGGTCTGGGAAGATCCCACATGCAGCAGAGCACCCAAGCCTGTGTGCCACAACTACTGAGCCTGCGCACTAGAGCCCATGAGCCACAACTACTGAGCCCATGTGGCTAGAACCCATGTTCTGCAAGAGAAGCCACCGTAATGAGAAGCCCGCACACCACAATGAAGAGCAGCCCCCGCTCACTGCAACTAGAGAAAGTCCGCATGCAGCAACAAAGACCCAATGCAGCCAAAAATAAATAAATTTATTTTTTTAAAAAAAGATCTAAATAGTTTTATGTAGTAAGGAAAGTAGGTGAAGGTATAGATGGAAACAAGGTTGAATATAAGTAATGAGTACATGGTGGTTCGTTTTATTATTATTTTAATGTTTAAATTTTTTTTATCTTTTACTTTTTGCGGGGCGTTTTCAAACTTGGGAACCTGCCTTGAAGCCTGACTAAATTGTCTGGGTTGGAGCTCAGGACGACTGGCCCATGTCTTGCTCCGTGAAATTACACATGTCATTTCTCACTTGTCCGTTCAAGAAACACTATGGAGGACCTTCTGTCTGCTTGAGATTTTGAAATTATGGAGCTGACACTTCAGGTTAGAAAATAACAAAGAAGGAAGCCACCAAATGGAAGCATGGAAGGCTTTGCAGAAGAATTGATGTTTGATATGGGTTCTGACAGATGAAAAGGAGCTCCCCGAGTGGTGTCAGTTCATCTTCTATAAGATAAGGTGGTTAGACTAGGTCTACGTGGAGGACCCATTTAATCCTAATAGATTCTGTGGTTATAACCTGCCCGTAATCAACTTTTTCTTCTCTGTGTGTCCCTCCAGGGAGTTGAGAGACCACCATGGACTTCCTGTCATCATTCTTTATTTTGTTAGCTGAAGCAATCCAAATTGAGCTGTTGGTCTTGAGTCTCCCAGTTGTGTTTGGAGGCCAAAGCATTATCGTGTTGACCAGTCTGTAACCTTCTTAGGGATTGGTCTCTTGGGCTCATAGATTTATTTCCATCCATCTAGTTTCCAAGGCATTTCACTTAGTAACTGTAGCTATACCAAGCTATACCAAGGCCCAGCCATTTTGTTGAGCCATTCGCTCATCAAAACATGGGTGCCTGTAGTCGATACCCTCAGCCTTCCCAACTGCTTTTATCTTCCCTCTCTTCCTGTAGGACATGCAGTTCAGTATTCAGCATGCATCCTGGCCTTTGGGTTAATTGTTCATCCTGATACTCTGCCAAAACAGGTCGAACTTTGTGCTTTGATGGCCTTTTCACCCATGTGACATGAACCATCTGTTGGGGCAAAGCTTAAAACAGCAATTGTCATTTGACAAGTAGTTGGCAGTATCACATCTCTACTCTGTTACGGAAAATTATTTTTCTGTTTTCATCTTCTCAGTTTTTGTGGATGTTTGTACTTTAAAAGGACAATTTCTGAAACTTCTCGAGAAGTAAGTAAGATAAGACTGTTTAAATTTGGTTGCTCTATGTTTGTTGAATGAGTTTGCTTGGGCTATCATGCTGAGTCTAATATGTTGTCTTTTTAGGGACCTGGCTGCATCTAGCCGTGTGATCCGGAGCCTGGTGGAGGGCTGGGAATGCTAGCAGCTCCTCTAACTCTTACTACTATAAACCAGAGGTATACTTCACTGTGGGAAAAATATTGGGAAATTAGCTGTGATATATTGTATGTTTCCAGTGATTGCTCAAAAGCTTCTTATATTCATTTAATTAGAATAACTTACCTTAATAGAAAACTATAATTTTCTACTTTTTCCAATCAGTTGAACCAATGTGTACTTTTTTTTAACCCACTCAGATGGAATTTATTACACCAAAGCTAATACCCTAAACCTGAATTTTTGTGCTAACCATCATTATAACTGAGCAATTATGCTACAGGAATAGTTGAGACCTCTGCTTCTGGCTCTGAACACCAGCCTGGATCAAACCAAACCTCTCACCTCAAACAAGCAGAACAGCTGGATAATTTAAAAAATCTGTCTGACAGTAAGAACCTGAGAGGGCAAGATCCTGGAGAGAATGGAAACATAGAAAGGTGAGCCTGACATTTGACATTTGTCTTAGCTTGGGCTGCTATAAAATATACCATAGACTGGGTGGCTTAAACAACAGACATTTATTTCTAACAGTTATAGAGGCTAAAAGTCCAAGATCAAGGTGTCAGCAGATTCGGTTCTTTGTGAGGGCTGGCTGGCAGATTGCCACCTTCTCTCTGTGTCCTCACATGGCAGAGAGAGGAAGTTCTGGTGTCTCTTCCTCATCTTATAAGAGCACTAATCCAGGGACTTCCCTGGTGATCCAGTAGTAAAGAATCCGCCTTCCAATGCAGGGGATGCGGGTTCAATCCCTGGTTGGGGAACTAAGATCCCCCATTCCGTGGGGCAACTAAGCCCACACACCACAACTACTGAGCCCACTTGCCTCAACTAGAGAGAGAAAACCTGCACACCACAACTAGAGAGAAGCCCATGTGCGCTGCAACAAAGAGCCTGCAACAAAAAGATCCTGCTTGCCGCAACGAAGACCCTGCATGCCACTACAAAGACCCGATGCAGCCAAAAAAAAAAAGCGCACTAATCCAATCATAGAGGCTACACCCTCATCACGCCATCTGAACCTAATTACCTTCCCAAGGTTTCATTTCCTTATATCACCACGTTGGGGGCTAGGGCTTCAATATATGAATGGGGGGGCACAAATATTTAGTACATAACAGCACTATTATTCCCTTCAAGGCATTTACCTCTTCACTGCCTCTTCAAGGCAGTGATTTCAGTGCTAAGAAGTTGAGCAAAGCTTTGGCAGTCTCAGAGAGGCCCTGGTAATATCCTAGGCTTTTGGTTAGGACCTTTGAAAGGTTATACCAGTAGTAAGGGCAAATCAAAAAAGGACCAACTCTCACAAAGGTACAGGTTTACTCAAACCAGATTAAGATGGTCTGCCTCTATACTAACTGCATTACAAAGCAAAAGAAAATCTCTGGATAAACATAGCATCATCCACAATACCACATTGATTCTATAATTTTTCATGTACAACCTGTAGCTGTTGATCAAAATTTACTAGGCATACCAGGAGACAAGACCAAGTCACCCTAAACCAAGAGAAGAAATAGTTAATATAAACTGACTCACAGAAATCCAGTTATTAGAGTTATCAGATATAGACAAATATAGATAAAATAACCTCTGATCAATACATTCAAGGGGATTAAAGACAAAATGGAAAATTCCAACAGGTAATAGAAGTATATAAAAAAAGAATCAATAGAAATTTTATAACTGAAAAAGTGTAATTAAAAGTAACAGGTGAGTTCAAAGAAGATTAGACACAGATGAAGAGAGGATTAGTGAATTGGAAGATAGAAAAAAATATCCAAAGTGATGCATCAAGAGACAAAAGAATGGAAAATACAGAAAGAGTATGTTGTATTTTGGACATAGTGAAAAGGTTTTAACATAATTGTAGTTGAAGTCCCAGAAGAGGACAGGGAGAGAGAGAATTGAACAGAAGCAATATTTGAATAGATAATGGCCAGGAATTTTCCAAAGTTGTTGAAAGACATAAATCCACAGATTCAAGAATCCTTTTAGAGCCCTAAGCAGTATAAATATAAAGAACATCACACTTAGACACATCAGAGTAAAACTACCAAAAATCAAAGAATAAGAGATAATCTTAAAAGTAGCCAAGTAAAATGACAGATTACCTTCACTGGAACTATCATAAGACTTAGTGCTAACTTTAACAGAAACCATGAAAGCCAGAAGACAATGAAATAACATCTTTACAGCACTGAAAAGCTAATCTAGAATTTTTTAGATGGGATCTTCATTGTGGCTTGTTGGATCCTTAGTTGTGGCATGGGGAGTATTTAGTTGCAGCATGCAGGGTCTTTAGTTGTGGCCTACAAACTCTTAGTTGTGGCATGTGAGATGTAGTTCCCTGACCAGGGATCAAACCTGGACCCCCTGCATTGGGAGCATGGAGTCTTAGCCACTGGACTACCAGGGAAGTCCCTGGAATTTTTTAACCAATAAAAATACTTATCAATAATGAAGGTTAAATGAGGTTATTCTTAAAATAGACAAAAAACGAGAGCATTTGTTGCTAGCAGATATCTACTAAAAGAAGTACTAAAGGAGATTCTTTTAGGCAGAGGGGAAATTGTCATAAGTGGAACTTTAGAAATGCCAAAAGGAATGAATGTAGAAAGCAGCAGAAAGAGAAAATAAGTGGGTAAATCTGACCAAAATAATATCTTGTGGGGTTTTAAATACATATAGAAAAACATTTTAACAATATATATATATAAGAATAAAAATGTATGACAGTAATAGAACAAGAAATGGGAGGGGAGTGAATAGAGTTAAGATGTGTTAAGGTTCTTACACTGTTCAAGAACTAGTAAAATTACGAATCTTTTTTTTTTTATTTTAATAACTTAAGATGCATTTTATAATATCTCAGTGTGCTTGGGCTACCATAACAAAATAAGATAGACTGGATGGCTTAAACAACAGGAATTTATTTTCTCACAGTTCTGGAGATTGGAAGTCAGAGATTAGGGTGCCAGCATGGTCAGGTTCTAGTGAGGGCTCTCTTTATGTTTTTTTTTTTTTTTACGGTACGTGAGCCTGTCACTGTTGTGGCTTCTCCCGTTGCGGAGCACAGGCTCCAGACACGCAGGCTCAGTGGCCATGGCTCACGGGCCCAGCCGCTCCACGGCATGTGGGATCTTCCCGGATTGGGCACGAACCCACGTCCCCTGCATCGGCAGGTGGACTCTCAACCACTGCGCCACCAGGGAAGCCCTGAGGTCTCTCTTTAGATGGCCCTCTTCTCCCTTTGTCGTCAGATGTCAGAAAGAGAGAGAACTCTCTGGTGTTTCTTCTTATAAGAACAGCAATCCTATCAGGTCAGATCCTTATGACCTCACTTAACCTTAATTACTTCTGTAAAGGTCCTGTCTTCAAATACAGTCACACTGGGGGTCGGAGCTTCAACATATAAGTTTGGTAGGGGGACACAATTCTGTCCATAACATAATCTCTAGGGTATATATATATCAAGCTAATACTAGAGGGATAAATGATGTGAAAATAATTACTTCAAAAGAAAACAAAGAAGGTGAGGCAAATAGAAAAAGAAATAGAAACATTGTAGATTTAAACATAAATATGAGGGAATTCCCTGGCAGTCCAGTGGTTAGGACTCGGTGCTTTCACTGACATGGGCCCAGGTTCAATCCCTGGTCGGGAACTAAGATCCTGCAAGCCATGCGTCGTGGCCAAAAACAAAACAAAGCAAAACTAAACTAAATATGTTAGTAATTAAATCAAATGTAGATGAACTAAACATTGCCATCAAACTACAAAAATTGACAGACAGGATAAATAACGGAAAACCAACTACATATTGAGACACACCTTCGGCCTGAGGATAAGAAAGGTATAAAGTGCAAAGATAGGAAAAAATACTCCATGCAAACAATGACTAAAGAGGTTGTTGGAAGGCAGAAATATCAATATTTCTAATGTGACCACACAAATTTGCCACTATCGATAACAGTTAATGGAAAATGTATTTTTCTGAATTTTATTGGATCAAATTGATTGTTCTCACGTCTTTGAAACTAGTCATTTTCTTAAAGCAGGATCACACTCTGACATACCCACATGCCATCTGTATTCAAAGAGTCAGGTGCCAGGAGCCTCCTGCCAGCCTGAAAACCATTCTGTTGAGTCTGGCAGTCTGTGTGTATGTAGTGTGTAGGCATTCGAAGCTTTCTTTCCATTCACCCCAAGTTTGCTGAGCTTTGCCAAAGGTCAGGTTCAGTGTTGGGCAGTGCCTGTCCTAGTGGAGCTCAAAACTCCAGAGAGAGATAGGCATGTGTGGATAGGACCCCCAAATATCTGAATGTGCACTGTAGCAAAGGCACGGGAACCTGATGAGAAAGGGACTCATTCTTCCTGCAGAGTTCCTTTCTCGCTTCCTCAAATATTCATTGAGCACCTACTATGTCCCAGGCTCATTAACATGGTTATTTTTCCTGACCTATGACCCATATTCTTTCCAAAAAACTATGTCATCTTTTTTTTTTTTAAAGTGGGGAAGATTTTTCTCCCCAGTCAGTGAATTTTGTGAAATATCTATAAATTAACAGCAAACGGGCAAATACAGAGGCCGAGGCAGGAAAAACAGGAAAGGAAACCAGCCCTTTTAGAGCCACCATTGTTTGTTCTCTCACTGATCCCCATAATAACCTAATTTGGGAGGTGTGGATACCCTTTACAGATTGGAAATTCAGGCACAGAGAGGTTAAGTAACTTGCTCTAAAGCCCCAGCTTACAAATTGAGGAGCTGATCTATAGACACCAAGTCTTTTGACTCCTGGTCCAGTGTTCTTCCTGTACCAGGCAGCTGAGTAATAGGTGTCCTAGAGACCTTCTTCACTTGCGGAGCCCCTGGGCTTGGGGGTGGCGTTTGTGAAGCAACGTGAGGAGCCTGGGGGAACACATTTCAGCCTCTGTCTGCTATGCTCTCAGGTTGAAATGCCCAGATGTTCCACGTGGGGTTGGATGCTGGTGCCTCCTCCACCCACTGCTCACCCCTTGGCCTCCCTATCTTTGGGACTTTGCATCAGCCTGTCATCTACTGACAGGTAATAAGATAGAGCATTTGAAGGTGGGTGAAGGCCTTTGTCTTTGTGGGTGATCCTCTCGTCATCAGGGTCCTAGCATTTTCTTGACAGTTTCCAGAAGGTTCTATACTCATTAAGAACTGGCATTTGCATAGATGGCTCTGGTGCAAGGTGTTCACCTAGTCCTTTGGGCCAATAGTGTAGCTTCAGAAGCAGACAGGAGAAAAGCAAAGAAAAGACTATTCACAGGTGTCTTAGTCTGCTCAGGCTGCCTTAATAAAATACCATAGACTGGATGACTTAAACAACAGAAATTTATTTTCTCAAAGTTCTGGAGGATGGAAGTCCGAGATCAAGATGCCAGTATGGTCAGGCTCTGGTGAAAGCTCTCTTCCTGGTTTGCAGTAGACTGCCTTCTCACTGTGTCCCCACATGGCAGAATGAGTGAGCTCTCTGGTATCTTAATAAGACCACTAATCCCATCATGAGGGCCCCACCCTCATGGTCTCATCTAACCTAATTACCTCCCAAAGGCTCCATCTCCAAATACCATCACATTAGAGGTTAGAGCTTCACCATGTAAATTTGGGGGGACACTGAAAGTCCATAGCCACTGGTTTTGTGCCTTTGGGCAAATCTCTTCATCTCTTACCAGTGTAATGGGCATATTATGATTCAAAAGGGGTAGAAAGTAAGAGCCCCTGCCCTGCTGTCTGTTCTTTCCCCTTTGTCTTTTCAGAGGCCCTTTGGCAGCTTCACAGCCAGGGCTCAGGAGGGGCCGGTCTCCCTTACTGAGCAAAATGACCCCAAGCACGCTACATGCAGTTTCTCCAAGTGAGTTTGGGGGAGGGGGGTAGCAGATGTCTCAGGTGGTGTTGAGCATGCGTCTAGGCACCTGGCAACCTAAGGAAGGTGGCTGATGTTCCCATCTGAAGGTCAAATCATTAAGCAACCTTTATATCTTTCATAGGTTTCCCAATTAGCTTGTTTTTAAACCTCCAAAGTTTGAACCTTGTAAGTTTATCTGCTGAAAACGAAGATGCTGTAGAGGCTGTTGCCCCATTTTCCCTTGGATGGACTCAGTCTCCCTGCCCCAGCCCCACTTCCTCTGGTCCTCAGGAGAACCCAGCTACTAGATCTTTCTTTTGGGGACCCAGCCACCTAGTCTCTGGTAGGACCTCACCCTGTGTGCTCTAGGGCTCCAAGCGGAGGCTCAGACGCCCAGCCCAGCCCTGCCTCAGGTGCTGGGCCCACAACGAGTCCGAGTGGGGGAGTCTAAGGCTCAGTGCTCCTGACAGGCTGAGGACTCCTGCTGTTTGACGTGTGGCAGCTTCTGACTAACCTGGACCTAGACTTTTCCCTTAACTAAACTCTAATCCTAGCTTCTGATTGGTGACACCCCTGTCCCCATTGCCTGGTGCCCCTGAACCACTGCCGACTCTTCATGGCTTTGCTGGCTACACCTCTGTGCACACACCCTTCTCCCTAGGATGTGAGCAACTGTCCTGGGTCTTCCTGAGACCTGCTTCCTCCCTCCCCGCCCTGTAGGGGGTTCCTCTGTGACCACACCTGCCAGGTGGCTTGTGAGGAGGCCAGTGACGCCTCCAGGGAGGGCAGCTAGGGTGGGGCAGTTAGCAAAGCTGGTGGGTGTGGATTGCTCTGTTGTGGCCTAGAAACAAGGTTTTATAGAATTGCCCCGTAATGCATGCTCTCCCAGTCCCTGAAGCTTTGCAGTGGGAAGATGGATTCACACACAGCTTAGTAACGAAAACCAGCATTTCCCCTTTTGACTGCTCAGCTTTGACAAAGTGGCACCAAAACAGCTAGATTAAACTGGCCCATGTCAGGAGGTATTCTGGGGCAAAACCGGGACGTCACGTGTACTCTCTTATTTAGCTCTCACAACCACCCTGTGGGGCGCATAGTGCTGTCTGAAAACCGAGACTCAGAGAGGTTAGGTACCTTGGCCACGGTCACACAGCACATCCATGACAGGGTACTATTTTAAACCAGACCTGCTGAGGCCAAGGTTCACAGGGCACTAGGCTGGTGTGTACCTCTTCTGTTGCTCCACACAGGGCAGGCTCAGGATAGGGATGGGGAACTGACATTTGCAAAGATATCTAGTCTTTTCTTCTTTGAAAAAGTATATCACTCTGCAACTCTTCAAATATGACTGCATTGCACAACTTGGTAGACCTCGGCAAATGCAGAAGGGCCGCAGCGGGAGCGCCCTGGCAGGTTAACAAACCAGTGAAGTCAGTAGGTGACGTTCTCACCCTGCATAGGTACCTGGAGCTGCCCTGAGCCCCACCCCAGATGCTGAGACTGTGCTTTGATGCCCACCAGGGCTGTGCCCGAACACGGCTCTGGGTAGTTGGCAAGTAAACCTTTGCCTTCACTAAAGTGACCTTGTTATCCCAAGGGATACATTTGCTCTAAATAGCACCTTCTGAGACCTAGTGCCCCTTCCTGAAGAGATGACAGCCAGTTTCAGAGAATCAAGAGGAGGGCCTCCTGGTCAGGCCCCTCCTGGAACAGAGCAGGAATCTCCGCTCAGCAGCTGGTAGAACCAACTCACCCCTGCTTCCCTCGACTGCCCAAATGCCCTTTTTTGCAGAAAGGGCCCCACATCCCAAGCCCTCTGACCGCCGGCAGCCACATGTAACCAGCCACCACTCACAGCTTCCCGGTCGCCCCCATGTCGGGCGCTGGGCCAGGCTCTCAAACAGCGGCCGGCCTGATGAGGTGGTGGCCGGGGGTGGCAGCTGTGGCTGATTGAAGTCCCCATTTCCCTTGTACAAAGGCAGCATAATTAATCAGGCAGTAATGAATTCAGGTACCACCAGCTTGTCACCTTGAGAGATAGGCTTTCTGAGAGGGCTGGAATTCACAGGAGACAATCAGGTCACCATTAGGATTTTTCAGTATTAAATATTAATATTAAGTGGAAGATGTATTAGAAGTTGACCAAACTTTGGTCTGTTGACCTTCAGGAACCCCTGCCCCACTTTCTTTCTCTCTCTCTCCCTTTGGCTCATGGGGCAGGGACACCCAGGGTGGGTGGACCTCTGGCTGAATCTGGTCCTCCACCTGAGGCTTTCTGAGCTCAGGGATGACTCTCCCCTTGTGTACCTGTTACTCAGCATCCTCTAAAGTGGGGCCATGGGGAGGGGGAAGGCGGGCGTTCCCCTCAATGAGAAATCGGGCTGTCCAGCGCTCTGCCTGCAGCAACTCAGGCGATGGACCAGGGTGCGTGTGCTGTGGAGTGGGTGTGGGTGTTGGGGGGTGCTGGATGCTATGGCTGGGCCCTGGTTTTACTGACATGCACTCTTCAGCTTCCAGGAGCAGCCAGCCTAGGAGTGCAGCAGGGCCATCAGCAAAGCAGGGATGCCTATCCAAGTTCAAATCCCAGTCTTCCCGGGGCCACACTGGGAGGTTTGGAGCAAGCTGTGGAACTGGGAGTTGGCATCTGTCAATGTAGTGGGATTAAACAAAGTGATGGTCACGGGCCACCTTGCCTACGGCTTGCACACAGTAGGCCCTCAGCTGTGGAAGGCTCCTGCGGGTGGGGCCCATAGAGCCCCAAGCTCTGGGCTGAGGCCAGGCCTGGGACTAGCCCACTGGAGGCTGACAGCTCCAGATGGAAGCCCCAGCTGGCTGTGGGGCCCGAGGTGCTGTGTGTGACAGGGTCCCCTGACTTTAAAAGGGGTTCCTGGTCAGTGCTAGCACATGTCACTGCCAGTTTCAGGATCAGTGATCCCCAAATGCCATGGGAATACTGAGAAAGCTTCCAAGAAGAGGTGCTATGTGATCTCTTTTAAAGGAATATGTCAGAGCCACAGTGTGGCCCAGAGGTGCTGTGTCCCCATACAGAGTGGATGGGTGGCTTGAGATCCCATGTGTCCCAAGCACCTGCTGTGTGCTCAAGCAGGAAAGCAAGTGATAGGGTAAAAAGATAAACTTATTTTTTTTAAGTGGGCAAAGAATATGAGCAGGCAATTCACAGAAGAGGCCTGGAAAATGGCTTGGAAATTGATTACCAAAAAAAAAAAAAAAAAGATGCTCAATCCTGCCAAATCTTAAGGAAAATGCAAGTTAAATGAGGTAGCATTTTTATGTATAATGAAATATTAGTCAGAAAAAAAATGAAATAATGCCATTTGCAGCAACATGGATGGAATTATACTAAATGAAGTCAGACAGAGAAAGACAAATAACATATGATATCACTTATATGTGGAATCTAAAAAAATGATACAAATGAACTTATTTACAAAACAGAAACAGACTACAAACTTATGGTTACCAAAGGAGAAAGGTGGGGAGAGGAATTTGGGATTAACATACACACACTACTATATATAAAATAGATAATCAACCGGGACCTACTGTGTAGCACAGGGAACGTTACTCAATAATCTGTAATAACCTATATGGGAAAAGAATCTGAAAAAGAATGGAGATATATATATAACTGAATCACTTTGCTGTATACCTAAAACGAATGCAACATTGTAAATCAACTATACTCTAATATAAAATAAAAGTTAAATTTTAAAAATGAGGTAGCATTTGTCACTCATCAAATGGGCAAAAATTTACCAGTCTGATAATAGGAGGTACGAGTGAGTATGTCAAGGATACTGCTCTCAGACGCTACCTATTGCTGCAACTTCTTTGGAGGACCTAGCAGTTTCCTTTACAACTAGAAATGTACACACCCTGAAACCCAGCAATTTCCCTTCTGCTTTACCTACTCTCAAGAAACACGTTATGTGCACAGAGAGAGAATCATCACACCAGGCTTCGTAATAGCAGAAACCTAAACGCCCATCAATATTGAAATGTCTAAATAGATTAAGGCATCTTCACAGCCTGGAGTTTTATATAGCAATTAAAAAAAATTGAGTTGGGCCTATATGTATGCAAATAGATCTCTAAGATGTATTATTGAGTGAAAAAATTCTGCAGAACAAATACATGTATGGTTTATGTTAAAAAAAAAAACCCTCAACAATAACAACTAATACTGCTTGGTTTTAATGGAGTCCCATGTATGTTGCAAAAGCATAGAATAAAAGTCAGAAAGAATATATATAGACTCAGTGGCTACCTTTTAGAAGGCTGAGGGTAGCCATGGATGATAGGAGTTCAGCGGGGGTGGGGCGGCTTGAGCTTTCTCTGCAACGCTATAGGTTTGGGGGAGGCAAAAGGTTAATGAACCTCATGTAGAATAGAGGTTAATTTTTAATTTTTTAAAAATATATTTATTTATTTATTTTTGGCTGCATGCAGGCTTTCTTTAGTTGCGGCGAGTGGGGGCTATTCTTCGTTGTGGTGTGCAGGCTTCTCACTGCGGCAGCTTCTCTTGTTGTGGAGCATGGGCTCTGGGCGCGCAGGCTTCAGTAGTTGTGGCTTGCGGGCTCTAGAGCGCAGGCTCAGTAGTTGTGGCACACGGGCTTAGTTGCTCCGCGGCATGTGGGATCTTCCCGGACCACGGCTCGAACCCGTGTCCCCTGCATTGGCAGGTGGATTCTTAACCACTGTGCCACCAGGGAAGTCCCTAGAGGTTAATTTTTAAAAGAGTTTGGCTAGGGGAAACAGGTAGTGCATCTAGGGGGGTGGTTGGCAGAATACGTGAAAAGCTGAGAGAATGGCTAAGAAGGAATGGGAGAGCGTGTACTATGAGCAAAAGCCCTCTGGGGCTTGCAGAGGGGAGGAAAGAGAAGAGGAGAGTGAGAAGGTCAAGGAGCCTGGACACACAGAAGGGACCACTGGGGAGGGAAGGTGAAGAGCTGGGCTGCTCATTGCTTTGTCCTTGGCCGGGCTGGGAGCATGACCCACAGAGATGTGCTTCCTGATGCTTAAGTTTCCAGCTGTGACAACTAAGGTTCTTCCTCACACCCCTCCTATCCTCCTTTTAAGCTGGAGATCTGTTTCTTCCGCTGCTCAGATAGGAAGTTTTGATTATTTTTGCATAAGGACCCAGAATTGAAAATCAGTGCTCTTGCTACTGACCCCCCATCATCCAAAGGAAGTGGACTCTGGTCCTGGGCACACCTTTGCTGTCCAGGGCTGCCCAGCAGGACTGGAGACCTGCTCCTGCCCATGGCTGTGTGGATGGGGAACCTGCTTCTCCTGGGTCATGCTCAGGGGTCCTCAGGCTTACGAGGGGGTGGTGTGGGAGCCTCAGTTGCAGCCACCTGGCCAACCTTCAGCCCTGGGCTCAGCATCCCTGCACAGAGCTAGGCCAGAGAAATGCAAAAGGAAGAGTAAAACCAAACTCACCTCCAAGGCTCCACAGTACGTGGGCTTTGGAGTCCAATCTGACTTCATATGCCAGCTCAGCCCCACGGCCAGTGTGTATAACTTTGTGCAACCTCAGATTTGCCATCAGGGTTTCTGGGAACTAAGCAAAATAAAATGTGTCGAGCCCTCAGCTCCATAATGGCACCCAGTATGTGATAGTGGTAGTTGAAAATAATGATGCTAACAGTACATCTCCTCCTGTCTCTTCAAGACTTTTATCAGAACAGCGTACTATGTTTACGTACTATGAATGTGGTGACGTACTTAGAATAGTTTATTCTAGTGTGATGAACAAGAAAACTGTGTTTTAACTCAGTAAGTCTTTCCCATCCTGGGTTTTGTAAAGTTGGAGTTTCACTGTTTCAAAAAGCTGTAGTGAGCCTGGATTGAGAAGGGTCAGCAGAGAAATTGTTTCCAGCTGTCCAAGGGAGGCTTGTTGGGAGAAATGTCAGCTCCTCTGCCATGTTGGCTGGTCCAGTTGGGACCCCATTCAGCTCGTGAGGCACCCATCATTCCCCACAGCGAGGCCAGGACCAGGGAGAGGTGAGTGAGGCAATTGCCTGGGGGCAAAATTTAAGGAGGTGCCAAAAAACTCAGTAGTCAAGATAAGTAACATTTTACTGCAATATATGTTTAATAAGAATTAATGCAGGGACTTCCCTGGTGGCGCAGTGGTTGAGAATCCACCTGCCAATGCAGGGGACACGGGTTCGAGCCCTGGTCCAGGAGGATCCCACATGCCACAGAGCAACTAAGCCCGTGTGCCACAACTACTGAGCCTGCGCTCTTAGAGCCTGCGAGCCACAACTACTGAAGGCCGTGTGCCTAGAGCCCGTGCTTGGCAACAAGAGAAGCCACCCCAGTGAAAAGACCGTGCACTGCAACGAAGAGTAGCCCCTGCTCGCTGCAACTAGAGAAAGCCTGCGCACAGTAATGAAGACCCAACGCAGCCAAAAATAAATAACTTAAAAAAGAATTAATGCAAAAAAAAATTATGATGAACAAAATATCACCACTTTACACCCTGGCCTCCAGCCTCATCTTACTGACCCCTTCAGCAGCTGTCAGGCTCCTAACATCCTTCTTGCTGGGTGTCTTGGGCACGGTTAGGTCTGCCCTGGTCTAGGGGAAGGGAACTGGGAAGTGGGTTCTGTGGCTTGCCTTTCATCAACATGGGGAGAAGCTAGGAAACCTTTCTGGACAATTATCTTTGAGTGTGTGTATGATTTTTTTTTTAATTTTTATTTTTTGGTGACCTTCATTGAGGAAATGAGAGACTTAAAACATAGAAACAAGTGATAGGAACATGAGAGTTTATAGTAGAAAAAGCAGATTTGAAAACTTTTCAGAAAGTCTTCGACTGTCGTCTATTTTTCAGAAAATAGTCAAGAGTTTGCAAGAACAATTTTTCAGTTTTAAGTGCTTTCGCTTTCCCCCAACAGTGCTGCTTCAGTAAATACAGGCTCAAGGGTACATCTTGTCTGCCCTTCTAGGATCTGAGCATTCTGTACACCTGGCTTGAAAGCTCAGCTGATTAGCTCTCAGACACCACCCATCTCAATCCTAGGCCCATCCCCCCATCCCTGGCTGATGGGGCCGGATGCCCAGCGAGAGAGGATGATTTCACCCAGGAAGAGACAGGAAACAGCTACAGTGTAGAAGATGTTGGTTTGATGAGACAATCCATTAGTTGGTTGACCCCTTCCCAAAAGAAATGGGATTAGGGGGAAAAAACCCCCAAAAACCTTCTTCTGCAAGTTGGAAGTCATGTGACAAATGATTTTTGTTGCAATACAATATTTAAGTCAAACTAAATGAATAATAATATAATCATAGGCATTCTGCCATTCTTCTATATATTTTTTTAAAAAACGAATTTGAGAATATTTAGAATTAAGGTAAGCTGTTTGTGGCAATTATTTGTGGTGTGTATCCAAACACGCTGCTGGGCTTCCCTGGTGGCACAGTGGTAAGGAATCCGCCTGCCAATGCAGGGGACACAGGTTCGAGCCCTGGTCCAGGAAGATCCCACATGCCACGGAGCAACTAAAGCCTGTGCGCCACAACTACTGAGCCTGCTCTCTAGAGCCCATGAGCCACAACTACTGAACCCCGCCCTCCTAGAGCCCGTGCTCCACAACAAGAGAAGCCACTGTAATGAGAAGCCCGTGCACTGCAAAGAAGAGTAGCCCCCGCTCGCTGCAACTAGAGAAAGCCCGCACACAGCAACGAAGACCCAATGCAGCCAAAAATAATAAATAATTTATTAAAAAAATAGAAAATAAACTCGCTGCTGAGGGGGCTGCAGTTCTATCAAGGTGGATGTCGGGAGACCAGGTCAGGGGAGCTGGAGGAAATCTAGGGGGAGAAGGACCCCACCTCCGAAAGAAATGGCAGTGGAGGCAGGCAGGCAGATTTTAAGTTTTCAGGCAAACACTGCTTTTGAAAAAACTGGATTCTATAATTTGTTATATTAATGATCTTCTTTAAATTATTACTAAAAATGCCATCCAGGGGAACAGGAAGGTAGACCCTGTTTTGTCCTTCCCTTTATCTGTGAACTTCATTTAAAAAATCACTTTATTTTCAGCACCTTGGTTTTGTTGTTTTTGCCAGAAAGTAACTTTTCTGTTCAACAGTATATTAATGCAGACTAGAAATAAAGATGCTTTTAAAAATTCTTTCAAGCACAAAAGGAGATGGTTTTCAACAGATAATTTTACATATTTACATATTTTACCTTAAGCATTTTGTAGTCTCTGCCTACTGGTGAATGGATCAGATTTTTACACTCTTTCAAAATGAACCAGTTTGGCTTCTAAGCCACTGCAAAGGACGGAAATGAATTCTAACTTTTTTTTTTCCGCTTCATTTTCGCATCTTCGCATTTCCTTATTTCACATGGTTTAAAATCAAATGCCTCCAGCTTTATTTTTCCTTTCTCAAGAGCAAAGTGAATGTGACTTTTCGGAGGGGTCACAGGATGCCCTGGGGGCCCTTGGGTGTTGTTGGGCCGCTGCCTGCTTTCAGCTTGACTGAAGGGCTTGTCAGAGTTTTCATCTCCTAAGAAACGAGCCGCAGGCGCTGGCCAGAAGCAGGGGAAGGCAGCAGTCTGAGTCCCACGCTGGTTCTTTCCCACTGACATCAAATCCTGAGGTTTTGAAATTAATCCCACACAAAGACAGCCCTTCATTGTGGTGCCTGTTTGAAATTAGACTAGCAATAATGACCTTTCTAAGATGTCTCGTTGTTAAGATAGCCCCCTGTTGAGTCTGAAAGGCTGCTGAGGGCCTCTCCCCGACTCCCCCGACCAGAGTGGGTGAGATGCCCCAGCAGTCAGGTCAAGGTGACCGCTTGGCTTGGCCGGAGGTGCTGCCCGGTGGCAGGAAGTGGCCGCTAGCCCAGATGGCCGGGCTGCCTCGGGCCCCTATGACCTGGAGCCACTGTTGCTTCCCAGGTCTGAGCCGCTGACTGTCCCCGGGTGAGAACTGCTCTCACCTCCATGTAAAACAGATTCCTTGAGTTCTAACCGGTATTTTTGTTAAAGGGAACTGGAGTCATAAAGGGACTCGACCTGAACATTAGCAAAGAAAGCAGTCATCCCTCCAAGGAGGAGGAGCCCCCAAGGGGCACAGAATGGGGACCGGTGGTCCTCCGCAGAACCCCCGCTGAACCCCACTTATCTTGCTCCTTTTACACAGTGAGTTTTCTTCCCCGTAGCACGTGGCTTCCACAGCAGACTGCCTTGCCGGGGACGTGGATGGAGTCGGGTGCGGCCAAGTGGGCCAACCCGGGTTCAGGCATCTGACTGTGCCCTCTGAATCCGGAGCAGCACAGCCGCCTCTCCGCTGGGCCCTGGGCACTCGTCCACTGTCTTTGCGGTACCCACGGGCTCTTCACACGGAGGCGACTAAGAAAACATTTCTCAGGGAGAACAGACTTGAATGGTAACATCCCTGCATATTAACAGAAACGAAGGAGTATTTAGAGCTTATGTGGTTTGAATGTGACCTTCTTACCAGACTAGCTCAGAATAACAATTTAGTTATTTTCGAAAATGGCTATACTTCTAAATAATTAGATATTGTAATCATTTCCATCAGTGACTCCATTCGGAGCCCTGTTTCAGTTAACGTGGTCATTGTGCTACCGTGGCCTGCATGTAGCGCTCGGTCTTTGGAAATAGGAAGTGTATGATAAGCGTTCTATTATTTCTGCTGCCCACCACAAGCTCTGCTGTATTTTTCCCAGTGTTCCTATTTGGAGAAGGATTTTGTGCTGTTGAATTTTGATATTCCTGGTGTCCTCTGCAAAGGTTGTCTCTCATTTGAGTTGCTTCTTTTAACCCTTGGCAGTGGTTTTGAAGAGAAGAGGCATGTGAAGACAGTTTGAGTATTTTGTAAACAGCCAAAGCTGATTTATCAAAAAGAGCACTTTTTTTCTAGTGTAACGGTCTCTGTCAAACTTCTTTCTCTTTTCCGAGTGCTGGAGAATGTGCTGGGTCTGGCCCTTGCATTTGGAAAGTTAGAATGACGCCTCCTTCTCTGCTTTAATATATTTCACCTCTCTGAGGCAGACGGATCAGAAGCTCACAAGGAAAAGCGATGCCCTTTCCTGCGGCGACATTAACCAGAATCACGTGGAAAACAATCCAAGCCTTGTAGGAAAAGGGAGCCATTAAAATGTGCCCTGAGCGATTGGCTGCACCCAATCTTGCAGCCTGGCTCACTCGCGGCAGCAGACAGGAGGCTGCTCCCCTGGATGGAGAGAGCCTTGTTGTAGTGCCACAATTAAAATCAGCTCCTCTGCCAAAAATAAAAGGGAGGAGGGAGGAAGGAGAACATCAAAGACAGACTGAAATGTGTAGTTAGTAGTAAGAGTGGTCTCCTCTTGAACCAAAGCCTGCAGCGATTCACGGCCCCCTCGTTAATGAGAAATTTTGACCTCTGGTTTGTAAGTTAAACTTGTAATCCCAGCTAATGAAGTAAATCACTTCCAACTTGAGTCTGTTGTTCCCGTCTGCTTTGCACACTGCGTCTGAGAGTGAGGATCCAGGTCCACACACAGAGATTGAAGGGAAATATAATTATTCAGTGACCGCAGAGTTTCTTGCGTGTTGAGGATGTGCTCGCAGTAACACTGCAGGCGTGGATTGTGGACCTATGTGTTATTTCATTGTAACCTGTGTGTTGGTAAGAGAGAGAGCCTGTTTAGACTCTGGGTTGAACAGCAGGATTGAATGACACTTCAGGGAGGTAAGTTGGGGACCCTACACACTGCATTTCTTTAGCAAATGGAAATCTTAGTTCCAGGCCAACGACCGAGCAGACAGTCTAGTACTTTGCATAGGGTAGAAGTCGATGCATATTTACTGAAGAAATGCTGCTGAATGAAGGAGAGACTATTCGGGTGATGTGGAGCTCAGAGGGAAAGAAGAAAGCACCGCTCAGGAATGTGAGTCCAAGAAAGGCAGGGCTGAGGAGTCTGCGAGCTGCCTCACTTCCGGCTGCGCTGAGCCTTGGTGGGGAGGAGAGGAACCGTTGTGTGAAACTGGGTACAGCTGGGATGCTAAGGGGCTTGCTTCTTCGAGTGACAGATTATAGCTGAGAGAAACGGGCTAAAAAATTACCCTATTTTAATTACGTGAGGGCAGAAGTAGGTATTAGACTGTTGTTTCGTCTAAAGGGGATTTCATTCAGAGAGCTGTTGACATTCTGTTGGAGGTCCATGACACATCACGTTCTGTTCCTCCCGGCTAGTCTAAATTCTCTAAAATTTTCCGGATTATTGTGTAAATTATCTTAGCTTCTGACCGGGAAGCAATACTATTAATTTTTGGCCAGGAGACAACTCAGCCCCACAGTCTGGTGCCAGGGCATAGTGACCTGTCAGAGGTGAATCTTCTGGTCTTTGGGGAATGTTATCCCTCCTCCCAAGGGAAGGATGCCTTTTCTGGAGTTCAGGCCACCACCCTCCAATCTAGGCCGACTTTCCCAGTGGTGGGGAGGTGGCTGCCCTCGGAACCGGCTGGGACCACGAGGAATCAGTGGGAGCTCCCATGGGGCAGGGGTGGCACTGCCCACCCTCTCTGTAGGCGGGATCTCTGTGACAAAAATCCCACAATGGAAAATGGCTCTTGTTCAGAAAAATCGGGGAAGCCGGAATTTTCCTTCTCATGTTGGACATCCTTGTCCCTCTCCAATCCCTTGGCAGGTATCAGCCTAAAACGTTTCTGAAGACTTAAAGCTTTCGAGGCCTAAGGAGGGAGTTTGGGAGGGAGGATGTTTTTAAACCACTGACTCCTGTTATTTCTGTTGAAGGGCACTTAGACCTAGTCTCCTTGTGTCTCTCTGGTTTTTCATTAGACAAAGCAAAGCATGTGGGCATTTGTCCTGTTTGTATGACCCTGGAGAGAGCTCTGGGGTGAGTCCCCAGGCAGGAAAAGTCACTGACCGGTGTCCGAAATCTGAGGACGTCTGGGGCCTGAGGCTGGGCATTCAGATCTACTACAAACAACAGTGCGTTATACGTCAAGTGATTTGAATAATCTCATTTTTCCTCTAAATTTGAGCATGTATAAAATATTGATTTCATCAACAAGTGGAGAAAATGCCACAGCGAATCTGTTCTCCGATGGTGTACCTGGTATGTGGAGAGAAGCCTGTCGAGAGGGGCCATGAACATAATCATGGTTTATTAGCTGCATGGGCTTTTTCCTTTGTTTCTTTTTGTTTAATTCAAAGTGAAACAACTCAGCATGCAAAACTAAAATTAGCTGGGAAAAAAAAAGGTGTAAGTGAATAAACAGGCAGATCCATTAGAGTCCATGGGTTATCGGATCCCTTGCCACTCCTCAGACAGCGGCCTATTAAAAGTGGTAATGTTTGCTGCCGGCGGTGCCCCTGGCAAAGAAAGAAGGCCAAGGCAGGCCTATTTCACATGCATCAGACACAAGAATTAAATAGACCAATGTTCCCTAAAAGACTGAAGTACATCTCTTTCTGACGTTCATCTCAGGCAAAAATTCATTGATCTCAGTATGTCCCTTGGCAATTATAAAATATTAAATCCAAGTCACACTTTTCTAGTTGGCTTAATTTTTTCTCTTTTCACAGCTTTCTATTTGATCAATTTTAACAAGTTAGGAATAGCATCTAATAATAAAAAGTGCAGAGTTTAAAAGTTTGTTCTTTTGACATTCGTTTCTTTTTTATTTTGTTTTGGGTTTGCATTAACTTTGTGTTATATAAAATGACTTGAATGCCGTTTTAACAAACAGAAAGAACATGAGTGAACCAGAAGGTTCTTTACTGAGAATGATATGCATTAGGAGACATCCAACGATAAGGACAGCCTGATTTAAAGATTTTTTTTTTTTTTTTTAGCACATGCCCAAATAGCCTTCTTATTGTTTTGTAGTCATTAATGCTCCTCTATTCCAAAATTAGCATGTAGTTTCAGCTGGGAGTATCTGGCGGGGCTAGAGGTTTGACTACGTTCCACTGAGATTTACAAAAGATGCAAATTCCTTTCCCCATTTTTATGCATATGTAATGTTTTAGTGTTTGATGTTTGTTAATTCAGAATATACCATAAATGCTAACGCAGACACACATGATAAAAATGCAGAATTTTGGCAGCCCATTTTCATTAGACCCTCAGTATGGGAATTATTGGGGGGGAAATGTTGCATAATAGTAACTTTACTCTCCAATTCTCCTTGCCATAAACTATGAGCACATCCCCCCCCAAATTTATAATTTATAATATATAGAATCATTTTATGTGAAATAATAAATTCTTCTGAAATAAAATCTATTATGGTCTTCTCCCTACATTTAAGTTTTCATATGGGAAAGTTATTCACCTGTTGTCTACCAGTTCCTTTATTTAAAGCTTTATTTATATTATGTCATTTAATTCTTACCACAAATCCATGACGTCATGGTATTGTCTCCACTTTTCAGATAAGAGGTGCAAGGGGCCCACGATCGTCCAGCAACTTCCCTCTCTGGCCAGCCAGGCCAGTCCCTCTGGCGTTTTGACAGCAGGATCAGAAAGAAAGAGAGGAGGAGAGAAGGTCAGGGTGGACAGGGAGAGGCCTGGGGGATAGTGCTGAGGAGTGTTGAAAAGGATGGGGCCACTGCAGTACGTCAGGGAGAAAGCAGGAGAGAAGAGACAGGTTCAGAAGCAGTGCTGTGATCTGTGTATCTCCCTTAGACTGTTGGAGGAATGTCGGGATTGAACTTGGCTTATTTTGAAATTTATTATGTTTACGTTGACAGATTGTGTTTCTTTGTCTGAGACACTACCCTGAGACTGGACCCCATAGGTGATGGCTTTATAATTACCAAGGTTGTTTTGAATGGCCAATTACAATGTTTCAAAGAGAATTCAAAATAGAGCTGGGGACGAGAAGGCTCTAAGCCTGGTGGCTTCTGGGCTCCTAATAGGCTTTGCTTGGGTCTCTAAAGGGGCATCAGATGCAGAATTTTCTGCACAGGCTCTTTGTGGCTGCCATTGTCATTCTCCTCCTATGCCTGTTTTCCCTTGCTGCCCATGCGTCCTCACCTCTCTCACCATGCAACGATGATGCATTGCATTTCCCTCTCTGAGATGGCAAGAAAAGACCTCTCAAGGAGATGATTAGTGCCATAGGGGTCCAAACTGCCGTGAGCCATCTCTTATCGTGGTCCAAACAACGCAGGGCCTGCTGTGGGACCCTGAGCCCAGGGCCAGCAGTGTGTACAATCATGGTGGGCTCACCCACCTCTGCGTCTCCCACCGTGGTGTCCCCTCTCTGAGTCACTAGCCTCCATTAAGGTTTACTCCCTCCTCTGCATGCTGAGATCTCTTTTATCACTCCAGCACCTAGAACATGGCTTGACACAGAACAGGTGTCCAGGTAGGATCTGTTGAGCAGGATGGATGGATGGGTGGATGGATGGATGGACAGACTGGAGAATGGTTGAGGGTATCTCGTAAACTCATGTCAGGAACTGAAATAGGCTACTCCTCCGAGGAGCATCGGCGTTTTTTGAAAGACCTAATGTTGATGAAAATAATCAACAAACAATCTATGATAGGGATAGAAAAGATTTTTATTTGAGCCAAACTGAGGACTATAGTCTAGAAGACAGCCTCTCGGATAACTCTGAGGAACTGCTCCGGAGAAGCATGGTTTGCAGCACAGTGTTATATCTTGGCAGAACAAGGAACATTAAACAAGTCTGGGATACATCCCTTCAGGGTTTCCATAAAAAAACAGATCCGCACGTACACAGCGAGTCAGTATGGCCTGGCACCTGGGAAGGGAGCCTTATCAAAGGAGTATGCACTGGCACCCCAGTAAGGTAGGCATTTCATCTTTATTTTTAATATGGACATTCTTTACTTCTGGTCAGTGCACCCTTTTCTTAATAATTAAAGCAGACGTACAACGTATGTTTGATAGGCCACAGTCTGCTTTAGTTAGCATACAGTTCAAGTTAATTCACGTATAAGCCAGAAGGACTTCCCCTTTTCTCAATACGTGAACATTTCTTCTATCACTAGGAAGGATGCTACACACACCAAGAAATGTTACCCCAAAGTGGGGTTACCCAAAGTTTGCTCCTCTGACCACCTGTTACGCGACTTACCTGAGCAGCCTTTTCATTGGGTCCTTGGGCCCCACTCAAGACCTACTTAATCAGAAATGTGTCTTTTCAATAGGTGCTCCAGAGGATCCTTTTGCACTCCAGTGTTTGAGAAGTTCTGCTTTTCTAAAGGTAAGATTTTAGGAGTTAGGATGCCGATCTGCTGGAGGGGGAGTGGAAACTCTTCCCTGGTATCAGCAGCTAAAACCTCCTTTCTGCACCACCTACTGTTAGCTGATCCAAGGCAGCCCGAGGACCCAGCCCAGCCTCCTGGACACTAGGTGCCCTCCCTGCCACAAGGCCGAGGCTACATTCCCATAGCCCCCATCCCATCTCTCTCAGCAGCAGGCTTCTTCCCCATGCCCTGGGATCAGGGTGGACCTTTTGCAACTTTGCCCTGCCCCCATGCTGCCCACATTAAGCTCCTTGAGTAGCAGGGACCTTGTGAGAGGCCCCAGGCCCTTTGGATCAGTGGTTCGCTACAAGCTTGTCCAATTCCCCCAAAGGAGGGGAGCCTAGACATTTCCTTCTGGGATTCTGGGAGGAATTCCTGGGATATAGCAGCTGTCAGTGTGGGCTAACGAAGCTATTTCTTCTTAGGTGGAGCCTCAGTTATCTCATCTGTAAACTGGGAGTAAGAAGAACAACCTCCTTGGTTGCTTCGGACACCACGGGCATGTGAGAAACCTTTGCAAGTCTTAAAATGTGCAAAGGCTCTGCACATATGTGCCCATTTTAACCTTGAATTCTGACGTGTAGCTGGGGTGATTTCCTTCCTCCGTTGGTGGATCTGGGGGAAGGCTCTCCTCCCCTCCAGATCTGAACCTCTATGTGCCTTGCAAGAGAAAAGTGCCTCTTGAAGGTCTGTGTGCAGTGAAACCTTGCACAGGCTTTGAGGGTTGCAGAATGTCCCCACAATCCCCTTTTCCAGATTAAATGTTTGCATCTCTTGTTATATTAGGAATTAGACCTGCTTTGTGATCATTGCACCTGAGTACCTGTAAAATACAAAAATACAGCAGTGGCTGGTGTCTACGAATTGGCTGTTTTTGGTGTGCATGCGTGCCTCCGTGTGTGTGTGTGTATGTGTGTGTGTAATATATATTCAAGGCAGGCAAAACGGTTTACATATTCCCAACCCATGTTAACAAGATGTTCTTTCCTGAACATAACATGTTTCTGAAAATTCCTGAATCTTTCACTCTGAAACTCAACAACATTGTTATTAAAATGGTTCTGTTTAAAGAACACCTTGGTGAACTTTGTTTCCTTTTAACAACATGCTCATTTTAAAGGTCAGGGTGTTGAGTTGCCAGAGCTGTGACCTAAAAATAACCTTTCCCTTCTACCTGAGTTTCTGATCCGTGATGTTAGCATTTGGAAACACTCTTTCCCTTCTAGTTTCTGCAGCTAAAGGAGTTGCAGCCCCTTCAGCTATACTCATAAAAATTTGCTTCCAGACAACATGGTCTGTTTATTGTGTAATAATCGAAATGGCACTAAAGTGCCGTGATTGCCGAACACTTAGGAATTGTATTAACCTCTTAAGTGCTAAGTGGTTTGCTGTCGTCTCCCCACTCAGATGTGCAGCCCCAATGTGTTTCTGTCCCTTTGCTTCCCTCAGTCAGTGTAAGCAAGTGTCCTCAAGCCCAGGTCCTGCCTGGGAGCAGGCTGGACCCTGCTGGCACCACACTAACCAGAAGAGAGTCCTGCCTGACCTGTGGCAGAGATGATAAACTGTCCCTACCGGGGATCCCGAGAGGCTGGATTGGCCAGTCTTGGCCCACCAAGTCCCACTTCTGTCCCCTGGCTTAAGCCATGTTGTGTGTTTTATGACAGTTGCTTTATAGCTCAGTTTGAGAATTGATTCTCCAAAGAGCAAAGAGAATAGCTCGTCTTTCTGCCAGAGCCATCATCTTTGGGAAGCTGCTCCCAGTTGGGCGAGTCCCGGCTGCCCTACAGGAGGCCAGGTGGCCGTGGCCTTGGCGTCCCTGCGCCCTGCCCGCCGCCAGCCCTGTCCACACTGCTCTGGCGAGCGGCAGGCCCGGGAAGGAAGAGTTAACCAGAAATGGAGCGGCGCTGCTCCAGGGCAGGCAGCCTCGCTGCAGAACCGAGCAGCGTTCGTGCAAAGGCAAGTCATTTCCCGAAACACTGCAGACACACGGCCTCGGGCAGCCTAAAACCTTTGGAGACCAAAATGGCTCGCAGGGGTTGGAAGTAATAAGGTGTTTTTCCCTTCTTTCTCCTTCACTGAAATTCTGCGAGGTTGCTCTGCATTGCTGGGGAACAATGGTGCTCTTTTTGTGTTTTCTATGGGTATTAAGATCCATTACGCTGTGACATTTTTAAGATTGGTTATCCTGTACTTTGGTGTTAAATTGAAGTTGTTTGTTTTGAATTTAATTCTTTCATTTTTCAAATGGAAAAGGCAGCTTTGCGTTGCGGTGAGGCTGGCTCACTGAAGTGTGCCCGTACTCATTCGGGGGTGGGTATCTTTGCTATCCCCGGACCTCGGCAGAATTAGCCCTGATAGAACATGACCTATTTCTCTATTGGAAAGTCTGTAAGAATCCTGGGAGACGACTTTAAAAACTAGGAACTAGGGGTCGTCTCCATTGTATGTCGAGGGAGAAACAGGATATGAGCTGGGTTTTTGGAGAATGTTATACATCCAATCTGTTATGCCTAACGCAGCCTGCATATAATTATTACTACTCTCTGTTTACGACAGCAGCAAAATCCGCTTCCATCCAACAAATGACCCAGCAGCAGTGGGCCAGCCGCCTCTGAAATGACATCTGTTAACTCTTTGTCAAATGCCCTCTCGTTGTCCCTTTTCTCCTAAACAGCTCTGTGGTTAATTATGACCTGAGCATATGACACAGTCTTTTCGAGTGGAGAGAACTGCTTAGGGGCAAGGAGAAATCTAGCTCCAAGAAATTGTCTTCTCTCGCCCTTCAAAAAAAAAAAAAAGCCATAGCAAATTGTTTTAAAATAAACATTCATTTATTGCACCAGAATAGGTTGTTGGACTACGTTTTGATTAAGCCCTAAGATTACAGGGTTATTGTATAGCATTGTGTCGACAGGCCCAGCCATTCATGGAAAAAAGAATCACATCAAATTCTTGTCAAACCATAAAAAAGTTTCCGTCAGAGGAGCTTGGGCGGCCTCTGCCTGTGAGCGGGGAGCTGGTATACATTTGTGCCACTGTCACCAGCTTCACTGATGGTGAAAGGTAGTTTCATCTTAATTGGTCGCTGGAACTTGGAAAGACCAATCTGATAAACCAGAATTTAGGCCCAGCCCCAATGAAGGAGGTACAAAGTGCCTTCTATATCCGGCTGCCCGGGGTGCCTGTGGGCTGGGTTTTCTCCCTGGAGCCTGTGTGGAGTGGCTGGTTTCCGGTACTGGCACTGATGTTCCATCTGGGGGCCTCCTTGCCTTCACCTCCTATGAGATGAGCTCAAGGATGCGAGTCCTAGGCCTTCACTTTGGATCCATACATCAGCGCAGGGCTGAACCTGTGCCGATCTGGGTCTCTACTCTCTGCCTGCTCACGGCCCTGGGTTCTTGCAAGTGTCTCCCGCTGTGGTAGCCCCCTAGCTTCTTTGTGTGGAGATCATCAGAGGATTGCCGGGAACTGGGCTGAGCTGCCCTCCCCGCAGGGCCACAGGGCTCAAGCCTGCCCTGGACACCAGTCCTTGAGAAATCCAGAATGGCATCCCTAACCTTGCCTGGGAAGGGCACTCGGGGGTTGAGGGGGTCCCACCGTGACTCAGGAGGGTCTCCCAGGCCCTTCCAGCCTGAAGGAAGCTCCTGATAGCCGCCTCCCAGCTGGACCCCTGCCTTGAGATTGAGGGGCGTAGTTAGTAGCCTGGGAGATTCCAAAGCTTTCAATCTAAGACCCCAGGGAGCCCTGCCCTGTGTTTGGCCAACCCTGACGAGATAGCCTGGCCACAGACGTGACCAGGGACTGTTCTACAAT
This sequence comes from Phocoena phocoena, assembly GCF_963924675.1. Classification (NCBI taxonomy): domain Eukaryota; kingdom Metazoa; phylum Chordata; class Mammalia; order Artiodactyla; family Phocoenidae; genus Phocoena; species Phocoena phocoena. Next base: position 17,125,186 of record NC_089238.1, read on the forward strand.
CTGGAGACAGTAAATGGAAACCCATTCCAGACTGATGTTCTCAGATACTGTTTTCATTTCCTTTGTTGCTTCTGAAGGAAACGCATTTTAGTATAATTCAAAAACCACATTATCTGCCCAAATCCCATCTTTCCAGCAGCATCCTCTGAGTTGCCGCCCACATGGGTTCTGAGGCCTGCTCCTGCCCCTTGCCAGCCGGAGGGTCTGTGGGCTCACCTCTTGGAAACCACAAGGGTGAGAGGGGTCCCTGAGGGTCCCAGGCGTAAGCTTGTGTGAACACAGCAGTGCTGCCTCAGACGTCAGTTTCTTTTCACGCAGGCATTTAAATGTGTCTTTGCTTGGAAGCCAAGGCCAGACCAAATAGATGGCGAGTTTTGGGGTAGAGGGAGCAAGTCCAGAGGTGGCCAGCTTGGGGAAGGAGGAGCGGCATTTCTGCGTGGATTTATTCATTCCCTAAGACCCTGACACGGAAGGTCCTAGACCTTGAATCAAAGTCGGACGTTTCGGCTCTGTCCTTCCGTGCTGTGTCTCCAATCCCAATCGGGAATAAGCATCTGTGTGAGAGAGGTCCTGTTTCCTAATTTGTGGCGACCGGTTCCTCCAAGTAATATAATTATATTCAAAGTAAGTTATGTGATGGGAGCAGAATTTGAAGAGAGTATTGAAATGAGTGCTTTGGCTTTGTTCCCTGCTGGCTTTCTGCCAGGGAGGGGGCGCTGCGAAATGAGTTTCCGAAACCATGCCCCACGATGCACAGCCAGATGCTGGGACAGATCTCATGTGGTCTTTTTTTTTTTTTAATTGAAATATAGTTGATTTACAATGAGTTCGTTTTACGTGTACAGCAAAGTGATTCAGTTATTCATATACCATACACACACACACACACACACATATATATATTCTTTTTTAGATTCCTTTCCATTATAGGTTATTACAAGATATTGAGTATAGTTCCCTGTGCTATACAGTAGGTCCTTGTTGGTTATCAATTTAATATATAGTATTGTGTATATTTTCATCCGAAACTCCTAATTTATTCCTCCCCCTTCCCCAACTTTCCCCTTTGGTAACCGTAAGTTTGTTTTCCATGTCTGTGAGTCTATTTCTGTTTTGTAAATACTTTCATTTGTATCATGTTTTGAGATTCCACATATATCTCATGTGGTCTTGTCCCACATCGCAGAACCTTGGCCCTGGCTTATCCCTGGTCCATCCTGCAGACAGCATCTCCCCTGCGTGATTGGATAAACTGCCTCGTGTCACCCCTGCTTGCTTCGCTCGAGTTTTAAGAACTTGATCCTGGGAAAGGGAAGAGAAGGAGCTGATTAGGAGTCAAACCCCTCATGCCCGGACCTTGTGCCCATGCTGCGTGATAAGGTGCAGGCCATAGAAGCTTCCTTGCAGGTCTCCTTTCCCAAGATGCTCCTCTCCTGCTCGCCCAGGACACAGGTGGGGTGTGGACTCGCTTCAGGAGGGGCCCTGAAAAGTGCATCCGGGTTAGTCCTGAGGCCAGGACCCTTCTCTGCCACATCCACAGGGCTGAGGCTTTGGGCCTGAGACTCAGGACCTGAAGTTTCCTGTTAGACTCTGTCCTGGGGATGCACATGTGGATTAAATTAGAGCAATATGTTTTTCTAACAGCATCTCGGCTGAAAAGCCAAGCAGATAAATGGAGACAAACCCAGCTTTATGTGAATGAAAAGCGGCTGATGGGGGAGCCACTTCTGCCTGAAGCACCACAGCTGGCAGGGCTGCCCTCCTGGGCTTGCACACCCTCCCACCTCCCCCTCCAGCCCTGACCCTGGAAGCACTCACCGTAGGGCTCCTTCTGCCTCTGAACACCCCTCACCGGGCCTCTGCTCTGGCCAAACCGGCTTGCTGCCCATCTCCAAACCTGCTGTGTGCTGCCCACCCCTTGGCCATGGCCGTCACCCATGCTGTGCTCTCTCCCTCAAGATCATCTGGCACCGTGGTGAAGAGTACACAGTCCACCAGAGTCACTGTGGGCAGGTCGCTTACCTGCTCCGTCTTCAGTTTCCTCACCTGTCAGTGGGGATGATGATGTCTGCCCCGCAGAGCTCAGGGAGGACCGAGGGAATGATTCACATGAAGCCCTTAGCGCAGCACCTGGGACACAGCTAACATTTGTTGATCGTCGTCATCATCATTATTATTGTTACTACCACCTCTCCAAACACCACCTGGCCTCAGGGCATGGTTCTGTCTCTGCCCCACTGATCAGCTTCCTCCGAGGGATCATTTCCTCCTTATGGAGGTTCCTTCTGCACCTCCGATGGATGGTTTCGTGCTGGCTGAAGGTAGGGAACCCTCAGCGCAGGGGCCTTGTCAGGGTAGCAGCAGAGGTGGAGATGGCAGGTATTTGGGTAACAGTTGTTGGTAGCTTGGTTTGTGATTATGGGTTTCGATGCTGGTTTTAATGAGAAGGAAGAGTGGGCCAAGCTCTCCCACAAAGGCAGCCTGTATCCGTCACTCCTGGGCTCGCTCACAGGTCTTTCTTATGGAGCTGGTCCCGAGGCCCCCGGGGGAAACAGGTGGTAACTTCCTAGCACTTGAACACTAGTCAGGAACTGATCAGTCCCTGGATGACTCAAGAGTTTAGGAGTAGTGTTTCGTATTAGTTGAAGCTGCTCTGTTTTGCAAACACTTTCATGGACTTTCACTAAAGGAGCCCCTTCCTAGTATGACAACAGCATAAGTGGAATCCCTCCTTCTCCCCCGCCAGTGTCCACTGGCTGCTTCCGCACCATAAATCCTTCCTCATCAGACAGCCCCACTCAGCTGACATCCCCTAGTAGACCGTAATCTTCAAGAGGGAAGGGAAGGGGTTGTTCTCCGATTCGTACACCTGCCCCCAATGCCAAGGCGCTTATACAAGTTACGGGTGAGGCAAGTGCTCCGTAGATCTCGAGTGCCTGATAGTACTACTTAGGAATGCCAAACCCTCCTCTCCTCTTGGCGCTCGCAGCTCTGTATCTGCACTCCTCTTCCGGACGCACAACTTCTCCGGGAAGGCAGGGACTGCATCCAGCTCCTTACCGGCCTCCTCCCAATGCTGAGAACATGGCAGGTGTTGTATAAATAGTTGCTGTGAATGAATGAGTAGAAGGAGAGAGAGTGTGAGATAATAGAAAATACATACTGGTCTCTGCCTTCGGTTCCTGGCACGGGGCTCCTGAAACCCTGGTAATTTCCTGGGTGGTAAGAGTGTCTTTTTTTCTAGTGAGGTGACTCTGTGGGGCTCCTGGATGACGGCTGGTCCCCAGAAACACCAAGCCATGATTAGAAGCTTGGAGTTTTCGGCCCCATCCGCGATTCTCTTGAAAAGGAAGAAGGGCTGAAAATGGAGTTAATGATAGATCATGCCTACGTGGTGAGGCCTCCACAAAAATCCCAAAAGTACAGGGTTCAGAAACCTTCAGGTTGGTGAACACATTCACGTACCAGGAGGGTGAACCACCCTGACTCCACGGGCACAGAAGCTCCTGTGCTTGGGACCCTCCCAGACCTCGCCCTATGTGTCTCTACATCTGGCTGCGCACCTGTATTCTTTATCGTATCCTTTTATAACCTGGTAAATGTAAGTAACTGTTTTCCTGACTTCTGTGAGCTGCTCTAGCAAATTAATCAAACCCAAGGAGAGGGTCGTGGGAGCTTCTGATTTATAGCTGATCCGTCAGAAGCACAGGTGACAACCTGGACTTGTAACTGGCATCTGAAGGTGGGGGGCAGCAGCCTTGTGAGGCTGAGCCCTTAACCTAAGGGATCTGACGAGATCTTCAGGGAGATAGTGGCAGAATTGAGTTAAATTGTAGGACATCCAGCTGGTGTTGCAGAATTGCTTGCTGTGGGAACCCTCCCACACACATATGGTGACCAGAAGCGTTAGAAGTGAAGTGTTCCATGTGAAAAGTAAAGGAGAGGAAGAAGGAGGAAGGACTGAGTTTTCTTCCTAATACATAGAGAGGGATTGCTAAGAAAATGGCAATGCAGGTTATTGTCACAAGAAGACGGCTGTGAGTGTGAAAGAAAACAAGGGCCGTGTGAGACCCCTCTGGACAATGACCTTCACCGAAGGTGGCCCTGTAGGGAATAAATGCCCTCTCTTACTCTCCTCTCTCATTCCAATCTTGAGCTGGAGAAGCCTGGGGGCTTGACCCCCACTAGAAGCCAGAGGCAAAGAGCCCATTAATGTGGACCCCCTGGGCCAGCCCTGAGGGCAGAGAGGGATCTGGAAGTGCAAAAGGAGCAAGCATGCTTGGCTCTCCTGGGAAGCAGGGAAGTGGATCCCATTTCTCAGCACTGTTCTCTGACAGGTACAAAAATGGCCTTCGTCAGCTTTGCCGATTCCATCCAGCTCAGCTTCTGATGCATTTTAAATTCCCCACAGAAGACAGACAAAGATGGACTCAGGTAGGGTCCTGCTCAGAGACAAACCTCTGACATCCCCACCTCCAACCGACTACACCCCAGCCTCAGACAGGGGACCAGGAGTCAGGAGTTTAAAATCACAGCCAGGCTCCATCCCCAAGCTGGTTTGGGATTATCCAGGTCAGAGAGCATGGGAAGGAAAAAAGCAGACTTCTTTTTTCTCTTCGAGTTAAAAGTCTGCAGCATACAAGCTACTCTTATATGCACGTCTTTTTGGAGACAAAGGGCAGTTGGAAAATTAAGAAGCAGGTTTTTTTTCTTTTCCTTTTCTGATTTGATGCTGGTGTCTTAAGAATCTGAGTTTATATGAAAAACGTGAGAGTGCCAAACCTCAAAGCAAGTCCTCGGAGCCAAAGTGAGTGGAGTGCTAGCGGAGAAGAAAAACGAAGGCGAGGTCGTGATGCGGTATGGCGCAGGAGGCCCCGCGGGCCCGCTCGTCTGGAATTCTGCAGCGCTTGGGTTGTGTGGGATCACAACGCTTCCCAGCGCTTGTTCCTATCTTATTGCCACGGGTGAGATGGGCGGCAGCAGCATCCCACACATTCAAAAGACCTGTGTTACTGGTGGAGGGCTTGGATTGGGTCTCTGTTGGGAAGTCCGAATCTGGGAGACGCCTTATCACCCAGCAGGTCCCCCTTCTTTCTCCATAAAGTGGGGACCCCCTCTCAGGGTCCCACTAAGCACCTCCCCTTCTGGGTGGTATGTATCTTTCTGTAGCTTGCTTTTACACTCCCTCTCTCCCTCTCTCTCTATAAACATATGTCATGATGATGTGTATAGATCTAGGTTATTCATTTTAATTACTGAATATATTTCATTATATGACTTACTACATTTTATTTATCCACTGCTCAATTAATGGAAATTTAGGATGGCCCCACTTTGGGGCTCATAAGCAATGCTGCACTTAACACATATTAATGTCTCTGTGTGCACCTGGACTTGAGGACTCTGGGGTATGTCGTTAAATGAGGAACTCTCAGGTGATGAATAAGTGCATCTTCAGCTTTTCTAGCTCTTGCCAGATTCATCTCGAAATTGTGTCGTGAAAGTACACTCCCACTGGGAACACATAACTGGTCCCATTTCCCACATCCTTGCCAACAGTTGATGTTATCAGATGATTACATTTTGCCATTCTTATTCCTATTTCCCTATTTAATAGTGAGCTTGAATATCTTTTCACCTGTTTATGGACTATCTCATTTTTCTCACCTATGATTGCCTAATAATATCTTGACATTTTTCTACTAGATTATTCGTATTTTTCTTATTTATTTATGACAGTTTGTGAAACACTCTGGATATGATTTTTATTTTATTTTCAGTTATATGGGCTGTAAATATCTCCTCCCAGTCTGTGGACTGTTTTTCTGTTTTGTTTTGTTTTAACATTGCTGATGGTATCTTCCGATGTGCAGAATTTTTGTATTTTAATGTAGTAGAAGTCTCCTTTTCTTTTGTGGTTTATACGTTTTCTATCTTATTCAAAAAATTCTTCTCTAACCTCAGTGACATAAAAATATTTTCCTATATTTTTTTCTTAATTCAAATTGATTGAAGTATAATTTACACACAATAAAATGCATCCATTTTAAGTGTAGAGCCTGACACATTTTGACAAATGTGTACAACCGAGTAACCCCGCCTCCCAAAGAAAATATAGAATGTTCCCTCACACCTGCCTGGACAAGCTGCCTTCCTACCCTCAGGACCCAGGCAGTGACTCATCTGCTTTTTTCACTATAAATGAGCTTTAACTTTTCTAAATTTCATTTAAATAAAATACACGGCACATAGATAGACTTCTGGCTTCTTTTGCCCAGCATATGGTTTTGAGTTTCATCCATGTTGTCACATACCATTTATTTTTTTATTGCTAAATAGCATTCCATTGTACGGATATAACACAATTTGTTTTTCCCGTTAATCTGTTACACATTTGAGTTATTTCCAGTGGGGCTATTATGAATAAAGCTGCTATGAACATTTGTGTACAGGTGTTGATTATGTATATATATTTTGCTGTTTCTTGGATGAGTATCTAGGTATGGAATCTCTGGTTCACACAGTCAGTAGATGTTTAACATTATAAGAACTGCTGAGCTGTTTGCAAAGAAATTGAACTATTTTACACTTCTGAAATGTAAGAGAATTCTAGTTGCTCCACCAAAACTTGGTATTGTCAGTCTTTTTAATTTCAGCCCATTTTAGTGGGTGTTTAGTGGTATCTTATTTTGGTTTTAATTTATATTTCCCTAATGACTAATAATGTTGAGCATCTGTTCATGTGCTTCTTAGCTTGTGAAATGTCTGTTCAAATCTTTTTCCGATTTTAAAATTGGGCTGTTGGGACTTCCCTGGCAGTCCAGGGGCTAAGACTCTGCCCTTCCACTGCAAGGGGCGTGGGTTTGATCCCTGGTCCGGGCAATAAGATCCCGCATGCTGTGCAGCATGGCAAAAATAAATAAATAAATAAAATAAAATTGGATTGTTTGTTTTAGTGAGTCCTTTGTAGAGACTATGCAAATCCTTCATAAGATATGTGTTAAGAGTATTTTCTCTCTGTTTATGCCTTGAACTTTTAATTTCTTGATAGTGTCTTTCAGAAAGCAGTTTTTCCTTTCATTTTGATAAAGTCCAGTTTATCAAAACTTTCTTTTATGAAAAGAAAATAAGTGTCTTGTCCAACGCATCTTTGCCTACCCCAAGTTCACAAAGATTTTCTCCTATATTTAATACTAGAAATTGTATAATTTTATATTTTACATTTATGTCTATTAACCTATTTCAAGTTAATTTTTGTGTAAGTTGTGAGATAAGAGTTGAGCTGATTTTTTCCGTACAGATGTCCAGTCGTTCTGGCACCATTTGCTCTAAGGACGATCATTTTCCCGATCAAATAACCTTAGCACCTGTGTCAGAAATCAAGTAACCCTTTAAGTGTGGGTCTATTTCTGGACCTCTATTCTGATCTGTATTTCAGAATCTATATCCTCTGATCTATATATGTATCCTGACACCAGTACCACATTGTCTTGATTACTATAGTCTTACCAAAAGTCTTGATATCAGTTAGTATACGTCCTCCAACTTTTCTTTCTTTCAAAATTGTTTTGGATGTTCTAGGCCTTTACATTTCCATATAAATTTTAGAGTAAGCTTGTCAGTTTCAACCCAAACATAAAATCCCACTGACATTTTTGATTGGGATCGCTTTGAAGCTGTGGGTCCACTTGGAAAGAATTGATATTTTAGCAATACTGAGTCTTCAGTCAATGAACATGGACAGTTTCTCCACTTATTTAGGTCTTCTTTAATTTGTATCAACAATGTTTTGTAGTTTTAAGTATAAATGTCTTGAAAATTTATTGTTAAATTTAGTCCTATATAATTTCATGGTTTTAGATGCCATTGTAAATTTTTTAAAATTTCACTTTTCAATTGTTGTTATTATGCAGAGAGAAAGCTGGGTTTTTTATATTGAGCTTGAACTCTGAGGCTTTACTAAATTCACTTATAATTTCTAGTAGGCTTTTGGACATTCCTTAAGATTTTTATGTATGATATCATGTCATCTTTGAAGAAAAAAATTTCTTCTTCCTATACAAGCTGTATATTTTTAAAATTTCATTTACTTGCCTTATGGCATTGACTAGGATATTCAGTACAATGTTGAATAGAAGTGGTGAGAGTAGGGTTTCCTTGGTGGCGCAGTGGTTGAGAGTCCGCCGGCCGATGCAGGGGATACGGATTCGTGCCCCGGTCCGGGAAGATCCCACATGCCGCGGAGCGGCTGGGCCCGTGAGCCATGGCCGCTGAGCCTGCGCGTCCGGAGTCTGTGCTCCGCAACGGGAGAGGCCACAGCAGTGAGAGGCCGGCGTACCGCAAAAAAAAAAAAAAAGTGGTGAGAGTAGAAATCTTGTTATTCCTGATCTCAGGATGAAAACATTCAATCTTTCATGATTAAGTATGATGTTAGGTGTAGCCTCTTCAGAGATGCCCTTTAGTGGGTTGAAGAAGTTCCTTTCAGTCCTTGTTTGCTGAGCTTTTTCTTTTTCATGAATGAATGATGAATTTTGTCAAAAGCTTCTTTTTGCATCTATTCAGATGATCATATGGATTTTTCCCCTTTATTCTGTTAATATAGTGAATTACATTGATTGACTTTGAAATGTTAAACCAACCTTACATTCTTCAGTTAAACCTCATTTGGTCATCTATTGTTGGAATTAATTTGCACATATTTTGTTGAAAACTTACACACTGATGTTAATGAAGTATATCAGCCTGGAGTATTCTTTTCTTGTAATGTCTTTGTTTGGTTTCATTATCAGGTTAATATTGGCTTCATAAAATGAGTTGGGAAGTGGTTCCCTCCTTCTGTATTTTCTGAAAGAATTTATGTATGCTTCTAAATGATTTCTTCCTTAAGTGTTTCACAGAAATTCTCAGTCAAGCCACCTAGGCCCCATAATTTTCTTTGTCAGAGGTTTTCAAAGTTAGTAATTAACCAAAATTTAAAAACAGATGGAAGACTATTTAGACTTTCCATTTCTTACTGAGTCAGTTTTGATACTTTGTATCTTTCAAGGAGCTTTTCCAGTTCATCTGCATTGTCAGATTTATTGACATAAAGTTGTTTATAATATTTCCTTATTATTCTTTCAATGTTTGTAGGATCTTTAATGATGACTCCTCTTTCATACCTGATGTTGGTAATTGTCTTCACTTCTTTTGTGTGATCAGTTGAACTAGCAGTTTTAAAGGTTTTTTTGATGTTTTCAAGGTTTTGATTTCATTGATTTTTCTCTGTTATTTGTCCATTTTCAATTTTATTGATTTCCACTCTTATTTATATTATTTCTTCACTCTACTTTCTTTTGGTTTGATTTGCTCTTCTTTTTCTAGTTTCTTAATATAGTATCATAGATCATTGACTTTAGACTTTGCTTCTTTTCTAAATATATGTGTTGAAAGATCTTAGTTTTCCTCTAAGCACTATTCAACTGCACTCAACTCCACATTAGCTGTGTATCAGTAATTCAGTGTGTTGCATTATTATTATTCAATCAAGATATTTTCTAATTATCTGTGATTTCTTCTTTACTCATTGATTATTTAAAACTGTATTGCTTAATTTCCAAATATTTGGGTATTTAATAGATATCTTATTGATTTTTAATTTAACATTATGTGGTCAGAAAACTTCTATGATTTCAATCCTTTTAAATTTATTGAGGCTTGTGTTATATAACAGCAAATAGTCTATTTTGGTGACTGATTCATGTGCACTTGAAAGGAATGTGTATTCTTCCATTATTAAGTATAGTGTTCTATAAATGTCAGTTATGGCCAGATGGTTGATAATGTTCAAGTTTTCTATATCCTTATTCCATTTATTTTATCAGTTATTGAGGGAGGAATGTAGAAATCTCCAACTATGGTTGTAATTTTATCAATTTCTCCTTTTAGGTATGTTAGTTTTTGCTTTATGTATTTTGAAACTTTGTTAGTGCAAAAAATTTTAGATTTTTTTATGTCTCCTTGATGAATTGATCTTTTCATCATTATGTAATGTTCTTGTTTATCTCTAATAATACTCTGTCCTGATGTCCACATTGTATGTTACTAATATAGCTACTTCAGGTTTCTTATGAGTATTTAAATGGTATATCTTTTTCTTTCTCTTTTAAAAAAATTTTGACCTATCTGTGTTTTTATATTTAAAGTGTTTCTTAAACAGCATATAATTTCATCTTGCTTTTTTATCCAATCTGACAATCTCTGCCTTATAGTGTTTAGACCATTTATAGTTAAAGTAATAATTGATATGATTAGGTTTAAGTCTACCATCTTGCTGTTTTTCTTATTGTACCATCTGTATCGTTCTTTTGTTCCTCATTCCTGCCTTCTTTTGGATTAAATATTTTTATTATTCCACTTCTATGTTGGCTCATTAGCTATACGTCTTTATTTGCAGTCACGCTCTAGGGTTTATTTTGTGCATCTTTAACTTATTACAGTCTGCCTCCAACTAATGTTATACTACTTCATGTATAATGTAAGAACTATACAGTTTTACATTTTACTGTCTCATGTGCTTTGTACAATTGTTATTATATGGTTTACTTCTATATATGTTATAAACCTCAAATATATCTTTAGTTTTGCTTTAAAAAATCAAGTATCTTTAAAGAATTTTTTTAAGAAGCAAGAAAAGAGAGGGCTTATATTTATCAACCTATATCCTATTTCCACGTGTCTTCCCTCCTTTGTGTTGATTCACATTTCCATTTTGTATTGTATTCCTTCAGCCTGAAGAACGTCCTTTACCATTTCTTCAGGTGAGGGTCTGCTAGTGACATATTCTCTTAAATGCTGAAAAAAAGGTCAACCTGTAATTCTATATCTGGCAAAGGTAACCTGCAAGTTTAAAGCAATATAAAGATGTTTTTCAGACAAATATTTTTGAAGATTACCTTTGCTAAATGTAGAATTACAAATTGACATTTTTTTCTTTCAGCACTTAAAGCTGTTATTCCATTTTCTTCTTGATTGCAGTGTTTCTGACAAGAAGTCAGCATGAATTATCTTTGTAATTCCTGTATGTAATGTTGTAATCTGCCTTTAAAAGATATGTATAGTTGCTTCATCACCTGTTTTCAACCATTTAAGTATGATTTCTTTGTGCTTATCCTATGTGGGGTTTTTGAGATTCTTCTGTCTGTGGGTGGACATTTTTCACCAAAATTGGGAGTTTGGGATCATTATTTCTTGAAAAAAATCCCACCCCCACTTCCTTCTTTGTTTACTTTTGTAGTTGTGTTATACTGCTTGATAGTTTTCCACAGACCACTGAGACTGTTCATTTTGTAAAGCCTTTTTTTCTTTCTGCTTCAATTTATTTCTATTCTATGTCTTCAAATCCAATGTCTTCATGTTTGCTGATTTTTATCTTCTTCAGTGTCTACTCTGATATTAATCCCATCCAGTGAGATTTTCATTTCAAATGTGAATTCTTCATCTCTAGAGGTTCAATCTGGCTCTTCTCTTTATGCATTCCATTAGTCTCATTATGTTCCCTTTAAATCTTTGAATTAAAAAAATTGCTGATTAAATTTTTGATGTTTTTCTGTAAATTCCTCAGGATTTTACTCATCCATCAACAACATGTCATTTGCAAATAGAGAATGTTTTATTTCTTCCATCCCGATTTGTATGCTTTTAATTTTTTTTCTAGGTTCTTGAGATGGGAGCATAGTTGATTCATCTGAGACATTTCCTTTTTCTAATGTTAAGCATTTAGTGCTACAAATTTTCCTCTCATCACTTCTTTAGCTGCATCTCACAAATTTTGACATGCTGTGTTTTCATTTTCACTCAGTGATATATATATATATATTTTTTTTCCTTTTGTGGTACACGGGCCTCTCACTGTTGTGACCTCTCCCGTTGCAGAGCACAGGTTCCAGATGCGCAGGCTTAGTGGCCATGGCCCACGGGCCCAGCTGCTCCGCTGCATATGGAATCTTCCCGGACCGAGGCACGAACCCGTGTCCCCTGCATCAGCAGGCGGACTCTAAACCACTGTGCCACCAGGAAAACCCAGTGATATATTTTTTAAATTTCTTTTCAGGATTCTTCTTTGATCCATGGACTATTTAGAAGTAGGCTGTTTAATTTCAAAGTGTTCAGAGATTTTCTTGTTGTCTTTCTGTTATTGATTTCTACTTTGATTCCCTATGGTCAAAGAACACACTCTATATGATTTCAGTTCTTTTAAATTTGCTAAGATTTGTTTTATAACCCAGGATATGGTCTATCTTGGTTAATGTTTCATGGGTACTTGAAAGTACTGTGTTCTGCTGTTATTGGGTGAAATACTCTATAAATGTCAATTCGATCCTGCTGGTTCATAGTGTTGTTCAGTTCTATGTCTTCCCTAATTTTCTATTTAGTATGTCAATCAGTTGCTGAGAGTGGGCTGTTAAAGTCCCCAATTAGAATTGTGAATTTGCCTATCTCCTTGCAGCTCTATCAGTTTTTCCTTCATATATTTTGAAGCTCTGTTTTTTGGTACACACACATTAAGGATAACTAGATTTTTTGGTGGATCAATCCCATTATCATTAAATAACGTCCCTCTTTGTGCCTAGTCATTTTCTTTGTTCTGAAGTCTACTTTATATGATATTAATATAGTGACTCCTGTTTTTTAAAATTATTTATTTTTATTTTTATTTTTTTGCGATATGTGGGCCTCTCACTGTTGTGGCCTCTCCTGTTGTGGAGCACAGGCTCCGGACACGCAGGCTCAGCGGCCATGGCTCACGGGCCCAGCCGCTCCGTGGCATGTGGGATCTTCCCAGACCAGGGCACGAACCCATGTCCCCTGCATCGGCAGGTGGACTCTCAACCACTGTGCCACCAGGGAAGCCCTAAAATTAATTTTTGCATGATATATTTCTTCCATCCTTTTATTTCTATTGAGATATAATTGACATTTAACATTATATTAGTTTCAGGTGTACAACGTAATGATTCAATATTTATATATATTGCAAAATGATCACCACAGTAAGTCTAGTTAACATTTATCACCACACATATTTACAATTTTTTTCCTGTGATGAGAACTTTCAAGATCTACTCTATTAGCAATTTTCAAATATATAATACAGTATTATTAATTATAGTCACCATACTGTACGTTACATCTCCCAAGACTTATTTTATAACTAGAAGGTTGTACTTTTTGACTACCTTCACCCATTTCCTCCACCCCCCTCTTCCTGCCTCTGACGACCACCAATCTATTCTCTGTATCTATGAATTTGGTGTACTTTTCTTTGTTTATTTCAGTTTTGTTTTGTTTTTTAGATTCCACATATAAGTGAGATGGTATTTGTCTTTCTCTGTCTTATTTCACCTAGCATAGTGCCCTCAAGTTTCATCCATATTGTTGCAAATGGCAAGATTTCATTCTTTTTATGGCAGAACAATATTCCATTGTATAAATATACCACATATTCTGTATCCATTCATCCATCAATGAACACTTATGTTGTTTCCATGTCTTGGCTAGTATATGAACATGGCTGCAATGAACATTGGAGCATATTTGAGTTAGTGTTTTCATTTTATGCAGATAAATAACCAGAGGTAGAATTGTTAGATCATATGGTAGTTCTATTTTTAACTTTTTGAGGTGCCTCCATACTGTTTTCCATAGTGGCTGTACCACTTTACGTTCTATCAACCGTGCACAATGGTTCCCTTTCTCCATGTCCTCATCAACATTTATTATCTCTTGTCTTTTTGACAATAGTCATTCTAACAGGTATGAGGTGATATCTCATTGTGCTTTTGATCTGCATTTCCCTGATGATTAGTGATATTGAGTAGCTTTTCATGTACCTGTTGGCCATCTGTATGTCTTCTTTGGAAAAATGTCTGTTTAGATCCTCTGCCCATTTTTAACTTAGACTGATTGGTTTTTTACTATTGAGTTGTATGAGTTCTTTATATGTTTTGAATATTAACCCTTTATCAAATATATGACTTGCAAGTATTTTGTCCCATTCTGTAGGTTGACTTTTCATTTTGTTGGTATTTTCTTTTGCTGTGTGGAAGCTTTTTAGTTTGATGTGGTCCCACTTGTTTATTTTTGCTTTTGTTGCCTTTGCTCGTGGTGTCAAACCTAGAAAATCATTGCCAATTAAAAAAAAATAATGTTTGCATGATATGTTTTCCATCCTTTTATTTTTAACCTCCTATGTTGTTATGTTTGAAGTGAGTTTCTTGTAGGCAGCATATCCTTGAGTTGTGCTTTTTTACACACTCAGTCAATCTCTGTCTTTTAATTTGTGAATTTAGAACATTCATTTTTAAAGTACTTATTGATATGGCAGAATTTAAGTCTGCCATTTTATTGTTTGTTTTCTGTTTGTTGCCTCTGATTCTCATTGCTCTGTTTCTCTTTTTCTTGCCTTCCCATGGGCTATTTGAGCATTTTTAGAGTTTCATTTTGAACTCTTCATGATGTTTGTGAGTATATTGCTTTGTATAGCTTTCTTAGTGATTCTCTAGGTATTACCATATACATACATAACATCGCAGTCTATTGGTGTCAGCGTTTGACCACTTCAAGTGAAGGATAGAAATGATACTTCCATTTAGATCCTTTTACCATCCCCACACTTTAAACATAATGGACTTCAGAGTTTCCCCTATATACATCGGGTGGTATTATAACTTTTGCTTCAACCCCAAAATACGATTAAAGAAATTCATGAGGTGAAGGATAGTCTATTGAATTTGCTTCTATTTTTACCCATTCCATCGTTTTTCTTTCTTTCCTGAATGACTCAGTCTTCTACTTTTATCATTTTCTTTCTGTTTGAAGAGCTTCCTCTAAGGATAGATCTGCAAGCAACAAATGCTCTTAGTTTTCCTTTATTTGAGAATGGCTTTATTTTCTTTATTTTCCTGAAAACATAGTTTCACTGGATAGAGGATTTGTAGTTAACGGTTCTCTTCTTCAGCACTTGAAAAATGTTGTGCCACTTCCTTCTGACCTCCATGGTTTCAGATGAGAAATTTATTGTCATTTAAATTGATCTTCCTCTACAGGTAATGTATTGATTCTCTCGACTGTTTTTAAGACTTTTTTTTTCATTGTTCTTAGTTTTCAGAGATTTGATTACGATAATATCTTGGTGTAGATTTCTTTTAGTGTTTCTTCTCATACTTTTCAGTCCCACACTCTTTTCTCCTCTCCTTCTGGGACTTTGATTATATGAATGTTACATCTTTTTTATTGTCTCACAGAATTCTGAAGCTCTGTAATTTTTTTAGTCTGTTTTCTGTCTGTTGTTTAGATTGAGTAAATTCTATTAATCTGTCTTCAGATTCATCACTTCTATCCTCTGTCATCTCCATTCTACTACTGAGTCCATCTAGCAAGTTTTTTTTCTTCCAGCTGCTGTATTTTTTAGTTTTGTAATTTCCATTTGGTTGTCTTTTATTACTGCTATTTTTTGCTAAGCTTTTTAATTTTTAAATTTGTTTCTAGAGAATTTGTGTCTGTTGAAGCATTTTTATGGCACTGCTTTAAAATTGTTGTCAGGTGGTTCTGACATCTGATTCATCCAGTTATGGGAGTCAATTTTCTTTTCTCATTCAAATTGTGGTTCTTTGGAATGATGAGTGATTTTCAGTTGTATCCCAGATACTTTTGTTTTTATGTTATGATACTCTTGACCTATTTAAATCTATTTTAGCATGTAGGTTCTGGTATATATTCATCATATGTAGATATATATGTATACCAGAATCTATATGTATTAGTTCCAGTGGTGGTTTGCCTATCAGAATCCTTTCAATGTGATTCTAGTCTTCTAGCTTCATTCTTCTAGCACTGCTGGGGCTACTGCTCAATCTCTGTTGATGTCATTTGTTGATGTCATTCCTGAGGCCACCTGGTATTGCTGGGACAACTTCAGCTGGAGGGTTGGGGATGGGGGACAGAAGTTGCTGGGCCTTTTTTTTTTTTTTTTTTTTTTGTGGTACACGGGCCTCTCACTGCTGTGGCCTCTCCCGTTGCAGAGCACAGGCTCCGGATGCGCAGGCCCAGCGGCCACGGCTCACGGACCCAGCCGCTCCGCAGCATGTGGGATCCTCCTGGACCGGGGCACGAACCCGCATCCCCTGCATCGGCAGGTGGACTCTCAACCACTGCACCACCAGGGAAGCCTGGGGCCTGGATCTTTTTATGCCACTAGCTGATGCTGCCCCTGCAGGTGGACCGGCTCACCAACCTCACCGGCTCAGACTGCCTGCCAGTGCCTCTGTCATGGAGCAGGCATTGGGGGTCCCCACTAGGTCTAGTCTCTTTGGGGCTCTTCTTTACTTGTCCTTTGTCCAGAAAGAGTGGACTTTCCTTGTCTTTTTGGTTGTTTTTTTGTTTTTTTTTAATGCCCGTTGATGGTTCTGAATTGTAGGAATCTTTGGTACCTAGTCCTCGGTATATGAGAGATAAAAAAGAAAACTGGAGAAATTCACTACGTTATAGTTCCTCAAGTCCTGAATCCCCTAGCTAGTCCACCTTTACCTTTCTGGCTTTAAGAGTCTTTTAATCATTGTCTATTAAATAATATCCAAGATATTTAGTTAGAATTAGAGGGCAGTGTTTTAACACCTCTTCTTTACTCCATTGGTGGAGGAGGACTTCCTGCCCTAGGTTTGTGGGGATGGTTGAATACACAACTGCTGACACTGGGCAAATGAGATCAACAGCGTTTTAATAGTCACATATAGTCATAGCCTGAGGGAGGACACCACATGCCATGCAGGGTCACATGGGGGTTTCACTTGGGAACAGAGTGAGCAAAGAGGGGCTGTAGGAGGCAGGCTACATAGTATCAAGAGGGTGAGGTGCCCCCTGGTTCCCACAGGAGAATGTGATTAGTTTATTTGAATAGTTCCATGGGCTGGTATGGCACTGAAACCCGATACTCAGGAATAAACTGGAGCTGTGCCTGGTCCCTTTGATAAGGAGGTTGTTTGGCTAGGGGCCCTCATCTGTGGGAGCAGAGTGAGGAGGAAACCTACGGTTATGCCGTTTGAGGGCCTCCTGATTTTACCAGATGTCAAGGCAGCACACAATAGTGAGTCTTACAGCACAGGGAGAAGCAGGGAAAAGTACCATCTTTCTCCAGAACTGGAACTCGTTTTATTTTAAAATTTATGAGAACTTTGTATTCTGATCCAGGTTTGTTTTGATATAGAACTGCGTTTCCCCAGATCTTCTATTAAAATTGTGGGTATATTCCTGGACCATCAGCATGAATGCTGAGCACACGGTATGCAGTTGGGGGGATTTAGAAAGTGCTGTTTAAGTTAGGTTTTTCTTGAAGTATTTTAATTGAAAAGTAATACAACCATATTACAGATAATTTGGGAAGTATGGAAAAGGAAAAGAACCTTCATCATTTTAACCTACAATCATATCAATTATAATTTTAGTATAATTTCTACGGTCTTTTTTCCACCCAAAATTTAAAACTGTAAGTATAGAATGTATATAGTTTGTTCATCTGGTTTTTATGCTTGATGGTTTATCAGAGTTCTTCTATCCCTCTTTCTTTCCTTAACAATTCAGGCCAACATTTATTCGGTGGGGCTGAGCAAGGGAGGAAGCTGTGGAGGTCCAAAGTAGAGCTTGTACCCTGAGGGGTGAGCAGGACATCTGCAGAGGAGGGTAGCTCAGTGCAAGGTTGGGGGGGTGTCTGAACCCACGCCGGATGAGGAGAACATCTGCTCGGTGGTGTGGCCTAGCACATGTGTCAGAGCCCAAGGAGGATGAAGAAGGCATCTGAGGATTTGGGGGGAAGGCAGTGACTGGATACTTTAAGCCTAGGGTAGCCGTGTTTCTCACTGTTGGAAAAGGGAGAACACTAGACTGGAATGTGGGGTGTTTGTTAGACTGGAATTAGAATTATTGGTAAGAACTCATGATTTTCTATATATATACAGAAATATATACATAATATGCATAGAAGCATAAGTATATACGTGTACACACACACTTAACCTTCCCTGGCATTGTCCACTAAGACGGTTTGGGAGAAGTGATACCCCAATAGCAATGAGTACTCATAGCCCTATATCTTGGTTTCTAAATGGTATTCTCCATTAAAAGGAACCAGTGTTCCTTGCAGGAAGGGCTGACTCCAGGACTGGAGCAGGAAAAATACAAGATGACTTTGTTATGCAGGGAAGCAAGGAGGTACTAAAAATGATGAGCATATGTGAAAGGCATATGAAAGCCAGCATAGAGAAGCTCCCACTGGCCAAGTCTGGGGTAAGTGGAACACCAAAATAAACAAGATAACAGATTATGACCCAATGAATAGAATAGAAATGGATGAATAAACCGATAAACAAATAGGTAGAAAATTCCATGAAGAATGGAGTATTACCTAGTTTCAAAGTACTATTAATTACAAAGAGGAAAGGAGTAACTTTAAGGAGGAGAAACCTGGTAGATACCACCTTAACCTAATGATCAAAGTGAACATCGTCAGTAATGGGACAAATAGAAATCACGTGCCACCTGATAGGGTGCAATGAGAAAAACCAGGAATACCCTTCTGGGATATTCTGGCCAAAGATGCATAACCTGAATCTTTATTTTTTAATTAAGGTAAAATTCACATAACATAAACATCATCTTTTTAAAGTGAATTCAGTGCCATTTAGTACCCTCACAGTGTTGTAGGACTACCACCTCTATCTAGTTAAATATGTTCATTACTCCAGAAAAAGCCCCTACTCATTAAGCAGTTACTCCCTGTTACCCACTCCTCCCAGCCCCTGGAAACCAATAATCTGCTTTCTGTCTCTATGGCTTTACCTGTTCTGGATATTTCATATAAATGGAATCTCATACAATATGTGATCTTCTGTGTCTGCCTTCTTTCATCTTACGTAATGCTTTTGAAGTTCATCCATGTTGCAGCATATATCAGTATCTCATTCCTTTTCATGGCTGAATAATATTCCACTGTATGGATATACCACCTTTTGTTTATCTGTTCATCCACTGGTGGACGTTTGGGTTGTTTCCACCTATCGGCTATTGTGAATAGTGCTATACAAGTATTTGTTTGGTCATCTGTTTACAATTCTTTTGAATATATAAGTGGAATTGCTGAATCACATATCCTGCTCGTATCACGAGACAATATCGGCAAGCCAAAACTGAGGGACATTCTCTAAAATAACTGGCTTGTAATCATCAAAAACGTTAAGGATATGAAAGT
Organism: Phocoena phocoena; assembly: GCF_963924675.1. NCBI lineage: Eukaryota > Metazoa > Chordata > Mammalia > Artiodactyla > Phocoenidae > Phocoena > Phocoena phocoena. Next base: position 17,144,465 of record NC_089238.1, read on the forward strand.
TAGGGAAAGATGGGGGAAATTTCCCAGATGCAGGAACTAAAGAGACAGGACTGCTAAGTGCAACACATGATCCTGGACTGGTTGCCTTACTATTAAGGAAGCTACCAGAACAGTTGGTGAAACCGAATGGGTCAGAGGAGTAGACGTTGGTAACATATCGGTGTACTTTCCTGATGTTGGAGACCGTTTGGTGGTTATATAGGAAAATGTCCCTGTTTGTGAAAAACACGCACCAGTATTTGGGGGTGATGGAGCATTATGCCAACAAGTTACTGTAAAATGGCTCATAAAAAATTCGTTTTGCCTGGTGCTTACAGATTTTCTGTGGGTTTGGGATTGTTTCAAAATGAAACAAAATTAATTGAAAATATTTGATATATTTTCCCTCAAGGGCTCTCCATATTTGTTTTCCATTTCCTCCTCTTCTCTCTTGAATATTCTCCATTTAGAGTCTTGTCTCCTCATTCCCACTTGACAGGGCGAGTGTTAAAGTCCCCGATGAGCTCTGTGCTCCCGAATCCAGTAGTCAAGCCCCAGGCTGCACCTTACTCTTGCCTCATCAGTGGCACCTGGCAGGTGGATATCGTCTTCCTCACTCAGCCTCCTGACCTTCCTCCCACCTTGCTGGCTGCTCCTTCTCGGACATCTCTCTGCTAATCCCTTCTTATCTCTCCTAAATTCTAGATGTTGGGTGCCCAAGGCTCAGTTCCAGGGCCTCTTCCCTCTGCTTTCTACCCTCACTCCCTTGGAGACCTCATCCAGCCTTTACCTACTACCTATCTACAGATGACCCTCTAACTTCTACCTGCAGCCTGGACTCCTCCTGAGTTTCCCACTTGTGTACCTGACCATCTGCCTGCTCACCATCTCCGCTCCTATGCCTAACAGACATCTCAACTCAACATGTCCAAACCTGAGCTCCCAGCCTTCCGTATTTTGCTCTCCCCCCAGTAGTCTTCCTCATCCCAGTAAAAGGCAACTCCATCCTTCCTTTGCTCAAGGGAAAAACCTTGAAATCACCCTAGACACTTACTGTCTCTCACATCCCATATCTGAACAGACAGCTAATCACAAGGATTCTTCCTTCAAAGCGTATCTAGAATCTAACCATCTCTGACCACCTCCACTCCTTCTACCCTGCTCCTTCACCACTCCTCGGAACTATTACAGTAGCATCTAACTGGTCTCTCTGCCTCTCCCTTTGCCCCCTCAGTCCATGTCACTCCTCTAATGACCGCTCTTCAGTGGATGCGCATCTCACCCTCTTCAAAGCCTAAGTCCTAATAATGGCCCACAGTCTATCTTAGATTGGGATGCTCCAGAGGCTGACGCCGAGACAAGAGCTTGAGTACAAGTGGTTCATTGGGGAGGTGATTCCCAGGAGCAGGGGGAGATAAACAGGGAAGTGAGACAGGAAAGGAAGGAAGCCAATACAAGGTGTGTTAATAAGTGGGTTACCGCTGTAAGCACCAGAGCTCCACGCTTCTGGGGACCTCTGGGAGGCTGCCTAGGGCATGCCTCATAATTGTCAAATGCAAGCAGCAAGGTACCTGGGTATTTATTCACCAACTCCACATTGGTTGAGGGCTACTCCCAGGGAACTAACTCCCTGGCCTGCCCTGCTGCACTCCTGTGGCCAGAAGAGGCCCCCAGACAGAGAGCTGCAGGGGCAGTAGGAAGCCAGAGGGTTTGCGTGCCTCCAATGGACAATGCTGAAGGGATATAGGTGGGGCACTGGCAACACTTTCTTCAAAGGCCCTACATGCTCCGACTTCTGTCTTATACCAGGTACCCCTGTGACCTCACCTCCTCTCACTTCTCACTCCTTTACTTACTCCAACCACACAAGCTTCCTTCCTGCTGTTTCTCAAACACGTCATGCATGGTTCTACCACAGGACCTTTGCACTTGCAGCCACCTTGCCCAAAGTGCTCTTCTACCAGGTATCTGCCTGTCTCTCACCTTACCTTCTTTAGGGGCTTTATCTAAATGTTACCAGCCCAGCAAGGCCTTCCTGAGAAAACAGGTGGCACCCTCCAGTTAGGACAATCTGAGGAGAGTTTAATAAAGTACTATTTACAAAGGGTAGACAGGGTATAGGGAAACTGGAAGGGGTGGTAATTTGCCCTGGGGCTAATAAAGGCAGCCATAGTTACCATAGCTAGGCCTGAAATGGCAAGGAAAGGATGTGTTCTTGGAGCTGGGTGGGCTGTATGAGAAGACTCCTAATAGGGGGTGAGGCTTTTGAGGAGGGATGAGGGAGGCTGACCTCAGTTGCCTTCTGCCCTCCGGTCTCCTGAAGGTGTTTCCCATCAGCCATGACCAAAAGGAAGCCAGAGGGTAAGGGAACCCCTTCATGCTGTTCACAGATGTCAGCCCACAAGGAACAAGGCAGAAAAAGAGGGACAAATGATAGATGTCCAGCACACCAGCCAAAATAGCAATACACACATACTGCCTATCCCCTTCTCTGCTTAATTTTTCCCCTTAACTTAGTACCATCTAACCTATGATATATTTTGCTTATTTATTTTATTTGTTGTCCATCTCCCTCTACAGGAGCATAAACTCCACAAGGTTAGGGATTTTTGCCTTCTTCATTCACTACTGTATGCTGGCAGCACCTAAACTAATGCTAGGCATATAGTCGGTGTTCAATGAACAGTTTTTGATTGGATAAGGTGGCTGCCTAGCTGTGGCAGACAGAGTAATGCCCCCAAATATGTCCACATCCTAAACCTAGGAATCTGTAGATATGTTAGGTTATGTGGCAAAGGGGAAGTAAGGTTGCAAATGGAATTAAGGTTAATCAGTTGACCTTGAAACAGTCAGATTACCCTGGATAAGCTGGGTGAGCCCCATGTAATCGTGAGTCCAGAAGAGTCAGAGTCAGAGATATTTAAAGATGCTACACTGCTGGCTTTGAAGATGGAGGAAGAGGCCACAAGCCAAAGAATGTGGGCAGCCTCTAGAAGCTGGAAAAGTCAAGGAAACAGATTCTCCCCTAGAGTCACCAGAAAAGAACGTGGGTTCTGCTGACACCTTGAATTTAGCCTGGTAAACCCATTTCAGACTTCTGATCTCTAGAATTGCATGATGATAAATCTGTGTTGTTTTAAGCCACTCCGTTTGTGGTAATATGTCACAGCAGCAATACGAAACGAATACACTAGCTGTTGTTTTTAAGGGCTGGAGCATGGGTTCTGGAGCCGGTTATCTGGAGAATCTTGCACCTTTCCTTTTCTCTGTAGATAAGACTATTGATTCCTCCTTCATCCCAGCTGTGGTTTAAGGATTTGGTGAGCTCATGCATGACATGCACATGGCTTAGAGCCTGGCCTCCAGTAGCCCTTCTACTTGACCACAGGCCCTACAAGTGCCTGGTAGACTGTGGACAGTACACATGTATGGAAGGGTGAATACATTTCATCAAATGATGTTCCATAATAGACTTCATCTTTCCTCTGCTTTTAGAACACTGGGTTTTCTCCCTATTTTCATTTTTACCCTTGTTAATAAAACTGAGAATCTTGGGACTTCCCTGGTGGTCCAGTGGGTAAGACTCTGCACTCCCAGTGCAGGGGACCCAGGTTCAATCCCTGGTTGGGGACCTAGATCCTGCATTCCACAACTAAGAAGTCCGCATGCTGCAACTAGAAGATCCCATGTGCCGCAACTAAGACCTGGTGCAGCCAAAATAAATTAATTAATTAAATATTTTTAAAAATTGAGAATCTTTGTGCACAGTTTTTTTGTTTTTGTTTTCTTGAAATTAGTCTTCTACTTCTTCAAAACAAGGGTCCCTGTTGGCTGCAAGGCTGGTGCTCACCACACACAAGCAGATGGCTGCCTTCAGCGCAGGGTAGCTCAGCTCACCCGGCAGCTAAGCACCTCCCAGGACAGTGAGGCCCACGTGGTCAGCCCAGCTGGAGATGGAAGGTGGGAGGAGAGAGAAGGCAGACTAGAGGCTGTGTCTGAAGTCACTCTGATGAATTCCATTCCTGGGCTGGGCTTCCACTGGGCCCCTCCACCAGGGCATAGGAAAGTAGGGGAGGCAAGGGGATGGAGAACCAAGAGAATGATGGTGCTGCAGTCATCTGAGCCAAGGAAGCCTCTCTGTGAGGCAAGAGAAGTGTCAGGGGCCAGTTCAGCAGCTCCGGGCGGTGCCGGCCAGGGTGAGCGCATCCAAACTGCCCTCCCTTCTGGTACTCTTCCATGATCGGCGCTCCTGAGGCTGGGCAGGGAGGTGGGGGCTTCCCCAGATGTCTGGGACAGTGAGAGAGGCTGAGCTCTGAGCGAGCAGGGGACAGAGGAAGCAGGGAAGCAAGCTCCAGCCCTCTGCAGTGCCAGACCACTTTCCATTTGTCTATCTCTGTGCTGCTACAGCTGGTGCCCCTATAACCCACAGAACCTAAGTTTGTAACTCGGGAGGAAAGGGTTGTGAAGTGAAGCCAGCAGGAGAACAAAGGAGGCTTTGCTTGAGAGGGAGGCACCTTCAAGTGAGGCCCCCAGGGAAGTGACTCACAGGACCCCGGGGATGGGCCCACCCATGAGGGCTCTGTGGGACTGAGAATGCAGCCCAGCTGCCTACGGGGTGGGGAAAGGGTTGTCAGTCTCCTGCTTTAGTTGGGTAGACCTCACCCAGTGCGCCCCCTACTGCCCTCCCTCAGGATCTGGTGTGCATCCAGACTGGGGGTTTGGGGGCGGCCCTGTGCTCACTGGGCACTGCCAGGCCGGGCTGTTGCCACTGCTTCGGCTTCTGCCGCCTTGGCTGCAGGCACGGTCCCCTTCACTCCCATTGGCCCAGCAGGGACCTGGGCTCCCCAGCTCTCAGCAGAGCCATACTGCTGCCCTGCCGGAGCGAGGCCATCAGTGCCACCAAAGGTGGCACTGTTATTAGCGTTTGGCTCCGTCCCAGGATCCCTGGATGCCTGTGATGAGAACTTGGAGAGCCCTGGCAGCGCCCCTCGGGCAGTTGCATAACCTCCCCCAGTTATGCTCCTTATACTGTGTGGCAACCGGGCGAGAATTCCAGGACCTTGTACATACTCGTACAAATCTGCCTTCACGCTGTTTGGCTGCAGGGAGAGGCGTGTCTCTGTGGGCCCCGGGAAATGGGGGTGTGTTCGCGTCCAAGAGGGCGTGGCCCGCGTCCGGAGTGGGAGCAGCCGCCTCGCCCAGTTGGTGCAGGCTGTTTGCCCCAAACCGCAGCTTCCGCGGGAGCCCTGGACCGGGTCCAGGACGCAGAGGAGGAAGCTCTGGTGACAGTCCAGACATGGGCTTTGAACAGCAGCCTTGGCCCGCACCCCTCGCCCCCCACCACTACCCCGAGCAGCTCAAGCCCGTGGCAGGTGGCGCACCTCCCGCGCCGTCCAGCCAGGGATGTAGGGACCCCTGTTTTCCTAGGGGCAGGGCCGGCATCCTCCCAGGGGCTTGGCTTGGGCGTCCCAGCGCTTCCCTGGCTCCGACCCTACTCTTTTAAGGCTGTATCGCAGTTTGTGATGTCTGTGTGAGGAGGTCCTGGGAGTCAAGGCCTGGATGACCCAGCTGTTGTCATCGTAGAGCCATGACTCAGTCTTGTAAGAGTGCTGTCCAGCTCGGCAGCGAGGCCCAGAGATGGCTGTCAGGATTGGCTGTTCTGTGTAATGGAAACAAAGAGGAGAATCCAAATGCAACTGACCTCCAGCCATCTCCTTTGTATTCCCCCTTGGGAGTGTGCCTGCCTCTGTCCCTGCATCTCTCATTAGAATTTCAGAGAAGCCTTGTTCACTATGGAGGTGCCAGTCATTGAGGCCGGAGAGGTTGCTGGCTCTACTTGCGAGTCAAGGGATTTGCGGGTCATCTATATTCGATGTTACGACAAACTTGAAAACTGTACTATGGAAAGTTCTTTTCCAGATAACTTTACAGGACCTCAAGTAAACAATTCTTGTGGATAAACAGACGGTCTTCTCTTAGCCCTGTGGGCTGCCTTGTCCTCCAGGTGCCTGCAGTGGCTGGTACATGCTGGCTGTTAAACAATCAATGGCACAGGTGGCCAGGAAGATAAAGATCTTTGCAGTAAGCAGGACCCTCTTGCTGACCGAGGTCCAAAGCCTCTGCAGCCACGTTAGCCCCCTGTTCAAGTCAAAGTTACATGACCCCAAAATAGCACAAATACTGTCCAAGACATCCTTCCACTGGGGGTAAGAGGGTGAGATTGGAAACACAGGGGGCCTCCTCCCTGTGAATAAACAACTACCTACAGGCAGCAACGCCTGGATACATATCCCAGGATTGGCCCCCACTCTGCCTGAGGCTCTGAGGTTTGAAGAGCTCCCCTCGGGTCAAGCAGGTGTCTTGTTTTTCCAGCTCTGGGGCTTGGGAGAAGAGAGCTGCCATCTGGTGTTCCCAAACAAGATCAACCAGGGGCAGGGGGTGAGGTTGGGGGGCTTCCCAGGGGCTGGGCTCTCCTTCCACTAACAGCTCTCAGAGCCATGCCCCTGGACTTACCGAGCACTTGAGGGCAGGGACTGAGGCAGGGGCTGTGAGATCCTTTTCTGACCCTCAACCCTCCCTGGGGTTGCGTTCCATTTGGGTCACTCTGATTCTTCTGAGAGAATGTCACTGCTAGTCTGGCTCCTGGCAGGAAGCTACCCTTAGCTGCCACCCATACTCTTTTCTTTCTCTTGGTCCACAAAGGGCTACCTCATGAGCCTCAATCTTCAGGTAGGGCAAGGCTTCTCTCTACATGGAGCCGCCTCCTTTGGGTGGCACGGGGGTGAGCAGAAAGACGGTCAGCCACGTCTCATCACATCTGAGCCAAGGCCAGCGTTGTGTGGCTGTCTTTGTGCTAAACACATCTGCCCACCCACCTTAAAGTCAACAGAAGTCGAGACCATCAAACTGTGACATCACAGTTCTTACAACATCCCTCATCAGCCCAGATACCAGGCTCAAGGGCAGCATCTGTGCTCTCTAGCCAAGAGCTGGCCCTCCAGCTCTGTCTAGAACTCCCCATTGGCTTGAACCAAGTGCCCTGCCTCGAAATGAAAATCCTCTGGCAGCCCCTGCATTTGAATGTTCCGTCTTGTCATCCACTTAGGAGGAACTCCAGTCTTGTGGGTGCTGCAGGGCCACTGCAGCTGTCGTCCTGTCTCTGGGGAGTCAGGAGGGTGGACAGGGCCTGATGGGATGGGGCCATCTTGGCAGGTAGCATTCTCCAGAGAACACAGGTCCGCCTCCTGGATGGGAAAAAGGGTCATCTCCAACCCCGTGCTCTAATTAGGCTCTGCTGGACTCAACCAAATTGGTCTTCCCTTGGTCAGGGGCTCAGTGGAGCCATTTCTCACATCCATGCTTCTCTGCCCCTTTGTCAAATGGTTTACACATACACGTGTACAAAATGAGTATAGCGCAAAAGGGCCCAACCCTCCACGGCAACTCCTCACCTAGATCAGGAAGGTTCAGTATCTGGGACTAGGGCTACTCAAGGTGCTTATTCAGTGGTCAAGCCAAGTCCCAAGTGTGGGGAGCAGTGGCTTAAGAGTCACTCAAGCCAGAGCGCCTTCTTGTGGCTGCCTCGGTAGATTAGAAACGAAGTGCTAGAGCTGGGTGTATAATTCATAAAATATCCTTTATTTATTCTATGGAACACAGTCAAGTGGTAGCTTTAAATTTAAAAAAAAAAAAGCTTTTTAAAAGATATTAGTGTCGTGACCTGACTTTGAGCTCCGTGTCATTAGGAAAGTGGCCAAAGCCACCTGCTGTAGCTTTGCAGAGTTCCTGCACGGGCAGAGGTCTGGTGGGGAACAGGGAAGTGTTGGCACAGCTATCTGTCCAGTTGCTTATAATCAAGAATAATTTATGAAGAGCAGAAGTGACACTTATATCGCTGGCAACTGATCAAGAGATTACTTACAATATAGTATATTCATTCCAGGAAGCATAAAAATGTTTGTACTTATTGTTTATAGGGACTATCTTAGAATTTTTGCATCGCTTTGGGAACATGGTACTTTCTCTACAAATTTAGAAATTCCCTAAATCATACTTCCTGGTTTGTCTTAATTAGTAAGGAGATAAGAGTAACATTCAGTAAGGTAGTTACTCTTTTTTTTTTTTTTTTTTTTTAGCACAATGGTTTAATCAAAATGATAGTTTGCTTGAAAATGTTAGGGAATCTCCACCGACCGGCAACCATGCTGGTTATCATACTCTAAAAACCCATAAACACACGCGGCACTGAGCTGTTTCCACAAGACTTCCTTTCTAATAAACACAACACTTTCTCCTCTCAGATGTGAACCTCAGATGCCCAAATGCCCGTGTGCCAACTGTAGGCACGTTGCTGCGCAAAGGAGAAGGTTGGCAAGTCTGTCCAGCAAATTCGATCACACAGTGGGATGGCGACTGCTTTGCGGCCTCAGACAGCACATGGCTGTGGCCCGTCCCCCAGGCAGTGAGAGGCTGGTGGCCCTTACTGGCATGGGAAAGGGTCCTGGTCAGTTAGAACATAAGGACTTTGAGGAGAAATACAAAAAGGCTCATTAAAATTGGAGGCCTGCGTAAGTACATTCAAACTCCTCGGAAAGAGACGCCTCGAGGTCCTGTGCAGAGCTAGGGTGACCTGTCCTCATGCGAAGGGCTGCGTGTCCCCTGGCTGGCCTGAGCCACGCATGGACCGCCTGCCACCTTCTCCTACTGCTCTGCGGCGCTCTAAAGAGGACGTCAACCTCAACCAAAACCCAGAGGGAGGGAAAAATCACAAACATTGAAGACTGGGTTCAAAAGCTCCTGGACACTTTGGGTCTGCCTTTCCCCAGCCTGCATCTGGTTAGGGGCTGTGAATCAGAATTCCGAATCTGGGCTGCCCAGGGGGGACAGGCACAGCAGTGAGGAAACACCCACATGCAATCAACAACAGCAAGCTCAGGACCCTTGTCCCTGCCCCTCCCCCAGTTACCGCTGCTGGCTCTTCCTCATCTGAACTGAAGGAACCCAGGCAGGAATCCCATCCCCAAACCTCCCTGCACAGCACGGAATGCTGGAATCTGGCTGCCGCTTCTGCACAGGATGGAGCCTCAGTCTTTTGCTTTATAGCATCATTTATGGCATGAACTAGGAACATAATGTGTTTACACAAACACGCGACAATTGTACATCAGCATCTTTACAATATTAAAGGAGTCATATACAAGTCTACAGGCATCGTACAAGGGGCAGTGCTGGCCAGGACGCCCCGCCCACCCAGCAGTTCTCTGCAGTTTCTCCAACCTGGGAAAGAGCCATCTCGGGAGGGGAGGGGAACTGTGTGTGACAAGGCAGGCGGTATCCATCTTTGGGCCTGTCATCTGAGAGGCAGCAGGTCTGTGAGGACCCCTCAGAGGCAGTCCTCGTTGGAATCCGGGGCCAAGAACCCAAGGTATGACTCTGTCCGGGTCTTACTGGCAAGCTAGTGTAACAGTCTAATTAAAATTCAGTGTGCATATGAGTGTGGGAAAATCAGAGTGGGGGACGGCTTCCTGAGCTGGGGACCCAGAGGACGCTGCTGACAGATGGGCCCCTTCACCGTGGGGCCCATTCCTGAGGTAAGGATGTGGTGTGGCCCCGTGGCTGGTCCTGATGGGGAGATGACTTCTCTGGGAGCCCAGGTGTGCGCACGCACAGACAGGAATCGAAGGCCCTGGGCATTAGTTGGTCAGGTGGCTCTCAAGTGTGGCCTGTGCCCCAGGTGGCTCCAAAGCTATCCATCCCCCACGCCTGTACCACCCTCCTCCCAGCAGCCCCACCCCGTGGGAGCCCAGTTTCAGCCCATGGCACTGCCATCCCTGCATCTGCTCCTAGAGCAGGAACCAGAAGTTTCCAAGCCCTGCTCTGCGGGCACCTGGGCCCGAGTGTCCGGCAGCTCCTCCACCCCCCATGCGGACATGCTGCACGTCCGAATGAGCTGAGCGACAGGTAAAGAAGCTTTGGTCCTTGTCGGCCTCTCTGGTGCACTTACAGTTACTTCCGTCTTAAATACTGTAGAAAAATAAGCCATCTCTGACGCAAGGAGACCCACTGGAGTCTGCCGTGTGGTGAAGGATGGACAGCTCCTCGGCGTGCACCGGGGAGGCCTCTGCTGACCCTGCCTTGGCACATGTGGAGCCTCGAGGACCGGACTGGGAACTGAGGGGCCCAGACAACTGGTGGCCGAGTTCTCCCACCTCGGCATCTTTGGGTCACGTCAACAGTCCTTCAGTGGACATGCCTCCAGCGTCCCACATTCTGTTGCCATGACACACGGGGCCTTGGGGCTCTCTGGGCAGGCTCTGGACCCTCCAGCCCCACCCTCAGTCTCATGGCCACCGCTAAGCAGGCATAGGCAGAACTCCCCAGCACTGTTTCCTGGGCCCTGGGGCGTCCCCAGGGCCCAAAGGCCTCAGGTGGGCACTGAGGCAGGGCCTAGTCCAGGGGCTCCTGCTTTATTCGGACAGCAGTGGGCGTGGGCTGCGGTCGCCGCTCCTCCCGGCAAAGCACATATTCACTGAACTGGGACGAGTCCACGCCACCCCCGCAGGACGCAGCCATGCTGAAACCCCTCTGGAACAGCCTCTCCAGGACCTGCCGGGGAAGAAACAGGGGTCAGTCCCGCCCAGCTGTAAGAGTCTGCCTGCCCTGCCTGGTGGGCAAATGGGCACTAGCCCAGGGCAAGCTACCTTCTCCTGTGAAGACATGTCTCGCTTGCTGACAGAAGTCCCTGCAGAACATCCAGCGGGGCAGCCACAGAAGGGACAGGGGCGGCCAGGCCCCAGGGCCCCTCAAACAGCCAAACCTGGATGGGCGACCACCCTGCTGCCCTCAGGGGTCCACAACCTTGATTGGGCCCCTCTCTCTCCAGACACATGGTCCCAGGTTCCCCCCCCCCTCACTGAGGCCCCAGTAATAGAGACCCTGCTTCCCTGAGCTGCGAGTCCCAGATGGTTTGACGCCCGGGGGCCCATCAGCTCAAGGGAGCTTGGGGTGGAGAGGAGGCGTCCTCCTGATGTTTGCGTCTCTGCAGGTCTCCGTGTCCACGTGGGCGGGCTTGCGCCTCTGTGGGGGCAGGGCCTGGTCACTGTGTCTGACACCCGGGTCCTGCACCTAGCAAGTTCTGACGGACAGCTAGTGGAATTTTCCCCACAAAGTCCACTCTGCCCCAAGCCTGAAATAGGAGTCTGCTCTTGGGTCTGGAAGAGCTGATGGAAAATAGGCCTCCACTCCATGTGGGGCTTCCCAGCTCTTAGATCTATCTGGGGAAAGCCAGTCCAAACACGCACTGGGCGGTTGTTTGGGTGCTGGTGGCCCCGGGCAGCATGATGAGTAGGGGGGCTCCAGGCCACCCCACTCTCAGCCTCTGACCTGCTGCTCCCACTGCCTGGGTTTAATTTGAATCCAAAGTCAGACTCTGGGTGTCAAATGAAGCACACTTTGTTGAAAATACTCTAGGCCATTTTTATAGAACATCCTTTCGGGAAAGAAAAAAAAAAAGCATAGATCAATTTTTTTAAGTCCATCCCCCAGGCGCCATCATTTAATTATGAGCGGGACATAAATTATGCATCGACACATTGTTGCCTTTTCTGTAAGATGGCACGGAGGGCCTCGCCATTGCCGGCACCGAGCCTCCCTCCATCTCCCTCTGCCGCCGGAGGGCGTCGGCGAGGCACGGGGGAGGCGGCGGCCGGCCGGCCCTCACCTGCACCGAGTTGAGCCGGCAGTAGCCGTTGAGCGGGAAGCGGATGACGTGCGTGGGGTCCTGGTTCCAGCCGGCGTTGACCGAGTTGCACATGACGTCCCCGGTCTCGGGGAAGACCTCCTCGATGAGCGCCTTCTCGCCGCTGAGCGCGATCCGCTCACCCAGGTCCGGCGTGACCCGCACCACCAGGCAGTCGCAGGCCCGGCTGCGGCGCCGCTGCGCCTGCTCCTGCTGCCAGCGCTCCAGCTCGCGCACCATGGGCTGCAGCTGGTAGTAGCGCGCCTCCTCGTACAGCAGGCTGAAGTCCTGTGGGCACGCGCACACGGCTGGGGGTGGTGGGGATCTGCCGGGCCGGCTCCAGGAGGCCCCCCTCTCACACCCCGCATCCCCAGGGCACAGTGTGGTCTGGGATGGTTTGTCCCCATTGTAGGGATGGGGAAAACGAGTCTCGGCTGAATGTGTGCCCCCCCAAAAAAGGTGTTGCCTCCATCCAGGCAGCGGCTGGTGTGTACCTGTCCCAAGACCCCATGAGCTCTTCCGTCTGGCCCCAAGCACTGGGGGTGGCTTCATCCCCCTGAAGCAGAGAGAAGCCTCTGGATAGACCCGGAGGCTAGGTTAGAGGAGCCAGAGGCGGTGCGGATGCCTGGAAACCTACTGATTTGTCAGCAAGGCACGGGGCAGCCCCGTCCTCACCTGCCTTGGAGGAGCTCACTGCGGGGCAGGGAGGCGAAACAGACCTGTCTGGGTTGGATTTTCGGCATCATTATCTACCAGACCTTCTCTGAGCCTCAGTTTCCTCATCTATAAAATGGATATAAACACCCAGCTCAAAGACGGGGTGAAGCTTAAAGGACAAGATCGGCCCCTGCCCTTGCAGGCAGTGTGAGGAGGTGTCTGGGGGACACCCACCTCTCACCAGCAGCCCACTCCCGGGCTGGCGGGCTCGCCCCAACCACCCCTCAGGCCCTGATGATCAGACCACTGTCCCGGTCAAACACATGTCCACCCACACCCACCCCAGCCCTGAGTAGCTGAGGACCCATGACCACACCACTCAGCTCAAGTCCGGCTGGTGAGCCTGAGGACCCCTGGGGGGAGTCAAGGAAGCCCAACCCCCAAAGCCGGGCCCACCCCACTGTCCCTAAGTCCGTTCCTCCTGCTGACTGACCCCAGCTTTCGGAGTCACCCCAGGGGAAGCCTCCCCAGGCCTGTTATCAGTCAAGAACCCATCCTGTGGACCTAGAGACTGTCTTACAGAGTGAAGTAAGTCAGAGAGAGAAAAACAAATATCGTATATTAACACATGTATGTGGAACCTAGAAAAATGGTACAGATGAACCGGTCTGCAGGGCAGAAATAGAGACCCCAGATGTAGAGAACAAACGTATGGACACCGAGGGGGGAAAGTGGCGGGGGGGGGGGGTAGGATGGTGGTGGGATGAATTGGGAAATTGGGATTGACATGTGTACACTAATATGTATAAAATAGGTAACTAATAAGAACGGCTGTATAAAAAATAAATAAAATGCAAACATTTAAAAGAACCCATCCTGTCCCTCCACAGGGGTTCCTCAGGGCACCATGCCGGGCCTCTGCTCTCATCCATGCAAGGTTTGAAATGATGTCTGCAAACCAACAACCCCACTTCCTTCCTCATAGCCCAGAACATCTCCCCCGGATGCCCCACCAGCTCTTCCACACAGGAGTGCGGTGCCACTCCCCCACAGCCTGTTCTACCCTGGGCCTCCGCACAGCCACTCAGGACTCAAGCTGCAGGCCAGAGGCACCCTCGAGAGCCCCCGACCCTCACCATCCACACCCGTGGCTCCTGCATCTTTTTCCTAAGCGTGAATCTAATCTACCAACTCTGTTCCACCTTCACTGCCTCTACCCCCCTGCTCCCCTGCGTATCCTTTTCCACACAACCTATCTGACGGTCATGCCCCTACTCACAACCCTTCCACTGCATTCAGGGTAAAAAGCCAAACGCTGAGCCGGCCACCAAGGTCCTGACACCAAGCAGCAGCCTTCCTTCCTGCTCTTTCCTTCCCAGTTCATACGGTCCCAGGCTGCCACCCATCCAGCTCCCTGCCCTCCCCACCAAGGCCCTCACACCTGTCTGCCCCCGTTCCTCCGCCATCGCCCGGAGAAACAGCCCTGCCTCCAAACCCACCCGGGCCCGCTTTCCGCGTGGTTCACTCTCACAATGCTCTCTGCTTCTCTGAAGTGTTTGCCCCCGTGGAATTCAAGTGTTTTTTGGTTCATCGTCTGTCTTCCCACTAGACCGTAACCACTATGGGGACAGGACCCACGTCTGCCTTGTCTTTCACTGCATTTTCAGCCGGAGTTCGGCTGTTGGCACCCAGGAATTGAACTGAATGAGGGATGAAACAGCCCCAGGGCCACTGGGTCCTCTGGGTGCCGGCAGGAAGAAAGAAAGGAAGGACATTTGCTGGTTGGAGCTGGGGTAGCCCAGGCATGGGCTTCCTGCCTCCGGGATCCCCGTGCCGTGAGGGGCCCAGCACCGGAGGCAGGACTCTCAGAACCAGGTCGGCTGCCACAGACAGGCTCGCCCGGAGACCTGGGGGCAACCTTTTGTTTAAGGGTGTTTGGACTGGATCAGTTTTCCCCCTGCCAAGTGCCTACGGGGAACAGATCTGGGAACCACTAACTCCTGTAACTCCGGCACACGACAGTCGTTCAACAAGACAAACATGAAACCGGGGTAAGCGCCACTGCCGCTGCTTAATTGTTGTTACACCCTGATAAATAAGCTAAAAATGTGAGAAAACAAAATTAGTTTAGGAAAACCGATTTAGCCCTCGGCTTCATCGTTTAAGTTTTTATGGTTGCCGTGACAACTGTGGGTCCATTTATGAAGTCACAGCCTACCCTGTGGAATGCCACCGCACAGGCAGTGCCGTGCAGCTGCCGTTTGCGGACTTACCTTGAAGTCATCTGGGAGCAGCAGTTTCGACGTCCGCAGGAAGCTCAGGACATAGCGGAAAATCTCCCCATCCCGGTCGATGAAATAATGTTGCTTCAAACTGTCCAGGACGATGGGCTCGGTGCCATTGAAGAGGCGGCTTATTCTGGGAGAGATGGGGGCGGAGATGTGGGAGGAAAGGGCGGGTCCACCTGCCCCACCCCGACTCCTTAGAGCTCCCCCTGCTGGAGGGGCGAGGGGCCTTACATGGTGACTCTGGGCTGCGCCAGGACTGAAAAGGATGTCTGCACACGCCAGCGGCAGCCGGGACACCAGCGCGGCAACCAGCACACGCACACGCCCCGCCTACACTCACAAGCCACAGCCAGGGAGAGGCACACCCAGCTCTGTACACCCACCTGCCCGCTGACACAGGTCACAGGCCTGGAAAACTACAGCGAGACACAGACACAGCCACCCCGTCCCACGCACACAAACCCTTGCCGGACAGAACTGCCCAGAAAACCCCCACTGACCACCAGACACGCCAGCTCACGGCCGCCCGCCCAGTGAACACATGGAAACCAGCTGCCACGCTCCCGGGTCACACACATCCACCTCGCCCAACCTGCGTGAACGAGCAGTGGACAGGACACACCCGGGCGGCAGGCACGGCGTCACGTGGTCCCCTCGCTCACAACACACAAATCACAGGCAGACCCAGACACATCCCGGTGAGGGACACACCAGGCGGCACGGGTCCACCAGAGACACAGCTACGTACGCTCAACAAACTCACAGACGAACCACCCACAGCCCTGCGCTCAGGGAACCCCAGGGGAGAACAGAAGCAGGCACCGGGGACAGCACGTGTGTGTGCAGCTACAGTGCACGCACGTACACACACACGCACACACGCATACCCCAGTGTGGATGCTCCAATGCGTGCACGTGTGCTACAGCGTGTGCGCACTGGGGAGGGGACCGCGAGGGGAGGCCAGGTCCCAGCACTCCACCTTCTGAAGGGCAGTGGCTCTGACAGAAGCACAGGACCTGCAGGAGGCTCTCGGGGCGCCCTGATGCCTGGCCCTCTCCACTCCAGGGAGGAGGAACCAGGCCTCCCCACTTCCCAGGGCGGCAGGCTCTGGTTTGGCTAACTTCCCCTGCAGACCCCAGGCCCCGGTGGGGAGAGTTAGGATACCCCGAAGAGGGGTGCGGACAGCCAAGAGCTTGACTCGGGAACCGCAGGGAGGTCGGCGGCGTCTCCCCAGGGGCAGCATCTCCAGACATCCTTCGGCAGACAGGCAGGGCCACATACACGTCCCCAGCTGGACCCTGCACGGCCCGGGAGAAGGGTGGCCCCGACCTGGGCCCCAGGCCTTCCAGCCCAACCTGTACAAGCCGAGGCTTAGCACCCTCACTCTCTACCTGCACCGGCAAGACCTCCCAGGAAGGCTCCCCTCTCCCTCAGCAGCCCCCTCCGCAGGCCCTGCCCCACTCCTGCCACTGTGTGCCAGGGCAATGAGCTGGGGGGGTCATGGCACCCAAAGCTCTCTCGGGGCCTCCCATCGACACCAGCCACTCTGGTGGCCTGGTACACTTCAGGCATTGGCCAGGAGGGTCTGCCCAGGGGTAGAGTGACTAGCCTGTTCTCACTCTGGGGACATGGCCCAGCAGGGCCATATAAAGGGCAAGGCTGCCTCGTAGAAGGACATGAGCAGGCCAGAGCCCATGGGGAGGTGTGGAGAGGCCGGAGCCTGTGGAACCAGTGCTGCGGTCACCCAGACACAACTCACCTCAGAGCTCCAAAGGCCAAGGAGCCCTATCAACCCCCAGGCCTGATGACAATGATACTGGAGAACACAGCCCCGCTGCAAAGCTCTGTGGGCTCCAAGGCCTATTCCAGGCCTCAAACTCCCCAGGACCTAACCTCAGCAGAGCTTGGGCATCCAGATATCAGAATAAGGGCCACCCAGCAGCCCTGGAGACGGGCAGGACTGAGCGAGGCGCCAGGTGCCACGGGCAATCATCCGCAGACTGCTGAGGGACCCCACGTGGCACCAGCAGGAAGAAGTGAGAGCCATTTCCATAGGTGAGCCAGCAAGTGTGAAGCCTCAGCCTCCCTGCAGAATTTTCTCCACCCTCCCTGGCTGAGCTCAAGCTCTGTGTGCAGCAAGCAATGTTCCACGGCTGTTTGTGTTGCAAACCCTCCGGACATCAGGCTGTGAAGCTCCAGACCTGTTGGTCTAGAGGACTCCCAATCCACCACATTCCAGGGCTTCCTGGGTTCTAGGTTGTCTTCTGGGTCCAAGGCTAGAAGGCTCTCAATCTGCCTTATTTCAGGACTGGCTGGTTCTAGGTCTTTCCAGGTTCGGTGTCTCTTCACAGACTAAGGCCTTTCATGCCCTCAGGGTCTGAAGCTATCAAGGACGGGAGCAGCTTGAGGGAAGGTTAGTCACTTCAAAGGGAGCTTCCGACACGTGTGTGTGTGTGTGTGTGTGTGTCGGAAGGTGGGGTGGGGGGGGTCCTTAAGAGTCCATTGCCACCGCAGGCCACTCTCTGAGGGAGGCTGCAGGTTCGGGGTACCAACTTCAGAAGTCTTCCACAGAATAAGCTGGCCAGTTCTGACCCCAGCTGATAGGGGTTGTTTTCTTTTTCTTCTCTTTCTTCCCTTTTTTTTTTTTTTTTTTAAGCCTCGGCTCCAATTTCCTGCATGTTTCAGTGGCAGGTTTTATTAGTTCTAAAGTTCCTGGACATCTTAATTTGTTGCTTCCCACAGCGAGGATGAACGCAAGCGTGGGGCTACCATGGCAGGAGCTAAACGATGTTCCAGCAAGTGCGCTGGCAGACACAGGAGTCCATTCCCAGCCCCGGGCAGCTGGGCGGGGCCGGCTCTGGGCGAGGACCCGTTGGCGCTCCCTGCCTTGCCAAGAACCAGAAGCCCAGGCACAGCTCTGTGGGCACCGGGACCTGAGGGGCTGGGGGGGGGCTCCCGGCATTGCCCAGGGTGGGACTTTGCTGACATCCAGAACCCCCTCCACCCGCGGTGACCTTAACACAATTCTCCATCTCCAGGTGACTTATACATCGGTGACCCTGGATGAGGGATTGATCTTTGTTTCCAGAATTAGTGAAAAACAGTTTTTTAATTTTAATAATTTACTCAAAGAAGGATGAGAGAGATCTGGGGGGCTCTGGCCAGCAGAGCTGCCCAACCCACTTCGCAGGCCTGGCCTGACCCACTGTCCTGACTGTCCTACAGGTCACATCGCCCTCCCCTGGCCTCTAGGCCAAAGCATCAGGCCTGAGGAGCAGCTCTCCTGGGAGCCGGAAGCCAGCCTAGGAAAGAACGCAGACCGCCACCCCCTCTGGGCACACCCTGCTGGCCCGAGGGTCCCACAGGTCACGGGCCAGCAAGATGGCCCACCCCATGTCAGAGCAGGACAATGGCTGAGGATGGGCTGTGGGTCTGGGAGGGGAGGACCACCCCCTGCCCGCCCCGTTCCAGGCAGCAGCCTGGAGACAGAATGAGGAGGCCGTTCCCCGCAGGCCTGGGCCATGATTACTCCAGAAAGGCAAGTGTCTGATTTCAGGGAACACTCTTCAGAGACGTTGTGGGCAAGGGTTTTATGAATTTCACTCGCAAACGTCATCAACCGATTAAGGGATGATCTATCTCAAACAAGGCGCGAATGCCACGGAAGGCTAAATTGAAATTAAATAAGTAGAATCCATCTCCCATCCTCGACAGGGCTCTGCCAGAGAGTGCCAGGCCGACACGGCTGACGTGGCCTCCTGGATGCTGCCCCCTCCGAGACCCCCAGGTCACAAGTGCCCCAGGCCTAGCCTCCGTCTGCTGAGGGAGTGAAGCTCCCACCGTCACCTGCACCCGATTCCCCAAATTCTGAACCACACACTGCATCCACCTCTAGCACTCCGCCCTGGAGGGCGCCACCCTGGCCTCCAACGAGCTCCCAAAGCCGCCACTTCCACACGCTATGAATCCTCCGCGCTCTGAGCAGCCACACCGGCGACGAGGCAGCCTGATCAGAAAGCTTCCCGGAGCCGATCCCCCTCGGTGTCTGGGGGATTAATTAACTCCGCTTTTTATTTTAAATGTCTAAAACAGAGGTGATGCCCTGCGGCCGTGGCCCTCCCGCCGCCAGCCCTCAGTGTACCAGGAGCAAGCAGTCCCAGGTTCAGCAAATAGCATACGGCATCATGTCCAGGAGATGCTCAGAGACCCGTCCCACCTCTGGCCAGCCCTGCTGTTATAGGCGGAAACCAGGTCTGCCCCCAGGAGAGAAATGCCTGAGAGGCAAGAGCAGGAGAGTCAGCAGTGTCCGGCGCCTCCCACAGATGAGTCCAGGAGTCAGGAGCACCGGGGAGCTGGGCAGAGTGTAAAGTTCCCTGTAGGGAGGGTCCTGGTCAGAGACGCTTTGCCCGCTGATGGCGGTATGTGGTTCATGCTCACCCACAGCTGTGGATATTCCCGGACATCATGGAATTCCTAGCCAGTCGCTGCAACCCCCCCAAATCCAAGGGAGCCTGCTTAGGGTCCAGCAGTGGCCACCCAAACAGGCAAAGATGACAAATTGCAGCTGCCCCTCACCCTTCCCCTTACGCTCTATCCCAAGGGTTAGACTCGGAAATAGGATGAACTATTTCTCCCCAGCATGACGCCAAGAAGTACGCAGCATTGCTCACGAATGGTCCCCTGCAGAGGCCAGGCTTGAGTCTCACTCAAGAGTAACCTGAAGGAACATGAGATTCCCCAGCCAGCTGCTGGCCAGCTGCAGGTGGGGCTGGCTCTGAAAAGTGGCCTCTGCCAGTGAGTCAGGAACTCCCCCTAACACTACCAATGCCACCAGCTCAGGGTCACAAGTCCCTGTGCAAAGCAGCCATTGACAGGGGCACTCAGCTTCCTGAACCCTAGTTCCCCAGGTCTAGGAGCAGGGGGGCCTTGGAGAGCCCTGCGTGTTGGCTGGTAGCAGGCTACAGATGCTGCCTGTCACCACTGCACGCCCCGGTGCCATGAGGGGCTCGGCTCTTACCTGGAGTCAGGGTACTTGGTGAGCGTGGCCAGGCTGCTGGTGTACATGTGGCCGCCCACGTCGATGTGCACAGGCGCGTTGGACTTAGTGAGCTGGGCTGGCAGTGGGATCCCCTGGGCGGCCAGGGGAGACACAGGCGACCGGGTGAGAGACAACCGAGACATGCTTCCTCCCTCCTGGAGATGGAAACAAGGCACAAAACAAGGGTTTCTCCACGACGGAGCTATGCACTCCTTTTATTGCCAATGTGATCACAGATCTAATCAGATCACTTCTGCCTTTGCCTGATCACATATTCAGCTGACAAATTGTGGCCACCACTGTAATTAAGTGTATTGCATCATTTTCTTCAAAGTACCAGAGGGAAAAAAGAAAGATGCTTATTAGCAATAAGAAATCAAGAAAAAAAAATTTTTTTCAAGGTGTCAGCCTCCAGGGGCATAAAACAAACTGCAAAATTCTAATTAAAGGTCGTGGGCTTATGTGTTAGATGTGAAATATCCCCTGACAAACGAATCACCAATTTGTGAATTGGGATTCAGGGGTTTTTGCAAGTTTGTCTCAGTAACGAGACACCTCTAAATTAGGGACTTCCTCAGCACCTAAGGCATTGAGTTTTATACATGTAGTAATTTTCACATCAAATTAAGAGCATTTTTGTTTCAAAAAAAAATACATATTCGTACGGCCAGTCAACAGCCATCTCTTGAATGCCACAGCTGTGGCTGCCAGCTGCGAGGAAGGGCAGCCAGTGAGCCGGCGCTTGGGAAGACGGCAAAGAGGAGGACACCAGCCCTTGACCCAGCCCACCCTGCTGGCTCTCACCGCGGGGCCAGTGCTGCCGTGGGCGTGAAGCGAGGACCCGCTCGGCCGCTCCTTGCGGTGAGGCATCTAGGCTTCCATCGCTGCCCAGAGTATCTGTGGGAAGCACCAACACAACCAGACAGGACTTACTCCTTAGTGGTCCTGGGCGCCGTGTCTCCCAGTCAAAGATGCTTACAATCGTCCTTTACGAACATGCGTCCCAGGACCCCATGCCCTACCACACTGCCCGCGACTATCCTGTCCCCACACCCCAAAGCAAGCCTCCGGGCCATAGGAGATTACTTACACACACACACACACACACACACACACACACACACACACACTCACACATGTGTTTTCAGGGCAGCTCCATGTCTGCTAATTCAGCTAATGACAGTGCTGAAACATATGCTCACCATTATTGCCCCCAAAATGTTTCAGAACAAATCTGATTTTCTTGGTATTTTGGTTTTGAGACACGTTACCAAGCATGTCTCCTCTTACTTCAGAGAGAACCCTGGGAACCACAGCTCAGAGAGGATCCCCCCCACCCTCCATGGGCTGCGGAGCCCCAGGACCTCTTTGAACACCATCCCTGCAGTGTTAAGATGCAGTTTGCAACTGGCTGGACACAGAGAAGCCAGGGAAGAGCGAAAGTCACTTAGGAAGCCACCGCTCCCCCTGTGGCTCCTGAGAGAAGAAAACTTCTCTTTGTTTGCCCAGCCTGTACCTCTGCAGTTTCTCCCCAGACCCCGGGAATGGTCTTGTCTGTGCCTAACATATTCCAGGTCCCTTTGGGATCACAGCCCCAAGGCATTGGAGAAAGCTGGCCAGAAGGAGACAGCAGCTCACCTAATGAACACTCTCTCCTGCCTCTCCTCTCAGCCGCAACCACCTGAAATAAGCCTGTCCCACAGTCTCTAGAAGCTGTCTGAGAACACTTGCAGGTCCTATGCAGGAGAGCTGGAGGAGAGCAGGTTTAAGCAGACCCCTTCCACTGACCCGGGGCTGGGGGAGACGTGCACAGTGACTATCAAACCCCCCCCCCCGCCCCCACTGGCTTCCATATACCTAAACCTGGACTTATCCGTTGCAGGTTTAACCCGAACCTCTCTCAAGGATTGACTTTTGCCTTGAAATTCAACATCCAGTTTTAATACATGAACCAAGGTCCAATGAGAATCAAATCCTGCAAATTTAAGCCGGGCCACTCTCCCAGGATTTGTCCTGCCCTCGGTGTCCTGGCAAGTCCTCTGACAGGAAACCGGTGGGGGGTGGCTATTAGCAGACAGTCATGTTTAACTTCTAGCTGTCCAGGGTCTGCTGCTTTGGGCATTCCTGAGTTCCCGCAAGCTTCAAAAAGAAAACCAGGTCATTTATCTCAAGGAAGTTCTGAGAAACCAAAACATATCTCAGGAATGGGCTATCCTGCCCTGGGAGGCTCTGCGAGGGAGGAGTCAGAAGGAAAGCCACACTGAGGATAAACTGTGCTGGAAGGAATTCCGATGGAACGTCTATCAAAGCAGACTGCACAATGCCGGCCCTACTGCCAGGACACTACTCAGAAGTGACATTTAACACCAAGTACCCATCACAAAAGCTGCTCCATCCTGTTCTCACCCAGACTTTTCCATCGCAAGCACCACCTGATGTTCATGGCACACCAGAAACTCACCATTGGAAGCCCCAGGCTGTACGCCTTGCCGCCAGCCTCCACTGCTCCCTCCGACAAACGCATCTGTGCTGGACAACGACCCTTTCCCCGAGACCACTGCCAAGGTCAGAAGCATAAAGTGGGTGCAGGAAGAGACAAGTTCATTCCGCCAGCACCGGCATCAAACCCACGACCAGCCCCAGCTCGCCACGCCCCTCCCGAGGCTCAGCCAAACCGCCTGTTGCAGGGGCCTCGGCGGTAGGGCGCTGCACGGCCCGCGGGTCTCCAAACTGGCTGGGTACTGACCCGCTTCTCCAAGCTGCGGCGGGAGCCCGGGGTCCCGCGCCCGCCCGCCACCGAGCCCCGCCCGCCCGAGCAGAGGGAAGCGAGCAGAATGCCCCGCTCATTTACACACAAAATGATTTTGTGTCCCATTGTGCTCGCAGTTGTTCAGCTCTCCGGGGGTGATTAAACTGGCTGAGCTGCGGCAGCTTGAGACGATTTCACTAAATCGCTTCTTCATGAAGTCGCTTCTTTGCTAAGCTGTTATTTTAACCATAAAAGGTAAACAGAAGGCGGCTCGAGAACTCCCTTCAGGTCTGCGCCCAGGGCGCCAGCCCCGGGCAAGAGGGCCAGGGGCCTGCAGAATTGTCCAGGGGGCGGGCCGGAAGGGAGGCAGGCGGGCCACCTGGCGCGCGCCAGCCCGGCCGCGGAGCCCGCCGGCCGGTGTGAACTTCGTTCGGGGCGGCCGGAGCCGGCTGGGTGCAGGCCGGCGGCGCCGCGGGCGGCGGTGGCCGCGGCACCCAAAGCGCCTGGCAGGACCGCGAGGGTGTGCGGCACGGGCGGGGCGGAAGACAAAGTTAAATCAAGAGGCAGATACTTAGAGACCACAGATGGGAAGCTCGCCTAATTAAGGACGTAAAAGCGCTTTTGTTCTCAAAGTTTATTGTTGCCGGGATTTAAAAAAAAATTAATTGAAACTAATGCTGTTATTCACTCGTGCACTTAAATTCCTTCATGCACATTTGAGACGCAGAGTGAAAACTTGAAGCTGATCTTTCTGCAGCCGGAGGTGGGGGGCGCGGGAGGACTGAAACGCGCTCCAGCCACGGGGGAGGGGGGCTGTTTGAGAGTGTGCCGGTGCGCGCGTCCAGGTCAGGGGGTACCGGCGGGAATCGGGGATCCGGAGGCGGCGATCGCATCTCCGCGCGGCCCGCCTGGGGCTCCAGATCCCGCGCGCTTGGGACGACCACCAGACCGCCAGCCCCTCCCGCTCCGTTTCGGACTCGCGGGTGGGCGTCAGAGGACACACATCTGTCCCGTTGGAGACTTTTTCTCTCTCTGATTTGGACACCAAGCCGGGCCCAGTCAGCCGAAGCCCCGGCTGCGTGAGCTGGGTTCTGACCCCGGAAACACGCCGGCCCTGCAGGGCGCTCGGCCCGGCACTGAGGCCCGAGTGCCGGGACGTGAACACCCCCTCACCCCCACCTCCCCGTGCGGTAGGAAGCTCGGTGCCCGCCCGCGTGGGGAGGGTCCACCCGGGGCCAGGGCCGGCCCACGTGGGCAGTCCCCCCCCTCCCGCACCAGGCCTTTGTGCTGGGTGCCCCCGTGCCGCCAGCCCCCGCCGCCCTGCACCGGGACAAAGCAGCCGCCCCTCCCACGTCCGAATCACGGCCGGGAGACTTTCTGGGTATCGCAGCCACTTTAGGGACAGGGGTGCGCGTCGCTGAGCGGTGGCCGCCCGCGCGAGGCTTACCTCGGAGCCGGAGCGGCGGATCGGACTCGGGCGCAGCCCCCGCCCCGCGCAGCCGCTGGTCTCGGGCGCCGGGCGCAGCCTCGCCGCCTCTGCTTGCTGCGCGGGTCGCTCCGGTCTCGTCCTGGAGTTACTTTCTCTCTCGCCCCCAACCCTCCCCCCACCCACCCCTCCCGCCCCGGCCCCCGCTTCGCGCGGCCCCTCGCGGCGCGGCGCGCCGGGGCCTCCCCTCCCCGCCCTCCCCTCGCCTCCTCCCCTCCTCGCGGCCGCCGCCGCCGCCTCCTCTTCGCGCCGCTCTCCGGCTGCCCTCCCGCCGCTCCCACCTCCTCTCCTCCCTCCTCTCTCTCCAGCGGCCTTCCCCGATTGCTGGCGAGAAAGCCAGCCCCCCACCTTAGCCCGTAGCCCGTGTCCCGTCGCGGCCGAGCCCGGACGCAAAGGGCAGCGATCCGGCTCCAAATTACCCAGCGCTGCGAGCGCGAGCGGGAGCGCGCGGCGACTCCTGGCTCGGGGCTCGGCTGCGCCGCGGGGCAGAGGATTAGAGTCGCAATTAGCTCCGCGCGCCCGCGCCTGCCGCGCTCGGCGACAAAAACGCGCCGTTTCCCTTCCTTCAGCCGGGCGATCACCACCCGCCTCCCCCGGAGTCCGCGCCTTCCCGCCGGGGCCTCCGCCAGGACCCTCCCGGGAGTGGTGCGCCCAGGTCCCCGCGCCCTCCGCCGCCCAGCCCCCCGCCGGCCAGCCACGCGGCGCCCGGGCCTCCTCCGGGCTCGGGAGGGGGCGGGGGAGAAGCTGATTTTAATCATTGTCATTTCATCTGATGTAATATTTCCCCGGGCGCTTTCAGCTGGGCATAAATTTTCGGCTCCCAAATAAGTAACACAGGGCACGTTTCTCACATTTCTTGACTCCTCGGTTACAAAGAGGAGAGCAGCCGCCGCCGCGGCGCCCGAGGGTAGGGGCGGGACTTGGGAAGAAACTGGGCTGCGAGTCGGCCGGGGCTGCAGAGGAGCCGGGGGCCGGTGCCGCCCCTCCCCCTCCCCGGCCTTCCTCCCCGGGTCTCTGCCCCGGCTGCCCCTCTACCGGGGAGCAGCGCCGCCCGTGACGTCTGCGGACACGCGGTCGGCCACCGCGGGGGAGGGGCGCACGGGGGGTGCCCGGCCGGCCCCCCGCCGCCAGACGCGCCATTTCCTTTACGCGCGCGGCGCGATGGAGACGTCTACCGCCAAGACTCCCCGCGGCGCTGAGGCCTGCGCCCGGGGCGTCCCTCCTGGTCCTCGAGTCGGCTGCCCCTTCCTCCTCCTCTTCTACCTCCTCCTCCCCTTCCTCTTTCTCCTGTTTCCCTTGCGCCCCGCCCGTCCCCCCTCCTCCTCCTGGACCATTTCCCGGCTCCTAGGAAACGGAGCGCGGAGCCTCCGGTGCACTGCGCCCGGCCTGCACTGCGCCCCCGTCCGGCTCCGGGGACGCCCGGGCCAGAGCCAGGCTCGAGCTGGAGGACCGGTGCGCTCCGGCCGGGAACGGCGCGGGGGCCCCCACCCCGAGCTCCAGCCGGACCTGGACGCCCTCTAGCGGCTTCACTCACGGGAGGGGCGCTGGTGAAAAGAGGACAAGGTGGGGGGCCTGCCTCCCTTGACCAGGAGACCTCGCGCGTGGAAAGAGGGCCCGCACCGCCGTACTGTAACTTCTCCACGCGGGAATAAGGAGGAACTTTCCTCCTAAGGGAAGGTTTTATTTATTTATTTACTTTAGAGCTCGAACTACAGGAGAAGGGGGAAATTTTCTCATTAAAGTTACATCCCTGCAGTTAGTTCAATTACTTGATATATGCAGAAGATGTTGTTAATTTATAGATTTAAATAGCTTACAAAGATGCCGCAGGCCCCATCAGTTAATTTCCTTAATTTATGGATTCTTAGCAGCTCCTTGAAGAGAAAGGGGCCCTGGAAGTAGGTCAGGGATCTGTGCAGCGGCTCCCGCACGGCCCATGGGCTGCCCACTCAGCTCCCCACGCCCTGGCGCCCCCGGGCTTTTGGCTCCCAGCTCGAGCCTGACAGCACCACTGTCTGCTCTCCACATCTCGGCCAGGCCCAGCAGATCTGCTTTGCTCCTTGGTGACAGCCCCAGTCTCTCCAGGGCTACTCAAGGCCAAGGAGCAGCAAAGCTCCCATCTACACCCACCCCACCAGGCACAGCTGAAGGGTTGGGCCCAAATAAGAAGTGAAACAAGTATCCAAATACTTTGATCTCCTGTGTCCTCCCTTAAATGCTGGCTGGGATCACAAATGGAGAAAGGCGTGTGTGGATACCCCAAATTTCTTCAGGGAAAGAAACTTCCCCCTTCTCAAGCCTTGGAGTGCTTGGGGGTGGGGGCGGGGAAGAGGGAGGCATGAGGAAGAATGCTCCAGGCTCCCATTGAGCAGAGACCCACTGAAAACTTGCTTGTCATGGGGCCACCCCTGTGACCCCATCGCCCCTCACCCCTCTCCCCTCACCCGCTAGGTGCCTGCTAGAGCTTCTTTGTTTTGTGTTCAATATGGATGAATATATACATATAAATTAATACTTAGATGGGTATAAACTAAACTGTTTTAGGAAGCCACATGGCGATGTGATTAGTATTGGTATTCATGATTTAACATTTCTTTTCCCACTAGATGAAGTTTCTAAGATTTGCAAGGTACATGTCAAGGACGGGTGTATAAATGGATTTTTATTTATTCACAACTCCAAGACTAATTGCTTCTCTTTGCCTCAAGGCCATGAGATTGGTTTTAATATGACACTTCAAAAGTATTCATGGAACTACAGAGATACTAAGTGTCATTGTTTAAGAGACAAATCTCACTGTGGTACTGGTGACCCTGCAAAGAGGATGTTCCATTTCATTTTAAATTCCTCGATGTTTTTTTAAGAGTTTCACTTTATACCAACTATATTAAAAATGCACAATTTAATTGAAACAAGAACTGACCATTTTGAAAGACCTTTATTTCCTTAATACTGCTGGGAACTTTGTTTTCATATTCCTGACTCCTTTTATTAAAGAGCTGAACTCTATACCTGTCATTAGGAAGAGTAAGTTTGGGCCATAATTGATTCTCAAGTGTTTTCAAAGTTCCCGGCTAAATGTCAACCATCTTTTACATTGAGAGACTTGGACGTGGGCTGTGATAGGCATTTAACGATCTGTGGTATATAATGCAGTGGTGAGGTTTTGTTTTTTTTAATTGAAGATGTATAATTAGGACTGAAAACATACTGAAACATCTTGTGAGTTTCATTACTATAGTCCAAGAGATGAAATTGGATGTGAGTCTAATCAGAATGGAACTTGC
The DNA here is from genome assembly GCF_963924675.1 of Phocoena phocoena. NCBI lineage: Eukaryota > Metazoa > Chordata > Mammalia > Artiodactyla > Phocoenidae > Phocoena > Phocoena phocoena. Next base: position 17,171,687 of record NC_089238.1, read on the forward strand.
TTTAGCAGTAGATTTGACTGGCACTTGATCCATTATGGTTCACATATTTTAAAAAGTGGGTTCAAACCTGAGCTTGCTTTGAGGTTGCTTTGCACGAGCTCACATGAAGCTGACGTGGGTCAGGCCCTGCATCAAGGTGTTGTGGACAAGACCTCAGTCTCCGGATGTTTCAAAGCGGCTTCCGGTGTGCCTGTATTTTGTTGTTGCTGTGTGCAGACTATATTTTAAGATCAAGACCTTAATGAGAAGATGAGGTCCCAAAGTCTGCTGAACTCAACCTTCTCAGGAAGTCTGTGACCAGACAGCAGATGTACAGACTGCGACACAGCTGCTGCCCTCCGAGAGGGGAGAGTGTGAGGGTAGGGGGATGGGGAGAGGCTGGGGTGTTAGGGCTGTCTGCTCCGCCACCCCCAGGCTCGCTGGGGTGAAAGCCAGGCCCTCCCAGGTCTGCGCCCACCTCCAGACGCAGAGATGGCCCCTGACCAGGCTAGGACAGAGCCAGCCTGGCCCAGAGATCACAGTCTGACATCCGCTTGGCCTCTGCCTCCATTCCAGGAATCCCCCAGTCTTCCCTGTAGGACCCCAGTGAATCTGGAAACTAAAGGGAGTGATAAAATGTGGGACTGTTAGCACCACGCCCTGCAAACAGGGCCTCCCGACTGTCAGCCAGGTGACCGGCTCCCTGGAGAGCGGCGGTCCAAACCTGACTGAGGGATGGCAGGTGGGGGCCAACTGCCTGTCCTTGAAGTTAATAAAACAAGACCAGCCGGCTCTCACGGAGCTCTGCTCAGTCCCCAGCACTATGCTCAGTGGGATTTCTGGTTTCTGATGGGAGGGAAAGCAGGGCCTGTCTCCAGGGGCTACAGACCACTCCCTCCCTCTTGCCTTCTGCCTGCAGCCCAGGTATGCTGCTCAGAACCAAACCAACCTGCCCTCCCCGGGAGCCAGCATCAGGGTGACAGCAATGAGACAAGACTGAGATCTCCTGACCAGCACTCCTAACATGGTGGTGGCCTGTGGATGACCTCTGGGGGACCAGGGCCCCCTCCCCCAACTTGATCAATATTCTACATCTGAGCCTTCTTCCCAAGAGAAGTTTCAGCACGTCTACCAGATTTTCAGAGTCTGTGTGAGTTTGGGTGCAAGTAGCAAAACCTACCTCACAATGGGCTTCATGATAAGGAAGGTGGATTCTTTTGCATAATGGCAAGTGGGAGGCAGAGTGGTCCTGGAGTCCGTTCAGAGACTCAGTGGAGGAGTCAAGGACCCAGGCTCTCTCCACTTTCCCCTGCCACCCTCTGCATGTTCTCCTGTCCTTACGCCAGGTCCTCTCTGGTCTCAAGATGTTGTGGCTCAAACCTTGCTAGCTCCCTGGACATGCGTGGAGACCAGGGAAGTGATCCGGTGGCCCTCACAGCCCTCTTTGGCACACCACTGGCCAACTTGCAAGCCAGTCCCGGGGAAAGCGTGGACCAATCAGGTCTAGCCCTGGCCTGTGAGGGGCTGGGGTTGCTGCCCTGGGCCGTGGGGTGGAAGGTAGACCCTGGGCACAGTCAGGATCTGACTTGGGGGAAGGAGGAGAGGATGGGCTTCGTGCTGGGGACCCCAAAGGTGAAGAGCTGTTGACCAGAACCCTGACCTGGAAGGAAGGTAGAAGCTCAACAGGAAAGAGAGTCCCCAAACCCCAAAGGGCACCTCCAGAGAGGCTGCAACAGAGGTGATGCTCCAGATCCTTCTAGGGTCCCGGGAGACCCCTGACCTGGCAGAGTATGGCTGCCCTCAGGCAACCAAGCCAGGCCACTGACCCCAGGCCCTCTGACCTCCTCACCTCTGGCTTCTTCTCAGGGCTCCTTCTCTCGAGCTGCGTCAGTGAAGTCCCAAGGTCCTCCCAGCAGCCCTTCAAGGTATGGAGACGAGGCTGCTCCCTGCAAATCACCTGGCGTTCATCAGGGCAATCAACACGTGCTGCTCTCCCCATGCAACACACAGAAAAGAATTCCAGAAAGGTGAGGCTATTGCAGTTGCTGGGGGCCAGTGAGGCCCTCTCTAGGGTCCTCCAGGTCTCTCAATCAATGTCAGGCTGCCTCGGATCCCTGGGAGGACGGCCTTCAATACCAAGTCCTGTCCCTGAATGACTGTGTGGCTGCCACTCTGGCTGCAGGTGACCATCTTAGTGGCCCTGGGGTCACAGGACTAGGGGCCCTGCAGATGCATTTACATGGGCCTGAGGGAAAGCAGGAGTTGAGACAGTGTGGGCAGCCTTTGATCAGTCATCAACCCTGCCCAGGGCTCCTTCCTCTGGCCAAAGGTCCGTACACTGCCCCTCTTCCGTGTCACAGGCAATTCATTTGCCTTGGGCCTAGGCTTTAGGGAGACAGTCTACGCGTGGCATGAACTTGGAAGTCTGCGTACAACTGGGTGACCTTGGGTTTCATCTCGCAGAGTCCCAGTATCCTCCCGTGTGACGTGAGAATGGTAATGACGAGGAGCCGATGCCCTCGCTGGGGGGATTCACGGTGAGAGCAGATGCAGAGAACTCGGCCCAGGCCAGTGTGAGAGCTCTTGGAAGGGTGATGGTTGCTTCCTTCCAACTGACCTTCCTAGAATCTCTGGTGGGGCTGTAGTTACACCCCCGGATCCTACTCCAGGTGCTGCTGGCCCGACACCCACCTACCGGAGACACGCAGAAGCTGGGGAAGATGAGAGAGACGGAGGCCCCTTGACTCCAAGATTTGGGGGGTGAAACCTTGTGATTGTATAATTAAGACAAACATGTAGACGTTAAAGGGGAGAATGTAAAAGTTGCCTAACGTTTAAAGATAAAACACAAAACTTCAGAGAAATCTCATGCTTGCTTTGGGCCATGCCTCTGGGGTGGGGCTAGGAAGTGTCCTCAGGCTCCTCTGAGCTCAGGGCGCTTGGGGGTGGATGGAATCACAGGTTGGGACCCAGGGGGCAAAGAGGAGCCCCAGAGGCCAACAAGGGTCTGCTGATAAATTCTTCTCATTTTTCAAACTGTGAAACTCTTTACTGTCTTTTTAAAAGTAATTTTAAGTTTCAGTAAACACTGCATGATCATTGTAAAACACACACACACACACACACACACACACACACACAGTGAAATGTACAAAGGAGAAACAAAAATTGGTTTCTCCTTCCCCGAGAGCATTGAGTCAGTAATTTGGTGTTTGTCCAGCCATTCGTCTTCCTGTTCATGTACACACACAGAGACACAATTACACAGACTAGCACAGATATGCACACACGTACACACACTCAAGGACACACAAACACAATCACAAACACACAGCCACAGATACACACACAGTTGCGCAGAGACACGCACACGGATATGCAGGTACACACACGATCACATGCTCGTGGCAAACACAACGGGACACGCAGCACGCACACACACGTAATGTTGCACAGGCACAGATGCACATGGAGCCTCATGGAACCACAGACACGTCGTGTGCACACCGTCCAAGCAGGTATGCAAACATGCACATGTGCACGTGGTTTTTAAACGATGGCATCAAACTACCCATACTAATCCGAGTCTGTCTTCCCCCTTCTGTGTATTTCAAACTATAGAAAATAATCTAACAAATATCTATACACTCACCACCCAGGCATGGCAAATATTAACAGCTCAAATATTTGCTTCAGATTCCTATTTAAAAATCAGATGAAACGATACAGACCAGTCAAAACCCCTCCCTTCTTCCCCCACCCTGTAATTGCCACCCAGAAGTTGCCACATTCCTGCGTACCTTTTTATACGTTTTGTGACACACGAATGTATTCATAAACAATGATGACATTTGTGTCTGCTTTAAACTTTCGCATAACTGGTATCCAACGGGTGCCTCCTCTTGCATTGGGTCTTTTGATGCGTTTGCTGAAAACAGTGGTTTCTGGCCACTGTGGTGTCAGAGGTAAGGAACGGCCCCACCTCCAGCTCCCACCTCCCAGCAGGCTGCTTTTGGAAGAGGTGTTTGGATGTGGTGTTTGCTGTTTGGATCCTCCTCCCCTCCCCCTCCTCCCTTTCCCCATCCTCCTCCTCCCTCTCTCCTCTCCCCACCCCCTTCTCCCCCTCCCTCCACCTCTCTCTCTCCCTCTCTTCCTCCATCTCCTTCCACCTCTAGGCGATGCAAGCCTCTGGCTGAAAAGCTGGAAGGTCACCCAAGGAAGTGCAAAAAGAAAAGGCATCTTGATATATCTCAAAATATTATCTCCAGACTAATTTTGACAGTTCTGTTTCTGCATTCAGGTCTCTTACCCTTTTAGAATTAACTTTTGCTTGAGGTTTGAGGTCAGGATCTAAAAAAGAATTTGTTTTTCAAAATGTCTAGCCAGTCTTTCGGGTGAATCAACTAGTAAAAATTTTATATTAGGCTTTTGACTGGGACTGGGGAGAATCGAGGTCTTATTTTTGCTTTCTAATAGAGGAATGTGGGATTACAGGTAAATTGTAAAAAATTAAAACATTTGTTATTTTCGTAATTAGAATTAGTTACAAATTAGCCCCCCTCCCCTCCACACACACCCTGGCAATCTCATATTCCTCTTCCTAGGGAACCTCAGTTTGGTATGTGATAGATTAAATTATTGACACCAAGTTTTCCCTGCCCTGTAGTGGCTTTAGACATCTATACCCTTGCCGTGGCACCATGCTCGGCAGAACGTACTCCTCCACTCCCCATTCCTGGGCTTCACCAAAGGGAAGTTAGCAGATGCAGCACAAGGAGCAGAGGCTTGAAGTATACTCCTGAAGCTGAGCTTGCCTCTCGAGCTTCTGCCACTGCAGTAGGAAGAAAATGCCCCAGGCAACTGCTGACCCTCCAGGTTGAGCCGCAGAATGAGACACGTGGGGTGGGGCTGCACCAGCAACCATGACACATGAGAAATAAATGCGTATTGTTGTATGCCACTGATATTATGTGTTTCTTTGTCACACAGCAAAAGCTGACTGATACAAACTGTATCCTTTTGTGTGTGTGTGTGTGTGTGTGTGTGTGTGTGTGTGTGTGTACAATCCCAATCCAATTTGAGTGGGAATGTATATACTATACATATATATGATACATTTTATTCTATGATTTATAATTATATATTTATTATAGATTATATATAACATAGATAGTGTATAAAATTATATATGTGTGTATATTATATATGTTTATACACCTTGGCCCACCCCTAACATTTGCAGGGACCAGAACAAGAGCATAAATGGAGATCCACCTTTTTTAGTAATTTTATTAATTTTTTATTAGAGAATAGTTGATTAAAAATGTTGTGTTAGTTTCTGCTATACAGCAAAGTGAATCAGTTATACATATACACATATCCATTCTTTCTTAGATCTTTTTCCCATATAAGTCATTACAGAGTTTTGAGTAGAGTTCCCTGTGCTATACAGTAGGTTCTTATTAGTTACCTATTTTATATATAGTAGTGTGTATATATCAATCCCAATCTCTCAGTTTATCGCCCCCCTCTTACCCCCTGGTAATCATAAATTTGTTTTCTACATCTGTGATTCTATTTCTGTTTTGTAAATAAGTTCATTTGTACCATATTTTTAGATTCCACATACAAGCGATAACATATGATATTTGTCTTTCTCTGTCTGACTTACGTCAGTTAGTATGATAATCTCTAGGTCCATCCATGTTGCTGCAAACGGCCTTATTTCATTCTTTTTTTATGGCTGAGTAATATTCCATTGTATGTATGTACCACATCTTCTTTACCCATTCATCCATCTATGGACATTTAGATTGCTTCCATGTCCTGGCTATTGTAAACAGCACTGCGATGAACATTGGGATGCATGTATCTTTTCGGATTATGGTTTTCTCCAGATATATGCCCAGGAGTGGGATGCTTCTGGCCTTTAATCCCTTAAAGCCACCACAGAGCTCTTTCTCGGGTCACCAAGGACCTACATCACCTCCATTTCTCAGCCCTCACGTCTCTCCACCTCTCAGCCGCCTTTCGCTCAGCCAGCCACTCCTCCCCTTCCTCAGCTTGATGGTGATCTGTGCCGCCCAAGAGCTCCCAGCTCTCTTCGTCTGTGAACTCCCTCCCTGCCCCCTCTGAGGTTAGGGGAGGCCCCCAAAACAAGCCTGAGGAGCTGTGTGCCACACCACACGCCTTCCCTGCCTGGGCAGTTGTGGAAGCTGGTTTTGAGATGGAGCCTCTATCAACCCAGTTCCCAAGTGACCCATGATGAGCAGAGACCCTGCTAACCCACGTTGGCCCCATAGAGTGAGGGAGAAATAAACTTCAGTCTTTTGCAGCCTTTGAGATCTTAGGGATATTCGTTCATGTAGCATAACTGCCCCTGGACTGGCTGCTGCACCTGACATCTGCAGAGCAAACCACGCACGTGTCTCTTTCCCCTCTTACTCAGCCCACTGCTTTTCAGTTTTGTTTGCTGGCTCAGCCTCCCTATCTGGCCATTCCCAGGCCTCCTCCTCCTCTCCTCTCACAGGTTATCCCTCCGTAATCTCCTCACAGCAGTTCTGCATGACAATGACTCACAGATTTACGCCTCCTCCCACCTGCAGGTCCCGCTGCCTGCCCACTTGATGCCTCCCGGGGGATGTCTCAGAGGTTCCTCAGACTCAACATATCCTGACTCAGACTCATGATCTTGCCCCCCCCACTTCAAACCTGGCCTCCCCCTGGTTTCCCCATCTTCCCTGCCACTCACTTGTGCAAGCCAGAACCTGGGAGTCATCCACGAACCTCCTTCTCCTTGATCCTCTTCTCCATTTCCCATCCCCGTCCATCACCAGGGACTATCTAATTACCCATCCACGTTTCTCTATCACCACCTGCACCACCCTGGTCCAGCCGCCTTCTCGTCTCATCTGGATGCTTGAAGGACTATCCTTCTGTCCTCATTGCTGTCAGTCTTGCCTTCACAATTTATTTTCCTCATGCCAGCCAGAAGGATCTTTTCAAAAGATTGTGTAACCGCTTGCTTAAACCTTGCCAAGTCTTCCCTTGCTCTAAGAGAAGATAACACCACCCTCAGTGGTGCATGTGGACTGGCCCACCTCAGGGTCCCACTTCCCTGCTCCCCCTCAGGGAGGGCTCCTCCCTGGAAGCAGGCTCTGAGGTGGAGATTATCAAAGGAGGTTTCTTACAGAGTGCTTTTGCATCAACATTTGTGAAAGGGAGGGCAAGGAAGGAGTGGGCAGAGGGAGAAGCTGAGCTCTTATCAGTCTCTACAGAGGTCTCAGCTGACCCCACAAGGAGCTCAGAGTTGTCCCCCACATGGGGCAAGTGTGCTGTGCTTCTGTGCCGCCATATTGGTGGCTGGATGTGTCTTTGGATGTGGGGTGTAACCTTGGGCAAGGCGTCTCTTTTCACCCGAGGCATTCTCTGAAGGGAGCTGATGGCTCAAAGGCTTTCTGCAGGCAACACTCCCAGAAGTTGGGGGAATAAGTTCTTTCCTACTGAACGGGGATTTGGTGGTGCAAGAAATGTCCGACACAGTCCATCCCTTGCATGACCAGGCTCTACTTTTTCATAAACATGCAGGGAGCAGCTCCTCCAGGATTCTGGTGTGCCTCTGCCTGGGGGAATTTAGAAGAGAGGGTTAGTGAGGGTTAACTACAGCCTCCACTGCTGCAGTTGGTCTTGAGGCTACAATCGATACTCATCTTCCCTTGCCTTCTTTATCAGTTCTGGATTCCCTCCACGACTGTTCTGGTCTCAGTGGCTTACCTGGTGGAGTAACCAGACCCTCATCCCTGAGGGGTCTGAGACCCTGGCAAACATGGCCTTCTCAGGCCAGAGTTGCTGCCCTTGCCCATTTACTGTCAAAACTGGGCTGGGAAATACCAACAAGCAAGTGGATTAGCCAGGCACCAAATCTATCTCTCCCTGCTCCCAACTGTATAAGAAAAATGCTACCTCTTTCTTATGATCAGGGTCCATTACCCCTGCCAAGATGGTGAATCTTCTTTCTTGCTGGTCCCTTGGCACGAGGAGCCTCAAGTGTCCTCAAGTGTCCAGGGAGCATCTATAGCCATAATTCACAGAACTCTTACTGTGGTCCTTGACAGAAGCATTCTTTATTAGAACCAGGCTCTCTAAACCCTTAGAGCCCAAGATTGTGGGAAGCACAAATTTCCCAAGTGGGTGGCTAGGAGTGATGGCAAGCAGGACACTCTTACTTCCACTCCTTGGTTCCCAGACCCATCTGACCTGCTACACAGTGTATTCATTTCCAATCGCTGTTGTAATAAATTACCCCAAACTTGGTGAGTTAGAACAAAATTAATTTATTATCTTACAGTTCAGGATGTCAGAGTCTGAAACGTATCTCATTGGGCTAAAAATCAAGCTGCATTCTTTCTGGAGATTCTAGGGGAAAAGCCATCTCCTTGCCTTTTCCAGCCCCTAGAGCCTGGCTCATTCCTAGTCTCATGGTTCTTTCCATTATCAAAGCCAGCTGTGGCTGGTTGAATCTTCCTCACACTGCATCGCTCTGATGCTCTCTTGCTTCCCTCTTTCACTTAGAAGGACATTGTCCCCACCCAGGTAATCCAGGATAATCTCCCCATCTCAAGATCCTTAATTTAATCACACCTGCAAAGTCCCTTTTGCCAAGTAAAGGGAACATATTCACAGGTTCTGGGAATTAAGACATGGACGTCTCTGGGGGAACGGGTTGTTATTCTACCGACCACACACAAGTAGACCCATGTCGACCTATTGTTGATTTAAAGTGTATGCTTTGCTCTGGAAAACGGCACCCCATCTTTGCAAAATATTAACTCCGAGCTGGTGCTTTAGCTGTGCTTGTAACAGGCCCTTCCATTGCTTTATCAGATTGGCAGATTCAGGGTGATATAGGAAGGGTTATGACCAGTGCAAATTACTGTCATTTGCCTCCCCTCATACATCCATTGCTGACACAGTGTTTTGTGGGACCCTGTGTGGGTGCATCAAATACTCTGTAAGCCCTTGTATAGTTGTCTGGCTTAGGCCCTGTGGGCAGGAAAAGCAAATCTGTACCCAGAATATATGTTTACTCCTAAGAAAATGAACCACTGCTCCTTTCAGGATGAAAGGGTTGCAGTGTGGTCAACTTGGATCTGTAGGTTGGTGTCCTCAAGGAATGGCACTGTGCGTAGGACTTAGCCTTGCTGGGTGAGATCCCATGCTGTTAGACTTCTTCATAGCCTCCACCCTGCCACTTGTGCCGGCAGTGAAGAGGTCGATGACAGGAGCTGGTTGATGTCACTTGGCCAAGGCATTCTGTTGACTTGGTTGTTTAGTGCCTCTTCTATGATGGATGCTCTCCAGTGAGAAAGAAAGCTTCACACTTTGTGCCATGTCCCACCCACATGATTGCCCCAGATAGCCTAGCTTCTAATCAATCTCCTTCTAGTCTCCCAACTAGAAACCCTATTAGGTTTCTATTGGGCTTCTATTTCCATCAAAGAGGATCGCAGGTGCTCTGCTCAAAGGTCTACAGCTCTACCCATTGGAAGAATTTCAGTCTACCATGCTCTCTCAGGGTCAATCCTGAGGGGGGCTGCAGTGCAGGCACGACTTATTTTCTTAACTTGCTTCCATATACCAAGCCAACACCTCTGTGAACAAAGCTGGTCTTTCATCAGCTGGTCATACCCCTCACCATGTGGCCGTAGGTGTGAATCAATGGAGAGGCCTCGGTGCAACAGCGGTGGATAACAAGGTAGTCTAGGCTACCTGCTCGCACACCTTGCTTATGGCTTCTCATCCTGCTCATACTTGGTCTTAGATGTTCCACTTTTGTCTTATGATGGATGCTGCTGGGTCCACTTGACCTTCTGACTTGGTGGGTCTGACAGAACTCAGCTCATGATGGGCAGCGCTACAGTCTGAATGTTTATGTCCTGCCAAATTCATATGTTGAAACCTTGACCCCCAGACATGATGTCATTAGGAGGTGGGACCTCTGGGAGATTCTTAAGTCATAAGGGTGGGGCCCTCATGAATGAGATTAGTGCCTTATAAAAGAGGCTCCAGAAAGATCCCTGGCCCCTTCCACCACATAAGGACATGGTGAGAAAATGCTGGTTATGAACTAGAAAGAGTGTCTTCACCCAGGCATGCTGGTGCCATGATCTTGGACTTCCCAGCTTCTAGCACTGTGAGAAATAAATATTTGCTGTTTATAAACTATCCAGTTTATGGTATTTTATTATAGCAACCCGGACAGACTAAGACAGGCAGTTATGGCTGCATTTTCACTTGGTGTCCCATGGTCGGTCTATACCAGGGCCCACAGCATGCTAGGAACAGCTTTTCAAAGGATTTATAATTTTCCATATGGCATGGCCTTGTGACAGAACCTTAAGAGTCTGCATTGTAATCCTTCCCTTGGGGCTTGCCAAAAACTCTACATGGTATCTTTTCCCAGTGCTGATACCTCCAATACCATAGGATCCTCTGGGTCGTACAGCCTGAGGTGGCACCTCTTGCATCATAGCCTGGACATGCTGCAAAGTCCTTTCCATCTCTGAACTGAATCAAAGCCAGCAGCTTTTCATGTCTCCTGGTATGTGGTCTGGAGTAGTCCAGACCACATGTATGTGGACGGTGCCTTCAGAACCCAAGGAGGCCTACCAAGAATTATACTTCCTTCTTTGAGGTGGAAGGTGCAAGATGCCATTATTTGTCCTATGCTTTGGTTGCCCTGGCATGCTCCAGACCATTGCAGCTCCTAAAAGTTTTATTGTTATGACAGGCTCCTCAAACCTCACTGGGTTCACCCTCCTAATCTTTGGAGTGCATGGGTCTTACTCAGGCCCACAATGTACTAGCCACTTCTTGTTCATTCATTCTGATGAGCACGAGGTTATTGGTATGGCAGACCGATATATTTTGCAGGATGTGGGGCCAATCCAGATCTTTGGGGCCTATAATTGGACAGAGGCCTGGAGAGTTAATGTATTTCTGGGGCAAGACTGTGAATGTACACTGTTATCCATTCCAACTGTCTCATCTTTGCAGGGGCAAACTGGTCAGTTCAACAGAGCTATAATGAGGACCACTACCCTTAGATCCTTTAGCTTTTAAAAGGTAGCACCATGGGAATTCCCTGGTGGTCCAGTGGTTAGGACTCTGCGCTTTCACTGCCGAGGGCCTGGGTTCAATCCCTAGTCGGGGAACTCTTGTAAGCCCCACAGTGCGGCCAAAAAAAAGGTAGCTCCAATATCTGCCGCCACCCTCCCCCTCCCCCAATTGGGATGCGATATTGTTTTTTGCTTTTTTTAACATCATTATTGGAGTATAATTGCTTTACAATGGTGTGTTAGTTTCTGCTGTATAACAAAGTGAATCAGCTATACATATACATATATCCCCATATCTCCTCCCTCTTGCATGCAACATTGTTTTTTATATACTGTCTTGGAAGCAGACAGAAGGCAGTTTCAGAGGCTTCCTCTTTGCCTGCCCCACTACAAAAGCTCTCACCCCACAGGCCAAGGAGTCAAAGTGGGGCTTGTGACAATTACTAAGTCTCTAATTACACTTTGGGGAGTGAGGAAATGACCACTGGGTGAATCTGTGGATCCAGTGGATCCACTGTAAGCCAGGCTTGGGCCAGCATTCCATCTGTTACCTGGCCTGTATGTCCCCACTCCAATGGAGGACCGCCATGACACATCAGAGCTCAGCATATCTATATCAAGGTGGACCCAGTCCAATGTCTTAGACTTACTTGGGTAGCCTCTTTCCCCACGGTATCTTTGGAGAAGGACTGGGGGGATGATTACTAGATATTCTTGCTTTATGTTACAGGCTCATCCTGGAGGCTTGATTCAGTCATTGTGTTCCTGGTCTAAAAACTGACTTACCTCCAGAAACTGGGCAAGGAGTCATGACATTTTTTTTGGTTGGGAGGATTGCCCTTAGGCTGATTATCCATTCTTGATTTCTTTGATTGTACAGATTGAGTGTAACATTTGTTGGCTGCCCCTCTATTTTGCCTCCAGGGAACCCCTTGTTCTCGAGGACCTGCTGTAGGCCAGGTCACCTGGGGCCACTCTGACCGGACCACCCGTTATAACGAGTGCATCCACCTCTCTTCAGATGGGTAAATGTCACCACTAGACCTCTATTTCTTTTGGGTTCTCTTGCCCTCATTGCTGTCAGTGACCCTTGTGCTACAAGAGCTGATCCTACCAGCAGCCCAGCGCCCAGAGGGGAGCCTCACCCATCATCTCAGTGATGCTGGAGCTCCTCTCATGCACACATTCCCTGCTGCTTGGGTAAGTGGTGTGTCCGCCCCTTACCCAACATAGTCCTCCACCAGTTTTCCCTGCCTTGGGGCTTTAGCACGTTCACTCTAGCTCGCCCACTTTGCAGAGCCCTTTAAGTCCCCTTTCCACCATGACTTTTTCCATGCTTCTAGCAGAATTTTTGCACCATCTCTCGTGGTCCTTGCTAGGGAATCTTGCATCCCAGGAAAGTGCTCTCACATAGATAAGCTCTCCAATCATTCCAACCTCATGTGTCTCTCCCTGCTCCCCCGTGGACTTTGGATGACGCACCTTCAAAATCCAGTCCCACCTGTGCTCTCCTGGCTCCTGCCAGGACCCAAGGGCTATAGTTCCTTTCCTTCCTTATCAAGTCCAGCACTGCCTTGGCCCAGTCATGGTGTGACGACCCCTAATTAATAGGTCTAGTGGTCAGAAGGGGAGGTGGGGGCAGATCCTGGAGGGGTTGTATAATGTTTTGCAGAGCAGAGATCTCTGCATTTCTTCAAGTAATAGTGGAGCATTAGTTCTTAATAGGGAAGAATGGGTCACTTCTGCAGGCTCAGAGCGTTCAAGACAATCTAGGGATTTCAGATTCGGGGTGCATCAACTCAGATGTCCCATCTGAAACGTCAGGGTGCCATCCTCTCCCCATCAGAGTATGATCTTGACACAGAGCTACTTAGGTTGAGTTTAATCTTCTTTGCTGTAGCCTTGATCATTTCAAGGCTTTTTTTTTTTTTGGTAGCGCCATGCGGCTTGCGGGATCCTAGTTCCCCGACCAGGGATCAACCGGGGATTGAACCCGGGCCCTTGGCAGTGAAAGCGCGGAGTCCTAACCACTGGATCGCCTGGGAATTCCCCAAGTTTAATCTTCTTTGGAACTTGGCTGCTCTGAGGTTCTCCACCTTGTCTGCCTTCCTGCTACAGGACTCAGGGACCTCCTTTCAGCACAACATTGTAAATCAACTATACTTCAATTATTTCACACTTAACTCTTTTTTTTTTTTTTAAAGATGTTGGGGGTAGGAGTTTATTGATTAATTAATTTATTTTTGGCCGTGTTGGGTCTTCGTTTCTGTGCGAGGGCTTTCTCTAGCTGTGGCAAGCGGGGGCCACTCTTCATCGTGGTGCGCGGGCCTCTCACTATCGCGGCCTCTCTTGTTGCGGAGCACAGGCTCCAGACGCGCAGGCTCAGTAGTTGTGGCTCACGGGCCCAGCCGCTCCACGGCATGTGGGATCCTCCCGGACCAGGGCTCGAACCCGTGTCCCCTGCATTAGCAGGCGGATTCTCAACCACTGCGCCACCAGGGAAGCCCCCACGCTTAACTCTTAATTGCTCTCAGCCTTTAGCTTTTTCAAAGTGTTAGTCAAGTTTGGCAACAGCCCCCTAATTCCACCGAATCTGCTTTCCCCTGATATTTCTCAGGTGTCTGAATAGTTGCCCTCAGCTGTTGCATTTCCTTCCACAGGTAAACGATCTCAGTTCATCAAAGGTGAAAGTGATAACAATTGCACTGTCCCCTTGTTGTAAGAGGAGCTACCCCCCTACCACTGTCACCAGGCAGGCAAGATGGGTGAATCTGCTCCCGAATCCCACCCCAGCATCTGCTTTCTCAGCCTCCTCAGCCCTCGCTGCTGTAGGTGGGGTTCTCCGGGAAGCAGAACTCATTAGCATGCAAGAGGTTTATAAGGGAGAGCTCCTGGGATCAGCACTTGTGGAACCGAGGGGAAGAAAGCAGGATTAGATGGAGGGAGAAGTTGGGCTCTCACGCTGTGTCAGCTTCCTGTTGCTGTTACGAGAAATTGCCACAAATATCGTGCCTTAAAGCAACACAAATGTATTATCTTGCAGTTCCAGAGTTCAGAAGTTGAAAATGGGTCAACAGGGCTGTATTCCTTCCGTAGGCTTTAGGAAGTATGTGTATCCTTGCCTTTCCCAGTTTCTGGAGGCTTCCTGCATTCCTTGGTTCGTGGTTTCTTCCTTCCATCACTCTGACCGCTGATTCCATCGTTTCCTCTCCTCCCTGACTCTGACCCTCTGCCTCACTTTATAAGGACACTTGTGACGACATTGTGCCCACCTGGATGAGCCAGGATCTTCTCCCCATCTCATGATCCTTAATCGTAGTGGAAAAAATCCCTTTTGCCCTGTAAGCTAACATATTCACAAGTTTTGGGGATTACCACGTGGACATCTTTGGGGGCTGTTATTCTGTCCAGGCATGTGGAGCTTTGAGTCTGGGTGACCCTTCGTAATTGTTGGGTGAGAACGCTGGGCTTTTCTATTTCCATGTTGCTTAGATATTGGGTGTGCTGTGACCTCAGGCAAGCAGCTCTCTTTAGCCTAGACAATCCCTTAAGAGGACTGCCTGCCAGCAGCACTGCTGACACTGGAGGGTCTTTACTCCTGAAGGGGATCTGGGGGGCTCATCATGGCATCCACCACAGCCCCTCTGCTCCAGCCCCAGCAACCGTCTTCCCTCCCTCACCTGGCCACACAATCTTTCACCCCAGGACATTTGCACATGCTCTTTCCTTGCTCTGCCACCTGTCTTGATCTTGGCTCCATCACCACTTCCTCCAGGAAGCCTTCCCTGACTTCTCTGTCTAGGTCATCTCCACCGTAGCCCTCCGAAGCTCACGATGCTACACCTGCAGCATTGCTCCTTCGTTAGCATCAGACTCCCCAGGTAGAGCGAGCTCTGCAAGGCAAGGATGGGGTTTGCTTTTGCTCACTATTGTGTCCCCTTCGCTGAGCGCAGTGGGCCTCATGTAACAAGTGCTCAGAAGGTATTTATTGAACAGGTGAATGAGAGGACCTACTGCTTTCTTTATTAGGTGGATCCATCATATTTGGCAACATGAGTGGATCGCATTTGGTCCTTCTACTTCCCTGCTGATGAATATTCAGGCTGCTTCCATCATGCTGCAATGAACGTTTTTCACGCATGTTCTCATCTCCCTGCCTGGAGTTTCTGCAGGACAGATTTCTAGAGATGGAACTGCTGGGCCCATCAGAGTGTCCCTGAGGCTGGGACTGGGAGTCAAGGGGCCTGTCCCTCCCTGGGCAGCAGTCCCTCCCCTGGTGAGTCCCCTGCTTGAGTTTCTGCCATGGGCACAGAAAGAGCAGGGGAAGTGGGTTCACAATGGGACAGAGAAGCATGAAACAGCCCACCGAGGGAGTGGAGGTAAGCCCGACAGAGAGAGCCTTGGTGGCACTCAGGGTCCCAGGCCCTGGGCTTCTGCAGTCCTGCTGTTAAGCCCCCATCTTACTGGACCCCTCATCAGTCCTCCTTCACCTGATATTGGTGCCAACAGATTTCTTATACTTGCTGCCAAAAGGTCCCAGCTGTTATAAGATCCAACTCTTGTCACTGTTGTCTAAATATGTGGCTTTTACATCTTACATTCCTTCCTTGGGAAATGAGGGGTGTGTGTGTGTGTGTGTGTGAGAGAGAGAGAGAGAGAGAGACGGAGGGATCTGTGATAAACTTTTGTATATATTCCAGAGGTCTCTGAAAAGACGATGCATTCTCTGGGGGGTGCAAAGTTATATTTATACTAACTATGGGCATGTCAGCGTGAGCCCCTTGTTGGCCCTGGCAGGGGGCCGGGCTGAGTCTCTGGGCCTGGCTGTGGGTCAGGGGTGGAAGGAGGGTGACATGGCAAAGCACACTCTGAGACCTGGTGCCAGACCCTGTGTGCAGGGCCTGCGGTGTCAGCGGCTACGGCGGGGTAGGGGCCTGGGGTGAGGGGCTGAGGGGGAGCTACATCAGAGTCTGAGCAGCTTCTGGGGTTTGTGGCAGGGGCTGGCAGCAGGCTGGTCCGGGAGATTCTTTTATGCCCCGTGGGCCGCCCCCCGCAGTGTTCCTGCAGGGGCAGTGGAAGCTCGAGTGACCCGTCTGAGTGGCTGAGGATCTATGTGGGGATCCCCACTCCCACTGTCATCCCACACGCTGGGCCCTGGTTCCCGGCGGGAGCACACGGGTGCCATCACCACGTGTCCCTAGCACGGCGCCTGGCACATGTGACCATTCAGGAAACGTGGAGTGGATGGGCGCCGACGGCCTTTGCCTTATCATGGATCTTTTTTATGACACAGAAAACCTGTCGCATCTCCCTGTCTCAAAGCCTGGCTCCCCGTTGTTTCCAGCACAAAATCCAATTTCCTTCTCGCGGCCAAGAGGTTCTGCCCTCCGCACCCCACACACGTGCTGAAGGTGTGCACCCTGCCCGGACTCAAGCGCTCTCTGCCTCGGGGGTGGCCCCAATTCCTGTCGTTTGGGGCAGCCCTGCGGGGTCACATGCCCTTTCAGCCCTCGGGCTCCAGAGGCCTGTGACTGCGCCCCGCAACCCTGCCGGGGCCTGGCCCTCAGCCCCACCCTGGCTCCTCCCACCTTAGTTCACTCCGCACAGACCCCCATCAGGCCCTCAACCCTGGCTGCAACCCCACGGAAAGCCCAAGCCCTGAAAAATGATGGCGAATTTGTCCCTGTGCCATTAATTCTCCTGTGACTGAGGCCTCCCCCCAGGGTGGGTGTGGGGCTGGGGGTCGGATGGCACCTGCTCAGCCTGCCAGGACTTTGCCAGCGGGTGGTGTGGATGGAGTTTCCCAAGTGAAATGCCGCGTGGAGATGAATGACCCCTGAGCTGTGGGCTCTGGGCGCGCAAGGCCTGGGTGGAGCTGGTGGGGGAGCTCCGTGGCCTGGACAACCCCCTTCCCCACCACCCCCCCCCCCCCCGCCCCGCGCCCGCCCCTTCAAGGAGGAGGCCTGCGGGCTCTTCACCTTCACCCAGGTTCCCAGGATCTCCCAGAAATGCTGCCTCGGCTTCATGCCTGAAACCTCAAACACAAATAATTTCCAATTTGCCTGGGAGTTCAATCGCACAACCCAATGTTAAATAATAGATTAGATGCCTCGGGGAGAGAAACAGGATTTAAACAGAAGAAGTAAATAAAAGGAAAAGTAAAATTCAGCACGTCGGCTTGGAGGGTGAGAACGCGCGCTTTCCCTGCTGACCTGCATTCGCTGCCCCGGCCCTTCCTGCCAGGCTGGGTCCTCTTCCCCGCGTCTGCCGGGGCTGCCCTTGGCGCGCCTGCGTCTCCCCTCGAGCTGGTGCTGGCTCCACCCCTCAACAGCCTCTCCCACCATCTCCCCAAATAGAGGCCCGGCTCATAGCCCAGGCAACTGCCACATAGCCCGCGGTCACGCGATGGGGCTGGGTGCAGACACCCGTGTGGAATGGTGGCATCTTTAGACCCAAGAGGAGGCTGAAGAAGGTATGTCTATGGGACAGGACTTGTTTCCAAGCTCTGGAACTGAGGTCACCTCTGTCCGGAAACCTTTCCTTCTGCCCACCCTGCCCTACATACACCTCCTGCCACAGTCTGTCCCTGTCACACAGAAACCACACCATCCCCAAGGTTACAGATCCCCAACTCCCACCTTCCCTCTGCCATCAGCCCTTCTTGTCCTCATGTCCCACCTTGTCCACCCCAGATCCCTTGGGCCACCGTTTCTCTCTCCCCTCCCCTCTTTCCACCCCACGTGCCTAGGAGGAGCCCAGCTCTAACCTTTTCTGTGCTGCTAGAGAAGCGAGACACCACACTGGGGGACACCAGGGCCAGAATGCCAGGGTTTGAATCCTGGAACATCCTTTTAATAACGGTGTGAGCTTGAGCAAATTAACCTCTCTGTGTGTCACTCTCCTCTTCTGTAAAAAATGGGAGAATAAAGACTGTATCTACCTTACAGGGTTGTAGAGAGGATTACATAAGCTAGTATATACGAAATGCTTAGAGCAATCTCCGGTAAAGCAGTAAAACCAGAATTCTTAATATTGCTCAGGGGCCTGGGAGGGAGAGAAGTGGCTTGGGTTAAGGTGAAGGCACTGGACAGAGAGCGAAGTACATGGATTGAGGATACGCTTAGGGGACAGAGAGAACGACATGTGTGAAAAGGAGGAGTCCAGGGCCGATCGGGAGAGTGAGGCTTGGTGGGGACGTGAGACGTGAGGTGCCCTGAGATATGCCGACAGAGGTGTGGAGTGGGGTCTGAGGTCGGGGCTGGAGGTGCAGGTTTGGGCGTCAGCTGTACAGCGGAGTGCGGCTGGCTGAGCTGGCCCAGGGAGTGTGTCGATCAAGGGGTGTCTGTCGAATTCAGAACATGGGGTCGTTGGAGACTCTGAAGCGAGCCATTTCTCTCTGTGTGGGGGACACTGAAAGGCAGACCACGGTGGGTTCAAGAACAAAAGGCTAGTGGAGGCGTGAGGCAGCAGGATACGTTTTGCTGGGAAGGAGAGGACAGAAATGGGGCAAGGGCTGGAGGGGATGTGGACGTTTTGAAGAGGGGGCTGAAGCCTGATGAGCCGGCAGAGAGAGGGCCACGTCTTTGCGGAGGAGACAAAGGGCTGGGATCCAAGAGGCGGTGGAGGGCTGACCCTGGTAGGGCAGGGCGGAGTGAGAAGCGGGGTCAGTGCACACACAGCATCAATTTGACGTGAGACAGTGAAGGCCTTTCTGG